>NC_137822.1:59767755-61245255 GCF_963921795.1 Nannobrachium achirus
GAGGTCGGCTATTTCAGGTGCTTGATACCACACTGAACTAATAATCAAGTCAATACTGGAGATGTGGTGTAATGGCATGGATTTCTACAAAGAAAGGGCAATTCTTTCAACATAAGATGCTGCATTCAAGTTCAGGAGAGTTTGGACAAGGCAATTCTCTTGAACGCTGCCTTCAGGTATGGCATGGAAAGAGGGGGCATTTGCATTTCTTTCACCGTAGTGAAAACTACATTCATGGTTCTGGAGAGGGCACTTTTTACAGAAGTAAAAGGGCAGGGGCTCAAGCCCTCTTTGATGTCTATGTGTGCATGTGCCTGTCTCCTCTCTTCTTCTTCTTCTCCGCTCTCTGGCCACCCACTCGTCCTTTTCCGCTCCTTTTTTTTATATATCATTCCTCCACTCTTCCAGTCAATCCCTTTTCCATTTTCTCTGCAGTTTGCTTCCCTTTCATTCCTCCCCCCCTCCTTATTTTCTTCTTCCTGCCCTCCCTCCCTCACTCCCTCTTTCTGTAAACGGAGGAGGAGGAGGAGAGGAGAGAAAGGGGATGGTGGGAAAAGCTGCTGGATGCTTCTTGTAGGAAGTCCCCCCCCCCCTCCACCACCTCCTCCTCTGTATGTTAACGCAGGGGCGTCGCACCAAATTCTGGGCCCTGGGCACAAGAATTAACTGTGGGCCCCCCATGACTGTTCTTCATAGGGGGAGGAGGGAGTTTTCACCCATTTAGACTGGGAACGCATTATTTTGTGCTTTAACTATTAACTATTAATAGCAGATATACAAGCTCGCAGCGCGGCACTTGGTCGCCACGCTGCGAGCTTGTATTTTTTTTTTTAAATGGTGATTTTTTTTTTTTTGTCAATGGTGCTCAGACTTTTTCATGTGAAGTACCCCCCAAAAATTATATATATTTGGCCACAGACCCCCCAGAAGCAAAATATGAGTTGACAAATGACAAATATTCACTTCAAAAAGCACATATTCAAAGATTTGCACGCATTTTCAAGACTTTAAAAAAATACCAGATCTACAAGCTCGCAGCGTAGCGTAGTTAATAGTTAAAGCACAAAATAATGCGTTCCCAGTCTAAATGGGTGAAACAAGCTCGCAGTGAGCTTGTAGATCTGCTATTTTTCCAATAGCTAAAGTATAAAATAATCAAGGCTCCACCTTGGGCCCTAGTAACTCAGTTCCCCCCCCCCCCCCCCTCTCCTTGTGACGCCCCTGTTGTTAACGTGTTCACCGGCTGGGATGAAGAGAAGCACATTCTTTCCACCTCTGTCGGCGGCGGGGCCTCGCGGGTCAAACACAACCGCACCGGCAAAACCATCCCCCCCCAAAA
Organism: Nannobrachium achirus; assembly: GCF_963921795.1. Classification (NCBI taxonomy): domain Eukaryota; kingdom Metazoa; phylum Chordata; class Actinopteri; order Myctophiformes; family Myctophidae; genus Nannobrachium; species Nannobrachium achirus. The sequence continues at coordinate 59,769,095 of NC_137822.1, forward strand.
ACCTCCTGCAACTTCTGCACCTCCCCCCCCCCCCGATCTGATCTATACTCCGTGGTTACCGAGCTCAAGATGCCTCCGTGCGTCGCGTCACACGCTTGTAGATCGGCGCAAATCCTCACAGGTCGTATACGATGACGTGTACGGTACAACACATCGGGCCCTCACACATGCAGTCGGTCGGGTTCCCTAGTGGGGGAAGGGGGAGGGGGAAGGGAGGGGGGGATCACATGTGGCGGGCCGGGGGCGGCCAGACGTTTTGGGTTTGAATCACTCTTTCCAAGTGTTTTCTTTTTTTTTTTAACCCTGTGTTTTTCAGGCACTGCATGTAGCCTGCACAGTAGAAACCCTACACTGTTAGGGGTCTCCAACAGGGGGACCCCTAGGGGGTCCTCAGAGTTACTACAGGGGGTCCTCCAGATCCTTGAGTGATAGAAAGAAAAAAAAGAAAATCTCCTTTTTTTTGTCTAACCCTAACCCTTAACCAGATTCTGAGAACTTTAGCCAAAAATAGCAGATCTACAAGCTCACAACGCCTCGCAGACAACGCCTCGTGAGCTTGTAGATCGGCTATTTTCGGCAAAGAGGTTTGGTGTGGAGGGGAGAAGTATATATATTTTTTTAAGGTTTGTTTTGGGGCTTTTTATGCCTTTATTGATAGGACAGTAGACTGACAGGAAATGGGGAGAGAGATGGGGAATGACATGCAGCAAAGGTCGTCCGGATCGGGAATCGAACCGGCGATGCCAGCAGGCATCATTGCCTAGTATGTGGTATGCGCCTTGACCACCAGGCCAGCGGGCGCCCTGGAGGGGAGAAGTATTGACGGTTCAAGTGGTTAAATATCTGAAAACACAAATTGACATGAATCCAAAATACACTGATGATTGTGCTGTCAAAAGATGAAACTATATGGAATCTATGAAAAGGTTGTGGGGGTCCCTGCTTCATCTCTCTCTCAGTCGGGAGCCTGTATTTGTGGGTCGCACATATAATTGTATTGGTCCCTTATTAATTCTTTGTTTCCTACATTTTGATTTGGTTTTTAATTATAGTATTTCAGATATTTTTTTTTTTGATAATTTCGCAAAGAAGTCAAAGAAATTCCATGAATTAGAAAACAAACGTTTAAGAAGTAGTGAAGTTGGCTGATCTGCAAGCTCACAACACGGTGCTTAAGAGGCGCGTTGTGAGCTTGTAGATCTGCTATTTTCACTATAGTTTGGGTCCCCGGTGCAAACTTAGAATTTCTTTTTTGGGGGTCTTGAGCTGAAACGTTTGGAGAACCACTGGTGTGAAGAATGGATGGCCAGGATGGAACCAAATGGACCCCGTGAAGGACCCGATGAGGGTCCACTGTGTGTGTGTGTGTGTGTGTGTGTACTAGGGCATTAACTAAAAAGTCGACAAGTTGAAAACAAAATCCTTTGTATTTTTTTGATCATTATTTTTACAGCATTCAAACAGTATTGCTTATTGCCAAGGATGGAATGATCCAACATTACAGTGCTACATTACAATTGGTTCAATACAGTTCTATTGTGAAAATAGCAGATCTACATGCTCACAACGCCTCGCATGCGTTGTGAGCATGTAGATCGGCTATTTTCACTATTTCTGCCTCTATATATTTGACAATATGGACAATGTTTAATTTGTAATTTTAGAGGTATTAACTCATTTTGTGCTCCTGAAATTAACGGATTAAAATGTCCAGCGTGCCTCTCGCTTTCTCCATAAGCGGCCAGTCTCTTATTTTGAAGGCCAGAAGTCGATTGCGTAAACACTTCCGGTTTGACGTCATCACGTCATTCACCGGAATCGCTCGTCGTCAACATGCCGTTGTGTAATGGCGGATCGTTGCTTTTCAACATGTGTTTTATTAGCGAGAATCTACTGCCATCCTCCCCTTTGAAAGTGTTGTTTGGAGATAATGGACATTAAAGATGAGATTCCCCGTCTGCCTCAATGTTATGGGATTACTATTTTGTGCACGTGGATCCGTGATGATGATGAATCGGCGAGGCGATTGTGCCAGGACCTTCCGCGCAGCTACAGGGTAGGAAAACCGCCGTTACAGTAATATAGTACTTTTCACGAGTATACTCGGGATCGGCTACAAATGAGTTAAAAAGTCCTTAAATTGGCACTTTACCCTCTTAAACTTTATGTTGGTTTGTTTACTGTTGAGTGAGAAAACAATGTTTCACATTAAGTTAATCATCTGGGGACCCACCAAAATAATTGGGGGGGTCGTGTGTGATGTGATGACGTCATCAAACGATAAAGTCGACTTCAACTCAACTTTTTACCGAGTCGAGTCGACTTGCAAAAATCACAATTCGTTAATGCCCATAGTGTGTACGTGAAAGAGAGATGGGGGTAAAAGCAGAGGAAAAGGGTTTTAACCCTGCAAGACCCGAATTAATTTCTACTGGCCAAAAAATAAATAAAAAATCAGATGGTGTTGTAGGAGTCCTAATCACAGGAAAATGTAATTTAAAAAAAGTAATAATGTTTTTGTAAGGTTTTATAGCCATAAATCATAAATCATATATCATGCTCTAATTTGCATTTTGGGGATATTTTTCACAATATTAAGATATGCACGTGTTCTAGACATTCTAATGATCACGAAAAAAATATTACAGGCATTTTACTTATGTTTTAGTGAGGAATAGCTTCAGTTAAAAAGTGAGATGTTGTTCGTCCAGACCAACATCCAGACGCTGGAATTTCAACTTCACTGGGAGGTGTGAATGTCATTCTCTGTGGGGGGTATTTATATGCAAATATCGTGGCCAATGGCATTGTAATACTAAACAATAGGATTTAATAGTGATGTTAATGTGAAAAAAGAACAGGAAAACTAATTATAACATTTTTTTTAAAATGATTTACATTTTTTTGCCAAAAAGCAACGCTGGGCCTTGCAGGGTTAAACGTAAACACATGTGGCAACGCCAGTAACGCGACTGTTTCCATTTCAGATGCATAATTCGTGTCTGCCAACTGAAACACTATGATACAGGATACAGGGAATGGGAGAGTGGGGGCAGGCACGTGCACACATAGACATCAAAGGGGGCTTGAGCCCCTTCCCTTTTTAGCTGTCTGCAAAAAGTGCCCTCTCTCCAGACCATGAATGCAGTTTTTACTATGGTGAAAGAAATGGAAATGGCCCCTCTTTCCATGCCATACCTGAAGGCAGCATTCAAGAGAATCGCCTTGTCAAAACTCTCCTGAACTTGAATGCTGCATCTTATGTTGAAAGATTTGCCCTCTCTGTATAGAAATCCATGCCGTTACGCCACATCGCCAGTATTCACTTGATAGTGCTTAGTTCAGTGTGGTATAGGAGAAAATAGCGCGACACGTTGTGAGCTTGGAGGTCGGCTATTTTCGAAATGTTCACCAAAAGGCCCTTTTACAAATGTCAGCCCTAGGGGTGTCTTCTAAAAATCGACGAATCGACGCGTCGTTTTAAGCCCCGGGAATCGACGCCAATTGTTTGAGTCGAAGCGAAAATATATATTTTTTTATATCACCAGTTATAGCCTACTACTGCCAGTACTGCGGTGCACTGCTGGACTGGTGTGGTGTCATGTACTTCGAATGAGAAGTAGCAATTGGCGAACAGTTATTTATTGTCTCGCACCAGCATCGGGTTGAAAGTGAGACGGAACGGCCAGAACGGTTCAGAACCGCCGCTGCGGTGCACTGCTGGACTGGTGTGGTGTACTTCCAATGAGAAGTAGCAATTGGCGAACAGTTATTTATTGTCTCGCACCAGCGTCGGGTTGAAAGTGAGACGGAACGGCCAGAACGGTTCAGAACCGCCGCTGCGGTGCACTGCTGGACTGGTGTGGTGTCATGTACTTCCAATGAGAAGTAGCAATTGGCGAACAGTTATTTATTGTCTCGCACCAGCGTCGGGTTGAAAGTGAGACGGAACGGCCAGAACGGTTCAGAACCGCCGCTTCGTTAAAACATTCAGAGCCGGGACAGTGTTCCGTTAAGAGGAGGAAGCACGCATATTAAATAACCTGCCACAGCACAAACGCGCGTCCACGAAGTAGTAAACAATCTTCTAAAGTCAAATTAACATACACAAGTGTAGGCTACTAGTTACATTTTCTAATTAAAGTGCTTCTGAATTGTTCCAGTGTTGTAATCCATAATGAATGATTGTGTTTCGCTGTGTTTGCGTCCATGCTGGCTCAAGCGGGAGCTGTGCCTCCACCTGTTTATGATCAGTTTCTGAAATGAATGTTCTCGACACTGACTCATTACTCTGTCAGTGCTCTCGACTGCGGACTGGATCTCATCGTTCATTTAAAAGAGCCGTTCAAGAGAGCGGAATCGTTCGCGAATGTCTCATCTCTACTGCACGCTGCAGAGAGACGGGGCAGAGTTGAAACAGCGGAGATGTTTTATTTGTTTTAACGGTGTGTTATAACTCTATGGTTGTACACTGCTATGCAGATAACATTTGTGCTCGCGCACCGATATCACCGAAAACACTGTGTATTCAACTCATCTCTTAATGTATTATTCTATTATGTTGACGTGGTTTAAAGCAACACTTTTTTTTCTTCTTTTTTTTTTACACAAAGTAGACTATAAAAGGATTCGTCGACGCGTCGGATTAACCCCCGCGACTCGAATCGACTTCATAAATCCTGTGTCGAAGACAGCCCTAGTCAGCCCCTGCCCCTCTAACATTCTCTGAACGTCCCTGTGTCAGGGGGAGAGAGAGAGAGAGAGAGAGAGAGAGAGAGAGAGAGAGAGAGAGAGAGAGAGAGAGAAGATAGAGAGAGAGGGGGGGGGGGGGGGGGGGGGGAGAGACCAGTGGAGGGTTGATGGAAACACTGAGAATAGACAGCAAATCTTTGTCATGATACAATAGATGCTCTCAAGTACTCTCTCTCTCTCTCACACACACACACACACACACACACACACACACACACACACACACACACACACACACACACACACACACACACACACACACACACATACAAAACGGTCACTTGGGCATACATGCTTGCATACAAATCCACTCAGCTGTCTGTAAACAATCATCGCGACGCGGCTCTGGAGACCGTGCGCTCGTTGACCACTCCGTTAGAACATTCTCAAACATCTGTGGAGTGTGTGTACAGAGCCAGTTTGTTTGCTTTATGTGAAGTAGGATACGTCTGCGACGCTCTCTCTCTCTCTCTCTCTCTCGCTCTCTCTCTCTCTCACACACACACACTTAACAGCACTCACGTGTGAGCCGCACACACCTACATAAACCATAGACTGTAAAAACATATGGACAGTGGAAAGCCATTGGCTTCTATACTGCGCAAATGAAGGCTTTTTTTGGCCGTTCTATGGGTGCCGCTATCATTGTTTTAATGGTACCAAAGGAATGCTATCGGCTGCCAACGGTCACGTGCAACCGCAGGGATAAATGGGACATTGTCTCGAGCTTGCCAAAAATAAAGACACAAAGAAGAATCTTCACAAGCCTATGAATCTTCACAAGCCTATGATCACAAGCCCCTCCTACAGCATACCCTGCTTTAACATCAAATATAACATACATTGGACCATTATTTTCGCAAAACGCAAATCATAGTGATTAATTAGGGACAACTACACCCCTGACATAAACACGCAAATACAATACATTATTTCTGGAGGCAACTAGTGGAGTCGACGGAAAGCATACTCGCCAAGATCTTTATTCTTGTACTTGTTTTACTGAGAATAAGGTTAGATATAACTTTAGGATTAAGCATAATCTTTCCGAGGTTAAGATCAGGAACAGGGTCAGGCTTTGGCACCGTTTTACTGAGGTTAAGGTTAGGAATAAGGTTACTGTAGGTTTAACTGTTTAGGCATAGTTTACAGAGGTACATAAGGATATTAAGGATGTCAAAGGAAAATAACAAATACGCCCTGCCTTACCGAGTTTCCTTTTAGTTGACATTGTACTGTCATGATGAAACTGTACCTTTTCCTATCCAAAAACTTCAAATAAATACCTCAATCTATGAATCAATCATCAGCCCAGGCGAGTGTGTTTTCTACTCTACTTGGTATTTGAACGGGTGGGAGGGCCGGCCGGCAGGCACGTGCACACATAGACATCAAAGGGGGCTTGAGCCCCTGCCCTTTTATCCGCCTGTAAAAAGTGCCCTCTCCAGACCATGAATGCAGTTTTTACCATGGTGAAAGAAACGCAAATGTCCTCTTTCCATGCCATGCCCGAAGGCAGCGTTCAAGAGAATTGCCTTGTCCAAACTCTCCTGAACTTGAATGCAGCATCTTACGTTGAAAGAATTGCCCTCTCTGTGTAGAAATCCATGCTGTTACGACAGTATCTCCAGTATTCACTTGATTAAGCTTAGTTCAGTGTGGTATCAAGCACCGCAAATAGCCGACCTCCAAGCTCACAGCTTGGAGGTCTGCTATTTTCGATATTTTCACCAAACGCCCTTTTTAGAAATGTCAGCCCCTGCCCCTCTAACATTCTCTGCACGTCCCTGAGGTGGGAGGGAGTAATAACAACAGCAGAAAAATGGCAGAACAGAGAGAGAGAGAGAGAGCCATCGTGAGACAGAGAAGTTCCAGGCTGGAGCTGTGAGTCACCAGGCACTTGTGGAGACATTTCCCTGGCCTGGCCGTGGGTGTTGTGTGCAGGGGCGTCACAAGGGGGGGGGGGAGTGGGACTGAGTTACTAGGGCCCAAGGCGGAGGGGCCCTAATAACTTTATCTATTGAAAAATAGCAGATATACAAGCTCACAGCGCGGCACCGAGTGCCGCGCTGTGAGCTCGTAGATCTGCTATTTTTGAAAAGTTGTGAAAATGTGTGAAAATCTTTGAATATATGTATTTTTTAAGCGAACATTTCTAACTAATATGTTGCTTCTGGGGGTCCCTGGAACTAAATATTTTGAGATGGGGGTCCGTGGCCAAATACATATCATCTTGGGGGTCCTTGACATAGGTTTCTTGCACACATTTTCACGATTTTTCAAAAATAGCAGATCTACAAGCTCGCAGCGCGGCACTCGGTGCCGCGCTGTGAGCTTGTATATCTGCTATTTTTCAATAGTTAACATTCATGGGGGGCCCGCAGTGAATCCTTGTACCCAGGGCCCAGAATTTGGTGTCACGCCCCTGTGTGTGTGCAGTCCATCACCCACACTAATCATGGAGTTCTGGGCCCGATCGCCAGGCAGCGTGAGTGTGTGAGTAAGGCTGAGAGAGAGGCCTGTCCAAAACAGCTGCTGGATTACAGGCAGGGGTGGGAGAACGTGTTGTATTCAGAAGTGTTCTTGAGTAAAAAGTGCAAAAAGTATTGGCACCAAAATACCGAAACCTTGTATCTCCGAGTTTCAAATGTCAACGTTTTTTTTTGTTGTAACGTAAAGCCCCGCTTCATCATACAGGACTGTCGCGCAAAATTTGCGAAAATAGCAGTTCTACAAGCACACAAGCAGTTCTACAAGCATACAAGCACAACGCCTTAAATGATAGATACAAAAAGTTTTTTGGACATACAAGGTTTCCACCCGAAAACTACGTCATACTAAGTATCAAAGCACAAGTGCTAAATTCTTTTCCAACGGGTTTGAAATCTTTGGAAAGTATAGCCGAACTCTACAAGCTCACAATGTGGCTCAGCGTGGCCACTTTGGAAACGGAAGGTTCCCAGTTCGAAACCCGGTCTCCCCCAGAGTTAGTGTCCAAGTGAGCAAGACACTGAACCCCTAATTGGTCCCGATGAGCAGGGTGGTGCCTAGCATAATATGGTTTCACATTGTCAAGCGTCTAAATGCACCATTTAGCATCTTAAAGAGTTGGTGGTGCCATAGTTTTGTACTTTTTCTGGTTTTCATGTGTCTAGGAGGTTGACAGTACTTCATTAGACCCCCTGGTGTGGTTGTTATGAGCAATTATGCATTCTCTTTTTATTTGGGTTTTTAGCTGGAGGATGCCACCTGCTGGGTCAGACGTGCCGTTTCAAAAACACCCATACTTATTACATCATAGAATCAACCCCTCCCCTAATTACCATTCACCCAACACATGTGGGTGTGGCTAACTTCAGCTGGTCACCACCCACCATGACAACCACGCATACCAATGAACTGGTGGGTGTGGCACAAAACATAATTTTAACTCTTTCTGTACACTTTTCTGGAAAAATTCTTCCTCCTAGTATAATCATAATAGAAGATAATTATGTTTTATAGAGGGGAAAATCATGGCACCCCATCTTTAAGAGGGACGGTCGGGGGCATTTGTATTGCGCCGCTATAGGTGAAATTCTTCGACCGGCGCAAGACAAACAAAAGCGAAAACATTTGCCAAGGATGTTTTCATTAATCAAGAACGAAAGTCGGAGGTTCTAAGACGATCAGATACCGTCGTAGTTCCGACCATAAACGATGCCGACTCGCGATCCGGCGGCGTTACACCCATGACCCGCCGGGCAGCGCCCAGGAAACCAAAGTCTTTGGGTTCCGGGGGGAGTATGGTTGCAAAGCTGAAACTTAAAGGAATTGACGGAAGGGCACCACCAGGAGTGGAGCCTGTGGCTTAACATGTCATGTTATCAATGCGTTGTGAGCCTACACATTGGCGTAGGAGTATAGTTCACCCCAAAGATTATGTAATTTCTATCAATTACACACGCCATGAAGCATTAAGTTGAATTCATGGAGATTTATACGTTTTTGTCACATTCATGAGCCAATGATTTGATGACCGGGTTATCGGCCAATTGGAGACCGCTACCGGAGACTGCGCCGGTCATCAAATTATTGGCTTAGGAACGCGACAAAAACAACAAAAAATGTCCCAGAATTCAAGGCTTAAAGGACAACTTTAGTTTTTTACAACAAGGGTTCATATTTTAGATTGTAATTAGAGAAAAGAAAAAGTGAGTGTTAAAATGTTTTCATTTGCTTTGTTCTATTGTTTTATCGCGTTTACCGTGCTAAAATGTGGGGCATGCGTACAAGTGGCTAAATATGTCTTTGTAGACAAAATAAGCCAGCAGTTTCTTTATTGCTATTTACAGTAGCACTTCTAGCCCCCATAAGTCACATCCAACCATGAAAGGTTGCGTTGTATCTTGGGAATGGGCTTATTCTGTGTAAAATGACATATTTAGCCACTTGTACTTATGCCCCCAACCACTGAAATAAGAATCTCTAAAACAATAGAAAGAAGTAAACTCATCAGTACACTCATCTTTTATATTCTTTAATTACAATCTAAAATATGAACCCTTGTTGTAAAAAACTAAAGTTGTCCTTTAAAGGGCTGTGCAATTGATAGAAAAGTAAGTAGTTTTTTTGGGGTGAACTTCTCCTTTAAAGTACCATACTTGAGTCAAGGTACTTAGTTACTTTCCACCACTGGGTATGTGCAGTCCATCACCCACCACTAATCATGAATTTGGACTTGGTCGCAGGCAGTGTGAGTAAGCCCTGTAGAGAGCCGCTCCAACAGCTGCTGGATACAGGAAGACAAGGCACTGCCGGGGCGTCAATTGGGTATGGCAGCTGCATACCCCTGCCCCTGGGTCCAAGGGGGAAAATAAAAGTTACTTTTAAATATAAATCCATGAATGTCTCTTTCTCTATCTGTGCTGTTGTTAAATTACAGTAAAATCTAACTACAAATGCAACATGTAACTAAATGGTCACTTTAACAAGGTATTATAATTATATTCTCCACACTTGTATTCTCCCCATCTTGACGAAATGGTATATTCCCAGGTTCAGCAGGTCAGCTGCACAGGTGCAATGCATTATTGTTAATTTTGGCACATTTACTAACATGCCAAGGTTAGCTGCACTCCAGCCCAAGAAAACATAGAAACCTGCGTAAAAAAAAGACAAAACTCGTTTTTTTCAGACATTGTGAAAATAGGAGATCTACATGCTCACGTTGTGAACATGTAGATCTGCTATTTTCACAATAGCACCTTGTTATACAAAATGTAATGCCTCTTTTCCACGAGGACTCCCATCTTTGCCACACCCTAGCTTTTGCTTAACTGACGCCACTGTGCTGGATACAGGAAGACGAGGCACTGTAAAACAGAAACCGCGGCCAACAAAAAAAAAAAAAGCACTAAATACTGCGTGAGAGCAGAAAGAGGCAGTCCATTACCGTGGAGAGAACACGCCGATCCCCGGGTCCTGACAAGATGTAACATCACACTGAGGTCATAGCACCGACATCCAGGAAGGGACACGTCAACCTGGAGAAGCTTGTGTGCGTGCGTGTGTGTTTGTGTTTAAGGCAGGGGTCTTCAACAGGGGGTCCGGGACCCCTAGGGGGTCCTCAGAGTTACTACAGCGGGTCCTCCAAATCTTTGTGTGATAGAAACCTTGTCATTTTTTATATTAACCACTTGAACCCTAGCGTCCATATTCGGAGAACTTTAGCCGAAAATAGCAGATCTACAAGCTCACAACGCCTCGCGCTGCGAGGCGTTGTGAGCTTGTAGATCGGCTATTTTCAGCAACAAGCTTTGGTGTAGAGGGGAAAAAGAGCAGACTAAGTACAGAGTGAAAGGTCAAGTTTATTAGGTAACTAGCCCTTACCCGTTCAAAGATATGAGCTCCGAAATGATGTGCAGTGTGTGGGTTATGGGATGTGCACTGTGCACACAGTATATGAGGGATGGAAAGTAACTTTAACTGGTGCTTGCATGATAATATGTAGGAGCTTCAATGTAAGAAATACCCATTTCGTTTAATGGCTATAGAGATACTGTGTACCGATCTGCATGATTTTTGGACAACATCTGTAACAGGGCCAGACAAACGATGAAACTATATGGAATCTGGGGCTCCCTGCTTCATCTCTCTCTCAACTAAGGGGTCTTTGGTCTGAAAACGTTGAAGACCCCTGATTTAAGGGCATGCACAACAAAAGGACCCCAATTGAAACAAGCCCATGAGCTTTCTTGAGTTGTTTATCCTTTTAGTTGACCTTTTACCAGTGAACTGTGCTGTCATGAAACTATACCTTTTCCTATGCAAACCTCTAATAAAGTCTTCAATCAATCAATCAATGCTTAAGAACAAGAGATGCTCTGAACAAGACAGGGTCAGTTTGTGGATGTTGGACATCAAGCGGCCAGTCGATGACATCACTAATGCTATGACGTCAGTATGACATTATCAGTCATCTCCATATTTGGGTAAAGTTTCAGCCCAATCCTACGTCCGCGGACTTCCCGTTAGAGCTGGGATACCCGACCGAAAACCCGCGGGGCCCGTTGGTACCCGAGGGTACGGGCTCGGGTCGGACGCATTTTCATAATAATAAATTGTCGGAAGTCGATTCGGGTCGGACATATTTTTGATATAGCCCCTGCCTTCCTATGACATGCATCATGCACTCTTTCTCTGATGATCCACGCAGCGTGCAACTCCTGTGTGTGTGTGTGTGTGTGTGTGTGTGTGTGTGTGTGTGTGTGTGTGTGTGTGTGTGTGTGTGTGTGACACGTGTGTGTGTGGCACTGTGTATGTGGCTGCTCGCGCTAATGCTGCAGCCGGAGACATAGCCTAACTCTGAGCATGGAGTAAAGTCCCACGCTGAGGTAAACTCGCTGTTGTGGTTTGATTGGAAGTGGCGTGCCGCTGAATGGAGCTCCTAGCTTGTGTTCCCACTACTTTACCTTGAATTGGATGTTTATTTTTCGGCGCTGTTGTGTGCAGTCGCAGTGCACTGTGCCAGCCTCGTCCGTCCGTAAGGTTCGGGCCTCTGCGCGGGTCGGACGCATTTTAATGATTAATGCTCGGACGTCGATTCGGGTCGGACAAAAAACTGTCGGACACGGGTTCGGAACGGACAGAAAAAATGGGCCCGATCCCAGCTCTACTTCCCGTATCATCTAATCTACAACTGAAATGTCCGCGAAACATATCTTCAGAAGAAGGATTTAACCATCTTAGCCTAGATCTATACTGGCAGCGTACGCAAAGGATTTGGCGCCGATGAGTGGTTCTCAAATGGTGCGTGTACCCCTAGGGGTACACAGAAGCACTACAGGGGGTACTTGAGAGAACATGGAAAATAGAAACACTTATTTTACTATTGTGTTTAATGATAAAACATTGACAAATGTATGTGAACGTCCTGCTCTGTAAAGCTTTAAACCAAATTAGGTAAGATGTTTTTCTGTTACTGAATAGAAAAATCAAACCTTGGTTCGAAGTGAGTGGTGAATTTTTATTCTATGTGTTCTAGAGCTATGCAATCTGTGTTCTAGATCTATACATTCTGTGTTCTAGATCTATACATTCTATGTGCTTTAGTTCTATATTTTTATGAATTCTGAATGAATGAAAGATTTTGTCTGGAGGGCCAAATCATCAGTCATGTGAAGCTTGACCAATCCTCAATTCTGCATGCACAGACAAAGCCACTCCTTGAGAATCTATGGGAATCCTAAAAAAAATAAAAACATGTAGGGGACAGACAAAGCCACTCCTTGGAAGCGGCTTTCACCGCTTCAAAAAAAGGCTACATACTTTTATTTAAAACATATTGACATACAAACTGGACTTTTGATGTCAGTATTTTCTAGTCAAACTGTTGTGGTCGAAGGTTTCTAACATTTCTAGCTGTTGCTGCTGACGCCGTTCACTCACGCTTTATTTTGAAGAGCCTCGGAAGCTTCGTGCGTGTGCATGTGAGTGTCCGCTGACGATTGAGGAAGAAAATCCATTTGTTTACAAACGCTCGCGAAACTAAAATCCAAACCGCGACCGACCATTGCGGTAAAGTGTCGCCGTGAAAACAATCAGATCTCTGCTTCCCTGGCGTTCTTTTCACCTCATTAAGTGTGCCTGCCATGCAATGGCAAAACACTTATTGTAATCCGCCATACTTAAGTAAGTAAGTAAGTACATACATAATGTCGCCACAAAATTTCGGCACGTAATAAGTGCCGCACGATTTACGCCACCGCCGCAATATATACATCAAAAACGTGCGGCTCGGCCGGGAATGGGGTGCTATTACTTTTCTTTCCGATCCGCGTTACCATTGCGACGTAATTCGCAAAAAACTACGCCAAAAAACCCCATTGACTTAGAATGGGGGAAACTTCGGCACGTAATAACTGCCGCACGATTTACGCCACCCCCGCAATATATACATCAAAATGTGCGGCTCGGCCGGGAATGGTGTACTATTACTTTTCTTTCCGATCCGCGTTACCATGGCAACGTAATTCGCAAAAAAGTACGCGCAAAAACCCCCATTTACTTTGAATGGGGGACTCGAAAAAAAAAAACAGAAACTTTGGCGCCACATAACTCTGCCATACTTTTGCCTAGCAACGTCATTTAAAATTTAAAATGCTCACACAACTTTGGTCTTTTTCCGGCCAATAGGGATAAGCTGTAATTAAGCCCCGCCCCCTCTGTATTCCTATTGGTTGGGCTTTAAACAGCCAATACTCCAGTTCACAGCATGGTACGGTCTTGAAACTTGGTGTCTGGACTTAAACGGCCAATAGGGACGTATTACTTAAGCCCCGCCCCCTCTTAAGCCCCGCCCCTAGCTTCCTATTGGCTGAGCTTTAAACGGCTATATCTCCAGTTTGCAGCATGGTACCGTCTCGAAACTTGCTGTGTGTACTTAGATGGCCAATAGGAATGAGCTGTAATTGTTTAAGCCCCGCCCCCTCTGTCTTCCAATTGGCTGGGCTTTAAACAGCCATAACTCCACTTCCCAACACATTACTGGTCTCAAACTCAGTAGGTGGTCCCACAGGTTGCACACAAATAGCGAGCTGCAGGCACACTTAAAATTTCTTCGAAATTTTCTTTTCTAGTTCATAGATAAAGCCCTTTTTATGTTTCAGGCTAGAATGGAAATCAATGCAGCCTAGAGCATCCATTTTCTCTCTCTCTCTCTGAGCTACGGGGTGACGTATGGACTAGGGTCATTCACAGGTGACAGCATGCACGCAGAGCTGTACCAGTTAACCCCTTGTTGTCTCGTTCGTGAACGAGACAACTCCTTTTGGCAGGGTGACCCCTAGTGGCCTTAACTCGTTACTGAACGAGTTTGGCACCCAAGTTGTTAAAGGGGGTACTTGGATTCATATCACCAGGAAAAGGGGGTTCTGAAGCCCAAGAAGTTTGAGAACCACCGTTCTAGAAGAATGTAAACCCAAACTATGAGATAAGAAGATGTTTGAAGTTCTTGGGTCCAGGGGTTTTAATGGGGGCTTGGGTGGGTTTCTACTTGGCAAGTGAAGGGACAGTGGCTGTGGTTTCGCACCAGCAGATATATACAAGCTCACAGCGCGGCACAGAGTGCTTGTAGATCTGCTATTTTTGAACAATCGTGAACATTTTGTGCAAGTCTTTGAATATTTGCATGTGTACTATTCATTTATATGAATGTGTACACATGAGTGAGTGGGATATAAAAGCTATGTCCATCAGACTGTTGTGTGGGAGTAGGCCTTAGGGCGGTATGGACATTTTGTTACCCCGATTACCGTCTTCCCATTTACCGCCGGTACTGCGGTAATTACCGCACCCCCGTATCTATTAATTAAGGTTCGGCGATAAGCCAAAATATTGCAATCATCTTCCCAAAAGTCGCCTCTCCACAGTGGAGAGGTGACACAGCCTGACTGCCCGAGTTATACTTCTCCGTACAGCACAGCGGGTCTGGCTTTCAAAGGAGCAGATCTACAAGCTCACAACACATCGCATCCGCGATGCGTTCTGAGCTTTTAGATCTGCACTGTCGGGTTACCATAGGAACGTAGGCTAGCTACTTGGGCTTTTCAGACACAAACAGCTGTGTGAACAAACCAGAAGAGGACGGGTAGTCAGATCGTGTACAGTGATTCTGTAAACTCACGTCACGTCTCAACTCTCAAATCGCAGTGATTGAGTGCTGCTATATACAGGTTTTAGTTACAAGACTTGACAGAAAAGGTTATAAAATCGCCGACGCGGCGCTGGACGGAGCACAACGTGCGACGCGGTGGAGAAAGTAAAATAGTTTCATTTTCGGTTTTAGTCCACGCGGCCCGCGCTCCGCCAGTAATCCGTATGAATAAAAAAAGATATGCCACAACACAAGGTATGTATTAACATCCTTGTGTCGAGTGGATTACAGAGAAAGTTTATGCTGCTCCGTCATAGAGTTGTGCTCCGTACTCTCCTGCCCTGTGCGTGCAGTGTGTGCACTGTGCAGGTCTGTGTGTGAGTGACGTATGTGGCTTCCAACGTGTGGTGCGCGGCCCAGAGCAGAGCGGCATGAAGCGCATGCGGTCCTCGCTTCTCACCTGTTTTAAAACTCGCTCGTTCTCAATAAAAATAGCCTATTTTTTGTCTTTTTTGACCGCGGTAAGGACCCTGACACCGCGGTAGGCCGCGGTATACCGCGATACGGCGGTACGGCGGTTACCGAACCCAGCCCTATGTGGGAGTCGACTTAACTTGCAATTTGTGAATGCTTTAAGCGATTTAGATCGGGTATGCATTATTGCGTATTATTGTTTTATGCTTTAACTATTGAAAAATAGCGGATCTACAAGCTTGCGGCGGGGCACTCGGTGAGTGAACATTTGTGAAAATCGTGAACATTTGAATTTTGACCCGATTTTGACCCGATTCGATAAGTGTCTTCTAAATCCTTCTAAGGTTTTTTGAAAAACGCATGTTTCTATATGTCAGTGATGCGCAAACCTTTTCATGTGAAGGACCCTCCAAAATGATATGCATTTGGCCCACGGACCCCCATCTCAAAATATTTAGTTCCAGGGACCCCCCAGAAGCAAAATTTGAGTTAGAAACGTTTGCTTAAAAAATACATAATATGTATTTTCTTTGAATCTTTGAATATACTATATTCAAAGATTTGCACACATTTTCACGACTTTTCAAAAATAGCAGGTCTACAAGCTTGCAGCGCTGCACTCGGTGCCGCGCTGTGAGCTTGTAGATCTGCTATTTTCCAATAGCTAAAGCATAAAATAATTAAGGCCCCTCCACCTTGGGCCCTAGTAACTCAGTCCCACTCCCCCCCCCCTTGTGACGCCCCTGGATGGTGTAGCTTATAACGGGGGCAGGCAGATTGCCTGGCTGATAGCAGATGTAACTTAAAGCCTATTCTTCCACACAGCAGCCTAAACCTGGAGGAGAGAGTGAGCTCATTTGTTTTTCCTACCTGGGGGTCCTAGATCCTAGATAGCAAGAGGGCCCGCCGGGGGTCCAGGGGTGTATTGTGTGTGTGTGTGTGTGTGTGTGTGTGTGTGTGTGTGTGTGTGTGTGTGTGTGTGTGTGTGTGTGTGTATGTGTGTGTGTGTGCGCGCGTGCGTGTGCGTAGTGGTGTAAAGTAACTAAAAGTACATTTACTTAAGTACAATTTTGAGTTATTTGAACTTTACTTGAGTATTTCCAATTTCCAATACGTTTACTTCTACTCCATTACATCCCAGCAAGCACGGTCAGGACCTGGACCAATCAGTGACTTCTCCATTGGGGCCAGATTTCAACCAACATAAATCCATATGACGTCCTGGTAATGACATCAAGATCATCCCCATATGGGCTGTGATCTGACCCCAATCGAGACGTCACTGACTGGTCCAGGTCCTGACCGTGCTTGCTGGGATCTTGGATCCAAATATTGTACTTTTACTCCACTACATTTATCTGAAAACCTTAGTTACAAGTTACTTTGCAGATATAAATTATAATATTATAAAACATAATACATTAATATTAGCCCTATTTTATACCCAAGGCCATTTGTAAATAGCCGATCTGCAAGCTCACGACGCGTCGCATCGTGTAGATCTGCTATTTTCAAACATTTTGTACTTTTACTTTTGGTACTTTAAGTACATTCGGATGCTAAAACGTTTGTACTTTTACTGAAGTACATTTTGAATTCCGGACTTTTACATGTAACAGAGTGTGTCTACATTGCAGCATTGATACTTTTACCGAAGTATAAAATGTGAGTACCTTTTCCACCACTGTGCGTGTGTGTCTGTGCGTGTGCGTGTGCGTGTGCGTGTGCGTGTGTGCGTGTGCGTGTGCGTGTGCGTGCGTGTGTGTGTGTGTGTGTGCGTGCGCGTGCGCTGTGCGTGTGGTAAGATGACAGGGAGATACAGTACTACTGTATGTGAAACCCTCTAAATGAAAGAGAGGAGATTTCATTTCTGTCCTCTTATATGCGCGGAAATGTCAGCTCATTTTCTGTTTGCATCCTGTCCCCAGGGGCGTCACAAGGGAGGGGAAAGTGGGACTGAGTTACCAGGGCCCAAGGTGGAGGGGCCTGGAATTATTTTATACTTTAGCTATTGAAAAATAGCAGGTCTACGAGCTTGCATATCTGCTATTTTTGAAAAGTCGTGAAAATGTGTGCAAATCTTTAAATATATGCATTTTTTTAAGCAAACATTAATTTGTAACTAAAATGTAGCTTCTGGGGGGTCCCTGGAACTAAATATTTCGAGATGGGGGTCCGTGGCCAAATACATATCATTTTGGGCGTCCTTCACATGAACAAGTTTGAGCACCACTGACATAGAAACATCATTTTTTCAACAAAAAAGAAAAACAAAATAGAAGGATTTGAAATATTCAAAGACTTGCACAAATAATGCATGATTCATGGGGGGCCCGCAGTCAATCCTTGTACCCAGGGCCCAGAATCTGGTGCGACACCCCTGGCTGTCCTGTTTGCACATCTTTTGAGTCCATACACTAACTTAAGACATGCAACACCCACTCAAATAAACACACATGCACGTTATAATTTGACTGAGAGGACCATGTGAAATGAATGACAGGCTTTTATAACTGCCAACTCCACTGTCTTGAGTTACACCCCAGTGGTGGGGAAAAGTAATTGAATGTTTTACTTAAAGCTATACTGTGTAAGTTGCTCAACTAATGGTCTGTAGCAGTATAGCAAACCGCAGTCGCGTCTGCTTTTTTCGGACGTTTTTTGCCGCGGACCGGGCCTTCAGACCCCCGCGTCCGCCTCGCCTCGCCGAGACGCATCCATAGAGGTCTCTCATGTCCCTCTACGAGCAGCGGTTGGGGAGTTACATGCTAGACTTCTAGACCAGCGTAAACAAAGCTGTTGAAGCAAGCTATTTCCTGAAGAGACGCAAGATGCACTGTAATTGGCCGGTAGTGTATCATGTGTGTATGATCGGCAATGTGATTGGCCAACGTATACACAACGTATACGGATGATGCAGATGACGTAATTTTTCCGCGAAATCCGGACCCCGGCAAGGATCATAGAAAACATATAAAGAGAAGGCTTTAGAAGCTGAAAATAACGGAGTGGGTGTTCTAAAACTTTAGCGATTTAACAGTTAGGACAATTTTAAGATTTGTTTTATAAAAAGAAGTTACATGGTATAACTTTAAGTAAAATCCTCAATAAGGGTGCCCTCACACCAAAGTACCTATGAGAGTGGAATCCACGTTCCGCCAATGCATTTCAATGAGAGTGAAGCGGTTTCATGCCAGCATAGGATTATTAGGATTATCATTGAAAATGCATTGGCGGAATGTGGATTCCACTCTCATAGGTACTTTGGTGTGAGGGCACCCTAATGCAATGTAAAGTGTAAAATGTAAATGCAAAGTCAAAGTTCAGAATTCAAAATGTACTTGAGTGAAAGTATAAAAGTGTTGGCATCAAAATGTACTTTAAGTAGTTTTTTTTTTAGTTTTTTTTTTGTTTTATAATATTATAATTTATATCTGCAAAGTAACTAGTAACTAAAGTTTTCAAATAAATGCATG
This sequence comes from Nannobrachium achirus, assembly GCF_963921795.1. Taxonomy (NCBI): domain Eukaryota; kingdom Metazoa; phylum Chordata; class Actinopteri; order Myctophiformes; family Myctophidae; genus Nannobrachium; species Nannobrachium achirus. Next base: position 59,787,932 of record NC_137822.1, read on the forward strand.
GAGTAAAAGTACAATATTTGAATACGAGATGTAGTGGAGTAGAAGTAAAAGTATTGGAAATTGGAAATACTCAAGTTCAAATACCTTAAAATTGTAATTAAGTACAATAAGTAAATCTACTTAGTTACTTTACACCACTGGTTACACCTACACCAAGTGCAGTTAAATCCTTTGTATTAATTTAACCCCAAACAGTGTACAAAAGCAACCAAATGGACCCTTATGTGTCCATTTGGCTTCATTTGTATACTCTTCAAAGTTAAATCAACACTAAAGGATTTTACTGTGTGGGATTCTGAGTAAACTAAAACGACATGGCTGTTTTAAGACTAGTATTGTTTATTTTAAAATGACATGGCATCCAAAGGAAAGGGGCTCTATGTATGAAAGGCCTCGTCGAATGGTTCAAAAACATCGCCTCGGATCAGTCACGTCCGTCTGTCACATCACGTCACACTTTTGCCCCTACTTTATCTCTGGCACCGTTGACCCTATCGATGCCAAACTTTGCACACACACTCCTTGAAAGGCAAATCACAACCTCCCTGATTTCTCACATGGCCATCCTCTAGCGCACATATGTCAAAGTCAAGGCCCGGGGGCCAGATCCGGCCCGCGAATGAATTATCTATGGCCCCCGGGATGATATTTAATTACTATTGGAACTGTCCCGCAGGTCACAGCCGCACGCAAAACATTCACAACATGCTAAATGTACAGATAAGGCCAGCCAACCACAAACCACATTTCATGCTTTCCTTAGACAGACAGCTGAAGCCAACCAATCACAAACCAAAAAGGGAAATTTGGATTTAGAATGGAGGATGTAAAACAGCTCTTTCATGTGTTGTGTATGCGGCCGTGACTCGTGCCGTCCTCCACATTGTCACATCGAAGCAAAGCAACACAAGCAACGCTGTACAGTTCAATGAGAAGAAAGTAATTTCTCCATCAAAATACATAAACTCTGCATGCTTACAACGCATTGCCACGATCCGTGACAGACACATTGTGAGTTTTAAATAAACATTAAACCAGTCCGGCCCTCCACTTGTAGCAAATTTAGTTTTTTGGCCCTCTGTGTATTTGACTTTGACATCCCTGCTCTAGCGCCACCATCAAGGCCGATTTTTGCAAAACACATTTTTGGCCTTAAATCACGCAAAGCGGTACACAGTATCTCTAAAGTCTAAAGTCATGTCATCAACATGGATCTGTCCCATTTCCCATATTCCCTCCTGATTGGCTACGATTGCCTTCTAAAGTTTGTATATGCGACGTGACGGTGCTTGTAGATCTGCTATTTTTGAAAAGTTGTGAAAACGTGTGCAATTCTTTGAATATATGTACTTTTTAAGTGAACATTTGTAACTAAAATTTTGCTTCTGGGGTTATTTTGAGATGGGGGGTCCGTGGCCAAATACATATCATTTTGGGGGTCCTTCGCATGAAAATATTTGAGCACCACTGACATAGAAACACAGGTTTTTTAAAAAAAACTTTGAAATATCAGATTTTCATGATTTTTCAAAAATAGCAGATCTACAAGGTCGCAGCGCGGCACTCGGTGCCGCGCTGTGAGCTTGTATATCTGCTATTTTTCTCCCTGCTGATGGGTCCAGGCCGGCGAAATGTCCCAAGGACACTCAGAAAAGAAAAACAAAATACAGCAAAAGAGAGGAGGAGAACAGCAATTCCATAAAAAAACAGCTGCCTACAATACTTCCATCCCCTGCAGACATGTTGCTGTTGATCAATTGCAATTTCATAGCAAAGAGGACACTACAACAGGAGCGCTATAGAGAGAGTACCGGACGCTGTGTGGCTGCACACATGCTCCCGTGGGCTGCTCGAACACATTGCACAAAGAACTAAATATGGTTACAATCTGTTAAGTCAATTTATTAGAACGCACATTCAGCAACAGCAACTTTCCCAACTGAAGCCAGGGCTGTACTGATCTCTCTGTGTGGGTGTGAGTGTGTGTGTGTGTGTGTGTGTGTGTGTGTGTGTGTGTGTGTGTGTGTTTGTGCGCGCGTGCGATCCTACGTGCGTGTGCTCTGTTTACATAATGCATTAGAGTCCTTTTAACACAGACACATGCACGTGCGCACGCGCGCAAGCTCACATTCACATTATGGCGAGACCTGGCTTCCCAGTCTTTCTCATATTCAGTGGTGGAAAAAAATACTCAAATGTTTTAGCAATATGTTTTGCAATATAGAAATACTCCGCTAGGGTGCCCTCACACCAAAATACCTAGAGTGGAATCCGCCAATGCATTTCAATGAGAAAGGAGCGTTTTTTTTTTTTTTCGTTTTTTTTTTGACAGTAGAGGATTTCTACAAAAAAACGCTCCATTCTCATTGAAATGCATTGGCGGATTCCACTCTAGGTATTTTGGTGTGAGGGCACCCTTACAAGTAAAAGTCCGGAATTAAAAATGTACTTGAGTAAAAGTATGAAAGTGTTGGCATCAAAATGTACTTAAAGTACCAAAAGTACAACATGTTTGAAAATAGCAGATCTACAAGCTCACAACGCGTCGCGATGCAATGCATTGTGAGCTTGTAGATCTGCTATTTTCAAATAGCGAAGGTATAAAATAGGGCTAAAGTGGATTAATGTATGTTTTATAACGTAACGATTTATATCCGCAAAGTAACTAGTAACTCAAGTTTTCAAATAATTGTAGTGGAGTAAAAGTACAATATTTGGATCCGAGATGTAAAGTAAAAGTATTGGAAATTGGAAATACTCAAGTAAAGTACAAATAACTCAAAAGTGTACTTAAAGGGGCACTTTTCAACCTATGTTCATATAATTGGTCCTCACTCAAAAATAGCTTTTTTATTTTTGTATTTTTTCTCAGAGGAGGGCTGTGGGCAGGTCTGAAACCCATCGTCTTGTGACATCATCGATTGCCAATCCAGCTTGTAGAAACTGCAGGCTTTCTATTCCTGAAAAAGTTGACATTTTAAAGTGGAAGCCATTGTTCTCGCGATAATAAAAATCTAAATATTTTTTTCAAAAATATTTATTACATTTTTTTGGGGGAAAATGATGATGTCACAAGACGATGGATTCTGAACTTCCCACAGCTCTCCAAGGAGACTTGAACTGAGTAGATTTTTTTTTTGATATTTTATCATGAACATTAGTGAGGACCTATCCTATTATATGAAGACAGGTTGAAAAGTGGTGAACTACTCCTTTAAGTACAGTACTTATACTACTTTACACCACTGCACATGCACGCACGCACGCACGCATGCACGGACGCACGCACGCACGCACACACGCACAATGATTGCGTTGGTCTGGTTGCAAGTTACTTTGAAAAGCTCCACCGCCCGTCTGTCCCGCTATCTGTCCGTCCGTCTGTCACGTCACGTCACGTCACACTTTTGCCCCTATACTCTATCTCTGGCACCGTTGGCCCTATCGATGCCAAACTTTGCACACACATTCCTTGGATGGCAAATCACAACCTCCAGCCCTGATTTCCCACATGGCCCTCTTCTAGCACCACCATCAGGCCGATTTTTGCAAAACACATTTTTGGCCTTAAATCACGCAAAGCGGTACGCAGTATCTCTAAAGTCATGTCATCAACATGGATCTGTCCCATTCCCCATATTCCCTCCTGATTGGCTACGATTGCATTCTAAAGTTTGTGTATGTGACGTGACGGTCGCTTATCTCCCGATTTGGGAGTCTTACTGGTATACGTACAGTTAGTTCTTGCACAAACTTAATGAGTGGACTTTGTCTTCACCAGGATCCTTGGAAGAACCCCAAGGAAATGAAAGCTGAACCATGTCTGTTAGGAACCAAATTGCATCATTTCCATTTAAAATGATGTACCATATACCGGTACATTATTAACTAATCTTATAATAAGTTCCACAAAGTCAAGCCGTTTTCTCTCCGCTGATGTGTTGCCATCATAAAACGTGCAATATCGGACGAGAAAAGAAGAAGAAGAAGAAGAAAGGAAGAGAAGGGAAGAGAAAGGAGTGGCTTTTTTTTTATCACGATGATGACTGATTTAGAAGTATCTTTTATTCAGCAAGAAATATGTTAGATTTATGTAGGAACTGTACCGGTCTAAGTTCTCTCCACTACGCAGACTTTCCGGATGAAACTCAGTGACAGGTTGGGTATCCCAGCTGTCTCCTTAACCACTTTAACCCTGACGTCCCATTTTTGGCCATTTTTCATAGGCGGGGGGACAATACAGAAATTCAAAAAATGCAAAAGATGTTTTGTGGCTAAGTGGTTAAGCACAACCTACCCATTGTGATCCCCTACGCATCTCGACAGCTAGATACTATAGACCAACAGTCGCACATGCAAGCGAATGCTTGCATTTCATTTTCCCAGGTTATGTGGCATAAGTCCTTATGGCAACGTTATGCTTAGTAGCACCTCCACACTTCCTCCACTCTCAAATGAAAGTACAGACGGGCATACATTGCAAATGTTGAAAGGGAACTCTAACTGCCACTGCAAGATTAAGTTACATTTTCGTTGTTTTGGAAAGAGCCATTATGAGTCTTGCTGGCTATGTGGCAATGTTATTGTGTCATCCAGAGAACTTGACTGGTCAGAAGAGAAATCACAGGACTCACATCATGGTCACACGCTGTCCTTTGAGACAGGCCAGCCAGCATAGTAGTAGATTAATTAGCTTAACTAATTTAGAATTTCCAGTGGGGTGTGGTAAACTAAGTGTTTTTTCTCCCTCCACCAAATATATGTGTTGCATGGACCAAAGCTACCAGTTACATTTAACCCAGCTCCAGTAGCAGAAAGGAGATAATATTATTGTTTGTCAAAATTAAGTTGAAGATGCGTGATTGGGTATGCTCAGTGTTAAAAAATTAACAGTGTTGCTGTAACAGAATACTTTTTTTGGGTAACGGAGTAAAGTTAGTTTGGCAATTTAGTCGTTTCGTTATTAGTTACCTTGCATTATTTGGTGCTAAGACCTATATTTCCCTGTTGCCACAAAGAGAAAATAATCCATCTGACATTTTTGCGCTGTTTCCTAAATGAATAAGCTTGTCTGCTTGTGTCACTGTCTGCGCAGCATGCACGCCCGGTCCCACTCCTGATCAGTGACTGATACTTCTTGGTCTAATCCACTGTATTTAATGGGTCGCTACTTTTTGTGCCAAACACGAGTGAGTTGGCATGCCATCATGGTCTTAATGTTTACATTCATTTGTCGCAGAGATTGAGAAGAGAGTTTGCCTTTTAGTAACGCTATGTAAGTATTCACACTATTTGGGGATTTATTGGTGAAAGGAAGGAGGAGGAGATTCGGGCTGTCACGATTATGACATTTTACATGACGATTCTTTGTCACTCAAATAATTGCGATTAACGATTTAATCCTGTTTTTGTCGTTGACAATTACATTTCTGATTGGCTTTTAGGCTTTGAAGTTGCACATGGTAGATATGACACACAACTTAAACATACAAATATTACTGACATATATGACAACCTTTGAACCTTATACTTAAAAAATAACATTGATAGTGGAAATAGTCGATCTACAAGCTCAAAACACGTCGCATGGTTGTGAGCTTGTAGATCTGCTAATTATTTTTGAATTAAAAAAATATATATCAGAATATTTTTCAACATGGAAACAATATTGACGATTATGAAAAATAATCGCGATTATGTCAAATAATTGCGTTTCGACGATTATGTAATAATTGTGACAGCCCTAGAGGAGATCAATGTCAATGCAAATAAGCCATGGTGAAGCACTGCTCTCCACAACAATAGGTAGGCTACACTCTGGAGTTGTTTACCAAAAGTCCTCGCAGGCAGATTTTAATTGTTGGTAATGGGAAAGTAAACTACAAGTTACTTCTCTCAGTGGGTAACGCAGTACCATAACGGATTATTCTTTTAATGGCAGTAACGCCGTAACCTAACAAGTTACTATAAAAAGTATTGATTGAACACTGGGTATGCTGGTAGGCTAAGCTGCGTTCAAGATTCAAGAGTCACAGCAACCTTTTTAAAGCAAGATGTTACAGAATTCACCCCTACTGTATGTCCGTCCCTGTTGCTTCTATAGCCCCAACTGCTGGCCTTGGGAGGCAACCTCATGGCTCCTCCAATACAATGAGACATCTCAAGCGTTTGCCCAGTCTGCATCATCATGAGCAGTCCGTACTGATATGTCTTTCACAATCCTCTTGGCCTTACCCAAACACCTACTGGACAGGAGGAAACTCCCTGTGGTGCCCCCTTTGCAGGTAGCTGTATTCCAACACACACTAGGGTGAGTTAAAAGAATGACGAATCCTGGTTCACAGCTAATCTCAAACAGCTTTGTTTTGAGAAGGAGTTGGCTTTCGAGATTTAGACTGGCCAACTATGTGTTTGGTAATGTGATTTGGGAGATCAAATGACAGTAGTCGGAGAGGCTGGAACAACAACTTTCGGCAACTGACACCTTGTATATCTGGTAGAGACTATGGGAGACCACTGGCTACAAGACAAATTCCTCAACTCTATGAATTTGCTCAGAGCCTCCTCCTGGACTCCCCTGGAACCTATATGCTAGGGCATTCACCAAATATTCGAATATTCCAATATTCGAATATCAAAGTCACTATTCAACGTTGTTCACCGAAGTTATTCACTTTTTTTTTTTCATTTTTTTTTTTTATTATTGTTTTCTCTTTAAAAAATATATCGTTTATAAAGCTTGGCTAGATAGGAAGTCATAAGAATGAGTTCTCAATGCCCCTGGTGGATGAATTTGTTAGTGCTCTATACCAGTGCTCTATTTTTAGGCCGTGACCCCCAAAATAAACATATTTGAACTGGGGACCCTCACCCTGACAAGCACTTGGAATTGTAGGTATTACATTTAATTTGACTCGGTTCCGCAGATAAATATTGTGAAAATAGCCGATCTACATGCTGCTCACAACGCCTCGCAACGCGAGGCGTTGTGAGCATGTAGATCGGCTATTTTCACAACGTTCGCCTCTTGCTTACTTAATATATGACAGTTTGGCCAGTCCTGTCGAATATTCGACTATTCGAATACTTTGAGGTTGAATAATTCGAATACTAAAAATCACTATTCGTGAATACCCTACTATATGCAGCTGTTTTTTGGACCGTCACTCCACATTCAACAACATCGTCGCTGTCCTGCTCCAAGACAACCTCAATTAAAGGTGTATTCAGTGATAATGAAAGTGGCATCTTGTCCCTTACTGGCCTTGTTTAGTTTTGTATAGATTTTTTACACCATTATAATGTTCTCGTTTTGATCATTAGACCCAATCACTGAATATCGGTAGGCCTACGTCTCCAGCTTCAGGATATGTATGATACTGATTTACTACGAGACTGTGGCATTTTATGAGATCAGTAGTTTACAATCCAGGCATTTAGCAGACATTCTTAATTCAGAGCGACTGTGGTTCTTCAAATTTTTATTTTGACCGTCATAACTAAACATCATAACATAACTACGGCCATACTCTACCCTGATTGATCGAGGACTGGCTGGCCACGTCTGAAAACCGAATCTAGCTATGCTCGCAACACGGGCCATGGTGGAAGTCCTTACACATTCTAGTGAGGAGAATGAATGGAACATTTACCAATTATATTTTTATTTGAATGAAATACAATCACTGAATATACCTTTAACTGAGTAGAGGTGGATCAAATTCAAAGGAGCTTTATTGGCATGAGAAAACATACGTTTACATTGCCAAACGCTCACTGGATCACTGACTTCCTAACGAAGCAGCACACGTGGCTGGGTAAAATCATCTCAGTCTCCCTGTCCATTAGCACTCAGAACCACTAAATGCATGGCCTTGTCGACAATCAATACAATTCGGTGTGGGGGAGAGATTGTGCATGGAGAAAGCAGAGGATGTGATGGTCAATTAACTTCAGGAGAGGCTTTGGCAAGCAGTGGGTTTTCAGTCATCCCTTGGTCAAGTCCTTTCTGAAAGGCATTAGGACAGGGGTCTTCAACGTTTTCAGGCCAAGGACCCCTTAGTTGAGAGAGAGATGAAGCAGGGACCAACCAGCTAAGAGATTCCATATAGTTTCATCTTTTGACAGAAAAAATAGCCGATATACAAGCTCACAACGCCTCGCAGCGCCTAAAAAGTTCTTCAAATATGGACGATACAGTAGGTTTCAAGTCGTTAATATAAAAAGGGAGAAAAAAAAGTTTCTATCACACAAAGATTTGGAGGACCCCCTGTTGTAACTCTGAGGACCCCCTAGGGGTCCCGGACCCCCTGTTGAAGTCCCCTGCATTAGGAGAAAGCTACAGTACCTCAAATATTCCTGGTGCTGCAGGTGCTTAAGGCTCATCCTTTTGGGCCTGTTTAACATATTCTTAATGTACTTTTACCCATGAGGTTGACAGGTCAATGCAATGCTACTCCCAGGTTCTTGACATTTTGAGCAGCAATCGCCAGGGTGTTGTCGAGGGAAATGGAAATATCCTGCAAGGGGGATACTTTCCAGGGAAGCAGAGATGCTGTGCTCTCTCTAGGTTAGGCTTGAGGCGGAGGTGGGATAACATCCATTGTGAAATGTCAGCCAGGCATGCAGAAATGCACTCTTCACACTGCCTGGCAGAGGGAGGCAAGGAGAAAAAGTGTTATTTGTCATCCAGTGTGTCATCCAGTGTGTCATCCAGTGTGTCATCCAGTGTGTCATCCCAACTCTGGTTGAGAGAGTATTACAAGAGGTGATGAAAGCAAACCTCTGGTTGAGAGAGTATTACAAGAGGTGATGAAAGCAAACCTCTGGTTGAGAGAGTATTACAAGAGGTGATGAAAGCATCCAGTGTGTCATCCCAACTCTGGTTGAGAGAGTATTACAAGAGATGATGTCATCCAGTGTGTCATCCGTACTCTGGTTGAGAGAGTATTACAAGAGGTGTGTCATCCAGTGTGTCATCCTGAACTCTGGTTGAGAGAGTATTACAAGAGGTGATGAAAGCAAACCTCTCCAAGAAAGCTGGTAGGTCCAACCAGACCCCTAGAGAGAGAGTTATGACACTTACGTCAACTCCCATTGTAAGCGTGGAAAGCTAGCTTAGCCTAGCTTACTGGAGCCTTTTCTCATTCTTAGCAAGCCTTTGCTGCTCTTCAGCCCCGTCCGCCCCCATTATAACCGAGGCATTTTCACTCGCTGGTAAGTAGACTAAATCACGTATTTTTCCCCATTTTAATAATGTTGTCTACCGGGCGTCTGGTGGCCTACTGGTCATGGCGCATACCACATAGGCACCGCCACATAGGCATGGTTGCCGCGGCGTCGCCGGTTCGATTCCTGATCCGGACGACCTTTGCCGCATGTCACTCCCCATCTCTCTCTCTCTCCCCATTTCCTGTCAGTCTACTGTATACTATCAATAAAGGCATAAAAGCCAAAAAAAAATAATAATAATAATAATAATAATGTTGTCTACCTTGGAGAGGCCCGTGAATGCGCTAAAAGGGGGGGAAAATACGTGATTTAGTCTACTTACCAGCGAGTGAAAATGCCTCTGTTATAATGGGGGCGGACGGGGCTGAAGAGCAGCAAACTCTCGCTAAGAATGAGAACAGGCTCCATGCAACGCCATTTTCGGTCTGCGGCGAGATCAAAGCGTGACGCCTCTAAACCACGCTGGGTCCAACCACACGGGTAGAAAGAGAGCCAATCCTGTGATACCAACGACAGTGGAGTGGGATAAAACCTGGGCCCACTGGAGTAGACCAAAAGCATAGATTGCAAATATCGCATAGCCAGACCATTGCAGATGGTGACAATTCATCTTGTTACATCGAAGTTCAAATAGCAATTCAGAGATTTAAACTGTAACTGCATTGCAGAAGACTTTAAGGCAGGGGTCTTCAACAGGGGGTCCGGGACCCCTAGGGGGTCCCCAGAGTTACTACAAGGGTTCCTCCAAATCACTTTGAGTGATATAAACCTTTTTTTTTCCTTTTTTGTATTAACCACTTGAACCCTAGCGTCCATATTCTGAGAACTTTAGCCAAAAATAGCTGATCTACAAGCTCACAATGCCTCGCAGCGTTGAGGCGTTGTGAGCTTGTAAATCGGCTATTTTTGGTGTATAGTGGAAAAAGAACAGAATACGTACAGAGTGAAATGTCAAGTTTATTAAGTATTGATGGTTCAAGTGGTTAAATATCTGAAAACACAAATTCACATGAATCCAAAATACTCTGATGATTGTGCTGCCAAACGATGACACTATATGGAATCTATGGAAAGGTTGTGTGGGTCCCTGCTTCATCTCTCTCTCAAATAAGGGGTCCTTGTCCTGAAAACGTTGAAGACCCCTGCATTAAGGTGTCATTCATATTGTCACATACCAAGCCCCACAATGAGGGACAGGCCACCACTATTAAGCACACAACGCCTCGCGGTGCGAGGCGTTGTGTGCTTGTAGATCGGCTGTTTTCACTAGTTTAAATTATTTTTTAAATGATAAATACAAAACAAATGGTTTTGGACATACAAGGTTTCCACCCGACAACGACGAAATATAACACATGTAATTGGCCCACTGGCTTGTCACTTGTCACGATCTGAAATGGCAAATCTTTGAGTAGCAGCAGCAGCAGCAGCAGCAGCAGCAGCAGCAGCGTTATAGATAGATTTCTCTCTATAGCGCGCAATGAGGGCCTCTCCAACTCTTTTTCCCGGGCTGAATCAGGGGCCCAGCACGTCCCTGGTCGCACTTACTATCAAAACCTGCACAAACTGTCAGTCTGTCTGTCTGTCTGTCTGTCCGTCTGTCTGTCACACCTCACACGTCACACTATTGCCCTGCTCATATCTCCGCAACCGTTGCCCCGATCCATGCCAAATTTTGCACACACACTCCTTGGCTGCCAAACTACAACCTCCAAGGGCCCCCGGAGCTCCCTGGGGGACCCCCAGATGTAAAAAATGACCAAATGACCACCCCAACGGGGCTGCTCACGGGGAATTCCCGGGGACCACCGACTCCTGGTGCTCCAGAACGAATGCAAAAGTGGTGGCGCCCCCAGTGGAGGACCCCCTCCACTGCAGCTCACATAAAATGCCGTAACTCGGGCTAGGAGGGTCCGGGAGAGCCGGGGCCGGTACCTATTCGTCCGCCAAGGCAACGCGGACACCCCACCCCTCATTTCTCATATGGCCCTCTTCTAGTGCCACCATGAGGCCGATTTTTAAAACACATTTTTGGACACTGCTCCTACAGTTTTTGCCCTAAAATCACGCAAATCGCTACACAGTATGTCTACACTCATCCCATCACCATGAATCTGTCCCATATAGCGCCACCTTCAGGCCGATTTTTAAAAACACATTTTTGGACACTGCTCCTACAGATTTTGCCCTAAAATCACGAAAATCACTACACAGCATGTCTACACTCATGTCATCAACATGGATCAGGAAGATTTTGGAAAAACACATTTTTGCCCTATTTGTGGAGATAAGCGACCTACGGTCGCTTATCTCCCGATTAGGGAGTCTTACTGGTGTAACTTTAGATTCATACTGTACCCCATTCTGCAATCGCCTCTGGTATGATGCAATAGACCAGTGGTTCTCAATCTTTTTTGGCTGGAGTACCCCCTTATATTGATTTCCGAAGCCAAACACCCCCTTCCCATGACTACTGCAAAATTTACATCAAAAGTCCAGTTCCAATGCCAATATGTTCAATATAAAACAGCATAATGGCAAATAAACATTGCTTTCTATTCAATAACGTACTACTAGTTACTACTAGTCAAGTTGTTGATGCACTACTAGTCAAGTTGTTGATGCAATTTGGTTTGGAAATGTACAAATGAGCATGTTCACACAAACTTTGTCAATGTTTTATCATTAACCATAACGGTAAAATAAATATTCCCATTTCTAGTTTTCCTCACGTACCCCCTGCCCCATTTGAGAAACACTGCAATAGAACAACAGCATCAACCTATCAAACCAGTACCAGTCCAGGGCAGGAATTTCAGGGAGGCCACCAAGGCCATGGCCGTCGTTGCCCCTCAATGGACTCAAATCTTTTTTTATTTGATGGCCTTCCAGCCCTGGAATTTGGCCTTTGTGCCTTCAAAAAAATGGACAACACCAAAGGCCCCTAAAATGACGAAATTCCAGGCCTGACCTACACCGTCACAGACACATGACCACCTCTCCTCTATTCTTTCTGCGCCCACGCACACCTCGTTACGGTGCAACAGCAGTCAATTGCTCCAATGCCTGTCCATCAGTATCCCACTGTACCTCACAGTGGTACAGTGGAGTTGTGGCCAAACCTGACCATGCAGCACCCATTTGACACCGTTTAGGTCTCCCCTGCATCATACGCTGACACGACGGGGCTCTCCCGTTGCGTGTTGATGAATGATTTACGATGAGGACGGATCATTGCCTTGCTCGGAGGTGCATCACAGGCAGTGTTGATTTTCATATTTTAATCACCTGAAATGTTTTACTTCTAGTCTAGTTTTGGTTGACTAAATATCATAACATTCTAGTCGACTATGATCTACAGTTGATTTAGTCGACTAAAATGGGCCTTGATGGCGTCGTAATGGCGGATTTTACCCGTGGTCGCATGCCGAAAATAGCCGATCTACAAGCTCACAACACGTCACAGTGCGACATGTTGCGAGCTTGCAGATCTGCTATACAAATGGCCCCACAAAACGATGGTTTAGTGATGAGTCATCACTTTTCACAGTTTTGTGGGTGTTTTGTGGGGCCATTTCTAGCCCAAGGAATGTTTTTTGTGCAAAACAAATGCTTGCAATGGATTCAGAATCATGACAAACCCCTGGTTAGACCCCTCACCAGATCTCTTTCTGGGTATTTTCCTGTTGTATAGAAAGTCGATGGGAGCCCAACTTGATTAGGCCGCTGTGGCGACCCTGAAGGTCGCAGACTCGGGCGCCCTAGCTAAATCATTAGAGCATGCCCTGGGCTATATCTATGCATAATGTGGCGCTTTTAGACTGATTAGCACGAAATGAGCATTGTCTCCCTTAAGGCCCTGCACTAAGATGAGATGTTTGTGGAATCAGCTGTCTTGATGACAGGCCCCTTCTGTGATTCATCTGGAGACCCGTAAAAAGCCTGGCTGCGCAAGGTTACGCTTGAGCACCTTGTTTTGGTACACTGCAGCGTAACCTTGCGCAGCAGCGGCACAGTGATAATAGACACAAAAGATTGTACCATGTGGCCAGTGTGGGGCAATATTACTCAGGAGAGTAGTATGTTACTTATTACATATTACTCAGCAGCAACAGCAAAAAAAGAAGAGATGTACAATAACACAACCCGTTCAGCAGTACCTTTTTTAAATGAATCATTTCTTTTTGAATAAAAAAAAGAATCACCAATCAGCCAACATGGTGATAAAACATAGCAGCAAACTCTCTTGGCCTTTAAAACAAAAACAAAAAAGACAGCCGACTCTGACATCACACTCTGACATCACTGTGATGTCATGGGAACAAAATCCCTTTTATTGCCATATATGGAGATCTCTGTGATGCCAGGGGAACCAAATCCCTTTTATGCCCATATATGGAGATCCCTGATGTCATCAATATTAAGCCCATATCTGTGAATATATAATCACTGTGACGTCAGGGGAACTACATCCTTTTTATTGCCATATATGGAGATCCCTGTGATGCCAGGGGAACCAAATCCCTTTGGCCAGATGGCCAAGACATGGCATGACATGTCGCCCTTAGGCATCTTGCTGGTATGTAATATGGTATAATATTACTGTTTTGGCAGAGTAATCCCTTACTTTACTCATTACTGGGTAAAGTAATAATATACAGTAATATTTGACTAGTAACTAGTTACTGCCCAACACTTCATGTGACAGAGGGTTCAAAGTTGAACAAAAGTAGCACTATATAGTTGAAATACGTCAACAATACAAATGACGGCAGTTCTGTGGATTAATTTATTATTAAAAATGGAGCCGGCCAAATCACTGGAACTTCTTACTCAGCAGGAAATGACCACAGCTCTATCCCCGGGACTCGGGCAACCAGTTAATGCCTTTGCAACGACTATATTAATGGCAAGTATTTCCTGCATCTTCGGGTCTAAAAATACGAACCAACACTTTATTTAATAGACATGATGATTACTGCATTCAAGGCACAAAGAAATAAAAGCACATTATGATTATTTCAGTGTCTTTATCTGAATCTGGATATATTCCTGAGATGATAAAACACGTCATTGTGTTTGAACAAGTGTGTTAAAGTGGCTCTCATCGTTTGGGCTGATGGGATCAAATGAAGACGCCAGGGTTTTTGGCAACAGACCTGACATTATTAGATAAGGGACCAAGAGAAGAACTTGAGAATGTAAGTGATCTGAGCCAATGAATTAATGCAGTGCAGTTCTTGGCAAGACAGGCTGCAGCTCTGTGAGGTCATGACAACAGTATGGGAAATTTATATTAAAGTACCGAGTGACAGTGTCATTATATTAGTGCATTAGAAAAAACAAACAATACCTATCAGAAAGTGTCATATTTATCATAAGTGATGGTCAAAGTACTTAAACCCAGTACGTTAGTCCAAGTATAGATCTAATCCTGGTGAATGAAATGTTACTCAACTACAAGTAAAAGTTGCTCAGTCAAATTTGCACTTAAGTTAAAGTAGCCTACTGGAGTACTTGCTTTTAAAAATATGTAGGTGTTCAAAAGTACAAAATACAAAGTAAGTACATTTTCTTTCAATTTTCCCAAAAAGTCCATCATGTTTCAAATTTTGTAAAATATAAATAGCTGATTTGCAAGCTCACAACACATGACATTGTGTTGTGAGCTTGTAGATCATCTATTTTCACTATTAACTGCTAAACTACTAAAAGAAAGGAGAAAAAAAGTGCTTAACGCTTAATTCATAATGTATTTCCGTAAGTTTGCGTTTCTTACTAAAAATGTAGTGGAGTCAAAAGAACATCATATTTTATTTAGTTTTTATTTAGTCTAAAAAGAGTCTAAAAAATGTTGGTTTCCCAGGCGACGTCGCTACCCATTCAGCTGGAAACTTTACATTGAAACAACACGTCTGGCAGAGACTAATGAGGGAGGTTTTAACACAGTTGTAGCAGAGGAAGAAGGGGCAGTAGATGAGGCTGTGCAATTATGGATGTCAGCAACACAAGTTTTGAGGAATAAGCAAGAGGGGGGTTGGAAGGTATCAGATCTGAGCTAATACTCTTAAATATCTAAGGTCACTAGCCCAATAATAAAACTTAAAACCAAGAGGCTTTGATCTCTATAAAAATGAAAAGTCCTTAAGTAGTCTCATAAATGGGTATCATTGAAATAGATAGGAGTATTCACTTTTAATTGATCCTCATAGCTAATTTATTGAGTTATTGAGAGCAGTGACCACCTTTCAAAAAATCATTTATGTAATGTGGTGACTTTTTTTTTCCTCAGCAGCTATATTTTTCCAGTAGAAAAAAGAAGTAGTCTTCCGCGTGAAAGTCTAACATTTTAACCATCAGACCAAAGGGATATTATCCCTGTGGACCAGAGGAGATACTAGACCTTTGAGGCCATCAGGCTGAGGCAGCGAGTCAGTTTAACCTCCTTCCACGGGGAGGAGGTACCATTGTAACACCATTGTAACGCCCAGGATTCAAACCCGGGTCTCCCACATGAAAGTCTAACATCTCAACCATCAGTGGTTAAGATATTGGACATATCGTCGTTGTCGGGTGGAAACCTTGTAGGTCCAAGACCGCTCGTTTTGTATTTATCATTTTAAAAATGAATTAAACTAGTGAAAATAGCAGATCTACAAGCACACAACGCTGTTGCTTGTAGATCGGCTGTTTTAACTACGTTTGTGCGACACCCTTGTATGATGAAGTTGGGCTTTACTTGGTGAAAAAACGTACAAACTTGAAACTTGGCAATACGAGGTTTCTGCCCGACAGTGACGATATGATATTTTTAAGAGGTTCGTTCGGGTTATAAGGTATTGGAAGCCGCCCTTTCGTTAGTAGCTGTCCTGGTTTAGGGGGACTCCAGATTGTCGGTTTTATGACATCCTGGCTGTCGCTACTCCCCGACATTGCAGGCCATTAGATTGTTTTTGGATATAATAGTCTTCGTCACCACCATCACTTGGCCAAAGTGGGAGCTCTGGTCCATCCTTCAAAACACATAAAAACCCTGCTGCAGATGAACTTAAGATTCATTCCCAGCCGGTCCAGGCCGGCCATTAGGAAAAAAAATAAAATAAAATGTCTGCCTTCATTCCATTTTGGGGGCTGGGCGGCCAACAAAGTAAATCGTCACTGTTGGGCAGAAACCTCATATCTCCAAGTTTCAAATTTGTACATTTTTTCGCAAAGCAAAGCCCTGCTTCATCATACAAGGCTGTCACACAAAAGTAGTGAAAACAGCAGATCTACAAGCACACAACGCCTCGCAATGCGAGGCGTTGTGTGCTTGTAGATCGGCTGTTTTCACTAGTTTAAATCATTTTTAAAATGGTTTTGGACATACAAGGTTTCCACCCGACAATGACGAAATATAACTCATGTAATTGGCCCAGTGGCTTGTCACTTGTCATGATCTGAAATGGCAAATCTTTGAGTAGCAGCAGTGCTATAGAGAGAGATCTCTCTCTATAGCGCGCAATGAGGGCCTCTACAACTCTTTTTCCCGGGCTGAATCAGGGGCCCAGCATGTCGACATCCATCATTTGTGAAATGTGACCACACCCTTGTCCAGAATCCATAGAGAGTGTCCAGTACTTGCTGTATTCCAGATCCAGAGTGAAAGGAATGTAGTCATAAAGCGCCAATGACATTACTCATTTTAACACTGTTAAAGTCCTTGGGACCAATCACTCATGATCATCTGTTCCCAAGTGCAAAGCAAACAAGCCCTCCACAAGGATTGCAACTATTGTTTATTTTCTTAACGACTAGCAACTATTCTATCAATCAATAGCTTTTTTGTGTGTGTGTTTTTATTTATATATCAAATAATCAGTAAACCACAGAGCGAGTAGAGAGAGTATTTAATGCACAGTGGTAGTGAAAATAGCAGATGACACCGCATGATGCGTAGATTTCTGGAAAGTCTTAGAATATTTGTGGGAAAGTCTAAATTGCAATACAGCAATGAATTGATAGTGAATAGAAAATGTACTTTTACAGTTACAGATAAGGATGAACGTTGCACAAAAACAATTAATTTGCATGACTGCTTATCTATCACTCATTCGCGCATCAGTTCAGCATCAGACCCCCCCCCACCCACACACACACACACACACACACACACACACACACACACACACACACACACACACACACACACACACACACACACACACACACACACACACACACACACACACACACACACACACACACGTCAGCAAGAGTTGGTGCCATCACCCCTGTTATCAATTAACCAATCAAATACTGCCAACACACATGCCACTTTCAAAACACAAGGTTGCAATACAGATTATTTCATTTGAAATTAATCGTTTTTCTCTGGTGTAGAGAACAACACATATAGTTAACACACATAAGTCTTTTATGTGAATTGTTGCCCACATCAAGAGTAAAGCCAAACAGGAATGCCCCCTTCATGGCATGGGGATATTATTATTAGGCTTTTGGTCTTCAGCAGTAGTGGAAAACTAAGTACATTTAATTAAGTACTGTACAATGTTGAGGTACATTTTCTATACTTTTACTTCTACTTCACTACATCTAGAGACAAATATTGTACTTTTACTCCACTAAAATTATTTGAATACTAGTTTATAGTTAATTTGTAGATTTTGATTGTTATTGCAAAAACATAAGCACTTCAGCCCTATTCAAACTTGGCTATTTTACTGTACCTTTTAGGCATTATGATAACTTGAAACATTCTGCATAATTAGCCCTTAGGGTGTCTCCATATATGGACATAAAAGGGACAGGGACATAATTAATTTGCAAGTGTGGTTTCCGTGATGCGAGTCACACTTGCAAATGAATTATGGAGCGTGACATGAGGCGTGACTACTGACGCACATGAGCTGCAGGTTTAAAAAAATAAATACACAGGTGCTAGATTACCAATACAATGTCAGGCATGGGTTGGGGAGACACTAGACCTCAGATATGGGAAAGGGTGGAAAAAGAATGGTGGGTTTTGAAGGAAGTGAAGGTGGGGGGGCGTCTTTAATAATGGCTGGGAAGTGCATTCCTTTACACCTGTAAATCCTGTGATGTGACAACAATGTTTTGATTCTGATTCCCAGACTGCCTCTCTTCCCACTGGTTTACGACCTCCCAGGGGTGTCACTCCAAATTCTGGGCCCTGGGTACAAGGATTCACTGCGGGCCCCCCATGAATGTTGTTCATAGGGGGAGGGGGTTTAACCCATTTAGACTGGGAACTAGGGATGGTCCGATCAGGTTTTTTGGAACCGATCAGCGAGCACCGATCACAAAAGTTTGATCACCCGATACCGATCAATCACCGATCCGATCAAGTTATTATTTATATTTTCTAAATGTTAATGTTTTAACTTTAATTCATTCATTCACTCATGAATTCATTTATATATTTGCCTTATAGTTATTTACCAGCATTACTATGTAATTTATTATCATAGCAGTAACTAATTATTCCTTCAGCACTGTGGAAATCAATACCCCAAAATGGCCTCAAGTGGGCATACTGAACGGCTGGTTGATCGGATGCACCGATCGGATCGGATCGGTGAATTTACCTTTTGATCTAAACCACCGATTATCGCCGATCACGCTTTGATCGGCCCGATCCGATCCATTGCCGATTGATCGGTAACATCTCTACTGGGAACGCATTAATTTGTGCTTTAACTATTGAAAAATAGACATACAAGCTCAGCTTGTAGATCTTGTAGATCTGCTATTTTTGCAACACAGCTGTTCATTTTTTAAAGTCTTGAATATTTCAAATCCTTCTAAGGTTTTTTTTTTAAAAACCTATGTTTCTATGTGAGTGGTGCTCGAACTTTTTCATGTGAAGGACCCCCAGAATTATATGTATTTGGCCATGGACCCCCATCTCAAAATATTTAGTAAGCAACATTTTAGTTACAAATGTTCGCTTAAAGTTATACCATGTAACTTTTTTTATAAAACAAATCTTAAAATTGTCCTAACTCTTAAATCGCTAAAGTTTTAGAACACCCACTCCGTTATTTTCAGCTTCAAAAGCCTTCTCTTTATATGTTTTCTATGAGCCGTGAGGGGGGGAGAATTTCGCGGCAAAATTGCGTCATCATACACTACCGGCCAATCACAGCGAGGGTTATACACTGCCGGCCAATCACAGCGCATCTTGAAGTGGGGTCGCTAGGGCGGCCATATTTGTAGTCTCCTGTGTGTCTCTATACTAACTGAACGCACAGGAACCAGGGACCCCTCTAAAGATAGATCTCGGCAAGGTGGAGGCAGACGTTGACGAGGTGATGCGGGTCTGCGGCGAAAAACGTCCGAAAGACGCGGACGCGACCGAGGTTTGCTATAGCGCTACTGACCACTGGTTGAGCAACTTACACAGTATAGCTTTAATACATACTAGAAAAAAGCCACCTGCGGGGGCTTGGCCCCTTATGTAAAAGTCCCCTGTACTCAAGAGATGGACAGTCCAGAGGGCAGCTAAGCAATACAAATGTAGGATAGCTCAACATTAAATATGCAGTTTGTTCCAAAATGCAAAATGGTGTAAAATGTTGAGTCTGTAAGATATATACAATAGTTTCAGAAATACAAACCCCTCAGGTACAGGGTGGCCTGCTCTGTTTTGGCTGGGTGGGTTATAATAAGATAGAAAAAAAGCACCCCCTGGGCGTTTGTTTAGGTGGCATGGGATGTGTAGTGTAGTAGGAAAGGCAAAGTTAAATATTATGTTGAAATAAAGTGTACAATGGTAGGCCTACTGTTGAATAGTTTTTTTTTTTTAATTATGAAGTTGTTGTAGAACATGGAATGATTTTGGCATCGGTAGCCTAATACTTTTGTGCTTTTACTCAAGTAACACATTCGAACACACACTTTTACCTAAGTAGAAACATTTCAGTACTTTTCCACTCGCAGCGTCAACGGACGTTGCCGTTGGTGTTATACACCAAATCGTGAACTATAGAAAACGGTGCCTGCGATGTTTTGATGTTTTAAATCATGTTTATGTCATTTCTACACAGATGTTGTTTGTTTTAGGTAATTTCTACACACGTTGTTGTTCATAGCTTAAGAGGATAGGATCGAGTAGGGCATGGGAGGGAGAGTACTTTTACCTAAGTAAAAACATTTGAGTAGTTTTGCAACTCAGCATCCACTGATGTTGCTGTTATACTCCGAATCAGCCGCCCCTCTACCCCTCTACCCCTCTACCCCTCTCCCTCTCAAAGCCGTTCTGAGTAGAGGTCTTCACGGGTCCAAAAAAGCGAACCGAAATCGAAAAGTACCGTCAAATTTCGTCCGATTCCGTCCCGTTCCGACTTTCTTTCTTTTTTTACAGACCGAAACCCGTGACATGTTGTCCCGAAATCCTTTTATTTCCGAGGTTCCGAGAGATCCGACCAGTAAATCATTATTAAAATCCCCTTTCATTTACCGAGATCCCTCACTCACGGCAGCTGTGCGGCGTGCGCTTAACTGATTGACAGGCAGAAGAAGGCTGCCAAGGAATCTAATATTAACATCGAAACAAATGCAAGGGATAAAGGAACACGTTTAGGCTATTTTCAATCAACAGAGGTAAGTCATTTTCGGGTTGTTTGTCATGGTTTAACTTGTAGGCGAGCGCTTTCTCATCAGCCTGACGGGCGACAGCAGAAGCTGCTACGCATCACGCACACGCATGCATTAGGCACACACCAAGCTCTTTTTTCCCCGCTGTAAATCTGATCTTAGACCAGCATTATCATCTCACAGTTACAGCCATTCTTCATGTCGCTGCCTCGCGGCTAATAGTAATAACGGACCTGAATCTGATCCCAGGTCAGCCTAAACACAGCACAGCACGCACGTTAAACACAACTCCACTTCGTTCCGTATCCTGATCATATATTGCAGAAGCGCACGCCAGCGCACACACACACACACACATTGATTGATTGCTTGCTTGCTTTATAGTTTGCATAAAAAGCAGAAAGTACACACACGTCACACACACAGTACGGGTCCTAACAGGTCCTCTTGGGTTATATACATGATGATTACAGTCCTGTGTCCGGAGTGTTCCGAGGGAAATGCGACCATGCGCACAGAAAGACAGAGTGGAACAGTTATTGTGGGATTAATTATGACACATGTGGGCACATGACGAAATTAGATAGGTCCTTTGTTGCTAGCTGCATTAAGGTTGTCATTGCAGGAAAGTCAGAAAGGGTAAAGTAGAAGGTTTAAAGCACGCTATTCCTATCATATGTTATACTGTGCCGCTGCTCTCTCTCAACTGCCCCCCCCCCCATCTCCTCCATCTCTGCATCTCTGCTTGCAGGCAGTGTTTGTTTACGCCCATTTGTGGCGTGAATCGCGTCGTCGGTCAACTATGGCTTGTGCAATATATGGCCCAAAAAAAATTAAACATTTTGGCATTATATGAGAAGTAGAGACACATCTGAAGGTGATAAAGTTGATGTTGGGCAAGGTACATGCGTTATTGATTTTTGTATTATGTTTTTTAGACAATTGAACAACTGCTGAACGTGGAGTTACAGATGGACCAATGGACAAACCAGCATACCAGCATACACACTATTTTTTGGGGCGATTCTAATAAAGGTGTGGGATATTCAATGATTTGCACACATTTTTACAACTTTTCAAAAATAGCAGATCTGCAAGCTCGCAGCGCGGCATTCGGTGCTGCGCTCTGAGCTTGTATATCTGCTATTTTTCAATATCTAAAGTATAAAATAATTAACTCAGTCCCCCAACTCAGTCCCACTCCCCCCCCCCCCCCCCCCCCCCCCCCCCTTGTGACGCCCCTGCACAGCCTCAGGTTGCCTGGTAAACTTGACCTTTCTTTGCGCTCTGAAACCCGGAATCTCGCCCCTCCTGCATCTGCCCATCAGCTCTTTCTTTGTAAGGTTTGTGTTATATCCATCTCACTTTGATATTATGGAGGGGAATCATACCTCTTCATCTTTTGACTGACATTTTTTTTTTCTCTCTTGGCCATAAAACATCCCTCTTTGATTTGCGGGCAGCTGACAGGCGAGACTTTGCTTATGTTCAGTTCTAAATCTATAGCGTAGGAGCCTGAGCCACATGTGAACGGATGTCTGTCCACCATCTATCACATTACACGTTTAGATAAGCTGAGAGCCAAGATCCATCACCATCACAATGTGGAGCATAATATTTCCGATTAGAATACAGTGGTGTGTTTTTGACAGCGAATTTTGATTTAGTTTTAGGTCATAGTCTTTTGAATAAAACGTCATTTAGTTGTAGTCATAATTTAGTCACCTGAAAAGTTCTTGTTTTAGTCTAGTTTTAGTTGACTGAATATCATAGGATTTTAGGCGACTAAATCGACAGTTGATTTAGTCAACTAAAATGTATTTTGGCAGGCCTTGATGGTATCGTAATGACTGATTTTAAACTTGGTTGCGTGCTGAAAATAGCCGATCTACAAGCTCACAACGCGTTGCAGCGGAACACGTTGTTGCGATTTTCAGCATGCAACACCTGAGAGCAACCAAACACCTTCTCCACTAGTCCCTCCCCAACATTTTGGTCTAGTTTTTATTTTGTTGACGAAATTGTCACTATATTTAGTCTTAGTTTTAGTCATCACAGCTTAGTTTTTATTTCGTTTTCGTCAGTGAAAGAAAACTTTAGTCGACAAAATCAACACTGTTAGAATACATATCACAGAACAAAACAAGAGTGATCAAACTTGATGGACTTCTAGTATATGACGACGAGTCAGTTTTTTGCCATGTCATTTAAAATGCACAAATGTATGCACACACACACAGTCACACAGTCACGCAGGTGATCTGTATAAAAAGTCTATAGGCAGGCACCCGTGCTGAAGTGCGTGCCTGCCTGCCTGCCAGCACGTGAACACATGCACGCGGACCACGCACACAAACAATGTGTATTCTTATGCTTGAACTCAACAAAACCAAAGCTTCCTTCCTTGTGCATCTGCAGCATGTTTTACATGTTTTTCGGAGTGAATAAATGTGAGAAAATATTGCTATAAAGTTCTAATGTTATAAAGGTGCAGAACGTGCCTCTACCCCTGCTTCCCTCTGTGCTGCGCTGTGCTGTGCTGCTCCAACTGATCCAAAATGCTGCGACAAGACTGGTCTTCAACCAGCCAAAATTCTCACAACCCCTACAATCCCACCCGTTCGCTCAGATCAGCCAACACAGGGATGCTGACAGAACCCTCGCTAACAGCCCCAGGACAAAAGTCCACTCGTCCTCGACAATTTGCCCTCCAGGCCCCCCTCCAGGCCCCGCACTTAGAACAACAGACTCACTTGCTAGCTTCCACCGTGGACTGAAGACTCACCTTTTCAGACTCCACCTAAACCCATAGCACTACTGAAACACTCAATGACCATGCATGAAGCTAGTTAGCATTTTTTAGGTTTTTAGAAACTTTTTTTTTATTGATTATATTGTTTTTCTAGATTGATATTCATATGCATTTGTTATATTGTTGTTGATATTCTGAAATATTATCTTGTTGTTTATTATAGTGATGTATTATCTGCTTATTATAAATCGCTTTGGATTAAAAGCGTCTGCTAAATGCCTAAACTGTAAACTGAGCTGAGCCACGAGTGCATGATCCCCTACCAAGGGGTAATTGAGCAGATTTTCTCAAGATGTACAGGAGGAACAAGATGACACTGGCCACGTTTCTATCCAAATGTTGTGCAAAAGTTTTGAGTGCGTATCGAAAACGTTGCCAAGAGATAATGTAAATCAGTGTGTGCTTCCATCGACTACTGTTGTGCAAATATTCGGAATACACGCCACAAGATTCTGTGTTGAAAAGAACGCCAGCCAAACACAGCTCAATCACAGCTACAGTAGGTGATGTCACCCAGAAGATACTTATAGGTTCTGACAACTCTTAGTCAGGGAATATCTTAAAAAGACCTGGAATAAATTCCTTACCAAAATATTTCTTCACCGATGTGTTTGTAAAGGTGTCTAGTAACACATCTCACAAAGATTGAAATTCAGTTTCACTAGGAGAATCCGTTATAGCTGCTGAAAGTTGGGGTCCCATTAAATTAACTATACAGGATAAAACACACCAAAATAAATATGTTTTAATTAGCATGTGAGGGGTCAGAGTAGGTTTTTTTCATGATTCTGAATCCATTGCAAGCATTTTGTTTTGCACAAAAAACTTTCCTTGGGGTAAAGGCAGATCCCACAAAACTGTGAAAAGTGATGACTCATAACTAAACCATACTTTTGTGGGGGCGTGTTCTCTCCTCCGCGTCATCAGCGCCCACACCCTGGGTGGGGTTGGCGAAAGGGCCTTTCTGTGTGGAGTTTGTATGTTCTCCCCGTGTCTCCTAGGGTTGATACCCTCACAAAACATGCCGTAATCCTGGTCTCTATAATGCCTCCCCTGGCCAGCCGGGGCGCCTGATGGAGGGGAAAGGAACTGGTTGGAATAACGTGTTACTACTCAAGCACTGAAGGAAGCATGAGGTCAGTCCGTTGTCAGGATTACAGGTTAGGTAATTGGCACTGGGTGAAAGAAATGGGTTACAAAATCGTGGGATAAAAATTATAGAAAAAAAAACAAGAAGACAGGATGATTTGGACTATCCAGCACCCCTGCACCAGATGATCCATTCTGACCTCGGACTCCACATTCTGTATGTCTGCACACAACGGATGATGAATGTACGACACTGCTGGCTGTGGGAATCCTCAACTGCTGCAACCTGCCGAAAAGATCATTTCTCCACTGTCTGGGACACATAACTGAGGGACACGTGTAATGCATGATCTGGAAACTTTGAGTGTAAAACGGATGGTCAGTCAAGTAACGAGGAACATTTGGAACAAGGGAAATGCGAGAAATGGACTAACAGCTGTATTGAAAATGATGCTAGTGCCACCAGTGTAGAGCAAAGTTTTTGATTGATTGATTGAAAAATGTATTAGAAGTTTGCAATAGAAAAAAGTACAGTTTCATGACAGTACAAATCACTGGTACACGGTCAACTAAAAGGAGATCCTAGAAAGCCGAGGCTTATTTCCACAGGAACCACACTTAAAGTATCTCAACATTGAAAGACAGACGGATAGAACATAGTACTTTATCTAGGATAATATCAGTTTCAAAAGCATAACATCAAATACAAAGGCAGAATAAAAGAAAAGGGGGGGGGGGGAGCATGGGGGCTTAGTCTATTTACAAGTCACGGGTAGCAGCTGTCTGGAGGTGACTTTTCATACCAATTTTGAAGGAGGCTAGGGATTTGCTCTCCTTTAGGGCTTGTGGAAGGGCGTTCCACATGTTGATGGTGTAGCAGGAGAACGAGTTAGAGCCGTGTTAAATCTACGTTCTTGCATTTTCTCAAAAAATAGCAGATCTACAAGCTCGCAGGCCCCTCCACCTTGGGCCCTAGTAACTCAGTCCCACTTTTCCCCCCCTTGTGACGCCCCTGCTCCCCTCCCCTCAGTCCCTGAGCAAGACACTTAACCTAACAGCTTTGTGCGCTCATTAGAGCCGTCCGAGCAGCCATCAGCTTGGTAAAACTGTAAAAGAAAATTACCCTTCCCTAGGAACCAGAAAACAAGCCTACCTCCTGGTATTTAAACAGGGAATTATGCAGCCCTGATAGTTTCTGCACATTATCTCCTTTCATCGTTGCGCAGAGGGGGAAAATGGCTTTTTTTCTTCTTTTTTTTTTATTTTATTTTGTGTAGAGAAGAGCAGGAGGATGAATGGGGAAAAGGGAGGGAAAGTTTGGATTGTGTTGTTTGATTGAGAACAGCTTGTTGGTCTTTATTGCGATGACGTTATGTTTCAGGAGAGCGGGACTTAAGGCTGCAGCTGGGAATTAGTTTGTTCTTCTTTTGGTCTTAGCTAATATTCCGAATGATGATTTATAAACTCACAGCTGTGTCTTTAACTTGCTCATCATTAGCAATAAGCTGCTGTTATGCACACGGTGTCATTTGTTATTGCAGTGACGTGAGGAATGCCATCGAGCGCTCATTTAGCTGTGTAGTTAGGGATACAATACATTCATGAAAAACAAGCCCTCTCCTACGACGAGAGAACTTAAAGTTAAGCCAAACGGGCATGGACAAGTTAAGATGTAGAGTAACCTGACGCAACCATGTAGCGTCTACTCAGAACGCCAGGCTCTGAAACAAGTGTTTGAAAGCTTGCAGTCTTGACACGGCCAAGTAGCATTTAACCGCAATAACTCACCAGGAAAGAAAGCTCAAAAACATGGAAAGTCTGACACACTTTTTAATATCTGAGACCCATGTTGGAGAAAAGAATGGAGAACTCATAGTCTATATGTTTGTATCAAATCTTCCCTTCATTCTGACAGTCCATTGGCATCCACTGAGTAGTACCTATCTATGTATGTACTAGCCTACAGCTCCCATACAAACATAGGCTGGGCTTTTCTTATTTCCTTATTAAATTGTTGGCTTTTAATCATTAACCACTTTCAACCTGGCGTCTCTATTTTGGGCATATCAATGAATGTGAAATCCGAAAATTGCACCAAATAAATAGCTGTATCTATATTAGCCGCACAATTTCCACACAACACCGTTGTATGGTGAAATATAGTATAGGGCTTTACAGGAGTAGTTCACAGCTCCCCACAAAATACTTTAAAAAAAGGCAATTACACACCCAGCCTTGAATTCGTGGAGATTTTTTTGTTAGTTTTTTGTCGCATTCCTACGACAATAACGTGATGAACGAGTCTCTGTGTCTCCATGATCTCCTATATTTCCTTAGGAGATCATGGTGTTTAATTGATAGGAAACAAGTAATTTTTTGGGGGTGAAATCCTTAATAATCTAAACACGTTTTCATCCTCGCATCCTTTAATGGCTTAAAACACCAGCGTCCCTGTCCTGGGGCTAACATTCAGTAAAAAAATACCAGATCTACAAGCTCACAACATTGTGAGCGTCATGAACTTGTACACTTTTGTGTACCATTGTTTCCTGTTGAGTTTGGCAGATTTCACCCAGTTTTTTTTTCCTCTCACTCACATCACTTTGTCTGCTGACCTCACTCAGCAACGAAATAAAAAGAAAACAAACAAAAATAAAAAGAAAACAATTCAATGGAGGCAATCACCCCATGATGTGCACTGCAATGTAGTTTCAAATGCACCGCTTTTTTGAGCGTAAAAAAGAAAAAAAGACCCGTGTGGCATGTGTGATCTTGGCAGGTTGCCCCAGGAAATGTGCCAATCTCAACAGGAAACGACGGTACGTTGTGAACTTGTACACTGAACATCTTCAGCAAATACATTATGGTGGAGAGGGAAAACAGAAGGGAGCCTAGCACAGAGCCCTGAGGCACTCCGGTCAACTAAGTACACAGTTAAGTATATAGGGTAGGTAAGTGGTAAATTATTATTAGCCATTTTGTGCCAACTCGTACATAGCCTGCAACGAGTGTTCTTGGGAAATACTTCAACATGGGAAGATAATTAATCACCCTGTGAGTCAGAGCTTTTTAAACAAGTTTTTTTCCCCCCACTCCACACTTTAGGAAGGAAAGCCCACAGGGGGCTTCCAGGCCTCTTTTGACTGTTTAGCGGGGGTGTAGGAGTTGGAACACCATCCCCCTCCTCCACCCACCCCCAGACCACCCCGCACAGCACAGCACAGCACAGCACAGCACAGCACAGCACAGCACAGCACGAGAGCAGTGGTGTATATAGCAGTGTTTCTCAAACTTTTACATTTCAAAGTCTCCGCTTAACTCTGACAGTGTACAAATGAAACCAAATGGATCCTAACGGGTCCATTAAATCATAGTGATCGAGGTGCGAGGTGCGAGGCGTTGTGTGCTTGTAGATCTGCTGTTTTCACTAGTTTTGTGCGACGGCCTTGTATGATGAAGCAGGGCTCTACTTAGCGGGAAAAAAACCATACAGATTTTAAACTTGGAGATACGAGGTTTCTGGCCGACAGGGACGATATACGGATCATTATGATTTAATGTGACAACTTGCTGGAACACATTTATGAACACACTGTTGGGATAAGTGGACAAATATTACATAAGAACCAGAGTGGTTTGCTTTTCTTTTTTTTTTATCACAAGCTCACTGAAACTCAATGTGGGATATGGGGACCCCCTCAGTGGTCCTTGAGGGGGTTCCCCATGCAGTACACATGATTGACAGACAGAGCAGTGGTGTAAAGTAACTAAGTACATTTACTTAAGTACTGTACTTAAGAACAATTCTGAGGTATTTGTACTTTACTTGAGTATTTCCAATTTCCAATTTCCAATACTTTTACTCCACAACATCCAAATGTTCTACTTTTACTCCACTACATGAAGGCCTATTTGAAAACTTTCACCACTAGTTACGTTGCAGATATAGTCTAGTTGCCAGCCCATAGAGCCCCATTGTGAACCCGGACATTTTGAGTACCCTAAAGTTTTATGTTAGAAATGTTGAGTATGGGTCCCCAGCATGTAGAAACTGCTGGATGCTAACTTGTATATGTTGAGCAATTTTCATAATTAGCTTTAATTAGCATATTAATCACCTATAATAATGGACAATATGTCAAAAACTGATTAGCTGATTTGAACAATATTGGAGTGGTTTTGGGGGTTATTGAGGATGCTGAATCCATTTCTGACATTTTCTAAATTCAAAATGGCTGTTTTAAACCGGAAATGGCCATATACCAACTTAAATTGGGATGATTTTGATAATTTTTTGTTGATTTTCCAAATGATGAAGTGACTATTTTTGCTAGGCTATTGTGGCAGTAATTGTTCTAATCATTTTGTGTGGATTGTCTATATTTGGCTTTTGAAATGCAGATAATGTATAAGCATATAAATAACCACATTTATAATTTAATTCATAATCAAAATCAACAAAAAGTATCAAAATCATCCCAATTTAAGTTGGTATATGACCATTTACAGTTTAAAGCTGCCATTTTGAATTTAGAAAATGTCAGAAATGGATTCAGCATCTTCAATAACCCCCAAAACCACTCTAATATTGTTCAAATCGTCCTATCAGTTTTTGACATATTATCCATATAGGTGATTATGCTAATTAAAGCTTATTATGCAAATTATGCAAATTGCTCAACATATACAAGTTAGCATCCGGCAGTTTCTACATGCTGGGGACCCATACTCAACATTTCTAACATAAAACCTTAGGGTACTCAAAATGTCCGGGTTCACATTTTGGCTACTAGACTAATATAAATTATAATATTATAAAACATACATAAACCACTTTGGTCTTATTTTATACCTTGGCTATTTGAAAATAGCCAATCTACAAGCTCACAAGCTTGTAGATCATTTTTCAAACATTTTGTACTTTTACTTTTGGTAGCCCGCTTTAAGTACATTTTGATGCCAGCACTTCCGTACTTTTACTCAAGTACATTTAGACTTTTACTTGTAACAGATTGAGGTATTTATTAGAAGTTTTGCATAGGAAAAGGTATTTGTGACTGATACAAGGTCAACTAAAAGGAAACTCGGGTAAGGCAAAGCTTATTTCCGTTGAGATCCTTCTCCTTAACTCATATAACATTGAATGACAGACAGATAGAACACAGTAGACAGTACTATGCAGTAGATAACTTCAGCAAAAAAAGGAAACACTTGTAAACAAAAGAACAACAAAAAAAGAGCATTTCTATATTGCTGTATTACTTTCACTTGAGTAAAATATCGTTGTTGTCGGGTGGAATTGTGTAAACCATGTATGTCCAAGACCTGTCGTTTTGTATTTATCGTTTTAAAAAAGAACTAAACTAGTGAAAATAGCAGATCTACAAGCACACAACGCCTCGCAGCGCGAGGCGTTGTGTGCTTGTAGATCGGCTGTTTTCACTACTTTTGTGCGACAGCCTTGTATGATGAAGCAGGGCTTTACTTGGTGAAAAAAACGTACAAACTTGAAACTTGGAGATACAAGGTTTCTGCCCGACAACGACGACATGTGAGAACTTATTTTCCCACCGCTGAGAGAGACAGAATAAAGGCAGAGAGAAAGAGAGAAAAGAGAGAGATTTGGTTATGTCACTGTGCCTGCGGTTGTGGTGGTTCCGCATCCCGGTCCAACAGGAGATGGAGACAGGGGCGTCACACCAAATCCTGGGCCCTGGGTACAAGGATTCACTGTGGGGCCCCCCATGAATGTTCTTCATAGGGGGAGGGGGTTTAACCCATTTAGACGGCAGGGAACACATCATTTTGTGCTTTAACTATTGAACAAGAGCAGATATACAAGCTCACAGTTCTGCTATTTTTGAAAAATCATGATTTATTGAAACCTATGTTTCTATGTCAGTGGTGCTCAGATTTTTTCATGTGAAGGACCCCCAAAATGATATGTATTTGGCCACGGACCCCCATCTCAAAATATTTAGTTCCAGGGACCCCCCAGAAGCGAAATCTGAGTTACAAATGTTCGCTTAAAAAAATACATATGGAAAGATTTGCCCACATCTTCACGACTTTTCAAAAATAGTGCCGCGCTGCGAGCTCGTATATCTGCTATTTTTCAATTAGCTAAAGCATAAAACAATTAAGGCCCCCTCCTCCACCTTGGGCCCTAGTAACTCAACTCAGTCCCACTCCCCCCCCCCCCCCCCACCCTTGTGACGCCCCTGGATGGAGATGAGGGTTTCTACAGTAGGCTGTGGAGAGGAGCAGTAACTGCTGCTGCTGGGAACTAGCGTGGGTCCGCCGTGCTCTGCAGGCCCTGCTGGAGACGACGGTTATTACTGCAGCCTCGCGCCGCCTGCTTACGCGAGCACGGTCACAGTACAGTAAATATGTCAAAGACAGCCTCCATACGTCTCCTAAACATTACACGTGTGCTCTCTCGCTCTCTCTCGCTCTCTCTGCAACCCACGCACCCCCTGACCTCTTTCTTTCTCTCTCTCTCTCTCTCTTTCTCGCTTTTCTCTTTCTCCTTCTGTCCCTCGGCCCCCATTTGAGTTTTTTTTTTTCTTTTTTTTTCTTCTTGCATAATGGATTTGGATATCGTTGTACTACAACTCCCCCCTTTCTTTTGTTGCTTCCTACCCGGGTCTCTCGTAAAACTTTGGTTTTCCTTCTCACACGACTTTTAATATTTCGTCTCAACTTTAATTTTAGTTTCTCTCTCTCTCTCTCTCTCTCTCTCTCTCTCTCTCTCTCTCTCTCTCTCCCCCCCCCTTCTTGAGGTTCAGTCATAAAGCCAATATTGCATAAGACCCCGAGAAGACAATGCCTAGGTGGGTGGGCAGTGGTGTAAAAAGTACTCAAATGTGTTACTTAAGTAAACGTATCAATACTGCAATGTAGAAACACTCTGCCACAAGTAAAAGTCCGGAATTCAACATGTACTTGGGTAAAAGTACAAAAGTATTGGCATCAAAATGAAGTTGAAGTACTAGAAGTTCACGTACAACATGTTTGAAAATAGCAGATCTACAAGCTCGTAACGCGAGCTTGTAGATCAGATATTTTCAAATGGCCTAGGAATAAAATAGGGCTAAAGTGGATTAATGTATGTTTTATAATATTATAATTTATATCAGCAAAGTAACTAGTAACTAAAGTTTTCAAATTAACTCATTCGTAGTTTACGGCCGTAGATCCCGTAGATTTCTCTATGTCTTTCACTGCCGGCTTCTCCTACCTGTTAACGTGGGCACTCATCCAGTTCCCATCGTGCGTGATCGGACACTGCTATGCATCGTGTGTTCGCGTATTCCATCAGCTTCTCAAATCCGTTGAAATTTTTTCAATTGATCAATCCGTTCTCCATCTGTAAGCCGCGGAGTTCACACAGAAAGCTAACGGGCCAAAATAGACGACGGACCATCCGCTTCCGGTTCACGGGCTCAATGATAAGTGGTCCGCTCAATAATGTGTCAGTGTAGAAACCGATCACGGAGCATTAGTTCCGGCCTATTTTAGTTCCGCTTCGATAAAAATATATTTTTTAATTAAAGCTTATTAAATCTACGGGTTCTACGGGCATGGCAGAGAAGGGGTACAAAGGGATATTTTTTTGGCAGAGGTAGTGGAGTAAAAGTACAACATTTGGATCCAAGATGTAGTGGAGTAGAAGTAAAAGTATTGGAAATTTGGAAATACTCAAGTAAAGTACAAATACCTCAAAACTGTACTCAAGCACAGTATAATTAAGTAAATGTACTTGGTTACTTTACACCACTGGTGGGTGGGCAGAGAAGGATATACGGTAACGGTTCATTTCTTGCTTCGGGAGCTGTTGGGTCTGGATGCCACAAGATAAGGTCGTCGGGTGGAAACCTTGTATGTCCAAAACCGTTCATTTTGCATTTATCATTTTAAAAAATGATTTAAACTAGTGAAAACAGCCGATCTACAAGCACACAACGCCTCGCGGTGCGAGGCGTTGTGTGCTGTTTTCACTACTTTTGCGCGACGGCCTTGTACGTACACATTTGAAACTTGGAGATACAAGGTTTCTGCCCGACAATGACGATAAGGTGGTTTGGTTGGACGAATGCAAGATGCGCTCAGTGTTTGTTTGACACGACTGACATCACACTGTCGCACCTGGACGAAACGGACGCGTTGCTTACGCGCGTCTTATTTTTAGCACATGTGGTTATAACGCACGTGCTCGTAGGTAAATAAGTAATTGGGACACGTCGGGACAAAAGGTGAGTGTAAATAAAAGCCGAGGGGAGAGTGTTTTTTGCAGGTCTTTCAGGCCGAGTGAATCAAAAAAGCAACTGGGTTAAGCACCAGTTTAACATTCACCAGGCTAACATTCTCACCAGCTTCGGCACTTTGCAGATTTAAATCATAATATTTTAAAACATACATAAACCACTTTAGGCCTATTTTAAACTGTGGTTATTTGAAAATAGCCGATCTGCAAGCTTGTAGATCTGCTATTTTCAAACATGTTTTACTTTTACTTTTAGTACTCTAAGTACATTTTGATGTCAACACTTTAATACTTTTACTCAAGTACATTTTGAATTCTGGACATTTACTTGTAACAGAGTATTTCTATATTACAGTTTTGATACTTTTACTTAAGTAACATATGTGAGTACTTTTTCCACCACTGTACTGAGGTTAGGGCTAAGGTTAGGTTCATGTGTATCTCCGTCCCCCAGACTTTCGTCACCTCCGCGCAGCCAATCACAAGCTTCCGCTGCCTTAACCCAGTTGCTTTTTTGATACTCTAGGACTGAGAGACCTGCAAAAAAAACACTCTCCCAAAAGCAGAGGTGAACTTAACATTTCTGTGCCTCTTACAGTCCGAGAACAGACATCTGGCGAACAGCTCTCGTCTACTTATCCCCTCCATCTCCCCCCCCCCCCCCCCCTCCCTCTCCTACAGCACGTCTCTCTTTCTCTGCGTACCACTTCCTCTATCATCTGCCACTTCCTGTTCGTGAGGAGTGGAGTTTATGTGAATGAGATTTAGGGAACAAACTTAAAAGAGTAGTTCACCCCCAAAATGATTTTTTTTAATTGATGATTACTCATGCCATGGAGACTTCTACCGACTGGGTCGGTAAATCACCGACTGGGTCGCTAAATCTACCAACTGGGTCGCTAAATCTACCGACTGGGTCGCTAAATCTACCGACTGGGTCGCTAAATCTACCGACCGGGCCGGTAAATCACCGACTGGGTCGCTAAATCTACCGAACGGGCCGCAAAATCACTGACCTGGCCCGGTCAGTGATTTTGCAGCCCGGTTGGTAAATTTAGCGACCCGGTCGGTAAATCTAGCGACCTGGTCGGTAGATTTAGCAACCCAGTCGGTAGATTTAGCGACCCAGTCGGTAGATTAGCGACCCAGTCGGTAGATTTAGCAACCCAATCGGTAGATTTAGCGACCCAGTCGGTAGATTAGCGACCCAGTCGGTAGATTTAGCGACCTAGTCGGTAGATTTAGCGACCCAGTCGGTAGATTTAGCAACCCAGTCGGTAGATTTAGCGACCCAGTCGGTGAAAACTACCGACCAGGTTGCAACCCAGTTGTAGGTCGCTAAATGATCTCGCCCCTACTGGAGTTCAATATATATATATATATTTTTTTTTGTATTTGTCGCATGTTGGTTTTGGTCGCATTCCTAAGACAAAAATGTGATTTTAGTAAATGTACCTCCATTGAATCCGGATGGGGACCCAAATGCATTTGGCTCCCCATACGGAATCAATGGGGGTACATTAATTGTAATCAAATTATTGTTTTAGGAATGTGACCAAAACCAAAAAGTATTATTGAACTCACGTCTCCATGGCATGAGTAATTGATTCATTTTGGGGTTGAACTACTCTTTTAAGAGGACTAGATATGCCAGATTTTCAAGCCTGAAATCACAGCCCTTAGAAAACTGATTACCAGTGTTTTTGACTGATATTTAGTCAATATAAGTGCAATATATCGTCACTGTCGGGCAGAAACCTCGTATCTCCAAGTTTCAAATTTGTACGTTTTTTCGCAAAGCAAAGCACTGCTTCATCACACAAGGCCGTCGCACAAAAGTAGTGAAAACAGCTGATCTACAAGCACACAGTATGCTTGTAGATCAGCTATATTCAATATTTAAAATAATTTCTTAAATGATAAACACACAAAAAAACGGTTTGGGACATATAAGGTTTCCACCCGACAACGACGATACAGTATGTAAATGTTCTGTGAATGGAAGTTTATTTTTGAGAACATTTAACTTTTATGCAAAAACTAAATGAATAAATAATAAACAAATTATTACTTCATCTTGTAGAACGGCTATTTTTTTCATGCACAAAATAGGGACCCTGGGACATCGGCAGAATAAATACAGATGGTGATGTCGCCATAAAAAAGTTAAATAATGATAAATCAGCCAGACAGATGTGTGGCACAAACATGAGATCTTGGTTTAAGCTGCACTCAAGCTCCTTCATTCTGGTTTGTCCCCAGCCAGGCTCTCGATGAATTGACTGGCGAAAACCGGGGGGGGGGGGGGGGGGGGGGGGGACCGGATCCAACATTGGCGAACCGGGTATCGGTCCCATCACATTTTGGAACCGCTTAAATGACCGGTTTATCACAAGTGTCAAAGATGGTATGCGGACTTCACGTCTGCTGTACGATAGCAATTCTGGTGGTTCTCAAACTTTATAATTTCAAGGGCCACCATAAGTCTGAGGGGCCTTTTCCACCAAAAGA
The DNA here is from genome assembly GCF_963921795.1 of Nannobrachium achirus. Taxonomy (NCBI): domain Eukaryota; kingdom Metazoa; phylum Chordata; class Actinopteri; order Myctophiformes; family Myctophidae; genus Nannobrachium; species Nannobrachium achirus. Next base: position 59,823,460 of record NC_137822.1, read on the forward strand.
ACCTTGGTTCCAGAACCAGTGCCGTTCAACTTTCTTGGAACCTTGGTTCGTTCTTGCGAACCGGCTTGCGTTTCCACCAGATTGAACCAGAGCCATTGTCCCCCTGTTCAGATGTATGTGTGTCGTCACTAGGGGTGTAACGATACATTTTAATAGCGATTCGATACATATCACGATACATGGTTGACGATACGATACATGGACGATATTGATTCATTCATGGCGATACGATACGATTCGATTCAATGATTTAAAATCGATATAGTAACTATTTAGCAAAGACATTAAATCTGTGTGAAAGGTGTGGATAGTGCAGGTTTTTAAGGGAAACATCTATTATTATGGATATAAATAAGTAAACACAGTGATCATCTGCCAAATACATGGACATTGTATATTGACAAACCTGCACCTTGACATGAACCCAGAGATTACACACATTTATCGATAGACCAGTGTAGCTATATGGAAAGGAAAAGTAATTAAACCCCTCCTTTTAATTTTTCTTCTTAAAAATGCCCAAGTAGGTAGTATCGATACAATCGATTCTTTGCACTGCCGATTCGATACGATACAAAATAAAACGATACGATTCGATTTTAGCTGTTTTCATTTCGATATACTTCGATTTTTTAAGTTTAAAACGATATTTCGATACAGTTACTATATCGTTACACCCCTAGTCGTCACGGTTCCTTGGAAAAAACAAGGATTTTGTGGTTCCCGTTCCGAACCAACTTTTACAACTCGGTTCTCGGTGGAAAAGCTCACCTCTGGTTCATCCCATAGGTGGGAGAAGGAACCCGAACCGGTTCTTTGCCGAACGAAAAGCGCCCTGAGAGTGTCCATTTGCACACTCTCAGGGGCCTTTAGTACCAAAAGAACCTTGGTTCAAGAACCAGTGCCGTTCAACTTTCTTGGAACCTTGGTTCGGTCTTGGGAACCGGCCGCGAATCGGCTTGTGTTTCAACCAGATTGAACCAGAGGAACCAAGGATTTTGTGGTTCCCATTCCGAAATAACTTTTACGGTTCGGAACCAACTCGGTTCTTGGTGTAAAAGCTCACCTCTGGTTCATCTCATAGGCGGGAGAAAGAACCGGAAACGGTTCTTTGCTGATGGAAAAGCGCCCTCAAAGTTACAGCTTAGGGTCCATTTGGAACTCCCTATATAGGAAACGTTAAAGGGAACCGTTAAGGCATTGGACCATTTAGAGGGAATCGCTAAGGCATTGCTTCTCAAAGCGGGGTCCGGAGACCCCCAGGGGTTCCCAGCTAAATGATAGTCAGGAATCATACTCTGATATAACTCTGAGAGTGTACAAATGGAACCAGGTCCATTTTTTATACACTCAGAGTTTAAGAATTAAGATTGATTTTACAATGATATAAATACCATTAAATAGGGGTTCGTAGCCCAATGCAAGTCAAACTGGGTCGGGGTCCTTGAAATTAAAATGGTTGAGAATCACCTCTAATGTCGAGTGTCTTCTCTAATGGGGGTCCTTGGCATCTCTTTTCAAATGAGGGTCCGCAAGCTAATAAGTGTCAATTTGGGGGTCCTTGACATGAAAAAGTCAAGAACCACCGCACTAAGGAACCAGAATCGTTAAGGATCCCAACTAAATAGGCTAAAGGTGAGAATATTATTGCCATCAATGGTGAACAAAGCCTACTCAAGTTCACCCAGTGCTTGAGCCAAGGTAGATAGGGGTGTAATGATATAGTAACTGAATCGAAAAATCGTTTTCAATTTGCAATGATCTACAGTACTATATCGATATGCAAAAGCAAATATCGATGTCTATATCGATTTTACAGTAAATCATTGAATGGAATCGTATCGTATCTCCATGAATGAACCAATATCGTCCATGTATCGTATCGTCAACCATGTATCATGTGATGCGTATCGTATCGTTGTTCAAATGTATCGTTACACCCCTAGATACTCATGGTCGAATATTACTCAACTACAAGTGAAAGTTGCTCTGTCAAATTGTACTTAAAAAGCACTTTAGAGTGCTTTAGAGAGTGTTGGAGATCTTGTAGACCTGCTATTTTCACTGCATTTGAAAGTGGTTGATTCATACTCATATACTTTTTCCCTTCCTAGAAATATAGTGGAGTCAAAAGCTCAATATTTCATATGTAGTGGAGTGAAAGTCATAAGTGTAAAAAAAAAAAAAGAAAAGAAAAAGAAACAAAATACCCAAGTTAAGTATAGATACTCAAAACATGTACAGTAGGCCTATTCAAATAAAAGTACTGCATTGCTCATCGGAAGTCAAGTAGTCACTCACAGTACATGCCACCAGAGCAATGATTACACTGCACAATAAGTATAATCTGCCCCCTAGTGGCTGATTTGTAGTATAACAAACCTTGATGGTGCCCAATCTCCTCTCATCCTCTCTGCCAATAGTCTCCCACAGCAGTGAGTTCTCAGGCCGGGGAGGGTCCTCGTGGGGCTTCCAGGGGGTCCCCAGCTAAATGATTGATACATTAGGTACACTCTCAGAGTTATGGGGGTCCATAGCCTAGTGCACAACAAAATGGGGGTCCTTTAAAAGTTAAAAGCTGTGGTTCAGAACCCGCAGAAGCAACGACTTAAACATGTGATCAGAGAACTAACAACTTGTTTGGACGCTCATAAACAGGGAAATAAACAAAGACACAGAAGAAGCTGTTGTTCTGCCATGTGGGCGGGCACGTGCACACATAAACATCAAAGGGGGCTTGAGCCCCTGCCCTTTTATCTGTCTGTAAAAGGTGCCCTCTCCATACCATGAATGCAGTTAAGAAATACAAATGCCCTCCTTTCCATGCCATACCTGAAGGCAGCGCTGGATAATTAATTGCCTTGTCCAAACTCTCCTGAACTTGAATCCAGCATCATATGTTGAAAGAATTGCCCTCTCTGTGTAGAAATCAAGCATAGCAGACCTCCAAGCTCAAAATGCGCCACGGCACGACACGTTGTGAGCTCGGAGGTCTGCTATTTTTGATATTTTCACCAAAAGGCCCTTTTAGAAACTTCAGCCCCTGCCTCTCTAACATTATCTACATGTCCCTGGATGTGGTTACTTACAGCAATGTTTTTCTGTTGTCGTATTCTTCAGTAAAGTTAACAAAACAGTAAAACTAACGGGGGAACGACCGGGGCAAAAATGGCATACCTCGATTCCTCGAATTCTACAGAATTACAGCCCTTTAGAAGAAGGAAAATAACTCAACTGTGACTTTTTTTATAAAAAATAAATAGGCGAGAAGCTGCATGCGTTTTGTGTTTTAGTTATTGTTGAAAAAGGGCACGGTTTCAGATTCATTAGTGTTCTGGCTGAAAACACAGTGTTTACACAGGACGGTTATACATCTCTGCGCTGTCTGTGTTTTCAGATAAACAGTCTTTTTTCTTCCTCTGTCCCTCCTCTCTGCCCCCATACTGCTGATGTGTCTCCCCGCACACACGCGTGCGCGCACACACACGCCGCTATTCTCAGCAGCTAAACTCCTCACGCACGCACAAGCAGCTAAACTCCTCACGCACGCACAAACACGTTTGTATCGCTATACTTATGAGGTCATCATTCTTTTGGGATGCCATATAGCAGAAAGAAACTATCCTAAAAAATAGCAAGAAATTAGCAAAGTAGATTGTCTATTTTAGCTACTTTCCGAAGCATGACACTGACACGTGTCTTAGACGTTAACTATTGATTGACGCTTTAGCTATTTTCCGAAGCATGGCACTGACACGCGTCTTAGACGTTAACTATTGATTGACGCTTTAACTATTGAAAAATAGCAGATATACAAGCTCACAGCGTGGCACCGAGTGCCGCGCTGCGAGCTTGTAGATCTGCTATTTTTGAAAAATTGTGAAAATTTGAATTTAAAATAGCAGAAATTTCCTAAAAAATAGCAAGAAAATAGCAAAGTAGATGGTCTATTTTAGCTATTTTCCGAAGCATGACACTGACACACGTCTTAGATGTTAACTCCGACACAATAATACTGTACATTCCAGTCATTTGAAAATAGCAGATCTACAATCTTGTAGATCTGCCATTTTCAACATTATTTTTTGACATTTTAGACACTAGAAAACTGGGACATTCCCCATCGCGAGTACTCTCTACTTTTGGTACTTCAATTGCATTTTGATGCCAATACTTTTGTACTTTTACTCAAGCACATTTTTGAATTATTCCAGACCTTTTTAACTTATAACGGAGCGCTTCGACATTGCAGTATTGATCCTTTTACCTAAGTAAAAAAAATGGGAGTAGCTACTTTTTCCACCACTGGTAGCCCTCACAAGTATAGAAATACAAGCGCACCACACACACACACACACACACACACACACACACACACACACACACACACACACACACACACACACACACACACACACACACACACACACACACACACACACACACACACACACACACAAGCGCGCGCACGCACACACGCTCTAGCAGTTCCAGATGTGTGTAGAGGATGATGTCATAGAACAGACCGGAGGCTCTGGACTCCGAGACGTTTCTTCTCCTCCAGAAAACATTCGTTGTGGATGAGGGGAGGAGGAGGCACGGGTGTCGCACCACACTCTGGGCCCTGGGTACTTTAACTATTGAAAAATAGCAGATCTACGAGCTCACAGCGTGGCTGCGAGCTCGTAGATCTGCTATTTTTGAAAAATCTGGAATATTTCAAATCCTTCTAAGGTTTTTTTTTCTTCTCAAAAACCTGTTTCTATGTCAGTGGTGCTCAAACCTTTTCATGTGAATGACCCCCGAAATGATATGTATTTTGGCCACGGACCCCCATCTCAAAATATTTAGTTCCAGGGAACCCCCCTAGCAGATCTAGCTCGCAGCGCGGCACTCGGTGCCGCACTGTGAGCTTGTACATCTGCTATTTTGGGGACTTCCCATAATTCCGAAGGTTCATTAGTCCGAAGGTTCATTAGTCCGAATTTAGTTAGGGTTACTGAGGTTAAGGTTAGGGTAAGGGTTAGAGTTGGGCATAGTATTCTTAACAAATTCGGACTAATGAACCTTCGGAAGAATGAAGTATAAAATAATGTAGGCCCCCTCCACCGTGGGCCCTAGTAACTCAGTCCCACTCCCCCCCCCTTTTGACGCCCCAGGGAGGAGGAAGAGAAAGCTGATCAGTTCCAGGAGAGCCCCGAAAAAACCCACAATATGCTTAATGCCTGGCGATGTACATGCTTCATTTATATAGTACTAAACGTCATGTGACAGTACTTAGGCTATCGCGCGCCAGAAATAGCATATACACCAGTCCACAACTCTGGGCTTGAGCACAGACACGTGAATTTCATTGGGATAGTACACTTTGAGCATTTGCAACATGAGCCAATAGCATAACCAACCAAGTATATTGACTCTTGTATTCTACATTTAATACACTACAGTTATGATAGCATCAATATTGGCATCAAAATATACGTTTTATTGCACCTGTAGGTCTCAAGTTTACTATGAGAAACGTCACAGATCTTTACGGTCTATGGGTTTGACACTCTGACATCATGTTTTGATGTCATTGTGATGTCCGGCACATCTTGCCCATGCATCCGTGCATCACTGAAGGTCACGCCTGACACTATGGTTCCCTTGACACATCACTGTGACATCACAGGTGATCTCACCTATGTAAAATTCCATATATGGGTAGAAAACAGAGAGTAAGGAGTGCATGTTTGGCTATAGAGTAAAAATCTCCCACGAAAGGTGCTCTTTGGTAGCCAGGTGACAAAATTGCATCCATATATATGGGTATTCCCCAGAATCCCTTTTATGCCCATATATGAAGATCCCTGATGTCATCGATATATATCACTGGCCAGATGGCCAAGACATGGCCCATATCTGTGTGGCTGGTTCAGATAGGGATCTCCATGTATGGGCATGAACTATATTGTATGTTGTGATGTCATGGGAACCACTCTAACAGAATACATTTTATATATTTTGTTCTACGTCCCAGTATTTCGACGTGGGTGAATGTTACCCTGGTGAAATGCTAACCTGCCGACGCTGGTTGAATGTTAACCTCCATGCCTAAAACTACTAACCCTGGCGCTGGTGAGTAGCTAACCTGCCGACACCCGTAGTCGAAATAATGGGACGTAGAAATAGCGATATCTCCCCCCCCCTACCTAAAACTTGCAGGCCACACGCTGTGGACCTTCATTCACGCTGTTCCCCTCTCTCCTTCAATTTGTATTTATGCCGCGGTCGCCTAGCGACCACCATAACACACTCACCCCCCAGATTCCCTCTATCTCCCTGTTCCTCTCAATGTGTCTTTCTGTCGGTCTTCCTCTCTCACACACACGTACATCCCCTCTCTCTCTCTCTCTCTCTCTCTCTCACACACACACACACACACACACACACACACACACACACACACACACACACACACACACACACACACACACACACACACACACACACAGACATCAAAGGGGGCATGAGCCCCTGGCCTTTTATCTGTCTGTAAAAAACGCCCTTTCCAGACCATAAATGCTATTTTTACTGTGGTGAAAGAAATGAAAATGCCCTCTTTCCATACCATACCTGAAGGCAGCATTCAATAGAATTGCCATGTCAAAACTCTCCTGAACTTGAATGCAGCATCTTATGTAGAAAGAATTGCCCTCACTGTGTAGAACTCCACGCCGTTACGCCAGGTCTCCATTATTGACTTGGTTACGCTTAGTTCAGTGCTGCGACGCGCTGTGAGCTTGGAGGTCGGCTATTTTCGGTGCTTCCACCAAAAAGGCCCTTTTGGAAATTCCAGCCCCTGCCTCTCTAACATTCTCTGCACGTCCCTGCGCATGTGCACACCGCACACATCCTCTCCCCTGCATCTCTCTCTTCCTCTCTCCCTCCTGCTTGAGTAATAAACGCAGCCCCTTTAGACGTTTAGCCCCTTTGCGCGAGTCACATCTGGAGCAGCCAGAGAGCTGTGCTTTCTCAGAGCCCTCCAGATTCCATTGGCAGTCTGCGGGCATATGTTCTGCACAGGGATAAAGGGAGGAATTGTTCTCTTTAGGTATAGGCCATGTGTCATGCACTCTACTGTACTTGGACTGTACGCTCGCTTTAATGCCCACACTGTGGGTTTATCATGGGCAGACGGCCATGACTCAGTCAGAACAATCCAGTCCACCAGTGGTGTAAAGCAGGGACGTGCTGGCCATTGGGAAAAGCGGGACAACTCCCGAACGGCCGGTCCATTCCCGGCCTGTCCAGGCCGTCCATTAAAAAAGATGTCCGGCACACAAAGTAAATCATGTTAACTAACTCATGTTATAGGCCCACTGGCTTGTCTCTCATGATCTGAAACGGCCAATCTTTGAGTAGCAGCACTGCTACAGAGAGAGATCTCTCTCTATAGCAGTGAGTAGCAGCAGCCCACAGAGCCATCACATTGACCCTATCATCTGAATACCAGCCCACTACATCCCTAGCTTTCTTGATTACTCCTAGATGGTCTACATACAACATCATTAGACTCTCTTTATACCAGAAAAACGATAAAATCACAGTAACCACTCATCAAAAATCTGGTGTGCGGCCAATGGTCACGCGCAATGAGGGCCTCTCCAACTCCTTTTCCCGGGCTGAATCAAGGGCCCAGCTGGTGTAAAGGAACCAAATGCATTTAGGCCTACTCAGTACTGTATTTAAGTACAGTTTTGAGGTATTTGTACTTCTACTCCACTACATCTATGCCAATATAAGTGATTATATTATAACTAATAAGACGCCTCAGGGCGACATGCAACCTCGCCCTTTATCTGGCCAGTGATGTATATCGGACCAGTTACCCATATATGGAGATACATGTACTGTATATATCCCTTTTATGCCCATACATGGAGAACCCCGTCTGAACCAGACACACAGATATGGGCTGTCTTCCTCCATGGGCATTACCATAATGAAGTCCTGTTAGATATGGGCTCACTATTGATGACATCAGGGATCTCCAATGCTGTTGGGTCTGACGTGTGATTTCCAGCTGGGTTAATATCAGGCGTGGCCTGCAAGTCCCCATCATGCCCCTGGACCTGATATTAACCCAGCTGGAATTCATGTGACGTGTCAGACCCAACAGCTGACAGGGGGACGGGACTCTCTGAAGAGCCCCAATTAGTTACACTCTCAATTAGCGACAGACATAAAAGGTTATCCGAGCAGATGTGTACTAACTCAAGGAGTGTCCATCGATACGTTTGACACGTGAGCCGACCGGAGTACACGATGACGTATGACGGCGGTCCACTGTGTTAAAACAGTCGAGGTGGTGCACGGGCTATATCGGGGAGTGTTGATATAACAATGAATTGTACTGTGCAGGATTCAGTTCGCAGTTAGGGTTAAATGTTAAATGTTGTATTTGTACTCCACTACATTTATTTGAAAACTATAGTTACTAGTTATATAAATTATAATATGTTAAAACATACATAAACCACTTTAGCCCTATTTTATACCTTGGCTATTTGAAAATAGCCGATCTACAAGCTCACAACGTGTTGCATCGCGACGCGTTTGTGAGATTGTAGATCTGCTATTTTCAAACATTTTGTACTTTTACTTTTAGTACTTTAAGTAAATTTTGATGCCAATACTTTTGTACTTTTACTCAAGTCAATGTTTAATTCTGGACTTCTACTTGTAACAGAGTACAGCTTCTACAATGCAGTATTGAAACTTTTACTTAAGTAGAAAATGTGAGTACTTTTCCCACCACTGCCAGTTCGTGGCTTATCGCTGACCCAAATCAAATTACCTTCAGACACCAGAGCAGTGGGTCTGCAGCCCACCCACCCACACTCACACACACACACACACACACACACACACACACACACACACACACACACACACACACACACACACACACACACACACACACACACACACACACAGGAAAGACACGGTAACAGACCTCGATTCATTCTTTTTGACGGTCGGAAACTCAAAACCGAACAGAAAAGGGGCCATGGCATTGTAGAGCTGATTGTTTAAGATTCACTTCAGTGATTAACCACTTAAGCCATGTGTTACACTCCGTGTCGCCTTCGGCGGGAAAATATGTTCCATGTGTAAAGCATACATGAGCAACTGGCGGCCCGGGGGCCACATGCGGCCCCCACCTTCACTGAATGCGGCCCGCAGGTTGATATCAGAATACTGATATATTATTGATTTCAGCTGTTACAATTCCAAACGTGCAAACATGACCCACTTTTATTCCTTCAGTCTATATCAGTACCCACTAAGCACGCTGTCTAAAAGTGGTCTAATAGTGGTATAGATTTGAAAGTTTTTTTGTTGTCTAAACTTAAACTAGACGACTAATAGACGTCTAATAGTCGTCTAAATGCAGACCGTGTATATTTAGACGACTATTAGACGTCTATTAGTCGTCTAGTCTAAGTTTAGACGACAAAATCTTTCAAATCTATACCACTATTAGACCACTTTTAGACGGCGTGCTTAGTGGGTAGCTTAATGACTAGTATAGTAGTATTAAAATGTTAGTCTCTTTTATGTCCAACATTGTATTTAAGTTCATAAAGTTAACAAACAAAATGTTACATTTCCGGATTCCAATTCAAAAAATTATTCAGGATTCCTATTCAAAAGAAGCGGACGGACTGACAGCCGGTGGAGGTTTTGATAGTAACTGCAACCTGACGGTTGCAATCATCTCAGGTCTAGGTGACCTGTAGTACTCAGTTACAACTAATAATCTAAATATTCTTGGGACTTAATCTTGGAATCCGTACGATACTAGTTTTACTGACAGGAAGCAAAAATAATTAAATAAAAGAAAACAGACAAGAGGTCTCTCACCTGGTTTTAGTTTCCTGTGATAGACAGACATAAATGAACACGATGCTTAGGGCCAAAAATATCCCTTTGAAGCCAAACACCTGATTAACTCAAGCTGAGAAATGACTGCTGTAGTAGAGACTGTGTTAGCAGAGTGCCAGGGAAACAAAGGGCACTCTCTGTGTGCCATCTTTCCCTTAAACCAGTGGTTCTCTATGTGGGGTCCAGAGGACGTCCCCGGAGGTCCTTGAGGGGCTTCCAGGGGGTCCCTGGCTAAATGTTGTGGACCTTAACGGTCTGTCATAGAGGGTATGCTCGTGACATCATCATCTTAACCAGAAGTTATACTTGAACGCCTACTGAGTGGCAAAACATGTCTTTCTGGCCTTGACAGCCCATACATCCAAACAGAAAAGTCTCTCTCTCTCTCTCTCTCTCTCTCTCTCTCTCTCTCTCTCTCTCTCTCTCTCTCTCTCTTTTTTTTTTTTCCTTTTCTATTTCTTTACACAAACTTTTTCATGTGCATGTTTTGCTTTATGGTAACACGTTTTTCTTTTTGAGCGGTGGTCACACCGTCTCCTATGTATGTATATGCGTCCGTCCGTCCGTCCGTCCGTCCGTGTCTGTATGTAGCCTGCAGTACCCTTTCTGACCACACATGTTAAGGGAGGGACGCTGTTGTTCAGACTCACATTCACACACACACACACACACACACACACACACACACACACACACACACACACACACACACACACACACACACACACACACACACACACACGCAGCCTCCACCGCTCAGTTCACACAAGTGTGATTTTTTTTTAGGTAATAGAAAACAAAGAGGCTGTATAGTTATCCGACTCAGGCCAACACTAATGTACATGTGCGCAAAGTTGAAGCTGACCTGCAATATTCTGCTTCTCTTTTTTAGGGGAGAGGGGTCAAACCTCATTCCTTTAATGTTGGAAATCACACAGTGAAATGTGTTAAATTCAAATAATTCCATACAGAGCTACTGGTCATGTTCAAAGGCTAGTCCAGACAAATAGCCAGCACACAAAGAGGTACACAAGCCAACAAGTCAATAATGGACCGAATGCCAAAGCAGCAAATCAAATGAGGCCACAGCCACAGACAATCACTTAATGAATTATCGGTATCGAACCGATAATTCCTAATAATCCCGATGTTTTAACAACAGTTTGACTGTAAAGCTGCAAAAGCCTATTGTCAAGTCAGCGGATTTCATCCGTGAAGTTTTCCAGGGAAGCTTTTAAAGGGACTACACCATGAATTTACATTTTTCCAATTTTTATGTATTTTCTTGGTGTCCCACCAGCAACTTCTATCCTCACAAAGTCCTATTTCTGACCATTGTGTCTTTCTCAGTTTATGGGCAGATCAATGTTAGCATGTCTCAGAACGGTCCTGATTGTGAAAGGTCAGATTTGTGATGTCACAAGGCCTGAGAAGGAGGCAGGAGGAGCTGGGAGAGGGTTGGGGAGGGGTGGGCAGGCCTGCTGAGCAGGAGGTGGGGAGGAGTGTGGGGCCAAAACTGGCTCAATAGCGCAGTCCTCCCACTTAGGACAAGGTGGTACTGCAGCTGAAAATGCTCTGAAAGCCAGGCAGAAATGACAGGGGCTCTGTATTCAGGAGTGGTAATTTAGCCTCAAACCTTTTCAAAAACGTTTTTGGGACACAAACAGTGTTATATAAATTATTTTTAAATGCATGGTGTAGGACCTTTAAAGGGGCTTACCTGTACAACAAATAAAAGCGAAATAAGTTGTTTGAACTCATTTGTGCTCATCTCCTTCAGTAGTGAAAACAGACACTTGGAAACTGAGAACTGTACAGAAGGCGTAATAAATCAGGTAATAATGCAGTGTTTATTTGTTTTTGTTTTCTTTTATGAAGTCTACATCAGCACCCAGAATCCACACTGGGCAACACCTAGCCGGTAGAGTGTCTAAAAGGAAGTACCAGAATTTGGCGGAAGTACCGCCCAAGGAAATTACGTTGACAGAAATCTGTTTACATTCTCCGTGAATGAAACTAGTGTTGCGATTGGCTCGAAAAAGATATTTTACGGGGTAAATGTGTATGATGAAGACCCACTCCTATAGATACTCTCTGCATTGGGTCGTGACCAGGTAAGTGAGTAAAGGCTGTGAACGAGAATACCCAGTTATAAGACTCCCTAAATCGGGAGATAAGCGACCGCCAGGTCGCATTATGCATATACATAAACTTTGGAAGGCAATGGTAGCCAATCAGGAGGGAATATGGGAAATGGGACAGATCCATGTTGATGACATGAGAGATACTGTGTACCGCTTTGCGTGATTTTAGGGCAAAATCTGTAGGAGCAGTGTCCAAAAATGTGTTTTTAAAAAAACGTCCAGATGGTGGCGCTAGATGGAACCGATGCATTTTGATGCATGAGTGAGTGTCCAAAAAATGTGTTTTGCAAGAAGAGGGCCAACGGTGGGATCGGAGCAACGGTGGCGGAGATATGAGTAGGGGAAAAGTGTGACGTGACAGGCAGACAGACAGACTGACTGACTGACTGACTGACTGACAGCCGGTGGTGGTTTTGATAATAACTGCGACATGACAATCGCAATTAAGTAATCTTAATAGGAACTTGGATTCCAATATTGGTATCGATCAATTTCAGCCAAAAGATTCGATTTTGTGCTGCTGGTTCAAAGAGCATTAGGGTTGGTCCTGTGACTGAGGTGTGCCACCTTCTGAAAAGGTCATGCATGCCTTTGCTGGAACACCTGGCCACGGTCAAGGTCAGGTCGAGAAGAGGCGTCTTGTTTTGACAGATGTACGTACGAATATATGGTCATGTGTAGGCATTTTTGTCAATGAAAATATCAATCACTCAAAAAAGAAAAGAAAAGAAAGAATCGGTTCATGTGAGAGTGTTTGAAACAAATAATGAAATACAGAGAGAGAGAGCGTCGGGGCGTTGATTGAGAGAGAGACGAGACAAGAGATAAAAACACAATCAGGGGCGTCACAAGGTGGGGGAAAGTGGGACTGAGTTACTAGGGCCCAAGGTGGAGGGGGCCTTCATTATTTTATACTTTAGCTATTGAAAAATAGCAGATATACAAGCTCACAGCGTGGCACCGAGTGCCGTAGATCTGCTATTTTTGAAAAGTCATGAAAATGTGTGCAAATCTTAGAATTTACTGTATGTATTTTTTAAGCAAACATTTGCAACTCAAATTCTGCTTCTGAGGGGTCCCTGGAACTAAATATTTTGAGATGGGGGTCCGTGGCCAAATGCATATCATTTTGGGGGTCCTTCACATGAAAAGGTTTGAGCACCACTGACATAGAAACATCATTTTTTCAAAAAACCTTAGAAGGATTTGAAACATTCAAAGACTTGCACAAATTTTAACGATATTGAAAAATAGCAGATCTACAAGCTCGCAGCGCGGCACTCGGTGCCGCGCTGTGAGCTTGTATATCTGCTATTTTTCAACCATTAAAGTACCCAGGGCCCAGAATTTGGTGTGACACCCCTGAATGCGGTTGGACCATCTCATCTGCTTCTCTGTGGTATCACCACCACCACTGGCCTGGAGACTGAGGTGGTTCAATGGTCAGGACATGATGTGCCTCTACTGCTGCAAGTCACCAGCGGTGGACAGTAGCCAAGTACAGGGGCGTCGCAAGGGGGGGAAAAGTGGGACTGAGTTAATAGGGCCCAAGTTGGAGGGGCCTTAATTATCGTATACTTTAGCTATAGCAGATATACAAGCTCAAAAATTGAGCAGATCTACATTGCAGATCTACAAGCTACATTGCAGATCTACAAGCTCGCAGCGCGGCACTCGGTGCCGCGCTGCGAGCTTGTAGATCTGCAATTTTTTAAAAGCTGTGAAAATGTGTGCAAATCTATGCATATAATAATCATATAATCATAACTGGGGACCCCCACATTCCCTCCCCCACCTGACGAGCACTAAGAGTCGAGGCTTTGCATTTAGTATAACACGGTTCTATTGTTGCGAGGCGTTGTGAGCATGTAGATCTGCTATTTTTACAATTTTTGCCTCTAATATTTGACAGTTTGGCCAATGTCTAATTTGTCATTTTAGAGGTATTAAAAAGTCCTTAAATTGTCACTTTAAACTTTATGTTGGTCTGTTTACTGTTGAGTGAGAAAACAATGTTGCACAATAAGTTAATCATCTGGGGACCCCCCCAAAATAATTTGGGGGGACCCCCCCCCCCCCCCCCCCCCCCCACAGGTTGAGAACCACTGGCCTACTTTATCCACCAATGGCATTCACACAGGGTTGGATGTTTGTAAAAAAAAAAAAAGTCCAAAGATTACAGATGTGCCTCTACAGCAGTCACACATGGTAAGACAAAAGTCTTTGTCAAGCTGTCCAGAGATAACAGTGTGTAGCCGGCAGACTACAGACATCCCTTTGTCCTGTTGAGAACACATTCCTTCATATTAACCATGAATGTCCACTGCCTTGCATTTTCAAATGTCACAACCCATTGTGCTGTTGTGTGTGTGTGTGTGTGTGTGCTTGACCCGTGTGTGTGTGTGTGTGTGTGTGTGTGTGTGTGTGTGTGTGTGTGTGTGTGTGTGTGTGTGTGTGTGTGTGTGCGCGCGCGCGTGCGACTGTGCGTACGCGCGTGTGCGTGCATGTGCAGCATGCATGATCTGCGAATGTGTGACATTCTGCAAAATGAGATCTTCTAGGTTTGGTAATTGGGACTTTTTTTTCTACATTGGTTTTGATACTTTTGCTTGCGTGCGTGTGTGCGTGCGTGCGTGCGCGCGTGCGTGTGTGTGTGTGCGTGAGTTCTATATCAGTCAGAAAATGATCACACTGCAGGTAGTCACGGTGCAATGTGAGCATGTTGCTCAGTGTGCTGTTGAAATGTAATTACACCACAAGGTGACCAGGTCACCGCTGGAATTTCATTGTTGGCCATTCTTGTTTTTTTATGAGTAGGTGGGGATCTGGTTGTCCCAGAGGTGAAGTGGTCCTTTAAGTCAACTAAAGATGATATTGTTGCAAATTATACAGGTTGATAAACCAGCCCTTCATCTATCATATGAGTCTGTTTTTGCAGCAGATGTTGCCGTTTTTCATGTCAAACCACGCTGCTATCTTGGCAGCACTTCTTTCACTTCTGTTTTTGCATCCTCCCTCTTCAGCGTACCTCCAATGTCCAATTTATAGCTAGTCTGTTGGTCATACAACCAAGTCTAAATCAGGCTTAAAGGGGAATTTCGCTGGAGTTTAAAAAACGTCTGTGCTCATTTTCCACATCTACTCAAGACATTTGTGTGCACCCCACAGTTTTTTTTAAAGCGGCCCCACCATGAATTTCATATTTTTCATTTTGTTCTTGTTTTTTGGTCTTCCCAGTGTCTCTTCCAGCCCCCCCCCCAAAAAAACATTCATTAACTCTAAGCCTTGCCTTTCATTTCAGTGATTTTCTGAATGGGCGGGTCTGAACGGTACTCTTTTGAAATCGGGCCGTTGTTTATGTCACAGACACTTGTTTATGTCAAAAGGGGCTCATTTCCTATTGGAGAAGGGGCGGTATTTTTGGGAGGCTATATTCTTTTGAGACTATACTGTATATGAGGTGGAACCATGAGGTAAAGTGGTACTAAAATTGGCTTGAATGGATTGACTCTACATGGTTCTCATAGTGGTACCATGCTTATCATCTCTGTATTGTTCCAATTTTAGATCAAAGACAGCGCTCCGTTGACAACAAAGGGCATTTTGGTATTGAATCTGAAATGGCTTGGAATTAGAGACAGACAGAACACACAATTTAAATATCCGAGTGGTTGTTTAGGCTAAAACCTGTATAAAACCCTATCATAAAACATGATTGCGACCGTAGGTCGCATTTACTATCAAACTCTGCACAAAGTGTAATAACTCCGTCCGTCCGTCCGTCCGTCCGTCCCTCCGTCTGTCTGTCACACCTCACACGTCACACTCTTGCCCTGCTCATATCTCCGCAACCGTTGCCCCGATCCATGCCAAATTTTGCACACACGTTCCTTGCCTGCCCAAACTACAACCTCCAAGGACCCCCGGAGCTCCAGGGACCCCCATGTCCCTGGGGGACCCCCAGATGTAAAAAATTTCCAAAATGTGC
Organism: Nannobrachium achirus; assembly: GCF_963921795.1. Classification (NCBI taxonomy): domain Eukaryota; kingdom Metazoa; phylum Chordata; class Actinopteri; order Myctophiformes; family Myctophidae; genus Nannobrachium; species Nannobrachium achirus. Next base: position 59,839,525 of record NC_137822.1, read on the forward strand.
AAAAATGACCAAATGACCACCCCAACCGGGCTGCTCACGGGGAATTCCCGGGGACCACCAACTCCTGCTGCTCCACAACGGATGCAAAAGTGGTGGCGCCCCCAGTGGAGGACCCCCTCCACTGCAGCTCACAGAAAATGCCGTAACTCGGGCTAGGAGCGTCCGGGAGAGCCGGGGCCGGTACCTATTCGTCCGCCAAGGCAGCGTGGAGACCCCACCCCTCATTTCTCACATGGCCCTCTTCTAGCGCCACCATGAGGCCGATTCTTGCAAAACACATTTTTGGACACTGCTCCTACAATTTTTGCCCTAAAATCACGCAAATCGGTACACAGTATGTCTACACTCATGTCATCAACATGGATCAGGAAGATTTTGGCAAAACACATTTTTGCCCTATTTGTGGAGATAAGTGACCTACGGTCGCTTATCTGTCTCTGTGTTTTTGGATCTGCACTTTTGACCCACAAGGTGGCAGCCTCGAGGAAAATACCAAAAATACAAAGGGAATACATAATGGCTCATAACAACCACACCAGGGGGCCTAATGAAGTACTGTCAACCTCCTAGACATACGAAAACCAGAAAAAGAACAAAACTATATGGCACTGCCTCTTTAAAGGGGAATTTTACTTGAATTAAAACACTTCTGGGCTCATTTTCCACATCTACTCAAGTCAAAACATTTGTGTGTGCACCCCACACAGTTTTTTAAGTTGCTTCATTCAATATTTAGATTTGATTTGATGTTCATCCGATCAGACGTGCCAGTCGCGCCACCCTCCAATATAAGACCCTTTCAACTTCAAACTCCATGTCGGACTCATTGAAAAACACAGATCCCCGGTTCTGGTAATCACATAGTCTTGGCTATACCTCCCATCAAATTACAAACGGTACGTTCGTACAGACTGGAATACATAGCAGGGGAACTGACAAGAGCCAAGGCTGCAGGCTCAGGTGGTGTGTGTATTGTATAATAACGTCGTTGTCGGGTGGAAATCTCGTATGTCCAAAACCGTTTGTTGTCTCCACCAGCCGAAGGCATGGGGGAGAGTATGTTTTCGCCTCCGTCCGTCCGTCCGTGTGTCCGCTCGTCCGTCCGTGCGTCCATCCAGTTTGTTACCAGTTAATCGCCGGCGCCGTTGGTCCGGTCGCTGCCAAAATGAGCACACACACTCCCTGGATGCCAATTCAGAACCTCTGCCCCACATTTTTCAAAAGGCCCTGTTCTAGCGCCACCATGAAGCAGATGTTTGCAAAACACATTTCTGTACACTACTCTTAGAGATTTTGTCCACAAATCCTACAATTCGGTAGACAATATCTCGACAGTCATGTGATCGACACGGATCTGTGTGATTTTCCATATTCCATCCTGATTGGCTGAGATTGGCTTCCAAAGTTTGTAGGATTGGACAAAATGCCTCAAATCACAAACGCAGAGTGCAATTATCATGAAATCGCGCATACACGTTCCCACTAGGCAGAGGAAGAAATGCCACTTAATTTTTTTTAAATCAGCCTCATGGTGGCGCTATAACAGGCAGATTCTCAGTTTTACCTATAACTCCACCGATCAGTTTCAAACATTGTAAGCGCACTCCCTAGAGGCCAATGAAAAACCCTCTCCTTGCATTTTTCACATCAGCCTTTTATAGCGCCATCAGGAGGCCGACTTATGTAAGACACATTTTTGGATATTACTCCTTTAGATTTTACCCAAAATTAACACAAATCAGTACACAGTATCTCTACAGTCATATGATCAAGAGGGATTTGTTCCATATTAAATATTCCATCCTGATTGGCTGAGATTGACCTCCACACTTTGCAGGATTGATCCGTTTCCAACAAAATGCCTCAAATCATGAACACAGCACACATTCGCAAAAGGCCAAGAAAGAAATTACACTACAAAATGTTCAAATCAGCCTCATGGTGGCGCCATGAAAGGTCTTAGATTGGTGAAGAACCCATGCTACCCTTTTTACACTGGCCTATTATAGCACCACGCTTGGCCTGGTGGAGACCTGTGCTCCGAAGAGCACTGCTTCTAGTTTTGTATTTATCACTTTAGAAATTATTTAAACTAGTGAAAATAGCCGATCTACAAGCACACAACGGCTCACGCCACAAGGCGTTGTGTGCTTGTAGATCTGCTGTTTTCACTACTTTTGTTCTACGGCCTTGTATGATGAAGCAGGGCTTTACTTCGCGAAAGAACGCATACATTTGAAACTTGGGAGATACGAGGTTTCCGCCCCACAGCGACGATAAAGTGACTGAACCACAAAACTAAAGAATGAGATGAAAATATAAATGCACACACAGCCCAGTGGGATATGAGGAGGTTGTCACTGTGGAGCATGGCTTTACCTTAGTAATCATGGTTGCTTATTTTCACTCTTGGCCTAGAGGGGTGTGGGGTGTGTGTGTGTGTGTGTGTGGGGGGGGGGGGGGGGGTGCGGAGGGTCACAGGGCGGGAGAGAGAGAGCAGAGAGAGCAGTGGTGTAACGTAACTAAGTACATTTACTTAAAGGGGGCGTGACACGGCCAAAACAGCTAATTATGGCTATCAAATTAGCCAATTTTTTTAATGATGTCATGTACCCCCATGTTAAATGACCCAATCAAATTAATTTATTGTAGTTACTGTACTGAAAGTAGTACTTTCTGTACAGTAACCGAAATAAATTAATTTGATTGGGCTAATATGGGGGGAGGGGCGGAGTCGATTATCCATATCATTATCTTTTGAAACTGCCCCAAAAAAAGCTGTCCGAGGTGTCTTTCCGACTTTCTAAACCAACTTTAAAACTATCAGTTCTAGGGGTAAAAATGATATAGCATTCGCTATAAAATCAATGGTTAGACCGATAAAAAAGTACATGTCTTCTTCAAAAAAGGTGTCAAAAAAGGTGTACGAGGGTCAACACGCTTCTCCCCGTCTATGCGACGGTTTTGTCGGCCATACCCTGCTGTCTCTTGCCCTAACCTGACTGGAGCACCCGGGACACCGGAGCAACCGTAGAACGAGGGACCAGCGATCTCCTCCTCCTCCGCAGAGGAGGTCCGCGGCTCATACACTCTGTGTGTGTGTAGCCTGTGTGTGTGTGTGTGTGTGTGTGTGTGTGTGTGTGCTTTCGCGCGCGTGTGTGTGTACACACACAATAGCTCTCGCAAATAGACGTGCGGCGCAGCGCTAGCCACGCTACACGCTAACAACAAGGTTGTGCGCGGCACCGCACAACGGACGAAGTATACATTGCGCGGCACCGCACGACGGACGAAGTATACATTCACTACTAACTGATACGGCCCCGCCTCCTTTTCAGACTGTTTGAAGAAACACCACGTGACCTACTGTATCATAATGTTAATTTTTGGCCGGTGTCGCCACTCCTTTAAGTACTATACTTGAGTTTTGAGGTATTTTTGTTTTACTTTACTTGAGTATCTCCAATCATTTTACTTCTACTCCACTACATCTCGGATCCAAATATTGTACTTTTACAGCACTACTGTACATTTATTTGAAAATGTAGTTACTAGTTACTTAGTTATGTAGAGCCCTATGTAAAAAAAATGTACATTGCGAGAGAGAGAGAGAGAGAGAGAGAGAGAGAGAGAGAGAGAGAGAGAGAGACAGAGAGACAGAGAGAGAGAGAGAGAGAGAGAGCTGCTCGGTTGAGAGGTAGGCTATCCTATGGTCTCGCTCTGACCCATGGTCGTTAGCTCCGTCTCTAATTAGCAGCTGCTAATTAGAGAGGAGACGAGACAGAGTGGCCGGCAGTCGCTGCCTCGCTGTGAGGGAAAGTAAAAGGGGTCTTTGCTGATTCACCTCCAGACGTGCTTAAATTACATAGTGTAGCACATTGGTGACATCATGCAAAGGTGTCTTGACGACCGCTTGTCACTTATAGCCTCAAGAAAGGATTGTGAGCTGTTCAAAATGTAACATCCCATGGATTATTTAGGCCTAGAATTATTGAATGCTTTAACCAGTGAAAAATAGCAGATCTACAAGCTCACAGCTTGAATGCTTTAACCAGTGAAAAATAGCAGATCTACAAGCTCACAGCTTGTAGATCTGCTATTTTTGGAAAAAGTCGTGAAAATGTGTGCAAATCTTTGAATATATGTATTTTTAAAGCGAGCGTTTGTAACTCAAATTTTGCTTCTGGGTGGTCCCTGGAACTAAATATTTTGAGATGGGGGTCTGTAGCAACTCATAATGTAATAAGGGCTCATAATGTAATAAGGGCTCATAATGTAATAAGAAAAATTTAATAAAAACTCATAATGTAATAATCAGCTCATAATGTAATAAAAAAACAAGCGCATAACGTAATAATGGATTTTTCAATAATGTAATAATGTAATAACGTGTTACATTAAGAACCTCCACATAGGAGGCTTATAATGTAATACAACTTCATAATGTAATAATGTATTTTTATTACATTATGAGCTGATTATTACATTATGAGCTTTTATTACATTTTAATTATTACATTATGTGCATGTTTTTTATTACATTATGAGCTGATTATTACATTATGAATTTTTATTACATGTTTTTATTACATTATGAGCCCTTGTTACATTATGAGTTGCTACACACCCTGCCAACTGTGTTGATGGAGAATGGAGCAACTATCTGCTAAACATGCAGCAAATGAATAAATATGGGGATCATTTAGCTGTACAAAGAGCATCCACAATGTTCAACATACAGTTCGTGATTGTATCGACACTGAGTGTTGATGCAACATCGATAATATCCCCATGTGGTCAGTATGACGACAGTCTGCCATTGCTAGTTCTGGGCCACTTTGCCGAAGGTCATGGCTACATTATGTAAGCCTTGATGGACCAGTCACACACTTGATTCAAAGAGTCCAGGAAGCAGAGGAGAGCGCACCACTTCAATCTGTCCCTCACTCTGGCCCTAAGTCTAGCCCTCACTCTGGCCCTGACTCGGTACCTCATTCTGGCCCTGACTCTGTCCCTCACTCTGGCCCAGGGCCGGATTTATAATAGGGCTTCGTGCTGAAGCTACGTAAGCTAAGCTAAGCTAACGTCGCTGTCTGTAATGACTGGTAGTATGCACAACTCTAAAAGAACTGGTGCACTATTGTGTTGGAGTGCCTCAGTGCGGCTGCAGAGTTAAGGTGCTATCTATCCCTGATTGATTGATTGATTGATTGATTGAAGACTTTATTAGAAAAGGTTCATGACAGTGCAGTTCACTGGTACAAGGTCAACTAAAGGGAGATCCTAGTAAGCTTTTCAGCTTATTTGCACAGGAAACCTTCATGTATCTCATATAACAACTGAGACCACACTATTAAGTAGGGTGACCAGAAGTCCCGGTTTGGCCGGGACTGTTCGTTTTCAAGCTGCGTGTCCCGGTGTCCGGACAAATATCTCAAATAAATATCACTAATATGTCCCGCTTTTCAACATTCACTACAAAATTGTGCCAATAATATCTGTTTTTAGTGGTTGCATAGACATTTATCATGTTCTTTTCACGAAAATATGCTCAACTAACCAATCAGAAAACATGTACAAATTCATTGCGCGTCTGAATTCAACGCTGAGGCTGTTTGTCAATCACTCACTACCTGTTTGCAACCCTGCGGTGTATGTGCGCTTGCACGAATGTTAGAGAATGGGCACGCACGTGCGCGATAACGTCCACATTGCTTTTAGGGTCTCGGTTTTAGGCAACAGTGCTTCGCGTCCTGGTTTGAGCGGCTGAAAATATGGTCACCCTACTATTAAGTCATTATGCGAATGTATGGACGTCTCTGTTCATTTTTGGGCATATTCTACACTATTGTTATTTATAATTTGAGCTTGACTGTGATACATGTGGCTACCTGTTTGATTGATGTTTTTGTGGGATAGAGAAGCCAGGGCTTGTAGTTACTGGACTGTCAAAATTGTAGCTACCTGATACTGTATGCTGGTGGAAAAGGGGGAAAAAATCAAACCAAGTTTGAAGTGAGAGGTGGTGCGTGTGTCTCATAATGACATTATCCGTTCCTATCTCCTGCCCTGCTCTGCCCTCACTCTGGCCCTGACCCGGTACCTCACTCTGGCCCTAAGTCTGGACAGATCGAAGAGGTGCGCTCTTTGAATCAAGTGTGTGACTGGTCCATCAAGGCTTACATAATGGTCCCCATGACCTTCGGCAAAGTGGCCCAGAACTAGCAATGGCAGACTGTCGTCATACTGACCACATGGGGATATTATCGATGTTGCATCAACACCCAGTGTCGATACAATCACAAACTATATGTTAACAACATTGTGGATGCTCTTTGTACAGCAAAATGATCCCCATATGTATTAATTTGCTGCATGTTTAGCAGATAGTTGCTCCATTCTTCATCAACAACATTGGCAGGGTGTGTAGCAACTCATAATGTAATAAAAACATGTAATAAAAACTCATAATGTAATAAACACCTCATAATGTAATAAAAAACAAGTGCATAATGTAATTATTAAAATGTATTTAAAGCTCATAATGTAATAATCAGCTCATAATGTAATAAAAAATACATTATTACATTATGACGTTTTATTACATTATGAGCCTCCTATGTGGAGGTTCTTAATGTAACACATTATTACATTATTACATTATTGAAAAATCCATTATTACGTTATGCGCTCGTTTTTTTATTACATTATGAGCTGATTATTACATTATGAGTTTTTATTACATTTTTATTATTACATTATGAGCCCTTATTACATTATGAGCAGTTATTACATTATGAGTTGCTACAGGGTCCGTGGCCAAATTTAATTTTGGGGGTCCTTCACAGGAAAAGGTTTGAGAACCTCTGACATAGTAGTCTCTCAAGAACAGACTAACTGAGCTCCATTTAAGTGAAAAGGACCTTTTCTTTGACGATGGCTGGCCAGATTGCTGACATTGAAACACAGAAGGATTCAAAAGACACTTTTTCACGATTTTTCAAAAATAGCAGATCTACAAGCTCGCAGCGCGGCACTCGGTGCCGCGCTGTGAGCTTGTATATCTGCTATTTTTCAATAGTTAAAGCATTCAATAATCCTATAGGCCAAAATGGGTTAAAGACATTGTTTAAAGACATGATTTCTTCCCCCCCGTACGACATAATCGTCAGGTATTTAAGAGTGTACAGAAAGTGTTATATTTCTGTTTTTATGTGGCCACACCCACCTGCTCATTGCGACCGTCAGCTTTCAGGAAGTAACCAACAATACACAGGGAAGATATATCTGCATATTATAACTACACCTGGGTAGGGATGGAGCTCGTTAATTCTTATTGATAATGAACACCTTATCGATCCTGCTTATTGAGCTGGGCATTTATCCAGCCCACTATTGAGCCTTTTCTAATATTTTGTGGAAACACGTGAGGAGACAAGTGTACAAACATAGCCCAGCCCTCCCCTCCCCTGACCCTTCTTTGTATTCACCTACTGTATGTTTTTTTTTTCTTTTTTTTTAATGTTTTCCCCTTTTGTTTCCTGACTATATCTACTGCATAGTACTGTGTTCTATCCGTCTGTCATTCAATGTTATATGAGATACTTCAATGGTTTCCTATGGAAATAAGCGTAGTCTTTACTAGGCTCTCCTTTTAGTAGACCTTGTACCAGTGAACTGTGCCATCATGAAACTGTACCTTTTCCTATGCAAACTTCTAATAAAGTCTTCAATCAAATCAGACAAATTCTGGAGAGAACTGGTATCGTTTTTTTATTGGCCAGTTGTTGTGACTGAGTTTGTGGCTGACCGCCATCTATGAAGATGACAACTGACAAAAGTAACAAATATTATCATTACATATCATTAGAACAATCATTCATTAGTGTGCAATAAGTGTTAAATGGCTTTATATTATGAATAGTACTGTAATACTGTCTTGATGGCCTCTTGTCTTGATTGTTTAAACATGACATGGGATGCTATGCTCGATAACAAGCTTGATAAGCCCAAAGCTTATTGATATCGGGTTATCGAGTTTGTAGTGGACCCTTGTTTTAAGCTCCATCCCTACACCTATTAGAGTTATGTTAACATATAGACCAACGACACATACAAAACAGATAAAGTACAAAACTATGGCACCACCTCTTTAAGTCAATTCACATGCATGTTCAAAGCCATACAGTTTGTTTTTCATACAGTGTGCGAGTCTATAGTACCCTGGACTCTTTTCTTTTTTTGCCGACAATGTGGAGGTTTGTGCTTCCAGATGGGATAGCATAATAACAAGGTCACAGTGTTATTGTTTGACAGGAGGAGTCTGACAGTTGTGTGGAGCCGTCAGTGGGCTTGTCTGATACCTAGAATATTATAGAAGTCACACTGGAGCCACAGTCCAAACATTATCTCAGCGGCGTTTGTTGAGCGGTGGTCACACCGTCTCCATAGCGTGGCCATGTGTGTAGGTATGTTTGTTTGTTAGTTAGCTTGTTTGTATGTGGGTGGGTCTGTATGTAGCCTCAAGCCTGTGTAGTACCTTTTCTGACCACACATGTTAAGGGAGGGGCGCTGTTGTCCAGGCCACACACACACACACACACACACACACACACACACACACACACACACGGGGGGGGGGGGGGGGGAGAACCACCGCTCAGTTCACACGGGTGTGATTTTTGTTGTTAGGAGAGCTGACGGTGTTGAGCCGTCGTTCGCGTGTTTTAGGACATAGTTCATTTTGTCGACTAAGACTAAGAGATTACAAGATTTTGATATTTTGTCGATAAGACAAACAATTTCAGAAGACTAAAACTAAGACTAAGGGCGGCTTGCACCAAGAGGGATTAAATAAATCTTAGTTTAGGGTTAATCATGGTTTTGTTGATCTATGATTTATTTTAAATCGAGGTGCGTTGCGCCACTTAAATTTAAGCATTGCTTAACAAATCTGTGATTAAACCCTTAACCTGTGATTAAAACCATAAACTGTGATTAATTCATGGATTAAATGTCCTCCATCTTGGATTTGCGATTGTAAACACACTGGAATAAACTATTCTCTTGAGCCTAATATCATTATCGTTACTCTTTTATTCACTTCTAGGAGAATGTGGGCAGGCCTATGTTAAGAAGAGCGCCTACAGCCAAAACAAAACAAAAATATAACGCTCCCCGTCATACAACGGTGACGCTCGGACGCTACAGTGGTGCAGAGCGGCGATGCGCGGCTAGAAGCAAGAAAAGACCACAGTTTTGATCACATTCACATTTGAGTCAATTATGAAGCGATTTCGAAAATTAAAACGTCTCCATGTTGCTTGGGAAGTCCACAAGCTTCCATGACAAATGTCTGTATGTCCCTGTAAATATTTAAATGTCCGCTAATTTAAAATAGCCGATGTACAGTACTACCGATGTACAGTACTACAAGGATGTGATGAGATGTTTGTTTTCAGCTGTGAAACGCTGTCTGCAGCTTACTTGCTGTGGGGCTTCCCTCACAGGAGGGGGACCCCCATTCATGTCAATGGCATGTTTGCATTTAAACCACCTCTACAGCAGGTTTAAAATTAATCCCTTACTGATGTTTAAATCAAAGTTTAAAGTAGTGGTGCAACAGGATTAACAGTAATCGAGGTTTACAGTGAAAATTCAAACCAAGATTGAAAGGATGGTTTAAAACTAAACCTGATTAATGAAAACTAGATTTAAGGTTTGGTGCAAGCTGATTAAAAGATAAACCTTGATTTAAACCAGTTTAAGGCTTAAACCGTGTTGGTGCAAGCCGCCCTAAGACTATTATTTGTGTTATTCAAAAGACTAAGGCTAAATCTAAGTCTAATGGCGGTAAAAGTTAACACTGGTATGTAACTGCAATGAAATTAAAGCCAAATACATCTTTTATGTTTGGCTTATTTTGACAGGCAGTAGAAGACAATGACTTGTTCAGAATTATGAGGTTATACTTAGCCTAAAAAACGTATCCTAAAAGACGAAGACTAGAAGACTAAGACTAATCCCAAAAGACTAAGACTAAAATGTTTTGATATTTAGTCGACTAAGACTAGACTAGACTAAAACAATTTTAGAAGACTAAGACAGGACTAAGACTAAGTGGTGTGTTGTAAAAAAAAAAAATCAAAAATAAAATAAAGATTTGTTTTTGGGTTTTCATGCCTTTATTGGATAGGACAGTTACTGTAGACTGACAGGAAATGGGGGGAGAGATGGGAGCGACATGCGGCAAAGGTCGTCCGGATCGGGAATCGAACCGGCACCGCCGCCAGGCATCCATGCCTATATGGCAATGCCTAAGTGGTATGCGCCTGGACCAGTAGGCCAGTGGGCACTTGCCTGACTGCGAGCGCCAGACATCTCACACTACGTTTCACTTCGGCGCGCTCAAAATAAAATAAAATATGTGCAGCTTCAGTCCACACTACAAACCACCCACCAACAGGGGGTGGTGATGTGCGGACTGAAGTATCAGGCTAAGTGGGCACCCCTATAGCATCCCTATTCTGAGGAGAACTTTAGCCCAAAATAGCAGATCTGCAAGCTCACAACGCCTCCCACTGCGAGAAGTTGTGAGCTTGTAGATTTTCAGCAAAGAGGTTTGGTGTAGAGGGGGAAAAAAGAGCAGACCAAGTACAGAGTATTAACTCTGTATTAACTAAGTATTAACGGTCCCTGCTTCATCTCTCTCTCAGCTAAGGGGTCACTGGCCTGAATAAAAATCAAGACCCCTGTTGGAGGCTATACTTAGTCGTATGACGGGCCTTCTCGTGCGCCGAAAACAGAGCATCTACAAGCTTTGTGAGCTTGTAGATCGGCAATTATTTGGGACACAACACTTTGTATGACAAGCATTATCTCAGGCCGGTTCAGCCCGGCCCGGTCCGGCCCAGCACGCTGTGCTCTCTCTGACAGCATATCTCTTCCAGATGGAGGAACCAGCTGCTCTGACCTACTTCCACTTCTCATGCTTTGCCGGTCCTTCTCTTTTTTCTCCTTTTTTTTTTTTGCATCGGTAACAGGGACGTGCTGGGCCCCTGATTCAGCCCGGGGAAAAGAGTTGGAGAGGCCCTCATTGCGTGCTATAGAGAGAGATCTCTCTCTCTATAGCACTGCTGCTACTCAAAGATTTGCCATTTCAGATCATGACAAGTGATTTAAACTAGTGAAAACAGCCGATCTACAAGCACACAATGCCTCGCACCACGAGGGGTTGTGTGCTTGTAGATCTGCTGTTTTCACTACTTTTGTGCAAGGGCCTTATATGATGAAGCAGGTCTTTGCTTTGCGAAAAAAATTGTAAATTTGAAACTTGGAGATATGAGGTTTCTGCCCGACTGGGACGATTTACTTTGTTGGCCACAAAATGGAACGAAGGCCGACATTTTATTTCTAATGGCCGGCCTGGACCGGCCGGGAATGAACCGGCCGTTTCGGGAGTTGTCCCGCTTTTCCCAATGGCCAGCACGTCCCTGATCGGTAACCAATGTCTTTTCATTTTAGGAAATGCCATCTCGGAGAGTGGGTTTGATGGAAAAGAAAAGAAAAGAAAAAGAACTTCCCTCCCACTTTATTAATGTGCAGTCATGAAGGCAGACAGGCTATTTGTCAAAAGGTGACACAATGTACAGTATGAGCGCTTGTTGCCTGATGGTTCGTGTCTTTCATTCTTTTCAAGTTCCCAACATCGAGTGCCTCACATTTCTGGAAAGGGTCCAGTATGTTTTGGCTCAAAATGTACAGCAAGCTACCAAGGAAACTGAAGTTACTGTTGCTGAGTTCTGTTCAACGGTGAGACTATTCCAGCTGTATTTAAATTGCCACGACAAACGCAAATAAATACATCAAATACTACTTAACCTACTCTACCACAGCACCTGTACCCATACTCTGATATATCAGTTATTTTAATATGAAAGCAAAATCAGCTTTATTAGTGGGATAGTGGTTGTGGTCCGCTAGGCCCTAAAGGTCTGCTAGCCACCGTGTACATTGAAAACATACAGCCTTAATGATGGTCAATAACAAACAGGGGTGCATGTCACACCAAATTCTGTTCTTCACCCATTTAGACTGGGAACACATTATTACGCATGACACATTATTTTGTGCTTTAACTATTGAAAAATAGCAGATATACAAGCTCACACGAGCTTGTAGATCTGCTATTTTTGAAAAATCGTGAAATGAAAGTCTTTGAATATTTCATTCCTTCTAAGGTTTTTTGAAAAACCCATGTTTCTATGTCAGTGGTGCTCAAACCTTTTCATGTGAAGGATCCCCAGAATGATATGTATTTGGCCACGGACCCCCATCTCAAAATATTTAGTTCCAGGGACCCCCCAGAAGCAAAATTTTAGTTACAAATGTTCGCTTATAAAATACAATATATTCGCAAGATTTGCACAAATTCTCACGACTTTTCAAAAATAGCAGATCTACAAACTCGCAGTGTGGCACTCGGTGCTGTGCTGTGAGCTTGTAGATCTGCTATTTTTTCAATATCTAAAGCATAAAATAATGAAGGCCCCTCCTCCACCTTGGGCCCTAGTAACTCAGTTCCACTTTCCCCCCCTTGTGACGCCCCTGATAACAAACACAACATCTCAGTCTGTCTGTCCGATCCACTTCAAACTCTGCACACACTTCACCGAGGACCCATGGCAGTCTGGCGTCAAGTCTTCCGGGTAGGCGGTAATACAGGCAATAATAGAGTTGTATTATATACAATTACAGGGGTTTTGAGGCTTATGTGTAACACAAGGTTAGGGTTGGGATGATATGAACATTTCGTATCACGTTTGCGATTTACGATATTATCGCCATAATCAAAATATCCTCAACATCCAATATCCTGGGGCAGAACATTTGCCAAAAAATAGCAGATCGACAAGCTCACAACGCGTTGCAACGTGGCGCGTTTTGAGCTTGTAGATCGGCTTTTTTTGGGGGCAAAAACATTTGGTAGAGAGTGAAAAAAAACTGTATATTGTAAGTACGTTTTACCAAGGGTTTAAATGGTACTGATTGATCAGTGCATGATGGAGAACGATTTGACGATAAAATAAATCTCCACGATACATGTTTTTTTTTTTTTTTTTTTTTTTTTATCACGATAATATCGCTTATCGTCCCATTCCTACACAAGGTACGCAGCAAGAGATTTGACCTATGGGTTGGGGCTGAAAGCACACTGTACAAAGAATGGGGGTGAACTTATATTAACTGTGACAGAGTACAAATGGGACCAAATGGCATCATATGTTCCATTCCTACACTGTCCGAGTTATCAACGCTGAAACTGCCCAGACCCTATTAGCCCCGCCCGCTGTCGTAAAATTTGTTGCCCACATTTTATTGCACAGATCCTATCAGGACACGATCTATCGCAGTCTACACCAAATATATGTAACAGCTTAGAGCTACAAATTCAACGTATTATACTGGAAACAGCCCTATTCTAGACAAATCACTCTTGTCTTGAGCTAAAAACAAAAACATATTTTCAACACAAGCACATTTAGTAAAAGATAGTTTGGAAAGAACAGAGAAAAAACTAAGTGCTCTATTTTGTGTTTAATGCTTCTACAGCATGTAGGCCTATCACAGAGCCAAATCTATTCAGCTTTATTGGACTGTTAGGTCACATCAGTGGTATTTAGACAATCCCCAGTGTGTGTAGGCCTATGTGAGTGTAGCAAAAACGTCATTCTTTGAGAGAAGGCATTTCTACAGATAGGCCTAAAGCGAACAGGTCATCTGCCTCAAATAATCTCCATAATATGGTACAGTACGTACAGTAATGGGTGTGAACGGACAGATGAGCCATTTGTTTGATGTTCCAGTTGAGCAACTCTTGGAAAGGAGGTCTGACTCCGGAGCAGCAGCCAGTTGGCCTGTACTGTCAGAATATCACCACAGTGTTTGTCTATGACAGGGGTTTTCAAAGTGGGTGACGGGGCACCCTGGGGTGCCGTGACGGCAGTCCAGGGGTGCCGCGATAATAATTAAATAATTCGATAATATCTGGAATTTGTTTGGACACTTAAAAAAAATGTAGTATCATGTTAAACTTGAAGTACGTTATTTTCAGTCAGTTCTTTTTTTTTTTTTTTAAGCAATATGTTTATTTTCTTTTTTTCTTATTTTCAGTCAGTTCTAACCAAAATGGTCATTATCTAAAAATTTCCTAACAACATAATCTCTAAAATATGCTATAAATATAAGGTGCTGGGAATGAAAATTATGAATATCACTGTCAGGCAAAAACCTTGTATCTCCAAGTTTCAAAAAGCCCTACTTCATCATACAAAAGTGTCACACAAGTAGTGAAAATAGCAGATCTACGAGCACACAACGCCTCGCCATGCGAGGCGTTGTGTGCTTGTAGATCGTCTATTTTTACTATTTTAAATCATTTTTAAAATAATAACACAAAAAGAGAAGGTCTTGGACCACCCGACAACGACGATATAATGCAGGGGTGCTTCGGATGAAAACAAAAATATTCATGGGGTGACCTGAGACAAAAAAAGTTTGGGAACCCCTGGTCTATGAGCAGAGATTCATGAATCGCTCATCTTCATCCGAGAGAACGGTTGATTACACAGACAGTTGCTGAACATGATTTGCAGATGGACAGAAGTGTTAAGAAAAAAGGGTTAAGAAGTGTCCCCCAGGGCTCTGTACTAGGTCGGCCAGCATTTTCCTCTGCACTAAATCTCTTTGCCGTAATGCTGTATTCTGGCCAGGGGCGTCAATTGGGTATGGCAGGGGTATGCAGCTGCCATACCCTGGGTCCAGGGGGGAAAATAAAAGTTACTTTTAAATATAAATCCATAAATGTCTTTTTGTCTATCTGCGCTGGTTATTATGTTGTTAAATTACAGTAAAATAACTACAAATGCAAAATTTTACATAATGGTCACTTTAACAAGGTATTATAATTATATTCTCCACACTTGTATTCTCCCCAGCTTGACAAAATGTTATATTACCAGGTTCCGCAGGGCAGCTGCACACACAGGTGCAATGCATTATTGTTAATTGTGGCACGTTTACTAACATGCTAAGTTTAGCTGCACTTGAAACGGCCCAAGAAACCGTAGAAACCTGTGTAAAAAACTGACAAAAGTCGTTTTTATTTTTTTCAGACATTGTGAAAATAGCCAATCTACATGCTCACAACGCCTCGCAGCGCGAGGCGTTGTGAGCATGTAGATCTGCTATTTTCACAATAGAACCGTGTTATCCAAAATGTATTTTCCATGAGGACTCCCATTTTTGCCATACCCTAGCTTTTGCTGAACTGACGCAACTGATGCTCGCCTCAGAATATGGATGCCGGGGGTTCATGTGGTTAAACATACTGGAGTATGTATACATAATGTGGTAAGATATCCATAAGATATCCATTAGCTCATACGGTAGGTCACAAAAGGGCTTGGAGCCCCCACTGTCTTAGTGTAGTGCAGTATGGAAGAGAAAGCCCTTGCTGTAGCTTAGTATTATCTGCTTTGGCTGCAGGGAGGCTTTTCAGATGCACACAAATAACTGCAGACGATTAGCCTTAAGACACAACTTTGTATAATGTGGATTCCGTAACTGCTGAGCGTGCAATTTGAATCGACTGGGGTAAAATAACAGCAAGTGGCCCTGATGTGAATGCAGTGGCGTCAGTTCAGAAAAAGCTAAGGTATGGCAACATGACTGGTGTCTTGCACTAGCGCGAAAGACACCAGTCATGTTGCCATACCTTAGCAACAGGCATGATACATTTATTTTAAGAAGTATATTTTATTTTTTACCCCGTTTCTATGTTTTTTCTTGGGCTGGATATGGCAGCCTGGAACAGTTGTTCAAGTGCAGCTAAACTTGCCATGTTAGTAAACGTGCCACAATTAACAATAATGCATTGCACCTGTGCAGCTGACCTGCGGAACCTGGGAATATACCATTTTGTCAAGATGGGGAGAATACAAGTGTGGAGAATACAATTATAATACCTTGTTAAAGTGACCAGTTTGTTAAATTTTGCATAAGTAGTTATTCTACTGTAATTTATTTAACAACATAATAACCAGCACAGATAGACAAAGAGACATTCGTGGATTTATATTTATAAGTAACTTCTATTTCCCTCCCTGGTATAGCAGCTGCATACCCCTGCCATACCCAATTGACGCCCCTGATGTGAATGAAATACAAACATGCCAGTTGGGACCAAAAAGAATGAAAATCTCATGACCAAGATAATGATCTCCATGCATCATTGGCATGGCTATGGTTGTTGGCAGCAGAAGTATGACTGTCCCAAGCTTCTAATTATTTTACATGCGCGGCAGTTCAGTGAGTTTCTCAGCGGCGAGCGTTTTAAAAACCAAAGGATCAACAGTCCCTTTGGCCCGTGATTGTTGTTACAGAACCAGTCTTAATGTGCCGTTTCAAGCCAGCCATGGTAAACATACTGTACCTGTACCATTGGTTGCTGATTAATGAGTAAATTAAGACCGCCAAGCCTCTCCAGCCCTATTTATATTCGAAGTGGGGCGGCAGTGGCACAGGAGGTACAGTAGAGTGGCCGCCGGGAATCGGAAAGGTTCCCGGTTTGATCCCGGGCTCCCCCTTACGTTACTGTGAGCAATAAGACACTGAACCCCTAATTCACCCTTTGTCAAGTCCCGCCCGTCGTCCCGCCCCTCTTTGCACCCATTGGTTGCTGTGTCTTGGTAGGACAAAAATCCTTTCTCTCCATCCACTACCATTGAAATTCAGTTGCTTCTTCAATTCGTATTCAATTCTCATTTTAAACTTGGTTTCAGTAAAAAGTGTGCATTGTTTTAAATGTTTTTATTTCTCCAAAAAGAACTAAAACATTTTAGGTAATTCACTAATTCAACATAAAAAAGGCTGAACCAGGGCGGGACAAGGCAGAAAGAGCCTGCTGGTTGGTCAGTCAGGGACCAATCAGAAGGCCGACAAAGTGTGAATTGCTCCCGGTGAGCAGACTGGTTGGTGCCTTCCTTGCATGGCACACCATCAGTGTGTGGATGGGTGAATGCATAGTATACTGTGCCTAAGATAGCCGGTCTACACGCGTTGTGAGTGGCTATTTTCGGGAAGTAGGGAAGTATACCATATAGCTGTTTTAAATACATAACCATGCAGTTGAATCACCAAAGATTGCAGAACTGCAAGCTGTGAGATTGCAGATTTCACCTTTCGCCCAGATTAAGGAAGCCAGGGTTCATACGGCTAATTGGTGTGGGTCTAGTAAAAAGTACAACGATGTTTGCCTCTTGGTCTTTCCAGCTATATACAGTGCCTTGTGTCCAAAACCCACCCACCCACACTTTGATATCCAGCCAAAACCCCACCTACTAGCAGGCAATAATGTACTCGCAATGCAATACATGATCTATCCCGGCAGCTTAACGTTTCCTCTGGATCTACTTTTTCCAAAAATCAAGTTAGCCACTCAATTAAAAACAAATAGGGTCAGGGTCCCATTGACTTTCTATACAGTAAAATAATAAAATAAAATCATGCTTTAAGTAGTATGTGAGGGGTCAAACTAGGGGTTTGTCATGATCATGAATCCAATGCAAGCATTTGTTTTGCACGAAAAACATTCCTTGCGCTAGAAAGGCCCCCACAAAAGCGTGGAAACTGATGACTTATCACTAAACCACTGTGAAAAGTGATGACTCATCACTAAACCATAGTTTTGTGGTGGCCTTTCTAGCCCAAGGAATGTTTTTTTGTGCAAAACAAATGCTTGCAATGGATTCAGAATCATGAAAAACCCCTATTTTGACCCCTCACATACTACTTAAAGCATATTTATTTTTTTGTATTATTTTACTGTATAGAAAGTCAATGGGACCCCAACCCTATTTGTTTTTAATTGAGTGGCTAACTTGCTTTTTGGAAAGAGTAGGCCCAGAGGAAACGTTGTAATTCGGTGCTTGTATCACAAAGTGAACAATTCTTCTAAAAGAATTGACTTAAGCTGCCGGGCTAAGCGTCATGTTGTACACCACAGTTCTGGCTTAGGTCAAAAGCAGATATTGTAGTGATTGTCAAGTACATGCATTAGGCTTGATAGAAATGTTATGTGACAGATTGTATTTAGACAACGTTGTGTGGGATGGAGAGATATCTGATCTGCCGCCAGAGATTACACTGCAGTGACAGACAGGCAGTAAAGGCTCCAACACGGTCGATCAATAGGAGCCAACTTTAATTTAAAATGTACTAATTTACAAGTTGTTATGACATTTAGATAACTGCTTACATCCCCCCCAAAGCACAGCAAGAGAGGGAAAAAAAGCCTTTCTGGGGATAAAAAGGGGGAAAAAAGGGAAAAAAAGAAAGTGCATTGGTGCCAAACCAAAATATTATTGGTAGAACATGAGCGCCCTCTCCTGGACAACACAAAGGATACACTAGTATCCAATTTTAGTCATATACAAAGATTATTGGAGCCTCACCCTTGACTGTTAAACCAGTGGTTCTCCAACCCAGGGGGGTCCTCAAATTATTTTGGGGGGGTCCCCAGATGACTTAATGTGCAACGTTGTTTTCTCCCTCAACAGTAAACAAACCAAAATAGAGTTTATGTATAGAGGGTATGTGCACATTTCTAAAGTGACAATTTCAGGACTTTCTAATACCTTTAAAATTATAATTAAACATTGGCCAAATTGTCAAATATTAGAGGCAGAAATTGTGAAAATAGACGATATACATGCTCGAGCATGTAGATCTGCTACTTTCACAATAGAACCGCGTTATACAAAATGTAATGCCTCAACTCTTAGTCAGGGTTGGGGGTCCCCAGTTAAAATATGATTATTTTGGGGGTCGCGGACTGAAAAGGTTGAGAACCACTGGCAGAAACGTATTCCTGATTAAGATGGATAAGAGAGCATCACTACAACATCATGACAAGTCTTCAACAAGTTACTTCTGCAATGATCCATATTGTTGTCATCATGTCTTTTTTACCACTGTACGCAAGGCTGGGCAATTAACCGAAAATATGTTAGAACCAATAACCGACTTCATCTTGCTCACAAATAGGTTCATCTAATTATTTTCTTATGAAATAATACAACTGATTAAATTAATTAGTATGATTAACCGCTAAATATACTTTGCAGCACAATGGTGGTTTGCTAAATTCGCAAAATATCAAAACTACAAGCTCACAGTGTGTCACATTAGGACTCACGTTGTGAGCTTGTAGATCTTCTATTCTCACAATGAGAATACAAGTCAGAAAACAAAAGTTAGAAATTTGATTTGAAGTCATATAGCCCAGCCCTAAATGGTAAATGGTGCCTTTATCCAAGGCGCTTTACAGAGATTGTGCCTTACATTCACCCATTCACACAAACACCGATGGCAGAGGAAACCATGCAATGCACCAACCTGCTCACCGGGAGCAAGTGGGTTCAGAGTCTTGCTCAAGGACTCTTTCACACAGCCCGGGATCTAACTGGGAACCCTCCGTGTTCTAATGACGGTTTCTGTACCCCTGAGCCACTGTCACCCCTAAGTGTGTCTACCAACAATTCCCCTGTAGTGTGTAAACATTAAAATATTTGCTCTGGCTGTCTGTCTATTATGAATTGTATTCTTGACACTGCATTGTGTGTTTTAGGAACCAATATCATTATCACGATGATAACAATGCACCTCATTGTTCATGATTCATGATTCATGATTGCAAAACACTAGAGAATACATGATACATTTCCCAGTCAATTTTCACAGATCACACGTTTAGCCAGATGCATCTAGAATGAACAATTTCAATCTAGGCATTTAGCAGACTCTCGTATCCAGACCCCACTTAAACCTGTGCGATCAGAGTAAGCCAAGTAAACAAGTACCCTAGTCAGTAAACAACAGGATAAATAAATAGTGCCATAAGTCAAGTGCAAAGATAAGATGCCAGGTAAACAATGAACCTAGCATCTGTCTAAACAACACGATATCTAGATAAAATAAAATAAAAAACAAGAACAAGTAACCAACATACGGTATCGTCGTTGTCGGGTGGAAACCTTGTACGTCCAAAACCGTTCGTTTTGTATTTATCATTTTAAAAATGATTTAAAAGTGAATTTAAGTGATTTAAAGTGAAAACAGCCGATCTACAAGCACACAACGCCTCGTGCGACAGCCTTGTATGATGAAGCAGGGCTTTACTTTGCGAAAGAACGTACAAATTTGAAAATTGGAGATACGAGGTTTCCACCTGACAACGACGATATGCAACTAGCATCAACTAGATAAAATGGGCATATGAATTTGCAGTTCTGACTGCAATGGTGGTTTATTCCACAGTTTCGGAAAACGTGTGGAGTGTTGGCCAGGGTGTTAGGGAAGGCTGGGATAGCATGACTGTGTAACAGTCAAACTCGTTCTTCTGCTATACCACCACAATGTGGAAAGCCTTACCGAAGGCCATAAAGGAGTGTGGATCCCTAGCATCCTTTAAAATTGCCCTGAAAAACCACTTACAGGCAGCAGTCGTTCGCAACTGGTAAAAAAACAAACCTAGCCCAGCCCTACCCTCCCCTGCCCCTTACTGTTTGCTTAGACTTACTGTTTTTTTCCCTTTCATTTTATTTTATTTATCTACTGCATAGTACTGTGTTCTATTCGGCTGTCATTCAATGTTATATGAGATAGGCCTACTTAAATGGTTTCCTGTGGAAATAAGCTTTGTCTTTTCTAGGATCTCCTTTTAGTAAACCTTGTACCAGTGAACACTACCGTCATGAAACTGTACCTTTTCCTATGCAGACTTCTAATAAAGTCTTCAATCAATCAATCAATAGTGCGGACTGCTGCCATCATCTGGCGGAGTCAGCAGTTTACAGGATCACAGCAGGTCAGTAGGCTACTTGCTGGTTACAAACAAAGTTGTTTTCATCACTTGGGTCCTCTAGTGCTGAGTCTGCTGACACAGAACGGGAGACGATCCGTCCGTGCTGCTGTATCTTGTAATCACTTAGAGGCAATGAAAACTACAAGGCCGCAATCACATATATGCGTGAGACATCGTCTCCATCAGGGACGTGCTGGGCCCCTGATTCAGCCCGGGAAAAAGAGTTGTAGAGGCCCTCATTGCGCGCTATAGAGAGAGTTCTCTGAACTTCTCCCTCTATAGCGCTGCTGCTACTCAAAGATTTGTGACAAAGTGACAAGCCAGTGGGCCAATTACATGAGTTATATTTCGTCGTTGTCTGGTGGAAACCTTGTATGTCCAAAACCGTTTGTTTTGTATTTATCATTTTAAAAATGATGTAAACTAGTGAAGACAACAGATCTACAAGCACACAACGCCTCGCACCGCGAGGCGTTGTGTGCTTGTAGATCTGCTGTTTTCACTACTTTTGTGCAAACAGTTACATTTTTACTTTTGTGCAAACGGTTTAATTTTTTTCCTAATGGCCGGCCGGGAATGAACCGGCCGTTCGGGAGTTGTCCCGCTTTTCCCAATGGCCAGCACGACCCTGGTCTCCATATCTTCTGAGAATGAGAGGGGGGTGTCTAATGCATTTTCTATCTAAGTCACGTGGTTTCATGTCGTTGCAGTGTCTCTTGCTCAACAGAAGGCTGTCTTTTGTCCAAGAGACACGGCAACGACAAAAAACCACGTGACCTTCATTGACAATGAATTCACCGTTTGTCAAGCCTTCTGATTGGTCCCTGAGACTCCCTGACTGGCCAACCAGAAAAATACATTCACTTTTTGCAAGCGGGGGTGGAGTTCTGCAGTCGGAGAAAGTGGGAGCCGTCTTTCACCGGCTGTCCGCACTGCGGAGCACGGCCAGGCCGCTCGCGACCATAGCGTTTGCGATCATTGTAATGAATAAGCTTCAACAGACTAGTTCACATGGACCTTATCAATGGTCTAACTTGTTACGTTTGGGTACATATATTTTAAATGGGCAGAATTACGAAAAGCCAGCCTATTATGTGAGGAGAACATGGAGGAGAACAGATTATAGTTCTCCTCTTCCTACCCAAGATGCAATGCGCGATTTCTATTCTCTCTCTGATCCAGAGGATTAAACTAATTAAAACATATATTTTCGGGGGAAAATTACTGTTTTGCTATGTAATTACTGTACCCTTTTCTTCCCTTTTTATTAATATCACGTAGATGTGTTTTTTTTGGTACTTTATATAGCTGTAATGAGGCTATGAAGGAAAAAAAAATCCCATCCACTTCCACTATAAAAGAATCTGCAATAGTGATTCTGTCCCACTGGGATTAAACAAATTAAAACATATATTTTCGGTGAAACCCCCTGTTTTGCAATGTAACTACTGTACCTTTGTCTTCCCTTTTTATTAATATCACCTAGATGTTTTTCCTTTGGTAATTTAAATTGCAATAATGAGGCTATGAAAGGAAAAAAAATCCCATTCACTGCCACTATAAAAACAATCTGCCCAGGGTTAATGTCCCATCATAGTAACAGGGCAGAATGGGGCGGGATTGGCAAAAGCCTGAATTGGACCTCCCCACCCCCCTCATTCTCAGACACCATTAATAATATTGTATGTCCCTCATCACCTGACCCCCCCCCCCGTTTTCTCTATCAATGACTGCAACAACTTCCTCACATTTTTTGTGAACAAGGTTGTCACCATTAGAGCAGGCATTATCCCCTCTACTCCCACTACACAACTATCTCTCCCCAACCATCAATCCATCCTTGATTCCTTCGCCCCTATCTCCATCAGTCAGCTTACAGTGCTGGTGAGCAGTATGACAATGTCCTCCAGTCCACTGGATGTTATCCCAACCACTATTTTTAAAGATGTTTTTAGCTCGACAGGCCCATCCCTGCTCAACATTATAAATCTTTCCCTAGTCTCTGGCCATGTTCCCTCATATTTTAAAACTGCCACTGTGCATCCACTGTTAAAAAAGCCTGGACTAGATCCTGATTCCCCCAGTAATTATCGTCCTATCTCTAAGCTCCCTTTTATCTCCAAGATTTTAGAGAAAATCGTTGCTAGTCAACTTTTAACAGTTTTAAATGGTCACAGTATTTTAGATAAGTTCCAGTCAGGTTTTAGACAGATGCATTCCACAGAGACAGCTCTCCTAAGAGTATCAAATGATTTAATGATGTCATCGGACAGGGGAAAATGCACAATCCTGGTACTTCTTGACATGAGTGCAGCATTTGACACTTTGGACCACTCAGTTTTAATTAATAGACTCAGAAATCAGGTGGGGATCACAGGAAAGGCCCTGGACTGGTTCTCCTCCTATCTCTCAGACAGGAACTTCACAGTAGCTGTGGGCACACACGTCTCAAATTCTGCTCCCCTATCCTACGGGGTCCCCCAAGGCTCAGTCCTGGGTCCAACACTATTTGCACTTTATATGCTACCACTAGGTCAACTTATCAGCACTTTTAATGGTATATCTTATCACTTTTATGCAGATGACATACAGCTTTATTATTCTTTTAATCCCAAGAGCCCTGCTGATTTTAATTTCAACATTTTACATGAATGCATGTCAGCCATTAAGGTTTGGATGTCAGATAATTTCCTCCAATTAAATGAGGCCAAGACAGAGGTCCTCATTGTTGCCCCAGACAGCACTATTGCTAAGGTGGTCGAATGTATCGGCCCCCTTAAACACAATGTCCGCCCCAGTCTCAGAAACCTCGGTGTAAACTTCAACCAATCCATGCACCTCGATACTCATATAATTTCAATAACCCGTACATGCTTCTTCCATTTTAGGAATATTGCCAAACTTCGTTCAATAGTCTCATTTCCTGAATTAGAAATGATTATCCATGCATTTGTCTCCTCCCGCTTAGACTATTGCAATTCACTTTTCACCTGCCTCAGCAAATCCTCCATGGACCGACTACAACTAGTTCAAAATGCAGCCGCCAGATTGTTAACAATGTCCAGCAGAAGGTGCCACATCACTCCAGTCCTAGCTTCCTTACACTGGCTTCCCGTTCGTTTTAGGGTCCACTTTAAGGTCTTGGTGCTCACCTACAGAGCATTACATGGTCAAGCTCCAGGTTATTTAGTTGATCTGGTCCCACGTTATGAGCCTGGTAGGGCCCTAAGGTCTGCTGGGCAGGGGTTGTTGGAAGCCCCAAAGACTTTTTTAAAAACCAAAGGTGACAAGGCCTTTTCAGCAGTGGCCCCTAAACTGTGGAATGAACTTCCACAATCTCTAAGGGATGCCACCTCTGTTGACATTTTTAAACGTAATCTCAAAACGCTACTATTTGAACAGGCGTTCATTGCTGGTGTCACATGATTTTAATTTTCTATTCTTATTTTTCATATTCTATGCCTGTATTTGTATATGCCTAGATACTAATTGTACAGACTCTTTTTGAGCGGTGGTCACAACGCTCCTATACGTGGCCGTGTGTGTGGGTATGTCTCCGTGTCTGTCTGTCTGTCTGTCTGTAGCCTGTCAGTACCTTTTTTTACCACACATGTTAAGGGAGGGGCGCTGTTGTTCAGGCCAGACCAGACACACACACACACACACACACACACACACACACACACACACACACACACACACACACACAGGATGGATACCAGTGGCGGCCTGAGTGACATGCATTTTACTATTCATATTTTGTTTAATATTGTTTTAATATTTTTTATTATATATATATACAGGTATATATATATATTTGTTTTGCTGTTGCGCAGCCTCCACGACCACTGCTCAGTTCACACGGGTGTGATTTTTTTATTATGCCTTTGCCTTTTTAATGTATGTAAAGCACTTTGTGAGATCTCTCTGTGAGAGGTGCTATATAAATAAAATGTACTTACTTACTTACTTACTCATTCTCAGACGATACGGACAAGATAGCTCTCGCAACTGTCTGTAGCGCGCCCAAGAGAGGGACAATAGGACTGTTTACTGAATAGTCAGGAGTAGCCTACAAGTTGTACAACAACATGCAGCGTGTCAACAAGAGGTCGCTTATTTGCATAACCTTCTGGGTATTTCCCGGGCACACATATTATTGGGTCTCCATGCCCGGACCTCCCATAACTGATGAGAAGACAACTCCCATAGTTTATTTGAGTTATGGACCTGAGAATTATGCTTAAATAAATTATGAAAATAATAATGGAAGGGTTCTCCCCAATAAGCCATGAACAAATAAACCAATTTTAAGGGTCTTATGGCATCAAATTTACATTCTTTTTATTCTTAGGCTTTTTCATGTTTCATGGGAAAACTGACAAATATCGGATAAAAAGGCTTCTTTAGAACACGGAGGTTCCGGGTAATTATACAATGCCGGCCAGTATTTAGACAGGTTTGAGACTTTATAAAACACTTTGTTTGCGAAATCTGAATGTTTGTGTAGTTTGTATAGGCTGTCAAATTCGCCTCCGCCAACGCAGGTGAATCCTCATCCATGGCGGTCGTACGTCATGCTTAGTGTGTGTTTCAACTCGGACAAGATAGAGGGAAGGACGAGGACCATTTCGACAGTGGCCTCTCCTGACACATGCACTTGGCCACAGACAGCATCTCAGGACGAGATGAGCGGAGAGTGGCTGACGTGAGAGGTGGATGGCGGGCCGTTCGAAATCCCAGCCCCGGGAGCAGTGGATGATTGAAGCAGATGAGGACGGAGAGAGGGAAGCAGAGTTGTGGAGGAAGGCTGACAAGACCCGAAAGCTAGAGGCATGGGAGATTGAGTGCGACAGGCTCCATGAAGCCGAAAGGTGTGAAGCTGAAATGCGTGCAAAAGGAGGAGGAATGAGAGTCGTAGTGGAGGATGCAGGTGGTGGGTCTGTATCAATGTTGGACATGGACTCGGACCAAAGAACCGATGAGGAGGGGGAGGAGTGCACTCGAGCAGAAAAGAGAAAGAGGAGAGAAGCGAATGGATCAGTGGATGAGAAAACTAAAAGTGGTGAAAGTCAGGGAGGAAAGTATATAATGGTAATGAAAACGGAGCTAATGGTAGACGGAATTTTCAAGGTCCAGCATAGAGTCGGAATGTTTGTTGGGGAAAAGGTATGAGAGGTCAAAGCGATCAGGATCAGTAGAAGTGGTATTGTTGCACGCTATGTCAAAGATAAAGCAATTTAGCTGTCACAGGGTGGTCTGCGTCGAGCTGGGAGCAACCCCGAAAAGGGTGGGAGTGATCAGTGGGGTTCCACTAGCAATGGAAATAGAGCCATTGCTTGGCGTTGCAGGAGTGGAAAAAGTGGAAAGAATGAGCAGATTCAAAGAAGGGAAGAAGGAGCCCAGTCTATCAATAAAGGTAACGTTTAATGGAGAACTTCCAGAAAGGGTTTATGTCGATTATGTCACGTACAGGGTCAGGCCATATGACAGGGGTCCCCTCAGATGTTTTTGCTGTCAGGAGTACGGACATGTTGCAGCAGTTTGTCGAGGAAGCAGAAAGTGTCGGAGATGTGGGGAGGAGAAATGTAACGAGACGTGTGGCACTAAAGAAGAGGAACCAAAGTGCATTCATTGTAAGGGGACTCGTTATACATGGGGGTCTGAGTGTCCTAGAAGGAAAAGGGTGGAAAATGAAGATCCGAGCAAGAGAGGGAATATCATATGCGGAAGCAGTGAGGAGAGTGGAGGGGAACAAGGAAATGCCAGAGGCAGCAAAGCATGAAGTGGCTGAAAAAACAAATGGAGGTGGGCAGAATATGTGGGTGGACAAGCGAAAGTTTCTGGCGTTTAACGCGATGGTGATAAATTGTGCTATCGAGATGAAAGGGAAATCCAAAAGGATTAAGATGGTACTGAATGCGGCCATGATATTCCTGGGCACAGAGGACATTTCTGGAGAGGACATTGATAGCACCCTGAGGGAAGGTTTGTGGCTACTCAGACCACTTAGTGGGGCTGTTAACCAAACCAATTGTGCATTTTATGACAGAAGCATGAAACTTTCTACAGTGTTTCTATATACTATGAAGTTTGTTTTCAGACGTGGAAGCACTTCTGAATTGACCTCTGCGGCCCCCGAAATCCAAGATGTCCGTCCAAAAAAGTGTTTTTACCTTTATAACTCCATATGCATTGATTTTAAGACCAATAAATGTATTAAAGTTGAATATAAAATCAGGCATTGCGGACAATTTGGTACCAGGTATGTGTCTGTATCCATTTCAGTTCTTGAGATACAGCATATAGGTACACCTGAGTCTGTAAACGTACCTATATGTTGTATCTCAAAAACTGTAATAGATACAGACACATACTTGGTACCAAAATATCCGCAATGCCCAACTTTATATTCAACTATAATATATTTATGGGTCTTAAAACCAATGCTTTTGGAGTTATAAAGGAAAAAACACTTTTTTGGACGGACATCTTGGATTTCGGGGGCCGCCATCTTTGATTTTCACATGGCTCGGCTTCTTAATTCAAAGAGTGGCCTCCAAAGATGATGTGTACCAATTTTCACGCTTGTATCACCGAGTGAACGATTGCTCTTATTATTTCCTGTACTATGAGGCAGTTTCTTCATTGTCAAATTAGTTTTTGTACCAAGCTGCACAGGCACATCCATATGCTCCACTTCAGTAAAGCCCTCTTTTATGACAGAGACAATGCCCTATACTGCACTGGTTTCCACTTGCCTGTAAGTGGAAACCACTGCACAAACTGTTCCAAGCATCTGGCCTGAAGAGGTTCTTAAGTTAAGGTTCTGGGGGACCAACCTGCCTTCTACCATGTGCCAGCCACAATTCATTGGTGAGGGGTTTGTGAATTTCCAAAGTGATGGAGGATATGGCTGATTCTGTGTGTGCAGTCATACCTGGTTGTCAGGGGGCCAAAGCTGATATTGACTTGACCTAAGATAACACCTCCTGGTTGTATTCTGACAAATCAGTACTGACCATTTATTTTAAATTTGCTGCAATAATGTTGAGCAAAGTTGATTATGTAAATGTAATGTGGTAATGTAATGGAAATGCAGGTAGCAAAGCTAATAATAGTTGATGCTGGCAAGAGTAATGGTGAATATTATTTCAAGAGCATGATGCCCTTGTTTGCTGCTTATGATCACAGACATGAGACACATTATAAACCGTTGGTCCATCACCTACAATGAAGGTGTTTGTGCAACCTTGGCAGAGGATACCAGATCATGTTTTGGACTGACACATGATGATGAAGACACCAAGAATCAAAAGATCACATCTTCCAATGGGAGAATGTTTATGATCTAGTGTCTCTTACAACTGGTGATGTTGATTCAGAAGATACACTGAAGGACCTTGGAAATGCTGCAGTCTGGCGAGATAATTATCACTTAATTTGTTGGGAACCAAATGGTAATAAAGAATAAAGACTTCCACGAAAGACTTCCACGACAGCCTCTCCAAAAACATCCTCAACCCCAGTGCAGAGTGCTCTCACTGCCAGTTCACTATAGGAAAAAAGAGAGCCTGGAAATTGTTCCAGCCCTCAACTTCTCCATAACTTTGGTGAGGATGAAGTACCAAGTACAGCTACAGTATTTTCTGGACTATAAGGCGCACCTGACTATAAGGCGCACTGTCAATGAATGGTCTATTTTCAAACTGTTTTCATATATAAGGCGCACCTGACTATAAGGCGCAGATAATAGACGCTACCGTTGCGTTATGCATCAAACAGATGGAGCTGTGCTAAAGGGAATGTCAATGTCAATGAATGATCCATATATAAGGCGCACTGGACTATAAGGCGCACTGTAGTTTTTTGAGAAAATTAAAGGCTTTTAAGTGCGCCTTATAGTCCGGAAAATACGGTACTATCTCATTGGCAGTTTGTATGCACACTCTATGACCCCAAATCAACAGCAAATCAAGGGTATCCAAAGCCCTCACCAATGAATTGTGGCTGGCACATGGTAGAAGGCAGGTTGGTCCCCCAGCTTTGAACCTCTTCAGGCCAGATGCTTGGAACAGTTTGTGCAGTGGTTTCCACTTACAGGCAAGTGTAAACCAGTGCAGTATAGGGCATTGTCTCTGTCATAAAAGAGGGCTTTACTGAAGTGGAGCATATGGATGTGCCTGTGCAGCTTGGTACAAAAACTAATTTGACAATGAAGAAACTGACAATGAAGAATTAGATCTTGATCAGGAGTCTTGCCTCATAGTACAGGAAATAATAAGAGCAATCGTTCACTCTGTGATACAAGCGTGAAAATTGGTACACATCATCTTTGGAGGCCACTCTTTGAATTAAGAAGCCGAGCCAGGTGAAAATCAAAGATGGCGGCCCCCGAAATCCAAGATGTACGTTCAAAAAAGTGTTTTTTCCTTTATAACTCCAAAAGCATTGGTTTTAAGACCCATAAACATATTATAGTGGAATATAAAGTTGGGCATTGCGGATATTTTGGTACCAAGGTTGTGTCTGTATCTATTACAGTTTTTGAGATACAACATATAGGTACGTTTATAGACTCAGGTGTACCTATATAATGTATCTCAAGAACTGAAATGGATACAGACACGTACCTGGTACCAAATTGTCCGCAATGCCTGATTTTATATTCAACTTTAATACATTTATGGGTCTTAAAATCAATGCATTTGGAGTTATACAGGTAAAAACACTATTTTGGACGGACAGTCGGACATCTTGGATTTCGGGGGCCGCAGAGGTCAATTCAGAAGTGCTTCCACGTCTGAAAACAAACTTCATAGTATATAGAAACACTGTAGAAAGTTTCATGCTTCTGTCATAAAATGCACAATACCTTCCATATAATGAGCTTAACAGCTGCACTAACTGAGTCTAGGTAGTAGAAGGACTGAAGAGAACAGTAAGGGGATAAAGTGGGTGGGCACTGTAAATAAATTGCACTGAGGATATAACAAATTAGATATATTCCCAACCTGTGGAGGGCAGCAATGTGCCGCAAGGCATCCAGTCTGCCGGAAAGCTACAAGAAGAAGAAGAGGACCGTTTCCGTCAGGAGGTCCGTGAAATGCTTTTATATAGGTCCGTGAACTGAGCAAATATAGAACTTCCGGTGTCAGAGCTAGCAAATATAAGACTTCCGGTTTGAAGCTTTCGCCTTCAGAATAAGATGCTCGTAATTAATTCCATTGAAAAACTTTGAATTTGCAAATTATATGCTCATTAAAAATATAAATTAGGCATTTGAACAAAGCCATATGACAAAAAATATGTTTATTGGTAATAAAAAAAGTTTTAATAACAAAAAATATATCAAAATAAATAAATGCTGTTCACTGGAGTGCATAGCCTTTACAAATTGGACACTGGAGAACAGACAGCTCAGAACTGTCATGCATGACAGTTCTGAGCTGTCTGACACATGCACTGTCGTGCATGTGTCAGAACTTTTGACACATGCACGCGTTCACAGAGACCTCCTCTACCACACCACACTCTCCGCTAAGCGGGAGAGGCGGCATTGCAAAATTTGATGGCCGTCCAGTGGGGCCAGGTGCCAAAAAAAGTCCTCAAATGGCACCGTTTTCCGACTCTAGTGGGCGCTGGAGAGGAGACGGCTTTTCGTGTCGGCACTTTTGACACACGCACGCGTTCACAGAGACCTCCTCTACCACACCACACTCTCCGCTAAGCGGGAGAGGCGGCATTGCAAAATTTGATGGCCGTCCAGTGGGGCCAGGTGCCAAAAAAAGTCCTCAAATGGCGCCGTTTTCCGACTCTAGTGGGCGCTGGAGAGGAGACAGCTTTTCGTGTCGGCACTTTTGACACAGGCACGCGTTCACAGAGACCTCCTCTATCATACCACACTCTCCGCTAAGCGGGAGAGGCGGCATTGCAAAATTTGATGGCCGTCCAGTGGGGCCAGGTGCCAAAAAAAGTCCTCAAATGGCGCCGTTTTCCGACTCTAGTGGGCGCTGGAGAGGAGACGGCTTTTCGTGTCGGCACTTTTGACACACGCACGCGTTCACAGAGACCTCCTCTACCACACCACACTCTCCGCTAAGCGGGAGAGGCGGCATTGCAAAATTTGATGGCCGTCCAGTGGGGCCAGGTGCCAAAAAAAGTCCTCAAATGGCACCGTTTTCCGACTCTAGTGGGCGCTGGAGAGGAGACGGCTTTTCGTGTCGGCACTTTTGACACACGCACGCGTTCACAGAGACCTCCTCTACCACACCACACTCTCCGCTAAGCGGGAGAGGCGGCATTGCAAAATTTGATGGCCGTCCAGTGGGGCCAGGTGCCAAAAAAGGTCCTCAAATGGCACCGTTTTCCGACTCTAATGGGCGCTGGAGAGGAGACGGCTTTTCGTGTCGGCACTTTTGACACACGCACGCGTTCACAGAGACCTCCTCTACCACATGACAATCTCCGCTAAGCGGGAGAGGCGGCATTGCAAAATTTGATGGCCGTCCAGTGGGGCCAGGTGCCAAAAAAAGTCCTCAAATGGCACCGTTTTCCGACTCTAGTGGGCGCTGGAGAGGAGACGGCTTTTCGTGTCGGCACTTTTGACACACGCACGCGTTCACATAGACCTCCTCTATCACACCACACTCTCCGCTAAGCGGGAGAGGCGGCATTGCAAATGTTTTGTGTGTGCTACTTTTGCGTGACGTTTGCACTTTGGTACAAAGCATGTTGTACCTTTTTAATTTTTTGTGATGTTTGGTGCATTGCATGTTGCACCTTTTAATTGCACTTCCTAGAACAGTTTTGCATGATTATGTTTGAATAATGTTTGCAATTATGTTTTGTGTGTGCTACTTTTGCGTGACATTTGCACTTTGGTACAAAGCATGTACCTTCTTTAAATTTGAGTGATGTTTGGTGCATTGCATGTTGCACCTTTTAATTGAACTTCCTAGAACAGTTTTGCATGATTTGCGTTTGAATAATGTTTGCAATTATGTTTTGTGTGTGCTACTTTTGCTTGACGTTTGCACTTTGTTACAAAGCATTTTGTACCTTTTTAAATTTGAGTGATGTTTGGTGCATTGCATGTTGCACCTTTTAATTGCACTTCCCAGAACAGTTTTGCATGGTATACCTTTGAATAATGTTTGTTGTTATTAGCGCACATACACTCACAGTAAATTGATCAAAACTGTGATTACTAAACTACCAAAGTAGCCTTTGAGTCCACATTAAGACAAATGGTAATGTTTTCCTTTCCAGTGAAAGTGTACAGTTTTATTTGCAATGAGTAATTAAAGGGTATTTCTTTTTAACTTTTAAAACCTTGTCTGTATTCTTTTATTCTCTGCTAAGCCGCAGAGGTGTAAAAATAAGCGTGGAGGGCCTTTTACTGCGGCCAGACGTCAAAGAGTCAAAGAGTGTTTTCATAAATCATGATAAAATGGGCTGTACAATAGCTTGTGGGATCATCCTCCACTTCACCCAAGTTCACATTAGCCACATTTGATTTAACTCTGTTCAAGTGTACCGCCCTGATTGAATATGAAGTGTCAAATCTGTCAATATTCCCGAGCAAAGCCGTGCACACGCTGGCTCTTAGATAGATCACATTTCCCACATTCATGCACATTTAAACATTTCCAAGGTTGTTTTGAATTGAAGTTTAAGTCAAAGTGGAAATTATGTTCACTTCTATTTACTACCAGGTTTTCTAAATCTTGTAACCTCTGTCCTGCCATCATCACAGGTTAACATTTTTTGCAGGTTGTTTTCATTTTCTGACATCAATAAATACTCAGTTCCTAATCCACACGTTATACTGTACCTATACAGATACACCTATACATATACATATACATGGGAATGGGCAAACACATTCATACTGTCAGTCAGCAATAATTTTTTTAGACTGCACACAAAGAGCCTTCTCCTGTCCAGCGCCCCAGTCTGAAAATGGGACTTTTTGTATGTCTGGCCGCACTGGAAAACGGCGCCATTCGAGGCCTTTTTTTGGCACCTGGCCCCACTGGACGGCCATCAAATTTTGCAATGCCGCCTCTCCCGCTTAGCGGAGAGTGTGGTGTGGTAGAGGAGGTCTCTGTGAACGCGTGCGTGTGTCAAAAGTGCCGACACGAAAAGCCGTCTCCTCTCCAGCGCCCACTAGAGTCGGAAAACGGCGCCATTTGAGGACTTTTTTTGGCACCTGGCCCCACTGGACGGCCATCAAATTTTGCAATGCCGCCTCTCCCGCTTAGCGGAGAGTGTGGTGTGGTAGAGGAGGTCTCTGTGAACACGTGCGTGTGTCAAAAGTGCCGACACGAAAAGCCGTCTCCTCTCCAGCGCCCACTAGAGTCGGAAAACGGCGCCATTTGAGGACTTTTTTTGGCACCTGGCCACACTGGACGGCCATCAAATTTTGCAATGCCGCCTCTCCCGCTTAGCGGAGAGTGTGGTGTGGTAGAGGAGGTCTCTGTGAACGCGTGCGTGTGTCAAAAGTGCCGACACGAAAAGCCGTCTCCTCTCCAGCGCCCACTAGAGTCGGAAAACGGTGCCATTTGAGGACTTTTTTTGGCACCTGGCCCCACTGGACGGCCATCAAATTTTGCAATGCCGCCTCTCCCGCTTAGCGGAGAGTGTGGTGTGGTAGAGGAGGTCTCTGTGAACGCGTGCGTGTGTCAAAAGTGCCGACACGAAAAGCCGTCTCCTCTCCAGCGCCCACTAGAGTCGGAAAACGGCGCCATTTGAGGACTTTTTTTGGCACCTGGCCCCACTGGACGGCCATCAAATTTTGCAATGCCGCCTCTCCCGCTTAGCGGAGAGTGTGGTGTGATAGAGGAGGTCTCTGTGAACGCGTGCGTGTGTCAAAAGTGCCGACACGAAAAGCCGTCTCCTCTCCAGCGCCCACTAGAGTCGGAAAACGGCGCCATTTGAGGACTTTTTTTGGCACCTGGCCCCACTGGACGGCCATCAAATTTTGCAATGCCGCCTCTCCCGCTTAGCGGAGAGTGTGGTGTGGTAGAGGAGGTCTCTGTGAACGCGTGCGTGTGTCAAAAGTGCCGACACGAAAAGCCGTCTCCTCTCCAGCGCCCACTAGAGTCGGAAAACGGCGCCATTTGAGGACTTTTTTTGGCACCTGGCCCCACTGGACGGCCATCAAATTTTGCAATGCCGCCTCTCCCGCTTAGCGGAGAGTGTGGTGTGGTAGAGGAGGTCTCTGTGAACGCGTGCGTGTGTCAAAAGTGCCGACACGAAAAGCCGTCTCCTCTCCAGCGCCGACTAGAGTCGGAAAACGGTGCCATTTGAGGACTTTTTTTGGCACCTGGCCCCACTGGACGGCCATCAAATTTTGCAATGCCGCCTCTCCCGCTTAGCGGAGAGTGTGGTGTGGTAGAGGAGGTCTCTGTGAACGCGTGCGTGTGTCAAAAGTGCCGACACGAAAAGCCGTCTCCTCTCCAGCGCCCACTAGAGTCGGAAAACGGTGCCATTTGAGGACTTTTTTTGGCACCTGGCCCCACTGGATGGCCATCAAATTTTGCAATGCCGCCTCTCCCGCTTAGCGGAGAGTGTGGTGTGGTAGAGGAGGTCTCTGTGAACGTGTGCGTGTGTCAAAAGTGCCGACACGAAAAGCCGTCTCCTCTCCAGCGCCCACTAGAGTCGGAAAACGGTGCCATTTGAGGACTTTTTTTGGTACCTGGCCCCACTGGACGGCCATCAAATTTTGCAATGGCGCCTCTCCCGCTTAGCGGAGAGTGTGGTGTGATAGAGGAAGTCTCTGTGAACGCGTGCGTGTGTCAAAAGTGCCGACACGAAGAGCCGTCTGCTCTCCAGTGTCCAATTTGTAAAGGCTATGCACTCCATTGAAGAGCAATTATCTAGTTGTATATATTTGTTGTCATTAAAACGTTATTTTTACACAGAAACATAATTTTCGTTGTATAGCTTCAATTAAATGCTATAATCTATATTTTTAATGTGTATATCATATACAAATTAATCGTTTTTCAATGGCGTTAGGGGTACTCTTATTCTGAAGAGATCGACACCGGAAGTCTTATATTTGCTGACACTAAATTTGTTCACGGAACATAGCCCTTTTATATATACTCTATGGTGAAATGAGCAGAAAGAACGTTTCCGGTCTGGGCGCTAGCAGAAATAAGCCAGGCTCCAGCCTTCAAAATAAAAGTGCAGTAAATAATGTATATTTAAAAGACACAAATGTCTTAAAAGATGAGTATATGATGTATGTCTCTATACTAGTGTACTTCTAATTGTTCTAACACATTTTCCAGGTTCTCGACACAAAGAGCCGTCTGCTCTCCAGCGCCAACTAGAGTCTGAAAATGTCCGAAAATGACACTTTTTTGAGCGGGTGGCTGCACTGGAAAGCTAACAGAAATTGAGGGGACGCCTCCCCCGCTTAGCGGAGAGTGTGGTGTGATAGTGGAGGTTTCCCAGCACGCGTGCATGTCTCCAAAGTGGCGACACAAAGAGCCGTCTGCTCTCCAGCGCCAACTAGAGTCTGAAAATGTCAGAAAATGTCACTTTCTTGAGCGGGTGGCTGCACTGGAAAGCCAACAGAAATTGAGGGGACGCCTCCCCCGCTTAGCGGAGAGTGTGGTGTGAGGAGATTTCCCCGCACGCGTGCATGTCTCCAAAGTGGCGACACAAAGAGCCATCTGCTGTCAAATTTTTAAAGGCTATGCACTCCAGTGAACAGCATTTATCCATTTATCATGTTGTTATGTTATTAAAACCTTTCTTTTTTACCCAGAAACCTAATTTGCTTTTTGTATGTTCGTTTAAATACTTAATCTATATTTTTAACGTCCATATTATGGCAAAATTATCCGTTTTTCAACGTTTTTCAATGGCTTTAGGGGTACTCTTATTCTGAAGAGATCGGCGCCGGAAGCTTTATTTCTGCTAACGCTATTTCTGCTCATTTCACATAGGCCTTTTATCTATGGGTCTGGTTGTTGTTGCTGCAGCTTAGCTTTTAGCCTCGTAGTAGTCTGCAAACTTTTCAAAGTTCAACCTATATAAATAACTCTTATGAGTTCAACACAACAGTCTTTTTAAAGACTAACAAGATGCCCAGGACTTGCGTTATGGGGTGCAGTAACTCCAACGACGATGGAGTACTTTTACACGCTTGGCCGAGGAATGAAAAAAATGCTCGCAAGTGGGACCGCTTTGTGAAGATCAAGAGGGCGGACTGGAGGAAGGGGAAGCCTGGCGTTTCGATAATATGTGGGGCCCACTTCGCCCCGACTGACTACGATGGCTATGGCCAGTGGAAAGCTGGACTAAGCTCACGACTGTTGCTAAATAAGGATGCGGTTCCCACAGTCAATGTCGGTGGTTCACAACAGGCTGCTCCATCAGCCACAGTCACCTCGCATTCACAATCGAGAGCCTCTGCCATGATGGAGATCAACCGGGTGAGTGCATGTCTGGACAACTTTGTTTTTTTTTACAACAAGGGTTCATATTTTAGATTGTAATTAGAGAAAAGAAAAAGTGAGTGTTAAAATGTTTTCATTTGCTTCGTAGAAAAAGTGAGTGTTAAAATGTTTTCATTTGCTTCGTTCTATTGTTTTATCGGGACACACACCACAGGGCTTGATAGCCAGGGCATGACAACTGACAACGTATGCAACAATATTTAGCTTGAATGGTTCCATCATGAAGCCTGTGTATAGTGATCGAATTACTATGCCACGCATACCGACTGCCCGAATCTGATCAATGTGAATGTCTCGTCATGATATTAGAATATGGAAGGACATTACGCCCGTGGCCGTCCCGAGTCGAGGTTGTTGTGTTTTTGTTTTCTAAATGGCGCGGTTACTTTTTCATTTGCGCGCAATACTATGCTCCATGTCGTCCCAGTAAACACTAGCCGTCATTTAGCCCAATGGTTATGATTAGCCCTCATTTGAACCGTCTATCGTCAGTCTGTCTATAGACCGATTGTAGCTGATTACATTTAATCCATTATTCCATACTTGTTGATTAAAAAAACAGCTTTAATATCCACACCTGGTTTTCAAATATTGGACTAAAGTAATTTTAAGAGCCAATTTCACTATATAGTCTAGTTGAGTTGTAGCCGTCATCTGAACGCTTCCATTTAACGATATATTACCGTCTAGGACAAACGTGTGTTAGACCATCTTTTTTTTAAATACATTTTTATCAAGTTGTTCATTATCGGATGCTAACAGTAAAGTTTGAAATGATTAGATCTCCCGGTTCTACCTCGTAGTTGTAGTTGGATCCACATGAGCAGTTTCCTGGCTAATTAGCGTCTGTCAGACGTCTATTAGTCCTTTTAAAAGGGGTATTAAATAACGCCGTACTAAATGCCTCGGCGCTCGACAGTCGACTAAACTTAAAAAAAAAACTCAGATAATGACCCACAAGCTCTCTATAGCAGACTATTGGGTTACATAATTCATTCTGACACCAACAGACACAAACACACAAGACCGGCCACATTCCCACCCCCACCACACGATAATGATTAAATAAAATCGTTTTATAGCTATCCATCAATATAAAGTTAGTTTGTGTTGTCAAACAAAATGCACCGACCCAAAACGAACAGCGGGAGGCGATATCAACTACTAATAGCTGCTGGAACACCTACGGAATCACAAGCTGCCGTGGCCGAGCGGTAGCGCGCAGGTTTCAAGAACCGAGGATCCTGAGTTCGAACCCCGTCGACTCCCAGTGTCAAATAATAACAGTGTAAGAAATCATTACAAATACGATCAGCTGCGGTGGTTCGAGTAGCATACGGCTCTCAGAACCAAGGAATAGTGATTTTAAACCCTGCTGGCTGCCATCATTTTCACTACATTTTCACTACTTTTGGCGGCCGCTAGCGGCCGCTAACGGCGTTTAAATGACGGTGATACAATGTCTTGGCTTGGTATAGCCGGTGAAAAAACTTTAAAATTTAAACTCGTCACAGACCGGATCTAGCTATACGTCCGGTTTAGGCGAAGACGTCATTTGAACGCGTTTTAACCACCAAATTGCTTAGTGGGGTATGGTTGTTTTCTTTAATCTTCTATGCTGTGAGCGTAGCTCTGGTCCACTCCATACATTTAGGAGTTCTCCTAACTTTCCAGAGCT
Source organism: Nannobrachium achirus (assembly GCF_963921795.1). Lineage (NCBI taxonomy): Eukaryota > Metazoa > Chordata > Actinopteri > Myctophiformes > Myctophidae > Nannobrachium > Nannobrachium achirus. The sequence continues at coordinate 59,877,605 of NC_137822.1, forward strand.
ACTGTGTTCTCAATTCAATTCAAAGGAGCTTTATTGGCATGATAAATGTGCAGACAGCCCAGCACACTCAATGCTCTCTACAAGCCTACACCTTAGGGGTATGATAATATATAAATGTACTATTACCGACTTCCAAAGTGTATTTCTATGAAAATCAGCTACCTCTGGTCACTTGTTGACAAGTCATAGACTACATGACATCCCCCTCACGTTTCATCTATATTGAATCATCCCTGATGGTTATTATGCTGACAGCTTCTACTTGAATTGTCATCAATAGTGTTACATAACTATAATGTCTGTATATTCTGTGCTTTTGAAAATAGTGCTTGGCACCTAATGAGAGGATGGATGGCCCTAGTACATCCACGGCATCTCACACTGACATCATTGAGACAAAATCACCTGTGATTCCAGATGTGCACTTGTTTGACCAGGGTACACAGTGCACATGGATACCAACTCCACATAGGAGCATTCGTAAGTGATCAAAATATATTTTTCACATTCTCTATTCCAGGGGTGGGTGACGGGCTCCCTGGGGTGCCGTGACTGCAGTCAGGGTTCCCGCGGTCATGAAATTCCTGGAAATATTTTGAAATTTGAAAAAATATTTTTTTCCAGTACAGGAAAACTTTTGGGTCCTGGAAGGTCCTGGAAAAAATAGCTATGCATTGTCTTTGGTTATTGATTTTGTTAATACCTCTGAAATGACAAATTAAACATGGGCAGAGGCAGAACTTGTGAAAATAGCCTTCTACACACGAGCATGTAGATCTGATATTTTCACAATAGAACCGTGTTATACAAAATTCCTCAACTCTTAGTGATCGTCAGGGGTCCCCAGTTAATATATGATTATTTCAGGGGTCACAGCCTGAAAAGGTTGAGAACCACTGGCATACACTACCAGTCTTTGGGCATTGCGCATAGGAGTAAGCGACTTGTTATTGAGCTGAATTAATGTTATATAGTCCTGGAAATTGGGTTAAATGGAAAAAAGTTTTGGAAATTAATCAGTAAAAATGTGTGGGAACCCTGTGCAGTCCAAGGGTTCCACGAAATTATTTGATAATATTTGGAATTTATTTGGACATTTAGAACAATATTTATTAAACAACAGGTAGTCGGGCTCTCAATGGAAAACAGGCTCTCCAACTGTGCATATAACGAGCACTACTGCACTGTCTCTTATCAAGTAAAGAAATCAGCTGCGTTGGTCACGAAAGACCGCAATGTGCTCCTCTCTCCCCACACTATGCTAGGCGGCTGGCTAGCGGTTTCCATGTGACGTTCAGGGACATGGTAGCTAAATGTGGCTTTAACAAATTACAAATTCCTATTGAACATCTTAATTACAATGAAATTAAGTTGATGTGTGCACTCCAGCCCTTCCTACGGAACTCGCCTGTCGGCTCGTTCCTGCGAATAGGCTGTCGTGCAGGATAACCGTGTTAATGCACACCCTCTCGTGTAATATTGCTTAATTAATAGGCTTTTATAATAGTGATCAGTAGGCCTACAGCTGCATAGGCCTAATTGTCATCAGTCAAATATAATGTGCGTTGATATGGAGGACACAGGACAGGGGATTTAATTTCGGTGGAAAATATTGGGACCTAATTTTGGGTAAGTTTATTCCACATGCCAAATTGCATTGTGAATTATAGTTGTCCACCGGCCCGATTTCTATGAACCCTAAAGTATAGCCTTCTATTTAGAACACACACATTGTGGCATGAGTGAGCCATTCCAAAGCCAGAATCTAAAATATTTTTTATTGCCAACTCTTCCTTTTTTTTTAACAAATAACTAGTCTACATATCCATGACCAATATCATGTTTGGTCCAGATCATAACAGGACACACATAGTACATCGAGAGAAGGAGAAAAACAAAATCCTCCAGAGCAGGGACCGACACAACGTTGCTGGTTTTACCCCCAGACCAGCGTACATCTGTCACTGGAAGTGCGCCCCTTGGCTAGGCTTGTTTTGTGTTTTGTGTTTTTTTTATGGATACGGAAAAAACGGCTTATTGATTATTTATAAAAATTGCAAGTGTATATAGCATTCACGTTGTTGTTCATGTCAATTAAGAAAGTTATGAATTCACTTTATTAGAAAGAGTGTAAAATACTGTAATTCCCAAGGCATGTTTCCCATTCTTTTCAATGGGATCACGTGATGTTGCTCTGAGCCCATACGTCATGATTTTGCTCGGCCATTCCCGAGCTCGTGGAGTAGGACTTTGGAATCTCCGTCTGAATAAAACTCTGAAAACAGGCAAGACAACTATATGGTTGCATTGGCAAATATTTTCACAACTACCTAAAAATTCAATTGGGACAAAGTAGATGATATTCTGCTACCCTGTCTTTAACCACTTGAACCCGTGCATCCCTATTCTGCGGGGAAGGCTCACCAAAAGCAGCTGATCTACAAGCTCACAACACTCTATCACAGTCTGGGAGTGCAAACCCCAACCACTCATATTGGCCTGCCTGCATGACGTTACACCCAGAATCAACATGGTCTGCAATTAGACTCTAATTGGCTCAGAGCCGCTCAGAGCCCGCCCGTAGCTGCCGCTGATTGGTCCGGCCCGGGACTTTACGAGTGATCTCAGCTCTCCCCGAGAGATCTCAGATGGTAAAGTAGGGCGGTACGCACTACTGCCACCATCTGGCGCAGTCAGGTTATCACTTCAGCCATTGCACATTAAAGTTGTTGTGTAAGGAATTATCTATATAAACTCAGCACAAAAAGAAAGGAAACTTGACTTTGGTCCATTCTATTTCCCCTTTAATAATACCAATTTGTATTGTTATCATTTTTATCGTTGATTCATCACCATTACAACAAGGTACAGATTGTAAGCATCTGGCCATTCATGGAATGAGCACCACAGCCAAACGTGTGGGTAGTGGGTAACGTGTCGGCTAGGGCTGACCCAAAAAATTCGAATCTTCGAAGCTTCGTTCGAAGGCACGGTATTCGAATTTGAAAAATAAATTCGAATAATCGGCCGCGGCCGTTTGTCCTTTGGGGGGGCCGCGTGCCTTAGCTTGCATGCCTCGCTCAACTCTAGCATGATAGCGTCACCCCCTTCTCACACACGTGTTAACAATAACAAGCCAACAACAACAAGAGCATGCATGAAGCCATCAGAATGGTCGACGCTGAAGAAAAAAAAGAAAAGACAGCGCGCTGTCACATATACACCGACATCCGTTGGGCATCGAAATGTGTAACACCAATGTCTGAGTAACATCATCACCCAATGCAACTATGCGATGCAGTCACACATTTCGTTGCCAAACCGTTGTCGGTGTAACATCCATGCACACTTCCACACGCTGACAGACACACAACTCAACGCAAGGAAACAAACAGCGACAATTGGATTTTACAAATCGGACCCCGTCAGCGTCGATCCCGTTTTAAAGAGGACAAAAGAGCTTAAAAACAACTTGCTAGGGTTACATTGTCGTGGTGTTGATGATTACAAGTTCATATCGGATCTGCAAGCTCACTAGTCGCGCCCGCATAGAGAACTACGTTGTCTGAGACCTGACCGTCAGCTTTCGGCTGATGAGTGGAACGTTAGATCAGACACACTGCAGTGCAATTATTTACTATAAAATATACTATTACATTTGCGTGTACAGTACACCTTGGGACTTGGGAGTTAATCTGTTTGTTATATAGGGCTCTTGAGTCGCGCTGCTGCTGTTTGCTGTTGCAGCCACGGTGTGTTACATTACAGACGTGATGTGATTATGTCAATCCTACTGTACTGCAAAAACACTTTTCTTTAATATAGAAAACATTCGTATCTTCTTCCTCGTTGTATTGTCGTACTATTTAATGAAAATAAGGAGCTTTATTACGAGGAAAAAACTGGTGTGTTTTCCCTTTTAAAATTGTGTAAATCGCGCATTTTTAAACACATTTCCTTAACGGTTATCACTTATGTAACCGATAAACTTTTGCTCCCCCCCCCCCCCCCCCCCCGTCGCCGTCATCGAAGCTTCGAAGTTCGAAAGAAAGCTTCGAAGGAGCTTCGATTATGAAAAAAGTATTCGAAGGTCAGCCCTAGTGTCGGCCCATTATATCCCCCGTTTAATTATTCCAAATGGGTGATTTGTCACCTTTACAACGTGGTACATTTTGTAAGGATCTGGCATTTGTGGAATGAGCGTGTGGGCAGCACCCCTCCAAAAATGGTCAAAATGGCCTGGCAGGCCTGCAATACTGTTCTTGCCCAAAACGAGAGTAAATGCCAGCAGAACAGTATTGCTAGCCATTTTGGCAAAACGGCTTTACCCACACGTTCTCCTGTGTAGCTCATGTCTCGAATGCCCAATGCTTACAAGCTGTACCTTGTTGTAAAGGTGACGAATCAACGATAGGAATTACATAAAACATAATACAATTTGGTATTATTATAGGGAAGATATAATTGACCAAACTCAAGTTTCCTTTCTTTTTTAGTTTATTTTAGTCTTGCTGAAGCTGTCTTATTTTCAGGCATGCAACTGCCGTATTAAAACTTTATTAGAATACTTTACTGTTTTCATGCATAGTATGTGTAGTAATTGACAGCATGGGGAGGTAATTAGATGATCATGTAAATGAAGACTTTTTTTTTTCTTTTTGCCATCACAACACCCAGTGACCAATATGACACGATTCAAGCGCTAGAAAGATATTTAATATTTCGGTGGCAGTGCCCTTAAGTAGATGGTACCTCATTGGCCTAAGGTTTAGGGTTAGGGTTAGAGCACTCAGCGTCACCTCGTGTGCGGTAGTGTTTAAGATTTTCCCGAATTTAGCTCATTTTAAAAACCGGGATTTTTCGGAGCTTCTCCCGGGCTCCCCGGTATTTTCCCGTTAATAATAATAATAATAATATTTTTAATTAATAACCATGGAACAGCCATTATAACACTAAGGGAACAGCCTTTAACCACCAGGGGGCGAAATTGCGTAGCCTATCGACTGAATTTAAGTGTGTCCGTGAAAATAGATGCTCTGCAAGCTCACAACATGTCCTAGATTAGAGCTATGTGAGCTTGCAGATCGGCTATTTTCAGCATGACGCAACACACTCACACGACAAACTTTAAAATCAAGCTAATGGGAGATGCCCTCGTTGGACGCGTACAGCTCTCCTCTTCCTCTTCCAAAGGCAACACTTAATGTTCCTCAGTGGCTCATTATAAAGCGTTGCATTACTTTACACAATTGGATATTTATTTGGGGATAATAACGCTTGCAAGATCATTCTTCATAGTTCACCCCAAGAAATCAAGGTAGACCACAAAACGTAGGCTATTACTTACAGTACAGCAGTTCGATCATGTAACGTGGATTTATATTCTTCACGGCATGATTGCAACAGTCTTGTTATTCATAATTTTCTATTATTTGCTGCTGGAAACATCACATTATAAATATATTTATATTTAGTCTCTTTACTACTACAGAGAGACCGCCTGTATGCTTATAACCATACAGGCGTTCTCTCTGTAATAGTAAAGTGACTGTTGGAACGCAGTATTGTGTCGGTGCCACCACACCACGTTAGATTTAATCAATTAAGTTTATTTAATAGGCCTATGTATGGGACGTGCATGGCTTTAGAATTCCACGGCACTCTGAGTGCCTCCCGTGATATGAACAGCCAAATGTCCATTCAAGTTTTAGTCAAGTTTATTTATTATGTCCCAAACTGGGTAATTCATGTTACAGCAAATGATAAGAAGCCCCCTCCTGCTGCTGGTCGCTGCAAGAGCTGCGCCCGGCTCGTTCTCGAGAGAGGTGCGCGTTGCACGGCGGCTGCGCTCATCAAAGAGGCAGCGCAAGTCATTTGTGGTTGGATTTTTATAGGCATATTGACGTTCTGATTCATTCTGATATATAATTTCATGTTAAAAAAAGGAGGTGAGGATATTGTAGCAAGCAGTCTAATTGCCTCCGCACTGTAGGCCTTTCTAGTAATAATTAGTAGGCCTATATAGCCTAATTTATAGCAAGAAAAAACAATCTCCGGGATGACGTGTCCCGAAGCCAATAACCGGGAGGGAAATTAGGTGCGCTCAGGCCGGGAGACCCGGGATCCCGGTTCCCGGCATTAAACCCTAGTGTGCGGTGATTTTGTCAAGCTTGACAATAAAACACAACAAAAAATTCATTACTCGTCATTAATGCGACACACCCGTGGTTGCGGTCGGGGAGGGAGAGTGAGGTAGACCAAAGCTCCACATTTGATACACTAGCCTGGGGTGCCAGCCAGAGCGCTCCCACTACGTTCCATGGACTTTAGTCTCTAGAGAACAGACTCCATGCTAACGCAAGGAAGAGCAATTATTTATTATATTTATTATTAGGGCTTTGATGCAAGTTATAATGGGTGCAGCTGCATGAGTTGTGTTGCTTAAAGTAATGTGCCGTTGTGCTCTCCTCTCAGCTGATGCTTAGTGGAAAAAAAGTCGACCGATGTGTTGATTTTCGGCCTTGGCGCGCCGATTCGCAAATAATGCGTTGATTAACATCCCTAGTATTTACACTCAGGAATCCGGAGTTGACTGTCATGTTGTTTTTATGCTCCTAGATATCCTGATTGTGCCTCCACACATTGAAGAAGAACAGGAGGAGCTACTTCAAGAACCAGAGGAGCCTGATGAAGTTAAACTTGAATCTGAGACTGAATTCACTGATGACAGTGATCATTGCGAGGAGACCTGTGGAGGTTAGTCAGTGTTAAAGACATGACCTACTTGTGTGGGGAGAATTGGCCTTAAAGGGGAGAACCGGCCATTTTCTAAAGATGTTTTTTCTTTTTTTGGGGGGCTTTCATGCCTTTATTTGATAGGACAGTAGACTGACAGGAAATGGGGGGAAAGATAGGGGAGTGACATCCGCCAAAGGCTGTCTATTTTCTAATTTAGGCTAGGGAGGGAGAGAGAGAGAGAGAGAGAGAGAGAGAGAGAGAGAGAGAGAGAGAGAGAGAGAGAGAGAGAGAGAGAGAGAGAGAGAGAGAGAGAGAGAGAGAGAGAGAGAGAGAGAGAGAGAGAGAGAGAGAGAGAGAGAGAGAGAGGGGATCGGCTTGGCTCTCTTTTTTCCTTTTTTGTGCGCACCCTTTTAACCTCCCCCTCCCTCTCTGTCTGTCTCTCTCTCAGGAGTGACGTCCCAGCCTTCTCAGACCACGGTCTTCTCCTGTTCTGAGAGTCCATACACCCTCACATCTCAGGACTTCCTCCATAAACAAAGCAACCTCTACAGTCAAATGCAGAGGAATGGACACATCAACCCAGCAGCCTGTGAGAAAACCACCAGCTCAACAACCAGCCAGAAACGAGGAGACACTGATGGACCGAGATCCTCTGGTCATCATCGATATAAGCAACCTGAAGAACTCAAGGCTTACATAGACTTCCTCAATCATCAACCAAAAGAAGAGAATCAATGTGAACACGGACACATCAACCCAGCAGCCTGTGAGAGAACCACCAGCTCAACAACCAGCCAGAAACGAGGAGACACTGATGGACCGAGATCCTCTGGTCATCATCGATATAAGCAACCTGAAGAACTCAAGGCTTACATAGACTTCCTCAATCATCAACCAAAAGAAGAGAATCAATGTGAACACTGTGACAAGAAATTCCGTAAACCATCTGACCTGAAGACACACCAACGTGTCCACACTGGAGAAAAACCTTTCAAGTGTAAACATTGTAGCAAGAGTTTCAATTGGTCAACAGACCTGAAGAAACACCAGCGTGTCCACACTGGAGAAAAACCTTTCAAGTGTAAACATTGTAACAAGAGTTTCTCTTCGTCACAAAACCTGAAGATACACCACCGTGTCCACACCCACACTGGAGAACAACTTTTCCACTGTGAACATTGCGACAAGAGTTTAATTTCATCTTATGAACTGAAGAAACATCAGCGTGTCTACATTGCAGAAAAACCTTTACACTCTGAACATTGCGACAAGAGTTTCAGTCAGTCACGTTCCCTGAAGACACACCAGCGTGTCCACACTTGTGCTTCTTCAGTGTGGAGTAAGTAGTAGGATATAAAGTAAATAGTATTTATCTAAATACAATAATGTAAATACATGTTAAGAAAAATATCTGGGACAGTATTTTGAAATTGATCCTAACAGTCCAAATGGTGGCAACAAAATGGGCTATTTTACCTTTGCATGTTTGCAAATACTATTGTTATCCGGGTCTTCAGTTATTAAAGCCCTATTCAATTGCTTCATTTCAGACCAGTCTGTGGAGTCCAGAATGCAGGTGAAGATGAACTCTCCAGACTCAGCCAGGGACATTTCTATTAAACAGGAGGAACCTGAAGACCACCAGCACCTCAGTAAGTTCCATGTGCTCAACTCTTTCTCATTTTTAGTTCTGTTGTAGAGCTCAAGGGCTGACACAATATCTTAACAAAAATATCTATATCCATCATTACAATATCTCTGAAAAATAATCTTTTAGGGCACTCGGGTGGCACAGTGGTATAGTACCTGCAGCCCCGGAGGTAGTGGATTTGAATCCACCGTGGTGCATCCGGCTTTCCCCGAACATGGGCCAATTGTGTTTGTATGTATGCTCAGTTCATTTGAACATCAATTGGCCCATGTTCGGAAGCCGGTTGAGGAGAGTGATATCACTGCACATATTCCTACGGGCTGGGGTGGCTCCTGTCAGCAGGGAGTTTTGGGTGGGAGGAGTAAAATACAACAGCAGTGGAAACACAAACATTTGTGCGGAGGAATTAATTGGTATAAAAAAAGGGATATAAAATGAATACTAATTACAATTGTTATATTTTTAACATGCATTGCCTTATTACTTTTTCTAAAACGGCTAGTTCTATTCCTTGATTCTGATTGGCTGCTTTCCCTTTAATTGCTGTGGTATATGAGACTATAACCCACACCTCTAATCAGTTTATATCAAACCCAGGTGTGTTATTTCTTTCTACTGTGTTGTGAAGCTAGACTCGAGAACTTAATTGCAAGTAACAGGTGTGTTGTTTCTGCAGCCTGGCCGGGAACTTGCAGAGCAGACCTTATTGTGAATTATTAGTGATATAACCGTTTTAATTGGTACATGTCTATGATTGTTCATGTTGCCATATTGCAACCGTTTTAGAAAAGCAATGAGCCACGCGAGGCTTGTGGCTATATTATGTATTTTACACCGGCTGAAAGGTTGGAGACACTCGGCTGCGCCTCGTGTCTCCATACGCCACTCAGCCGGTGTAAAATACCAGGTAACCACTCGCCTCTTGTTGCTTTTTGCTTTTTTCCTGGAAGGTCCTGGAAAAAATACCTGCATTGTCCTTGGTTATTGATTTTGTTAATACCTCTGAAATTACAAATTAAACATGGGCCAAATTGTCAAATATTAGAGGCAGAACTTGTGAAAATAGCCGATCTACACACGAGCATGTAGATCTGATATTTTCACAATAGAACCGTGTTATACAAAATTCCTCAACTCTTAGTGGTCGTCAGGGGTCCCCAGTTAATATATGATTATTTCAGGGGTCACAGCCTGAAAAGGTTGAGAACCACTGGCATACACTACCAGTCTTTGGGCATTGCGCATAGGAGTAAGCGACTTGTTATTGAGCTGAATTATTGTTATATAGTCCTGGAAATTGGGTTAAATATTCTGGAAAAGTTTTGGAAATTAATCGGTAAAAATGTGTGGGAACACTGTGCAGTCCAAGGGTTCCACGAAATAATTTGATAATATTTGGAATTTATATGGACATTTAGAACAATATCTATTATACCACAGGTAGTCGGGCTCTCAATGGAAAACAGGCTCTCCAACCGTGCATATAACGAGCACTACTGCACTGTCTCTCATCAAGTAAAGAAATCAGCTGCGTTGGTCACGAAAGACCGCAAGCGCTCCTCTCTCCCCACACTATGCTAGGCGGCTGGCTAGCGATTATCATGTGACGTTCAGGGACATAGTAGCTAAATGTGGCTTTAAAAAATTACAAATTCCTATCAAATATCTTAATTACAATGAAATGAAGTTGATGTGTTTTTTTTAAGGGCAACAGTCTTATAATCGCAATATTACACTCGAGGGTCTGCATTAACACGGTTATCCTGCACTCCAGCCCTTCCTACGAATGCACACCCTCTCGTGTAATATTGCTTAATTAATAGGCTTTTATAATAGTGATCAGTAGGCCTACAGCTGCTGCATAGGCCTAAATGTCATCAGCAAGTCAAATCTAATGTGCGTTGATATGGAGGACACGGGATGTTACAACTTTTGGGATTTAATTTCGGTGGAAAACATTGGGACCTTGTTTTGGGTAAGTGTATTCCACATGCCAAATTGTATTGTGAATTATAGTTGTCCACCGGCCCGATTTCTATGAACCCTAAAGTATAGCCTTCTATTTAGAACACACACATTGTGGCATGAGTGAGCCATTCCAAAGCCAGAATCTAAAATATTTTTTATTGCCAACTCTTCCTTTTTTAACAAATAACTAGTCTACATATCCTTGACCAATATTATGTTTGGTCCAGATCATAACAGGACACATATAGTACATCGAGAGAAGGAGAAAAACAAAATCCTCCAGAGCAGGGACCGACATAACGTCGCTGGTTTTACCCCCAGACCAGCGTTCATCTGTCGGCCTTTCTGAATCACCGTGACTCGCTGGAAGTGCGCCCCCTGGCTAGGCTTGTTTTGTGTTTTGTGTTTTTGGAGCTGTGTGAAGCACAGGCTCCCTATACGTGGCTGTGTGGGTCTGTCTGTCTGTCTGTCTGTCTGTGTGTGTGTCTGTGTGTATGTAGCCTGAACTTCCTAAACTTCGGCACGCCACTAGTCCCACAATTTTGCCACCACACACTCGCGCCATATGTCAAATCGACCGGCTTACTCGGGAATCGTGGGCTATTACTTTTCTAAGAGAAAGGTTCTATAGTTTAATTGATATTAATGTATTAGTGAATTAATTTTCCCCATTGACTTATAATGGGAATTGCAAAAACTCACATTCAATTATTTGTCTCTCGCAAACCATAGGGGCTAGAGTTTCAAGACTTGGAGAGGAGGTTCATAATGATTTCAAGGATTAAATAAAAAATAATTGTGTCATTTGGCCGCATGGTGGCGCCATAACACCCCACTTTACGTTTTGGCCTGTAACTCTTGAACCGTAGGTCGGAAAATTAAAAATATTTTTTCCCTGGATTCCTTGGGTCATGACGCATCTCCCCATATAGGCCACGCCCATTTGCGCCATGATAGATTTTCCGCCATCTTGAATTTTCTCCAAAACACACTTTTTGCTCCTTCTCCTACATATTTTCTTCAAATGTCACAAAAATCGGTACACATGATCCACCCACACACACACACACACACACACACACACACACACACACACACACAGCTCCACTTCACACGGGTGTGATTTTTTTTATGGATACGGATAAAACGGCTTATTGATTATTTATAAAAATTGCAAGTGTATATAGCATTCACGTTGTTGTTCATGTCAATTAAGAAAGTTATGAATTCACTTTATTAGAAAGAGTGTAAAATACTGTAATTCCCAAGGCATGTTTCCCATTCTTTTCAATGGGATCACGTGATGTTGCTCTGAGCCCATACGTTATGATTTTGCTCGGCCATTCCCGAGGACATTGGAATCTCCGTCTGAATAAAACTCTGAAAACAGGCAAGACAACTATATGGTTGCATTGACAAATAGGTATAACTACCTAAAAATTAAATTGGGACAAAGTAGATGTGCTACCCTGTCTTTAACCACTTGAACCCGTGCATCCCTATTCTGCGGGGAAGGTTCACCAAAAGTAGCTGATCTACAAGCTCACAACACTCTCTATCACAGTCTGGGAGTGCCAACTCCAACCACTCATATTGGCCTGCCTGCATGACGTTACACCCAGAATCAACATGGTCTGCAATTAGACTCTAATTGGCTCAGAGCCGCTCAGAGCCGGCCCGTAGCTGCCGCTGATTGGTCCGGCCCGGGACTTTACGAGTGATCTCAGCTCTCCCCGAGAGATCTCAGATGGTAAAGTAGGGTGGTACGCACTACTGCCACCATCTGGCGCAGTCAGGTTATCACTTCAGCCATTGCACATTAAAGTTGTTGTGTAAGGAATTATCTATATATTTGTATTTATCATATATATCTATATAACTCAGCACAAAAAGAAAGGAAACTTGACTTCGGTCCATTATATTTCCCCTTTAATAATACCAATTTGTATTGTGTTTCATATCATTTTTATCGTTGATTCATCACCTTTACAAAAAGGTACAGATTGTAAGCATCTGGCCATTCGTGGAATGAGCACCACAGCCAAACGTGTGGGTAGTGGGTAACGTGTCGGCCCATTATATCCCCCGTTTAATTATTCCAAATGGGTGATTTGTCACCTTTACAACGTGGTACAGTTTGTAAGGATCTGGCATTTGTGGAATGGGCGTGTGGGCAGCACCCCTCCAAAAATGGTCAAAATGGCCTGGCAGGCCTGCAATACTGTTCTTGCCCAAAACGAGAGTAAATGCCAGCAGAACAGTATTGCTAGCCATTTTGGCAAAACGGCTTTACCCACACGTTCTCCTGTGTAGCTCATGTCTCGAATGCCCAATGCTTACAAGCTGTACCTTGTTGTAAAGGTGACGAATCAACGATACGAATTACATAAAACACAATACAATTTGGTATTATTATAGGGAAGATATAATTGACCAAACTCAAGTTTTTTCAACTTTCTTTTTTAGTTTATTTTAGTCTTGCTGAAGCTTTCTTATTTTCAGGCATGCAACTGCTGTATTCAAACTTTATTAGAATACTTTACTGTTTTCATGCATAGTATGTGTAGTAATTGACAGCATGGGGAGGTAATTAGATGATCATGCGAATGAAGACGTTTTTCTTTTTTTTGCCATCACAACACCCAGTGACCAATATGACACGATTCAAGCGCTAGAAAGATATTTTATATTTCGGTGGCAGTGACCTTAAGTAGATGATACCTCATTTTGTGCACGGATTACGGAACATGGAGGATGGAAAATGGTATTTACTAGGGATGTGAAAAATCGACTCGAAAATCGTCTCATGCTCACCGCGACTCAAAAAGTATTTGTTTTTTTATTATTATTATTATTATTATTTTTCTTAAGTTTTAGAAAAAAAGTTTTCCCCCAAAAAATGTTTTAATCGCTTATTCAGAAATCGCTTGTTAATGGCAGCGTCACCGGGAGGCTCTCTCCATTCCGACATGTCGCCACTCTGAAATTGACTTCTTATTGTCGGAGTGGCACACTCCCATGGGCCTAAGGTTTAGGGTTAGGGTTAGAGCACTCAGCGTCACCTCGTGTGCGGTGATTTTGTCAAGATTGACAATAAAACACAACAAAAAATACATTACTCGTCATTAATGCGACACACCCATGGATGCGGTCGGGGAGGGAGAGTGAGGTAGACCAAAGCTCCACATTTGATACACTAGACTGGGGTGCCAGCCAGAGCGCTCCCACTACGTTCCATGGACTTTAGTCTCTAGAGAACAGACTCCATGCTAACGCAAGGAAGAGCAATTATTTATTATAATTATTATTAGGGCTTTGAAGCAAGTTATAATGGGTGCAGCTGCATGAGTTGTGTTGCTTAAAGTAATGTGCCGTTGTGCTCTCCTCTCAGCTGATGCTTAGCGGAAAAAAAGTCGATGGAGGCGTTGATTTTCGGCCTCGGCGCGCTGATTCGCAAATAATGCGTTGATTAACATCCCTAGTAGTTACACTCAGGAATCCGGAGTTGACTGTCATGTTGTTTTTATGCTCCTAGATATCCTGATTGTGCCTCCACACATTAAAGAAGAACAGGAGGAGCTACTTCAAGAACCAGAGGAGCCTGATGGGTCAACGTTGACATTACTAGCAGTGAACAGTGAAGTTGATGTCAAAAACATCTCTTCACACTGTGCCGAAGTTGAAGTTAAACTTGAATCTGACACTGAATTCACTGATTACAGTAATCATTGTGAGGAGACCTGTGGAGGTTAGTCAGTGTTAAACACATGTAATTACTAAGTAAAATACCTGGTAGTTACCATGTAATTACCTGGTAAATTGTAGTTACCTGGTAATAACCTAATTATTATTATTACTACTGTAAAGTAAAGCGTTACCCAAAGTTTTGACAAACAGATGCTTCGGTTATACCTTTTTTCTTCAGAACTAAATATCTCAAAGCTGAGATTGAGTTTTAGTTTTTTGGATTTTAGTAAGTGAAATAATCTATAATAATCCATTATAGTGTATTCTAGTTATCATAGTAATACATTAATACTTATATAGTATAGTGTGTTATAATCCATTTTAGTGTATTATAATTAGGATAGTTGTAATAAAAAATATATATATTGTATTATAATCACAGTTAAAATTGTCAATTTGTTTGTTTTGGTAAAAATGTGATCAAGAATACAAATACAAACATACAATACAAAAAAGAAACCCAGGAAAAAGTGCAATGACCTGAACAATGAGGCCAGTAAAAACATCATGAAGTAAAATTAATTTGAAACAGATGTGTTTTCAGCATATGTTTAAAACTGTCGACTGACAGTAGTTTTTAATGGCAAAGGTAAGGCGTTCCACAAAGTAGGAGTCACCACTGCGAAGGCCCGATCTCCCTTCGTCTTAAGATTGGACACAGGGACTTCCTGTGTCCAAGGCACTTCAGCCGATGCACATTAAAGTTGTTGTGTAAGGAATTATCTACCGTATATAAACTCAGCACAAAAAGAAAGGAAACTTGACTTCGGTCCATTATATCTCCCCTTTAATAATACCAATTTGTATTGTGTTTCATATCATTTTTATCGTTGATTCATCACCTTTACAACAAGGTACAGATTGTAAGCATCTGGCCATTCATGGAATGAGCACCACAGCCAAACGTGTGGGTAGTGGGTAACATGTCGGTCCATTATATCCCCTGTTTAATTATTCCAACTGGGTGATTTGTCACCTTTACAACGTGGTACAGTTTGTAAGGATCTGGCATTTGTGGAATGAGCGTGTGGGCAACACCCCTCCAAAAATGGTGGAAATGGCCTGGCAGGCCTGCAATACTGTTCTTGCCCAAAACGAGAGTAAATGCCAGCAGAACAGTATTGCTAGCCATTTTGGCAAAACTTTGGTCGGCTTTACCCACACGTTCTCCTGTGTAGCTCATGTCTCGAATGCCCAATGCTTACAAGCTGTACCTTGTTGTAAAGGTGACGAATCAACGATACGAATTACATAAAACACAATACAATATAGTATTATTATAGGGGAGATATAATTGACCAAACTCAAGTTTCCTTTCTTTTTTAGTTTATTTTAGTCTTGCTGAAGCTTTCTTATTTTCAGGCATGCAACTGCTGTATTAAAACTTTATTAGAATACTTTACTGTTTTCATGCATAGTATGTGTAGTAATTGACAGCATGGGGAGGTAATTAGATGATCATGCAAATGAAGACGTTTTTTTTTTTTTTTTTTTTTTTTGCCATCACAACACCCAGCGACCAATATGACACGATTCAAGCGCTAGAAAGATATTTTATATTTCCGTGGCAGTGCCCTTAAGTAGATGATACCTCATTTTGTGCACGGATTACGGAACATGGAGGATGGAAAATGGTATTTACTAGGGATGTGAAAAATCTACTCGAAAATCGTCTCATGCTCACCGCGACTCAAAAAGTATTTGTTTTTTTATTATTATTATTATTATAAAGTTTTAGAAAAAAAGTTTTCCCCCAAAAACGTTTTAATCGCTTATTCGGAAATTGCTTGTTAAAGGGCCTACACCATGCTTTTAAAACTATATTTTTTGTATAAATATATGCTCAAAATTGAGTCTTATGCCTCATTCACACTACAGATATATATTTGAACGTTTTGCTTGGTAATTCAATGTAATCTCAATGGAAACCAGCTTTAAAGCCTGGGCGTGTCGGCTGTCCTTGGAATCCAGGCTTTAAAGCTGGTTTCCATTGAGATTACATTGAATTACCAAGCAAAACGTTCAACTATATATCTGTAGTGTGAATGAGGCATTAGACAGGTTTTAACCCTCAACAAACACTCTGACCATTCTTTTTGTTTGTTCTAGCTCTACTATAATGAGGCTCTCCAGCTGCAATACCAAAACGGCCTCTGTTTGCTCAGGGGCGCATCTAGTGGGGTTTTTCCAGAAAAAAAAGTTTTTTGAAAAAAAGTGTTTTGAAAAAAAAAAAGTTTTTGAAAAAAAAAGTTTTGAAAAAAAAAAAAATTGAATTTTTTTTTTTACTTTTTCGAGCGTGACGTCACATGCGTCAACTCTCAGAACAGCACTGTTTTGAGAACCCGCGGAAAGCTTTTCATCTCTGTCTTCCCAAAACCAGAGAAAGTCACAATGTACAGAAATAGGACTTTGTGAGGATAGAAGGTGCCAGTGGGACCCCAAAAAAAGGTTTTAAAATAGAAAAAGTGAAAATTCATGGTGTAGGTCCTTTAATGGAAGCGTCACCGGGAGGCTCTCTCCATTCCGACATGTCGCCACTCCGAAATGTACTTCTTATTGTCGGAGTGGCGACACTGCATGGGCCTAAGGTTTAGGGTTAGAGCACTCAGCGTCACCTCGTGTGCTGTGATTTTGTCAAGATTGACAATAAAACACAACAAAAAATACATTACTCATCATTAATGCGACACACCCGTGGATGCGGTCGGGGAGGGAGAGTGAGGTAGACCAAAGCTCCACATTTGATACACTAGCCTGGGGTGCCAGCCAGAGCGCTCCCACTACATTCTATGGACTTTAGTCTCTAGAGAACAGACTCCATGCTAACGCAAGGAAGAGCAATTATTTATTATAATTATTATTAGGGCTTTGATGCAAGTTATAATGGGTGCAGCTGCATGAGTTGTGTTGCTTAAAGTAATGTGCCATTGTGCTCTCCTCTCAGCTGATGCTTAGAGGAAAAAAAGTCGACCGAGGCGTTGATTTTCGGCCTCGGCGTGCCGATTCGCAAATAATGCGTTGATTAACATCCCTAGTATTTACACTCAGGAATCCAGAGTTGAATGTCATGTTGTTTTTATGCTCCTAGATATCCTGATTGTGCCTCCACACATTAAAGAAGAACAGGAGGAGCTACTTCAAGAACCAGAGGAGCCTGGTGGGTCAACGTTGACATTACTAGCAGTGAAAAGTGAAGTTGATGTCAAAAACATCTCTTCACACTGTGCCGAAGTTGAAGTTAAACTTGAATCTTACACTGCATTCACTGATGACAGTAATCATTGTGAGGAGACCTGTGGAGGTGAGTCAGTGTTAAACACATGACCTACCTTTTGGAAAATTGGCCTTAAAGGGGAGAACCACCCATTTTCTAAAGATTTTTTTGGGGGGCTTTTATGCCTTTATTTGATAGGACAGGAGACTGACAGGAAAGGTTTTCACTGAAGAAAAACCTTTCAAGTGTAAACATTGTAACAAGAGTTTCTCTTCGTCAACAAACCTGGAGATACACCACCGTGTCCACACCCACACTGGAGAACAACTTTTCCACTGTGAGCATTGCGACAAGAGTTCAATTTTCATCTTATGTACTGAAGAAACATCAGCGTCTCTACATGGGCAAGTTATGACTTCCGGTTGGTTCTAGCGGAAGTGGTGGAAGTGCTGCGATTAACGGAAGTTACGTCATGCAGTGCGGGTCTGTTTACACTCCCCAGCAAAACAAACACAAGTAGATTGTAGCTTTTAACTCGCTCTTAATTGGTGTAACATCACTTGTTTTTGTTTGTATATTGTATATTGTATATTGTTTATTGCGAGCGCAACCGAAGGAGCGGGATAAGTAGAACAGATTCTTTTTCAGCAGGGAATTTGTTTGCAGGGACACCTCCTTGAATTTTCTCTGTTTCATATCTTGACCAGGCTTTTCTCTTCAGAGATGAGTAAGCTTGGCTACGCGAGGCTACTTAAGAACATACTAAAGTTCTAGAAAATTAAACCTTCCGGAAAGGCTTCATTTTCAAGATGGCGTTACTGGCGTCCATGATGGCTGCTGGGACCTTAAAATGCCTATAAACTGGGATTTAATTTGGGGAAAAAAAGTAACATAATTATTAGTAACATAATTCATTGAAAAATCTCTTCCATCAATTATTTGGGGTTTCAACCATATACTGACCTAACTCTTTCTCAGCCACGGGGAGCCACTTAATTTTAAAACCGGATAAAACCGTACTTATTCTGTACTTAAATTATCCGACCGGAATTTTCCGTACTAGGTAATTAAAAACAAATTTTTAATTAAAAAAAATGATAACGATGAAAAAAAAAAAGATCGGTAGCTGTCTTCCATCTCTTCTTTGACTGATCTAAAAGGATCATTCTCTCAACCCTCTGAACCGGAAGTACTTCTGGTAGCTTTCAGCCAGCATAGCCACAGTCCCGTCCACTTTCATTGTAGGAGGAGGCGTTAGCATAGCATCTGTCCGTGATTAACCTGACTACCGCCAGATAGGTGGCAGCAGTGCGTACCGCCCTACGTTGGGCGGTACGCACTGCTGCCACCTATCTGGCGGTAGTCAGGTTAGTCAGTGATGTTTTCGATAAGAACAAATTTGACATGGGCGCTTCATACGGAGTGGATTGGATTACATTCGCTTACCTCGATGTGCACGGATCGTGCACGCAAAGCGCACGGGGGGAGATCAAGCCCCCAGAACCCAGGGCTAGATTTGAAACAACCCCGATGGTGGCCAAAGTTGGAGCTGCAGCCTAAACGTGCATTTTGGCCCCGCCCCCTCCACTTCCTCTGAACAGAGAGCAGCGTGACGTCATTTTTGGCCACTAGGTAGTGTGGGTAATTTCCCCCAGAATGCACCTGGATTAGCTACATGCTAGCATGTACCCGTTGCTTCAAAACGCCACTGAGCACTTGCATTGAAATGATAGTGGGGGCGGGGCCGTTCCGCTCTCTATTTTATATATACTCTATGGGGGAGATGCCTCCGGCAAAATCCCCACTATATGCCAATGCAGATCGAGACACTTCGCTGGTGAGTAAACGGTGGGGGATCGAAAGAAGAAAAAAAAAGAACGGTGCCATCCAAGAAGGACGGGGGGGCGCGCTGATGCTCATAATCATGATATTACGTCTCAGATCATAATACAATAATAGAAATTTCCGGCTAGTCCACAGACAAGCCATTCTGGCCAGGCTGGGAAAGTGTTTTTAATGTTGGATTAATTGCAAACAGACCACTAGGTCTGTTTGTGACACTAGTCACGCCATCTTGAAAATGAAGCGTTTCCGGAAGGTTTATTTTCCAAAACCTTTAGTTTATTCTTAAGCATGCATAGTTGGGTCATTTCCGATAATTCCGTGACCGTGGAGACTGAGCAAAGGTCCGTTTATCAGGCCGGCTTTACACTGCCACTGAAATCTTGCCTGAATCAGATCTGAGTCACATCAAAAGTGGAATCCGTTTTTTTTTTAATAGTCTAAATCCAAACAGGTCACATGCAGGTCACATGAAATCCGATTTTGAAAACCACATCCAGAGGTGGTTTCAAATCCGATCCATATCTGAATCTGAGGACATCTGTCTCAGTCTGAAAGCAGTAACCACATCCACCCCATAGAGTTATACGCAAGTCACATGCAAGTCACATCAAACTGACCAAAGTCACTTGTAGTGCGACCCGAGCGCGGAGCGCCCCCACTGTATTGATGTCATTACAGCGCGCGAGTATTTACTATTTGATTACAGCGCATATTACAGCGCGCTGAGCACATGAGAAAAACAAGAGAGGAGAGAGAAAACACGTGATCTAAATAGATAAAACCAGAGCGAAGAGCGAAAAAGAAGAGAGAAAAACAATATTTTAACGTGTGTTTGTTTTTGTTGTAGTCGCTTGTCTGTTTCCTGAACGTGATCAACTAGTGTCAACGGTGTGACGTAACGCCATGACGTCACTTATTAAGGTAAAATAACACATTGAGCTCCAATGCCCCTCGCAAAAATGCGGGCAACATTTGTAAGAGCCCAAAATCCAAAATGGCTGCCATCAGCTATGACGAAACATTTTCAATGGTTTGACCTACGGTGATGAGTAGAACTAGTTTTCTGTGACTTTTTGGGTTGAGGAATCCATAGTTGATGTTAATTTAATGATTTAACCTGTCTTTTTTTATTCTGATCTGAAAATAATGATTACACAGAGGTCATCTCAAAGGTCATTTCAAAGGTCACATTTTGTCTTATACAGTGATTATTTATCAGACTAATAAACCGCTACACTTCATCAGAATCTGTTGATTCTGTTGAGTCACATCAGTTGGGAGCTGCTGGGGGAAGGGTGTAAGGTAGTTTGTTCTTTCAAGATGAAGATTCAGTGAGTCATCTTCAGGTGGAAGACAGAGTGTAAATTGTTTCTTATGAGTTCCACTTTGAAGCTCTGGCCTGCCCATGGGTAAAAACTGATCTGGAAAAGCCCTGTTGTCTATCATGTTCTTTTTCTGCTCCTAGACACCCTGCACATGGTTGTGTGTAAAGAGGAGGTTTCTCCTGAACAGGAGAGGAGCCCCAGTCTGCTCCAGGAGGAACCAGAGCCCCAACAGATTAAAGAGGAACAGGAGGAACCAGAGCCTCCACACATTAAAGAGGAACAGGAGGAACCAGAGCCTCCACACATTAAAGAGGAACAGGAGGAACCATAGCCCCAACAAATTAAAGAGGAACAGGAGGAGCTACTTCACAGACCAGAGAAGCCTGTTGATGAAGACATCTCTTCACATTGTTCTGAAGTTGAAGTTGAGCTTGAATCTGACACTGAAGTCACTGAAGACAGCGATGATTGGGGGAAGACAAGTGGAGATGTCCAAACTGGTGAAAAACCTTTCCATTGTAAACTCTGTAACAAGAGTTATATCTGTTCATCTGAACTGAAGAGACATAAGCGTGTCCACACTGGAGAAAAACCTTTCCACTGTAAACATTGTGACAAGAGTTTTGGTGTGTCTGGTGACCTGAAGAGACACCAGCGTGTCCACACTGGAAAAAAACCTTTCCACTGTAAAAGAAAATTAAAAAGAGTTTCAGTGAGTCAGGTCACCTGAAGACACACCAGCGTGTCCACACTGGAGAAAAACCTTTTAAATGTAAACATTGTAACAAGAGTTTCAGTCAGTCATGTTCCCTGAGGAGCAGGGGCGGTTTTTATAAACTGGGGGCTCCCCACAAAGGTAGTAAAAGAGGCCCCCCCCATGAGCGCGTGTGAAAAATAGGTATGCGTGAAAAAACAGTAGGCTATGCGCGCGTGCGAAGTGCAGGAATTAAAAATGACACCCTCCAACTCAATACCTATTCTGAAAAAGTGATGATTTAGCATGACAAGACAATGAACTTGACAAGACAATAAAGAGCAGAGGCAGAGGAAGCCTATTTGTTGTCATTATGGTTGGTTTTAAATACCTAACCACAATCATTTTGGATCTATTTGATTAATTTAAGAAGAGTACAGTAAGATAAAGTAAGGTAATCAAAGGTATACAGAGTAGGCCTATATGTATATTTTTATACAGGACATATTTGATGCAGGACAATAATTATTTTAATAACAATAAGGGAATATCAGTGAATAATAATACTTTAAAATTATATTTTTACAATTCCTTTTTAATTATTATTTTTCAAAATTTAGATAAAATTAAAGCTGCAAGCATCAATGACCGGGCCCTCGCAGCTCTACCCACGTCACAAGGGGCAACAGCCAATCAGAGGAGGGGATGGGACTAAGTTAAACCAATTAAGGTGAAGGACTCTTAATGAAGTCATATGACACCAGCCACAAGTCTGTACGACAAACGGTTCATGAGATATAGAGGCACTTCCTGTTTGGCGAAGGGAACTTCCTGTTTGGCGAAGGAAGCGCCAATTAAGGTTAAGGACTCTTAATCAAGTCATATGACACCAGCCCCGAGTCTGTACGACAAACGGTTCATGAGATATATAGGCACTTCCTGTTTGGTGAAGGGCACTTCCTGTTTGGCGAAGGAAGTTTGATCTGTGTGTGAAACCTATTGACTCCAGTGAGCAGTTGGTCAATTCTTTAAAAAATCATAACTTTTGACAGGAATGGGCTAGAGACTTACTTTTTTTTCTAAATGCTCAGAATAATGAGCCCAGTAGGGGGCCCCCTCTGCCTAGGGGCTCTACGCAGTTGCGTAGTCTGCGTAGAGCAAATGCCCGCCCCTGCTGAGGAGACACCAGCGTGTCCACAATGGAGAAAAACCTTTCCACTGTAAACATTGTGACAAGAGTTTCAGTGTGTCTGGTGACCTGAAGAGACACCAGCGTGTCCACACAGGAGAAAAACCTTTTAAATGTAAACATTGTGACAAGAGTTTCAGTCAGTCAGGTTCCCTGAAGAAACACCAGCGTGTCCACACTAGTATTGATGTACTCGAGTCAATGACTTGTCTTGAGTCAGGTCTCGAGTCCGAATTGTCATTGACTCTGTATCGCCATTGACTATTCAGTCTTGACTCGGACTTGGACAAAGGGACTCAGGACTCTTCCCCAACCTTGTCCACTAGGGACAATAGTCAATACAGTGTAATGAAATAATTGTATTATACCCATATTATGAGGAGCCCTGTGATTTTATTACATTATGAGTTTGTTTTACATTATGAGCCATTATTACATTATGAGTTGCTACAAGGCTAAGGTTCACACCCGCATCCTGAGGGCCCCAGAGCTGAAGAAGATCCAAGTCCTGGGCACTGGGGTGTTTGGCACACTGCATAAGGTGGGGAAAGCTTTTATTTATGAGAACTATCAAGTGCTATTCTTTTTCATATACATTTTATTCAGATCAAACGGTATCAGTAATAATAAGGACTGTATAAGTAAGATGTTAACCTTCATCCATTATCCATAATACAAAAGAGAGCAATAAGAATAGTACACAAGGTAGGGTTTTATGAGCATACAAATAATCTATTTTTGAGTTCTTGTACATTGAAGCTTGCTGACTTCAAAACTGCTCAACTAATGTTTAAGGCAAGTAATAAACTACTTCCCGCGAACATTCTGGAAATACATTTTAAACAAGCAAGTGCTCAGACCACTCGAAAGAGTATTTGCATTTCAGTTTGTGGAGTAAAGATTTGGAACAGTTTGACATAAGAGATTAAACAATAGAATTATCTTACAATTAAAAAAAAGACTCAAATCCAATGTCCTGGCTAAATACAGTAAAACAGTTCTTTTTTTTCTTTTTTTTTAATCACATATGCTTATTAAATGGGTGTTAATGGCAATAGCTTCATAGGGATTTTAGATCCATCAAATGGTAAATGCTTTAATCTGCTACTGCTGATATATTTGGGTTTTCATTTACGTTTTATTTCATTTTCATTCTCTTTAGAAGGTAAACTTGTATACCATACTCTTATAACATATTACTGTATCTTAAACCATGAATATGTAGGATAGGCATTCTTGATTTGCTATTGTTGATGAATATGTTTTTTTTTTGCTTCAGCCTATTCCTTTTGATCACCTTAAACAGTGTACGTCTAAGTGTCCCAACACATTATAAAGGTTCTTTCAGATTTAAATTTGTTGTATGCGAGCTATTAAAGGCTACTTAACATGTTAATTCCATTTTCTACTGTAATCCATAGAAGAGCTTGCATCTTGGGAATGGTCTTATTGTGTCTAAAATGACATCAACAAGAGCTAGGAATTGGTTGTTGATACAAGTAGGCTACACCTAATTACAGCTAAGTCTAGTTACTCTTACTAATGCCTTTAATTATCAATTTTACTTTATCTGTTTATTTAGCTGGGACATGTGGTAGGCTACTATAGGCTATAGGCTATTAATGTATTAATGAAAATACACTTTGTGTGTATCTACACCAGGGGTCTTCAACAGGGGGTCCGGGACCCCATAGGGGGAGGCACCAGATCTATGTGTGATGGGACCATTCTTCTAAATTAACAACCCTCTCATCCCTTTTCTGAGGAGAACTTTAGCCAAAAATAGCAGATCTACAAGCTTGTAGATCTGCTATTTTTGGCAAATAGGTTTGGTGTAGAGGTAAAAATAAGAGTGGACAAAGTACAGAGTAAAGGTCAAATTTACTAAGTAAATGATCAAGGACATAAAGAGTAAAATGACTGAAAAATATAAAATAAAATAAAAAAACGTCCCAAAAAGCGCAGTTTTCAAACTCTAATGGGCGCTGGACAGCAGGCGGCTCTCCATGTCGGCATTTTTGACCCACGCACGTGTTCGGGGACACCTCTTCCACACCACACTCTCCGCTAAGCATTGCTGCAACTGCTGCAGGCCGTCCAGTGCAGCCAGGCGCTCAAAAAGGCCTCAAAATGCGCAATTTTCCGACTAGTGGGCGCTAGAGAGCAGGCGGCTCTTCGTGTCGGCACTTTGGACCCATGCATGTGTTCGGGGAGATCTCCTCTTCCACACTACACTCTCCGCGTTAGCGGGAGAGGTGTCATTGCAACTGCTGCTGGCCGTCCAGTGCGGCCAGGTGCACAAAACGGCCTCAAAAGGCACCATTTTCCGTCTGGCCGCGTCTCTTTCTCTCTTTGTGTCGGAACTGTGTGTGTGTGTGTGTGTGTGTGTGTGTATATAATCATTCAAAAGAAAAATCACAACACATTATAAACCATTCTATGACTTATTGTATGGTAAAGGATAAATGCAGTAACACTGCATTTATCCTGTGTAATTACTGTTATAAGCATTCATGAGTGCTCATAATGCATTCATAATACATTATGAACCATGTTACATTATCTGCTTAACATATACTCTTACCAGCTTGTCAACACTATACTATATACTGCTTGTTATAACAAAGTACAATTAATATCATGCAGAATTCAGTTCAACCTTTTGGTCCACAACAATATTTTCTGCTGTTCATGTGGCCCCATAGAACCTTTTGAAGCAGTTTTGAGCGCCTGGCTGCACTGGACGGCCAGCAGCAGTTGCGATGCCGCCTCTCCCGCTTAGCGGAGAGTGTGGTGTGGAAGAGGATATCTCCCCGAACGCGTGCCCGCCTGCTCTGAAAATGGCACCTTCTGAAGCATTTTTGAGCGCCTGCACTGGACGGCCTGCAGCAGTAGCAATGCCGCCTCTCCTGCTAAGCGGAGAGTGTGGTGTGGCAGAAGAGGTCTCCCTGAACGCGTGCATGGGTCAAAAGTGCCGACACGAAGAGCCGCCTGCTCTCCAGCGCCCACTAGAGTCAGAAAATGGCGCCTTTTGAGGCCTTTTTGAGCGCCTGGCTGCACTGGACGGCCTGCAGTAGTTGCAATGCCGCCTCTCCCACTTAGCGGAGAGTGTGGTGTGGCAGAGGAGGTCTCCCTGAACGTGTGCATGGGACAAAAGTGCCGACACGAAGAGCTGCCTGCTCTCCAGTGCCCACTAAATTCTGAAAATGGCGCATTTTGAGGACTTTTTGAGCGCCTGGCTGCACTGGACGGCCTGCAGTAGTTGCAATGCCGCCTCTCCCACTTAGCGGAGAGTGTGGTGTGGCAGAGGAGGTCTCCCTGAACGTGTGCATGGGTCAAAAGTGCCGACGTGAAGAGCCGCCTGCTCCCCAGCGCCCTCTAGAGTCAGAAAACGGCACCTTTTGAGGCATTTTTGAGCGCCTGGCTGCACTGGACGGCCTGCAGCAGTAGCAATGCTGCCTCTCCCGCTTAGTGGAGAGCGTGGTGTGACAGAGGAGGTCTCCCTGAACGCGTGCATTGGTCAAAAGTGCCGACACGAAGAGCCGCCTGCCGTCCAGCACCCACTAGATTCAGAAAATGGCGCCTTGCTAGGCCTTTTTGAGCACCTGGCTGCACTGGACGGCCTGCAGTAGTAGTGTGGTGTGACAGAGGAGGACTCCCTGAACGTGTGCATGAGTCCAAAGTGCCGACATGAAGAGTTGTCTCCTGTCCAGTGTCCAATTTGTAAAGGCTATGCACTCTATTGAACATCATTTATACATTTATATAATATTTATATAATTAAAACTTTTTTATTTTACCCAAAAACATAATTATCATTGTGTATGTTCGTATAAATGCTTAATCTATGTTTTGATTGTGCATATCATGGGAAAATGTATCGTTTTTCAGCATTTTTCAATTGGCTGAGGGGTACTCTTATTTTGAAGAGAGATCCTTATATTCGCCAGTTTCACAGAAGCGAGAGACCTGCATCCATACCCGCCTCTCTTCAAGAGCTGCGTGAACTGAGCAAATATAGAACTTCCGTGTTAGAGAGAGCACACTTAAGACTTCCGGTTTGATTTATTCGCCTTCAAAATAAAATGCTCGTAATTAATGCCATTGAAAAACATTTAATTTGCAGATTATATGCTCATTAAAAATATAAATTAGGCATTTGAACAAAGTCATATAACAAAAAATGTGTTTGTGTAATAAAAAAGATTAAACAAAATATATCTAAATAGATAAATGCTGTTCACTGGAGTGCATAGCCTTTACAAATTCGACACTGGAGAACAGACAGCTTTTCGTGTCAGAACTTTTGACACACACACACGTTCGGGGAGACCTCCTCTACCACACCACACTGAGGCGGCATTGCAAAATTAGCTGCCTCTCCCACTTAGCAGCTAGAGGGTGTGGTGTGGTAGAGGAGGTCTCTGTAAACGCTTTGTGTCAAAAGTGCCGACACGAAGAGCTCTCTGTTTTCCAGTGTCCCATTTGTAAATGCTATGCACTCCATTGAAGCGCATTTATCTATTTGTATATTTCTTTATTTTTACACAGACATAATTTTCGTTGTATAGCTTCAATTAAATGCTTAATCTAGAGGCTATGTTTAATTTGTATATGATAAAATCATATAGCTACAAATTAATCGTTTTTCAATGGCGTTAGGGGTACCGTTATTCTGAAGAGATCGATACCGGATGTCTTATATTTGCTGGCACTAAATTTGCTCACAGAACATAGCCCGAAAAGAGCAGGGTGAACGAACAGCGTGTATCAAAACATGATGATACAGTAAAGGTCAGTGTTATAGGCTACGTTTGCGGTGCACAAGCCTTTGTGTAACTGGCGTTGGACAGTAAAGAGTGACATGCTGTCTGGTTGTGAAAACGGGAGAAATAAATGACATTTTAAAGTTTGTTTGTGCGGGCTAATGCTAAGCTATGGAACCTAGAATTATATATATTTGAACCTTAATTGATTGATTTAAGACTTTATTAGAAGTTTGCATAGGAAAGGGGCTTCATGACGGTACAGTTCACTGGTACAAGGTCAACCAAAATGAGATCCTAGAAAACACTTGGCATATTTGCACAGGAAACCATCTAAGTAGGCTATCTCAAATAACATTGAATGACGTATACAGTACTATGCATATAGTCAGAAAAAAAGAAAATAAAACAGTGCAAAAAATATAGATATAGGCCTACAGTAAAGAAGGGCCAGTGGGAAGGTAAAACTGGGCTAGGTTTTCTTTTTTTCTTTTTTTACCAGTTACAAGTGTTTTTTTTTTTTTTTTTTTTTTTAATTTTAGGGCGCTTTTAAATTAATTCATATTAACGACATTGAAATTAAAAAGAAGAAGAAAGAAATAATATTATTGTTGAAGTTCTGTTGAGTTTAAGTGTTATTCTTCTTAACAAATCCTGATGATAAACTCTGGTATTCTATTCTATTAGTTTCATTCCAGAGTCTGTGGAGTCCAGACTGCAGGTGAAACAAGAGGAACCTGAACACCAGCCAGAGCTCAGTAAGTTGTTTCACTGTCTCTCTCCTTCTTTGCTTTTTTCCAAAGGTGTTTATACCAGGGATTTTCAAACTTTTATCTTTTTTTTTTATTTTTTTTACTCAGGGCACCCCTGTAAATAACCAGAGTTAGGGCTGAAGTATTCTGTATTTTTTTTTATATCTTATGTTTTAGCTCACGTCTTTACATGACGCAAATATGCACATCTTTCTTTTCACAACACCAGACCAGAGGCAGCTCCACAAATCATGTTCAGCCCAGATTTAACTCTAAAAAGCTCTAATTCGTTCTCCTGCAGTCTGCTATACCACCAACATGTGGAACGCCCTACCGCATGCCTTAAATGAGAGCAAATCCCTAGACTCTTTCAAAATAGTTCTGAAAGGTCACCTACAGAAGGCTGCTTCTCGAACCTCGTAATAGACTAAGCCCATACCTATACCTCCCCTTTTCCATTGTAGATAGCTCTTATTTCTCTATTGATAATTCTTCCCTTGTTATTTTTTATGCCTGCTTTTTTCTCCCTTTTGTTACTGATAATTTACCTACTGTGTTCTATCCGTCTGTCTTTCAATGTTATATGAAAGTAAATGTTCCTGTGTAAATAAGCTGAAAATCTACTAGGATCTTCTTTTAGTTGACCTTGTACCAGTGATTTGTCATGAAACTGTACTGTTTCTATAAAAAAAAAAAAAAAATACATTCTTCAATCAATCAATCCACCTGAGATACGGTAGGGCCTACCGAAACGGAAACTTCTCTAGTAGGTCACAGAGAAATTTCCGTTTCCATCAGAACTGATTGAAAATATATTTATATTTGACGTTTAACCTTGAACCCCTGCATCCCTATTCTGCGGGGAAGGTTCACCAAAAGTAGCTGATCTACAAGCTCACAACACGTCTCAACGAGACACGTTGTGAGCTTTGTAGATCTGCTATTGTTTTGGTGAAGAGAGTTTGCTGTAGATGGAAAAAATAACTCATCAAGTGCAGTGCAGATCAGGTCTGTTTTACAGCATCCAAATGACTGGCATCTAGGCACCCACTTTGGGTAATCCTGGTTCATAAATTACAGCTGCTAAACTGTGCTATAAACACTCTTTGTCCCTGTAATGTAGCAATGTGTTTATGGAGGAATACCTGAGACACGAGGGCATGAAGGCAATTCATAGACTGTAAACAAATATGGACGGTGTTATGCCATTGGTTTCTATGCTGCGAAAATTCCACTTTTTTGTCCCTTGTACGGGTCATTGTAGAAATCAACGTTCACTGGTAGAAATGGTACCATCTCAAATGCTATCGGCTGCCAACGGTCACGTGCAACCGCAGGGATACTTGGGAGAATGTGGTGTTGAGCTTCCCAAATAAAGCACACGAAGAAGAACCATCACAAGCATATGAGCACAAGCCCCTCCTACAGCATACCCTGCTTTAACATGAAATATAACATAAATTGGACCATATTTTCACAAAACGCATATCATGGTGATTGAAATGAGGCTTTAAACTAGCGACAGGAACCATGAAGTACCTATGAAAATGTTTATTAAGGTAAGAACATCGAATGTAAAAGTTTGGGGGGAATAGATTGGAACCAATGGAGAACAGGTTGCTTCTGGTACCAGAAGAGCACAACTAGTGGCCAATCTTTATGTTCCTTGTTGCTTCATTTTAAATCCTGATGCCTGTCCCCCTGAGGCAATTACTATAGATTTAACACTTACTACTGATCTGATGCCCAAATGGCCTTTCCTCCGGCGTCATCTTTTGGCCAAACTCTCCACTTGCACACAGGGTGTCTCAAAAATGTAATGGGCAGATTCAGATCATCATGAAACTTGATCAGGCGCTTTAATGCTTCCTGGACGATTAACCCTAACCTGTTCCAATGACCTACCATCTAGCGCCACCATCAGATAAAAAGTAATGACGTTTCACACAAGGTTGGAGCTGCTCGATTATGGCATAAATTATCTAAACTACTTTTGTTTTATATGATTATTTACTCCTTGAAACCAAAGTGTTGACAAACAGATGCTTTGGTTTTACCTTTTTTTCTTCAGAACTAAATATCTCACAGCTGAGATGGATACAGTATGAGATCTATTACGATACAATATGATATTACACTAATCTATTATTGTGTATTCTAGTTATCCTAGTAATACATTAATACTTATATAGTGTATTATAATCACAGTTATAATCCATTTTAGTGTATTATAATTAGGATAGTTGTAATATAAATTTATATTGTATTATAATCACAGTTAAAATGGTCAATTTGTTTCTTACCAATAGGGGTACCTTTGTGTAATGTAAAATGTAGATAATGTTAAGTGGTATGTGTGTAAGTGTCGTGTAGTGTGGTGCTAAAGCTGCAGTCGAAAAGGGGCTTTACTTGCAATGCAATGCTTACTTGCAATGCTTCCTCTGTTTCACATCATTTCTAAAACAAATGATACGTCAAACGACCAACTTCCGTAATCCAGAAATTGGTCTTTTACTAAGTCTATACAACCTTATAGTAAGTAGTAGTAAGTAAACTTTATTTATATAGCACCTTTCGAAACAAGGTTACAGAGTGCTTTACAGTATACACAATATAAACATTAACAAGTAACAGGGTAAAAATGTGAACAAGAATAAAAATACAGAAACCCAGGAAAAAGTGCAATGACCTGAACAATAAGGCCAGTAAAAATATCATGAAGTAAAATTAATTTGAAACAGATGTGTTTTCAGCATATGTTTAAAACTGTTGACTGACAGTAGTTTTTAATGGCAAAGGTAAGGTGTTCCACAAAGTAGGAGTCACCACTGCGAAGGCCTGATCTCCCTTCGTCTTAAGATTGGACACAGGGACTTCCAGGAGGCACTTGTTAGAGGATCTAAGTAAGCGATCCTCTAAGAGAGGGTTTAGGAGGCAATAGGTCAATAATGTAAAGCAGGTCCAGCCCATGCAACGCTTTATGTGTTATCAAAAGTATTTTAAAATCTATTCTAGCTTTTAATAGGTAGCCAGTGAAGTGAGGCTAACACCAGGGTTATGTGTGCTCTGCAGTTAGTGTTGGTGAGGATTCTTATAGTAATATATACTTGGTAGAAGGGTAGGGGGTATATCTTTTGGTGGGGTGGGATGGACATATAAGAAAGTATGGCTGCAGAAACATTACAAGCAGATGGTCTACTTTCATCTCATTCACTTTAGTTTAGATCATTATTTGCTTATTCTTATGTGATGGTCTGGCTCCAGGACCACCACAAAAAAGGGGAGACGACACAGAGGTCAAATGCAAAAGATAGTGTTTTTATTTACAAAATGAATGAATTAAAGCAATTAAGGCAAAAACGGTTTCCAAAAATAAACAGGGTCCCACAGGGAACCCTGGCCTAACTTGTGCCACCAATAACCACATATTAACTACCATAACTGTGTACATAATTAAGTATACATGGGCCCCACTAAAACTAACCCCCCCAGCTCAATTCTCCATTCAGCTTCTGCCCCACCCTCTCTCAGCAACTGGTACCTTGGAGCCTTTAAGAGAAAGGTTAAAGGCCCATTCCCACTGGGCCAGATAACAGATATCTGGAGATATTTCTCCAGATATTTTTCCATTCAAAGTGGATGGTAGATACAGATAAAAAAAATATATACCACAGATATTTGCCACAGATACTTTTATCTGTGGCAAATTTTTTTTTATCTGTATCTACCATCCACTTTGCATGGAGAAATATCTGGAGAAATATCTCCAGATATCTGTTATCTGGCCCAGTGGGAATGGGCCTTTAGGCATACACAAAACAGATTTTGAACACAGAGTTAATCTAAGGGGCACTAAGTAAATCATGAGCATCCACATGGCACATTATGCTCTTTCCAATGGTTTTTTCCATGTTTTTCCTTCCTGTGTGCATTACAAATGCAGACAGGATGAGAAGAACTCAGTGCTATGTGCGACTGTGACACACAAGCACAAGATCTCTCAAAATTGATATTGCGTTTGCGTCTATCACGCTCTGAAAACGCAATACCATAACTTGGGCTGAGAACATTACACACAGGAACATGGCCACACAAATCAGACCTTTTAACCTTGCCACTGCAGGCTGAGACCTTTCCAAACTAGGAAACAGAGCAGGCACTTTTACGGTCTGACTCTGTTTTCCAGCTCTTTGGCAAGTAGGACAATTTTTTATGTACTCCGCCACGCTTCTTTTAACACGGGGCCAAAAGAACTTTTCCAAAACCCGATTGTATGTTCTACGCACACCCATATGCCCCGACTCATAGTGAGCAATGCGCAAAATGACCTCTTGGAATTTGGAAGGAATGACAATTTGGAAAACAGGGTCTCCAATGAACCCTTGGCCACGTGGCCCACACTTGCGCAGCAGCACTCCATTCTCAATGAAGTAGCCCTGTGCAAGATTTTTCACCTCAGTTTTGGGGAGAACAAGATTGAACAGCTCTTTCAGTGTGGGATCGGCTTTCTGCTCCCTCACCAACTCATCATCCTTCGGAGGAGGAGTCAACACCTGCTGCTCATACAAATTAGCTCTGATGATAGATCTCATGTTTTCTTTCTTCCTTTTATCACCAACCTCAATTTGGTAGTGAGCTCCAATTTTAATGAGCTGGTCACTGGAGCAGGCATCCAACCTCTCCTCCGACGGAGCTGCCACAAACTCCTCCATCATGAACTCCAAACAAGAAAGAACAACGATGGATAATTAATCCAAAGCCACCAGCACCAGACTGTAGGGCCTTTAAATGCACGCCAAAAAAAAAGAGCCAATTGCAAAAGAGCCAAAAAACCGAATGCAAATCAATTCTATTGAGCCTCCCCTTTAACTGCAAAAACTTTAGGAGTTATAAATAGTCTTCAGGTTATAACTATCCCAGCTGGAAAACCAAAAATATAAGTGCCCCTCTCTTTTAAACCCCCCACGCTAACTCCCCCCAGCTGCCTGTGCTTGGGTAGCGGTGGGTATTGATGCACTGAAGGCCACCGCAAAGGCCTAGCTTATACTAGGAGTAGGAAGAGCAACCAGTGGCTGGTGACCCACATCTACTCTCTAGCCGTGCCCCCGAGACGGAGTATGCACACGCCGGTGCACACTCGCAATCTGCCAGCCGCACCTTGCACCTAAAACCACCCCTGGCCTAAACGCTTATTTAACCCCAGTAGCCCCACGCACCTCACAGGGACACTTATATAATAATTACAATTACATTTAACCAGCCAGGAAACGTTATTTCCTTTACTTTACCAGTACAAAAAACCTAAAAGACTATATAGAGTTGGCCCAACAAACTGATATGCAAAAAAAAAGTGACTTATGTTTTTAAGTCTGGTGACCCTTTAACACACTTCTTAGACCTCTGAACGCTCCCCAACAAGCCTGAACATGGAATTCCCAACAGTGACAACACTTGGGAGATTCCCCAGTTCAACGGCTCCACCACCTTGCTACCACCAAGGGAAGGTGAGCCTCAGCTTGACCACGCCCCAAACGAGAGCTAACAGTTAAGCTCTATATCTTACCGAATGTTGACTTTAGACGAGCCCCCATTTGTGATGGTCTGGCTCCAGGACCACCACAAAAAAGGGGAGACGACACAGAGGTCAAATGCAAAAGATAGTGTTTTTATTTACAAAATGAATTAATTAAAGCAATTAAGGCAAAAACGGTTTCCAAAAATAAACAGGCAGGGAAACTAACTGCCCATCATTTAACTCAAACTAAAGGTTAACGTAACATAACAATAACTGAGCAGCTGCTCTGAGGTGGCCTGCCGCTCCAGCGGCCTGGAGAGGACTGAGGAGTGAAAGAAGGTTAGTCAGGCAGGTCTTTTATAGTGTTTGGGGGCGGCACTGGCCAGGTGTCTCCCCTCAGCTGATTGCCTCACGACTCCACCCTCCAATCCAGCACTGCAACAGAATAGTTAAAGGCACACACTCAAATAACCTTATCAGGCCATAGGGGCCGTCACACTTAACACCACTTGTGTGAAGTTATTAAAAGTACAATTTCAATTCCCTCTGTTCATTTCAGACCAGTGTGTGGAGTCCAGACTGCAGGTGAAGATGAACTCTCCAGACTCAGCCAGGGACGTTTCTATTAAACAGGAAGAACCTGAAGACCACCAACACTTCAGTAAGTTTAACCACTTGAACCCTAGCATCCCTATGCAGGGGAGAACATTGTGTCACAAGCTCACAACGTGTCAAAAATTATGTTTTAATATTGTTTTATAGTTTCATGATTGAAATTGAATTCTTGCTGTGTTGACAGTATATGTATTTCGTTAAAAATCATCCTAAAACGTTAAAGCCAGATTTGTCATAACTTCAGTTTCAAACAACCGTAATAACCTGTAACTAGTAACTTTACTTGTTTAGTCATTCTAAAGTTGCGTTCCCACAGAAAATAAAATAGTAGTTCCGTCATTGCAAAGACGCGACTCGGCGTGGCGTTGTATCAATTTGTACAAATGAGGCGAAGGAAGCGTTTCGTCGCTTCGGTACTCTTCACTCTAACTGAAAAATGGCAACTGAGGCAATGTTCGCTTCTCCATCACTTCAGCCTTTGCACATTAAAGTTGTTATGTAAGGAATTACCTATATAAACTCAGCAAAAAAAGAAAGGAAACTTGACTTGGGTCCATTATATCTCTCCTTTAATAATACCAATTTGTATTGTGTTTCATATCATTTTTATCGTTGATTCATCACCTTTACAACATGGTACAGATTGTAAGCATCGGCCATTCGTGGAATGAGCACCACAGCCAAACGTATGGGTACGTGTCGGTCCATTATAACCCCCATTTAATTATTCCAAATGGTGGATTTGTCACCTTTACAACGTGGTACAGCTTGTAAGGATCCGGCATTTGTGGAATGAGCAACACAGCCAAACATGTGGGTAGCGCCCCTCCAAAAATGGTCAAAATGGCCTGGCAGGCCTGCAATACTGTTCTTTTGGTGTTCACCTTTGTTGCTTGGTTCATTGATTGATTGCACTCTCTCACAGTATTGAAGGGGGAAAAAACACATATTGGCCATTTTTATACGGTCAATGTCAGGGAAGCCCAAAACAAGAGTAAATGCCAGCAGAACAGTATTTCTAGCTTTCTGTTATTATAGGGAGATATAATTGACCAAACTCAAGTTTCTTTTCTTTTTTAGTTTAGCTTTTTAGTTAAGCGTTCTTATTTTCAGGCATAGGCCTACAACTGCTGTATTAAAACAGCCACGTGGCCCACACTTGCGCAGCAGCACTCCATTCTCAATGAAGTAGCCCTGTGCAAGATTTTTCACCTCAGTTTTGGGGAGAACAAGATTGAACAGCTCTTTCAGTGTGGGATCGGCTTTCTGCTCCCTCACCAACTCATCATCCTTCGGAGGAGGAGTCAACACCTGCTGCTCATACAAATTAGCTCTGATGATAGATCTCATGTTTTCTTTCTTCCTTTTATCACCAACCTCAATTTGGTAGTGAGCTCCAATTTTAATGAGCTGGTCACTGGAGCAGGCATCCAACCTCTCCTCCGACGGAGCTGCCACAAACTCCTCCATCATGAACTCCAAACAAGAAAGAACAACGATGGATAATTAATCCAAAGCCACCAGCACCAGACTGTAGGGCCTTTAAATGCACGCCAAAAAAAAAGAGCCAATTGCAAAAGAGCCAAAAAACCGAATGCAAATCAATTCTATTGAGCCTCCCCTTTAACTGCAAAAACTTTAGGAGTTATAAATAGTCTTCAGGTTATAACTATCCCAGCTGGAAAACCAAAAATATAAGTGCCCCTCTCTTTTAAACCCCCCACGCTAACTCCCCCCAGCTGCCTGTGCTTGGGTAGCGGTGGGTATTGATGCACTGAAGGCCACCGCAAAGGCCTAGCTTATACTAGGAGTAGGAAGAGCAACCAGTGGCTGGTGACCCACATCTACTCTCTAGCCGTGCCCCCGAGACGGAGTATGCACACGCCGGTGCACACTCGCAATCTGCCAGCCGCACCTTGCACCTAAAACCACCCCTGGCCTAAACGCTTATTTAACCCCAGTAGCCCCACGCACCTCACAGGGACACTTATATAATAATTACAATTACATTTAACCAGCCAGGAAACGTTATTTCCTTTACTTTACCAGTACAAAAAACCTAAAAGACTATATAGAGTTGGCCCAACAAACTGATATGCAAAAAAAAAGTGACTTATGTTTTTAAGTCTGGTGACCCTTTAACACACTTCTTAGACCTCTGAACGCTCCCCAACAAGCCTGAACATGGAATTCCCAACAGTGACAACACTTGGGAGATTCCCCAGTTCAACGGCTCCACCACCTTGCTACCACCAAGGGAAGGTGAGCCTCAGCTTGACCACGCCCCAAACGAGAGCTAACAGTTAAGCTCTATATCTTACCGAATGTTGACTTTAGACGAGCCCCCATTTGTGATGGTCTGGCTCCAGGACCACCACAAAAAAGGGGAGACGACACAGAGGTCAAATGCAAAAGATAGTGTTTTTATTTACAAAATGAATTAATTAAAGCAATTAAGGCAAAAACGGTTTCCAAAAATAAACAGGCAGGGAAACTAACTGCCCATCATTTAACTCAAACTAAAGGTTAACGTAACATAACAATAACTGAGCAGCTGCTCTGAGGTGGCCTGCCGCTCCAGCGGCCTGGAGAGGACTGAGGAGTGAAAGAAGGTTAGTCAGGCAGGTCTTTTATAGTGTTTGGGGGCGGCACTGGCCAGGTGTCTCCCCTCAGCTGATTGCCTCACGACTCCACCCTCCAATCCAGCACTGCAACAGAATAGTTAAAGGCACACACTCAAATAACCTTATCAGGCCATAGGGGCCGTCACACTTAACACCACTTGTGTGAAGTTATTAAAAGTACAATTTCAATTCCCTCTGTTCATTTCAGACCAGTGTGTGGAGTCCAGACTGCAGGTGAAGATGAACTCTCCAGACTCAGCCAGGGACGTTTCTATTAAACAGGAAGAACCTGAAGACCACCAACACTTCAGTAAGTTTAACCACTTGAACCCTAGCATCCCTATGCAGGGGAGAACATTGTGTCACAAGCTCACAACGTGTCAAAAATTATGTTTTAATATTGTTTTATAGTTTCATGATTGAAATTGAATTCTTGCTGTGTTGACAGTATATGTATTTCGTTAAAAATCATCCTAAAACGTTAAAGCCAGATTTGTCATAACTTCAGTTTCAAACAACCGTAATAACCTGTAACTAGTAACTTTACTTGTTTAGTCATTCTAAAGTTGCGTTCCCACAGAAAATAAAATAGTAGTTCCGTCATTGCAAAGACGCGACTCGGCGTGGCGTTGTATCAATTTGTACAAATGAGGCGAAGGAAGCGTTTCGTCGCTTCGGTACTCTTCACTCTAACTGAAAAATGGCAACTGAGGCAATGTTCGCTTCTCCATCACTTCAGCCTTTGCACATTAAAGTTGTTATGTAAGGAATTACCTATATAAACTCAGCAAAAAAAGAAAGGAAACTTGACTTGGGTCCATTATATCTCTCCTTTAATAATACCAATTTGTATTGTGTTTCATATCATTTTTATCGTTGATTCATCACCTTTACAACATGGTACAGATTGTAAGCATCGGCCATTCGTGGAATGAGCACCACAGCCAAACGTATGGGTACGTGTCGGTCCATTATAACCCCCATTTAATTATTCCAAATGGTGGATTTGTCACCTTTACAACGTGGTACAGCTTGTAAGGATCCGGCATTTGTGGAATGAGCAACACAGCCAAACATGTGGGTAGCGCCCCTCCAAAAATGGTCAAAATGGCCTGGCAGGCCTGCAATACTGTTCTTTTGGTGTTCACCTTTGTTGCTTGGTTCATTGATTGATTGCACTCTCTCACAGTATTGAAGGGGGAAAAAACACATATTGGCCATTTTTATACGGTCAATGTCAGGGAAGCCCAAAACAAGAGTAAATGCCAGCAGAACAGTATTTCTAGCTTTCTGTTATTATAGGGAGATATAATTGACCAAACTCAAGTTTCTTTTCTTTTTTAGTTTAGCTTTTTAGTTAAGCGTTCTTATTTTCAGGCATAGGCCTACAACTGCTGTATTAAAACTTTATTAGAATACTTTACTGTTTTCATGCATAATATGTGTAGTAAATGACAGCATGGAGAGGTAATTAGAATCTAATTACCTCATGCATGATCATCTGATGATCATGCAAATTAAGAAGTTTTTTTGCCATCACAACACCCAGCGACAAATATGACACGATTCAAGCACTAGAAAGACATTTTATACTGTATTTCGGTGGCAGTGCACCTTAAAGGGGGTGTTCAGTCAAATAAAGATGATAACAAGGGTATTTCCAGTTTGTCATACAACAGAGTAATGTATTATTAACCAACAGACAAAATTTGAATGATGAAAAAATCTTAATGTTTGAAAAATTATGTTTCAAAAATGTGTGAAATCCAATACATATTTTTCTGGCCTTTCTGCCAAGGGCTGTAGGAAGTATCTGTACTCATGGAAGTATCTGCTTCCGTTTTCAGGGGTGTTAAAAAGTACTTTTACTCAAAAAAGTAACTAAGTACATTTACTCAAGTACTCTAATTAAGTATAATTTTGAGGTACTTTGACTTGAGTAGGCAATATATATATTTTTTCCAAATAAAAAAAAAGAAAAGAAAAAAGCTCACAATGTGTCAAGCTTGTAGATCTGCTATTTTCAAAATATTTGATGCATTTGAAAACTTTTGCAGTAGTAGTGATTGATTGATTGATTGATTGATTGAAGGCTTTATTAGAAGTTTGCATAGGAAAATGTACAGATTCATGACTGTACAGTTCACTGGTACAAGGTCTACTAAAAGGAGATCCATGAAAAGACTAAGCTTATTTCAACAGGAAACCATTTAAGTATCTCATATAACATTGAATGACAGACAAATAGAACACAGTACTATGCAGTAGATATAAAGAAAAGGAAAAAAAAAAAAAGAAAACAGTAAGTCTAAACAAACGGTAAGTATATACAAGGAAGGGGCAGGGGAGGGGAGGGTTGGGCTAGGTTTTTACCAGTTGCGAATTACATTCGGCAGTTGATACTTTTACTCAAGTAAAATATCACTCTCCAGTGTTTCGTGTCGTCGTCACAGGACGTGCAGACAGCAGACACACACGCACGCACAAGCACGCGCATGCGCACACAGACAGACACACACACACACAGACCTAGCTACTGTAGAGAGAGGGACGTGGCTAATGCTAGCAGGCTAGCAGCAGCTAAACTCCGTGGAGGCGCATGGATTAATGCACTCACACACACGCGCGCGCGTGCGTGTGTTTGTGTGCGGGGGGTGTGGGGGGGGGGGGGGGGGGAGCACTGCAGCAGCAGCAGCAACAACAGTGGACGTTACAACAACAGTGTGTGGACGTTAGCGTTAGCGACCAGGCTAGCT
Source organism: Nannobrachium achirus (assembly GCF_963921795.1). Taxonomy (NCBI): domain Eukaryota; kingdom Metazoa; phylum Chordata; class Actinopteri; order Myctophiformes; family Myctophidae; genus Nannobrachium; species Nannobrachium achirus. The sequence goes on from NC_137822.1 coordinate 59,917,004, forward strand.
GGAAGAAGGGAGGAATTTGCCTAGTAACTGATCTCATAGGCTATTCAGTAGCCTATCAAATGTAATTAATTAATAGCTATCACCTTGATGCGCAGATTGCGCACCACGGTGACAAGCATTAACATATGACACCCCAGTTATGATTAAAAAACGTAAAGCAGTCTTATATCACAATGCTGCAATATAAAGTTCCAATTTTTTTAACAGTGTTTCAGAAATTAATATTCTACATATAAAATGTGTCTATAAAGAAATAGCTTAATTCCCTGAACTGGGCCTTTAAGTAGATGATACCTCATTTATACCTCATTTTGTGCACGGATTACGGAGCATGGAGGATGGAAAATGGTATTTACTAGGGATGTGAACAATCGACTCGAAAATCGTGCGTGCTGACTTGATGTGTTTTGTTTACCTCGATCCTGCCTTTGCATGCAAAGCTTGCTTGTTAATGGCAGTGTCGCCTCGTGTGCAGTGATTTTGTCAAGATTGACAATAAAACACAACACAAATACACTACTCGTCGTTAAAGGTGATACACCATGCATTCAAAAAGTATTTGTCATATTGTTTTTGTCCCAAAAAACTTTTTTCAAAAGGTTTGAGGCTAAATTACCACTCCTGAATAGAGAGCCTCTCATTTTTGAATGCCCAGATACACTAACTATCAACAAAAGTAAAGCTATTGCAAATGGATTTAATTATTTTTTTGTTAATGTAGGACCAAGCCTTGCAAATTATATAAAAGAGCCGGGGGATGGGGATGGCCTGAAGGATAGGCTTGTCAATCAAAATCAACATTCAATTTTCATCAAAAGTATAGATCAAAATGAAATAATAAATATTGTTAAGAATCTTAAAAGTAAAAAATCCACTGATAGCACAGATATTGACATGATACTAATTAAGAATACAATACAAAACATAGTAGCACCATTAACACATATATGTAATCAGTCATTTCTTACAGGTATATTTCCCAATAAAATGAAAACGGCTAAAGTCATTCCTATCTATAAAACTGGTGACAGGCATCAATTTACAAACTACAGACCCATCTCCCTGCCTTCTCAATGTTCAAAGATATTAGAACAATTATGTGTTACAAGACTAGATCACTTCATTGACAAGCACCAACTATTAAGCAATCACCAGTATGGTTTTAGGTCAAATAGGTCCACCTTGATGGCAGTAACGGAACTTGTAGAGGCTATTTCAACTGGCATTGAAAACAGGGAGTACACTGTGTGGGGGCTTTCGACACGATTGATCACAAAATACTTATTAAAAAATGGAGAGGTATGGCTTTAGAGGAGTCTCCAGCAAGTGGCTAGAAAGCTACCTGAATGACAGAAGACAGTATGTGCATGCAAATAATGTTGACTCAGACCCACTATATATCACACATGGAGTCCCTCAGGGTTCCGTACTTGGTCCTAAATTGTTTAGTATGGGGGAATGCATACAAAACGCATGCATACAAAACCATAACCAACCCAATATTCATACTGCAAAAAAGCCATAAGAATAATAAATAACCTAGCACCAACCAACCCACTATTTATCAATACACAAATCCTCAAATTTGAAGATCTAGTTGATCTAAAGATTGCCATTATTATGTATAAAGCCCACCATAAAGAATTCCCACCCTGCATGCAGAGGCTGTTCAAAGTGCGAGATACCAAGTACCAACTTAGGGGGACTTGTATATTTGAGGGATCAACACCAAGAACCAACACAAAATAAGATGTATATCTGTAGTAGGGGTAAGTACATGGAATAGTTTAGACATCAGTGTTCAAATTCAAAAAAATGTTTAAAACCAAGATAATAAATAAATACAAAACATTTTAAATCTAAAAATATTGCAATATAAGTAACACATTATAAAGAAAAAATAGATATAAAAAAATAATGATAAGTTAATATGAAAATATCTTAAAAATATACTATAAAACAGTAATAAATGCTAAATAACATTGGTACAATAGTGGGTCAGGGTCTTATTGATCAGGGTCTTATATGTGCATTGTATGTATGTTTTTTTGTAAGTGTATTTATCATATGGCATTGTGTCTATTTATCACTATTTATAACTATTTAAGTGGCAGAGTTTGGTGTTAAATCGTGGCTATATTTCTATATCGCCACATGATATAGCGCCAAACTGAACTGTTTTGTTCTTTTTCATTTTTTGAACTAAAAAATCAAATGGAATTACTAAAAGTTTTTGTTTCTGTTTTTCAGTTTTGTAAATTCAAATAACATTAACATTTGATATTTTAATTTAAATGGGGTAGGCAATATAAGCTACGGCTTCCGCCTATACCTTTTTGGACCTTTTGGACTGTTTTGAATGTGCTTAATAACCTCTGTATGCATTGTGTCAATTGTCTGAAATGGTACCAAAATAAACTAACCTAAACAAAAATAAACTAAACAGCTTCTAGTCTCTAGAGAACAGACTCCATGCTAACGCAAGGAAGAGCAATTGTTTATTATAATTATTATTAGGGCTTTGATGCAAGTTCTGATGGGTGCAGCTGCATGAGTTGTGTTTCTTAAAGTAATGTGCCGTTGTGCTCAACTCTCAGCTGCTGCTTAACGAGAAAAAAGTGAAAAAGTCGACGAGGCGTCGATCAAGGCGTCAATTTTCGGCCTTGGCGCGTCGATTCGCAAATAATGCGTCGATTAACATCCCTAGTATTTACACTCAGGAATCCGGAGTTGTCTGTCATGTTGTTTTTATGCTCCTAGATATCCTGATTGTGCCTCCACACATTAAAGAAGAACAGGAGGAGCTACTTCAAGAACCAGAGGAGCCTGATGGGTCAATGTTGACAATACTAGCAGTGAAAAGTGAAGTTGATGTCAAAGACATTGCTTCACACTGTGCCGAAGTTGAAGTTAAACTTGAATCTGACACTGAATTCACTGATGACAGTGATCATTGCGAGGAGACCTGTGGAGGTTAGTCAGTGTTAAACACATGACCTACTTGTGTGGGGAAAATTGGCCTTAAAGGGGAGAACCACCCATTTTCTTAATAACATGGGTCAAAATGGGTGTTTCTCCCCCTTAAACAAGAGAGAGAGAGGGGGGGAGAGAAGAGAAATGTCAACAGGGAAGCTGTATGGCTCCTAAATAAGTGAAGTTTTTGATGATGGAATCTTTTCAATCTCCATCTGTACACACAATTTTAACCTCCCCCTCCCCTCCCTCCCTCTCTGTCTCTCTCTCTCTCTCTCAGGAGTGACATCCCAGCCTTCTCAGATCAAGGTCTTCTCCTGTTCTGAGAGTCCATACACCCTCACATCTCAGGTCTTCCTCCATAAACACAACACTGGAGGAGAAAAACCTTTTCAGTGTAAACATTGTAATGAGAGTTTCACTCAGTCAGGTTCCCTGAAGGCACACCAGTATGTCCACACTGGAGAAAAACCTTTCCAGTGTAAACATTGTAACAAGAGTTTCAGTAAACCATCTGACCTGAAGAGACACCAGCGTGTCCACACTGGAGAAAAACCTTTTCAATGTAAACATTGTGACAAGAGTTTCATTTCATTATATGAACTGAAGCGACACCAGAATGTCCACATTGGAGAAAAACATTTCCACTGTGAACATTGCGACAGGAATTTCAGTCAGTCAGGTCACCTGAAGACACACCAGCGCGTCCACACTGGAGAAAAACCTTTCAAATGTAAACATTGTAACAAGAGTTTCAGTCAGTCAGGTACCCTGAAGACACACCAGTATGTCCACACTGGAGAAAAACCTTTTAAGTGTAAACATTGTAACAAGAGTTTCAATCAGTCCAGTTCCCTGAAGACACACCAGTTTGTCCACACTGGAGAAAAACCTTTCCAGTGTAAAGATTGTGACAAGAGTTTCAGTAAACCATCTGATCTGAAGACACACCATTTTGTCCACACTGGAGAAAAACCTTTCCACTGTGAACATTGCGACAAGAGTTTCAGCAGGTCTAGTTCGCTGAAGAAACACCAGCTTGTCCACACTGGAGAAAAACCTTTCCACTGTGAACATTGCGACAAGAGTTTCAGCGAGTCTGGTTCCCTGAAGACACACCAGCTTGTCCACACTGGGAAAAAACCTTTCAATTGTAAACATTGTAATAAGAGTTTCAGACAGTCACGTTCCCTGAAGACACACCAGTATGTCCACACTGGAGAAAAACCTTTCCACGCTGGGAAAAAACCTTTCAATTGTAAACATTGTAATAAGAGTTTCAGACAGTCACGTTCCCTGAAGAAACACCAGTATGTCCACACTGGAGAAAAACCATTCCACTGTGAACATTGCGACAAGAGTTTCAGCGAGTCTGGTTCCCTGAAGACACACCAGCTTGTCCACACTGGGAAAAAACCTTTCAATTGTAAACATTGTAATAAGAGTTTCAGACAGTCACGTTCCCTGAAGACACACCAGCGTGTCCACACTGGAGAAAAACCTTTCAAGTGTGAACATTGCGACAAGAGTTTCAGAGATGCAGGTTACATGAAGAGACACCAGCGTGTCCACACTGGTGCTTCATCAGTGTGGAGTAAGTAGTAGGATATAAAGGAAATAGTATGTATCTAAATAAAATAGTCCAAATGACATGATTCTTCATCAGGCCAGAATGGTGGTAACAAAATGGGCTATTTTGCCTTTACATGTTTGACACCATCGTGTCTTCAGTTATTAAAGCCCTTATTCAATTGCTTCATTTCAGACCAGTCTGTGGAGTCCAGAATGCAGGTGAAGATGAACTCTCCAGACTCAGCCAGGGACATTTCTATTAAACAGGAGGAACCTGAAGACCACCAGCACCTCAGTAAGTTTCATGTGCTCACTCTTTCTCTATTTTACACAACATGTATGCAAAAGACTGTAGGCCTATATGCAACAGACATAAAAAACTGTGATACTATGCACCTGGACAGTTTGATGATGTACATTGTAAGCCTTGCTGAGCTATGAAGACCATATGAATCGGACGAGCCATGAATCTCATAGGGCAGGAGCCAATCTCCTGTTTCTGTAGCGTAAGGCAGCTTGATGGACAAGTACACCCCCTGGACATGACGCTAGTATGTCGCAGGGAGTTACCCCCAATCCAACCCTTGATGCTGAGTGCCAAGCAGAGAGGCACTGGGTCCCATTTTTTAGAATCTTTGGTATGACGCGACCCAGGTTTGAACCCGGATCTCCCAGTCTCAGGGCAGACACTCAAACCACTAGGCCACTGAGCTGGCACATGATATCATTGCAATCCTTGGAAATCTCAACATAGGTGTAGACATGACAGTTTGTATTATAATGCTTGTTTCAGGAGTTATGATGCAAAATACATTATTTAGTAATGGCGGATATTAAAATACGCATCAAGGGGGGTTGGGGGACATTTTTAGGAAGGCTACCAAATGTTATGGCTTTACGCTTATATAAACGCCAAGCGGGATTTGATCTAGCGACCTTCTGCATGAAAGGCATATGCTCTGACCACTACACTAGGCAGCCACAGGATTTGTTAAACATGTTTGTTTAAAAAAAAAGGAAAAGAAAGTTCTATGTAGGCTGAGTGCCTTGATTTTATTGATTTCTTTTTTATATTTTGGAGGCTTGGGGTGAAATCAATCTGAGTAAATGTAATCTGAGTATTTCTGACATTTTCGAGTGATCATATTTTCTTTCACATTCACAGAAAAATAACGGCCGGTAGAGAAGGGCTCATTTTAAACATGAACGTGATCTGGAGTTAGATCAGACGTGTCAACATTAAAGAGTTTGACACACATGCCATGGGCATCCAGGATGTTAACATCAACTCAACCCAACGTGGGGTTTGAACTCACAACTGTCCGTATATCAGGCACAGGCACTGACCACTACACTACGGCAGTCAAACATAATGGTCCTGTCATTAAAAAATCACACCCGTGTGAACTGAGCGGTGGTCGTGGAGGCTGTGCAACAGCACTACTGGGTGGGTGCAGCGGGGTTAGTGTGCTTTACAATGCTGTAGTTTCTTCACACACTCTAATTTATTTGACCCTAAAACATTCAGTTTGTTAATAATAATAATAATACTTGACCACACATGCTGACCCACCCTTCCCCCCTGTGTGTGTGTGTGTGTGTGTGTGTGTGTGTGTGTGTGTGTGTGTGTGTGTGTGTGTGTGTGTGTGTGTGTGTGTGTGTGTGTGTGTGTGTGAGAGTGTGAGAGAGAGAGAACAACAGCGCCCCTCCCTTAACATGTGTGGTCAGAAAAGGTACTGCAGGCTTGAGGCTACATACACGGACGGCCGGACGGACGGCCGGACGGATACCCACACACACGGCCACGTATAGGAGACGGTGTGACCACCGCTCAAAAAAAGAAAATAAATCATGTAATGTACTTGACGGCTTCTTTCAAAATGATATTTTGAAAGAAGCCCTTTGGCCAATTGGGGTAAGATTGGTTTCAGTGATGTTTGGACTAACCCTCTACAGTAGTTCATCATGAACATTTTACTTTGCATGTATGTTTTAGAGGCAGAAGAATAATTTGCATAAAACTTGCAATATTGATTGAATTATTAAAAAAGCATGTTTCAAGTTTTTAAAAATCCGATCTGACAGATCTTTAGATATTGGTCCAAAGTTAATGAAAAAAAAGTTCCATGCACGTGATGCGAAAATTCTGGAATAAAAGCGGGTTTAAGCGTTTTACAAACTGCTCAAAATGGCGGAAAATCGAAGGGCGGAGCTTACTTAACAAAGACACAGATGTCTTCCGCTTGAGTCAAGGCACGCGTGTAAGCAAGTTGCATGTCTTCAAACGAAACGAGGCATGACTTATGCCCGTTTAAAGTTTGAGTTTTCAACCGCTTCGTATAGCGCCCCCCTTTGGCCAATTGGACTTTCAGTGATATTTGGACTAACCCTCTACATATTTGCCAAATGCCATGAACGTGTCACTTTGCATGTATGATTTAGAGGCAGAAGAATAATTTGCATAAAACTGCAACATTGAGTGAATTATTAACTTTGGACGATTGTTGCGAGCTTCGCGTTTTAGCCGTTTGGCATAGTCTTCTGCCATACTGCTGAGTTTCGTAAAAAGCGACTGCACGGTCTAGCCGCTAGAGAAAAAGTGGCGGAAGAATAATAATAATAATGATGAAGTCCAATATCAATGAGTGGCCATTTGCCAATTTGTGGCCTTGGCCACTAAAAAGGCTCTAATTCGTTCTCCTGCAGTCTATACCACCAACATGTGGAACGCCCTACCGCATGCCTTAAATGAGAGTAAATCCCTAGACTCATTCAAAATAGGTCTGAAAGGTCACCTACAGAAGGCTGCTTCTCGAACCTTGTAATAGACTAAGCCCATACCTATACCTCCCCTTTTCCATTGTAGATAGCTCTTATTTCTCTATTGATAATTCTTCTCTTGTTATTTTTAGTGGTTCCTGTATAAATAAGCTGAAAATCTTACTAGGATCTCCTTTAAGTTGACCTTGTACCAGTGATTTGTCACGAAACTGTACTTTTTCTATAAAACACTTCTAATGCATTATTCAATCAATCAATCAATCCACCTGAGATACGGTAGGCTATGTCACGGAGAAATTTCCGTTTCCATCAGAACTGACTGAAAATATCTTTATATTTGATGTTTAACCGCTTGAACCTCTCCATCCCTATTCTGCAGGGAAGGTTCACCAAAAGCAGTGGCGAAAATTCAGGTCCCCAGGTACGGGGGTCCGATTTGGACCGGCCCAGCCCACAACGCCCACTTCGGTGCTGCGCGCGCGAAAATTGGCGGTTTTTCACGGTTTTGATCGCGTTTTATTCGGATTTCCGCGGTTTATTTTGTTGCTAAACAATCGGGAACGGCACACTACACTTTCCCTTTGCCTCTCTCCACATGCACCAGCCAGCAAGATAGTCTATAGTTATATAGTAGATGGAATTCTTGATACCAACACTCCAACACCAGTATAATATCATCATTCAGTTCCAAAAGCTTTTCAGTTAATCTACTTAATTTTACACCACTGTCACTACAGCAAGCATGATGGTACCCAAACGTTTTAGCCCGTGAACCAAGAGAAACTAAACCCAAACAAGTAGAAGTGAAAATAGCCGATCTACAAGCTCACAACGAGTCGCTTCGCGCTGCGTTGTGAACATCTAGATCGGCTATTTTCAAGACCCATGCAATGTGTCCACAACGCTAGCCAAAACAGTGTTAGCTAGCAGCATAGCATCCATCATTACTCCGACCAACTCCAATATAGCCACGACTCACTCACCAATTGTTGACTGAGTGACGATGAGACGAGCAGGACGATGTTTAATGCCTTTATAGCCTACATGGTCTTGTATTGGTGTTCTGTTTATAATCCTTTATGCCTGTGTTGTTAATTTCACCACGAGTCCATCAGGGCGCAAGATACGCACTGACGACAGAGTGGACGACCGTTAAAGGCTCGTCCTATGAAAGCCATTTCCTCTCTGCACAGAAGCGCATTTCAAAACAAGTCTTTATTTTATTTTTTTCATCTATACAATCGATCATTCAACATGTTTATTTTGAAATTGTCCTGGAAAATAGTAGCCAAATAGCCCCTACATGCCACTGAGAGGTTACGTTTGTGTTGATGAGAGCCAGTTTGCAGCGCAGTGGAGAAAAAAAAAAAAAAAAAAAACACCCCGGCCGGCAAAAAAGGTGGGGGGGGATGAGATTACGTTTTTATGAAAGTGGGGGTGTCCCGTCACACTTTTAAAGCATTTGCAGTCACCACTGACTGCATGATTGATGCTTTATGCTTACCGGTCCAATTTGGGGGACAGGGCAAGCAGCCATGGCCATGCTGCTTCCCTGGAGAGGAGCTGTGTGTTTGGGCTGGGCCTGGGGGGGAGCAGGCGCAGCCCTGCTTCCAACTGCAGCGGCAAACATGTCTGTAATAGTATGGCATTTGTTGGCATCTTCTAATCTTTTTTTTTATCTTTTTTTACCTCTGCTTTTCAGCACCCCCCTTTCGTTTTCTTGGCAATGGCATGTTTCTTTTTCTCTCTCTTTTTCTCTCCCAACGTCGACGACAACACACTAGCCAGCTTTAAAATCTGCACACCTGCATCTGCCTGCTAATCAGACACAGCAGCCAGCATGATCCACCGGAGGAGGCCGGGGGGGGGGGGGGGGGGGGGGGGCGCACTGTATCCATAGAGACACGCTCCTCTCTTCCAGCGGCCGCGTGGTCCTAGTGCCGGCGGCCGGCCCCATTTGAGGCTTCTTTCCTCTCCTTTTTAGAATCTAGCGTCGCGGCGGCCCAACTGGTGGTCCGCGGCCCACGGGGGACAAAACGTACGTGTCCCCGGCCGTTTTTACGCCGCTGACCAAAAGTAGCTGATCTACAAGCTCACAACACGTCTCAACGAGACACGTTATGAGCTTTGTAGATCTGCTATTGTTTTGGTGAAGAGAGTTACCTCGTTATCTGTAGATGGAAAAATAAATCAAGTGCAGTGCAGATCAGGTCTGTTTTACAGCATAGTGAAGTGATAGCGATGAATTCCAAATGTTATCAAATTATTCTGCTGCACCCCTGGACTGGCATCTCGACACCCACTTCCTGGTTTATACACAACTGCTAAACTGTGCTATAAACATTATTTGTCCCTGTAGCAATGTGTTCATGGAGGAATACCTGAGACACGAGGGCATGAAGGCAATTCATAGACTGTAAAAAATATGAATGGTGTTAAGCAATAGACCGTTTGTCAGCCTTCTGATTGGTCCCTGAGACTCCCTGACTGGCCAACCAGAAAAAACATTCACTTTTTGCTATCGGGGGTGGAGTTTGTGCAGTGGAGAATGTTGCTTCAGCCTTTCAAAAACTGTCCGCACTGCGCGACACGGCAATCGCCCGGTACGGCCACGGTAGGTGATAGCGATCACGCTCATCATAATGAATAAGCTTCAACAAACTAGTTCACATGGACCTTATCAATGGTCTAACTAGTTACGATTGGGTACATATATTTTAAATGGGCAGAATTACGATTATGTGAGGAGAACAGATTATAGTTCTCCTCTTCCTACCCAAGATGCAATGCGCTTTCTATTTCTATACTATTCTCTCTCTGATCCAGAGGATTAAACTAATTAAAACATATATTTTCGGGGGGAAACTACTGTTTTGCTATGTAATTACTGTACCCTTTTCTTCCCTTTTTATTAATATCACGTAGATGTGTTTTTTTTGGTACTTTATATAGCTGTAATGAGGCTATGAACAAAAAAAAATCCCATCCACTTCCACTATAAAAGAATCTGCAATAGTGATTCTGTCCCACTGGGATTAAACAAATTAAAACATATATTTTCGGGGAAATCCCCTGTTTTGCAATGTAACTACTGTACCTTTGTCTTCCCTTTTTATTAATATCACCTAGATGTTTTTCCTTTGGTACTTTATATAGCTGTAATGAGGCTATGAAAACATAAAAAAATCCCATTCACTGCCACTATAAAAACAATCTGCCCAGGGAAAATGTCCCATCATAGTAACAGGGCAGAATGGGGCGGGATTTGCAAACTAGTCTATTGGTTTCTATGCTGCGAAAATTACGCTTTTTTTGTCCCTTGTACGGGTCATTGTAGAAATCAACGTTCACTGGTAGAAATGGGACCATCTCGAATGCTATTGGCTGCCAACGGTCACGTGTAACCGCAGGGATACTTGGGAGAATGTGGTGTTGAGCTTCCCAAATAAAGCACACGAAGAGGAACCATCACAAGTCTATGATCACAAGCCCCTCCTACATCATACCCTGCTTTAACATCAAATATAACCTAAATTGGACCATATTTTCACAAAACACATATCATGGTGATTGAAACGAGGCTTTAAACTAGTGACAGGAACCATGAAGTACATATGAAAATGTTTATTAAGGTAATTTCGGGGGGAATAGAATGGAACCAATGGAGAACATGTTGCTTCTGGTACCAGAACAGTGCAACTAACGGCCAATCATAGGAACTTTTAGTTCCGTGTTGCTTCATTTTAAATCCTGACACCTGCCCCCCTGAGGCAATTACTATAGAGAGCTATTTAACACTCACAGATATAAAAAGCTAGATACCTCCTCCGCCACTGCAGTTCATTGGGGTGACTGGTCAAACAGGACTGGCGGAAGTGCGTGACTGTGGAACTGCGGAAGGCACTCTGCCCCCTCCAATGGGAAAGAGGGAGTCCTGCCGGTTCTGCATCCGATTGGCCTACCGAGCTTCCCATTCTGTGACGCACAAGGAAGCGTCCTTCAGAACTCCCAAGAGCCCCGCCTCAGAATTCCGGAGGCTTGCATAGAGTTATTGGGAGGCTTGCCAGTCCGCTTTGACCAACACCCCACACCGGAGTAGGTATCTAGCGTTTTATATCTGTGTACACTTACTACTGATCTGATGCCCAAATGGCCTTTCCTCTTACTCCTTGAAACCAAAATGTTTGACAAACAGATGCATTGGTTTTTACTTTTTTCTTCAGAACTAAATATCTCACAGCTGAGATTGAGTTCAGTTTTTAGGATTTTAGTAAGTGAAAGTGCAAAAAATATATATTTTCAGCCAGGTCAAAAAAAGCTGGCTGTATGAGATCGATTACGATATTTTATCCACACGTGTTAGTTTGAGGATATGTTTTGGATCACAGCCTGGTGTTTGAACTACACTTACTTGCAACGTAATGTTGGGAGCGTGTCGCTATTTCGACGTGTCATTTGTCCGACGGCCCGCGATTTCGACGCGCCGATAGTTCGACTTAGGGATCGCGAGATTTCGGCGCCGCTGTTTCGACGGCACCCTTTTTCGAAAAAAAGGACGCCAACAGTTCGACACGACAACTGTCCGACACGACAACAGTTCGACAAGACGGCACGGTATTTCGACAATGAAAAAAAAGTCTCTCTCACATACACGCACAGACAGACTCACAATGACAACGCTCCTAACCCAGCCTTACCATCCCCCGACCCTCTATCGTTTTTTTGTTCTCTCCCGTCCGTCTCTCTCGTCCGTCCAGGGCCATTGCATTCCTTGGCTATTTGATATGCAAATCGCCAGGGCCGTATTTGATTGTTCTTTTTGTTGAAAGGTGTGAGATCTAGCTCTCTCTCTTGCCATTAATCCCTTGTCCTCAAAACAGAAATGACCATTCATGTGTAGCCTACACTCTCTCAGTTTTAGCATTTGCATTAGGCCCAAAAGTATTTGTTTAATATTAAAGTATTTATTCAGTCTGATTGAAGTAAATAATTCAGAAATGATCAATGAGGCGGTGGAGACAATAAGCTAGAACAACAGGCACCACAACCTCCTCCCAGATCATGGATGAAGACGAGTTGCATATTATTTATAACAGCAGATCTACAAGCTGTAATGTGTAGGTCTATACTATCGTAATTTTCTCAAAAAATCACTTAGGCTAAATCATGCCAGTGAAAAGACTTCAAACCAATCAACTCCAGCAGCAGCTGGTGTGACTCTGGGCTGATATGGGTTCTGCTCCGAGTTATATTAATACATTTTCCCGTGCACATTTTAACTACCTAAATACAATAGGCCTACCATATTCTCAATCTCAACTCTCAGTTCCTATATAGCCTACTAATGGAGTCCAAAGGAAAATAGTAGGCTAATATAGCGCTGCTGCGCTGTTTTGATGAAAGAACTTGTGGCAATTAAGCTGCCAAACTCTGTGAGTGAAACAAGCGACCAGGTCTATGAAAACAAGCCCAACAGTTTCACCACTTGAGCTCTATTGCTTTAGCTATTTTCTTGAAGAATGTTGAAAGCAAGGCCAAATAAGCAACTAAACTTCAGAAACAAGCCAAAACAAAAGCAACACGTGACTAGAGACTTTACAGGAAAATTAGACCAAAGTCACTTATAATGAGCAAACCTGGCAACACCTCAGTTTCATGTGCGTCTCCTCTGAATGCAATCTTCCATCGCCCAACTTTTAAATGCCAAGTTTGCCACTAAATGCCAGTCTGCCAGGAGCTGGAAAGAGTTTATTGTCGGCTGTTTGGTGTGGAGACACCTTTACATTAGACCATAATTTATGGTATTATTGCATTCTCTGGATTAATTATTTAAATGACAGAGGCAGGGGCAGTACCTATAGTATAGCCTACTCGGAGGTAAGTATTTTTTGCCTGCATGTGATTTCTCTATCGCAACACTTTGCCATCAAAGTGAATGACCTAATGAATGACCACAGTCAGTGCGCAACAGGCTCCGCCAATCACTTAGCTTAGTACTTGTTAAAAGCAACATAAATTATTAAGACATGACAGTAATATGGGTGCAAAATGGTCTAGCCCCATATAAACGATATAGCCTACTCTCCTCCCTAGCTGTAGGCCTATGCACAATTGCACATATGAACCGGTCTGTCTGTGTCCAATAGAAAGCTGCAGAGCATAGATTACAGTAAAAAAAAAAAAAAAAAAAAAAAAGTACAAGGTTGTTACATGTGCAAAAAGAACAGATTTACAAGCCATCAACACTGTCGGATAGTATAGAGGATGTTAGCTTGCAGATCTGTTCTTGTAAGCATGTGCCACCGCGCACACAGAGAGAGAGAGAGGAGAGAGAGAAAGCGAGGAGGGGAGAGACAGACAGAAGATGCGCGAACACCCTTTGCTGTTTTAGCACCTCGCAAAAACACAGCGAGAAGTTTTGTCGGGACAGTCTGGAGCGCGATATTAAAGAGTTTATTATAGGCCTAATAATCGGCGATCACTCACGTGCGCGAGCGCATGCATGCGACCGCTCCAGCTAATAAATCCACAGGGCTTCTAAATGGAGACCCCCTCCCCCCCATAGACTGTAAAAAACACAGGCTTATGACAGCAGAACAAAAGTTTACATTTGGGCATTGTGAGAAAGACAGAAACAGTCCGCCGTTCGCCCTGTGGTGTGTGTGTGTGTGTGTGTGTGTGTTTGTGTGAGTGAGTGAGAGAGAGAGAGAGAGAGAGAGAGAGAAAGAGAGATAGGGGGGGGGGGGGAGACGAGGGGGGGAGACGAGAAAGAGAAAAAGAGAGAAAAACGAAAGGGTCGGGGGAGGGTGGCTGGGTTAGGTCGTTATAGGAGCGTTGTCATTGTGAGTCTATCTGTGCGTGTGTGAGAGAGACTTTTTTTTTTTCCATTGTCGAAATACCGTGCTGCCTTGTCGAAAGACCGTGCCGCCCTGTCGAAAGACCGGCGGCCTTTTTTTCGAAAAAGGGTGCCGTCGAAACAGCGGCGCCAAAAACTCGCGATCCCATAGTCGAACTATCGGCGCGTCGAAATTGCGGCCCGTCGAACAATTGACACGTCGAAAAAGCGAGATTTCCCCGTAATGTTTACTTGCAAAATGTTTTACATAATTTCTAAAACTAATGACACGTCAAACGACCAACTTCCGTAATCCAGAAGTTGGTCTTTTACTAAGTCTATACAGCCTTATAGTAATATATACTTGGTAGAAGGGTAGGGGGTATATATTTTGGTGGGGTGGGACGTATAAGAAAGTATGGCTGAAGAAACATTAAAAGCAGATGGGCTACTTTCACCTCATTCACTTTAGTTTAGATCATTATTTGCTTATTCTTAACACCACTTGTGTGAACTTATTAAAAGTCCAATTTCAATTCCTTCTGTTCATTTCAGACCAGTGTGTGGAGTCCAGACTGCAGGTGAAGATGAACTCTCCAGACTCAGCCAGGGACATTTCTATTAAACAGGAAGAACCTGAAGACCACCAACACTTCAGTAAGTTTAACCACAGTAAGTTTAACCACTTCCCCCCTGCATCCCTATGCAGGGGGTAACATCGTGTCACAAGCTCACAACGTGTCAAACATTATGTTTTAATATTGTTTAATAATGTCATGATTGAACTTGAATTCTTGCTGTGTTGACAGTATATGTATTTCGTAAAAAATCATCCTAAAACGTTAAAGCCAGATTTGTCATAACTTCAGTTTCATAGAAAATAAAATAGTTGTTCTGTCAATGCAAAGACGCGACTTGGTGTGGTGTTGAATCAAGTGGTACAAATGAGGCGAAGGAAGTGTTTTGTTGCTTCGGTACTCTTCACTCTAACTGAAAAATGGCAACTGAGGCAATGTTCGCTTCTCCATCACTTCAGCTTTTGCACATTAAATTTGTAAGAAATTATCTATATATTTTAGTCTTGCTGAAGCTTTCTTATTTTCAGGCATATACGGCTGTATTAAAACTTTATTGGAATACTTAACTGTTTTCATGCATTGTATGTGTAGTAAAGAGAGGTGGAGAGGTGATTAGGTGATCATGCAAATGAAGACGTTTTTTTTTTGCCATCACAACACCCAGCGACCGATATGACACGATTCAAGCGCTAGAAAGATATTTTATATTTCGCTGGCAGTGCACCTTAAAGCAGTAGTTCACCCCCAAAATGACTTTTCTATTGACTACTCACACCATGGGGACATGGGGGCGTTCAATAATATTTCTTTGTATTTGTCGCATTCCTAAGACAACGTTTTGATTATAGTAAATTTACCCCCACTGATTCCGGATGGGGACACAAATGCATTCGGATCCCCACCCGGAATCAATGGGTGTACATTTATTGTAATCAAATCATTGTCGTTAGGAATGAGACGAAACACTAAAAATGTTATTGAACTCAAGTCTCCATGGGGTTAGTAATCAATAGAAAAAAAGTCATTTTGGGGGTGAACTTCTCCTTAAGTAGATGATGCCTCATTTTGTGCACGGATTACGGAACATGGAGGATGGAAAATGTTATTTACACTCAGGAATCCAGAGTTGACTGTCATGTTGTTTTTATGCTCCTAGATATCCTGATTGTGCCTCCACACATTAAAGAAGAACAGGAGGAGCTACTTCAAGAACCAGAGGAGCCTGATGAGTCAATGTTGACATTACTAGCAGTGAAAAGTGAAGTCGATGTCGAAGACATCTCTTCACACTGTGCTGAAGTTGAAGTTAAACTTGAATCTGACACTGAATTCACTGATGACAGTGATCATTGTGGAGGTTAGTCAGTGTTAAACACATGCCCTACTTGTGTGGGGAAAATTGTCCTTAAAACAAATATGTTGCTACATACTGTACATGTACTGTAAGCCCCTCCCAAACAGCAAAATGTGTTCCCGGCCTGAATGGGTTAAAGGTGATACACCATGCATTTAAAAAGTATTCATGTCATATTGTTTATGTCCCAAAAACGTTTTTCAAAAGGTTTGAGGCTAAATTACCACTCCTGAATAGAGAGCCTCTCTCATTTTTTAATTTTCAGCTGCAGTATAAAATTGGCCTGAGGGGGGGTGGCGCAGTTCTGCCTGTTGTGTGTGCAGATATGCACCCCAAACAAACACTACACGAAAAGTCTTAAAAATAAAAACAACAATAATAATAATAATTAAAAAAAAAATCGATTATAGTTATAGTTTTCTTTTTAACATATTGCAACCATTATAAACAGAATATTATTATCCAGCCATCTAGGCTGCATCTAGAGAGCATCTCCATGGGTTTAAGGGTTAATCTCAAATCTCAGGGTTCACGCAAAGTTCACCCAAACTGAAAGTGAAAGTGCCAGTGCACATTGCAGCATGTCAGGCGCATCGTTGTCCACAACAAGACTGGACTATAGCCTACTACAGATTAGAATAGTTGTTTAACAGTTTAACAAGGTAGCGCGATCAAAGCAAGCAGAGGACATCCCGGTTCTGGACAGATGATTAGAAGTAATTAAAAGACCTTGGATTGTTTTGAGCTAGCCTGATAGCCTAGGCTAGGCTGCCTAGCCGACCCTGCAAATGGATTATTTTGTACTTTGTTTAACGAGAGATACAGCAGATACCAGCTTGGTTAGTAAATATTTCCAATTCCTTTAATATCATTACCATAGCAGCTACAATGGATGTGGCAATTGTGAAATGCTGTGTTGCTGCAACGTGCACACACACACGTGGGTTTGTGTGAGTATACGTTGTCATGGTAATTTGGCTGCTCAGCTGCAGTGAAAAGCCGTCTTTATTATTAAATTATAGCTTAACTCATTCCGAGTCGGAGACATTAACGGATTATAATGTCCTGAGTGCCTGTCACTGGCTCCATTAACGGCCACTATCTTATTTTGAAGGCCAGAAGTCCATAGTGTTAACACTTCCGGTCTGACGTCATCGCGTCCTGCGCCGGAATCGATCATTGTTTACGTGGTGTCATGGCGGATCGGATCGGAGCTTTTCTACATGTGTTTTATTAGCGAGCATCTATTGCCATCTTCCCCTTTGAAAGTGTAGTTTTGAGATAATGGACATTAAAGATGAGATCCCCCGTCTGCCTCAATGTTATGGGATTACTATTTTGTGCTCGTGGAGCCGTGCTCGGGACGTTCCGCCATTGTACCAGGTACTGTAACCGCCGTTACAGTAATATATTACTTTTCGCGAGTATACTCGGGATTGGCACTCCGGGTACTCGAGTACTTTTCGCGAGTATACTCGGGATTGGCACTAAATCGGTTAAGGACTAGTGGACTAGTCAACTACCAGTGGCATCAACTAGTCAATCTGTAAAAAATACTAGATGTGAAAGCCCTAGTGTATGTTAATCTGACATTAGTTTACTTCTTGGACATTGGGCATTTGTGACAGGTTATTTAACCCTTTCAAAGCCACGGGGAGCTCCTTAATATTAAAACCGTAATATACCGGACTTCTGAGCAAGGGTGTCTCAGCTGCTCAACTTTTCCCGTACTGGGTCATTAAAAACAAAATAAATGATTTTTATCCGAAAATCGGCGATCGTCTAACCTTCCCTAGTCACCACTCATGCATCGATAGCTCATGGCTGCTCTGACATGAAGCAAAAGTGACGTCAGCTCCTCTCCTTCTCCGTGGGATGCTTTTAACCTCCGCCTTCTCAAAACCAGAGAAAGACACAATGGTCAGAAATGGGACTTTGTGAAGATAGAAGGTGCCAGTGGGACCCCAAAAAAGGTTTTAAAATAGGAAAAGTAAAATGTCATGGTGTATCACCTTTAAAGGGGAGAACCACCCATTTTCTAAAGATAGGTCAATATTGAAAATGGAGAGAGAGAGAGAGAGAGAGAGAGAGAGAGAGAGAGAGAGAGAGAGAGAGAGAGAGAGAGAGAGAGAGAGAGAGAGGGAAGCTGTATGGCTCCTAAATCAGGGACTTCTTTGATGATGGAATCTTTTCAATCTCTACCTGTCTCTCTCTCTCAGGAGTGACGTCCCAGCCTTCTCAGACCAAGGTCGTCTCCTGTTCTGAGAGTCCATACACCCTCACATCTCAGGTCTTCCTCCATAAACACAACGACCTCTACTGCCAAATGCAGAGGAATGGACACATCAGCCCAGCAGCCTGTGAGAAAGCCACCAGCTCAACAACCAGCCAGAAACGAGGAGATCAACAACAACCAAATGGAGAGAATTACTGTGAACACTGTGACAAGAAATTCCGTTGGCCATCAACCCTGAAGACACACCAACGTGTCCACACTGGACAAAAACCTTTCCAGTGTAAATATTGTAACAAGAGTTTCTCTTCCTCAACAAACCAGAAGAAACACCAACGTGTCCACATTGGAGAAAAACCTTTCTTGTGTAAACATTGTAACAAGAGTTTCACTCAGTCAGGTTCCCTGAAGAAACACCAGTTTTTCCACACTGGAGAAAAACCTTTCCAGTGTAAACATTGTGACAAGATTTTCAGTAACCCATCTGACCTGAAGAGACACCAGTGTGTCCACACTGGAGAAAAACTTTTCCACTCTGAACATTGCAACACGAGTTTCAGCGAGTCTGGTTCCTTGAAGACTGGTGTGAAACTCTTGTCGCAGGGTTTCATTTCATCATATGAACTGAAGAAACATCAGCGTTTCCACATTGGAGAAAAACCTTTCCACCGTGAACATTATGACAAGAGTTTCAGAGAGTCAGGTACCCTGAAGACACACCAGCGTGTCCACACTGGAGAAAAACCTTTCAAATGTAAACATTGTAACAAGAGTTTCACTGGGTCAACAGACCTGAAGAGACACCACCGTGTCCACACTGGAGAACAACCTTTCAAGTGTAAACATTGCGACAAGAGTTTAATTTCATCTTATGAATTGAAGAAACATCAGCGTGTCCACATTGCAGAAAAACCTTTCTACTGTGAACATTGCGACAAGAGTTTCAGTCAGTCACGTTTCCTGAAGACACACCAGCGTGTCCACACTAGTGCTTCATCAGTGTGGAGTAAGTAGTAGGATATAAAGGAAATAGTATTTATCTAAATAAAATGGTGTAAATACATGTTAAGAAAAAGATCCAGGACAGTTTTTTGAAATTGATCCTAACAGAGTCTAAATGACCTGATTCTTCATCAGGCCAAAATGGTGGCAACAAAATGGGCTATTTTGCCTTTGCATGTTTGCAAATACTATTGTTATTCTTGACACCATCGGGTCTTCAGTTATTAAAGCCCTTATTCAATTGCTTCATTTCAGACCAGTCTGTGGAGTCCAGAATGCAGGTGAAGATGAACTCTCCAGACTCAGCCAGGGACATTTCTATTAAACAGGAGGAACCTGAAGACCACCAGCACCTCAGTAAGTTCCATGTGCTCACTCTTTCTCATTTTTAGTTCTGTTGTAGGGCTCAAGGGCTGTCACAATATCGTATCTATACGATAATCATGACAATATCTAGATCCATCCATCATTTCAATATCTCTGAAAATGTATCTTTTAGGGCACTCGGGTGGCACAGTGGTATAGTACCTGCAGCCCCGGAGGTAGTGGTTTGGATTCCACCTTGGTGCATCCGGCTTTCCCCAAACATGGGCCAATTGTGTTCGTATGGATGCTCGGTTCATATGAACACAACTGGCCCATGTTCGGAAGCCGGGTGAGGAGAGTGATATCACTGCACATATTCCTACGGGCTGGGGTGGCTCCTGTCAGCAGGGAGTTTTGGGTGGGAGGAGTAAAATACAACAGCAGTGGAAACACAAACGTTTTTTTGCGGAGGAATTTATTGGTATAAAAAAGGGCTATAGAATTAATGCTAATTACAATTGTTATATTTTTAACATTCATTGCCTTATTACTTTTTCTAAAACGGCTAGTTCCATTCCTTGATTCTGATTGGCTGCTTTCCCTTTAATTGCTGTGGTATATGAGACTATAACCCAAACCTCTAATCAGTTTATATCAAACCCAGGTGTGTTATTTCTTTCTACTGTGTTGTGAAGCTAGACTAGAGAACTTAATTGCAAGTAACAGGTGTGTTGTTTCTGCAGCCTGGCCGGAAACTACTTTCTTGTGCTGGGGACAACTTTCTTGCAGAGCAGACCTTATAGTGAATTATTAGTGATAGAACCGTTTTAATTGGTACATGTCTATGATTTTTCATGTTGCCATATTGCAACCGTTTTAGAAAAGCAATGAGCCACGCGAGGCCTGTGGTTATCTGTATTTACACCGGCTGAGAGGGTTGGAGACACTCGGCTGCGCCTTGTGTCTCCCTACGCCTCTCAGCCGTGCCTCGTGTCTCCCTACGCCTCTCAGCCGGTGTAAAATACCAGGTAACCACTCGCCTCTTGTTGCTTATTGCTTCAATGTATATCCAAAAGCACATCCTCTTATGTGCAAATGCAATGTAAAAGAAAAACGGCATCATATCACTTTACATTGTAAATGTTTTGCAGCTTTACATTGTAAAATTTAATGCACTCTTATTATTGATTGCAACCCATCACCTATATGAATGTTATTAGTCTAAGAGGATTTTGCACCAGAAGAGTCGGAGTGCGGGGGCAACAGAAAGTTGACCTACCGGTACTCAAAAGTAGACCACAGTTGTTGTCATCAAACAGAAGCACATCTGTGCATGAAAGCCTGCAATACCTGGTTAAAACTTGGGTCATAGTTTAGAATCTATTCATGTAAATGAATGTTGTTTTTCATGGTGTGGCTCGGTAGGAAGCAGGCCATCTAGAAATAGGACATGTGAGAACAATGTTTGTCAACCCTTTTCTCAGCGCGGTCCACCCTATGTTCCCCAGGTTCTATGTTCCCCACAGGTTAAAATGCACCAGGTTAGCATTCACCAGAGTTAGTTTTATTGAGGTTAGGGTTAAGTTTAGGGTTAGGCATAGTTTTCCTGAGGTTAGGGTTAGGGTTAAGGTTAGGTTTAGGTGGTAAACGAGGAACATAGAACATGGGGAACATAGAGCCTGGGAAACATAGGTACGGTCCCTCACAATAGCTCACTAATAGAGGGTTGGATCACTAAGTATAGAAGGTTTTAGTCTTTCTATCCGATGGGCATGCTGGCATTGTGCCCTTAATTTGGCACTAATCAGTACAGTGGTTTGTCTAATTTGCCCAGTGAGTCAATGTATGGAAAGATATCACTTAGGTATATTACACTTTCAAAAAAAATTTTGGTAATTCTATCGTCTAATCAGTAGGGTTGGGGACGATAACCGCCGTACCGCCGTATACCGCGGCCTACCGTGGTGTCATGGTCCTTACCGCTGTCAAAAAAGACAATAAAGAGGCATTTTTTTAAAACGGGGGAGAAGCAAGGACCGCATGCGCTCCATGCCGCTCTGCTCTGGGACGCGTACCACGTGTTTGGAAGCTCAGTTTCCTTTTCATCGAAAATGAAATTAACGCTAGACCCTAGGTTTTGCCGTAACACGGAGACAGAGAAATCCCCACTGGACACTGACTGGAGCAGCAGTCTCGTAGCAGGCAGCAGCGTTAAACTTTCTCCATTATCCACACGACACAAGTATGTTTATACATTTGTTATTCATACGGACAGAGCGCGAGCCGCGAGGACTAAAACCAAAAATGAAACTGACTTCTACTTTTTCCAACACGACGCTGACTCCAATTGCATGAGCGCGTTATGCCCTGTCGCCGATTTTACAACCTTTTGTGTCAAGTCTTGTAACTAAAACCTGTCACTCAATCAATGCGTTTTGAGACGTGAGTTTACAGAAGAAACAATGTACATGATCGTCTCTCATCTGGTTGTTCACACACAGTGTATTGTGTCTGAAAAGCCCCAGTAGCAGGCTACGTTACTATAGTAACCCGACAGCGCACAGATCTACAAGCTCAGAACGCGTTGCGGATGTGACGTGTTGTGAGCTTGTAGATCTGCTCCTTTCAAAGCCAGACCCGCTGTGATGTACGGGGATGTATAACTCGGGCTGTGGAGCGGCAAATTCTGGGCAGATGATTGGAATATTTAAGTGTGCCTGCCATGCAATGCAATGGCAAAACACTTATTGTAATCCGCCATACTTAAGTAAGTAAGTCACGTTCTTACAAATTTCGGCACGTAATAACTGCCGCACAATTTACGCCACCGCCGCAATATATACATCAAAACGTGCGGCTCGGCCGGGAATGGTGTGCTATTACTTTTCTTTCCGATCCGCGTTACCATGACGACGTAATTCGCAAAAAACGACGCCCAAAAACCCCATTGACTTAGAATGGGGGAAATTTCGGCCCGTAATAACTGCCGCACGATTTACACCACCGCCGCAATATGGATATCAAAATGTGCGGCTCGGCCGGGAATGGTGTGCTATTACTTTTCTTTCCGATCCGCGTTACCATGGCAACGTAATTCGTAAAAAACTACGTGCAAAAACCCCCATTGACTTTGAATGGGGGACTCGGTAAAAAACCCAGAAACTTTGGCGCCACATAACTCTGCCGTACTTTTGCCTAGCAACGCGATTTAAACTTTAAAATGCACACACAACTTTGGTCTTTTTCCGGCAAATAGAGATGAGCTGTAATTGATTAAGCCCCGCCCCCTCTGTATTCCTATTGGCTGGGCTTTAAACAGCCACTACTCCAGTTCACAGCATGGTACCGTCTTGAAACTTGGTGTCTGGACTTAAACGGACAATAGGGACTTATTACTTAAGCCCCGCCCCATCTTAAGCCCCGCCCCTATCTTCCTATTGGCTTAGCTTTAAACAGCTTTATCTCCAGTTTGCAGCATGGTACCGTCTCGAAACTCGCTGTCTGTACTTACATGGCAAATAGGAACTATCTGTAAATGCTTAAGCCCCGCCCCCTCTGCCTTCCTATTGGCTGGGCTTTAAACAGCCATGTCTCCACTTCCCAACACGGTACTTGTTTCAAACTTCGTGGGTGGTCCCACAGTCCCAACGGCTAACCGCTAATGCTAATGCTAAAAATGCTAATGCTAATGCTAACACATGCTAATGTTAACAAATGGTAATGTTAAAACTGTTAATGCTAATGCTAAAAATGCTAATGCAAAAAATGCTAATGCTAATGCTAACAAATGCTAATGCTAACAAATGCTAATGCTAACAGAAGGTAATGTTAATGCTAACAAATGCTAATGCCAACAAATGCTAATGCTAATTCATGCTAATGCTAACAAATGCTAATGCTAATGTTAACAAATGCTAATGCTAATGCTAAAACATGCGGATGCTAACAAATGCCAATGCTAACAAATGCTAATGCTAACACATGCTATTGCTAACAAATGCTAATGCTAATGTTAACACATGCTAACAAATGCTAACACATGCTCACGAATGCTAATGTTAACACATGCTAATGTTAACGAATGCTAATGCTAACAAATGCTAACACATGCTATGCTAACACATGCTAACAAATGCTAATGCTAACATGATAATGCTAATGCTAACAAATAATGTTAATGCAAAAATAACGTGCGGCTCGGCCGAGAATGGTGTGCTATTACTTTTCTTTCCGATCCGCGTTACCATTGCGACGTAATTCGCAAAAAACGACGCCCAAAAACTCCATTGACTTAGAATGGGGGAAATTTCGGCACGTAATAACTGCCGCACAATTTACGCCACCGCCGCAATATATATATCAAAATGTACGGCTCGGCCGGGAATGGTGTGCTATTACTTTTTTTTTCGATCCGCGTTACCATGGCAACGTAAAAAACTACGCGCAAAAACCCCCATTGACTTTGAATGGGGGACTCGGTAAAAAAAACCAGAAACTTTGGCGCCACATAACTCTGCCATACTTTTGCCTAGCAACGTGATTTAAACTTTAAAATGCACACACAACTTTGGTCTTTTTCCGGCCAATAGAGATGAGCCATAATTGATTAAGCCCCGCCCCCTCTGTATTCCTATTGGCTGGGTTTTAAACAGCCACTACTCCAGTTCACAGCATAGTACCGTCTTGAAACTTGGTGTCTGGACTTAAACGGCCAATAGGGACTTATTACTTAAGCCCCGCCCCTCTTAAGCCCGCCCCTATCTTCCTATTGGCTTAGCTTTAAACAGCGATAGCTCCAGTTTGCAGCATGGTACTGTCTCGAAACTCGCTGTGTGTACTTACATGGCAAATAGGAATTATCTGTAATTGCTTAAGCCCCGCCCCCTCTGCCTTCCTATTGGCTGGGCTTTAAACAGCCATGTCTCCACTTCCCAACATGTTACTGGTCTAAAACTCGGTGGGTGGTCCAACAGTCCCAACGGCTAACCGCTAATGCTAATGCTAATGCTAACAAATGCTAATGCTAAAAAATTCTAATACTATCAAATGCTAATGCTAAAATTGCTAACGCTAATGCTATCAATTACTAATGCTAACAAATGCTAATGCTATCACATGCTAATGCTAACAAATGATAATGCTAACACATGCTAATGCTAATGCTAACTAATGCTAATGCCAACACGTGCTAATGCTAAAAATGCTAATGCTAATTAATGCTAATACATGCTAATGCTAACAATTGCTAATGCTTACAAATGCTAATGCTAACATATTCTAATGTTAACACATGCTAATGCTAACAAATGCTAATGCTAAAACATGCTAATGCTAACACATGCTAATGCTAATGCTAACAAATGCTAATGCTAACAAATGCCTAATGTTTAAAGGGAAAACATCTATTATAATGCTAAAAATCTTAAAGCTAATGGGAATAAAAATGTTAATGTTAAAGCTATTGATAAAAATGCTGATGTAAAAAAATCTAATAATGATGTTAATGTTAATGCAAAATGCTTATGCTAACACCAACTGCTATACAAGGTTGCACACACTTAGCGAGCTGCAGGCACACTTAAGATTTCTTAGAAAATGTCTTTTCTAGTTTGGCTTATCGCCGAACCTTAATTGATAGATACGGGGGTGCGGTAATTACCGCAACACCGGCGGTAAATGGGAAGACGGTAACCGCGATAACAAAATGTCGATACTGACCCACCCCTACTAATCAGGCTTTTATGAACACCCTGAACAGTTTTAAATTTGCTTGATTCAATATTTAGATATTTAATGTAAATGTTACCAGTCCCTAGGGTTACCAACCGTCCCGTAAAATACGGGATCGTCCCGCTTTTGGAAACTCAAATTGAACTGAAACGGGACGCCCTTTGTCCCGTATTTGAAGGTTGGGGGATAAATATGAATGACGGGATGATTTAATTGAGAAATGACAGGGATTCTGCCTGTCAATGAGCTCCGCTCTGCTCTCCTCTGAGTTAAGTGCTGCATCCCATTGCTTTGAGAGGCGCTGCGCTGTTTGTAAGCAGCCCATTGGCTTAACACAGTGTTGCTAAGACACAGTCTCCGCCCCCTACACCAATCCCTTCCCATCGGCTGTAGGTCAGTCCACAACACAAGTCAAGTTGCCTGCACGAGAGTGCGTGCGAGCGAGCGAGCATACGACAGTACTCGGCTCAGAACATTGTTTAATGTCTTTAAAAAAGAAAACGCGTGACAGAAGATTGTGTACCAACAGATTAGACATGAATCCATGATAGGTGATAGCCTAAACAACAAAGTGAAAAAGCAAGCAGAAAATAAGCCATGGATATATTGGTATTCCTGGGAGCACTACAGTAGCCTATTTCTTGTCTGCCAACTAACCCAGAGTGGCTGGTATGTGAAATAACATAAGCATGCGTTGATTTTGTTTTAAAAACCTAATGGTTATTACTGTATGCCAATATGATTAAACTAGTGTTGGGTAACCAGAGAGTGGGCACATGAGAACCATGTAGACCTGTTTTGGAAAAAAAAATACACTACATGATTTTAAGGTATAGGACATGGCCCAGACACCCGAAATGATATTGTGAAAGGAAAAATATGATTTAATATAGGAAAATACCCGTTTTAGCCAACTTTATAACCGAAAATACCCGATTTTTCGGCGTCGCCTTTGGCGACGCTACTTTCCTCAGAAATGTAATGAGGTGTCCTGTATTTCAAACTCTGGGAGTTGGCAACCCTACCAGGCCCTACTCCTCCAGGGCTTTTCCCCATACACACCCATTGTAACTTCAAACTCCATTTTAACCATGATAGATTCATTAAAAACACACATTATATAAAAAAACATTCCACTGTAAACATTGTGACAAGAGTTAGCGTGACAATAGTCACGCCATCTTGAAAATGAAGCCTTTCCGGAAGTTTGATTTTCCATAACCTTAACAACTCGCAAAAGTGCAGCCCAAAATAAAAAATGGCTGCCATCAGCTATGACGATAAATGTTCAATGGTTTAACCTATGGTGATGAGTAGAACTAGTTTTCTGTGACGTTTTGGGTTGAGGAATCAATAATCGATGTTAATTTAATGATTTAACCTGTTTTTGTTCTGTTTTTTTTTATTCTGATCTGAAAATAATTACACAGAGGTCATCTCAAAGGTCATTTCAAATGTCAAAAAAGTCACCTTTTGTCTTATACAAATAAGACAAAAGGTCTTAATAAACCGCTACACTTCATCAGAATCTGTTGATTCTCCACACTGGCTCCACTCATCATCAGTACTACTGTCATCTGAAGAGTCACATAAGTTGGGAGCTGCTGAGGCAAGGGGGGAAGGGTGTGACGCACTCGACGGCACTTCCCATTCACACGTTCCCAACAATAACCAAGGGTAAGGGATGCTCTAGCAGGCCGTAATGGAGCTGGCAAAATGTAAGGTAGTTTGTTCTTTCAAGATGAAGTTTCAGTGAGTCATCTTCAGGTGGAAGATGGAGTATAAATTGTTTCTTATACGTTCCACTTTGAAGCTCTGGCTGCCCACAGGTAAAAACTGATCTGGAAAAGCCCTGTTGACTATCATGTTCTTTTTCTGCTCCTAGACAGCCTGCACATGGTTGTGTGTAAAGAGGAGGTTTCTCCTGAACAGGAGAGGAGCCCCAGTCTGCTCCAGGAGGAACCAGAGCCCCAACACATAAAAGAGGAACAGGAGGAACCAGAGCATCCACACATTAAAGAGGAACAGGAGGAACCAGAGCCCCAACAGATTAAAGAGGGACAGGAGGAGCTACTTGATGAAGACATCTCTTCACATTGTTCTGAAATTGAAGTTGAGCTTGAATCTGACACTGAAGTCACTGAAGACAGTGATGATTGGGGGAAGAAAAGTGGAGATGTCCACACTGGTGAAAAACCTTTCCAGTGTAAACTCTGTAACAAGAGTTATAGCGGTTCATATGAACTGAAGAGACATCTCCGTATCCACACTGGTGAAAAACCTTTCCAGTGTAAACTCTGTAACAAGAGTTATAGCGGTTCATATCAATTGAAGAGACACCAGAAGGTCCACACTGGAGAAAAAACATTCCACTGTGATCATTGCGACAAAAGTTTCATTTCATCATATGAACTGAAGAGACATAAGCGTGTCCACACTGGAGAAAAACCTTTCCACTGTAAACATTGTGACAAGAGTTTCAGTGTGTCTAGTTCCCTGAAGGATCATCAGCGTGTCCACACTAGAGAAAAACTGTTCCACTGTAAACATTGTGACAAGAGTTTCAGTGTGTCTGGTGACCTGAAGAGACACCAGCGTGTCCACACTGGAGAAAAACCTTTTAAGTGTAAACATTGTAAAAAGAGTTTCAGTCAGTCACGTTACCTGAAGAAACACCAGCGTGTCCACACTAGTATTGAAGTACTCGAGTCAATGACTTGTCTTGAGTCAGGTCTCGAGTCCAAATTGTCATTGACTCAACCTCGCCCATGACTATTCAGTCTTGACTTGGACAAAGGGACTCGGGACTCTTCCTAAACGAGTCCACTTGGGACAAGAGTTTACAGTGTAATGAACTAATTGTATTATACCCATATTATGAGGAGCCCTGTGATTTTATTACATCATGAGTTTGTTTTACTTTATGAGCCATTATTACATTATGAGTTGCTACAAGGCTAAGGTTCACACCCGCATCCTCAGGGCCCCAGAGCTTAAGAGGAGTCAAGTCCTGGGTGCTGGGGTGTTCGGCACACTGCATAAGGTGGGGAATGCTTTTATTTATGAGAAATCAAGTGATATTCTTTTTATTTACATTTTATTCAGATCAAACGGTATCAGTAATAATGACTGTATAAGTAAGATGTTTATCTAACGTTATTATCTACACATACGGTCTGAAACTTTTTCACTGGACGAGTTTCATCTTACCGATAATAGCACAGCATGGCCAACCAACGTACAGTCAGCCTGCTATTCTTTTATACTGGCTAGCTGGTCAGACCACAATAACCAACTTCTCCCAGTGAGCAGCACACATAGACATACATGTATGTGTTGCTTGTCCCCATGGATTTACATTTACAATCGGATGGAAGCGTGGACGAAAGCCCATAACATGAAATTGAACAAGATGGAGTCTAAACAAACGTCCTCCAAGCCCACTGATACACCCAGACTTGGGTTGAACACATTGTCCACAGGTTGAGCTTTAGTTTGCATATATTTTACTTATCTACAAAGTGCATTGGTACAAACAGTTTCAGCTTCTGTCTTGCTGGCATTGTTCTGTGACTCTGGTAAAAAGAAAAAAAGGTCATCATCAGGCCTATGCCCTTGCTGTCAATCAGCCAGACCTGGGAGAGGCGTGCCCTTGGTGCCCAAAATCATAATTAACCAATTTCAAACTAATACAACCAAAATATACTAAATAATCACACATTAAGGCAGTGCAATGGCTTCTACAAGTATTTTGCAAAAAAGGTACAGGAAATTACAGTTCAATACAAGGTCTGCTAAGAGGATTTTAAATCCATGAAAGACTATGGCTTGTTTCCATTGGGATCCTTTGTACTCAATTCATTGTAACGGCGTGGCTCAACATAGAGCTTTAACATTTTTCTCAACATCATTGTAATTTTAACCAAACATTACAGTACCTTACACCACCTTTGATTAACATTATCTTTAACGTTATTATACATACTAGAAGCTTGAAAGGCGGCCGAGTGTCTAGTCGGCAACCTGGCCAACTCGGGAACAATGTAAATAGGGAATGAATGCCCCGCCCTTTAATGCAAACCCCATTATACCTGTTGTCATAGGATCTGTTTTGACCTTCTGTTTGCGTGTGTCCATTTATGCCAATATATGGAGATATCTGTCTGTCTACATCCATTTCATGCCCATATATGAAGAGTTCATTTGCAAAAACAGATAACTCCGTTTTTATAAATGTTCACAAATCCAGTTTTTTTATTGTGCACTCAAAGTAATATCAATCAAACTGAAGTTGGGTGGATTTGACTAAGTAAAAATGACTTAACAAAATAGATGTATCATAAAAAATGTAACTTTATTAGAAAATAGTTTTTCTTTTAATTTAAACTTATTTTTTTGGCAAAAACAGATAACTCCAACAGTCGTTTTTTATCAAAAACAGATAACTCCACAATTGATGTTTCACCATTGAATTTGGCCATATCGAGGACGCAAAAAGGATTTCCAGAATTTTACAGGAGAGCAAAAACAAAGTTTTGACAACATACTTAAGTAGTCTGTACTTTTATAGGGGCCACATGTAGCCACCAGGGGGCACAATAGGGGACAACTCAGGGGCCCCTGGGGTGCTAAAGGTGCACCGTTGCTCCAATCTGCACCAAACTTGGCACAACCACTGTTCAGGGGTCTACCATGACAATAGTCACACCAGGGGCCACCTCACAGGCCACACCAGGGGCCCCAGTGTACCATATCAAGGGCCCCCGGGGGTCCCAGGGTGCCCAAGGCACACCATTGCTCCAATCTGCATCAAACTTAGCATGAACACTGTTTAAGGGTCTGCCATGACAATAGTCACACAAAGGGCTAAACCAGGGGCCCCAGTGTACCATATCAGGGGCCCCCGGGGGCCCCGGGGTGCCAAAGGCACACCATTGCTCCAATCTGCATCAAACTTAGCATGAACACTGTTTAAGGGTCTGCCATGACAATAGTCACACAAAGGGCTAAACCAGGGGCCCCAGTGTGCCATATCAGTGGCCCCTGGGGTCCCCAGGTGCCAAAGGCGCACTGCTGCTCTGATCTGCACCAAATATGGCACAAACACTGTCCATGGGTCTACCATGACAATAGTCACACCAGGGGCCACCTCTCAGGCCTCATCAGGGGCCCCTGTATATCAGGGGCCACTGGGAGCCACACGCCACATGGGGCCACATGGTAGACCCTTGAACATTGTTTGAGAAAATGTTGGTGCATAATGGGGCAACAGTGCGTCTATGGCACCCAGAGGCCCCTGGGGGCCACACATGGCCCCTGGGAGCCACACATGGCCCCTGGCAAGACTATCTTCATGGCAGACCCCTGGAACAGTGTTTGAGACTAGTTTGGTGCATAATGGGGCAACAGTGTGCCTATGGCACCCAGAGGCCCCTGGGGGCCACACATGGCCCCTGGGAGCCACACATGGCCCCTGGTGTGACTTTCCTCATGGCAGACCCCTGAACAGTGTTTGAGACACTTTTGGTGCATAATGAGGCAACAGTGTGCATAATGGGGCAACAGTGCGCCTATGGCACCCAGAGGCCCCTGGGGGCCACACATGGCCCCTGGGAGCCACACATGGCCCCTGGTGTGACTTTCCTCATGGCAGACCCCTGAACAGTGTTTGAGACACATTTGGTGCATAATGGGGCAACAGTGTGCATAATGGGGCAACAGTGCGCCTATGGCACCCAGAGGCCCCTGGGGGCCACACATGGCCCCTGGGAGCCACACATGGCCCCTGGTGTGACTTTCCTCATGGCAGACCCCTGAACAGTGTTTGAGACACATTTGGTGCATAATGGGGCAACAGTGCACATAATGGGACAATAGTGCGCCTATGGCACCCAGAGGCCCCTGGGGGCCACACATGGCCCCTGGGAGCCACACATGGCCCCTGGTGTGACTATCTTCATGGCAGACCCCTGGAACAGTGTTTGAGACACGTTTGGTGTATAATGGGGCAACAGTGTGCCTATGGCACCCAGAGGCCCCTGGGGGCCACACATGGCCCCTGGGAGCCACACATGGCCTCTGGTGTGACTTTCCTCATGGCAGACCCCTGAACAGTGTTTGAGACACTTTTGGTGCATAATGGTGGCAACAGTGTGCATAATGGGGCAACAGTGCGCCTATGGCACCCAGAGGCCCCTGGGGGCCACACATGGTCCCTGGGAGCCACACATGGCCCCTGGTGTGACTATCTTCATGGCAGACCCCTGGAACAGTCTTTGAGAGAAGTTTGGTGCAAAACGGGGCAACAGTGTGCATGTGGCACCCAGAGGCACCTGGGGGCCACACATGGTCCCTGGGGGCCACACATGGCCCCTGGTTTGACTATCCTCATGGCAGACCCCTGAACAATGTTTGAGACAAGTTTGGTGCATAATGGGGCACCATCTTGGATCACATGGTCTAAACACGCTGCCCAATGGATTTATCTGTTTCTGCAAACAAAGAGCTATGTCACTTGTCTGTTTTTGCTACAAAACCTGATCTTTGAGGGCGTTTAGAATGGGATATATCTGCCTTAACAACAAAATAGATTTTATATTCTAATAAAACTCTAACTTAACTGTTATTTACAATAGTCATCTCATTTTTTTCCAAAATGGCTTTTATCTGTTTTTGCAAATGCACTCTTCATATGGAGATCTATGTAAGACCCGTTTGACCATCTGTTTGCTGTGTCCATTTATACCCATATATGGAGTTATCTGTCTGTCTGTGTCCATTTTATGCCCATATATGGAGATCTCTGTAGGACCCGTATTGACCGCATCTGTTTGCCTGTGTCCATTCATACTCATATGGAGATATCTGCATCCGTCTGCCTCTTTTATGCCCGTATATGGAGATCTCTGTATCTGTCCGTCTGTGTCCCTTTATGCCTATATAGAGATCTCTATTTCAGACCAAAGGCCTGAAATGGGATATACATTTATACTGTCAGGACCTCAGGAAAGACAACATTGCTGAGAAATTGGCACTTTTTTATTTTCTCCATCTTGAGCAAGAATACGCAGCCTGCTTGCTTGCTTGTGAGGTCAGACTTATGGAGATCTCTGTATCTGTCTGTGTCCCTTTTATACAAATATACGGGGACATCTGTCTATATGCGTCCATTTATTGTGTCCATGTTATGCCCATATGCCCATATAACGAGATCTCTGTATCCGTCTGTCTCCCTTTTATGCCCATGTACTCTATCTGCGTCCATGTTATGCCCATATATGGAGATCTCTGTATCTGCCCATTTATAGATAGATAGATAGATAGATAGCTTTATTGTCATTCAACATATACATGAAATGCATAAATGAACGAAATTTCGTTTCACTGGCTCCTAGTTAAAATAAGTTAAAATACTAAAAACTAAAAACACTAGAACACACCACTTAATCAATAAAAACACAAATCAAATTCAAATTCATGGATATGGCCCACAGGATTCTTAAGCGTCATATGGAGAAAGGTCAGGGGATATGCACTTTTAACGTGACTTTTTAGCTTTTTCAGCCTTTTCAGAGTTCACAAGTCTTATGGCTTGGGGGAAAAAACTCTTGGTGAATCTGGCCGTTCTGCTCCCGATGCTGCGGTACCTTTTACCAGAGGGCAGGAGGTTGAACAGTCCCTGATGTGGGTGGGTAGGGTCAGCCATGATCTTATTTGCCTTTAAAAGACAGCGATTTTGGGCAATGTCCTTGATGGAAGGCAGTGTAGTCCCGATAATCCTCTCTGCTGTCCTCACCACTCTCTGCACAGTTTTCCAGTCTGTCTCGCTGCAGCTACCAGACCAGACAGAGATGCAGTTTGTCAGAATGCTCTCTATCGTGGCCCTGTAGAACATGGTGAGGATGGGAGGGGGAAGTTGGGCTCTTCTCATCCGGCGCAGAAAGAACAGACGTTTCTGTCCTCTCTTCACAAGAGAGGCCGTGTTTGAGGACCATGTCAGGCTGTCTGTGATTTGTACCCCCAGAAACTTGGTGCTGCTCACTACCTCCACTGCGGTGTCATTTATGAGGAGTGGTGTGTGGCTGTGCTGGTTCCGTCGGAAGTCAACGATGATCTCCTTTGTCTTGTTGACATTCAGGACCAGGTTGTGTGTGTTGCACCAGCCCACCAGCTGTCTCACTTCCTCCCTGTATGCATCCTCGTTGTCATCTTTGATGAGGCCCACAACTGTCGTGTCGTCCGCGTATTTCACCATATGGTTAGTATTGAACCTCGCACAGCAGTCATGGGTCATCAGGGTGAACAGCAGTGGACTCAAAACACAGCCCTGGGGAGAGCCAGTGCTCAGGGAGATGACGTTGGAGTTATTATTCCCAACTCGCACAGATTGAGGTCTGTCTGTTAGGAAGTCCAGCAGCCAGTTACACAAAGGAGTGCCAAGGCCCAGGGGGTCCAGTTTGTCCACCAGTTGCTGAGGGATAATTGTGTTGAATGCTGAGCTAAAATCTAAGAACAGCAGACGCACAATGGTGTTCTTCCCCTCTAGGTGTGCCAAACTCCGGTGCAGGACAGAGGCAATGGCATCCTCTGTAGAGCGGTTTGCACGGTAGGCAAACTGGAACGGGTCAAATTTGGGGGGGAGTTTGGAGACTATATGTGCCTTTACCAGCCTCTCGAAGCACTTCATCGTTATTGGGGTGAGTGCAACTGGGCGGTAATCATTGAGAGATGTTATAATTGGCTTTTTTGGCACAGGAATTATTGTAGCAGCTTTGAAACATGAAGGGACAACAGCCTGGTTTAGTGAGATGTTAAAGACGTCTGTGAGGACCGGGGCCAACTGATCCGCACACTCCTTGAGCACCCGACCTGGAATGTTGTCGGGTCCCGTCGCCTTCCGGGCGTTGATACCTTTCAGGGTCCGCCGGACATCAGCTAGGTCCAGACTGAGTACCTTCTCATCTGGAAGAGGAATGGTTTTCCTTGCAGGGATGTTGTTTGTTGCTTCAAAGCGTGCAAAATAATTATTGAGTTCGTTGAGGAAGTCCTCATTGTCCTCACAGGGTGATGGTGCTCCCTTATAGCCTGTGATGGACTGAATGCCCTGCCACATGCGCCGAGAGTCTGTAGAGTCCTGGAAGAAACCTTCGATTTTCCGACTATAGGTACGCTTTGCAACTCTGATGGCACGGTTCAGGTTGGCTCTTGCTGTTCTGAGCTCCACACCTCCTCCTGCTTTAAAAGCATTGTTCCGCACCCTCAGCAGTTCCCGTACCTCGCTAGTCATCCAAGGCTTCTCGTTGGCTCGTGTTGTGATGTTCTTAACAACACTAACATCCTCCGTACACTTGGAAATGTAGGCAGACACAGTACCAGCATACTCCTCCACATCAGTCCGTTGTCCCTCTGTTGCTGCCTCCTTAAACATGTCCCAGTCTGTACACTCAAAACAGTCTTGTAGTGCATCCATGGCACCCTCAGGCCAGACCCTCACCTGCTTCACAGCAGGTTTTGTCCTAGTGAGCATGGGCCTATATGCAGGGACCAGCATCACAGAACGGTGGTCTGAAGAGCCAAGATGGGAACGGGGGGCTGCTCTAAAAGCACACTTGATGTTAGTGTAAACTCGATCCAGTGTGTTTTTGCCCCTAGTTGGAAAGTCCACATACTGATAGAACTGAGGGAGAACTGTCTTCATGTTAGCCTGGTTAAAATCCCCAGCCACAATAAAGATCCCCTCTGTATGTGTGGTTTGCAGCTCACTGATGGAACGATATAGTACATTAAGTGCCTCTTTTATGTTTGCACTGGGTGGAATGTACACTGCTGTTATTACAATATTTGTAATTTCTCTTGGTAAATAAAAGGGTCTACATTTTATAGTCAAAAACTCAATGTCAGAAGAGCAATGACTAGCGACCACTGTGGCATTATTGCACCATCTATTGTTAGTGTAAATGCACACCCCGCCCCCTCGGGATTTACCAGTGAGAGCACAGTTCCTGTCCCATCGGAAAGTTGTAAGTCCCTCCAGAGCAACAGCATCGTCCGGTACAGTTGGTTTTAACCATGTCTCTGTTAAAATCATAGCGCAGCAATCCTTCATCTCCCGATCTGTTCTCAAATCCAACTTCATGAAGTCCATTTGCTTCTCCAATGAGCGAACATTTGAGAGGAAGATGGATGGAAGTGGAGTCCTATATGGATTAGCACGCAGCTTCGCTGTTAGACCGCCACGGCACCCGCGCTTCCTCCTCCTGTCGCACCGTCTCCGTCTGCTCCTAGGGCCGCCAATGCTGGTGGGAGACTCCGCTGCCTCACAGGCCTCTGGGTCTCGCCGGCATAGCAACCCGAGACTGTGTAGAGCGTCCTTAGTTACCGCATCTACCGTCCCACAACTACTAGACGCACGCAATTCTAATATGAACTGTCGGTCGTATATCACTTTAGCGTTGTTGTTCTTAACACAAACAACCGGACTCTCCGGTCCTAGTGGATATTTCGTCTCTACGTGAGCCAGTGTGGTCGCAGCCGAGCCAGGCGCCGCCTAGTATGGAGATCTCTGTATCAGTCTGTGTCCCTTTTTATGCCCATATACGGAGATATCTGTCTATATGCGTCCATTTTGTTGACTCATCTGTCCCTTTTATGCCCATATACTCTATCTGCGTCCATTTTATGCCCATATATGCAGATCTCTATCTGCCCATATGCCCATATATGGAGATCTCTGTATCAGTCTGTGTCCCTTTTATGCCCATATACCGAGATATCTGTCTACAGAATATGCGTCCATTTTTGGAGCTGTGTGGAACACAAGCTCCCTATACGTGGCCGTGTGTGTGGGTCTGTCTCCATGTCTCCGTGTCTCCGTGTCTGTCTGTCTGTAGCCTGCCCTGCAGTAACCTTTTCTGACCACACATGTTAAGGGAGGGGCGCTGTTGCACACACACACACACACACACACACACACACACACACACACACACACACACACACACAGCTCCACTTCGAACAGAGGTTCGATTTTTTGTTGACTAATGATATCTGTCTATATGCGTCCATTTTTTGTGTCCATTTTATGCCCATATGCGATTCAGAACATTTTGCGCCGGCCATATGCCCATATATGGAGATCTAAGTATCTGCCCATATGCCCATATATGGAGATCTCTGTATCAGTCTGTGTCCCTTTTATGCCCATATACGGAGATATCTGTCGGGTCGAGGCAAGGCCCGGCACTGCAGTGATGTCACAAAGAGTCAGTGCTTGAGCCGATTTCCTCCGGAACAGCCTGATGTCAACAATCAGCCCCGCATAAGGAGATTCCGAACGTTTCGCGCCGGTTCTGGAAAACCGCGCGTCGGGTCGAGGCCCGGCACTGCACTCCGCGCCGCGGCGGGGAACGCGCGTCCTACTGTTTGTAGGTGTGGGGAAATACATAAAGTAATAACATTCATCCATTATCCATAATACAAAAGAGAGCAATAAGAATAGTTCACAAGGTAGGGTTTTATGATGCTACAAACCAGTAAGACTCCCTAATCGGGAGTCACACTGCTGACATCAGTATGACATCACACCGTACACAAATGACCCTTATATAAGACCGGCATTATCTACCGACAGATTAGTAACAAGATGTCAAAATCATTGAAGGTTTACCCTACTAACCAACTGTTTACCATAGCAACCATGTTTTTTACCTTAGCAACCAACTGTTTACCCTAGCAACCAACTTTTTACCACAGCAACCATGTTTTTTTTACCCTAGCAACCAACTGTTTACCCTAGCAACCAATTGTTTACCATAGCAACCATGTTTTCTTACCCTAGCAACCAACTGTTTACCCTAGCAACCAACTGTTTACCATAGCAACCATGTTTTTTACAGGGCCTGGGATTGATGACATCAGAAATCTCCATATATGGGCATGAAAGGGATTTTGTTTCTGGAAATATGTCTGTGGGGTGCCACATTTGGAATAAAACACTTACATCACACATCTGGATATCCATACAGCCCATCTAGTTTGCCTGTGTCCATTTATGCCCATATATCTGATGACATTGGGACAATGATCTCCATATATGGGCATAAAACTTATGTTAATTAGTAAAGCCTGGGGATCTCCATATATGGGCATGAGGGGTACCCTAAAAGGGCATCATCTGGGAATAGCAAATATAGTTATCCTAGAAAGTGAAAATCTTACATCAAAGGCCATAACTACCTACCTACCACCATACTGCATTCCTCATTAAACTACCTACCAGTAAGATGCCTAAGGGAGAAAAGCAAAGGGCGAGGTTGCACCATTCTTCTTCTTCTGGCCAGTGATGTATATCGGACCATTTAACCATATATGGAGACATCTGGTACCCAAAGATATTCACAGATATGGGCTTAATATTGATGACATAAGGGATCTCCATATATGGGCGTAAAAGGGATTTGGTTCCCCTGGCATCACAGGGATCTCCATATATGGGCATAAAATGGATTTGGTTACCCTGGCAACACGGGGATCTCCATATCTCCATATATGGGCATAAAAGGGATTTGGTTCCCCTGGCATCACAGGGATCTCCATATATGGGCATAAAAGGGATGTGGTTCCCCTGACATTACAGTGGCTGGTTCTACAGAGGGGATCTCCATTTATGGGCATAAAAGGGAATGTATGTATGATGATGTCAGATATCATAGACGTCATAGGACTTTCACATAACGAATAACTGAGTAAGCATGTAAACCCGTAAAATCTATATTTGGGCATGGCTGATTTATGACCTCATCATGATGACACGAGCAAACACAGCTGAATTGTATAAATGATCAGTGCAGAAACCAACAGAAGTATTTGACCAAGACTCTTCGATTTAAACATCAACAAAGGTGTGACGTTTGTTGATGGTCACGTGTGACGTGTGACGGACGGACGGACGGACGGCCGGTGGAGGTTTTCATAGTAAACTGCTCCCTGACGGTCGCAATAATCTATTTTTGAGGTCTTGTACATTGAAGCTTGCTGACTTAGTTGATTTCAAAACTGCTCAACTAATGTTTAAGGCAAGTAATAAACTACTTCCCGCAAACATTCTGGAAGTACATTTTAAACAAGCAAGTGCTCAGACCACTCGAAAGAGTGTGCATTTCAGTTTGTGGAGTAAAGATTTGGAACAGTTTGACAGATGATATTAAACAGTAATATTCTCTTACAATAAAAAAAAAAAGACTCAAATCCAATATCCTGGCTAAATACAGTAAAACATAGTCTTCTTTTTATTTTAGTCTTTTTGAGTTTTATTTTCATTTTTATTTTCATATTTTATATTACAGTGACATAGATAATACTATATAACAGTATAAAAGTCAAATCACATATGCTTATTAAATAGGTGTTAATGGCAATAGCTTCATAGGGATTTTAGATCCCTCAAATGGTAAAAAAAAATGCTTTAATCTGCTACTGCTGATATATTTGGGTTTTCATTTACGTTTTATTTCATTTTCATTCTCTTTAGAAGGTAAACTTGTATACCATACTCTTATAACATATTACTGTATCTTAAACCATGAATATGTAGGATAGTCATTCTTGATTTGCTATTGTTGATGTATATGGGTTTGACGCACATGTTCCTTTATTTGCATTTACTTCTTTATATGGTGAACCCCTTAACATATTACTGTATCCTAAACATGCAGGACAGGCACTCTTTGGTTTGTTATTATGCTGATGGATTTGGGGCTTGTAATTACAGTTTATTTTTATTTGCATTCTCTTTATTTGGTAAATTTGAACACTTTTATAACATTAATGTATTTTAAACCTGCAGGCATGTATAAGCTTTTTTTTTTTAGCTTCAGCCTATTCCTTTTGATCACCTTAAACAGTGTACGTCTAAGTGTCCCAACACATTATAAAGGTTCTTTCAGATTGAAATGTGTTGTATGCGAGCTATTAAAGGCTACTTAACATGTTAATTCCATTTTCTACTGTAATCCATAGAAGAGCTTGCATCTTGGGAATGGTCTTATTGTGTCTAAAATGACATCAACAAGAGCTAGGAATTGGTTGTTGATACAAGTAGGCTACACCTAATTACAGGTAAGTCTAGTTACTCTTACTAATGCCTTTAATTATCAATTTTACTTTATCTGTTTATTTAGCTGGGACATATGGTAGGCTACTATAGGCTATAGGCTATTAATGTATTAATGAAAATACACTTTGTGTGTATCTACACCAGGGGTCTTCAACAGGGGGTCCGGGACCCCATAGGGGGAGGCACCAGATCTACAAGTTTGTAGATCTGCTATTTTTGGCAAATAGGTTTGGTGTAGAGGTAAAAATAAGAGTGGACAAAGTACAGAGTAAAGGTCAAATTTACTAAGTAAATGATCAAGGACATAAGGAGTAAAATGACTGAAAAAAAAAAAAAAAAAAAGTCCCAAAAAGCGCAGTTTTCAAACTCTAATGGGCGCTGGACAGCAGGCGGCTCTCCATGTCGGCATTTTTGACCCACGCACGTGTTCGGGGACACCTCTTCCACACCACACTCTAAGCTAAGCATTGCTGCAACCGCTGCAGGCCGTCCAGTGCAGCCAGGCGCTCAAAAAGGCCTCAAAAGGCGCAATTTTCCGACTAGTGGGCGCTAGAGAGCAGGCGGCTCTTCGTGTCGGCACTTTGGACCCACGCATGTGTTCGGGGAGATCTCCTCTTCCACACTACACTCTCCGCGGTAGCGGGAGAGGCGTCATTGCAACTGCTGCTGGCCGTCCAGTGCGGCCAGGTGCACAAAACGGCCTCAAAAGGCACCATTTTCCGTCTGGCCACGGCTCTTTCTCTCTTTGTGTCGGAACTGTGTGTGTGTGTGTGTGTGTGTGTGTGTGTGTGTGTGTGTGTGTGTGTGTGTGTTTATATATAATCGTTCAAAAGAAAAATCATAACACATTATAAACCATTCTATGACTTACTGTATATGGTAAAGGATAAATGCAGTAACACTGCATTTATCCTGTGTAATTACTGTTATAAGCATTCATGAGTGCTCATAATGCATTCATAATACATTATGAACCATGTTACATTATCTGCTTAACATATACTCTTACCAGCTTGTCAACACTATACTATATACTGCTTGTTATAACAAAGTACAATTAATATCATGCAGAATTCAGTTCAACCTTTTGGTCCACAACAATATTTTCTGCTGTTCATATGGCCCCATAGAACCTTTTGAAGCGGTTTTGAGCGCCTGGCCGCACTGGACGGCCAGCAGCAGTTGCGATGCCGCCTCTCCCGCTTAGCGGAGAGTGTGGTGTGGAAGAGGATATCTCCCCGAACGCGTGCGTGGGTCCAAAGTGCCGACACGAAGACCCGCCTGCTCTGAAAATGGCACCTTCTGAAGCATTTTTGAGCGCCTGCACTGGACGGCCTGCAGCAGTAGCAATGCCGCCTCTCTTGCTAAGCGGAGAGTGTGGTGTGGCAGAAGAGGTCTCCCTGAACGCGTGCATGGGTCAAAAGTGCCGACACGAAGAGCCGCCTGCTCTCCAGCGCCCACTAGAGTCAGAAAATGGCGCCTTTTGAGGCCTTTTTGAGCGCCTGGCTGCACTGGACAGCCTGCAGTAGTTGCAATGCCGCCTCTCCCACTTAGCGGAGAGTGTGGTGTGGCAGAGGTCTCCCTGAACGTGTGCATGGGACAAAAGTGCCGACACGAAGAGCTGCCTGCTCTCCAGTGCCCACTAAATTCTGAAAATGGCGCCTTTTGAGGACTTTTTGAGCGCCTGGCTGCACTGGACGGCCTGCAGTAGTTGCAATGCCGCCTCTCCCACTTAGCGGAGAGTGTGGTGTGGCAGAGGAGGTCTCCCTGAACGTGTGCATGGGTCAAAAGTGCCGACGTGAAGAGCCGCCTGCTCCCCAGCGCCCTCTAGAGTCAGAAAACGGCACCTTTTGAGGCATTTTTGAGCGCCTGGCTGCACTGGATGGCCTGCAGCAGTAGCAATGCTGCCTCTC
Organism: Nannobrachium achirus; assembly: GCF_963921795.1. Taxonomy (NCBI): domain Eukaryota; kingdom Metazoa; phylum Chordata; class Actinopteri; order Myctophiformes; family Myctophidae; genus Nannobrachium; species Nannobrachium achirus. The sequence goes on from NC_137822.1 coordinate 59,958,394, forward strand.
CCGCTTAGTGGAGAGCGTGGTGTGACAGAGGAGGTCTCCCTGAACGCGTGCATTGGTCAAAAGTGCCGACACGAAGAGCCGCCTGCCGTCCAGCACCCACTAGATTCAGAAAATGGCACCTTGCTAGGCCTTTTTGAGCACCTGGCTGCACTGGACGGCCTGCAGTAGTAGTGTGGTGTGACAGAGGAGGACTCCCTGAACGCGTGCATGAGTCCAAAGTGCCGACATGAAGAGTTGTCTCCTGTCCAGTGTCCAATTTGTAAAGGCTATGCACTCTATTGAACATCATTTATCCATTTATATAATTTTATTGTTATTAAAACTTTTTTATTTTACCCCAAAAACATAATTATCATTGTGTATGTTCGTATAAATGCTTAATCTATGTTTTGATTGTGCATATCATGGGAAAATGTATCGTTTTTCAACATTTTTCAATTGGCTGAGTGGTACTCTTATTTTGAAGAGAGATCCTTATATTCGCCAGTTTCACAGAAGCGAGAGACCTGCATCCGTACCCGCCTCTCTTCAAGAGCTGCGTGATCTGAGCAAATATAGAACTTCCGGTGTTAGAGAAATCACACTTAAGACTTCCGGTTTGATTTATTCGCCTTCAAAATAAAATGCTCGTAATTAATGCCATTGAAAAACATTTAATTTGCAGATTATATGCTCATTAAAAATATAAATTAGGCATTTGAACAAAGTCATATAACAAAAAATATGTTTGTGTAATAAAAAAAGATTAAACAAAATATATCTAAATAGATAAATGCTGTTCACTGGAGTGCATAGCCTTTACAAATTGGACACTGGAGAACAGACAGCTTTTCGTGTCAGAACTTTTGACACACGCACACGTTCGGGGAGACCTCCTCTACCACACCACACTGAGGCGGCATTACAAAATTAGCCGCCTCTCCCGCTTAGCAGAGGGTGTGGTGTGGTAGAGGAGGTCTCTGTGAAGTGTGAACGCTTTGTGTCAAAAGTGCCGACACGAAGAGCTCTCTGTTTTCCAGTGTCCAATTTGTAAGGCTATGCACTCCATTGAAGAGCATTTATCTATTTGGATGTATATTTCTTTATTTTTACACATAGACATAATTGTCGTTGTATAGCTTCAATTAAATGCTTAATCTAATAGGCTATGTTTAATTTGTATATGATAAATCATATACAAATTAATCTTTTTCAATGGCGTAAGGGGTACCGTTATTCTGAAGAGATCGATACCGGAAGTCTTATATTTGCTGGCACTAAATTTGCTCACCGAACATAGCCCGAATAGAGCAGGGTGAACGAACAGCGTGTATCAAAACATGAAGATACAGTAAAGGTCAGTGTTATAGGCTACGTTTGCGGTGCACAAGCCTTTGTGTAACTGGCGTTGGACAGTAAAGAGTGACAGGCTGTCTGGTTGTGAAAACGGGAGAAATCCATGACATTTTAAAGTTTTTTGTGCAGGCTAATGCTAAGCCAAGGAACCTAGAATGATATATATTTGAACCTTAATTGATTGATTTAAGACTTTATTAGAAGTTTGCAAAGGAAAGGGTACAGCTTCATGACGGTACAGTTCACTGGTACAAGGTCAACCAAAAGGAGATCCTAGAAAACACTTGGCATACTTGTACAGGAAACCATCTAAGTAGGCTATCTCAAATAACATTGAATGACGTATACAGTACTATGCAGTAGATATAGTCAGAAAAAGAGAAAAGAAAACAGTGCAAAAAATATAGCTATAGGCCTACAGTAAAGAGGGTCAGTGGGAAGGTAAAACTGGGCTAGGTTTTCTTTTTTTTTTACCAGTTAAAAGTGGTGAGACTGCAGGTGAAACAAGAGGAACCTGAACACCATCCAGAGCTCAGTAAGCTTCACTTTTTTCCAAAGGTGTTTATAACAGGGATTTTCAAACTTTTATCTTTTTTTTTCTCAGGGCAGCCCTGTAAATAACCAGAGTTAGGGCTGAAGTAGGCTATTCTGTACATTTTTTATATTTTATTTTTTAGCTCACATCGTTACATGACGCAAATATGCCCATCTTTCTTTTCACAACACCAGACCAGAGGGTGCTCCACAAATCATGTTCAGCCCAGATTTAACTCTAAAAAAGGCTCTAATTCGTTCTCCTGCAGTCTGCTATACCACCAACATGTGGAACGCCCTACCGCATGCCTTAAATGAGAGCAAATCCCTAGACTCTTTCAAAATAGGTCTGAAAGGTCACCTACAGACGGCTGCTTCTCGAACCTCGTAATATAGACTAAGCCCATACCTATACCTCCCCTTTTCCATTGTAAATAGCTCTTATTCTTCCCTTGTTATTGTTTATGCCTGCTTTTTTCCCCCTTTTGTTACTGATAATTTACCTACTGTGTTCTATCCGTCTGTCTTTCAATGTTATATGAGATGCATAAGTGGTTCCTGTGTAAATAAGCTGAAAATCTACTAGGATCTTCTTTTAGTTGACCTTGTACCAGTGATTTGTCATGAAACTGTACTGTTTCTATAAAAACTAATACATTCTTCAATCAATCACTTCACCTGAGATACGGTAGGGCCTACCGAAACGGAAATTTCTCGGGTAGGCTATGTTCCAGAGAAATTTCCGTTTCCATCAGAACTGACTGAAAATATCTTTATATTTGACGTTTAACCACTTGAACCCCTGCATCCCTATCCTGTGGAGAAGGTTCACCAAAAGTAGCTGATCTACAAGCTCACAACACGTCTCAACGAGACACGTTGTGAGCTTTGTAGATCTGCTATTGTTTTGGTGAAGAGAGTTTTCTGTAGATGGAAAAAGAACTCATCAAGTGCAGTGCAGATCAGGTCTGTTTTACAGCATCCAAATGACTGGCATCTCGGCACCCACTTTGGGAAATCCTGGTTCATAAATTACAGCTGCTAAACTGTGCTATAAACACTCTTTGTCCCTGTAGCAATGTGTTTATGGAGGAATACCTGAGACACGAGGGCATGAAGGCAATTCATAGACTGTAAAAAAATATGGACGATGTAAAGCCATTGGTTTCTATGCTGCGAAAATTCCACTATTTGTCCCTTATACGGGTCATTGTAGAAATCAACGTTCACTGGTAGAAATGGTACCATCTCGAATGCTATTGGCTGCCAACGGTCACGTGCAACCGCAGGGATACTTGGGAGAATGTGGTGTTGAGCTTCCTAAATAAAACACACGAAGAAGAACCATCACAAGCCTATGATCACACGCCCCTCCTACAGCATACCCTGCTTTAACATCAAATATAACATAAATTGGACCATATTCTTTACAAAACGCATGTCATGGTGATTGAAATGAGGCTTTAAAATAGCGACAGGAACCATGAAGTACATATGAAAATGTTTATTAAGGTAAGAAGATCGAATGTAAAGGTTTGGGGGGAATAGATTGGAACCAATGGAGAACAAGTTGCTTATGGTAACAGAACAGCGCAACTAGTGGCCAATCATAGGAACTTTATGTTCCTTGTTGCTTCATTTTAAATCCTGACGCCTGTCCCCCTGAGGCAATTACTATAGAGAGCTATTTAACACTTACTACTGATCTGATGCCTAAATGGGCCTTTCCTCTGGCGCCATCTTTTAGCCAAACTCTCCACTTGCACACAGGGTGTCTCAAAAATGTAATGGGCAGATTCAGATCATCATGACACTTGATCAGGCGCTTTAATGTTTCCTGGAAGATTAACCCTAACCTGTTCCAATGACCTACCATCTAGCGCCACCATCAGATAAAAAATAATGACGTTTCACACAAGGTTGGGGCTGCTCGATTATGGCATAAATTATCGAAACTACTTTTGTTTTACATGATTATTTACTTATTATTTACTCCTTGAAACCAAAGTGTTGACAAACAGATGCTTTGGTTTTACCTTTTTTCTTTAGAACTAAATATCTCACAGCTGAGATTGAGTTTTAGTTTTTAGGATTTTAATTAATGAAAGTGCAAAAAGAAAAAAAAATACACATATTTTTCAGCCAGGTAAAAAAAGGCTGGCTACAGTATGAGATCTATTACGATACAATATGATATTACACTAATCTATTATAGTGTATTCTAGTTATCTTAGTAATACATTACTACTTATATAGTGTATTATAATCAGAGTTTTAATCCATTTTAGTGTATTATAATAAGGATATCTGTAATACAAATTGATATTGTATTATAATCACAGTTAAAATGGTCAATGTGTTTCTTACCGATAGGGGTACTTTTGTGTAATGTAAAATGTAGATAATGTTAGGTGGTATGTGTGTAAGTGTCGTGTAGTGTGGTGCTAAAGCTGCAGTCAAAAAGGGGCTTTACTTGCAATGTAATGCTTACTTGCAATGCTTCCTCTGTTTCACATAATTTCTAAAACGAATGACACGTCAAACGACCAACTTCCGTAATCCAGAAGTTTGTCTTTTACTAAGTCTATACAGCCTTTTAGTAAGTAGTAGTAAGTAAACTTTATTTATATAGCACCTTTCGAAACAAGGTTACAGAGTGCTTTACAGTATACACAATATAAACATTAACAAGTAACAGGGTAAAAATGTGATCAAGAATAAAAATACAAAAAAGAAACCCAGGAAAAAGTGCAATGACCTGAACAATGAGGCCAGTAAAACATCATGAAGTAAAATTAATTTGAAACAGATGTGTTTTCAGCATATGTTTAAAACTGTCGACTGACAGTAGTTTTTAATGGCAAAGGTAAGGTGTTCCACAAAGTAGGAGTCACCACTGCGAAGGCCTGATCTCCCTTCGTCTTAAGATTGGACACAGGGACTTCCAGGAGGCACTTGTTAGAGGATCTAAGTAAGCGATCCTCTAAGAGAGGGTTTAGGAGGCAATAGGTCAATAATGTAAATCGGGGCCAGCCCATGCAACACTTTATGTGTTATCAAAAGTATTTTAAAATCTATTCTAGCTTTTAATAGGTAGCCAGTGAAGTGAGGCTAACACCGGGGTTATGTGTGCTCTGCAGTTAATGTTGGTGAGGATTCTTATAGTAATATATACTTGGTAGAAGGCTAGGGGGTGTATATTTTGGTGGGGTGGGATGGACGTATAGGAAAGTATGGCTGCAGAAACATTACAAGCAGATGGGCTACTTTCATCTCATTCACTTTAGTTTAGATCATTATTTGCTTATTCTTACCACTTGTGTGAAGTTATTAAAAGTCCAATTTAAATTCCCTCTGTTAATTTCATACCAGTGTGTGGAGTCCAGACTGCAGGTGAAGATGAACTCTTCAGACTTTGCCAGGGACATGTCTATTAAACAGGAAGAACCTGAAGACCACCAACACTTCAATAAGTTTAACCACTTGAACCCTAGCATCCCTATGCAGGGGGGACATCGTGTCACAAGCTCACAACGTGTCAACAATTATGTTTTAATATTGTTTTATAATTTCATGATTGAAATTGCATTCTTGCTGTGTTGACAGTGTAAGTATTTCGTTAAAAAATCATCCTAACCGTAATAACCTGTAACTAGTAACTTTACTTGTTTAGTCATTCTAAAGTTGCGTTCCCACAGAAAATAAAATAGTCGTTCTGTCATTGCAAAGACACGACTCTGCGTGACGTTGTAATCTAATCTATCGCTGATGCTAACACCCAAAAAAAAATCTAACGCTAATGCTAACACCAACCGTTACAGAAGGTTGCACACACTTAGCGAGCTGCAGGCACACTTAACATTTCTTAGAAATGTTCTTTTCTAGTTATCTATATAAACTCAGCACAAATAGAAAGGAAACTTGACTTCGGTCCATTATTTCTCCCCTTTAAAAACACCAATTTGTATTGTGTTTCATATCATTTTTATCGTTGATTCATCACCTTTACAACAAGGTACAGATTGTAAGCATCGGGCCATTCGTGGAATGAGCACCACAGCCAAACGTGTGGGTAGTGGGTAACGTGTCGGTCCATTATATCCCCCGTTTAATTATTCCAAATGGTTGATTTGCCACCTTTACAACGTGGTACAGCTTGTAAGGATCTGGCATTTGTGGAATGAGCAACACAGCCAAACGTGTGGGTAGCACCCTCCAAAAATGTAAAAATGGCCTGGCAGGCCTGCAATACTGTTCTTTTGGTGTTCACTTTTGTTGCTTGGTTCATTGATTGATTGCACTCTCTCACAGTATTAAAGGGGGAAAAAACACATATTGGCCATTTTTACACGCTCAGTGTCAGGGAAGCCCAAAACGAGAGTAAATGCCAGCAGTATAGTATTGCTAGCCATTTTGGCAAAACTTTGGGCGGCGCTACCGACAGGTTCTGCTGTGTAGCTCATGTCTCGAATGCCCAATGCTTACAAGCTGTACCTTGTTGTAAAGGTGACAAATCAACGATACAAATTACATAAAACACAATACAATTTGGTATTATTATAGGGGAGATATAATTGACCAAACTGAACTCAACTCAAAGCGTTAATGTTTTCCAAATGTGAGAGGACCGGTGTGTGTCCGTGTCATGTCTGTGTTGTGCATGCATATGCATCGCAGATTCGCATGCGTGCAGCGCTAGTCAGGGCCGCGGACTACTGTTTGAGAAACTCTGCTGGACTTGTCTGATGCTCGTGTCATAGCAGTGCGTGCTGACTGGATGTGTTTTATTTACCTCGATCCTGCCTTTGCATGCATGTGTAGCCCCCACAGTTAGTACCAGCCATGAACCAGCGACAACAGCCCTGCTAATCGGGCTCAGCCCTATTAGCACGACTCTTTGTGCGTTGGACTGGCGAGTGGGAGTCCCGGGTTCAATCCCCGCTTCCGCGTATCACTACAATCTGGCGTTGTCGGCAGGATGAGGGGCGTGGTATCCTCGCGTGAGGAACAGGTCCACGTCGCGTGCGGCGGTCCGCGGCGTGAAGTGTGAAGCGCGAGGGCGCGCTCCAAAGATCAGGGGGGTGATTGTAGCCCCCAAAGTTAGTACCAGCCATGAACCAGCGACAACAGCCCTGCTAATCGGGCTCAGTCCTATTAGCACGACTGGTTTTGCGTTGGACTGGCGAGTGGGAGTCCCGGGTTCAATCCCCGCTTCCGCGTATCACTACACATGCTTGACACGAAAGCTCGCTTATTAATGGCAGTGTCGCCTCGTGTGTGGTGATTTTGTCAATATTGACAATACACAACACAAAATACACTACTGGTCGTTAATGCGACACACCCGTGGATGCGGTTGGGGAGGGAGAGTGAGGCAGATCAAAGCTCCACATTTGATACACTAGCCTGGGGTGCCAGCCAGAGCGCTCCCACTACGTTCCATGGACTTTGTCACTCCGCTTCTAGTCTCTAGAGAACAGACTCCATGCTAACGCAAGGAAGAGCAATTGTTTATTAGGGCCCGAGCACACACAGTGTGAGGACCCTATTGTATTTGCAAAGATTATTATTCTTCTTCCGCCGAATGAATCGCGTTTTTGAGCCGCAAGACGTACTCAAAAAGTTGCGCAACTTTGCACACACATCACAAGTGGCAAAAATTTACGTATTTAAAAAAAAATACAAGGGGGCGTGGCCTAATGGCGCAACAGCGCCCCCTACAAAACTTCGTGCCTCAAGCCCCACCATACGGTTTCACCTACACGTACGAAAATCGGTACACATCTGTATCGTGTCCGGACTCGCAAAAAAGTCTCTCGGCGCCACGTCCGAAACCAAACAGGAAGTCAGCCATTTTGACTAATTAGTGGCGTTTTGGTGTATTTTTGGCCGTTTTCACGCGTCGCACTTTAACGAACTCCTCCTAGGGGGTTAATCGGATCACCTTCAAGTTCGCTCGGCATACTCAAGACACCTTAACGATGAAAAGTTGTGCGAATCGTGAGTTTTCGTAAAACGGCGTGCCCGTGGCAAAGCGTCAAACTTCCTTCGTCAAACAGGAAGTGCCCCCTCTTCTGATTGGTCCATACTTGATTGTTCCTTTTTTTGGCTGTTACTCATCAACCGTTTATCGTACAGAGTTGTGGCTGGTATCATATGACTTGACTATGAGTCCTTCACCTTATTGGTTTAACTAAGCCCCGCCCCCTCTTCTGATTGGCCGAAACTTGATTTTCCTTTTTTTGGCTGTTACTCATCAACCGTTTATCGTACAGAGTTGTGGCTGGTATCATATGACTTGACTAAGAGTCCTTCACCGTAATTGGTTTAACCTAGCCCCGCCCCCTCTTCTGATTGGTCGATTATTGATAGTTCCTATTTGCTATCTTGTCAATGGTTTGTAATAAGTGCAATAGTGTAACAGTGTGTAGGTGTAATAAGTGTAATAGCGCAATAAGTGTAATAGTGTTATAAGTGTACGGGATGAGGAGAGTGTGGAAATCAGAACTTGGAGAGGACCTTAAGAGGCGGCTGTTCATAGCTACTGTGGAGTCTGTGCTGCTGTATGGGGCTGAGACATGGACCCTCACAGCACAACAGGAAAAAGCCCTGGATGGAGTCTACACAAGAATGCTACGAATGGCACTAGGTGTCACATGGACGGACCGCATCAGAAATGTGGACCTCTATGGAGACCTACCACGGGTCACGGACAAGGTCAGAGGAAGAAGGATGAGGCTGGCAGGACACTGTGTCAGGCACCCAGAGCTGGAGGCTAATAAACTGACCCTATGGGAGCCAATCCAGGGCAAAGCCAGGAGGGGAAAAAGGCGAACCACCTATGTAGACGTGCTGCGGCGCGACAGCTCTGCTCACAACACTGTAGAGCTCAAGAACCTGATGTTGGATAGGAGACTGTGGACAGCAGCGATCCAGGAATCCCGAGTTGGTGTTGGCTAGACCTCACTCTCGAAGAATGATGATGTTATAAGTGTATTAGTGTAATAAGTGTAATAAGTGTAATAGTGTAATAAGTGTAATAGTGTAATAGTGTAATAGTGTAATAAGTGTAATAGTGTAATAGCACAATAAGTGTAATAGTGTAATAAGTGTAATAGTGTAATAGTGTAATAAGTGTAATAGTGTAATAGCGCAATAAGTGTAATAGTGTAATAGTGTAATAAGTGTAATAGTGTAATAGTGCAATAAGTGTAATAGTGTAATAGCGCAATAAGTGTAATAGTGTAATAAGTGTAATAGTGTAATAGCGCAATAAGTGTAATAGTGTAATAGTGTAATAGTGTAATAAGTGTAATAGTGTAATAGTGTAATAAGTGTAATAGTGTAATAGCACAATAAGTGTAATAGTGTAATAAGTGTAATAGTGTAATAGTGCAATAAGTGTAATAGTGTAATAGCGCAATAAGTGTAATAGTGTAATAAGTGTAATAGTGTAATAGCGCAATAAGTGTAATAGTGTAATAGTGTAATAAGTGTAATAGTGTAATAGTGTAATAGTGTAATAAGTGTAATAGTGTAATAGCACAATAAGTGTAATAGTGTAATAAGTGTAATAGTGTAATAGTGTAATAAGTGTAATAGTGTAATAGCGCAATAAGTGTAATAGTGTAATAGTGTAATAAGTGTAATAGTGTAATAGTGCAATAAGTGTAATAGTGTAATAGCGCAATAAGTGTAATAGTGTAATAAGTGTAATAGTGTAATAGCGCAATAAGTGTAATAGTGTAATAGTGTAATAGTGTAATAAGTGTAATAGTGTAATAGTGTAATAAGTGTAATAGTGTAATAGTGTAATAAGTGTAATAGTGTAATAGCGCAATAAGTGTAATAGTGTAATAGTGTAATAAGTGTAATAGTGTAATAGTGTAATAGTGCAATAAGTGTAATAGTGTAATAGCGCAATAAGTGTAATAGTGTAATAAGTGTAATAGTGTAATAGCACAATAAGTGTAATAGTGTAATAAGTGTAATAGTGTAATAGTGTAATAGTGTAATAAGTGTAATAGTGTAATAGCGCAATAAGTGTAATAGTGTAATAGTGTAATAAGTGTAATAGTGTAATAGTGCAATAAGTGTAATAGTGTAATAGCGCAATAAGTGTAATAGTGTAATAAGTGTAATAGTGGAATAGCGCAATAAGTATAATAGTGTAATAGTGTAATAAGTGTAATAAGTGTAATAGTGTAATAGTGTAATAGTGTAATAAGTGTAATAGTGTAATAGCACAATAAGTGTAATAGTGTAATAAGTGTAATAGTGTAATAGTGTAATAAGTGTAATATTGTAATAGCGCAATAAGTGTAATAGTGTAATAAGTGTAATAGTGTAATAGTGTAATAGTGTAATAGCGCAATAAGTGTAATAGTGTAATAGTGCAATAAGTGTAATAGTGTAATAGCGCAATAAGTGTAATAGTGTAATAAGTGTAATAGTGTAATAGCGCAATAAGTGTAATAGTGTAATAAGTGTAATAGTGTAATAAGTGTAATAGTGTAATAGTGTAATAGTGTAATAAGTGTAATAGTGTAATAGTGTAATAGCGCAATAAGTGTAATAGTGTAATAGTGTAATAGTGTAATAAGTGTAATAGTGTAATAGCGCAATAAGTGTAATAGTGCAATAAGTGTAATAGCGCAATAAGTGTAATAGTGTAATACGTGTAATAGTGTAATAGCGCAATAAGTGTAATAGTGTAATAGTGTAAGAAGTGTAATAGTGTAATAAGTGTAATAGTGTAATAGCGCAATAAGTGTAATAGTGTAATAAGTGTAATAGTGTAATAGCACAATAAGTGTAATAGTGTAATAAGTGTAATAGTGTAATAAGTGTAATAGTGTAATAGCGCAATAAGTGTAATAGCGTAGTAAGTGTAATAGTGTAATAGTGTAATAAGTGTGATAGTGTAATAAGTGTAATAGTGTAATAGCACAATAAGTGTAATAGTGTAATAAGTGTAATAGTGTAATAGTGTAATAAGTGTAATAGTGTAATAGCACAATACGTGTGATAGTGTAATAGTGCAATAGGTGTAATAGTGTAACAGTGTAATAAGTGTGATAGTGTAATAGCGCAAAAACTGTAATAGTGAAATAAGTGTAATAGGGCAATAAGTGTAATAGTGTAACTGCTGCCCCTTGTGACGTGGGTAGAGCTCCGAGGGCCCGGTCATCGCTGCTTGCAGCTTTAATTATAATTATTATTAGGGCTTTGATGAAAGTTCTGATGGGTGCAGCTGCATGGGTTGTGTTGCTTAAAGCAGTGTTTCTCAATCTTTTTTGGCTTGAGTACCCCCTTTCCTGATTTCTGAATCCAAGTACCCCCTTTACCCGACAACAACATTTTGCTTATAAAACTGCAATTGAAATATACATAAATGGTGGTATATGATGCTGTGATAACCCCCCATTTCAAGAATATAAAATCACAAATAAGAAGTTTTCATGTCAATAACTTCAATACATTCAAACAATTTAAAACACACCCCAGTTTTCTGGTAACATGTAATTTGGGCAACTCAAAGTTTCTCCATGTGTCATCATTGAACATAACAGACAGTGTTTCCCCTTCTAATTCAATTTGAGGAAATTCCATAACTATGAACAATATTAGCATGATTTATACTTCTATGGGGGCATTTTCGAGTACCCCCTTCAGTACCACCACGTACCCCTAGGGATACACGTACCCCCATTTGAGAAACACTGGCTTAAAGTAATGTGCCGTTGGGCTCTCCTCTCAGCTGCTGCTTAGCGGGAAAAAATTGAAAAAAGTCGATCGAGGCGTCGATTTTCGATTCGCAAATAATGCGTTGATTAACATCCCTAGTATTTACACTCAGGATTCCGGAGTTGACTGTCATGTTGTTTTTATGCTCCTAGATATCCTGATTGTGCCTCCACACATTAAAGAAGAACAGGAGGAGCTACTTCAAGAACCAGAGGAGCCTGATGGGTCAATGTTGACATTACTAGCAGTGAAAAGTGAAGTTGATGTCAAAGACATCTCTTCACACTGTGCCGAAGTTGAAGTTAAACTTGAATCTGACACTGAATTCACTGATGACAGTAATCATTGCGAGGAGACCTGTGGAGGTTAGTCAGTGTTAAACACATGACCTACTTGTGTGGGGAAAATTGGCCTTAAAGGGGAGAACCACCCATTTTCTAAAGCCCTATTAATAACACATGGGTCAATATTGAAAATGGGTGTTTCTCCCCCTTAAACAAGAGAGAGAGTGATAGGGGGGGAGAGAGAAGAGAAATGTCAACAGGGAAGCTGTATGGCTCCTAAATAAATGACGTTTTTGATGATGGAATCTTTTCAATCTCCATCTGTATACACAATTTTAACCTCCCCTCCCTCTCTGTCTCTCTCTCTCAGGAGTGACATCCCAGCCTTCTCAGACCAAGGTCTTGCTCCATAAACACAACGACCTCTACTGCCAAATGCAGAGGAATGGACACATCAACCCAGCAGCCTGTGAGAAAACCACCAGCTCAACAACCAGCCAGAAACGAGGAGACACTGATGGCCCGAGATCCTCTGGTCATCATCGATATAAGCAACCTGAAGAACTCAAGCCTTACATAGACTTCCTGAATCATCAACCAAATGGAGAGAATCACTGTGTTCACAGTGATTCTCTCCATTTGGTTGATGATGACAAGACATTCCGGCCATCTGACCTGAAGACACACCAACGTGTCCACAATGGAGAAAAACCTTTCCAGTGTAAACATTGTAATGAGAGTTTCACTCAGTCAAGTTCCCTGAAGGCACACCAGTATGTCCACACTGGAGAAAAAACGTTCAAGTATAAACATTGTAACAAGAGTCTCTCTTTGTCAACAAACCTGAAGAAACACCAACGTGTCCACACTGGAGAAAAACCTTTCAAGTGTAAAGATTGTGACAAGAGTTTTGGTCAGTCACCTTCCCTGAAGACACACCAGTATGTCCACACTTGAGAAAAACCTTTCCAGTGTAAAGATTGTGACAAGAGTTTCAATAAACCATCTGACCTGAAGAGACACCAGCTTGTCCACACTGGAGAAAAACCTTTCAAGTGTAAACAGTGTAACAAGATTTTCACTGGGTCAGCGGACCTGAAGAGACACCACCGTGTCCACACTGGAGAAAAACCTTTCCACTGTGAACATTGCGACAAGAGTTTCAGAGAGTCAAGTCACCTGAAGGCACACCAGCGTATCCACACTGGAGAAAAACCTTTCAAGTGTAAACATTGTAACAAGAGTTTCACTGGGTCAAAAGACCTGAAGAGACACCACCGTGTCCACACCGGAGAAAAACCTTTTAAGTGTAAACATTGTAACAAGAGTTTCACTGGGTCAACAAACCTGAAGACACACCAGCGTGTCCACACTGGAGAAAAACCTTTCAAGTGTAAACATTGTAACAAGATTTTCACTGGGTCAACAGACCTGAAGAGACACCACCGTGTCCACACTGGAGAAAAACCTTTCAAGTGTAAACATTGTAACAAAAGTTTCACTCAGTCAACTCACATGAAGACACACCAGCGTGTCCACACTGGAGAAAAACCTTTCAAGTGTAAACATTGTAACAAGAGTTTCACTGGGTCAACAAACCTGAAGACACACCAGCGTGTCCACACTGGAGAAAAACCTTTCAAGTGTAAACATTGTAACAAGAGTTTCACTGGGTCAAACGACCTGAAGAGACACCACCGTGTCCACACTGGAGAAAAACCTTTCAAGTGTAAACATTGCGACAAGAGTTTAATTTCATCTTATGCACTGAAGAAACATCAGCGTGTCCACATTGCAGACAAACCTTTCCACTGTGAACATTGCAACAAGAGTTTCAGTCAGTCCCGTTCCCTGAAGACACACCAGCGTGTCCACACTAGTGCTTCATCAGTGTGGAGTAAGTAATAGGATATAAAGGAAATAGTATTTATCTAAATAAAATAATGTAAATACATGTTAAGAAAAAGATCCACGACAGTATTTTGAAATTGATCCTAACGGAGTCCAAATGACCTGATTCTTCATCAGGCCAAAATGGTGGCAACAAAATGGGCTATTTTTGCCTTTGCATGTTTGCAAATACTATTGTTATTCTTGTTATTCATTTCAGACCAGCCTGTGGAGTCCAGCATGCAGGTGAAGATGAACTCTCCAGACTCAGCCAGGGACATTTCTATTAAACAGGAGGAACCTGAAGTCCACCAGCACCTCAGTAAGTTTCATGTGCTCACTCTTTCTCATTTTTAGTTCTGTTGTAGGGCTCAAGGGCTGTCACAATATTTTATCTATACGATAATCATGACAATATTTAGATCCATCCATCATTACAATATCTCTGAAAATTAATCTTTTAGGGCACTCGGGTGGCACAGTGGTATAGTACCTGCAGCCCCGGAGGTAGTGGATTCGAATCCACCGTGGTGTATCCGGCTTTCCCCGAAAATGGGCCAATTGTGTTCGTATGGATGCTCGGTTCATATGAACACAATTGGCCCATGTTTGGAAGCCGGGTGAGGAGAGTGATATCACTGCACATATTCCTACGGGCTGGGGTGGCTCCTGTCAGCAGGGAGTTTTGGGTGGGAGGAGTAAAATACAACAGCAGTGGAAACACAAACGTTTGTGCGGAGGAATCAATTGGTATAAAAAAGGGCTAAAGAATTAATTATAATTGCAATCGTTATATTTTTAACATTCATTGCCTTATTACTTTTTCTAAAACGGCTAGTTCCATTCCTTGACTATGATTGATCAGTTTATATCAAAGCCAGGTGCGTTATTTCTTTCCACAGTGCCGTTAGGCTGAACTAGAGAAGCGAGTGTTTGATTTTTTTCCTCAAATCCTGCCGTGAGGGTGCTTCTAAGCACCGCCCACATGCATAAGGCAGTGACTGAATGGCTCCGGGCGGGGCTTGTAAAGGCAACAAGCGCCCTCTATTCTCCAGGCACCACTCGGCTCTTTAGCTTAGGCTGATATGCTAGCGTTTTTGATTTGATGTTCACCCACATATCAGCTAAATCTGGATGAAAATAAACATGTGTATGGATCGAATGGGGGGCTCTCTCCATTCCGACATGTCGCCACTCCGACAGTGATTTCTAATTGTCGGAGTGGCGGTACTTAATCCATTTAGCAAACGTCCCACCACTCCGACAGAAAACGTCCCGCCACTCCGACTATTGTAATAAGTCCTCGAAATGACGTCTCTCTCTCTCTCCCTCCTGCCCGCCCCCTTTTCTCTCTTGTTCTTTCTTTCTTTCTTTCTTTAGTCGTAAGTCCTCGAAATGACGTCTCTCTCTCTCTCTCTCCACTATATGATGCGCACAAAAAAGGAAAAAAGAGAGCCAAGCCGATCATCTCTTTGTCCCCCCCCCCCCCCCTCTTTCTTTCTTTCTTTCTTTCTTTCTTTCTTTCTTTCTTTCTTGCTTTCTTTCTTTCTTTCTTTCTTTCTTTCTCTCTCTCTCTCTCTCTCTCTCTCTCTCTCTCTCTCTCTCTCTCTCTCTCTCTCTCTCTCTCTCTCTCTCTCTCTCTCTCTCTCTCCCTCCCTCTGCTATATGATGCGCACAAAACAAATTATTAAGAGAGCCAAGCCGATCATGAGCATAATAAAAATGTATATGCGCTGCCCAAAAATAGGCTAATCATGGCATGCATGGGAGCGTGCGTGCAGTGATGATGGGGGCGGTGGTCAGTCTCCCAACAGGCCCAACAGCCAGTTGTGCGTCGGGCAGACGTGCACCAAATGGCTTGCAGGCAGCGCGGCTGCCGTCTCTCTCTCTCTCTCTCTCTCTCTCTCTCTCTCTCTCTCTCTCTCGATAAAGTACCATGTTCTATCCGTCTGTCTTTCAATGTTATATGAGATACTTAAAGTGTGGTTCCTGTGGAAATAAGCCTCGGCTTTCTAGGATCTCCTTTTAGTTGACATTGTACCAGTGATTTGTACCATCATGAAACTGTACTTTTTTCTATTGCAAACTTAAATAAATTATGCAATTAATCAATCAATCTCTCTCTCTCTCCACTTGATGCGCACGCACTAAAAAAAAGAAAAAAGAGGGCTTTATTGGCATGAACGCCCCCCCCCCCCCTCCCCATCTCACCTATAAATTAATTAAAAAAAGCTTACGTAGAGCAAACGGCACAGCTTTTTTTTCCATCTCCAAGTATTATGCTCAGCCTCCGGAGAGATTCGGGTTCAACCCAGTAAGAAACAACCAAATCTCAAACAACAGGTCTGAAGTCAAGTGTCTAAGACTCTAAGGGTATCATATCAATAGGCCTAATGATTTAATTACCAACTCAATAAAATGCTGTATGTTGAAATGTAACTGGATCAGCACAGTATACTGTGCACTTTCACATATAACTAGAAAATATTGTTCCTTCGAAACAATTGTGGGCTCGCTTCAAGCCAGAAAACAATGGCTATAAAAGTACAAAATGCCAAGATCGCAGGCAGTGATCTCTTTGACGTTACTGACGTCAAAGATTGGTCCATTTTGTTCCAAAAATGTGTTGTGCAAAAGTTGACCCGCTGGTGGCGCTATAACAGGCCAATGTGAGAAGGTTGGTATCTGTTCCTTGACCTATTGGGAATGTGCTTGCAAGATTTCACGCACATCCCAGGCTGTGTTCATGATTTGAGGTGTTTTTAGCTTTGGACACTTTATCGCTGCTTGCAGCTATATTTATTATCATTATTTTATAATTATTTTGTGTGCACTTCATAGGCATGTTAGATAAAGGTCCTTAGATTGCGTGTAGAATGTTTCATGCAAATTGCAAAAAAAATCCTAGAATAAAAACGGGTTTAAGCGTTTTACAAACTGCTCAAAATTATATAGCGCCCCCCTTTGGCCATTTGGGGTAAGATTGGTTTCAGTGATATTTGAACTAACCCTCTACACTATTTTGTCATGAAAATGTGACTTTGCATGTATGTTTTAGAGGCAGAAGAATAATTTGCATAAAAATGCAATATTGTTTGAATTATTTAAAAAAGCATGTTTCAATGTTAAAGAAATCCGATCTGACAGATCTTTAGATATCGGTCCAAAGTTCACGTAAAAAAAGTTTTGTGCACGTGACGCGAAAATTCCAGAATAAAAGCGGGTTTACGCGTTTTACAAACTGCTCAAAATGGCGGAAAATCGAAGGGCGGAGCTTACTTAACAACGACACAGATGTCTTCCGCTTGAGTCAAAGCACGCGTGTAACAAGTTGCATGTCTTCAAACGAAACGAGTCATGACTTATGCCGTTTTGAAGTTTGAATTTTCAGACGCTTCGTATAGCGCCCCCCTTTGGCCGATTGGAATAAAATTGGTTTCAGTGATACTTTGACTAACCCTCCACATCTTTGCCAAATGCCATGAACGTGTAACTTTGCATGTATGATTTAGAGGCCGAAGAATCATTTGCATAAAACCGCAATATTGATTGAATTATTAAAAAATTATATTTCACTTTAAAAAAAATCTGGTTGATCAATCTGACCGTATTGGTCCAAAGTTCATGTGAAAAAAGTTTTGTACGCTTAACGCAAAAATTCCAGGAGGAGATAGATTTTTACTGTTTATCATATAATTCCAAATTGTGGGAGATCTAAAGGTCAGAGGTCAAAAGTCAGAGGCTAAAAGTTGTTCGGCATGAGGAGACGCATACGTGTATACAGGTTTCATGCCTGTACCTCAAACACAGCATGAGCTATACCTGTTCAAAGTTTGCACTTTCGAAGGCTTCCTACAGCGCCACCATTTGGCCGATTGCTATAGAAAATAATAGCACACTTCGCCACTGTAAACTGAACACATTGATGTTTTTATTTTCATTTTCTCACTACGTATGTAGGAGTAGTAGGAAACCGAAGTTCCCGTCTACAGTATGATATGACTGATAGATAAATAATGACAACATCTAAAGTGTGCTCGCCTTATAGGCGAGCCCACAATTATAGCTGATCTACAAGCTCATCAACGCATCACAGCGCGACCAACGTGAACTACAGCAGATTCGATATTTCCGAAGCAACTCTGGCATATTTAGGAAATATGAAAAATAACAAATGAGGAAAGTGCGCAATTTGGACATTTTCTACATTATTATTATTACCCTTATTACTTTTTTAGATGCTGGATACGTTCAACACTGATCTCTCTTTCTCTCTCTCTCTCTCGCTCTCTCTCTCTCTCTCTCTCTCTCGCCATTCACAATTTATATAGTCAAATCAAAGTTATTATAACTCCATTATTACACTCTCAGAGTAGTTTATATAAAATCAATGTTATTATAACTGTAAGGTACAGTACACACACACACCCAAACACACACAGGGTAGGTATAGCTGCTCAGATTCACCGCTCTACTTCAAACCGAGGTTTGTGCAAACCACTTCAGCCCACTTAAAAGTCGGTAAAGATCAAGGGGTTGGTTCCCCTTGATCTTTACCGACTTTAAGTGGGCATAATAAGTTCACAGCAGGGAGCTGACGACCTATTGAAACGCCTTTCACACCTATATCACGGTTTATTTGTTAAATGAGGAGACACATTATGAATGAGTTTGGAGAATGAGTAATAATGTAGATAATGTCCAAATTACGCACTTGACTCATTTTCCTCATTTGCAGTGGTGAACTAACTAAGTACATTTACTTAAGTACTGTACTTAAGTGCAGTTTTGAGGTATTTGTACTTTACTTGAGTATTTCCAGTGTTCAGTAGGCCTACTTTTACTTCTACTCCACTAAATCTCGGATCCAAATATTGTACTTTTACTCCACTACATTTATTTGAAAACTTTAGTTACTAGTTACTTTGCAGATATAAATTATTATATTATTAAACATACATTAATGCACTTTAGCCCTATTCTATACCTTAGCTATTTAAAAATAGGCGATCTACAAGCTCACAACGCGTCACAATGTGACATGTTGTGTGCTTGTAGATCTGCTATTTTCAAACATTTTGTACTTTTACTTTTGGTACTTTAAGTACATTTTGATGACAATACTTTCGTACTTTTACTCAAGTAGATTTTGAATTCCAGACTTTTAGGCTACTTGTAACAGAGTATTGCAGTATTGATACTTTTACTTAAGTACAAAATGAGAGTACTTTTTCCACCTCTGCTCATTTGTTATTTTTCATATTTCCTAAATATGCTAGAGTTGCTTCGGAAATATCTAATCTGCTGTAGTTCACGTTGGTCGCGCTGTGATGCGTTGATGAGCTTGTAGATCAGCTTTAATTATACGTGAAAGTGCACAGTATACTGTGCTGATCCAGTTACATTTCAACATACAGCATTTTATTCAGTTGGTAATTAAATCATTAGGCCTATTGATATGATACCCTTAGAGTCTTAGACACTTGACTTCAGACCTGTTGTTTGAGATTTGGTTGTTTCTTACTGGGTTAAACCCGAATCTCTCCGGAGGCTGAGCATAATACATATTGGGGGGGGGGGGGGGGGGGGGGGGGGGGAGAGAGAGAGAGAGAGAGAGAGAGAGAGAGAGAGAGAGAGAGAGAGAGAGAGAGAGAGAGGCGCTGCCTGCAAGCCATTTTGGACGCACAACTAGCTGTTGGGCCTGTTGGGTGATTGACCACTGCCCCCATCATCACTGCACGCACGCTCCCATGCAGGCCATGATTAGCCTATTAGAGACGGCAGCCGCAGCCCTGTCTGCCCAATTGTCAGTGAGACGTTTTCTGTCGAAGTAGCGACATGTCGGAGTAGCGACATATCGGAGTGGCGACATGTCGCAGTGGCGATATGTCGGAGTGGCGGGATTGACCCGGATCGAATATGGTTCTTAACTTCTTACATAAGTGTTGTTTCCCTATTTTTTGGCAAAAGAATGACGTGACTTTATAAACACACACTGGTTCCGTAAGTTCCGTTCCTTGATGTGGCTGGTAAACAAGAAAATGTCTCTTCCTGGTGGCGGAGATGTGTACTTTTTTTTTTAAAAATAATGCAATGCTATAATTTTAATGTTGCAATATTGTGACCGTTTTAGAAAAACAATAAGCCACGCAAGGCTTGTGGTTACCGGGGTAGTATACACCGGCTGCAACGCCTTTCTGCCGGTGTATACTACCACGGTAACCACTCGCCTCTTGTGGCTTATTGCTTTAATAACCCACACCTCTTTCTTTCCACTGTGTTGTGAAGCTAGACTAGAGACCTTGATTGCAAGTAACAGGTGTGGTGTTTCTGCCGTCTGCCCGGGACTACTTTCTTGCAGAGCAGACCTTATAGTGAATTAGTGATAGAACTGTTTTAATTGGTACATGTCTATGATTTTTCATTGTGGTTTTTGCTTGTGGTTATCTGTATTTTACACCGGCCTCTCAGCTGGAGTAATATACCAGGTAACCACTCGCCTCTTGTTGCCTCAATAGGCAAAAAAAAATAGTTACACAGAGGTCATTTCAAAGGTCAAAAAGGTCACCCTTTGTCTTGTACAAATAAGACAAAAGGTCTTAATAAACCGCTACAATTCATCAGAATCTGTTGATTCTCCACACTGACTCCACTCGTCATCAGTACTACTGTCATCTGAAGAGTCACATAAGTTAGGAGCTGCTGGGGCAAGGGGGGAAGGGTGTGACGTACTGGACGGCACTTCCCATTCACAAGTTCCCAACCATAACCAAGGGGTATGGGATATTCTAGCAGGTCGTAATGGAGCTGGCAAAATGTAAGGTAGTTTGTCCTTTCAAAATGAAGATTCAGTGAGTCATCTTCAGGTGGAAGACGGAGTGTAAATTGTTTTTATATGTTTCACTTTCTGGCCTGCCCACGGGTAAAAACTGATCTGGAAAAGCCCTGTTGACTATCATGTTGATAATAATCTTTTTCTGCTCCTAGACATCCTGCACATGGTTGTGTGTAAAGAGGTTTCTCCTGAACAGGAGAGGAGCCCCAGTCTGCTCCAGGAGGAACCAGAGCCCCAACACATTAAAGAGGAACAGGAAGAACCAGAACCTCCACACATTAAAGAGGAACAGGAGGAACCAGAGCCTCCACACATTAAAGAGGAACAGGAGGAACCAGAGCCTCCACACATTAAAGAGGAACAGGAGGAACCAGAGCCTCTACACATTAAAATGGAACAGGAAGAACCAGAGCCTCCACACATTAAAGAGGAACAGGAGGAACAAGAACCCCAACAGATTAAAGAGGAACAGGAGGAACCAGAGCCTCCACACATTAAAGAGGAACAGGAGGAACCTGAGCCTCCACACATTAAAGAGGAACAGGAGGAACCTGAGCCTCCACACATTAAAGAGGAACAGGAGGAACCAGAGCCTCCACACATTAAAGAGGAACAGGAGGAACCAGAGCCTCCACACATTAAAGAGGAACAGGAGGAACCAGAGCCTCCACACATTAAAGAGGAACAGGAGGAACCAGAGCCTCCACACATTAAAGAGGACCAGGTGGAGATACTTCAAACATCAGAGGAGCTTTCTCTTCTATTGGCTACTATGAAGCATGCAGTGGTAGTCCTTCACAAACTCCCTCTGAACACGGTTCACCAGCCTCCACACATTAAAGAGGAACAGGAGGAACCAGAGCCTCCACACATTAAAGAGGAACAGGAGGAACCAGAGCCCCAACAGATTAAAGAGGAACAGGAGGAGTTACTTCACAGACCAGAGAAGCCTGTTGATGAAGACATCTCTTCACATTGTTCTGAAATTGAAGTTGAGCTTGAATCTGACACTGAAGTCACTGAAGACAGTGATGATTGGGGGAAGACAAGTGGAGATGTCCACACTGGTGAAAAACATTTCCAGTGTAAACTCTGTCTGAAGAGTTACAGCTGTTCATATCGTCTCAAGATACACCAGCGTGTCCACACTGGAGAAAACACATTCCAGTGTAAACTCTGTATCAAGAGTTATAGCTGTTCATATGAACTGAAGAGACATCTGCGTATCCACACTGGAGAAAAACCTTTCCAGTGTAAACTCTGTAACAAGAGTTATAGCTGTTCATATCGTCTCAAGATACACCAGCGTGTCCACACTGGAGAAAACACATTCCCCTGTGAACATTGCGACAAGAGTTTCATTTCATCATATGAACTGAAGATACACCAGCGTGTCCACACAGGAGAAAAACCTTTCCATTGTAAACATTGTGCCAAGAGTTTCAGGGTGTCTTGTGACCTGAAGATACACCAGCGTGTCCACACAGGAGAAAAACCTTTTAAATGTAAACATTGTGCCAAGAGTTTCAGTGAGTCTGGTGCCCTGAGGACACACCAGTGTGTCCACACTGGAGAAAAACCTTTTAAATGTAAACATTGTAACAAGAGTTTCAGTCAGTCAGGTTCCGTGAAGAGACACCAGCGTGTCCACACTAATATTTAAAGGTCATACACCATGCATTTAAAAAGTATTTATGTCATATTGTTTATGTCCCAGAAACGTTTTTCAAAAGGTTTGAGGCTAAATTACCACTCCTGAATAGAGAGCCTCTCTCATTTTTGAATGGCTCTCAGAGCATTTCAGCTGCAGTACCACCTTTGGCCTGAACTGCGCCACCCCCCCAAAAATCCTTTTGAAAAAAAAAAATGTTGAAAACAAAATCTTTTTGAAAAAAAAAAAAAAAGAAAAAATCTTCAAAAACGGCAGATGATGACGTCACGATCGGCAGCAAATCTGGTTAGCCTGTTTTGAGAACCCGTGGGATACTTTTAACTTTCGCCTTCTCAAAACCAGAGAAAGACACAACAGTCAGAAATGGGACTTTGTGAGGATAGAAGGTGCTAGTGGGACCTAAAAAAAAGGTTTTAAAATAGGAAAAGTGAAATTTCACGGTGTATCACCTTTAAGTACTCGAGTCATATATTGTCTTGAGTCAGGTCTCGAGTCCAAATTGTCATTGACTCTGTCTCGCCCATGACTATTCAGTCTTGGACAAAGGGACTTGGGACTCTTCCCCAACCGAGTCTACTAGAGACAAGAGTCAATACAGTGTAATGAAATATTTATATTATACAAGGAGCCCTGTGATTTTATTACATTATTAGTTTGTTTTACATTATGAGCCATTATTACATTATGAGTTGCTACAAGGCTAAGGTTCACACCCGCAGACTGAGGGTCCCAGAGCTGAAGAAGATCCAAGTCCTGGGCGCTGGGGTGTTTGGCATAAGGTGGGGAAAGCTTTTATTTATGAGAATTATCAAGTGCTATTCTTTTTTATATAAATTTTATTCAGATCAAACGGTATCAGTAATAACTAGAAAATATTGTTCCATCGAAACAATTGTGGGCTCGCTTTAAGCCAAAAACAATGGCTTTAAAAGTACAAAATGTCAAGATCACAGGCAGTGCTCTCTTTGATTTGAGGCATTTTATTCCAAAAATGTGTTGTGCAAAAGTTGACCCGCTGGTGGCGCTATAACAGGCCAATGTGAGAAGGTGGTATATGTTCCTTGACCTATTGGGAATGTGCTTGCAATATTTCACACACATTGCAGGCTGTGTTCATGATTTGAGGTGTTTTTGGCTTTGGCCACTTTATCGCTGCTTGCAGCTATATTTATTATTATTATTATTATCATCAGTTTTGTGTGTGTGCACTTCATAGGCATATTAGATAAAGGTCCGTAGATTGTGTGTAGAATGTTTCATGAAAATTGCAAAAAAAAAATCCTAACAGGTTTAAGTGTTTCACAAACTGCTCAAATGATATAGCACCACCCTTTGGCCAATTGTAGTAAGATTGGTTTTAGTGATATTTGGACTAACACTCTACATCTTTGCCAAATGCCATGAACATAATATGTTGTAATACAGTACTTTTACCAATAGATGGCACTGTTACTCTAGGACACTACTGCCTCATGCCCTTACACAGTATGGTGAACCACTTCCAGTGTCACGTTGTTCTGTTCCTTTGTTGATCTGCGCAGCATGTGAACGCAACTGCTAATAAAACTCAGTCTCTTTATGCTACCAACTCAGTCTAATTCATTAGGTTATGGGCCCAGATCGTCGCTAAAAAGCTGTTAAACACTGAATATTGTGTGAAGATAAACAGTATTGTGGGAATTCACAATGGAGGACAAGCTGTTTATTGACAGGCTGAGCGGACCAGACAATTGGGCAACATGGAAGTTTCAGTTGGAACACTTGCTAAAGGCTAAAGGACTATGGGGCATGGTAATGGAGACAGATGTGCTACCTGGAGATGCTAACGAAGCAGCACAGGCTGAGTTCACTAAAAGGAGAGAGAAGGCATTCTCTATGTTAGTGCTGAATGTAAGTACACCCCAGTTATATTTGATAACAAGCTGCCAGACTCCCAAAGAGGCGTGGACCACGCTGAAAGGCCATTTTGAGAGAGATACTTTGGCAAATAAATTGTTTCTGAAGAAAAAATATTTCAGATGTGAAATGAAAGAGGGAGATTCTATAACTGAGCACTTAAAACAAATGAAGGAGCTAACTGATCAGCTAACAGCAATAGGAGCTGTAATTGAAGAGGAGGACCAAATTGTAACACTTTTGGGAAGCTTGCCAACAAGTTATGCTACAATTGTCACTGCACTAGAAACAAAGATTGACAAGCTGACACTGAAGTTTGTACAGCAAGCATTAATCAATGAAGAGCAAAAGCGATTGAATGCTAATGATAACTCCAGTGGTGCTATGTCAGGTGGGGCAGCAGCCATGTCATCACAGTTTAAAGGAAATGTGCAGGATGGCTCTAAATCAGTGGGAGCAGGACCAAGCACATGGAGGTGCTATAAATGTGGAAAGGAAGGACATTTTAAGCGTGATTGTTCAAGCTTTAAAAATAAACCTAAAAAGAAAACACACAAAGCCAAAAATGTGATGTGTGAGGATGAAGAAGACTCATCTGAATGTGCTTTTGTGGTCGGAGGTGCAAACTCTGACAGACCACAACAAGTTGAATGGTTAATTGACTCTGGAGCATCAAAGCACATGACATGTGATAAAGAGATTCTCCAGGAATACCAGCAATTTTCAAAGACACAGTCTGTGAAACTCGGTGACGGCAGGGTGGTTGACGCCCTAGGAGTTGGGAATGTGAACATGAAAATGACTTTCAAGTTAAGTGATATAAAAAATGTCACAATGTATGACGTGCTGCATGTTCCAAAGCTGTCTGGGAATTTATTCTCAGTGGGAGCTGCTACCAAAAAAGGAAATACAGTGCAGTTCAAGAGGTCTCGCTGCTACATACGTGGAAAAAATGGAGCTCTGAGAGGAATGGGAACACAAAGAGCTGATGGACTATATCAGCTGGATGTGGAAGGAAGTGAATCTGTCTGCCACAGTGCATCAGTAGCTGCTAGCCTGTGGCACCAGCGCCTTGGTCACACTACCAAGCTGAAGGAACTTAAAGGTCTGGTGAACGGAGTGGACTTCTCTGCAGACAAAGAGATTCCCTTCTGTGAAAGATGTGTGGAAGGCAAACTGGCTAGGAAGCCATTCAAGCCGATTGGAGAAATCCGTTCCAAACGCAAGATGCAGCTGATTCATAGTGATGTCTGTGGTCCCATGCAGACTGAATCTATAAGTGGAGCAAAATATTTTGTGACTTTCATAGATGACTACTCAAGATGCTGCAAGGTATACTTCATGAAACAGAAGAATGAAGTACTATGCAAATTCAAGGAATTTGAGAGAACATTCTCAAATGAGTGTGGGCTGAGTGTCTCAAAGCTGAGAACAGACAATGGTGGTGAGTACACCTCAAAGGAGTTTCAAGAATATTTGAAGGCTCAAGGCATCCACCATGAATTGACTGTACCTCACTCGCCACAGCAAAATGGTGTTGCAGAAAGGAAAAACAGGACACTAGTTGAAGCAGCAAGGAGCATGCTGTCACATGCTAAGTTACCAAAGGTGTTCTGGGCAGATGCTGTAGCCACCGCAGCCTACATACAGAACAGGCTGCCTACTTCTGTTCTGAAAGGAGAGACACCATACCAGAGATGGTGTGGGAAAAAACCTGATGTGAGTCACATGAAGGTGTTTGGCTGTATTGCTTATGCACATATCCCAGATGAAGAGAGAAGGAAACTGGACAAAAAGGCTGTAAAGCTTCGTTTCGTGGGATATGCAAACAATGCCAAGGGCTATCGCCTGTATGATGAAGAGAAAAGGAGGATTCTAATCCGCCGTGATGTCATCTTTGATGAATCAAACTTCAACTGGAAGCAGGAAGTGAAAGTACCCTGCACAGAGAACGAGATAACCATGGAAACAGATGAGAGTGAGACACAAAATGATGAAGTCACTGTCGAGAGCACTGCCAGAACAAGCGGCAGAATCAGAAATGCTCCAAGAAGATTTGGATATGATGAGTTTGCTGATGTAGTGACTGTTGATCATTATGCCAATATGTGTCGTGTGACAGAGCCACTGTCACTGAAGGAGGCAATGAAGAGTCCAAATGCAAAAGAATGGCAGGAGGCCGCTGACTTGGAATATGAGTCACTGCTGGAAAATGAGAAATGGGACTTAGTGGATTTGCCAAGAGACAGAAAGGCAGTAGGATCAAGGTGGGTGTTCAAAGTCAAGCATCATAGTGATGGAAGATTGGAACGATACAAGTGCAGGCTCGTTGCCAAGGGCTACTCACAGTTGTATGGTGCTGACTATGATGAAACATTTTCACCAGTGGTACGATTCAGCTCTATTCGTACATTACTGTCCTTTGCTACTCAAAACAGTCTACAGGTGCACCAGATGGATGTTGTAACTGCATTCCTTAATGGACACCTGGAAGAGGAAATCTACATGGAGCAACCAGAGGGCTACATACAGCCAGGGCAGGAACATCTGGTGTGCAAACTGAAGAGATCAATCTATGGACTGAAGCAGTCTCCTCGCTGTTGGAGCAAAGCTTTCACAGAGTTCATGATGGAAATTGGATTCAAACAGAGCACATCAGACCCGTGTGTGTTTGTCAGATCAAGACAAGAGCTTGAAATACTTGCTGTCTACGTCGATGATTTGATTCTGATAACGGAGTCAACTGAGAGCATGAACGAGCTCAAAATGGCACTCAAGGAGCGCTACAAGATGAAGGACATGGGTGAGCTGTCCTACATCCTGGGCATCTCTGTGATCCAAGATAAGGAAAAGAACTGTGTCATTCTTCATCAGAAGCATTACATTGAAGCCATACTTCAGAAATATGGAATGGATAATGCCAATCCTGTAGCAACCCCTGCAGATGCCAACGTCAAGTTGAGGAAGAGTGATGGTGTCAGTAAGCCAGTGGAGCAACATACCTATCAGTCAATGGTGGGAAGTCTGCTGTATGCTGCAATGGCCACAAGACCAGACATAGCTCAAGCAGTGAGTGCTGTGTCAAAGTTCAACTCAAATCCGGATGCTTCACATCTGACTGCTGTGAAGAGGATACTTCGATACTTGAAAGGAACTGTGAACCTTGCACTCAAGTATGAGCAGTCAGACTCAGGAGCTTTAATCGGATACTCAGATGCTGACTGGGCTGGAGATCAGGACGATCACCGCTCAACAACAGGCAACATCTTTCTACTGAGTGGAGGAGCAGTGAGCTGGCTCAGCAAGAAACAGGCAACAGTTGCACTTTCAACGGCAGAAGCTGAATACATGGCACTCAGTCAAGCAACTCAAGAAGGAATCTGGCTGAGACGACTACTGAGTGATCTCGGAGTGGAGGCTACGTCTACAGTGATCCTGGAGGATAACCAAGGAGCCATCGCAATCGCGAAGAATCCTGTGAATCACTCCAGAACCAAACACATAGACATTCGCTACCACTACATCCGTGAATGTGTGCAGAATGGACAAATAGAACTGCAATATTGTCCAACTAATGACATGAAAGCGGATATCTTTACCAAGCCACTGACCCGACAGAGGTTTGAATGTCTCAGGGGAGAGATTGGACTTTTCCCTGTTTAAATGAGTGACTGATTGTTTGTGCTTGACAGGTGTACGAAGAACGCTGCCTGATCAAAGCAATTCTAATAAAAACAAAACAATGTGAAAAAGAGTTCCAGAGTAACCAATGTAAAAAAGATAAAAAAAAAAGGAAAAAAAATGTGAAAAAGAGTTCCAGACAAACACAATGTAAAAACAAGTTTTTGAAAGAAAAAAAATGTTTATTGTTGTTTACAATAGATTTTTGGTCTTGACATTTGTTATAAAGGAGAGCACGGCTCTGACATATTATTTAAAGGACCTACACCATGAATTTTCACTTTTTCTATTTTAAAACCTTTTTTTGGGGTCCCACTGGCACCTTCTATCCTCACAAAGTCCTATTTCTGTACATTGTGTCTTTCTCTGGTTTTGGGAAGACAGAGATGAAAAGCTTTCCACAGGTTCTCAGAACAGTGCTGTTCTGAGAGTTGACGCATGTGACGTCACACGCGTTTCCCGTTTTTTTTTCAGAGTCAAAAAAAAAAAAAAAAAAAAATTCAAATTTTTTTTTTCATTTTATAAAAAAAAGTTTTTTTTTACAAAAACTTTTTTTTTTGAAATTTTTCAAAAAAAAATTTTTTTTCAAAAACTGTCAAAAAGTCAAAAAAATTCAATAACCCATTTTTTTTTCAAACTTTTTTTTTCAAATTTTTTTTTCAAAAAACTTTTTTCAAAAACTTTTTTTTTAAAAAAACTTATTTTTCAAAAAACTTTTTTTTTTCAAAAACTTTTTTTTTTTCAAAACACTTACAAAAAACTTTTTTTTTCAAAAACTTTTTTTTTTTCAAAAAACTTTTTTTTTTTCAAAAAACTTCTTTTTTTTCTGGAAAAACCCCACTAGATGCGCCCCTGAGCAAACAGAGGCCGTTTTGGTATTGCAGCTGGAGAGCCTCATTATAGTAGTGCTAGAACAAACAAAAAGAATGGTCAGAGTGTTTGTTGAGGGTTAAAACCTGTCTAAAGCTGCATTCACACTGCAGATATATATTTGAACATTTAGCTTGGTAGTTCAATGTTATCTCTATGGAAACCAGCTTCCATGCTCGAAAAAAAGCTTGGAAATGAAAAGTTTGCTTTTTTTTCACTAGTCCTCAATTTTATAGCAGCTTTTTTTATCGTTCAGACTGCAACATAGCTTGCTTTGTTTTGCCCAACCAATCAGAGCACAGCATGGTCTGAGTAGGCGGGGATTCAGCCCCCCGAATCAACTCGTCTGACCACAGACACGGAACGGCAGAAATTGCGACATAAATATTTCAACTTTTTTAAAATAACGGCTATATATGTAATATTGATCATAATTTGGCTTAAATATGGACTTAAATGAAAGGATATACAACCAACAAGTCGTGAAAACCCCGTGTCTTCCCGTGAGCGAGTATTCCTACCGTAGGAGACGGTAGGAAACGGTGTTACAACCATCTTCACCTACGTTTGGAATAATAGCCTCCCGTACGACCCCCTGCATCCAGAGGTTGAGCAGAGGAGAGGAGACCGGTTTGGGGAAGCGTTATGTGCGTGTGTGTGTGCGTGTGTGTGTGCGTGTGTGTGTGCGCGCGCGTGCGTGTATGCGCGCGCGCGTGTGTGTGTGTCTCATTGGTCCAAGCACAAGCTAGGCACCGTCCTGAACACGCCCTTCTTTGACGAAACAGGAAAAGTTTTGCAAGTAAACAAGACGGCGTGCAAGTAACTTTTTACATCTCACCATGGCGGACCAAAGGACCGGGAAAGCCAAGCAAAAGGGGGAACAGTGGGAAGGCAAGCTGATTTTTGCTGTCAGCCAGAAAGCGGTTCTTTACAATAAAAGTCTCGTCGACTATAAAGACAGGACCAAGAAGGAACAGGCTTGGGAGAGCGTGGCTGCTATGGTTGGCAAGTCAGGTTAGTTCAATAGCATACACATGTCGTGTTGTCTTCTATCTCGGTGTTGTTGCTGTAGAAACCAGCATGTTACCTGATGTCAATGAAAAAATAAGTAGGGTTTCATTTTAGGTTTGATATGATATTAATCGATTATATCGATCAACGAATAGCCTAATATGTGTTCATCATAGTTCTGAATTAAAAACTAGAATAAATCACTGTATCTCAGTTAAGATGACTGGATGAGGGATCATTATTTGTATAGGCCATGGGTCTTCAACAGGTGGTCCGGGACCCCTTGGGGGTCCTCAGAGTTACTACAGGGGGTCCTCCAAATCTTTAAGTGATAAAAACCTTTCTTCTCCTTTTTTATATTAACCACTTGAACCCTAACATCCATCGAGTGAAAAGTCAAGTTTTATTAGGTAATGACGGTTCAAGTGGTTAAATATCTGAAAACACAAATTGACATGAATCCAAAATACACTGATGATTGTGCTGTCAAACAATGACACTATATGGAATCTATGAACAGGTTGTGGGGGTCCCTGCTTTATCTCTCTCTTAACTAAGGGGTCCTTGGCCTGAAAACGTTGAAGACGCCTGGTATAGGCTATATGCACCGTAAACAACATGCATATGTTGCAAGCTAGACGATGCATCTTTCCTACTTGTAATATCACAGTTGTGACATCTGAAAGTAGTACATGCATGCATGCACAGTTATCATGAATTCAGTGGTTTTGAAACTGACCCATGGGGGTCCCCACATGATCATAGGGGTACTATAAAAACTGGTCTGACATAAGCCAAATTGGCAAATAAATATAAGAAAGAGGTCAACATCGTATTGCAAGGATATGTCAAACTAAAGTAAATTGAATGCCTCAACTCCTTATCAGTTCAAATATGATTATGTTGGGGGTCATGGCCTGAAATGGTTCAGAACCACTGCATTAATATTAGTACAGTAGTCCATAGTATCTAGTAAAATTGGTAAATAACACGCACACTGTAATGTCTAAATTCATATGAGTAAATAATACATTCTGTAATACTTATTTTGATATGATGTAGCTGCTGCTTTACTCAGGTCACATGATGTGTTTTGTGTCATGTGTTCTTTCCCAGTGGCAGAGTGCATGAAGCGGTGGAAGACGTTAATGGATGGGTACAGACAGTATCTCAAGACGTTGGCAGAGAACACCACAAGTGGCTCTGCCAACAAGAATGTTAAAGTCTGGAAATATGCAACAGTCATGTCATTCATGAAGGAACACATGGCCAAGAGAGAGACCTCTGGCAACATGGGGACGAGTGCTGCTACCTCCCAGGGTAATCTGCACCTTAATCTTCATGTATATGCACTGAAACTCTTCTAGCTCTAATGTCTAGCAACAGATACCAGCTGCTATGCTCATGCAACTTATTTTGAAATCCCATTTACACACACGTTTTTGATGGATATGCTATGTGTAAATGTAGATAGATGTTTTCTCTACATTATTTTTTCTGGACACATTCAAAACTGTTGGTGCGTGTTGCACACACACAACAAAAATATGTTTTTTATACCTTTAAACCTGTGATGTGACAATAAAGATAATTCTGATTCTGATCCTACTACCTCCAGGACCTCAACATCGCAGTACTTTCATCTCCCAGGGCACCAGCAGCAGCATGCCCTCCCACAAGAGGGCCCACCCTGCATCTACCCACGCCACATCTACCCACCCCAAGGCCCAGGGCACCAGGATCACACTACCTCCTCCAGGACCCGATCATTTGACCGCGGTGACTATGGAGTGTGCAGCAGCTGGGGAAACCAGCAGAAGCCTACCTCCCCCTCCAGCTACGCACCCCATTGGCCCCACAGTCTCAAGGTTTGTTATATTGTTACATCCTGTGTACAGGTACACTAGTAAGACGCTTCAGGGCGACATGGCCATCTGGCCAGTGATGTATATGGGACCAGTTACCCTTATGGAGACCCCTGGTACCCAAATATGGAGAGCCATGTACTGTATCTGGAGATATGCTGTAAGAGAAGAGCCCAAAAATGCTTCAGTTATTCGTTATGTGAAAGTCATCTATGATGTCTATGACGATGTCTATGACATCTGACATCATACCCTTTTATGCACATACATCCCTGTCTGTAGAACCAGCGGTTAGTGTGGTATGTAGCCAATGTCCATCCATCCATCTTCAACTGCTTATGTGGCCTACCATATATTGATAACATCAAGGGAACTCCATATATGGGCATAAAAGTGATTCTGTTAGTGTGACATCATAGTGAAGCCAGAGCGTGATGTCAGTGCAGCAAACCCATTCTGTTAAAAGTGGTTCCTCTGACATCACAGTGATGTCAGAGCATGATGACACAGTGATATGTCAGGGGAACCACAGTGTCAGGTGTTATAGACAGAGATACAGTCAAGCTATGATCATTGACATACTAAACTGTGACCTATGGTCGCAATAAAAATGAATGCTGTTTGGCTTCCTTCAGACAATGTAGCAGCATAGAAAGTATTTAAAAAAGAGACGTACATTGAGATGTACATTGAGTTTGGCATAATATTATATAGACCGTTTTCAAACAGGAGAAGGAGTGCGATGTGAGGGTGGTTAGTGTTTCCCCGGACCCACCATATTTTCTGTGGGTCCAACTGTAAAATATTCAAGTATTGGCCCCTGAAGGTTAGAGGTGCACGTTTGTGACGGCATGGTTTCTGATTTGATTTATTTTTTGTTCTTTTCTGTACATGTAGCTTTCCTGCTCCCGACTCCGAGGGCATAGCTCAGGCCTCAGGCACCTGGTCAGATGAGGAAATCCCAGAAACCCAGGTAAGGGCTGGGAAATGTTGTCTGGGATGTATTCACATTCTCAGTCGCTACAACTGATTTCAGTCATTTTGATCATTGATGCAGAAGGCAGCATTGTCCGCTATAGCAACTCTTCATGAAATAACAGCTCACAATGTAACAAACTAAATGTAATAAAAAGCTCATAGTTACAAATCATGACTAAACTTAACTTATTTCATTTTGCCTGTATCGCCCGGTTCTAGGCACAGGACAACCCAGAACCTGAGCGATACCAGCTGTCCGAGGATGACGAATACATTGAGGAGCCCCGAAAGGTGCGTCGTCATCAGTCTCACTCGGAGAGTGAAGACATGACGGCCTTTCAAATGAACCTAGTGCGGGCAATGGAAGAGACCGCTGGGCCCTCTGTCCCCATAACTGAGTTAAGTGGGAGCCACCAATTTTATCTGTCAATTGCCAAGATGGCAGATACATTGTCGGCCAGAGGGCAGGCTCTGGTACAGAAGAAGCTGTTTGAAGCATATTATGGACAGTTGATGGAGGAGATGGGAGAGCAAGCACCCTAGTGTCCTTTTATTTATTTTTTGTGTTTAATGTGTTATTTATTTTGTATTTGGTTGGTTACTCAAATTGTTGCACAGTTTGCACTTGACTTCACATATTGACACAATTGAGTGAAAATACCTCATTTATTTTGTAATAAACATTTCTGCATAACTGCATATCACAATGTCTCCCTCTGCCTAACAATGCATGTAAATATGCACATCTTTCCACCTGATAAAGGGTACTATGTCACGGAGAAATATCTGTTTACATCAGAACTGACTGAAAATAACGTTATACTTAAAGCCCATCTACAAGCTCAACGCAACTGTTTTTTTTCCCCCTCCTCGTTTATGCTATCCTCGTTTAGCGTTCACAGGGCTATTAGTCCACAGAGGACACCAGCTTGACAGCAGCAGAGCAAGGCTCCTGAACTCCTGGGTTGTGACATGAAAGTGATAGTGAGCCTGCAGATCGGCTATTTCCACTATCAATGTTATATTTTTAAGTAAAGCGTTGTGAGCTTGTAGATCTGCTTGTAGTAGTACTTAACTATTAAGTATGTATACTATCACTAGTACGTTTTACCAATAGAAGGTTGAAATGGTAGGGGATATGCAGCTTGGAAAATAAAAGGTGAGTTGATCCCAGTGCATGACGGATAAATTACGATAAATTAAATCTCCACGATGCGATTATCGTGAGTGTTCTTTAGCACAATAAACAATAATATTGCCCCAACAAACACCAGATGTGAAGACTGGAGAGAAATGGCAAACATATTGGCTCTTTGCTTCATTACAGCTTATTATGAGGGGGTTTAGAGTTGTTTAGAGTAACAGCTTCAGACACTTAGCATAATCCTGCATAAATTAGCATCTGCCAAAAGCATCCGTCCTCTCTGCTTGCCCTGGAGGTGTATTCTGACCCCCCATTAGTGCTCACATCCTCCAGGGTGACCTCCGTCAAAACGGCAGCAGCTATCTGTCAACTTTGACAAGCAGCGTCTTGTCAAAGTGTTTGCTCCATTTGCTAATGCCCAGTAAAGCCCTGTCCTTTTGTAGAATACTCAGATCAATCATATCAGTTGTTTTATTGTATATTAGGATCCCCATGCATCAGCTTTAGACAAAAGCTTGTCTTCCTGAGGGTTCCGACATAAGATAATCCCAACAAATGCAGTTCTATGGTTGCATTCATTTCATTAATGCACCATGCATCAATGATTATTTGGTTGATGCCCTAAAAAACACTCCATGCCGGCCTTGTAATGTGTTGAATTATATTATAATTGAAGACACATGTTGGGTGAAGGAGCAGAAATGAACAACACAGAAACATTATGGCAATGACATTTATTTTTTAAATAGTTTTTTTAATGCCTATAAGATTTTCATACACGTGCCATAACATCAACAGAGTAATAACAGTTAACAATTAATATGTTATTTGATTGTTTCTATGTTTTTGATTACATTTACATAGGGAAACATTCATTTATGTACAAATGTTCAATTTAACAATTTCCTCTTATAATATAACTACATCACAAACCTCCAAAATGCCAGGATTGTTAAGTGTCTTTAGTTTGGCAATTAACCAAAATCCAACATTCTGGTTTCTATTTCAACTCCCTGCTATATCAAGGGTATTATATTGATATGTTATTATAATGAACATAAATATCATTGGAAAAACAATTCAATCAATTTAAATACAATGTCTAAATAAAAAATAAAATACTAAAATGACTGAACTAATGGCATAAAGGTAGAACTATTGTTACTTTTAAGTATTCACTCTAAAATCCATATCTATTTCATCCTCACAATGGAGTCGCCCGCCACAAATAATCAATCTACGAGCTCACGTGTCGCGATGCATCGTGAGCTTGAAGATCTGCCGTTTTCTGGCGCGCGACTCTGGCTTGTGTCTGGAGTATAAATGAAACATAAGATTGTCTCCACATTCAAGCAGCTGACAAACATATTATCTTGTTGAGGATTAACCGGCTGGGGCTGAGGTCTTTAAGAGAAGAATCATTCACAATTGTGGACTGCAAGCAATACTAATTCCTTCACCTACGGTATAACTGAGTTCATATACAGTGAGAGACCAAGACTATGGGTCACATACAGTCACAAAGTTACACAAATCATTTGTTCTCTCTCTCTCTCTCTCTAGATAGCAACGTTTTAACAAAGAAAGAAGCCTATATCAATATAGGCTAACTGTTTAGTAGGTGTTGAGCGACATTTGCAACCCCCCAAACTTTGAATGGTCAACCACTGGTCAACATGGATGTGCGGATCCGACGACAGAGGCTCCTGCTAATAATTGCCGCCCTCGAAGAGGAGGAGATGCGGGAACGGGAGCTGGCATCATGGCACCCTGGCACCCACCACACGATCTTGCCACGGAAGAGCCCCCACTTCAGAGAAGAATGTGGCAAAACATTGTCTTCTGAAGAGGGGCTCTTCGTCAGGATTGATGTTTGCCACTCCCCTAATTGCACGGAGCCCCGGAACGTCGCCCACCACAGGCTGGTCCACCGGTCTCCGAGCAGCGGGTCCACGGATGCTTCCTCTCCTCCTGAGGAAATTGTGCAGGATGCACGTGGCCTTGACACAGGCATCCATGTTTGTTGGGAGGATAGCGATTACCCTATGGTACATCCGCCACTGGCTTGCCAGGATGCCAAAGGCGTTCTCCACCACCAGCCTGGCACGCGACAGCCTGTAGTTGTACAGCCTCTCCCTTCTGGTGAGGTGACGCCCGGGGAATGGCCTCATGAGGTTGCGCTGTAGAGGGAAAGCCTCATCAGCCACAAACACATGAGGTTGAGGACCCAAGTGTCCAGCCAGAGGGAGTGGAGTGTCTTCAGGCAGGGAGAGGGTGTCACTGAGCAGACGCTCGCCAAAGACGGAGTGGGCGAGAATCCCCCCGTCGCTGGAACCACCAAACCCGCCGATGTCAACCACCCGGAACAGTTTGTTCGCGTCCACAACTGCCAAGAGCACCAAGGAGAAAGTGCCCTTGTAGTTGTGGAACAGCGAACCTGTTGCCGGGGGGGCCTCGATGACGACGTGCTTCCCGTCTATGGCTCCCACACAGTTTGGAAAGTTCCAGCGCTGCTGGAAGGTGGAAGCCATGGCACGCCAGTCATCGGTGGTGGGCACTGGCATGAAGTCCTCAACCAGACAGTCCCAGATGGCCTTGGACACGTCTGGCACAATACCAGACACTGTTGAGGTCCCCACCCGGTAGCTGTCTGCAATTGTCCGATAACAGTCTCCAGTGGCCAAGAATCTTAAAAACAATAGAAAAATATATAGTAATTATTACTGCATTCAGTTTTCCCGTCACTCTGTTGCATAATCTATGTATGCATACATGTACATATTAAGGCTGCCAAATTAATATTTGAATTTCGAATATTCTTCGAATATGGAAATAAGTACATTCGAATATTTATTTATTTATTTATATGTATTTATGTATTTATTTATGTATGAATGCATGTATGTATGTATGTATGTATGTATTTATTTATTTATTATTTTTACTTTTGGAGAGACTCCAGTCACTTTCAGAGCACTGCAGATGGAGTGTGTGTGTGTGTGTGTGTGTGTGTGTGTGTGTGTGTGTGTGTGTGTGTGTGTGTGTAAAAAAATAATACAAAAATACAAATATTAAAGAAATATCAATAGTAATATTCGAATATATTCGATATTCAAGCCAATTTCGAAGACCAATATTTGAATTTCATTTCTGAGGAATATTGGCAGCTCTAGTATGTATACATGGATGGATACATACATACATGTGTACATACATACATGTGTACATACATTTATGTATACATATACATGATGGATACATGCATGTTTGCAAAGTACTCTGTTCTATCCTTCTGTCTTTCAATGTTATATGAGATACATAAAGTGGTTAATGTGTAAATAAGCCGAAAATCTTACTAGGATCTCCTTTTAGTTGACCTTGTACCAGTGATTTGTACTGTCATGAACTGTACTTTTTCCTATTGCAAACTTCTAATACATTCTTCAATCAATGTATGCATAGTGCATACATGTATGTATACTGATATACTGTACACACAGCCACACAGCCAGCCACACAGCCAGCCACACACACACACACACACACACACACACACACACACACACACACACACACACACACACACACACACACACACACATATATAAAACATAGGCTATACTGTATGTATGATGTATACATTATGTATACATACATACATTTATTATAGGCTACATACAGTACAAACAAAAATACTCTAGGCCTACATACCTACATATTTATCTATCATTATGATAAAATAAAAGCAGTAACACCAAAAAACTAAAAAGTACAATAGGCCTATAATAGGCCTATTTACTTCCTCAACACTGGGTTATTACAATATTACAGCGAATGCATTAAGAACTTTACTGGGTTTTTCAAAGACTATACAGGCAAAACAGTAAATAACTAGGCCTATGCTTATTTGAAAGTTGCTATAATACAAGTCTCCTCTCACCGAAGGCAAATGGCGAGCCGTTCAGCTGGTGGTATAGCTTTTCGGAATGATGTGTCCATCCTCGCTATACTTGGTCCCACCCTTGCCAACAGCTCCTCAAATTGACCCACGTTGAGCCTGAATGCCGCTCGGAAACGGTGTCTGTCGAGCATCTGTTCCTGAACCAGGGTGTGGAATTCACCTAGTTCTAGGCGGGCCTGGAGGATGCTGTGGACCCAAACAGAGCGCCGCCGCCGGGAGCATCGTTCCCGCATCTCCTCATCTTCTAGGGCGGCAATTATTAGCAGGAGCCTCCGTCGTCGGATCCGCAAATCCATGTTGACCAGTGGTTGACTATTCAAAGTTTTGGGGGTCGCAAACGTCGCTCAAAACCTAATAAACAGTAGCCTATATTGATATAGGCTCGTCTCTTTGTTAAAACAGTTGTTGCTCAGAAAATATATGGGTTGTCAGGGGCGCGCGACCCAAGAACACGGCAACACTGAATATGACAGTGTTAATTGCCGCTCTTTATAATATATATGTTGCCCGCGAAATGTTTTAAGAGGGAATCATTTCTATTGGTCAGGGGGATGGATGGATATAGATGGATAGATAGATATTATAGAGATACATAAAGGTAGGTAGAGAGATTAGATAGCGCACGCACACGCACACGCACACACACACACACACACACACACACACACACACACACACACACACACACACAGAGAGAGAGAGAGATAGAGATAAAACCTATATAATATTGGATCACTGAGAACCTGTTTGAGAAAGTTGAGGGGGGGGGCGTCGAGACAGAGCAAAGTCAAGTCCGGTGACTATCCGTCTTGACTTTTTTTTTTTTTTTTTTTTAACTAAAATCAGTGTGTATAGAATAATCCACCTCCACTGTAGCAAAGCATCAAACCATAAAATAAACATCCAGCTGTCTACCGCCGGATATAACAACGGCTCTGCCTCTGAAGGGGACACTATTGTCTCATCTGCCCAGGGACAAGAGCAGTTTTACGGGGAGACTGAACGCAACACCGGCCGTTTGTGTGTGTGTGTGTGTGTGTGTGTGTGTGTGTGTGTGTGTGTGGGTGGGTGGGAAGCAAGGAATGCGTGTTTTTCTCTTTCGCGCACAAGCGCACGCACGCACACACACACACACACACACACACACACGCACACACACACGCACACGCACACGCACACGCACACACACACACACACACACACACACACACACACACACACACACACACAAAGGCACAGCAGCAGTGACGGTGACTGTAGGCTACAAGCAGCGGTAGGCTACCGACCAAAACGGCTTGTTAAGTTATTTAACAGCTTGTTTGAATGTTCTAATCTTATTTTGTTTCCATAAAAAGCTTATGTAGTAACTTATTTCCCATGTAGAGACGCTATTTTAGATTATAGGTTTCCGAATTAAAACGACCTGTTTGTCTAGTTGAAAGCAGGCTGACCGACCGGCAGAGTCGAGTGACAGGTACCTCATTTGCATAAAAATAAAGCTGGACACGCTCATTTGCATAAAAATAAAGCTGCATGGTTTTGACCAAGCTTCCAGGTTGTTTAGCTCGCTTATTTTTACAACTATATATCTGCAGTGTGAATGCAGCTTAAGACTCAATTTTGAGCATATATTTATACAAAAAATATAGTTTTAAAAGCATGGTGTAGGCCCTTTAAGGGGACTTATTTAAGGGACTTGATACTATTGAAAAGGTTAGTGGGAGTGTTGTAATACAGTACTTTTACCAATAGATGGCACTGTTACTCTAGGACACTACTGCCTCATGCCCTTACACAGTATGGTGAACCACTTCCGGTGTTGTTCTGTTCCTTTGTTGATCTGCGCAGCATGTGAACGCAACTGCTAATAAAACTCAGTCTCTTTATGCTACCAACTCAGTCTAATTCATTATAATACTTTGCATGTTTTATTTAGAGGCAGAATAATAATTTGCATAAAATTGCAATATACATTGAATTATTAAAAAAGCATGTTTCAATAAAAAAAAAATCCGATCTGACAGATCTTTAGATATTGGTCACAAGTTCATGTCAAATTCCAGAATATAAGCGGGTTTAAGCGTTTTACAAATTGCTGAAAATGGCGGAAAATCTAAGGGCGGAGCTTACTAAACAAAGACACAGATGTCTTCCGCTTGAGTCAAAGCACGCATGTAAGCAAGTTGCATGTCTTCAAATGAAACGAGTCATGACTTATGCCCATTTGAAGTTTGAATTTTCAAACGCTTTGTATACCCTTTGGCCGATTGGAATAAAATTGGTTTCAGTGATACTTTGACTAACCCTCTACATCTTTGCCAAATGCCATGAACATGTAACTTTGCATGTATGATTTAGAGGCAGAATAATGATTTGCATAAAACCGCAATATCCATTGAATTATTAAAAAATAATGTTTCACTTTAAAAGAAATCCGTCCAGACAGTTTGACCGTATTGGTCCAAAGTTCATGTGAAAAAAAGCGTAACGCAAAAATCCCAGGAGGAGATAGATTTTTACTTTTTTTTCATATGAATTCAAAATGGTGGGAGACTTAAAGGTCAGAGGTCAAAAGTCAGATTGAAAAGTTGTTCGGCATGAGGAGACGCATACGTGTATACAGGTTTCATGGCTGTACCTCAAACACAGCATGAGCTATACCTGTTCAAAGTTTGCACTTTCGAAGGCTTCCTACAGCGCCACCATTTGGCCGATTGCTGTAAAAAGTAATAGCACACGTTGCCACAGTAAGCTGAACACATTGATTTTTTTTTATTTTCATTTTCTCACTAAGTATGTAGGAGTAGAAAGGTGCCAAAGTATTGAGGAGAACTGTCTGATATGACTGCCTGACCTACTGGATAAATAATGACAATATCTAAAGTGTGCTCGCCTTACAGGCTGTATAAGTAAGATGTTAATCTGATGGTCGAATAATTGTTTATAAGATCAAAATCGATCAAGAAAAAACACTGAATCTTATTCACTGGACGAGTTTCATCCTACCGATAATAGCACAGCATGACCAACCAACGTATAGTCAGCCAGCCAGCCAGCCAGTCTTTTATACTGGCTGGCTGGTCAGACCACAATAACCAACTTCTCCCAGTGAGCAGCAGACATGCATATGCACAGCGTTGCTTGTCCCCATGGATTTACATTTACAATCGGATGGAAGCGTGGACGAAAGCACGTGACATGAGATTGAACAAGATGGAGTCTAATATATTATTAATCTCTCAAGACAGACTCTGAAAAAGAGTGGGCGTTCCCTTTTATTTGACGATGGTTAGCCACATTTATATAATATTGATAGAATACTCGTATTAGTTTTCTAAAGCCCCCTTTCCACTGGCCCAACTCCACTCCACACCACACCGCCCACTTGTGCCAGGTTTTCCACTACAAGGACCTGGGTAAAGTGGTGTGAAAGTGGTACTAAACGGGGTACTAAAAAGTATCCACTCTAGAGTAGGTCTGAGCTAGGCCACACAGGGCCAAACACTTCATAATGACTGATCACTCACTGACTTTTCATTTAGACTACCATGATATAGTTGTAATACATGATAATACATTCTATTGTGTTATAACCACTATTATAATCTATTATAGTGTATTATAATTATCATAGTAATACATTAATACTTTATAATATAATTATAATGTATTATAATCACAGTTATAATCCATTGTGTGTGGTGTGGTGTAGTGTGGTGTGGTGTGGTGCTAAAATTGCAGTCGAAAAGGGGCTTAAGTGCAGTTTGTCTGCTCAAAACACACGTCCTCCAAGCCCACCGATACACCCAGACTTAGGTTGAACACATTGTCCAGTCCACAGGTTGAACTTTAGTTTGCATATATTTTACTTATCTACAAAGTGCATTGGTACAAACAGTTTCAGCTTCTGTTGCTGGCATTTTTCTGTGACTTTGGTTAAAAAAAAGAAGAAAAAAAAAAAGTCCACCTCATCAGGCCTATATGCCCTTGCTGTCAATCAGCCAGGCCTGGGAGAGGCGTGCCCTTGGTGCCCAAAATCATAATTAAAGAAGGTGAAATCAAAAACATGTTTTTCACACTTTTAGAGCATATCTGTAGTGATAATATGGCCATACCTAACACTAGATGCCAAAAAAAAAAAAAAAATAGAAAATAAACAATTTTTGTGTATATCAAAGGTCCCTAAATGGGTCATTCTTCAATGACTTTCTTCAATTCACCCTTTGTCAAGTCCCGCCCGTTGTCCTGCCCCTCTCCACACCCATTGGTTGCTGTGTCTTGGTGGGACATTCAGTGGGACACTCCATCCACTACCATGTTAATTCAGTTGCTTCGTATTGTTATTCTGTGTGCTCAATTCTAATTTCAAACTTGGTTTCAGTCAAATGGAGCTGCTCAGTGGCAGCATAGTGAATCAGCGAATCAGCATGTTTTTATATGTTTTTATTTCTCCATAAATTATGTTTTAGCAAATTCAACATAAAAAAGGCGGAACCAGGGCGAGACAAGGCAGATAGAGCCTGCTGGTTGGTCAGTCGGGGACCAACCAGAAGGCTAACAAAGGGTGAATTCAAAAAGTGATGACATAGACAGGTCCGCTTGCATATAAATGAACCTTTGATTGCATTCACCTGTTTGTTTCCCATTGCTGGCTCCCATTACTCCCATTACTCAGATGCTAAATCCCATCGCCTGAAGGGCAGGTCCCCTCGGATTGGTTCAGAAACTCACAGGCTTCCTTTTCAAACTGAAACTTCAAAATAAAATAATAATAATAATAATAATAAAATAAAAAACTAATACGGGTAATAATCAAAGTCGTGTACACTGTAGGGAGCTACAATGGAAAAAACTATGGCTCGTGGACCAACCGGTGACTTTGTACACGACTTCGTACATTTTCCATAGATTCTATGGGACTTGACCACTTGCTCCTGCCCTTCGTGTACACGGTCTGTGCCGTCTATAGTTTCTTAATGGGGGGCAGCAGAGAGCCATATGTACACAGGCCCTAGGTGGTGTCCACGACCAGTAGTTTTACATGAACCCTCAGAGGGACACTGTGGGCTTATCAAGTGGTCCGTGGTGGTTCTCAAAGTGAGGTCGGGGGACCCTCAGAGGGACACTGTGGGCTTATCCATACGTTGGCTACAGGGGGGAAATAATTAAATGTACTTTTCATCGTGCCTGTTGCTAAGGTATGGCAACATGATTGGTGTCTTGCAAGACACCAGTCATGTTGCCATACCTTAGCCTTTCCTGAACTGACGCCGCTGTGAACATGTGTACACAGCCAGCATATTACTCAATGCCAAACTTTGCACACACACTCCTTGCCTGCCAATCCACAACCTCCACCCCTCCAGGGACCCCCAGGGCTTATCTCCCGATTAGGACACTTTCCAGCATAGTGAACAACATAT
The DNA here is from genome assembly GCF_963921795.1 of Nannobrachium achirus. Classification (NCBI taxonomy): domain Eukaryota; kingdom Metazoa; phylum Chordata; class Actinopteri; order Myctophiformes; family Myctophidae; genus Nannobrachium; species Nannobrachium achirus. The sequence continues at coordinate 60,001,520 of NC_137822.1, forward strand.
TTGTTATATATACAACATACTATATGAACAAACTGTCCATATAGTATGGTTTACATAAAAGTCAGTTGTCTTTCACACACACACACACACACACACACACACACACACACACACACACACACACACACACACACACACACACACACACACACACACAAACACACACACACATATATATATATATACATATATATATATATATATACATATATATATATATATATACATATATATATATATATATATATATACATATATATATATATATATATATATATATATATATATATATATATATATATTTCATTTATTTATTTCATAAATATTTTTCATCACAATTGGGTTTGTGGGGAGCCATCCCTGCTTCAAGCTGTCACAGCACGGCACCAACACTTCAAACTAGTTAAAAAACCCAATACAGCAGATCTACAAGCACCTCACAGATCTACAAGCACCTCGCACATGCCAGGGACAGAGTAGGTTGGCCTGCATAAGCCTTGCTGTCAACACACTATACTACACCACTCAGGCCACCAAGCCAGGTGTGGTCAATTAGTGCCTTCTTTTGATCAGTGGCTTCTGCTTGATGAGTGGCACCAGTCTGTCTTTGTTCCCTGGTCAGTCAAGTTCACTGGGAGAGAATGTTTCAGATCAGTGCAAGTGTATTTGTTTTCCATTTGGACTTACTGTGTTTTGTTGGTACAGTATGCGTGCGACTAACTAATATTTCTGATAATTCCAATTTGTTTGTTGTTTAATTAGCCGGATTGTGAATGCCCTGCATTTTCTTTCATCTTTAGAACCACACGTGTGTAACAAAACAGAGTGGTGATCATTTGGTGTGGGTGAAGAGAAGAAAAACATTTAATTAAAGGAGTAGTTCACCCCCAAAGTGACTTTTTTTCTATTGAACTCAAGTCTCCATGGCGTGAGTAATACATTGAAAAAATAAGTCATTTTGGGGGTGAACTACTCCTTGAATGTCAGTTTTGTGGTGTTTTGACTGGACACCCTGAGGATATTGCCAGATAGATAGACAGACAGACAGACAGACAGACAGACAGACAGACAGACAGACAGACAGACAGACAGACAGAGAATTGTAGGCCTTGCATTTATTTGACTTGGTTCCAACAGATGGCGAAAATAGCTAATCTTCAAGCTCACAATGCCTCACTGTTTGGACAAAGAGTTGAGGCGTTACATTTTGTAAAACACGGCCTTGTGAAAATAGCAGATCTACATGCTCACAACACCTCACAACGCAGGGCGGCGTGAGCATGTAGATCTGATATTTTCACAATTTCTGCCCCTAATATTTAATTTATCATTTTAAAAGTATTAAAAAGTCCTTAAATTGTCTCTTTAGAAATGTGCAGATAGCCTCTGTATACTGTTGAGTGGAAAAACAATGTTTCACATTAAGCTAAACATTTGGGACCACCCAAGATCATTTGGAGACCCCTCTAGGGGTCCCATAGTTGAACCACTGACTTATAAGGGGAGTATGGAGACCCCTCTAGGGGTCCCATAGTTGAACCACTGACTTATAAGGGGAGTATATGAGGCTGGATCCGTCTGGAACACTGCACTAGGCTCTCGCCAGCTCTGTAGCTCTCCACACTTGAACAGTTGTGTCCTTAAATTCAATTATAATAATTAACCCCTGTATATACGGGCAATAGTTTTACATGACTTTGTGTACACAGCCAATAGTTTTACATGAACATGTTCAGGCTTTAGTACTGTACTGTCTCGTGTAGCCCAACAGAGCCCATCACAGCACAACACGGCCCACCAGAGCCCAATACAGCCTACCAGAGCCCAATAGACTCCAGCAAACCTAAGTCCAGCCCAGTCCTGCCCAATAGGAGTATAGACCAGGGAAGGGGGGTAGTTAGATGACTGCACCAGACTCCACCAGGCTGCTCCATGCTCCAGCCAGCTCTGTAGATCCTGTGTACACGGCACTCCTAACTCGAAAGGTCAAGGAAAAGGGTCGTTTTAGGCGTCAAAACAGGCCCTTTGTCCTTAAAATGAATAAAAAAATCAAAAAAATATGTTTTGTTTCAGGCAGGACACACGTTTCATATTTGAAGCATGCCCGATCTGATGGAATGGGTTTCGTGTCTCTCCGACACTTTGAACCCTTTACGATTGCGAAAAAGACACCGAAACCCGGATTTTTGTCCTTAAAATCAATAAAAAAAATCTAAAAAAATCTGTTTGTTTTACGCAGGAAACACTTTTCATATTTGAAGGATGCCTGATCCGATGGAATGGGTTTCGTGTCTCTCCGACACTTTGAACCCTTTATGATTGCGAAAAAGACACGAAATTTGCACGCCACCAACACGATTACACATTCATTCGGATAAAAGACACTTATTCTGACTTACTTTTTGACGCTGAATCCAACAAACCCGGTCTCGTGTCTCTACGACACTCCTAACTCGAAAGGTCAAGGAAAAAGCCACTGTGTACACAGGCAATAGTTTTACATGACTTTGTGTACACGGCCAATAGTTTTACATGAACATGTCTAGGCTTTAGTACTGTACTGCCTCGTATAGCCCAACAGAGCCCAGCACAGAACAGCACAGCCCACCAGAGCCCAATACAGCCCCCCAGAGCCCAACAGAGTCCAGCAAACCTAAGTCCAGCCCAGTCCTGCCGAGTAGGAGTATAGACCGGGGAAAGGGGGTAGTTAGATGACTCCACCAGGCCATTACTGTCCAGATCTGGCTTGAATAGGCCAGACCAGGGTAGACAGGACTGCACCAGACTCCACCAGGCTGCTCCAGCCAGCTCTGTAGATCCTTGCACATGCGATTAACCACTGTGTACACGGGCAATAGTTTTAAGTTTTACATGAACCCTCAGAGGGACACTGTGGGCTTATCAAGTGGTCCATGGCCGGTTCTCAAAGTGAGGTCGGGGGGCCCACAGTGTCCCTCTGAGGGGACACGGCACAGACCGTGTACACGAAGGGCAGGAGCAAGTGTTCAAGTCCCATAGAATCTATGGGAAATGTACACAGGCGTGTACAAAGTCACCAGTAGTTTTACATGAACCCTCAGAGGGACACTGTGGGCTTATCAAGTGGTCCATGGTCGGTTCTCAAAGTGAGGTCGAGGGACCCTCAGAGGGACACCGTGGGCTTATCAAGTGGTCCATGGTCGGTTCTCAAAGTGAGGTCGGGGGACCCTCAGAGGGACACTGGGCTTATCAAGTGGGAGCACAAAGTTGGTGAGGGGGGTACTAGCTATAGTAGGATGATCAGGCTTGTCGAGGCCAAAGGGTGTACTAGAGTCTTAATAGGCACCATTAGGTTGTTCTAGGCCGTTGTCTGCCCTTTAGCTGCTCACACAATTGAGACCAAACACTGTGTACAGGAGCCTTAGTTTGTGTGTACATGACCAATAGTTTTAAATGGATATTTCTAGTCCATCGCACACCGCTGCCTTGTGCACCCTTGGTTGGTTCGTCTTTGTTTGGGAAGGAGGGACTTTGAGGATGTACCTCACTTTGAGAACCGACCATGGACCACTTGATAAGCCCACAGTGTCCCTCTGAGGGTCCCCCGATCTCACTTTGAGAACTGACCATGGACCACTTGATAAGCCCACGGTGTCCCTCTGAGGGTCCCTCGACCTCACTTTGAGAACCGACCATGGACCACTTGATAAGCCCACAGTGTCCCTCTGAGGGTCCCCCGACCTCACTTTGAGAACCGACCATGGACCACTTGATAAGCCGACAGTGTCCCTCTGAGGGTCCCCCGACCTCACTTTGAGAACCGACCATGGACCACTTGATAAGCCCACAGTGTCCCTCTGAGGGTCCCCGACCTCACTTTGAGAACCGACCATGGACCACTTGATAAGCCCACAGTGTCCCTCTGAGGGTTCATGTAAAACTACTGGTGACTTTGTACACGCCTGTGTACATTTCCCATAGATTCTATGGGACTTGAACACTTGCTCCTGCCCTTCGTGTACACAATCTGTGCCGTGTCCCCTCAGAGGGACATTGTGGGCCCCCCGACCTCACTTTGAGAACCGGCCATGGACCACTTGATAAGCCCACAGTGTCCCTCTGAGGGTCCCCCGACCTCACTTTGAGAACCGACCATGGACCACTTGATAAGCCCACAGTGTCCCTCTGAGGGTTCATGTAAAACTACTGGTGACTTTGTACACGCCTGTGTACATTTCCCATAGATTCTATGGGACTTGAACACTTGCTCCTGCCCTTCGTGTACACGGTCTGTGCCGTGTCCCCTCAGAGGGACACTGTGGGCCCCCGACCTCACTTTGAGAACCGACCATGGACCACTTGATAAGCCCACAGTGTCCTTCTGAGGGTCCCCCGACCTCACTTTGAGGACCGACCATGGACCACTTGATAAGCCCACAGTGTCCCTCTGAGGGTCCCCGACCTCACTTTGAGAACCGACCATGGACCACTTGATAAGCCCACAGTGTCCCTCTGAGGGTTCATGTAAAACTACTGGTGACTTTGTACACGCCTGTGTACATTTCCCATAGATTCTATGGGACTTGAACACTTGCTCCTGCCCTTCGTGTACACGGTCTGTGCCGTGTCCCCTCAGAGGGACACTGTGGGCCCCCCGACCTCACTTTGAGAACCGGCCATGGACCACTTGATAAGCCCACAGTGTCCCTCTGAGGGTTCATGTAAAACTTAAAACTATTGCCCGTGTACACAGTGGTTAATCGCATGTGCAAGGATCTACAGAGCTGGCTGGAGCAGCCTGGTGGAGTCTGGTGCAGTCCTGTCTACCCTGGTCTGGCCTATTCAAGCCAGATCTGGACAGTAATGGCCTGGTGGAGTCATCTAACTACCCCCTTTCCCCGGTCTATACTCCTACTCGGCAGGACTGGGCTGGACTTAGGTTTGCTGGACTCTGTTGGGCTCTGGGGGGCTGTATTGGGCTCTGGTGGGCTGTGCTGTTCTGTGCTGGGCTCTGTTGGGCTATACGAGGCAGTACAGTACTAAAGCCTAGACATGTTCATGTAAAACTATTGGCTGTGTACACAAAGTCATGTAAAACTATTGCCCGTATATACAGGGGTTAATTATTATAATTGAATTTAAGGACACAACTGTTCAAGTGTGGAGAGCTACAGAGCTGGCGAGAGCCTAGTGCAGTGTTCCAGACGGATCCAGCCTCATATACTCCCCTTATAAGTCAGTGGTTCAACTATGGGACCCCTAGAGGGGTCTCCATACTCCCCTTATAAGTCAGTGGTTCAACTATGGGACCCCTAGAGGGGTCTCGAAATGATCTTGGGTGGTCCCAAATGTTTAGCTTAATGTGAAACATTGTTTTTCCACTCAACAGTATACAGAGGCTATCTGCACATTTCTAAAGAGACAATTTAAGGACTTTTTAATACTTTTAAAATGATAAATTAAATATTAGGGGCAGAAATTGTGAAAATATCAGATCTACATGCTCACGCCGCCCTGCGTTGTGAGGTGTTGTCTGTTGTGAGCATGTAGATCTGCTATTTTCACAAAGCCGTGTTTTACAAAATGTAACGCCTCAACTCTTTGTCCAAACAGTGAGGCATTGTGAGCTTGAAGATTAGCTATTTTCGCCATCTGTTGGAACCAAGTCAAATAAATGCAAGGCCTACAATTCTCTGTCTGTCTGTCTGTCTGTCTGTCTGTCTGTCTGTCTGTCTGTCTATCTGGCAATATCCTCAGGGTGTCCAGTCAAAACACCACAAAACTGACATTCAAGGAGTAGTTCACCCCCAAAATGACTTATTTTTTCAATGTATTACTCACGCCATGGAGACTTGAGTTCAATAGAAAAAAAGTCACTTTGGGGGTGAACTACTCCTTTAATGAAATGTTTTTCTTCTCTTCACCCACACCAAATGATCACCACTCTGTTTTGTTACACACGTGTGGTTCTAAAGATGAAAGAAAAATGCAGGGCATTCACAATCCGGCTAATTAAACAACAAACAAATTGGAATTATCAGAAATATTAGTTAGTCGCACGCATACTGTACCAACAAAACACAATAAGTCCAAATGGAAAACAAATACACTTGCACTGATCTGAAACATTCTCTCCCAGTGAACTTGACTGACCAGGGAACAAAGACAGACTGGTGCCACTCATCAAGCAGAAGCCACTGATCAAAAGAAGGCACTAATTGACCACACCTGGCTTGGTGGCCTGAGTGGTGTAGTATAGTGTGTTGACAGCAAGGCTTATGCAGGCCAACCTACTCTGTCCCTGGCATGTGCGAGGTGCTTGTAGATCTGTGAGGTGCTTGTAGATCTGCTGTATTGGGTTTTTTAACTAGTTTGAAGTGTTGGTGCCGTGCTGTGACAGCTTGAAGCAGGGATGGCTCCCCACAAACCCAATTGTGATGAAAAATATTTATGAAATAAATAAATGAATATATATATATATATATATATATATATATGTGTGTGTGTGTGTGTGTGTGTGTGTGTGTGTGTGTGTGTGTGTGTGTGTGTGTGTGTGTGTGTGAAAGACAACTGACTTTTATGTAAACCATACTATATGGACAGTTTGTTCTGCATGCCACTATGCTGGAAAGTGTCCTAATCGGGAGATAAGCCCTGGGGGTCCCTGGAGGGGTGGAGGTTGTGGATTGGCAGGCAAGGAGTGTGTGTGCAAAGTTTGGCATTGAGTAATATGCTGGCTGTGTACACATGTTCACAGCGGCGTCAGTTCAGGAAAGGCTAAGGTATGGCAACATGACTGGTGTCTTGCAAGACACCAATCATGTTGCCATACCTTAGCAACAGGCACGATGAAAAGTACATTTAATTATTTCCCCCCTGTAGCCAAGGTATGGCAGCTGCCATAGCTTGCCATACCCAATTGACACCCCTGCATGTTCACCTCCAGTAGGTTGGGAAAGTAGCCTGCCACCCTGTGGAAATAGGCTTGAACTGCAAGATAGGACCCTAAAACAAATAAAATGGAATAAAAAAGCATCCGTAAGACGGATGGGCGAACAAGTGGTGTCCATACGTAGATGGGGTCCCAGAGGACATGTAGAGCCCACCCCCTTATTTTTCACGCCCCCAGGGAACACACAGCGGGGTTTGGAAATTTGTCGTGTACACCAGCCCTAGGACCTCGGCTTCGTGGACCGATTTAACGATAGGGGTAATAATGCCAAATATACTAAATAATCACACATATGATAATGAAAATAACTATAATCTAACAAACAAAGGCAGTCCAATAGCTTTTACAAGTATTTTGCAAAAAATGTGCAGGAAATTACAGTTCAATACAAGGTCTGCTAAGAGGATTTTAAATCCATGAAAGACTATGGCTTGTTTCCATTGGGGTCCTTTGTACTCAATTCATTGTAACGGCGTGGTTCAACATAGAGCTTTAACATGTTTCACGACATCATTGTAATTTTTAACCAAACATTACCTTACATCACCTGTGATTAAATAGGTGTTAATGGCAATAGCTTCATAGGATTTTAGATCCCTCAAATGGTAAAAATGCTTTAATCTGCTACTGCTGGTATATTGGGGTTTTCATTTACGTTTTATTTCATTTTAATTCTCTTTAGAAGGTAAACTTGTCTACCGTACTCTTATAACATATTACTGTATCTTAAACCATGACTATGTAGGATAGACATTCTTGATTTGCTATTGTTGATGTATATGGGTTTGACGCACATGTTCCTTTATTTGCATTTACTTCTTTATATGGTGAACCTGTACACCCCTTTAACATATTACTGTATCCTATTCCTAAACATGCAGGACAGGCACTCTTTGGTTTGTTATTATGCTGATGTATTTGGGGCTTGTAATTACAGTTTATTTTTATTTACATTCTCTTTATTTGGTAAATTTGAACACTTTTATAACATTATTATTTTTTTTGCTTCAGCCTATTCCTTTTGATCACCTTAAACAGTATGTCTAAGTGTCCCAACCTATGGTCCCAACACATTATAAAGTTTCTTTCAGATTGAAATTTGTTGTATGCGAGCTATTAAAGGCTACTTAACATGTTAATTCCATTTTTCTACTGTAATCCATAGAAGAGCTTGCATCTTGGGAATGGTCTTATTGTGTCTAAAATGACATCAACAAGAGCTATCAATTGGTTGTTGATACAAGTAGGCTACACCTAATTACAGGTAGGTCTAGTAACTCTTACTAATGCCTTTAATTATCAATTTTACTTTATCTGTGTATTTAGCTGGGACATATGGTAGGCTACTATAGGCTATTAATGTATTAATGAAAATACACTTTGTGTGTATCTACACCAGGGGTCTTCAACAGGGGGTCCGGGACCCCATAGGGGGAGGCACCAGATCTATGTGTGATAGGACCATTCTTTTAGAATAAATTAACAACCCTCTCATCCCTTTTCTGAGGAGAACTTTAGCCAAAAATAGCAGATCTACAAGCTTTTAGATCTGCTATTTTTGGCAAATAGGTTTGGTGTAGAGGTAAAAATAAGAGTGGACAAAGTACAGAGTAAAGGTCAAATTTACTAAGTAAATGATCAAGGACATAAGGAGTAAAATGACTGAAAAATATAAAATAAAAAAACGTCCCAAAAAGCGCAGTTTTCAAACTCTAATGGGCACTGGACAGCAGGCGGCTCTCCATGTCGGTATTTTTGACCCATGCACGTGTTCGGGGACACCTCTTCCACACCACACTCTCAGCTAAGCATTGCTGCAACGCTTGCAGGCCGTCCAGTGCAGCCAAGCGCTCAAAAAGGCCTCAAAAGGCGCAATTTTCCGACTAGTGGGCGCTAGAGAGCAGGCGGCTCTTCGTGTTGGCACTTTGGACCCACGCATGTGTTCGGGGAGATCTCCTCTTCCACACTACACTCTCCGCTAAGTGGGAGAGGCGTCATTGCAACTGCTGCTGGCCGTCCAGTGCGGCCAGGTGCACAAAACGGCCTCAAAAGGCACCATTTTCCGTCTGGCCGCAGCTCTTTCTCTCTTTGTGTCGGAACTGTGTGTGTGTGTGTGTGTGTGTGTGTGCGTGCGTGCGTGCGTGCGTGCGTGCGTGCGTGCGTGCGTGCGTGCGTGCGTGCGTGTGTGTGTGTGTGTGTGTGTGTGTGTGTGTGTGTTTATGTATAATCATTCAAAAGAATAATCATAACACATTATAAACCATTCTATGACTTACTGTATATGGTAAAGGATTATCCTGTGTAATTACTGTTATAAGCATTCATGAGTGCTCATAATGCATTCATAATACATTATGAACCATGTTACATTATCTGCTTAACATGTACTCTTACCAGCTTGTCAACACTATACTATATACTGCTTGTTATAACAAAGTACAATTAATATCATGCAGAATTCAGTTCAACCTTTTGGTCCACAACAATATTTTCTGCTGTTCATGTGGCCCCATAGAACCTTTTGAAGCGGTTTTGAGCGCCTGGCCGCACTGGACGGCCAGCAGCAGTTGCGATGCCGCCTCTCCCACTGAAGCCCGTATCAGAGTGTACGTTGGAGACCTATCCACCGCAAATTTGAGGTGGAAAGCTTTCCACCTCAAGTCAGAAAATAAGTGCAGGCCATCATAGTACGCCACGGTGGAGTCCTATTCACCATGACTGACTAGTCTAGATTGACCAATCAGTGAACGGGGTGTAGAGCCTGTCTGTCTGATAGTAAAAACAGAGAGATGTGTCGTGACTCACGGTGGAAAGCTCTCCACCGCGAGGAATGATGTAATGTTGTAGTTTCATGACTCAAAAAGACTCGAAAAGACTACACCGCGGTGTAAAGCCTTCCACCGCCGAGGCGACTATGATGCCGGCTTTAGCAGAGAGTGTGGTGTGGAAGAGGATATCTCCCCGAACGCATGCGTGGGTCCAAAGTGCCGACACGAAGACCCGCCTGCTCTGAAAATGGCACCTTCTGAAGCATTTTTGAGCGCCTGGCTGCACTGGACGGCCTGCAGCAGTAGCAATGCCGCCTCTCCTGCTAAGCGGAGAGTGTGGTGTGGCAGAAGAGGTCTCCCTGAACGCGTGCATGGGTCCAAAGTGCCGACACGAAGACCCGCCTGCTCTGAAAATGGCACCTTCTGAAGCTTTTTTGAGCGCCTGGCTGCACTGGACGGCCTGCAGCAGTAGCAATGCCGCCTCTCCTGCTAAGCGGAGAGTGTGGTGTGGCAGAAGAGGTCTCCCTGAACGCGTGCATGGGTCAAAAGTGCCGACACGAAGAGCCGCCTGCTCTCCAGCACACACTAGAGTCAGAAAATGGCGCCTTTTGAGGCCTTTTTGAGCGTCTGGCTGCACTGGACGGCCTGCAGTAGTTGCAATGCCGCCTCTCCCACTTAGCGGAGAGTGTGGTGTGGCAGAGGAGGTCTCCCTGAACATGTGCATGGGACAAAAGTGCCGACACGAAGAGCTGCCTGCCCTCCAGTGCCCACTAAATTCTGAAAATGGCGCCTTTTGAGGACTTTTTGAGCGCCTGGCTGCGCTGGACGACCTGCAGTAGGCTAGTTGCAATGCCGCCCCTCCCACTTAGCGGAGAGTGTGGTGTGACAGAGGAGGTCTCCCTGAACGTGTGCATGGGTCAAAAGTGCTGACGTTAAGAGCCGCCTGCTCCCCAGCGCCCTCTAGAGTCAGAAAACGGCACCTTTTGAGGCATTTTTGAGCCCCTGGCTGCACTGGACGGCCTGCAGCAGTAGCAATGCTGCCTCTCCCGCTTAGTGGAGAGTGTGGTGTGACAGAGGAGGTCTCCCTGAACGCGTGTATTGGTCAAAAGTGCCAACACGAAGAGCCGCCTGCCGTCCAGCACCCACTAGATTCAGAAAATGGCGCCTTGCTAGGCCTTTTTGAGCACCTGGCTGCACTGGACGGCCTGCAGTAGTAGTGTGGTGTGACAGAGGAGGACTCCCTGAACGCGTGCATGAGTCCAAAGTGCCGACATGAAGAGTTGTCTCCTGTCCAGTGTCCAATTTGTAAAGGCTATGCACTCTATTGAACATCATTTATCCATTTATATAATTTTGTTATTAAAACTTTTTTATTTGACCCAAAAACATAATTATCATTGTGTATGTTCGTATAAATGCTTAATCTATGTTTTGATTGTGCATATCATGGGAAAATGTATCGTTTTTCAACATTTTTCAATTGGCTGAGGGGTACTCTTATTTTGAATAGAGATCCTTATATTCGCCAGTTTCACAGAAGCGAGACCTGCATCCATACCCGCCTCTCTTCAAGAGCTGCGTGAACTGAGCAAATATAGAACTTCCGGTGTTAGAGAGGACAAACATAAGACTTCCGGTTTGATTTATTCGCCTTCAATATAAAATGTTCGTAATTAATGCCATTGAAAAACATTTAATTTGCAGATTATATGCTCATTAAAAATATAAATTAGTCATTTGAACAAAGTCATATAACAAAAAATATGTTTGTGCAAAAAAGAAGTTTAAACAAAATATATCTAAATAGATAAATGCTGTTCACTGGAGTGCATAGCCTTTACAAATTGGACACTGGAGAACAGACAGCTTTTCGTGTCAGAACTTTTGATACACACACACGTTCGGGGAGACGTACCTCCTCTACCACACCACACTACCACACCACACCACACTGTCCTCTCCCTCTTAGCGGAGGGTGTGGTGTGGTAGAGGAGGTCTCTGTGAACGCTTTGTGTCAAAAGTGCCGACACGAAGAGCTCTCTGTTTTCCAGTGTCCAATTTGTAAGGCTATGCACTCCATTGAAGAGCATTTATCTATTTGGATGTATATTTCTTTATTTTTACACATAGACACAATTTTCGTTGTGCTTCAATTAAATGCTTAATCTATAGGCTATAAGTTAATCGTTTTTCAATGGCGTTAGGGGTACCGTTATTCTGAAGAGATCGATACCGGCAGTCTTATATTTGCTGGCACTAAATTTGCTCACAGAACATAGCCCGAAAACAGCAGGGTGAACGAACAGCGTGTATCAAAACATGAAGATACAGTAAAGGTCAGTGTTATACGTTTGCGGTGCACAAGCCTTTGTGTAATTGGTGTCGGACAGTAAAGAGTGACAGGCTGTCTCGTTGTGAAAACTGGAGAAATCCATGAACAATTAAAGTTTGTTTATGCGGGCTAATGCTAAGCTAAGGAACCTAGAATTGTTATAAATATTTGCCCGTTAATTGATTGATTTAAGACTTTATTAGAAGTTTGCATAGGAAAAGGTACAGCTTCATGACGGTACAGTTCACTGGTAGCCTACAAGGTCAACTAAAAGGAGATCCTAGAAAGCACTTGGCATATTTGCACAGGAAAACCATCTAAGTAGGTAGCCTATCTCATATAACATTGAATGACGTATACACAGTATAAGCTACTATGCATTAGATAGTCTGAAAAAAATAATAAAAAAAAATAAAACAACAGTGCAAAACATATAGCTTTACAGTAGATAATTACAAAGAAGTGTCACTGGGAAGGTAAAACTGGGCTAGGTTTATTTTTTGCCAGTTACAAGTGGTTTTTCAGGACGATTTTAAATTAATTAATATTAAAGACTGTTCATCACACATTGAACTGAAAATAAGAAGACAAAAATACTGTTATTGTTGAAGTTGATTTTAAGTGTTATTTTTCTTCACAAATCCTGATGAAACTCTGGTATTCTATTATAGTTTCATTCCAGAGTCTGTGGAGTCCAGACTGCAGGACGGTAAAACGAGAACACCAGCCAGAGCTCAGTAAGTTTTTTTTCTTTTTTTTTTTTCTACTCAGGGCACCCCTGTAAATAATGTTTTCATCCAGATGTAGCCCCAGCCAATAAACCGACCCGCAAACGCCCTGCCAATCGAGCTCAGCTCTATTGGCACAGTGGTTTGTGTGTCGGACTGGCGAGTGGGAGAGTGGTGTTCGATTCCCGCTCCTGCGCATCACTACAATCTGGCGTTGTCGGCAGGATGAGGAGCGTGATATCCTTGCGTGAGGGACATGAGGGACGTCGTGTGCGGTGGTCCGCGGCGTGAAGTGTGAAGCGCGAGGACGCGCTTCCAAAGACCGAGGGGGTGATTGTAGCCCCAGCCAATAAACCGACCCGCAAACGCCCTGCCAATCGAGCTCAGCTCTATTGGCACAGTGGTTTGTGTGTCGGACTGGCGAGTGGGAGAGTGGTGTTTCGATTCCCGCTCCTGCGCATCACTACACAGAGTTAGGGCTGAAGTATATATATATATTTTTTTAGCTCACATCGTTACATGACGCAAATATGCACATCTTTCTTTTCACAACACCAGACCAGAGGCAGCTCCACAAATCATGTTCAGTCCAAATTTAACTCTAAAAAGGCTCTAATTCGTTCTCCTGCAGTCTGCTATAGGCTACCACCAACATGTGGAACGCCCTACCGCATGCTTTAAATGAGAGCAAATCCCTAGACTCTTTCAAAATAGGTCTGAAAGGTCACCTACAGACGGCTGCCTCTCGAACCTCGTAATAAACTAAGCCCATACCTATACCTCCCCTTTTCCATTGTAAATAGCTCTTATTTCTCTATTATTTATTCTTCCCTTGTTATTGTTTATGCCTGCTTTTTTCCCCCGTTACTGATAATTTACCTACTGTGTTCTATAGAGAAAACTGCTGCGCCCTTGTTTGTCCTTTGTCTTGGTTTAACTGCTGGTGCGGAGGTCTGGAGGAAATGAAGGAAGGCTGGTAGAGGACTCGCACACTGCATATATATTTCAGGAATACTCCTTAGACTGAGACTTAAATATAATTTCTTTTATTTTTAGCCCATAGTGTCAGGTGCTCAGTGCAAAAGTTTAAAAAAGCAAACGTTTCGGTCCTGGGACCTTTACATGTAAAGCGCTGACGAAGGTCCCAGGACTGAAACGTTTGCTTTTTTAAAAAAAGGTAAAAAAAAAGCCTGGCTACAGTATGAGATCTATAGTGTATTCTAGTTATCCTAGTAATACATTAATACTTATATAGTGTATTATAATCACAGTTATAATCCATTGTAGTGTATTATAATTAGGATGGTTGTAATACAAATTGATATTGTATTATAATCACAGTTAAAATGGTCAATTTGTTTCTTACCGATATGGGTACTTTTGTGTAATGTAAAATGTAGATAATTTTAAGTGGTGTGGTGTGGTGTAGTGTCGTGTGTGTTGCTAAAGCTGCAGTCGAAAAGGGGCTTTACTTGCAATGTAATGCTTACTTGCAATGCTTCCTCTGTTTCACATAATTTCTAAAACGAATGACACGTTAAACGACCACCTTCCGTAATCCAGAAGTTTGTCTTATACTAAGTCTATACAGCCTTTTAGTAAGTAGTAGTAAGTCAACTTTATTTATATAGCACCTTTCTAAACAAGGTTACAGAGTCCTTTACAGTAGTATACACAATATAAACATTAACAAGTAACAGGGTAAATAAAAATGTGATCAAGAATAAAAACACAAAAATACAACAATGAGGCCAGTAAAAACACCATGAAGTAAAATTAATTTGAAACAGATGTGTTTTCAGCATATGTTTGAAGCTGTTGCCTGATAGTAGTTTTTAATGGCAAAGGTAAGGCGTTCTACAAAGTAGGAGCCACCACTGCGAAGGCCCGATCTCCCTTTGTCTTAAGATTGGACACAGGGACTTCCAGAAGGCACTTGTTAGAGGATCTAAGTAAGCGATCCTCTAAGAGAGAGTTTAGGAGGCAATAGGTCAATAATGTAAAGCGGGCCAGCCCATGCAACGCTTTATATGTAATCAAAAGTATTTTAAAATCTATTCTAGCTTTTAATAGGTAGCCAGTGAAGTGAGGCTAACACCAGGGTTGTGTGCTCTGCAGTTAGTGTTGGTGAGGATTCTTAGAGTAATATATATACTTGGTAGAAGGCTAGGGGTTGTATATTTGGGTGGGGTGGGATGAACGTATAAGAAAGTATGGCTGCAGAAACATTACAAGCAGATGGGCTACTTTCATCTCATTCACTTTAGTTTAGATCATTCTTTGCTTATTCTTAACTCATTAACTGCCAAAAACGTGAATCCCTTAAAAATCCCGTTGTCCCACCCTGCCACGCCCGTGAATCCCGTGAATAAAAAAAAAAAAAAAAAAAAAAAAGTTTTTTTTTTTTTTTTTTTTTTTTTTCAAAAAAGTTTTTTTGGACCCCAAAAACGTTAGTAGGCATGATAGCGATCGCGAAATTGCTTGTTTAACCCCCATACAACCCCCATACAACTCAGGTAGCAGACCTCCAAGCTCACAACAGTGTAAAACATAATGGCTGCTATCTCATGAATGCCTGAACGGATTTCCATTCGGATTTTTTTGTTTGAAAGCTGTGAGCAATGTGGACACACGTGGTGCATTATCTAGGCATGGGTGTGCATGATCCGTGCACTATGAATTACATGGAAGTCTATGGAGACGAATGGCAGTTAAAGAGTACGAAGGTATTGTTAAATGGCAGCATATGAGTTAACACCACTTGTGTGAAGTTATTAAAAGTCCAATTTCAATTCCTTCTCTTCATTTCAGACCAGTGTGTGGAGTCCAGACTGCAGGTGAAGATGAACTCTCCAGACTCAGCCAGGGACATGTCTATTAAACAGGAAGAACCTGAAGACCACCAACACTTCAGTAAGTTTAACCACTTGAACACTAGCATCCCTATGCAGGGGGAACATTGTGTCACAAGCTCACAACGTGTCAAAAATTATGTTTTAATATTGTTTTATAATTTCATGATTGAAATTGAATTCTTGCTGTGTTGACAGTATACGTATTTCGTTAAAAATCATCCTAAAACGTTAAAGCCAAATTTGTCATAACTTCAGTTTCAAACAACCGTAGTAACCTGTAACTAGTAACTGTACTTGTTTAGTCATTCTAAAGGTGCGTTCCCACAGAAAGAAAATAGTAGTTCTGACATTGCAAAGACGCGACTCTGCGTGGCGTTGTATCAAGTTGTACAAATGAGGCGAAGGAAGCGTTTCGTCGCTTTGGTACTCTTCACTCTAACTGAAAAATGGCAACAGAGGCAATGTTCGCTTCTCCATCACTTCAGCCTTTGCACATTAAAGTTGTTGTGTAAGGAATTATCTACGTATATAAACTCAGCACAAAAAGAAAGGAAACTTTACTTCGGTCCATTATATCTCCCCTTTAATAATACCAATTTGTATTTTGTTTCATATCATTATTATCGTTGATTCATCACATTTACAACAAGGTACAGATTGTAAGCATCGGACCATTCGTGGAATGAGCACCACAGCCAAACGTGTGTTTAGTGGTTAACGTGTCGGTCCATTATATCCCCCATTTAAAGGACTTTTTTTTTACAACAAGGGTTCATATTTTAGATTGTAATTAGAGAAAAGAAAAAGGGAGTGTTAAAATGTTTCCATTTGCTTCGTTCTATTGTTTTATCGCGTTTACCGTGCTAAAATGTGGGGCATGCGTACGCATTGGGGCATGCGTACAAGCGGCTAAATATGTATTTTTAGACACAATAAGCCAGCAATTTCTTTATTGCTATTTACAGTAACACTTCTAGTCACATCCAACCATAAAAGGTTGCGTTGTATTTTGGGAATTGGCTTATTCTGTGTAAAATTACATATTTAGCCACTTGTACACATGCCTCCAACCACTGAAATAAGAATCTCTAAAACAATAGAAAGAAGTAAATGAAATCATTTTAACACTAATCTTTTCTATTCTTTAATTACAATCTAGATTATGAACCCTTGTTGTAAAAAAACTAAAGTTGTCCTTTAATTATTCCAAATGGTTGATTTGTCACCTTTACAACGTGGTACAGCTTGTAAGGATCTGGCATTTGTGGAAGGAGCAACACAGCCAAACGTGTGGGTAGCGCCCCTCCAAAAATGGTCAAAATGGCCTGGCAGGCCTGCAATACTGTTCTTTTGGTGATCACCTTTGTTGCTTGGTTCATTGATTGATTGCACTCTCTCACAGTATTAAAGGGGTAAAAAAACACGTATTGGCCATTTTTACACGCTCAGTGTCACGGAAACCCAAAACGAGAGTAAATGCCATCAGAACAGTATTGCTAGCCATTTTGGCAAAACTTTGGTCGGCGCTATCCACACATTCTGCTGTGTAGCTCATGTCTCGAATGCCCAATGCTTACAAGCTGTACCTTGTTGTAAAGGTGACGAATCAACGATAAAAATTACCGGTACATAAAGCACAATATAATTTGGTATTATTATAGGGGAGATATAATTGACCAAACTCAAATCAACACAAAGCGTTAATGTTTTCCAAATGTGAGAGGACCGGTGTGTGTCTGTGTCATGTCTGTGTTGTGCATGCATATGCATCGCAGATTCGCATGCGTGCGGCACTAGTCAGGGCCGCGGACTACTGTTGGAGAAACACTGCTGGACTTGTCTGATTGCGTGTCATAGCCATGTGTGCTGACTGGATGTGTTTTGTTATGCTTGACACGAAAGCCCGCTTGTTAATGGCAGTGTCGCCTCGTGTGATTTTGTCAAGATTGACAATAAAACACAACACAAAATACACTACTCGTCGTTAATGCGACACACCCGTGGATGCGGTCGGGGAGGGAGAGTGAGGCAGACCAAAGCTCCACATTTGATACACTGGGGGTGCCAGCCTGGGGTGCCAGCCAGAGCGCTACGTTCCATGGACTTTGTCACTCAGTCTCCGCTTCTAGTCTCTAGAGAACAGACTCCATGCTAACGCGAGGAAGAGCAATTGTTTATCATAATTATTATTAGGGCTTTGATGCAAGTTCTAATGGGTGCAGCTGCATGAGTTGTGTTGCTTCAAGTAATGTGCCGTTGTGCTCTCCTCTCAGCTGCTGCTTAGCGGAAAACAATTGAAAAAAAGCCTTGGCGCGTCGTTTCGCAAATAATGGTTGATTAACATCCCTAGTATTTACACTCAGGATTCCTTAGTTGACTGTCATGTTGTTTTTATGCTCCTAGATATCCTGATTGTGCCTCCACACATTAAAGAAGAACAAGAGGAGCTACTTCAAGAACCAGAGGAGCCTGATGGGTCAATGTTGACATTACTAGCAGTGAAAGGTGAAGTCGATGTCAAAGACATCTCTTCACACTGTGCTGAAGTTGAAGTTAAACTTGAATCTGACACTGAATTCACTGATCACAGTAATCATTGCGAGGAGACCTGTGGAGGTTAGTCAGTGTTAAACACATGACCTACTTGTGTGGGGAAAATTGGCCTAAAAGGGGAGAACCACCCATTTTCTAGCCTCGCGTAGCCAGGCTTACTCATCTGCGAAGAGAAAAGCCTGGTGACAATAGAAGGCAGAAGACGTTCTGGGAGAGGGGGCTGAATTTTCCCGGAAGCTGTATTTTTTTCACAGTGCGGTGTTCCTGCAAACGTATTCCCTGCACGAAAAATTCTGGTCTACTTGCTTTCTGCTTTCATGCCTTTATTTGATAGGACAGACTGACGGGAAATGGGAGGGAAAGATGGGGAGTGACATCCGGCAAAGGTTGTCTATTTTCTAATTTCGTCTAGATCAGATCTCAGTGGGTAGGCGGTCACCTAGTCCGCCTAACGCTGCGTATGCACCTGTTTGAGTTAAGTAGAAATGGCTTGCAAAGTACACTGTGATGATGTAATCACGCTATACTTTGCGAGCCAAACCACAAAATCAATCCTGCAGTTCTAGGCAACACAGAAGGG
The DNA here is from genome assembly GCF_963921795.1 of Nannobrachium achirus. Taxonomy (NCBI): domain Eukaryota; kingdom Metazoa; phylum Chordata; class Actinopteri; order Myctophiformes; family Myctophidae; genus Nannobrachium; species Nannobrachium achirus. The sequence continues at coordinate 60,020,267 of NC_137822.1, forward strand.
AGGTGTTTCTCCCCTTTAACCCATTTAGGCCTAACCTATAGTTAGGCCCAAATCAGAAATTAGCCTACAAAAAGAAATATGTTGATACATACTGTAAATGTACTGTAGGCCCCTTCCATACACTAAAATGTGGAGAGAGAGAGAGAGAGAGAGAGAGAGAGAGAGAGAGAGAGAGAGAGAGAGAGAGAGAGAGAGAGAGAGAGAGAGAGAGAGAGACTCCTAAATAAGGGACTTTTTTTGATGATGGAATCTTTTCAATCTATCTGTACACACCATTTTAACCTCCCCTCCCCTCCCTCCCTCTCTGTCTCTCTCTCTCAGGAGTGACATCCCAGCCTTCTCAGACCACGGTCTTCTCCTGTTCTGAGAGTCCATACACCCTCACATCTCAGGTCTTCCTCCATGAACACAACGACCTCTACTGCCAAATGCAGAGGAATGGACACATCAACCCAGCAGCCTGTGAGAAAACCACCAGCTCAACAACCAGCCAGAAACGAGGAGACACTGATGGACTGAGATCCTCTGGTCATCATCGATATAAGCAACCTGAAGAACTCAAGGCTTACATAGACTTCCTGAATCATCAACACCCAAATGGAGAGAATTACTGTGAACACTGTGACAAGAAATTCCGTCGGCCAAGTGAGCTGAAGATACACAAACGTGTCCACACTGGAGAAAAACCTTTCCAGTGTAAACATTGTAATGAGAGTTTCAGATGTACAAATAGTCTGAAGACACACCAGTATGTCCACACTGGAGAAAAACCTTTCCAGTGTAAACATTGTGACATGAGTTTCACTCAGTCAAGTTCCCTGATGGCACACCAGTATGTCCACACTGGACACACTGGAGAAAGACCTTTCCAGTGTAAACATTGTAACAAGAGTTTCAGTAAACCATCTGACATGAAGATACACCAGCGTGTCCACACTGGAGAAAGACCTTTTCAATGTAAACATTGTGACAAGAGTTTCATTTCATTATATGAACTGAAGCAACACCAGAATGTCCACATTGGAGAAAAACATTTCCACTGTGAACACTGCGACAGGAATTTCAGTCAGTCAGGTCACCTGAAGACACACCAGCGCGTCCACATTAGAGAAAACCCTTTCAAATATAAACATTGTGACAAGAGTTTCACTCAGTCGTCCACGGCCGCGTCCACGGCCGCGTCCACGGCCGGGACGGCCGGCCGTTTGCGTCCGTGGACGCGGCCTCGCGTCCACGGACGTTTTTTTCGCGTCCGCGTCCATGGACGCGTCCACGGCTGCGTCCATGGACGTGGACGCGGCGGCCAGCGGCTGTCTCTCAAACCATCTGACCTGGAGAAACACCAGCGTGTCCACACTGGAGAAAAACCTTTCCACTGTGAACATTGCAACAAGAGTTTCAGCGAGTCTGGTTCCCTGAAGAAACACCAGCTTGTCCACACTGGGAAAAAACCTTTCAATTGTAAACATTGTAATAAGAGTTTCAGACAGTCACATTCCCTGAAGACACACCAGTATGTCCACACCGGAGAAAGACCTTTCAAGTGTGAACATTGTGACAAGAGTTTCACTCAGTCAACTCACATGAAGATACACCAGCGCGTCCACACTGGAGAAAAACCTTTTAAGTGTAAACATTGTAACAAGAGTTTCAATCAGTCACGTTCCCTGAAGACACACCAATTTGTCCACACTGGAGAAAAACCTTTCCATTGTAAAGATTGTGACAAGAGTTTCAGTAAACCATCTGTCCTGAAGAGACACGAGCATGTCCACACTGGAGAAAAACCTTTCCAGTGTAAACATAGTAACAAGAGTTTCAGACAGTCAGGTTCCCTGAAGACACACCAGTATGTCCACACTGGAGAAAAACCTTTCAAGTGTGAACATTGCGACAAGAGTTTCCGAAATGCAGGTTACATGAAGAGACACCAGCGTGTCCACGCTGGTGCTTCATCAGTGTGGAGTAAGTAGTAGGATATAAAGGAAATACCGGTAGTATTTATCGAAATAAAATACTCCAAATGACATGATTCTTCATCAGGCCAAAATGGTGGCAACAAAATGGGCTATTTTGCCTTTACATGTTTGCAAATACTATTGTTATTCTTGACACCATCGTGTCTTCAGTTATTAAAGCCCTTATTCAATTGCTTCATTTCAGACCAGTCTGTGGAGTCCAGAATGCAGGTGAAGATGAACTCTCCAGACTCAGCCAGGGACATTTCTATTAAACAGGAGGAACCTGAAGACCACCAGCACCTCAGTAAGTTTCATGCGCTCACTCTTTCTCATTTTAGGGCTCAAGGGCTGTTACAATATCTTATCTATACGATAATCATGACAATATCTAGATCCATAAAGAACCAAGTAGCACGCACATCTTGTAAACGATTCTACGGGTGCTGAGCAAAAAATACGTACAGGAGAGAAGGAGAGGCTCGCACACCGTCATGGGTGTGCATCAAGTTTATTTAGCAACGTTTCGACCCCATGTGGGTCTTCATCAGGCATGGTGTCACACAAGCAATGCATCAGTTAAGTACAAGTACACAAGAGGGAGTGACAATAGAACAATAATCAAATAATGCAGAGTAATACAAATACATATAAAATAATGCAGAGTAATAAAAGAGTAATACATTGTTTTGTATAAGCATTACTTTTGATTTCTTATAGTTATGCTTTTATGCAAATTTGCTGTCCTTATTTGTCCATTTATTTTATTATATGCTGTACTTTTGTAGATATTTTTATGGTTTCATGATGCATACTACAAGTCACTTGACACAATGTTTTTATTTCTGCAGTTTATTTGTATTACTCTGCATTATTTGATTATTGTTCTGTAACCCCCCCAGTCCCTGACCTTAAACTAATTGTTACCATGTATAGGCTAGACATTGACCATTGCAGCCGATTTGTGGTGGGTGGGGCTTACTCAGATTGAACATTGTGAGCAGCTGGGATTCATTGTCACTCCCTCTTGTGAACTTGTACTTAACTGATGCATTGCTTGTGTGACACCATGCCTGATGAAGACCCACATGGGGTCGAAACGTTGCTAAATAAACTTACCTGGGAGCCCATGACAATATCTAGATCCATCCATCATTACAATATCTCTGAAAATTAATCTTTTAGGGCACTCGGGTGGCACAGTGGTATAGTACCTGCAGCCCCGGAGGTGGTGGAATCTACCCATAGAGTATATATAAAATAGAGAGCGGACGAGCCCCGCCCCCACTATCATTTCAATGCAAGTGCTCAGTGGCGTTTTGAAGCAACGACTACGTGCTAGCATGTAGCTAATCCAGGTGCATTCTGGGGATTTTGGAACCAGCGTGGTTCCAAAATGACGTCACGCTGCTCTCCTCTCCTGTCTGGAGTGGAGGGGGCGGGGCCAAAATGCGCGTTTAGGCTGCAGTTCCAACTTTGGCCACCATCGGGGTTGCTTCAAATCTAGCCCTGGGTTCTGGGGGCTTGAATCTACCTCCCAGGAAGCCATCATTTTCAAGATGACGTCCCAGATGGCTGCCTGGATCTTAAAATCGCTATATCCTGAATGAAAAAAAAAAAACGGTTTGTTCTAGCGGAAGTGGTGGAAGTGCTGCGATTAACGGAAGTTATGTCATGCAGTGCGGGTCTGTTTACACTCCCCAGCAAAACAAACAAATAGATTGTAGCTTTTAACTCGCTATTAATTGGTCACCTCTAGCGGAGCGGCTAACTGCTTGTTTGGTGAAAATTGGTATGAGCAGTCTCCATGGGTGACTTAAGAAGAAAATTGTCCTAGCCAATTGAAATTTCAAGATGGCAGCCATGTTTCAAGATGGCCACCACCGTAGTGAAGCAATTACGTGATATAAGGGTTTGTTTGGTGATACAAGCATGAACATTGCCACGAGCAGTCTCTGTGGGTCACTTTACAATAAGCCACTCACAGCTACTTGAAATTTCAAGATGGTGGCCATTTTTTAAGATGGCCACCACCTTAACACTTTTCTAGCCACGGGGAGCCACTTAATATTAAAACCGTTTTATACCGGACATCTGAGCAAGGATGTCTCAGCCGCGCCGTGATTTACCGTACTGGGTCATTAAAAACGAAATAAATGATTTTTATCCAAAAATCGGCGATCGTCTAACCTTCCCTAGTCACCGCTCGTCCATCGATAGCGCATGGCTCGTCTGACATGAAGCAGAAGTGACGTCGCGTCCTTTCCCTGTAATAGCTTCCCAGCTCCCATCCATTTTCTGTTTAGACGTTAGTGCTAGCATAGCTGGAGTGCTGGGGTTAGGGTTAGGGTTAGGGTTATCTACTGTACAGTCATACTTGGATTATTTGAGCCGACATTTACGTGAACGGATCGCGCACGTGAAACGCACGGGGAGAAGATGCGTCGGCCGAAACCGCCACTCTAAGCCAATGCAGACCGAGGAATTTCGCTGGGGACTGTGGTGAGAATACAACGGGGATCGCGTGATGGTTATGGGGGAAGAAGACTACGTGATATAGCGCTGAAGGTCTTGTAAAATGAATGCGGTTCAGATCATAATATAATAATAGAAATTGCACGGCTAATCTACCAACAAGCCATTCTATTTCGGCTGGCGAAGTGTTAATGGAGCAGTGATATACTGGTTTATTTGGTGATACAAGCATGAACATTGCCATGAGCCGTCTCTGTGGGTCACTTGACAATAAGCCACCCACAGCTACTTGAAATGTCAAGATTTTTCAGGATGACTGCCGCCCACCATGTGAATCTTTAAATGAATCTTTCCTCACAGAGGTTTATTGGGTTCCTCAAAAGGCTCTGTCAAGAGAGGTTGTTTGACTGTGATTTGTCTGACTCCTCTCCCATGACCTGTGCAGTTTGGTAAAACCTGCCAGAAGTCGCCTCCCATCGGAATAGCTCTCAGGGTTCACTGAGGTACACTCCCTAACCACGACAAGGTAACAGTCACAATTTCTCCCAAGGGATTTTTTTTCCTGTTTTTTTTTTTACTTTTTTTTAACTAACATACATTACATTTGTCAAATATTAACTCTTTTACTGCTTTGGACGTTCCGTTAGCCCCAATTCTGCACGTCGCTCAAAGCCAATACGGCCGTTCGTTCGTTTGATGTTTTTTATGGATTATGATAGAAGGGGTCCTTGCGCAACTTGTGAATGTATATTGGTCCTCGGGGTCATTTTGAGGACAGACGGAAACCACGTAATGAAAAAAAAGTAAACAAACTGTCCTGGCTCCGCCTGCCTAGCTGCTAGCCTTGAGGGATTATATTGGTTTGGTGTCGGACTGTTAGTCGAGAGAGAGACACGTTGGTAAAAGCAATCATTTTGTCGGAAATCAGTTGTTTTATAGTATTAGTAGTATAGTAATTGTAGTACTAGGTAGTAGTATTTAGCAGTACTAGAATATTGAGATGTAGGCTATTAGGCCAAGTAGTAGGCCTAGCTCAGCTTGTTTGTATCATGCCACAACCACTGATCATACGTGTGTTGTTACTGAAGCCAACAATAAAAGGCCAAAGAGAGATTTCTGCCTGAAAATGTCTCCTTCACAAATATGCATTTTCTCAGCTTTATGTTCTCAAAGAGCAGTTTTTTAGGCCATATTCTGCAGCTTCTAGGTAATGAATCCACAAGTTTCCGCGGGAGTTTACTGGAGACTATCCGGACCAAACTTCCGGGTTTAACAGCAGACATACAAGCTCACGTCGCGTCGCAGATGTAACCCGTTGAGAGCTTGTAAATCGGCGCCGGAAGATCGATGCAAACGTTTGCGCAATGCACTATGGGGCGTAGGAAACTCGTGGATAGAACATGATAAAAACACAAAATCTTTTTCTGTTGCAAAGTAGACATTCTATTCTTCGTTGCCATATAATTGTTGTCTTTATAGTCAAAGCCAATTTTCTCCAGTAGGCCTTCAAAGATGAGCGACAATTCTCAAATTTAGCTGGCAGTGGATGGAGCCTTTTGTTAAATGCTGTGGCAGTAAAAGAGTTAACTCATCCACTGCTTATGACTAGTTTGACGAGTTATATTTATGTGTCCTGATGAGCTGAGTATAGTGCGCAGTGTCCTTAGCGTAGTGAAGAATAAGCGAGTCAGACTTCTTTTATAATCTTTAGCCTTCAGGGCATATTTTATTACTTGCAAAATGTAACGCTGTGTATACAGCCACTTCTCTGTTTACCTCTCTCCCACTGGGATAATCTGGTGCGGAACGTGCTGGCATCACATCCTGTGCGTGCCTGGCGCTACCGTAATGGCAAGAGTAAGGGCGCCACCTATTGACAACACTTAACACCCCCACTCGCACTTAGCTCTTTGGGTTACAAAAATAAAATACAATTCAAAATTCAATACCAAACAATGACATGGTTTCCCTTGACCTGCAATCCTGCATTTCAAATCGCTCTAGGATTTTGTTCACATATCTCTTTTGAGACATTTTGACTTTACCCTCAGTTTGGTCAAAATCAATCCCCAGAAAATGCTTCAATTTCCCTAGATCCTTCATTTGAAATCTTTCAGTGAGCATAAATTTCACTCTCTCGAGTACACTGTTGCTGCTAGCTGCTATGATAAGGTTGTCAACCCATACAATTAACATCACATTTTCATCATATTTCTCTCTAGTATACACACAGTGATCAGCAGGATTCTGTACAAAATCATTCTCAGTTAAACATGTGTGTAACACTGCATTCCAATTTCTACCGGACTGCTTGAGTCCATAGAGAGACTTGTGCAATTTGCAGACTAGCTTTTCACCACTTGGTGATTTTTACATAACCTTCTGGTTGCTCTATGTATATTTCGCAATCAATGGGTGCATGCAAATAGGCTGTCTTTACATCCATTTGGTGCAGGACTAAGTCCTCTTTGCCGCCTTTTGCATAATCACTCTCACACTTGTCATGTCGGCTGTGGGTGAAAATGTCTCTTCGTAGTCAGTCCCTGGTTTCTGACTGTAGCCTTTCGCTACAAACCTCGCCTTGTATTTATCTGATCCATCAGTTTACAGTTTACAGTTTAGGCATTTAGCAGACGCTTTTAATCCAAAGCGACTTACAATAAGCAGATAACATCACAATAATAAACAAGATAATATGTCAGTACATCATTAACAATATAACAGATGCAAATGGATATAGAAAAAAAAAACAGTATAATCAAAGTTCTAACAAACCTAAAAACAAAACAAATGCTAACTAGCTTCATGTATGGTCATTGAATTTCTGTAGCGCTAAGGGTTTAGGTGGAGTCTGAAAAGATGAGTCTTCAGTCCACGGCGAAAGCTAGCGAGTGAGTCTGTTGTCCTAAGTGCGACAGGGAGTTTGTTCCACAGCTTGGGGGCCAGGAGGGCAAACTGTCTCGGACATCAACATTGCTCTTGAGTGCGTAGACCCATCTGCCCCCCACTGCCTGTTTGCCAGGGGGTAAGTGGGTGAGGCTGAAGGCCTCGTTCTCCTCCAGAGATTTTACCTCATCATCTACTATGGCATCTTTCCACTGCCTTGAGCTGTTTGACATTACAGCTTCTCTGTAGGTTTGAGGAATGTCACATACTGCTCTGTAGCAAGAGTCCAGGCATGTCTGCAGTTTGCCCACTGCATCCTCCGTCTCAAACTCCTGCAGGTGAGTTGGTTTCCTCCTATGTCTCTGTGGGTTCCTTCTGTTCACAGTCTCAGTAACTCTACCCGGCTGTGTTCCCTCAGTCTGTCCAGGTAAAGTCCCAGAAATACCACTGCGCATACCTTGACCTGGTACATTTTCAACATTGTCATCAACAGAAATTTCCCTGCTGTCATCGACCTTGGGGTGCAGCTCCCCGTCACCATACCCCATGTGTGACTCACACGTTTGTGTTTCTTGTTCTGTTGCCACACTGGTTGTGAACTTAACCAATCTGTGTTTCTGAACCTTTTCTTTTTCTGTATAGTACACTAGGTAGGCGGGCTGTTTTTATCATAACCCACGAAAACACCCTTCTCGCACCTAGGGTCTAATTTCCCCTTGTCTAGTTGCTTGTATGCGTAGCACACTGATCCAAATTTTTGCATTTTGGATATGTTTGGTTCTTTTCCTGCAAATAGCTCGTATGGCGTTTTCTTCGTACGCCTGCTGTAGCATCTATTTCTCACATAAGCTGCTGTCTGTACAGCGTATTAGGCAAGTTACTTTCTATCAGTAAGGACCTCCCCATCTCGTAGAGGGTCCGCCAACCTCTTTCTGCGGTGCCATTTTGGTGGGGTGAATAGGGTGCGGACGTCTCATGTCTGATCCTATTCTTAATTAACAGTGCCTGGAACTCTTTACTTGTGTACTCGGTCCCATTATACGACCTGATACACCGGACCTCCCCATAAGGCGCTATATCTGCTAAAAAGCGTTCTGTCGCCTGCACTGCATCACTCTTGGACCTTAGAAAATACACCATCATGGTACCTGAGTAGTCATCAGTAAATGATTGAGCATATTTGTGCCCATCTATGCTAGTTGTTTGCATGGGACTGGCTAAGTTAGTGTGAACTAATTATAAGGGTTTCTTAGCCCTTCTGTCAGGCTCCCTGTTTCTCGACTGGGTAAATGTGCCCTTTGTGCACACTTCACATAACTGTGCTGGTCTGACAGCACTCCCCTTTATCCCCATGCCCTTCACAACACCTTGTAACTTCTGCACATCATCGTAATTACAATGACCTAATATTTCGTGCATTACATTGGTCAACATTATCTTGAACAGTTGGCAAATAATACAAATTACCACTCTCGTGAATGTCAAACCTGCTGCCGTCCCTTGTGACCATGCGATTGTCCCCTTTCTGGAAGGTGATCGTCGCTCCTCCATTCGTGGCTCTCGCCACCGAAAAGATGTCATGAGGGTATGAAGGCATGTACAGAGCATGCCTTAGCTGTGCTCTGTGCTGTCGTCCAGCGCTGTCTAGTAGGCTGATCGTCGCCGTTCCTCTTCTCTGTGCTATCTGCTAACTCCACTGAATGAGTGTCAGGTTGGAACGTGTCATCGAAGCTCTTGAACTTCTCCAAGTCGTTCACGATGTGGGATGTCGCCCCTCCATCCACTATGATGCCTTTCATCTTCACGCTCGCTGGTGGTCACTCACTCCTTTTGTCCTGGGCCTTGAAGAAATGGTCCTCTTGATCGCCGCCGCGCTCCTCCACGACCTTTCTGGCGCCGTCCTGTGCCCCATTTTTCTTGCACAGGGATTCTAGGTGTGTATTACTTTTACAGTAGTCGCACCACACCTTCTTGGTACACTGTCTTGACTTGTGTCCTTTTATTCCGCACCTGTAGCACGTAAACGTGACATCTTCCTTTGTGTTGCCAGCTTGTGCCTTGGTGGGTCTTCTTCCTTGTTTCACATGTGTCTTCATCACATTGTCTGTAGACTCTGCCTTGTTCATTTCCTCACTCTCTTCATAAACCCGCAGTCTCCTTTTAAAGTCAGCAAAAGTAACATTATCTTCGTTCTGTGTTACATGCACTGCTAGGGGTTTGAAGGAGTCTGGTAGCCCGTTTAGCACCATGGCTACTATTAGTCCATCACTCATGGTTTCACCTGCATCTTTCAGGGCCATTATTATGTTCTCTGCTTTTATGATATAATCAGTAGCACTCTCACCTTCATCCATGTGTAGCTTGGTTAGGGAGGTGTACAGATTTATAATCCTTGGTTTACTTTTTCCGGAGTAATGATCCCTAAGGATTTTCAGAGCCTTTCTGCCATCGTCGGCTGCTTCGTGCCGTATTATAGACAAGCTCTTATCATCTATCAGCCTGATCAGTTCAGCATAGCAGTCTGCATTTCTTCTTCTATCTGCAGCTCGCTGATCTTGAGTTCCGCCAGTAACGTAATGGCAAGAGTAAGGGCGCCACCTATTGCCAACACTTAACATGTCCACTCTGCTTATGACGAGTTTGACAAAAAAAAATGTTTTTTGTTTGTTTTTTTAATGTTTTTTTGGACCCCATCAAATCTAGTGAACATGATTTCAATCGCGATTTTGCGTGTTCAACCCCCATACAACCCCATCTAACATACAGGGCAGCCATTTTTGCTTACATAACATGTAAAACATAATGGCTATTATCTCAAGAATGCCTGAACGGATTTCCAATCTGATTTTTTTGTTTGAAAGCTGTGAACAAACTGCACAAAAATGGTGCATGTTCTGTGCATGGGCGTGCATGATCTGTGCACTATAAATTACATGTAAGTCTATGGAAACCTATGGCGGGATATCAGTAAAGAATTGCCTTAAAAATGGCATTGGGTGTTAAGAACCACCCTGGGCAAGATATGACATTCCGGTTGGTTCTAGCGGAAGTGCTGCGATTAATGGAAGTTACGTCATGCAGTGCGGGTCTGTTTACACTCCCCAGCGAAACAAACACAAATAGATTGTAGCTTTTAACTCGCTCTTAATAGGTGTAACATCGATCAATCAATGTTTTTGTTTGTATATTGTTTATTGTGAGTGCAACTGACGGAGCTGGAGAAGTAGAACGGATTTTTTAAGCGGTGAAAATCGCTTTCAATGAATGGCTTTGTGTGTATCACGCCCATATATGGTGGTCTCAGTCCAGAATGAACAGGATTTTTCAAAAACACAATGTATGTTACCTCCATATATGGTAATTTCAGTCCAGAATGAACAGGTTTTTTTTAAAAACAGAATGCCCCATACTTGAAATGTCAAGATTTTTCAGGATGACTGCCGCCCACCATGTGAATCTTTAAATGAATCTTTCCTCACAGAGGTTTATTGGGTTCCTCAAAAGGCTCTGTCAAGAGAGGTTGTTTGACTGTGATTTGTCTGACTCCTCTCCCATGACCTGTGCAGTTTGGTAAAACCTGCCAGAAGTCGCCTCCCATCGGAATAGCTCTCAGGGTTCACTGAGGTACACTCCCTAACCACGACAAGGTAACAGTCACAATTTCTCCCAAGGGATTTTTTTTCCTGTTTTTTTTTTTACTTTTTTTTAACTAACATACATTACATTTGTCAAATATTAACTCTTTTACTGCTTTGGACGTTCCGTTAGCCCCAATTCTGCACGTCGCTCAAAGCCAATACGGCCGTTCGTTCGTTTGATGTTTTTTATGGATTATGATAGAAGGGGTCCTTGCGCAACTTGTGAATGTATATTGGTCCTCGGGGTCATTTTGAGGACAGACGGAAACCACGTAATGAAAAAAAAGTAAACAAACTGTCCTGGCTCCGCCTGCCTAGCTGCTAGCCTTGAGGGATTATATTGGTTTGGTGTCGGACTGTTAGTCGAGAGAGAGACACGTTGGTAAAAGCAATCATTTTGTCGGAAATCAGTTGTTTTATAGTATTAGTAGTATAGTAATTGTAGTACTAGGTAGTAGTATTTAGCAGTACTAGAATATTGAGATGTAGGCTATTAGGCCAAGTAGTAGGCCTAGCTCAGCTTGTTTGTATCATGCCACAACCACTGATCATACGTGTGTTGTTACTGAAGCCAACAATAAAAGGCCAAAGAGAGATTTCTGCCTGAAAATGTCTCCTTCACAAATATGCATTTTCTCAGCTTTATGTTCTCAAAGAGCAGTTTTTTAGGCCATATTCTGCAGCTTCTAGGTAATGAATCCACAAGTTTCCGCGGGAGTTTACTGGAGACTATCCGGACCAAACTTCCGGGTTTAACAGCAGACATACAAGCTCACGTCGCGTCGCAGATGTAACCCGTTGAGAGCTTGTAAATCGGCGCCGGAAGATCGATGCAAACGTTTGCGCAATGCACTATGGGGCGTAGGAAACTCGTGGATAGAACATGATAAAAACACAAAATCTTTTTCTGTTGCAAAGTAGACATTCTATTCTTCGTTGCCATATAATTGTTGTCTTTATAGTCAAAGCCAATTTTCTCCAGTAGGCCTTCAAAGATGAGCGACAATTCTCAAATTTAGCTGGCAGTGGATGGAGCCTTTTGTTAAATGCTGTGGCAGTAAAAGAGTTAACTCATCCACTGCTTATGACTAGTTTGACGAGTTATATTTATGTGTCCTGATGAGCTGAGTATAGTGCGCAGTGTCCTTAGCGTAGTGAAGAATAAGCGAGTCAGACTTCTTTTATAATCTTTAGCCTTCAGGGCATATTTTATTACTTGCAAAATGTAACGCTGTGTATACAGCCACTTCTCTGTTTACCTCTCTCCCACTGGGATAATCTGGTGCGGAACGTGCTGGCATCACATCCTGTGCGTGCCTGGCGCTACCGTAATGGCAAGAGTAAGGGCGCCACCTATTGACAACACTTAACACCCCCACTCGCACTTAGCTCTTTGGGTTACAAAAATAAAATACAATTCAAAATTCAATACCAAACAATGACATGGTTTCCCTTGACCTGCAATCCTGCATTTCAAATCGCTCTAGGATTTTGTTCACATATCTCTTTTGAGACATTTTGACTTTACCCTCAGTTTGGTCAAAATCAATCCCCAGAAAATGCTTCAATTTCCCTAGATCCTTCATTTGAAATCTTTCAGTGAGCATAAATTTCACTCTCTCGAGTACACTGTTGCTGCTAGCTGCTATGATAAGGTTGTCAACCCATACAATTAACATCACATTTTCATCATATTTCTCTCTAGTATACACACAGTGATCAGCAGGATTCTGTACAAAATCATTCTCAGTTAAACATGTGTGTAACACTGCATTCCAATTTCTACCGGACTGCTTGAGTCCATAGAGAGACTTGTGCAATTTGCAGACTAGCTTTTCACCACTTGGTGATTTTTACATAACCTTCTGGTTGCTCTATGTATATTTCGCAATCAATGGGTGCATGCAAATAGGCTGTCTTTACATCCATTTGGTGCAGGACTAAGTCCTCTTTGCCGCCTTTTGCATAATCACTCTCACACTTGTCATGTCGGCTGTGGGTGAAAATGTCTCTTCGTAGTCAGTCCCTGGTTTCTGACTGTAGCCTTTCGCTACAAACCTCGCCTTGTATTTATCTGATCCATCAGTTTACAGTTTACAGTTTAGGCATTTAGCAGACGCTTTTAATCCAAAGCGACTTACAATAAGCAGATAACATCACAATAATAAACAAGATAATATGTCAGTACATCATTAACAATATAACAGATGCAAATGGATATAGAAAAAAAAAAACAGTATAATCAAAGTTCTAACAAACCTAAAAACAAAACAAATGCTAACTAGCTTCATGTATGGTCATTGAATTTCTGTAGCGCTAAGGGTTTAGGTGGAGTCTGAAAAGATGAGTCTTCAGTCCACGGCGAAAGCTAGCGAGTGAGTCTGTTGTCCTAAGTGCGACAGGGAGTTTGTTCCACAGCTTGGGGGCCAGGAGGGCAAACTGTCTCGGACATCAACATTGCTCTTGAGTGCGTAGACCCATCTGCCCCCCACTGCCTGTTTGCCAGGGGGTAAGTGGGTGAGGCTGAAGGCCTCGTTCTCCTCCAGAGATTTTACCTCATCATCTACTATGGCATCTTTCCACTGCCTTGAGCTGTTTGACATTACAGCTTCTCTGTAGGTTTGAGGAATGTCACATACTGCTCTGTAGCAAGAGTCCAGGCATGTCTGCAGTTTGCCCACTGCATCCTCCGTCTCAAACTCCTGCAGGTGAGTTGGTTTCCTCCTATGTCTCTGTGGGTTCCTTCTGTTCACAGTCTCAGTAACTCTACCCGGCTGTGTTCCCTCAGTCTGTCCAGGTAAAGTCCCAGAAATACCACTGCGCATACCTTGACCTGGTACATTTTCAACATTGTCATCAACAGAAATTTCCCTGCTGTCATCGACCTTGGGGTGCAGCTCCCCGTCACCATACCCCATGTGTGACTCACACGTTTGTGTTTCTTGTTCTGTTGCCACACTGGTTGTGAACTTAACCAATCTGTGTTTCTGAACCTTTTCTTTTTCTGGATAGTACACTAGGTAGGCGGGCTGTTTTTATCATAACCCACGAAAACACCCTTCTCGCACCTAGGGTCTAATTTCCCCTTGTCTAGTTGCTTGTATGCGTAGCACACTGATCCAAATTTTTGCATTTTGGATATGTTTGGTTCTTTTCCTGCAAATAGCTCGTATGGCGTTTTCTTCGTACGCCTGCTGTAGCATCTATTTCTCACATAAGCTGCTGTCTGTACAGCGTATTAGGCAAGTTACTTTCTATCAGTAAGGACCTCCCCATCTCGTAGAGGGTCCGCCAACCTCTTTCTGCGGTGCCATTTTGGTGGGGTGAATAGGGTGCGGACGTCTCATGTCTGATCCTATTCTTAATTAACAGTGCCTGGAACTCTTTACTTGTGTACTCGGTCCCATTATACGACCTGATACACCGGACCTCCCCATAAGGCGCTATATCTGCTAAAAAGCGTTCTGTCGCCTGCACTGCATCACTCTTGGACCTTAGAAAATACACCATCATGGTACCTGAGTAGTCATCAGTAAATGATTGAGCATATTTGTGCCCATCTATGCTAGTTGTTTGCATGGGACTGGCTAAGTTAGTGTGAACTAATTATAAGGGTTTCTTAGCCCTTCTGTCAGGCTCCCTGTTTCTCGACTGGGTAAATTTGCCCTTTGTGCACACTTCACATAACTGTGCTGGTCTGACAGCACTCCCCTTTATCCCCATGCCCTTCACAACACCTTGTAACTTCTGCACATCATCGTAATTACAATGACCTAATATTTCGTGCATTACATTGGTCAACATTATCTTGAACAGTTGGCAAATAATACAAATTACCACTCTCGTGAATGTCAAACCTGCTGCCGTCCCTTGTGACCATGCGATTGTCCCCTTTCTGGAAGGTGATCGTCGCTCCTCCATTCGTGGCTCTCGCCACCGAAAAGATGTCATGAGGGTATGAAGGCATGTACAGAGCATGCCTTAGCTGTGCTCTGTGCTGTCGTCCAGCGCTGTCTAGTAGGCTGATCGTCGCCGTTCCTCTTCTCTGTGCTATCTGCTAACTCCACTGAATGAGTGTCAGGTTGGAACGTGTCATCGAAGCTCTTGAACTTCTCCAAGTCGTTCACGATGTGGGATGTCGCCCCTCCATCCACTATGATGCCTTTCATCTTCACGCTCGCTGGTGGTCACTCACTCCTTTTGTCCTGGGCCTTGAAGAAATGGTCCTCTTGATCGCCGCCGCGCTCCTCCACGACCTTTCTGGCGCCGTCCTGTGCCCCATTTTTCTTGCACAGGGATTCTAGGTGTGTATTACTTTTACAGTAGTCGCACCACACCTTCTTGGTACACTGTCTTGACTTGTGTCCTTTTATTCCGCACCTGTAGCACGTAAACGTGACATCTTCCTTTGTGTTGCCAGCTTGTGCCTTGGTGGGTCTTCTTCCTTGTTTCACATGTGTCTTCATCACATTGTCTGTAGACTCTGCCTTGTTCATTTCCTCACTCTCTTCATAAACCCGCAGTCTCCTTTTAAAGTCAGCAAAAGTAACATTATCTTCGTTCTGTGTTACATGCACTGCTAGGGGTTTGAAGGAGTCTGGTAGCCCGTTTAGCACCATGGCTACTATTAGTCCATCACTCATGGTTTCACCTGCATCTTTCAGGGCCATTATTATGTTCTCTGCTTTTATGATATAATCAGTAGCACTCTCACCTTCATCCATGTGTAGCTTGGTTAGGGAGGTGTACAGATTTATAATCCTTGGTTTACTTTTTCCGGAGTAATGATCCCTAAGGATTTTCAGAGCCTTTCTGCCATCGTCGGCTGCTTCGTGCCGTATTATAGACAAGCTCTTATCATCTATCAGCCTGATCAGTTCAGCATAGCAGTCTGCATTTCTTCTTCTATCTGCAGCTCGCTGATCTTGAGTTCCGCCAGTAACGTAATGGCAAGAGTAAGGGCGCCACCTATTGCCAACACTTAACATGTCCACTCTGCTTATGACGAGTTTGACAAAAAAAAATGTTTTTTGTTTGTTTTTTTAATGTTTTTTTGGACCCCATCAAATCTAGTGAACATGATTTCAATCGCGATTTTGCGTGTTCAACCCCCATACAACCCCATCTAACATACAGGGCAGCCATTTTTGCTTACATAACATGTAAAACATAATGGCTATTATCTCAAGAATGCCTGAACGGATTTCCAATCTGATTTTTTTGTTTGAAAGCTGTGAACAAACTGCACAAAAATGGTGCATGTTCTGTGCATGGGCGTGCATGATCTGTGCACTATAAATTACATGTAAGTCTATGGAAACCTATGGCGGGATATCAGTAAAGAATTGCCTTAAAAATGGCATTGGGTGTTAAGAACCACCCTGGGCAAGATATGACATTCCGGTTGGTTCTAGCGGAAGTGCTGCGATTAATGGAAGTTACGTCATGCAGTGCGGGTCTGTTTACACTCCCCAGCGAAACAAACACAAATAGATTGTAGCTTTTAACTCGCTCTTAATAGGTGTAACATCGATCAATCAATGTTTTTGTTTGTATATTGTTTATTGTGAGTGCAACTGACGGAGCTGGAGAAGTAGAACGGATTTTTTAAGCGGTGAAAATCGCTTTCAATGAATGGCTTTGTGTGTATCACGCCCATATATGGTGGTCTCAGTCCAGAATGAACAGGATTTTTCAAAAACACAATGTATGTTACCTCCATATATGGTAATTTCAGTCCAGAATGAACAGGTTTTTTTTAAAAACAGAATGCCCGTTTAATTACCATATATGGTGATCTCCGTCCAGAATGAACAGGGTTTTTCAAAAACACAATGTATGTTACCTCATGTCCATATATGGTCACTCCAGTCCAGAATGAATAGGTTTTTCTGTCCCGTACGTCCAGAATATCAGTCCAGAATGAATAGGCTTTTTCAAAAAGACTGGCGTCGGTCATAACTCTAGAACACATAGAATAAAGGTTCACTGCTTCACTTCGAACCGAGGTTTGATTTTTCCAGCAAGTAATATGTTTGCAGGGACACCTCCTTGAAATTTCTCTACCCAAGGCTACTTACAGTAAGAACATACTAAAGTTCAAGGAAAATAAACCTTCCGGAAAGGCTTCATTTTCAAGATGGCGTGACTGTCGTCCATGATGGCTGCTGGGACCTTAAAATGCCAATGAACTGGGATTTAATTTGGAGGAAAAAAAGTAACATAATGTAACATAATTCATTGAAAAATCTCTTCCATCAATTATTTGGGATTTCAACCATATACTGACTTATTTAATGTTGGATTAATTGCAAACAGACCAGTAGTTTGTCCACACTGAAGAAAAAAACATTCCACTGTAAACATTGTGACAAGAGTTAGCGTGACACGCCATCTTGAAAATGAATCTTTTCCGGAAGGTTTATTTTCCAAAACCTTTAGTTTATTCTCTTACAGTGCCAATCCCGAAATAGTTCGGCTTTATCTATTCTTATCAGAGTGCCGATCCCGAACTAGTTCGGCTTTAAAATATATATATATATATATATCTTTTTTATATATTTTTTGGGACTTTTTGGGTTGAGGAATCCATAATTGATGTTAATTTAACGATTTAACCTGTTTTTTTCTGATCTGATAATAATTACACTGAGGTCATCTCAAAGGTCATTTCAAAGGTCAAAAACGTCACCTTTTGTCTTAGACAAATAGGACAAAAGGTCTTAATAAACAGCTACACTTCATCAGAATCTGTTGATTCTCCACACTGGCTCCACTCATCATCAGTACTACTGTCATCTGAAGAGTCACATAAGTTGGGGCAAGGGAGGAAGGGTGTGACACACTGGATGGCACTTCCCATTCACAAGTTCCCAACCATAACCAAGGGATAAGGGATGCTCTAGCAGGTCGTAATGGAGCTGGCAAAATGTAAGGTAGTTTGTCCTTTCAAAATGAATATTCAGTGAGTCATTTTCAGGTGGAAGACGGGGTAAAAATTGTTTATTATGAGTTCCACTTTGAAGCTCTGGCCTGCCCACGGGTAAAAACTGATCTGGAAAAGCCCTGTTGACTATCATGTTCTTTTTCTGCTCCTAGACATCCTGCACATGGTTGTGTGTAAAGAGGAGGTTTCTCCTGAACAGGAGAGGAGCCCCAGTCTGCTCCAGGAGGAACCAGAGCCCCAAAAGATTACAGAGGAACGGGAGGAACCAGAGCCTCCACACATTAAAGAGGAACAGGAGGAACCAGAGCCCCAACAGATTAAAGAGGGCCAGGAGGAGCAACTTCACAGACCAGAGAAGCCTGTTGATGAAGACATCTCTTCACATTGTTCTGAAGTTGAAGTTGAGCTTGAATCTGACACTGAAGTCACTGAAGACAGTGATGATTGGGGGAAGACAAGTGGAGATGTCCACACTGGTGAAAAACCTTTCCAGTGTAAACTCTGTAACAAGAGTTATAGCTGTTCATATCGTCTCAGGATACACCAGTGTGTCCACACTGGAGAAAACCCTTTCCACTGTAAACATTGTGACAAGAATTTCAGTCAGTCTGGTTCCCTGAAGACACACCAGCGTGTCCACACTGGAGAAAAAACGTTTAAGTGTAATCATTGTAACAGGAGTTTCAGTGTATCTGGTCACCTGAAGAAACACCAGCATGTCCACACTGGAGAAAAACCCTTAAAGTGTAAAAAATTCCACTGTGATCATTGTGACAAGAGTTTCAGTTCATCATATGATCTGAAGAGACATAAGCGTTTCTACACTGGAGAAAAACCTTTCCACTGTAAACATTGTGACAAGAGTTTCAGTGTGTCTGGTGACCTGAGGAGACACCAGCGTGTCCACACTGGAGAAAAACCTTTTAAATGTAAACATTGTGACAAGAGTTTCAGTCAGTCAGGTTCCCTGAAGAAACACCAGCCTGTCCACACCAGTACTCGTACTCGAGTCAATGACTTGAGTCAGGTCCCGAGTCCGAATTGTCATTGACCCTGTCTTGCCCTTGACTATTCAGTCTTGACTCGGACTTGGACAAAGGGACTCGGGACTCTTCCCCATCTGTGTCCACTAGGGACAAGAGTCAATACAGTGTAATGAAATAATTCTATTATACCCATATTATGAGGAGCCCTGTGATTTTATCACATTATGAGTTTGTTTTACATTATGAGCCATTATTACATTATGAGTTGCTACAAGGCTAAGGTTCACACCCGCATCCTGAGGGCCCCAGAGCTGAAGAAGATCAAAGTCCTGGGCACTGGGGTGTTTGCATAAGGTGGGGAAAGCTTTTATTTATGAGAACTATCAAGTGCTATTCTTTTTCATATACATTTTATTCAGATCAAACGGTATCGGTAATAAGGACTGTATAAGTAAGATGTTAACCTTCATCCATTATCCATAATACAAAAGAGAGCAATAAGAATAATACACAAGGTAGGGTTTTATGAGCATACAAATAATCTATTTTTGAGTTCTTGTACATTGAAGCTTGCTGACTTAGTTGATTTCAAAACTGCTCAACTAATGTTTAAGGCAAGTAATAAACTACTTCCCACAAACATTCTGGAAATACATTTTAAACAAACAAGTGCTCAGACCACTCGAAAGAGTATGTGCATTTCAGCTTGTGGAGTAAAGATTTGGAACAGTTTGACATAAGAGATTAAACACAATAGAATTATCTTACAATAAAAAAAAAAGACTCAAATCCAATACACCAACACAGCGTTCTGTCATCAGCGCGTCATAGCTGGGGGCGGAGTCGAGCGTGGGGGAAAATATTTACCAACCCCTATTAGTAGAATGGGGTTTTCCGTGTTTTTCAAATCCGATTTTTTAATAGTATAGCGATGTTTTAATTAATTGCAATGTCTTACATTGATTCCTTGGTTGCCAATGGACAAAAAATGATGCATTTAAAATTAAACAGCATTGGGATTAAATATTGTCTGATATTATTAAGGATCATCAAAGACCATGGGTTATCTAGACTATCCGTCTGTTATTAGACACTGTTACATTTTCTACATGATAAATTAACTTATCATGTCAAAAAATGAAAAGCACAATTATGCAATGATGGTTATAGAGCACATTAAATGAATTCCAGTTGTCTACAGCCATTAACAGCTTGTTATCATGCAAGGATTTACACACTGACACGACGCAACACAATCCTATCCTAGTTTCAAACCTGCAGAAAATACTTTTAAACTGGCGTCGATCCTGCCATATATTCAAAGATCAGGTCTCTATCCTACTCACTACGATGTGTTCTATAAACATCATTGACAACTTAACGACTGTTGTTTTTATGATATTATAGTAAGTTTAACTGATCATATATTGTAATTGTGTCTCTACCAGGTTAAAGACATAATGTAAACAGGTTTTGTAGCATAGACAGGGTGCTTATTGTGCAACTTTGACGCATGCACGGGGGATAATCTGAGTCTGATTATAAACCACTTAATTACATTGATTCCTTACTGCAAATGGGCAAAAAACTATCTGCAGTAGCATCGGGATTAATTATTGTCCTTATAGGACTGGTCGGATCAATGCCATGGTTATCTGACTGATTTAATCACCTGGTAAGAGACACACTTTCACATTTTCATGAACATGATCCGATATCAAAAAACAAAGGCCATTAATTCAGCAATGATGTTCATGGAACACAGGAAGGACACAGGAGGAGGATGCCATTGTAAGTGTATTAGGCAATGGGAATGGTTTAATATTGTGGCACGTTTAATTGATTATCTCATATTAATATTAGTGTCTCTATTGAACACTGCATGTGCAAACATGTTTTTGCCAGACCCAGGGGGTCGGCCTACAAAAGGCTTTGTCGGTCTATCGGTCGGTCGGTCCCTCTTTTCCTCAGTGTGCCTGTGTTTGCCTCTGACTGCTCATCTGCCCCTCCCTTCCCTTGCTCGGCTGATTGCCTTGAGTGCCGTCACCTGTACAGGACCAGCTGAGTTGAGTTGGCTGACGAGCTGCTGACACTATAAATTCCTCAGCCCATCTACAAGCTCACAAACATTTCCAGCTGCTCAGCCTATACAATCCTGTGTGTTCATTTTCATTGCAGGTCTGGCAGAACCAGGTGACCTGGTCTAGTTGTAACACAGGGAGTAGAGTAGATGGAGAGAAAAACAGATCTCCGATCTCATCTCATGCTTGTGTAACTTGGAGATAGCCTACAAACAGGACAGATCTCCCCATCTCAGTCAGTGCTTGTGTAATTTGCGGGAATATATTAATTTGACTCTGATTACAAACCACTTTACTCCGACTTCTATGTCCTATATGCCAGGGAGAACATAACCCAATTGCGAGCTTGTTGATTTTTGGCACTGCATAGATTGGCAATTTGGTTTAGTAGATGTGGTCAAAGTAAAGAGTAACATTGGGTCCCGTTTTATTCCAGAGGTTTTGAAGAGGCAGGAGGAGTAGTTTAGACGAGGTGGCGAGCTACAGTAGCTCCGTAGAGCACATCGGTGCGTTAGCCAGTCATTCATAATAGGCTTGTTATCTTAATAAGTGAACTTTCCGACTGTGGTCAACGTAAAGAGTAAAATTGGGTCCCGTTTTATTCCAGAGGTTTCGAAGAGGCAGGAGGAGTAGTTTAGACGAGGTGGCGAGCTACAGTAGCTCCGTAGAGCACAGTGGTACCTTAGCCAGTCATTCATAATAGGCTTGTTATCTTAATAAGTGAACTTTCCGACGGCAAGTGAGCGATTGCGTTCCAGATGTTCTCCTGGTGGATTTTTCTTGGCTGTCGAGTGTTTTATCGTCCAAAAAAATCGCTCTGAGCGTGATTAAAACGATAGTGTACTGTGTACGCTGTATTAACTACATGGGAGAAAGTGCATTGTTTTCCCCCATGGCAAAACCGGATGTGACGTTTATGGGCGTTCCTTTCTAGCTCCGTGTTGGTGTATGTCCTGGCTAAATACAGTAAAACATAGTCTTTTTGTTTATTAAATAGGTGTTAATGGCAATAGCTTCATAGGGATTTTAGATCCATCAAATGGTAAATGCTTTAATCTGCTACTGCTGATATATTTGGGTTTTCATTTACGTTTTATTTCATTTTCATTCTCTTTAATACTCTTAACATATTACTGTATCTTAAACCATGAATATGTAGGATAGGCATTCTTGATTTGCTATTGTTGATGTATATGGGTTTGACTCACATGTTCTTTTATTTGCATTTACTTCTTTATATGGTGAACCTGTACACTCCTTTAACTACTGTATCCTAAACATGCAGGACAGGTACTCTTTGGTGTGTTATTATGCTGATGTATTTGGGGCTTGTAATTACAGTTTCTTTTTATTTACATTCTCTTTATATGGTAAATTTGAACACTTAACATTAATGTATTTTAAACCATTAATACGTAGGATAGGCATTTATAAGCTTTTTTTTTTTTTTGCTTCAGCCTATTCCTTTTGATCACCTTAAACAGTGATTATGCTTTTGTGGATGACTTGGTATGCTTGCTACTGTGAGTTGATCAAATAAACTAAACTAAGCTGATCTACAAGGGAAATTGGTATGAATGTGTGCATTGTGTTGAATATGTGTGATAGATATGAATTATGATACATAATTGTATGATTGGTGTATGAGGCTCATATGACCATATACAAATATTATGAACTCTTATCTGAACTAGTATAGGAGACCACGTTTTGGTTTTGGTTACAGGCCTACTGTATGTCACTGGTGGAAAATTACCAACACTCTACGTGTCTGTCTTCTTCTTATGATCTGGGAACGAATCAATGAGTCCCACGGATCTTACTTTGCATGTACTGTATGTAACTTCCATCTTGGAGAAGAGAGAATTTTTCCAAGCTGCCACTATGGTATGCTTGCTGTTTGTCTTCCTTTTCTGACTCTCTTCAAATACAATAATTTAAGATATAGACCTTTGGCTCGTCTCTGTCTTATTTTGGATATGGATTTAGGCTATATAGGCCTATCCATAGTTTATTTAACTTATTAATTAATTTATCCAACAATGTGTGTATCAGTTTTGTTTGTTTTTTCAAAACAGATTCTCCATAGAGTGCGTTGATGTATTTATTGTATGTAGGCCAACCCAGAAGTTATGCCCATCATGAGCTCCCACAACAGATGTCTAGTTTAAAGATGGGGTCCCATGATGTTTTTCATCTCCCCTAAAACATGATCATCAGGTATGATAATACCAGTAAGACTCCCTAATCGGGAGATAAGCGACCGTCAGGTCGCAGCGTGATTTTAGGGCAAAATGTGTAGGAGCAGTGTCCAAAAATGTGGGTGAAAAAAAATCGGCCTGATGGTGGCGCTATATGGGACATCCATATTGATGAGATGAGTGTAGACATACTGTGTACCGATTTGTGTGATTTTAGGGCAAATATTGTAGGAGCAGTGTCCAAAAATGTGTTTTAAAAAATCGCCCTGAAGGTGGCGCTATATGGGACAGATCCATGTTGATGAGATGAGTGTAGACATTAGCCGCAGTCCAATCCGAAGGGTTCACACTTTGAAGTGCGCATTTCAAGGGCTATGACGTCACTGGGCCGCACCAAATAGCAATCTACAAGCTCACAATGCGTTGCGTTGCGACGCATTGTGAGCTTGTAAATCTGTGACCAGTGACGTCATAGCCCTTCAAATGCGCACTTCAAAGTGTGAACCCTTCGGATTGGACTGTGGCTATACTGTGTAGCGATGTCAGTGATTTTAGGGCAAACATTTTTGGAGCAGTGTCCAAAAATGTGTTTTGCAAGAATCGGCCTCATGGTGGCGCTAGAAGAGGGCCATGTGAGAAATGAGGGGTCGGGTCTCCGCGCCGCCGAGGCGGACGAATAGGTACCGGCCCCGGCTCTCCCGGTCACTCCTAGCCCGAGTTACGGCATTTTATGTGCGCTGCAGTGGCAGGGGATCCTCCAATGGGGGCGCCACCACTTTTGCATCCGTTCTAGAGCACCAGGAGTCGGTGGTCCCCGGGAATTCCCCGTGAGCAGCCCCGTTGGGGTGGTCATTTTTGCACATTTGGTCATTTGTTTACATCTGGGGGTCCCCCAGGGTCCCTGGAGCTCCGGGGGTCCTTGGAGGTTGTAGTTTGGCAGAGTGTGTGCAAAATCTGGCATGGATCGGGTCAACGGTTGCGGAGATATGAGCAGGAAAAAAGTGTGACGTGTGAGGTTTGACAGACTGACGGACGGACGGACGGACTGACTGACGGACTTACAGCTGGTGGAGGTTTTGACAGTAACTGCGACCTGACGGTCGCAACTAGAAAACTACTTTTTTTTTCACAGAAAGTGTTAAAAAAAAGTATGTGACGAGTGGTGACCCATCTGAAGTTGGCTACACCCACAGTGTTGTGGAGAGGATGAGTTTATGATGTCATTAAAACAGTGTTGTTTTTTTTTTTTTTTTATCAGGCCTTGTCTCTTTCAGGAAGTTTCAGCTTTCAGGAAATAAACAAAAATACACAGGGAAGATGCGATACATTAAAACCACAGCTGGGGGTCTTTTAGATGTTAACTCCATATTAGACACATACCCAACTATTACAGCAGCTCTAAGCATGTGTGGACTGTGGATGTGTGCACTTGAATGTACAGGCATGGGTCTGCATATGGGTATCTGTTAACAATCTCCAGCATATGGCTGCAAGGCTGAGGGAGGTGACTTCATGCCTGCAGTAGCCTACTGTCAGAATCCAGGAGATTTATTTTTGGGGGGTGCGTGGAACTCCCCAACCGGGGTCTGGGGGTTCCTCTCCCGAAAACGTTTTAATAGATATATTTTGATAATTTTCCTGTGTTCTGTTGATTTTTGTGCATGTTTGATACATTTATCAGGCTTACTTTACTAGCATGTGTACAATTTCAGCCTAATATG
This sequence comes from Nannobrachium achirus, assembly GCF_963921795.1. Taxonomy (NCBI): domain Eukaryota; kingdom Metazoa; phylum Chordata; class Actinopteri; order Myctophiformes; family Myctophidae; genus Nannobrachium; species Nannobrachium achirus. The sequence continues at coordinate 60,045,159 of NC_137822.1, forward strand.
CCAAATGTAGGTGTACAGATCTGATGACAGCAGCAAAGTAAGACATTTTTAATAATGACGTCTCATCTGTAAGTCATAACTTAAGTGAATATCTATATTCTATAGTCATTTCCTGTGTTCTGGTGAATTTTGGAAGTTTGATACAAATTCCAGGAGAAATCCAGGAGATTTCCCAATCCAGGAGAGTCCCAGGAGAGGGGTTCAAAATCCAGGAGACTCCTGGGAATTCCAGGAGAGTTGACAAGCCTGACCATACCAGCCCCTCTCTTCAAGAGCTGCGTGATAAGACTTCCGGTTTGATTTATTCGCCTTCAAAATAAAATGCTCTTATATATTGCCATTGAAAAACGTTGCATTTGCAGATTATATGCTCATTAAAAATATAAATTAGGCATTTGAACAAAGTCATATCACAAAAAATATGTTTGTGTAAAAAAAGCTTTAACAAAAAATATATTTAAACAGATAAATGCTGTTCACTGGAGTGCATAGCCTTTACAAACACTGGAGAACAGACAGCTCTTCGTGTCAGAACTTTTGACACACACGCACGTTCGGGGAGACCTCCTCTACCACACCACACTGTCCGCTAAGCGGACAGTGTGCATTGCAAAATTTGCTGGCCGTCCAGTGCTTGCCTGACTGCAAGCGCCAGATTCTCACACCACACTACGTGGGCCACCAGCAGGGGATGGTGATGTGCGGACTGAAGTATCAGGCTAATCCAGTGCAGCCAGGAGCACAAACATACTTGTGGGTGACTTAGTGGGCGCTGGACAGCAGCGGGCTCTTCGTGTCTGCACTTTTGACACGCAAGCGTTCTCAACGCTCAAAAGTGCCGACACGAAGAGCTGTCTGTTTTTCAATGGCGTTAGGGGTAGGTTACTCTTATTCTGAAGAGATCGATACCGGAAGTCTTATATGGCACTACATTTGTTCACAGAACATAGCCCGAAAACAGCAGGGTGAACGAACAGAGATCCGCGAAATGAACAGAAAGAACGTTTCCGGTCTGGGCGCAAACAGAAATAAGCCAGGCTCCAGCCTTCAAAATAAAAGTGCAGTAAGTAATGTTTATTTAAAAGACACAAATGTATTTAAAAGATGAGTATATGATGTAGGCCTATGTCTCTATACTAGTGTACTTCTAATTGTCATAACACATTTTCCAGGTTCTCGACACAAAGAGCCATCTGCTCTCCAGCGGCAACTAGAGTCTGAAAAAAGTCAGAAAATGGCACTTTTTTGAGCGGGTGGCTGCACTGGAAAGCCAACGGAAATTGAGGGGACGCCTCCCCCGCATAACGGAGAGTGTGGTGTGATAGAGGAGATTTCCCCGCACGCGTGCATGTCTCCAAAGTGGTGACACAAAGAGTGTCCAGAGTCAAATTTGTAAAGGCTATGCACTCCAGTGAACAGCATTTATCCATTTATCATGTTGTTATGTTATTAAAACCTTTCTTTTTTACCCAGAAACCTGTTTAGATACTTAATCTATATTTTTAACGTCCATATTATGGCAACATTATCAGTTTTTCAATGGCTTTAGGCTAGGGGTACTCTTATTCTGAAGAGATCGGCGCCGGAAGCTTTATTTCTGCTAACGCTATTTCTGCTCATTTCACATAGGCCTTTTGTCCTTGTATCTATGGGTCTGGTTGTTGTTGCTGTAGCTTAGCTGTTAGCCTCGTAGTAGTCTGCAAACTTTTCAAAGTTCAACCTATTATATATAAATAACTCTTATGAGTTCAACACAACAGTCTTTTTAAAGACTAACAAGATGGCCAAGACCAAGACTTGCGTTATTGGAGGGTGCAGTAACTCCAACGACGATGGAGTACGTTTACATGTTTGGCCGAGGAATGAAAAAAATGCTCGCAAGTGGGACCGCATTGTGAAGATCAAGAGGGCGGACTGGAGGAAGGGGAAGCCTGGCGCTTCGATAATATGTGGGGCCCACTTCACCCCGAGCGACTACGATGGCTATGGCCAGTGGAAAGCTGGACTAAGCTCACGACTGTTGCTAAATAAGGATGCGGTTCCCACAGTCAATGTCGGTGGTTCACAACAGGCTCCTCCATCAGCCACTGTCACCTCGCATTCACAATCGAGAGCCTCTGCCATGATGGAAATCAACCGGGTGAGTGCATGTCGGTCTAATTAAGGGTGCGTTCGGAAACCCGCACCGGGTGTGTGCTCGGTGTAGTGAGTGCAGTGGGCGTGTCGTTGTATAGTGCGTTCAGTGTGGCTTATTTACGAACGACCAGTTTTAAGAGGCAGCTGTGTGCTTTTTCAGTAGCCTAAACTTTCTGAAAAGCAGCAGTTGCTAAGTATGCTAACGTAACGTTGCTATTGAAAGGAGATGTAATTCATAACATTGGCACACCTGTTAGTTTACATCTTTATGCGTGTGAAACTATCAAGCCCAAACGACCAATTAAAGTGATAGTTCGCCTATTTTATAAACGCAGCTGTGTGGAGTACTCACCAGTAATGGACTTGTTCTAATGGCATGAATTGGTTAGCTGAATCCCCTGGACAGAACTGTGGTCATTTTTGTGCTGAATTAAAAGTAGTTCCATTGAGTTGCTAACACCTATTTTTTGTAATAAACTAATCCACAAAACCGCCTATTTCTACTTCTACGATTAATGCTCGTTCAACTTTGACCCCTCTGTAACATGGTACTATTTCTTCTCTGTGTAGATCACTGCGCCGCACTATAACTCTATGGCGCCGCATCACTCACGGCGCTCTGTGCTATATCCTATAATATATTCAATAGATATATTTTTATGACAGATTTACTGGCCTCAACCTCCCGTGTAATTGCGACCGTAGGTCGCATTTACTACCAAAACCTCCACGGGCTGTCCGTCAGTGAGTGAGTGAGTCCGTCCGTCCGTCACACTTTTGCCCTGCTCATATCAGAGAGAGAGAGATATCAGAGAGAGAGAGAGAGAGAGAGAGAGAGAGAGAAATGGTCAAGCCTGTAATATATTCAATAGAAATATATTTGTTATGCCAAATTACAAAACCACAAGACAAGACCTGTGACATTGTCCTGAAATCCGTTTATTTCCGAGGTTCAGAGAGACCCGAGCATTAAGCTTATTATTAGGCTATTAAAAGTCCATGTGTGCCTCTGCCTTTGTGTGGTGAGGTCTACTCAGTCTAACATACTGTCTGCAGCTGTGTGAACTGATTGACAGGCACTGTCAGAAGTCAGAGCGGTGTAAACTTTATCATGTAATGTAGACTTATTATTGTCCAATGCTGCTGGTTGGTTGCCTAGGAATCTAAATCTATAATAGGCCTCTCCCTGGCTTTTGTTTCAATGTTAATAGCTATTAACATTGAAACAAAAGCCAGTTTGTTTAGTTGTAGGCGAGAGAGAGAGAGAGAGAGAGAGAGAGAGAGAGAGAGAGAGAGAGAGAGAGAGAGAGAGAGAGAGAGAGAGAGAGAGAGAGAGAGAGAGAGAGAGAGAGAGAGAGTCGAGTGAGCTTCACTTCGTAAGACGTACGGGACCTGTTGTTTTGTATTATATCGCCTACCTGCTGAGGCCATCTGTTATTTGATTGATTGAATACTTTAGTCAGTACACATGTATACTGTACAAAATACACAGCCAGCCTAAGAAGCAACTACAGCTTTTTTTTTGGTCCCCCTCATCAATGGCGCTGGTTTTGTAGGCCGATAACTCCAAATTGACCTACAAAACGTCATACGCACGTTCCCCATACATCAAAACGTGCGGCTCGGCCGGGAATGGGGTGCTATTACTTTTCTTTCCGATCCGCGTTACCATTGCGACGTAATTCACAAAAACTACGCCAAAAAACCCCATTGACTTAGAATGGGGGAAATTTCAGCACGTAATAACTGCCGCACGATTTACACCACCCCCGCAATATATACATCAAAATGTACGGCTCGGCCGGGAATGGTGTGCTATTACTTTTCTTTCCGATCCACGTTACCATGGCAACGTAATTCGTAAAAAACTTCGTGCAAAAACCCCCATTGACTTTGAATGGCGGACTCTGAAAAAAACCCAGAAACTTTGGCGCCACATACTTTTGCCTGGCAACGTGATTCAAACTTTAAAATGCCCACACAACTTTGGTCTTTTTCCAGCCAATAGGCATGAGCTGTAATTGATTAAGCCCCGCCCCCTCTATATTCCTATTGGCTGGGTTTTAAACAGCTATTACTTCCAGTTCAGAGCATGGTACCGTCTTGAAACTTGGTGTCTGGACTTAAACTGCCAATAGGGACTTATTACTTAAGCGCAGCCCCTCTTAAGCCCCGCCCCTATCTTCCTATTGGCTTAGCTTTAAACAGCTTTATCTCCAGTTTGCAGCATGGTACCTTAATTAGTGCTTCCTTCACCAAACAGGAAGTGCCCTTTGCCAAACAGGAAGTGTTTCTATATCTCATGAACCGTTTGTCGTACAGACGTGTGGATGGCGTCATATGGCTTGTTTAAGAGTCCTTAACCTTAATTGGTTTTTCCTTCGCCAAACAGGAAGTGCCTCTATATCTCATGAACCGTTTGTTGTACAGTCGATAATGTTAAAGCTAATGCAAAAAAATGCTAATGTTAAAAAATCTAAAGCTAATCTATCGCTAATGCTTACACCAAGAAAATTCTAACGCTAATGCTAACACCAACCGTTACACAAGGTTGCACACACTTAGCGAGCTGCAGGCACACTTAAAATTTCTTAGACATGTTCTTTTCTAGTTAGTTAGTTAATGATGATCCCACAAATTTTGGCACGTAATAACTGCCGCACAATTTACACCACCCCCGCAATATATACTTCAAAACGTGCAGCTCGGCCGGGAATGGGGTGCTATTACTTTTCTTTCCATTCCGCGTTACCATGGCGACGTAATTATCAAAAAACAACGCCCAAAAACCCCATTGACTTTGAATGGGGGACTCCGAAAAAGAAAAACAGAAACTTTGGCGTCACATTACTCTGGCATACTTTTGCCTAGCAACGTGATTTAAACTTTAAAAAGCTCACACGACTTTGGACTTTCCGGACAATATGGACGAGCTGTATTTCATTAAGCCCCCGCCCCTCTGTATTCCTATTGGCTGGGCTTTAAACAGCCATAACTCCAGTTCACAGCATGGTACCGTTTTGAAACTTGGTGTCTGGACTTAAACGGCCAATAGGGACTTATTGATTAAGCCCCGCTCCTCTTAAGCCCCACCCCTATCCTCCTATTGGCTGAGCTTTAAACAGCTGTAACTCCAGTTTGCAGCATGGTACCGTCTCGAAACTTGGCGTGAGAACTTAGATGGCCAATAGGGACGAGCTGTAATGATAAGCCCCTTTGTCTTCCTATTGGTTGAGCTTTAAACCGCCATAACTCCAGTTTGCAGCATGATACTGGTCTCAAACTCAGTGGGTGGTCCAACAGACCTAAAGGCCAACCTCTAATGCTAATGATAAAAATGCTAACGCTTAAATGCTAATGTTAAAAAATGATAATGCTACAAATGCTAATACTATAAATGATAATGCATACACTTAGCGAGCTGCAGGCACACTTCAAATTTCGTAGGAATTTTCCTTTCTAGTTATTATTGTTTTTGTATGCGTACATTCGGTTGAATTCCTGGACACACACCACAGGGCTTGATAGCCAGGGCATGACAACTGACAACGTATGCAACAATATTTTGCTTGAATGGTTCCATCATGAAGCCTGTGTATAGTGATCGAATTACTATGCCACGCATACCAACTGCCCGAATCTGATCAATGTGAATGTCTCGCCATGATATTAGAATATGACATTACGCCTGTGGCCGTCCCGAGTCGAGGTTGTTGTGTTTTTGAGCGGTGGTCACAACGCTCCTATACGTGGCTGTGTGTGTGGTTCTGTATGCGTCCGACCGTGTATGCGTCCGTGTCTGTAGCCTACAGTACCTTTTATGACCACACATGTTAAGGGAGGGGCGCTGTTGTTCAGGATAGGCCAGGCACACTCACACACAAATGTTCAGGCCAGGCCGGGCGCACACACACACACACACACACACACACACACACACACACACACACACACACACACACACACACACACACACACACACACACACACACACACACACACTCTCTCTCTCTCTCTCTCTCTCTCTCTCTCTCTATTGGTGAGTTCCAAAAGTGTATTTCTATGAAAATCAGCTATCTCTGGTCACTTTTTGACAAGTCATAGACTACATGACATCCCCCTCACGTTTCATCTATATTGAATCATCACAGATGGTTATTATGCTGTCAGCTTCTACTTGAATTGTCATCAATAGTGTTACATAACTATAATGTCTGTATATTCTGTGCTTTTGAAAATAGTGCTTGGCACCTAATGAGGGGATGGATGGCCCTAGTACATCCACGGCATCTCACACTGACATCATTGAGACACAATCACCTGTGATTCCAGATGTGCACTTGTTTGACCAGGGTACACAGTGCACATGGATACCAACTCTACAAAAGAGCATTCGTAAGTGATCAAAATATATTTTTCACATTCTCTATTCCAGGGGTTTTCAAAGTGGGTGACGGGCTCCCTGGGGTGCCGTGACTGCAGTCAGGGTTCCCACGGTCATGAAATTCCTGGAAATATTTTGAAATTTGAAAAAAAAATATGTTTTTCCAGTACAGGAAAACTTTTGGTGTTGATCAAGGGTCCTGGAAGGTCCTGGAAAAAATAGCTATGCATTGTCTTTGGTTATTGATTTTGTTAATACCTCTGAAATGACAAATTAAACATGGGCAGAGGCAGAACTTGTGAAAATAGCCGTTCTACACACGAGCATGTAGATCTGATATTTTCACAATAGAACCGTGTTATACAAAATTCCTCAACTCTTAGTGGTCGTCAGGGGTCCCCAGTTAAAATATGATTATTTCAGGGGTCACAGCCTGAAAAGGTTGAGAACCACTGGCATACACTACCAGTCTTTGGGCATTGCGCATAGGAGTAAGCGACTTGTTTTTGAGCTGAATTATTGTTATATAGTCCTGGAAATTGGGTTAAATGGAAAAAAGTTTTGGAAATGAATTGTAAAAATGTGTGGGAACCCTGTGCAGTCCAAGGGTTCCACAAAATTATTTGATAATATTTGGAATTTATTTGGACATTTAGGTAATTACCAGGTAATTATGAGTATGTAACTACCCAGTAGTTACAGTTGAACTGTACTGTAAAGTAAAGTGTGGGTCAATTGAATGAACTTACCTGGTAATTACTCAGCATTAACCCAGTACTAGAAAGGCAATTACCCAGTAGTTAGTTGAACTGTACTGTAAAAGAAAGCATGGGTCAATTCCATGACATTACCAAGTAATTACTAAGTGTTTACCCAGTAACTAGAATATGTACCATGCATTTACCCAGTTAAGTGGAACTATGGTAAAAATAAGTACTTTTTGTTGGGACCAAATGGCATCATGGCCATGGGTGGATAAAATAACCAGGGAGTGGTGAATACTCAGGTAATAAACCTAGTAATTAATAAGTGTATTAGAAGGTATGATGATAATTGCCTAAACTGAAGGTACTTAACATGTAATTACCAGGCAAATACTTACCTGGTAGTTTTCAGGAACATAGCTGTAATTACCTGGTAAATAGTTGTTACCTGGTAATAACCTAATTATTATTATTACTACTGTAAAGTAAAGCGTTACCCAAAGTTTTGACAAACAGATGCTTTGGTTATACTTTAGTGACTTTCAGTTCACCCTTAAGAGACTTGGGGCATAATTCACCTTAAAGTGGGCGTGACACGGCCAAAACAGCTAATTATGGCTATCAAATTAGCCAATTTTTTTAATGATGTCATGTACCCCCATGTTAAATGACCCAATCAAATTAATTTATTGTAGTTACTGTACTGAAAGTAGTACTTTCTGTACAGTAACCGAAATAAATTAATTTGATTGGGCTAATATGGGGGGAGGGGCGGAGTCGATTATCCATATCATTATCTTTTGAAACTGCCCCAAAAAAAGCTGTCCGAGGTGTCTTTCCGACTTTCTAAACCAACTTTAAAACTATCATTTCTAGGGGTAAAAATGATATAGCATTCGCTATAAAATCAATGGTTAGACCGATGAAAAAGTACATGTCTTCTTCAAAAAAGGTGTCAAAAAAGGTGTACGAGGGTCAACACTAGGGTTTAAGGCCGGGATTCCCGGGATGCGGGATTCCCGGGAAAAGTGGAGGTATTTTCCATCGCGGGAAATGAGCCGTCTCCCGTTATCCCGTTATATATATATATATATATTTTTATTTTTTTTCTTGTTAGAAATTACTACTAATTACTAACGCCTGGTAACAGCTGAGGAGGCAATTCCAACCGTGCAAGCATGGCGTTAGTTCCGACCGTCTAGAAAAGGTAATTGATCGGTTGAAAGAAACTTTTTAAGCATGTTTGTTTGTTTCGCCAGCACAGCCACCCTGCCCCCGTGTCTGTCTGTAACTGCGCGTTCATGTATGCAGTAGAAGCGAACGCGCATTCTGTAATGAATGGCAATGTCCACACAAGAGATATAATCTAATAGAAGTAGGCTTTACTTAAACGTTAGGCAGAGCACGAGTAACAACAACAGTGGAGTGTGTATACAGACTACCGAGCATAGAGTTATAATATTAAGCTACCGAGTGGCGCCGAGTACAGCCATAGGAGTACAACATACGTCCTCACGTAAACACTATGAAACGGACCTGCTTTGCGGCAGTGTCGTGATGTTCTTAAAGGCACACGCACCATATATCTTTATAGAACACTAACATTATATAGCATATATGACACATTCACGTTCAATGTAGTTGCATTCAACAGCGCAAATTGTTGATGTGAGGTTTAAGAATAAAGAGAAGCAAGTTCTTATTGTCACTACTCTACAGGGACAAGAAGCAAAATGCAATGTTGTGATTGAGGTGATAGTAAAAATAAGAAAAACTAAGATAAGGTAAGATGATGATGATAATAATAACAATAATAAAAAATAAAATAAAAAAACGTCAACAGTATAGCCATAGAATAGCTGTATAAAGAATGTGTTCTATTGCAGACAAACACTTGTAGGTATATAAAATAGCAGCCATAGTAACAGTAATAGTAGTTCCATCAACTACAGTAAGCCCACTACTTGACAATGGCTGAACCACTGTCTTTAGACGGCCTTAATAACCTATTGTGGTGTGTAAAATAGCCTATAGAAAAAAAGTTAATAACTGTTGCAACTTGCAACAGTACAAATCACGGATACAAGGTCAACTAAAAGGATTTCCTATAGTAATCCTTTTGGCTTATTTACACAGGAACCACTTGTGTATCTCATATAACATTGAAAGACAGATGGACAGTGCTATGCATAGGATATTAACAGTTCAAGAAAAAGCTCAATAAAGTTAATTCAATGTTGACAAATGTGTCATATTTTTTCTGAATATGGTAGGCCTATATAGGCCTCAATGTTTGATTTTACATGTTTATATTTCATCCAAATAAAACGTTTTAAACAATTAAATATCAATTATATTGAAAAAAACAAGTATCTACGTATAAATGCATTTCAGTGGGCACTTTTTTTATTATTATTATTATTTCTTTTTTTAAAGGGAATTCCCGGGAATCCCGGGAAAAGGCCATAAAATTCCCGGGAATTAAAATTTGATAATTCCCGGAAAATCTTAAACCCTAGTCAACACGCTTCTCCCCGTCTATGCGACGGTTTTGTCGGCCATACCCTGCTGTCTCTTGCCCTAACCTGACTGGAGCACCCGGGACACCGGAGCAACCGTAGAACGAGGGACCAGCGATCTCCTCCTCCTCCGCAGAGGAGGTCCGCGGCTCATACACTCTGTGTGTGTGTAGCCTGTGTGTGTGTGTGTGTGTGTGTGTGCTTTCGCGCGTGCGTGCGCGCGTGTGTGTGTGTGTGTGTGTGTGTGTGTGTGTGTGTGTACACACACAATAGCTCTCTCAAATAGCCGTGCGGTGCAGCGCTAGCCGCGCTACACGCTAACAACAAGGTTGTGCGCGGCACCGCACGGCGGACGAAGTATACATTGCGTGGCACCGCACGACGGACGAAGTATACATTCACTAATAACTGATACGGCCCCGCCTCCTTTTCAGACCGTTTGAAGAAAGACCACGTGACCTACTGTATCATATGGTTAAATTTCGGCCGGTGTCCCGCCCCCTTTAAGAGAGTGGGCGGGGGTTTAGGGGAGACACATAGGAAGTGTTGTGCGTGTTGTCAGTACGATTGCAGTGTGTGTAATAAAAGAGTCACGTCTGTCTGCGTGCTCAAAAAGTAAGCTTGCAATTCATTCATTCTTGCAACAGCTACATTGGTGACCCTGACGCTCATCTGCTGGACGTTTTCAGTGATTATACTGTACACGTGAGCTACTACTATGGCAGTGAATACAGTGAAATTACCGGACTTTTGGGAGGCTTCACCCGCCACTTGGAGAGTTTGATCGTTTCTCCTCCTTGTGCAGCAAAGTATGATGCCATCAAAACTCACCTGCTGAAGACATACCAGCCTTCTGAAGCGGAGCGCGCCGACCGTCTCTTCTCTCTGCAAGGTCTGGGTGATAATAAACCGTCTGAACTTATGGATGAGCGAATACTGTCGGACTGTCCAACATGCTCGCTGCCACGGACGAGTTCCTCCGGCTCCTTGCGGAGTTCCCAGCCCTCACGCAGCCCACCTTCTCGTCGTCCACGACCATGCATGGTGTGGAGCACCACATCGCCACTTCAGGTTCTCCGGTCTACGCTAGGGCGCGACGTCTCGACCCTGCTAAGCTGACCATCGCCAGGGCGGAATTTGAGTCCATGGAGCGCCTAGGCATCATTCGCCGCTCCAGCAGTCAGTGGGCTTCCCCCCTCCATATGGTCTCGAAGCCTGGTGGTGGGTGGCGCCCGTGTGGTGACTACCGTCGTCTGAACGAGGCGACTACGCCGGATCGTTATCCAGTCCCACACATCCAGGATTTTTCCACCCACTTGGCCGGGAAGGTAATTTTTTCCAAGGTGGATCTAGTACGTGGGTACCATCAGGTGCCTGTTCACACGCTGGACATGCCCAAAACCGCTGTGATAACGCCTTTCGGACTGTTTGAGTTTCTGCGCATGCCGTTTCCAACGGCTCATGGACTCGGTGCTAAGGGACCTGCCTTTTCTCTTTGTCTACCTGGATGATACCCTCATCGTCAGCACCTCCAGGACGGAGCACGTGTCCCACCTCCGGACTGTGTTCGAGCGGCTCAGCGCGCATGGCCTGATTGTCAATCCGGCTAAGTGCCAGTTTGGCATGGAGACTATTGACTTTCTCGGGCACGAGTCACCAGAGACGGGGCTGTTCTCCTACCGTCGAAGGTGGAAGCGGTTGCAACCTTCCCCAAGCCACTCACGGTCAGATCTCTGCAGGAGTTCATCGGCATGGTGACGTTTTATCACCGTTTCCTACCCCGTGCCGCCCACCTTATGCAGCCCCTGTATGAGGCCCTTAGAGGCAAGGCCTCCAAGCATGCTGTGGACTGGTCCCCGGAGAGGGACGGTGCATTCATGGCCGCTAAGGAGGCTCTAGCCAGTGCAACCATGCTGGCGCACCCGCTACCCGGGGCTCCCATCGCAATCACCACTGATGCTTCGGATTATGCCGTCGGTGGGGTGCACGAGCAGTGGGTGGACGGCGCCTGGCTGCCACTCGCTTTTTCCAGCCGACAGCTGCGTTCCAGTGAGCGCAAGTACAGCACTTTCGATCGGGAGCTCCTGGGCCTCTATCTGGCTGTCCGTCACTTCCGGTTCCTGCTGGAGGCCCGCCCATTCACTGCTTTTGTAGACCATAGGCCACTGACTTTCGCCATGGCCAAGGTTGCCGAACCATGGTCTGCACGCCAACAGCGTCACCTCTCCTACATCTCGGAGTTTACAACAGACATACGTCATGTTGCTGGCAAGTCCAACCTCGTTGCTGACTGCCTGTCCCGGGCTGTCGCTGGGGCTGTTCAGCTGGGCCTAGACTATGCCAGTATGGCTGCGGACCAAGCCGCCGATCCGGACATGCAGGCTTACAGGACGGCGATAACAAGCCTTCACCGACGCCGGTGCTACTCTCCTGTGTGATGTCTCGCTGGGTCATGCCAGGCCTGTCGTGCCCAGTGGGTGGCGCCGCCGTGTTTTCGACGCTATCCATGGGCTCTCTCACCCGGGCAGGAAGCCTTCACAAAAGCTGGTGGCAGCCAAGTTTGTCTGGCATGGCCTCAAAAAGGATGTCAGAGACTGGGTGACTAACTGCGTGGTGTGCCAACGCTCCAAAGTGCACCGCCACACCAAGGCCCCCCTGGCGTCGTTCCTGGTTCCGGAGCGGCGTTTCGATCACGTCAACGTGGATCTCATGGGTCCTCTACCTTCCTCCCATGGATTCACCTACCTTCTCACCATGGTGGACAGGACTACCCGCTGGCCGGAGGCAGTGCCACTGGTTTCGACGTCGACGGCCGAGGTCGCCCGGGCGTTCATCGGGACTTGGGTTGCACGTTTCGGCGCCCCATCTGACCTTTCCAGCGACCGTGGCTCCCAGTTCACGTCTGAGCTGTGGGGTGCCAATGCTGTGGGCCTGGGCACGAGGCTCCACCGCACCACCGCTTACCACGCACAGGCCAACGGGATGTGTTATATTATAATTATTATTAGGGCTTTGATGCAAGTTATAATGGGTGCAGCTGCATGAGTTGTGTTGCTTAAAGTAAAAGTGCCGTTGTGCTCTCCTCTCAGCTGATGCTTAGCGGAAAAAAAGTCGGTGGAGGCGTTGATTTTCGGCCTCGGCGCGCTGATTCGCAAATAATGCGTTGATTAACATCCCTAGTAGTTACACTCAGGAATCCGGAGTTGACTGTCATGTTGTTTTTATGCTCCTAGATATCCTGATTGTGCCTCCACACATTACAGAAGAACAGGAGGAGCTACTTCAAGAACCAGAGGAGCCTGATGGGTCAACGTTGACATTACTAGCAGTGAACAGTGAAGTTGTTGTCAAAAACATCTCTTCACACTGTGCCGAAGTTGAAGTTAAACTTGAATCTGACACTGAATTCACTGATTACAGTAATCATTGTGAGGAGACCTGTGGAGGTTAGTCAGTGTTAAACACATGTAATTACTAAGTAAAATACCTGGTAGTTACCTAATTATTATTATTACTACTGTAAAGTAAAGCGTTACCCAAAGTTTTGACAAACAGATGCTTCGGTTATACCTTTTTTTCTTCAGAACTAAATATCTCACAGCTGAGATTGAGTTTTAGTTTTTTGGATTTTAGTAAGTGAAATAATCTATAATAATCCATTATAGTGTATTCTAGTTATCATAGTAATACATTAATACTTATATAGTATAGTGTGTTATAATCCTTTTTAGTGTATTATAATTAGGATAGTTGTAATAAAAAAAGATATATTGTATTATAATCACAGTTAAAATTGTCAATTTGTTTGTTTTGGTAAAAATGTGATCAAGAATACAAATACAAAAATACAATACAAAAAAGAAACCCAGGAAAAAGTGCAATGACCTGAACAATGATATGAGGCCAGTAAAAACATCATGCAGTAAAATTGATTTGAAACAGATGTGTTTTCAGCATATGTTTAAAACTGTCGACTGACAGTAGTTTTTAATGGCAAAGGTAAGGCGTTCCACAAAGTAGGAGTCACCACTGCGAAGGCCCGATCTCCCTTCGTCTTAAGATTGGACTGTGTCCAAGGCACTTCAGCCGTTGCACATTAAAGTTGTTGTGTAAGGAATTATCTACCGTATATAAACTCAGCACAAAAAGAAAGGAAACTTGACTTCGGTCCATTATATCTCCCCTTTATTAATAATACCAATTTGTATTGTGTTTCATATCATTTTTATTGTTGATTCATCACCTTTACAACAAGGTACAGATTGCAAGCATCTGGCCATTCGTGGAATGAGCACCACAGCCAAACGTGTGGGTAGTGGGTAACATGTCGGTCCATTATATCCCCTGTTTAATTATTCCAAATGGGTGATTTGTCACCTTTACAACGTGGTACAGTTTGTAAGGATCTGGCATTTGTGGAATGAGCGTGTGGGCAACACCCCTCCAAAAATGGTGGAAATGGCCTGGCAGGCCTGCAATACTGTTCTTGCCCAAAACGAGAGTAAATGCCAGCAGAACAGTATTGCTAGCCATTTTGGCAAAACTTTGGTCGGCTTTACCCACACGTTCTCCTGTGTAGCTCATGTCTCGAATGCCCAATGCTTACAAGCTGTACCTTGTTGTAAAGGTGACAAATCAACGATACGAATTACATAAAACACAATACAAATTATTATAGGGGAGATATAATTGACCAAACTCAAGTTTCCTTTCTTTTTTAGTTTATTTTAGTCTTGCTGAAGCTTTCTTATTTTCAGGCATGCAACTGCTGTATTAAAACTTTATTAGAATACTTTACTGTTTTCATGCATAGTATGTGTAGTAATTGACAGCATGGGGAGGTAATTAGATGATCATGCAAATGAAGACGTATTATTATTATTTTTTTGCCATCACAACACCCAGCGACCACTATGACTCGATTCAAGCGCTAGAAAGATATTTTATATTTCGGTGGCAGTGCCCTTAAGTAGATGATACCTCATTTTGTGCACGGATTACGGAACATGGAGGATGGAAAATGGTATTTACTAGGGATGTGAAAAATCTACTCGAAAATCGTCTCATGCTCACCGCGACTCAAAAAGTATTTGTTTTTTTATTATTATTATTATTATTCTAAAGTTTTAGAAAAAAAGTTTTCCCCCAAAAAAACGTTTTAATCGCTTATTCGGAAATTGCTTGTTAATGGAAGCGTCACCGGGAGGTTCTCTCCATTCCGACATGTCGCCACTCCGAAATTGACTTCTTATTGTCGGAGTGGCGACACTCCCATGGGCCTAAGGTTTAGGGTTAGAGCACTAAGCGTCACCTCGTGTGCTGTGATTTTGTCAAGATTGACAATAAAACACAACAAAACATACATTACTCGTCATTAATGCGACACACCCATGGATGCGGTCGGGGAGGGAGAGTGAGGTAGACCAAAGCTCCACATTTGATACACTAGCCTGGGGTGCCAGCCAGAGCGCTCCCACTACGTTCTATGGACTTTAGTCTCTAGAGAACAGACTCCATGCTAACGCAAGGAAGAGCAATTATTTATTATAATTATTATCAGGGCTTTGATGCAAGTTATAATGGGTGCAGCTGCATGAGTTGTGTTGCTTAAAGTAATGTGCCGTTGTGCTCTCCTCTCAGCTGATGCTTAGCGGAAAAAAAGTCGGTGGAGGCGTTGATTTTCGGCCTTGGCGCGCTGATTCGCAAATAATGCGTTGATTAACATCCCTAGTAGTTACACTCAGGAATCCGGAGTTGACTGTCATGTTGTTTTTATGCTCCTAGATATCCTGATTGTGCCTCCACACATTAAAGAAGAACAGGAGGAGCTACTTCAAGAACCAGAGGAGCCTGATGGGTCAACATTGACATTACTAGCAGTGAACAGTGAAGTTGATGTCAAAAATATCTCTTCACACTGTGCCGAAGTTGAAGTTAAACTTGAATCTGACACTGAATTCACTGATTACAGTAATCATTGTGAGGAGACCTGTGGAGGTTAGTCAGTGTTAAACACATGTAATTACTAAGTAAAATACCTGGTAGTTACCATGTAGTTACCTGGTAATAACCTAATTATTATTATTACTACTGTAAAGTAAAGCGTTACCCAAAGTTTTGACAAACAGATGCTTCGGTTATACCTTTTTTCTTCAGAACTAAATATCTCACAGCTGAGATTGAGTTTTAGTTTTTTGGATTTTAGTAAGTGAAATAATCTATAATAATCCATTATAGTGTATTCTAGTTATCATAGTAATACATTAATACTTATATAGTATAGTGTGTTATAATCCATAAATTAGTGTATTATAATTAGGATAGTTGTAATACAAAATATATATATATTGTATTATAATCACAGTTAAAATTGTCAATTTGTTTGTTTTGGTAAAATGTGATCAAGAATACAAATACAAAAATAAGATACAAAAAAGAAACCCAGGAAAAAGTGCAATGACCTGAACAATGATATGAGGCCAGTAAAAACATCAAGAAGTAAAATTAATTTGAAACGGATGTGTTTTCAGCATATGTTTAAAACTGTCGACTGACAGTAGTTTTTAATGGCAAAGGTAAGGCGTTCCACAAAGTAGGAGTCACCACTGCGAAGGCCCGATCTCCCTTCGTCTTAAGATTGGACACAGGGACTTCCTGTGTCCAAGGCACTTCAGCCGTTGCACATTAAAGTTGTTGTGTAAGGAATTATCTACCGTATATAAACTCAGCACAAAAAGAAAGGAAACTTGACTTCGGTCCATTATATCTCCCCTTTATTAATAATACCAATTTGTATTGTGTTTCATATCATTTTTATTGTTGATTCATCACCTTTACAACAAGGTACAGATTGCAAGCATCTGGCCATTCGTGGAATGAGCACCACAGCCAAACGTGTGGGTAGTGGGTAACATGTCGGTCCATTATATCCCCTGTTTAATTATTCCAAATGGGTGATTTGTCACCTTTACAACGTGGTACAGTTTGTAAGGATCTGGCATTTGTGGAATGAGCGTGTGGGCAACACCCCTCCAAAAATGGTGGAAATGGCCTGGCAGTAGAGGTCTTCACGGGTCCAATTTGAACTACCCGAACCCAAAAGGACCCGGGGGAAATGGACCCGGACCCATATGGCCCCGTCTATCATTTGGAATTTGAGAACCGTTACCCGATCAGCCCCGAGACGTGATGGATCCGATCCGAACGGCCCCGCCTGTTATTAGAAAAATTGGATCCGAAACCCGAGCAGAACGGGAGATCCGAGACCCGAACCTGTCGCCCCGAAATGAAAGAATGCCAACGTTATTATATTAAGAGTTGTATCAGACATATTTCTTACCTAACGTCGCCACGGTGCTGCTGTTGCTGTCAGCGGCGCTGTGCCTCTCGCCAAAAGATGATCTTTTCCCAGACCAGTAAGTCAATGCGGACAGTTTGTAAATACAAATAAATCCATGTTTTTATTCCTTCTTCTTTGGCTAGCCAATGCTAATGCTATCGTTTTCTGTCGCATGTGTTGTTCATTATATCTTTCTGCTTTGAGTGTCCATTTTGCTCTGCAGAGCATGACAACACGCAATGACAACTCCATTGTAAACCGTTAACCAAAAAGTTACGTTAATATCTTTGATAATAATAACAATCCAACTGATACAGTCAGTGTTGTTGTGACTGAGTGAGTTATAGGTCTACTTCTCAGTTCTCACAACCAATGCAACAGATTACATGCTGCATCTTTAGTGCCATCGTGTGGCGTTATCTATTTGGTGCAGTTGTTGCGTTCGCTTTCACTTCAATCTCGGCCTGTCTCGGCTCCACTCGGGTAACAGGAGATACCCGGGGAACCGGGGCAGACGGCCCCGGCCCCGGCCCGCCCCGCGGTAAAAGCTCGAAAACGGCCCCGTTACCCGGCTCGGGGCGGTTCGGATCGCGGGTAATTTCGGATCTCGGGCAGGTCCGAAGACCTCTACCTGGCAGGCCTGCAATACTGTTCTTGCCCAAAACGAGAGTAAATGCCAGCAGAACAGTATTGCTAGCCATTTTGGCAAAACTTTGGTCGGCTTTACCCACACGTTCTCCTGTGTAGCTCATGTCTCGAATGCCCAATGCTTACAAGCTGTACCTTGTTGTAAAGGTGACGAATCAACGATACGAATTACATAAAACACAATACAAATTATTATAGGGGAGATATAATTGACCAAACTCAAGTTTCCTTTCTTTTTTAGTTTATTTTAGTCTTGCTGAAGCTTTCTTATTTTCAGGCATGCAACTGCTGTATTAAAACTTTATTAGAATACTTTACTGTTTTCATGCATAGTATGTGTAGTAATTGACAGCATGGGGAGGTAACACCCAGCGACCAATATGACAAGATTCAAGCGCTAGAAAGATATGTTATATTTCGGTGGCAGTGCCCTTAAGTAGATGATACCTCATTTTGTGCACGGATTACGGAACATGGAGGACATATCGCCACTCCGAAATATACTTCTTATTGTCGG
Source organism: Nannobrachium achirus (assembly GCF_963921795.1). Classification (NCBI taxonomy): domain Eukaryota; kingdom Metazoa; phylum Chordata; class Actinopteri; order Myctophiformes; family Myctophidae; genus Nannobrachium; species Nannobrachium achirus. The sequence continues at coordinate 60,063,406 of NC_137822.1, forward strand.
AGTGGCGACACTCCCATGGGCCTAAGGTTTAGGGTTAGAGCACTCAGCGTCACCTTGTGTGCTGTGATTTTGTCAAGATTGACAATAAAACACAACAAAAAATACATTACTCATCATTAATGCGACACACCCGTGGATGCGGTCGGGGAGGGAGAGTGAGGTAGACCAAAGCTCCACATTTGATACACTAGCCTGGGGTGCCAGCCAGAGCGCTCCCACTACGTTCTATGGACTTTAGTCTCTAGAGAACAGACTCCATGCTAACGCAAGGAAGAGCAATTATTTATTATAATTATTATTAGGGCTTTGATGCAAGTTATAATGGGTGCAGCTGCATGAGTTGTGTTGCTTAAAGTAACGTGCCGTTGTGCTCTCCTCTCAGCTGATGCTTAGCGGAAAAAAAGATTCGCAAATAATGCATTGATTAACATCCCTAGTAGTTACACTCAGGAATCCGGAGTTGACTGTCATGTTGTTTTTATGCTCCTAGATATCCTGATTGTGCCTCCACACATTAAAGAAGAACAGGAGGAGCTACTTCAAGAACCAGAGGAGCCTGATGGGTCAACGTTGACATTACTAGCAGTGAACAGTGAAGTTGATGTCAAAAACATCTCTTCACACTGTGCCGAAGTTGAAGTTAAACTTGAATCTGACACTGAATTCACTGATTACAGTAATCATTGTGAGGAGACCTGTGGAGGTTAGTCAGTGTTAAACACATGACCTACTTGTGTGGGGAGAATTGGCCTTAAAGGGGAGAACCACCCATTTTCTAAAGATTTTTTTTTTTTTTTTGGGGGGGGGGGGGGGGGGGGGGGCTTTCATGCCTTTATTTGATAGGACAGAAGACTGACAGGAAATGGGGGGAAAGATAGGGGAGAGAGAGAGAGAGAGAGACAACTAAATAAGGGACTTGTTTGATGATGGAATCTTTTAATTCTCTATTTGTACACACCCTTTTAACCTCCCTCTCTGTCTCTCTCTCAGGAGTGACGTCCCAGCCTTCTCAGACCAAGGTCTTCTCCTGTTCTGAGAGTCCATACACCCTCAAATCTCAGGACTTCCTCCATAAACAAAACAACCTCTACAGTCAAATGCAGAGGAATGGACACATCAACCCAGCAGCCTGTGAGAAAACCACCAGCTCAACAACCAGCCAGAAACGAGGAGACACTGATGGACCGAGATCCTCTGGTCATCATCGATATAAGAAACCTGAAGAACTCAAGGCTTACATAGACTTCCTCAATCATCAACCAAAAAAAGAGAATCAATGTGAACACTGTGGCAAGAAATTCCGTCGGCCATGTGAGCTGAAGATACACCAACGTGTCCACACTGGAGAAAAACCTTTCCAGTGTAAACATTGTGACAAGAGTTTCACTGTGTGGGGTTCCCTGAAGACACACCAACTTGTCCACACTGGAAAAAAACATTTCAAGTGTAAACATTGTAACAAGAGTTTCAAATGGTCAACAGACCTGGAGATACACCACCGTGTCCACACTGAAGAAAACCCTTTCAAGTGTAAACATTGTAACAAGAGTTTCTCTTCGTCAACAAACCTGGAGATACACCACCGTGTCCACACCCACATTGGAGAACAACTTTTCCACTGTGAGCATTGCGACAAGAGTTTAATTTCATCTTATGTACTGAAGAAACATCAGCGTCTCTACATGGGCAAGTTATGACTTCCGGTTGGTTCTAGCGGAAGTGGTGGAAGTGCTGCGATTAACGGAAGTTACGTCATGCAGTGCGGGTCTGTTTACACTCCCCAGCAAAACAAACACAAGTAGATTAGCTTTTAACTCGCTCTTAATTGGTGTAACATCACTTGTTTTTGTTTGTATATTGTATATTGTATATTGTTTATTGCGAGCGCAACCGAAGGAGCGGGATAAGTAGAACAGATTCTTTTTCAGCAGGGAATTTGTTTGCAGGGACACCTCCTTGAATTTTCTCTGCTTCATATCTTGACCAGGCTTTTCTCTTCAGAGATTAGTAAGCTTGGCTACGCGAGGCTACTTAAGAACATACTAAAGTTCTAGAAAATTAAACCTTCCGGAAAAGCTTCATTTTCAAGATGGCGTTACTGGCGTCCATGATGGCTGCTGGGACCTTAAAATGCCTATAAACTGGGAAAAAAAAAAGATCGGTAGCTGTCTTCCATCTCTTCGACTGATCTAAAAGGATCATTCTCTCAACCCTCTGAACCGGAAGTACTTCTGGTAGCTTTCAGCCAGCATAGCCACAGTCCCGTCCACTTTCATTGTAGGAGGAGGCGTTAGCATAGCATCTGTCTGTGATTAACCTGACTACCGCCAGATAGTTGGCAGCAGTGCGTACTGCCCTACTTTGGGCGGTACGCACTGCTGCCACCTATCTGGCGGTAGTCAGGTTAGTCAGTGATGTTTTCGATCAGAACAAATTTGACATGGGCGCTTCATACAGAGTGGATTGGATTACATTCGCTTACCTCGATGTGCACGGATCGTGCACGCAAAGCGCACGGGGGGAGATCAAGCCCCCAGAACCCAGGGCTAGATTTGAAACAACCCCGATGGTGGCCAAAGTTGGAGCTGCAGCCTAAACGTGCATTTTGGCCCCTCCACTTCCTCTGAACGGAGAGCTGCGTGACGTCATTTTTGGCCACTAGGTAGTGTGGGTAATTTCCCCCAGAATGCACCCGGATTAGCTACATGCTAGCATGTAGCCGTTGCTTCAAAACGCCACTGAGCACTTGCATTGAAATGATAGTGGGGGCGGGGCCGTTCCGCTCTCTATTTTATATATACTCTATGGGGGAGATGCCTCCGGCAAAATCCCCACTATATGCCAATGCAGATCGAGACACTTCGCTGGTGAGTAAACGGTGGGGGATCGAAAGAAGAAAAAAAAGAACGGTGCCATCCAAGAAGGACGGGGGGGGCGCGCTGATGCTCATAATCATGATATTACGTCTCGGATCATAATACAATAATAGAAATTTCCGGCTAGTCCACAGACAAGCCATTCTGGCCAGGCTGGGAAAGTGTTTTTAATGTTGGATTAATTGCAAACAGACCACTAGGTCTGTTTGTGACACTAGTCACGCCATCTTGAAAATGAAGCCTTTCCGGAAGGTTTATTTTCCAAAACCTTTAGTTTATTCTTAAGCATGCATAGTTGGGTCATTTCCGATAATTCCGTGACCTTGGAGACTGAGCAAAGGTCCGTTTATCAGGCCGGCTTTACACTGCCACTGAAATCTTGCCTGAATCAGATCTGAGTCACATCAAAAGTGGAATCCGTTTTTTTTAATAGTCTAAATCCAAACAGGTCACATGCAGGTCACATGAAATCTGATTTTGAAAACCACATCCAGAGGTGGTTTCAAATCCGATCCATATCTGAATCTGAGGACATCTGTCTCAGTCTGAAAGCAGTAACCACATCCACCCCATAGAGTTATAAGCAAGTCACATGCAAGTCACATCAAACTGACCAAAGTCACTTGTAGTGCGACCCGAGCGCGGAGCGCCCCCACTGTAATGATGTCATTACAGAGCGCGAGTATTTACTATTTGATTACAGCGCAGTCAGATTACAGCGCGCTGAGCACATGAGAAAAACAAGAGAGGAGAGAGAAAACATGTGATCTAAATAGATAAAACCAGAGCGAAGAGCGAAACACAAAAAGTAGAGAGTAAAAAAAGAAGAGAGAAAAACAATATTGTAACATGTGTTTGTTTTTGTTGTAGTCGCTTGTCTGTTTCCTGAACGTGATCAACTAGTGTCAACGGTGTGATGTAACGTCATGACGCCAACATCGTTACCACGGTAACTAAAGCACATATGTCGACGCAGGGCAGATTTGGGCCGACGCTGTTAAAATTAGTCAGAACGCACAGATCCGATCTGGTCACTTGCAAATGCAGTAAGTCAGGCCATAAGATCAGATTTGAGAACCAAATCGGATTTGGGCTGGATTTGACTGCAGTGTAAATCCGGTCTCAGTGGATTTGTCACTTATGAAGGTAAAATAACACATTGAGCTCCAATGCCCCTCGCAAAAATGCGGGCAACATTTGTATGTCTGTCTGGTCCACATCCCTGCGTCCATCCACTGAGATGGCAGGAGGAGGATGTTGTAACAGTGACACAGGTGAATACAAATGATTCAGACCACTTTCTCTCTCTAGTCTACTCCTTAATTAATGGGCCATTGTCAACTTCCTCTGATCTACCACCAGCTGGGAGATCAAAGGCATGCTCGTTGCCTCTTTAATTTATATCTGCGCTTAAAGTTGAGATTCCCGACCCACATGAGAACCACTGCTCTATAGCCTAGTGAAAAGAGAAATGTTTGTAACAATATACAAATAAAGGTGCACATTAATAGTAGTGAAATGAAATGACACAGTATAGAGAACACAGTGACGTAGTCTTCAGTAGTATTTATGCATATTTATATTTATGTGTTGAAGAACAAACATTGAAAGCAGTGAAAAGATTACAAGGAAACAAGTCGGCATGATGACTAAATTGGGAGACAAGAGGAAAGAATTGACAGGCCAAAAAACGTCTAAGCTATTTCCATGTTTACTTCTTGGAAGTGATTCCAAGCCAATATTACATTTGTTTTATTCTAATTGTGCGCGAGAGCGGGTGTAATTATTTTCCTCTCTCGCTGTGCATGCGTGCCTGCGTGTGGCACACAGACATGCACACGCACACACACCGCACCTGTTCAATGCTGCTGCGGTTTTATCAACATTAACGTGAGATGCGTTGGTCTATATTACTATGATGAATCATGAAAGAGCAATATTAGTGATCTATACGCTGGACGTTCCGCTGTGTAAGCCTATGCGCTCTCCAGCTCTCCTCTGGTTAAAAAAAAAGTGTTAATCCTCAACCCACCGGTAGGCTATTAAACTAAGTAAAACAGCGTTTATAAACATACAGCTTATAGGCCTATATTTATTTATGCAGAGGAGAACGTATGTATGTCTACTACTTCCCCCCCTCTCTCCCTCTCCCTCTCTTCTTTCTCTCTCCGCGCTCGCTCCGTGCGTCTCCATTTGATTACAACGCCTCTTTTAGCCCTAAATCTATTTATGAACTAAGTTTTTATCCTTAATGTCTATGAAATGTCTAGTTTTTAATCTCAGTGTATTAAATGAAATAATGTTTTTATCTCAACATGAAATGTTTGAACCTTTTAGTACCATTGTTACCACTCAAAAGAAATATACGATTTATACACCTTGGTGCATGAAATGTTTTCACCTCAAATGTCTATGAAATGTCTAGTTTTTAATCTCAGTGTATTAAATGAAATAATGTTTTTTATCTCAAAACATGAAATGCAGGTTGAACCTTTTAGTACCCTTTTTACCACACAAAAGAAATATACAATTTATACACCTTGGTGCATGAAATGTTTTCACCTCGTATCAAAATAAACCTGCTGGCCTATACCGGCCCATCTGCTTTTTTCGAATAAATTAAATTGAGGTACTTTACCCTTTTACACAAATAGAAAAAAATGGCCCATATCTGCTAAATTAAAATTAGGTACTCTACCTTTTAGACAAAAAAAGAACAAAAAAGGCCCATTGTGGGGCACCTGCTGGCCTACCGGCCCATGTATTTTTGATTAAATTAATAGGTAGCCTACTCTACCCTTTTATACAGAACCCGGGACAAACAAAATAACAAAAAAATGGGGGAAAAAAACTAAACAAAAAACCTATGCAAAATTATGGATGCAGAAGGTTACAGCACGCCAGTACTGGTTGAGGTCCCGTGCTCCACCTCGGCGGTATTGGCGTCGGATCCTCCGAAGCCTCCAACCGCCGTCACTTCAAACGCTGGCGGGGTGCTGGGTCCCTGCGCTCCGCCTGGGCACACGTCGCCTCAACCAGCCGCTGCTCATCTTTTAAGATGCGGACGAATACCCAGAGCGACGGGTGGCTCCTAGCAACCCGCGCATTCCATCTGTGATGGAACCCTGAAGAAAACATAGATTTTAAAAACTACATTGGCCCAATAACATTTCATTCACATGTTGCTCAGACAGCTAAATAGGCCTACAACAGATTTGAAATGAGAAATGAATACCAACTAAAATAATAAATCATCCAAGGTCTTACCTTCGACCACGTTGTTGCTCCGGTTGTCTATGCGCCGGTTGTAAACACACCAGGTCGCAGGTGGGAACAGGGCTTGCATGCCAACATATGTGTGTTCCATATATTGGATGAAGGTGTGTTCAGGGGCGGGTAGTGGCGGATCTGGCGTAGGGTCTCTCTCTCGGCACAAAACATCCTAAAGTTCTGCCTCAGTAGGGCGAGAGGGAGATAGCCGGTGGCCATTGCCTTGCGCACCCACCCTCTGAGCTCCCTGTCCTGTCTGTAAGGACCTGCAGAAGTAGAGTAAAACTTATTATACAACTAAAATAGGCTAATTATGTGTTATAAGGAAAGAAGTCTTGAATCCATGAAAGAATCATAACAATTATCTGACTGCTGCTTCTGGACCCTAGGCCTATACCTCTTTCAGAAACATTTTACTCGCATATAACCATGGTAGAAACACCTATACCTTGTTATAATTATTTCATTACCATTCTTCAGTTACAACACTGACCTGCCAGCTCAAGCTCCTGCAGTTTCCGCCATATGGACTGGCAGAGGTGAAAATAGCACCCTGTGACCCTCGTCCCTGGCAGCTCTGCTCTGAAGGCATTCATGGATGCCATCTCAAAGTCCATCAGGACTTGGCCTGGGGTCCATCTTACACAAAAAAATAAAATACATACAGATTAATAATATTTATGTATTTATAAACAAACACATAATATGTATTATCTATAAACATTATCTCTAATAGTATAGCCATGTGTTGCATAGAGAATATTGCTCGGCTCCATTCAGGAAGTAGATACGGTGTTCCAGAGTACAATAAGGTCAGACTAAAAAGGTCCTTTGTCCATCAGTCGATTCTAAGGATTAATCAGGAGAGCCATAGGTAGGCTGGGTGGTGGACACTGGTCTCTGTCTGTATTATCCTTGTATATGTAACACTGTCTGCTTTTGTTTGTTCTTGTTCCGTTGTGTCAAATGTTTGTATATGTTTCTGCATACATGGCTACTGTGTAGCAAGACACATTTCAGTGTGAACTGACAATAAAGTACTATATCATATCATATCATATAATGCACACACACACACACACACACACACACACACACACACACTTACTCTTTGTCAGTCACCCTCTCCACCCTCCTCTTCACATGGCGGAGGACTGCACGGTACATGTCTGTGGTTTTTCCGCTCATTAGCACCATCACGAACGGAACGACCCGTTGCATGTACCGGCCATGGATGGTAACGAACTGTTCGTAGGGCCTCAGGGTTGTTTTGAAGGTGCCGTCGATGTAAATCTAAAACAAATTTCAAAATTAATCTTATTGATTGACGCTGTGTGTGTGTGTGTGTGTGTGTGTGTGTGTGTGTGTGTGTGTGTGTGTGTGTGTGTGTGTGTGTGTGTGTGTGTGTGTGTGTGTGTGTGTGTGTGTGTGTGTGTGTGTGTGTGTGCGCGCGTGTGTGCGGGCACTGGTGGACAAGTACTCAATACAGTCTGCACACTGTAGAATAGATGTATTCCGTTACAAGTAAATGTCCAGAATTCAAAATGTACTTGAGTATGAAAGTTGTTGCATCAGAATGTACTTAAAGTACCAAAAGTAAAAGTACATGAATGAAAATAGCAGATCTACAGGCTCACAACGCAAGGCATTTGTATAAGATAGGGCTAAAGTGCTTATGTTTTCAAATGATGTAGCCTAGTGTAAAAGTACAAGATTTGGATCTGAGATGTAGTGGAGTAGAAGTAAAAGTAGGCTACTGAAAACTGGAATTACTCAGGTAAAGTAGAAATACCTCAAAACTGTAATTAATGCAGTAGCCTACTTAAGTAAATGTAATTAGTTAATTTATACCACTGTGTGTGTGTGTGTGTGTGTGTGTGTGTGTGTGTGTGTGATATGAAATATTTGAATTTCATTATCATGATTTGTTATGCGAGAGGGTTATCACCTGATCACATGTGCTTAGTTTCTCGATATTGCCATCTGTTGCAAAAACGACAAATCCATGTTGCCTGTTGATCCTGGACAGAAAATCATCCCCTCCCCAAGTGACCGCCCATTCTCCCTGGATGTCCACATCATCCAAGTTGCGGGGGATGGGGGGCATGAGGGTTGCCCTACGTCTCTCCAGGCGTGTTTTGACGCTTGAGATTGGGGGTATGATCTCCAGGTCTGCCACCTGTGCAACAACGGTATCATATACCCGCTTGATTGGCAGGGTAGGGTCAGCCGCCACCACTGCCCACCAGGCTAAGCATCCGGTCCACTATAGCCGTGGTGGCGACTCCGAAATGGACTTCTTATTGTCGGAGTGGCGACACTCCCATGGGCCTAAGGTTTAGGGTTAGGGGTAGAGATAGGGTTAGTGTCGGAATGGAGACATGTCGGAAAGGAGACATGTCGGAGTGGAGAGATTGAACCGGCGACTAGACCCTCCTCAGCGGCGTGGTTGTGGGCACCAGGTGGTTTAAGCACAATGATCGCTGGGTCTTCGGCGTCAATATCTAGCCGGTTTGTGTGTACACTGGCGCTGCAGCCCCGGTAGGCGCAACGCCAGTATATTTTATCTGGAACAATTTTGTTACGCGAGTAACGAAAACTGTCCAGAATGAGCAGTTTTCCCCCACGACTATTAGCCATGTCTAGTCGGTGATGTAAAAGAGGAATTGATTGTGGGGAGACGCTTTTTATAGGCATGCATTTGATTAGTTACATCTGTTTCCAATACAGCACACGCTTGCCCCAAACTCATTGGCCATGGCTAATTGGATATTTTAGTGGCATGTCCAGGTGGGGTCAGGCTGACATGCCTTCTTATCTGTGTCCATACATGTTTAAAAAGTCGCTGTCGCCATTAAATGTGTTTAACCTCTCTCCCTTATAAAACACTGTATTATTTCACCTGTCTCATATCTGTTTAGGCCATATGTCATTTCATGAAACCAAACAGCGCCGCTTTCTTTTTTTTGTGTCCAATTACTTCTGCGCATTTGGATTCTGGCAGCATTCACATGCGCTAGACTGCATGCAGTTTTAACCCAGTCCAAGAACTCAAGCAATTTCAATATAATTCAATATTGAAATTGTTCGAATAATACATTTATACACCAATAAATAAACTGGCTAAACTTTAGAAAAATAATAGAATTATTCAGAATGAATTCATAATTCAATTCAGTAATTCATATTAAATGTGCTGAACATCTGTTAAATATATGGAAATACACTCATTTAAACAGAAGGACTTCAGCTTGCAGTGATGCAGTCAATGAATCAAAGCACTCCGACACATCGTGGTCCATCTCCAACTTGTTGACTACCAGCTGGGAGATCAAACAGAATTGACGATGGCCAAGCTACACGCTGTAGCCTAATAATGGCCAATTTGGACATCAACGGAGTGGAGATTACATTTCTCAGAGTCGCGTGGGTGGGCGTGGACTGCTGCAGTTTTTAAATAACTTTCACTGCAGAGTGCAGACAGACATAATGCTTTGTCTCCAAGACAAAGCCAGTATTATAATTTATAATACAGACAGTACGATAGTAGGCTACTATTATTTCATATTACTTAACTTCACTGTCTGTCTGTCTGTCTGTCTGTCTGTCTGTCTGTCTGTCTGTCTGTCTGTCTGTCTCTCTCTCTCTCTCTCTCTCTCTCTCTCTCTCTCAATTCAATTCAATTGGCTTTATTGGCATGAAATTGTACAAATGTTGCCAAAGCACAAATATGACAAACAACAAACAAACAACATAACAATATAAATCAATGAAATTACAGTATATAAACAAAGGAGATGGTGTGGAAAAGTAAAACATTGTGTATATATACAGTTTGTGTCCTACTGGTCCCTTTTCTTGTGACAAGAGTGTACATATCTTGCAGCTAAAACTGCACATTCTTTCTGTTCTCCTAGAAGGAGTGGCAGTTTCTCTTTTTCTGTCATATTTCTAAATTCAGGGCAAATTATTTCCATTTTTGGGAAGAACTCCTCCCTAATGTTTGCGTATTTTTTACATTGTGTCAGGAAGTGTAATTCTGTCTCTACTGCTCCCTCATCACAATGACAGCACAGCCTCTCCTCTCTGGGCAGCCAGGTCTGTCTGTGTCTGCCCTTCTCTATCGCCAAGCCATGATCACTCAGTCTGTACATTGTCAATGTCTTTCTCAGGTTTTTGTCAGTTACTGTGCTTAAATAATCTGCCACAGTATACTGTCTGTTTAGGGCCAAATATGTTTCTAGTTTGTGTTGTGATTGTGTAAGTTCATTCCAATAATTTATGTATTTTTCTTTTTCTTTAGTCATAATTTGGTTAGGTCTGATCTTCTGAGTGATAGTGTGGTCAGGCTGTCTGGGGTTTGATATCAGAAGGTGAGAGGTCAGCTAGTTTCATGACCATTTGACTGAGAGGGCTACTTTGTATGTTCAACTCTTGGTAGGCAAGGGCTTTATATTGGTAACAGGCGGGGTCACTCTTTTTAATATGGCTCCAGAATTTGATACATCTTTTTTGTACATTTAAAATCAAGGGGTATTGGCCTAATTCAGCCCTGCATGCAGAGTTTGGGCTTTTTCTTTGAACCCGGATTATAGTTTTGCAGAACTCTGCATGCAGGATTTCAATTGGATTTTTGTCCCATTTTGCCCAATCTGTTTGTAATAAAGGTCCCCATACCTCACTGCCATACAGTGCAATGGATTCTATAACTGATTTAAATATTTTGAGCCATGTCCTGATTGGAATTTGGATTTGAACTGAACGCTTGATGGCATAAAAAGCCCTTTTTGCCTTCTCTTTGAGTTCCTTCACAGCTGAACAGAACTCTCTCTCTCTCTCTCTCTCTCTCTCTCTCTCTCTCTCTCTCTCTCTCTCTCTCTCTCTCTGTGTGTGGACAGCTTTACGCGCTGAGCGCAGATAGGAGCCAGGGAGGGCAAATGGCGGGGTTTCGGAATGGGGGTTTACCCTCTCGCTGGTTTAGACGTGGCGCACTTTCTCCTCCATTATAGTTTAGTGTTATGATCACACCGCAATCAATATGGGATCGATTGCAAATAATATATCATTCCAAATAATCAGTTTGTAGGCTATCTCTGTCAAATACTGTAATTTCAATAGGCTAAAGCTGAAGATACTGTGCGCCTCGTTATTACCGGATTTCCAGTTGGTTGTGATTTATTTTTCTTTTGCTCTCCCCTCTATAAAAGTAGGCTAGTCAACTGTGTTTTGTTCAGAGTACCTGCTCCCCCCCTCCCACACACAAAAAATAAAATAAAATAAAAAGGGTGTTTTTTTTCTTCGCCAACTACTTTTTCATAATTTGAAACTGTCAACTACAATTACAACTGTCATCTGCAGTATGCCTATTCCACCCATAAAAACCTTTTTATATTCAACAATGTTAACAGTAACAGTTGCAGAATGCACCTCTTTGGGAAGATTAAAATGGGTTCCCAAACTATCTATAAACTAAACTATTATGATTATGTTGTGCAGTCGCAAACTGGGTACTTTATTTACAGTGGTGAAAATCTTAACGCACGCAAGCCAGGCCAGCTGATTCTCGTCTCAGTCTGTGATGAGCCACGTCCACACAGACATCAAAGGGGGTTTGAGGCGAGCCCCTGCTTTGGTAAAATAAATGCAAATGTCCCCGGGCCCTTTCCATATGTATTCAAGATAATGCAGCCTTTCTTTACATTTCTAAAATGCCCTTATAAATGTCTGCCTCTGCCTCTCTTCTCTGCACGTCGCTGCCTGTGATTATTCTGATGGGCAGCCGTCAGCCGAGCGCTGCGCGCAGGAGGAACTTTTTGTGATGAGCTGTGGTGTCGTGGACACTAAACTGGACAGGACAGTAACACTCTAACACACGTAGGCTACACTACAGTACTCGACATGTTGGTGTTTGTTGTGGATTGGATAACACTGTGATTGTTCAGTTTGGGACTGAGGCTGAGCTGAAAATCTAACTGTTCTACATGACGCACGGCGCACCGCAATGGCTTTCACCTCTCGGTCCTCGGAGCGGCGGCTATTCAGTGCTATTCAGTTCAAGATTTCCACGCACGGCACGCGTCACAACTCCCCGCTGATGGCTCGCCTGTTCAGAGAGGCGGGCGAGCTCTTCAGCCGTCGCTCACTGCGCTGCTGCGCTCTGTCAAACGTTGGTTCGGATCGGTCCAAATCTCCTCGGTTCCATTTCGGCTCGGATCCCATTTTATGGACTCGTGCTATACTCTACTGAGTATAGTGCGCGCACGCTGCGAGCGTCGCACTGCAAAGCAGAGTAATGCTGCGCAAATATAGCCTATTTATATATAATTTTAAAATACCCAGCAGAGCATTTGGGAATTTTAAAATACCCAGCAGAGCATTTGGGAAGGCATAGCCTCCCCTGGCCTCCCCTACCCGCCGCCCATGCACGTTTATATAACTAATTATATAGTTATATAACACTTTTTTTGTTTTCGGAATGGAGGTGCTTTTAATGTTTGTAGAAGACCCTGCCATTCCGAAATGAAGATTTTTCGGAATGGCGGGGTTTCGGAATGGCAGGGTTTCGGAATGGCGGGGTGTAACCGTCTGAGGTTGGTTTAGATGGTATACCAGGCTGGACAAGCTGGTCAGGCTGGTCCAGCTGATTTGTTCTAAGCTGGATCCAGCTGGTCTTTGATGGTCAGCCAGCTGGCTGGCTGGCTGGATTGACCAGCAAAGCAAAGCTGGTAGCTGGTCAAATGGGTGGACTGACCAGCAAAGATCTGCTTACCAGCTGGACATAGCTGGTGACTGGTCAGAAGGCTGGATAGACCAGCAAAGACCAGCTTACCAGCTATATATAACAGTATAAGTGTATAGACATATAGAGGGTAGCTGTACATTTCTAAAATGACTATTCAACCTTTAAAATTAAAAATTAAAAAACAAAATAAACATTGGCCATGTTGTCAAATATTAGAGGCAGAATTTGTGAAAATAGACGATCTCGTTGATCATGTAGATCTGCAAGAACCATATTAAACAAAATATAATGCCTCAAGTCATACAACTCAAAAGTATATATCATAGTTATATATTAACTATATTTATATAAATATACATTATATCATATTTATATTATATGAAACATTTGGGGTAGAGGTTCTGCTCTGGACACACACACACACACACACACACACACACACACACACGCACACGCACACGCGCGTCATTATTGTGAGTTGTGTTTTATTTGACATTTAAAGGAACCCGGGGCATCCCCACATCAACAGCAAACAAATGAGTATCACCACTTCCTAAAACCCATGGATCCTCTGGGATGCGGTCGTTACGGTCGTAACTCAAATGTTAACAACTTCTCAAAACATATGCTACTACTTGAGTCAAAGTACAGCTACTCCTGCTCAAATAGGTATAAGGCAGGGGTCTTCAACGTTTTCAGGTCGAGGAACCCTTAGTTGAGAGAGAGATGAAGCAGGGACCCCCACAACCTGTTCATAGATTCCATATAGTTTAAACGTTTGACAGCACAATCATCAGTGTATTTTGGATTCATGTCAATGTGTGTTTTCAGATACTTAACCGTCAATACTTAATAAACGTCACTTTTCACTCTTTACTTAATCTGTTCCCCCTCTACACCAAACCTCGTTGGCAAAAATAGCTGATCTACAAGCTCACACCGCCTTGCAGTGCGAGGTGTTGTGAGCTTGTAGATCTGCTATTTTTGGCTAAAGTTCGCAGAATATGGACGCTAGGGTTCAAGTGGTTAATATAAAAAAAGGGAGAAAAAGTTTCTATCACTCAATGATTTGGAGGACCCCCTGTAGTAACTCTGAGGACCCCCTAGGGGTCCCGGACCCCCTGTTGAAGACCCCTGGTATAAGGAGATGTCTGCACGCTTCAGCCAGCAGTTGGTAGAAGGGCTCGGCACGTTAGCATTCACCAGTGTCGGCAGGTTAGCATTCACCAGCACCGGCTGGTTAGCCTCATATAACTGGGACCTCGAAACTAGCAGGACCTCGGAATAGCGCTACACGCCCGTACAACTTGCATCAAAGAGAGCAATATCTGGGCACTTCAGGAGACAACCCAAATAAATGATTAGACTGGTCTTTACCTGGTCAGCACAATGGTTGGATTCAGTTGAGAAGCAAATGCGACTGAATTTAACCATTCTGCTCGCCAGGTATAAAGAGTAAAATTTTAAAACACTGGCATATGTCCTCAAAAGTGAGCAGACACTGAAAGACATTACCTATAGTTTCTTAGTTTATTTGATCACTCACATACATTTATCAGGTCATACATCCACTTATTCATTGTTACAAGTGATCAAAAGGAATAGGCTGAGGCTGTAAGCTTATGAATGCCTATCCTAGTATGCATGGAGTAATAATCCAGGGACCCCCAGGTACCTGGGGGGCCCCCAGATGTAAAAAATGACCAAATGTGCAAAAATGACCAAATGACCACCCCAACAGGGCTGCTCACGGGGAATTCCCGGGGACCACCGACTCCTGGTGCTCCAGAACGGATGTAAAAGTGGTGGTGCCCCCAGTGGAGGACCCCCTGCCACTGCAGCGCACATAAAATGCCGTAACTCGGGCTAGGAGCGACCGGGACAGCCGGGGACAGTACCTATTCGTCCGCCTCGGCGGCGCGGAGACCCCACCCCTCATTTCTCACATGGCCTTCTTCTAGTGCTACCATGAGAAGGATTCTTGCAAAACACATTTTTGGACACTGCTCCTACAATTTTTGCCCTAAAATCAATCAAATCGGGTAAAAACTGATCTGGAAAAGCCCTGTTGACTATCATGTTCTTTTCTGCTCCTAGACATCCTGCACATGGTTGTGTGTAAAGAGGAGGTTTCTCCTGAACAGGAAAGGAGCCCCAGTCTGCTCCAGGAGGAACCAGAGCCCCAACAGATTACAGAGGAACAGGAGGAACCAGAGCCTCCACACATTAAAGAGGAACAGAAGGAACCAGAGCCCCAACAGATTAAAGAGGAACAGGAGGAACTAGAGCCCCAACAGATTAAAGAGGAACAGGAGGAACCAGAGCCCCAACAGATTAAAGAGGAACAGGAGGAACTAGAGCCCCAACAGATTAAAGAGGAAAAGGAGGAACCAGAGCCCCAACAGATTAAAGAGGGCCAGGAGGAGCAACTTCACAGACCAGAGAAGCCTGTTGATGAAGACATTTCTTCACATTGTTCTGAAGTTGAAGATGAGCTTGAATCTGACACTGAAGTCACTGAAGACCGTGATGATTGGGGGAAGACAAGTGGAGATGTCCAAACTGGTGAAAAACCTTTCCAGTGTAAACTCTGTAACAAGATTTATAGCATGTTCATATCATCTCAAGATACACCAGCGTGTCTACACTGGAGAAAAGCCTTTCCACTGTGAACATTGCGACATGAGTTTCATTTCATCATATGAACTGAAGAGACACCAGAAGGTCCACACTGGAGAAAAAACATTCCACTGTAAACATTGTGACAAGAGTTTCAGTCAGTTTGGTTCCCTGAAGAAACACCAGCATGTCCACACTGGAGAAAAAACCCTTTAAGTGTAAAAAATTCCACTGTGATCATTGTGACAAGAGTTTCAGTTCATCATATGATCTGAAGAGACAAAAGCGTTTCTACACTGGAGAAAAACCTTTCCACTGTAAACATTGTGACAAGAGTATCAGTGTGTCTGGTGACCTGAAGAAACACCAGCGTGTCCACACTAGTACTCGAGTCAATGACTTGTCTTGAGTCAGGTCTCGAGTCCGAATTGTCATTGACTCTGTCTAGCCCTTGACTATTCAGTCTTGACTCGGACTTGGACAAAGGGACTCGGGACAAAAGTCAATACAGTGTAATGAAATAATTGTATTATACCCATATTATGAGGAGCCCTGTGATTTTATCACATTATGAGTTTGTTTTACATTATGAGCCATTATTACATTATGAGTTGCTACAAGGCTAAGGTTCACACCCGCATCCTGAGGGCCCCAGAGCTGAAGAAGATGGGCACTGGGGAGTTTGGCACACTGCATAAGGTGGGGAAAGCTTTTATTTATGAGAACTATCAAGTGCTATTCTTTTTCATATACATTTTATTCAGATCAAACGGTATCAGTAATAATATGGACTGTATAAGTAAGATGTTAACCTTCATCCATTATCCATAATACAAAAGAGAGCAATAAGAATAGTACACAAGGTAGGGTTTTATGAGCATACACATAAACTATTTTTGAGTTCTTGTACGTTGAAGCTTTCTGACTTAGTTGATTTCAAAACTGCTCAACTAATGTTTAAGGAAAGTAATAAACTACTTCCCGCGAACATTCTGGAAATACATTTTAAACAAGTAAGTGCTCAGACCACTCGAAAGAGTATGTGCATTTCAGTTTGTGGAGTAAAGATTTGGAACAGTTTGGGGATTAATCACAATAGAATTAGCTTACAATTAAAAAAAAGACTCAAAATCCAATGTCCTGGCTAAATACAGTAAAATATAGTCTTCTTTTTTTATCACATAGCTTATTAAATAGGTGTTAATGGCAATAGCTTCATAGGGATTTTAGATCCATCAAATGGTAAATGCTTTAATCTGCTACTGCTGATATATTTGGGTTTTCATTTACGTTTTATTTCATTTTCATTCTCTTTAGAAGGTAAACTTGTATACCGTACTCTTAACATATTACTGTATCTTAAACCATGAATATGTAGGATAGGCATTCTCGATTTGCTATTGTTGATGTATATGGGTTTGACTCACATGTTCCTTTTTTTGCATTTACTTCTTTATATGGTGAACCTGTACACCCCTTTAACTACTGTATCCTAAACATGCAGGACAGGCACTCTTTGGTTTGTTATTATGCTGATGTATTTGGGGCTTGTAATTACAGTTTCTTTTTATTTACATTCTCTTTATATGGTAAATTTGCACACTTTAATGTATTTTAAACCATTAATACGTAGGATAGGCATTTATAAGCTTTTTTTTTAGCTTCAGCCTATTCCTTTTGATCACCTTAAACAGTGATTATGCTTTTGTGGATGACTTGGTATATGCTTGCTACTGTGAGTTGATCAAATAAACTAAACTAAGCGGATCTACAAGGGCAATTGGTATGAATGTGTGCATTGTGTCGAATATGTGTGATAGATATGAATTATGATACATAATTGTATGATTGGTGTATGAGGCTCATATATGACCATATAAGGTTATATTATGAACTCCTATCTGAACTTACAGTATAGGAGACCATGTTTTGGTTTTGGTTATACTGTATGTCACTAGTGGAAAATTACCAACACTCAACGTGTCTGTCTTCTTGTTATGATCTGGGAACGAATCAATGAGTCCCACGGATCTTACTTGTCATGTACTGTATTATTTATATAATACTGTATGTAACTTCCATCTTGGAGAAGAGAGAGAATTTTACCAAGCTGCCACTATGGTATGCTCGCTGTTTGTCTTCCTTGTCTGACTCTTCAAATACAACAATTTAAGATATAGACCTTTGTCTTATTTTGGTTATGGATTTATACATTATCCATATTTTATTTAACTTATTAATTAGTTTATCCAACAATGTGTGCATCATTTTTTTTTTCCAAAACAGAATCTCCAGAGTGCTACAGAGTTGATGTATTTATTGTATGTAGGCCAACCCAGAAGTTATGCCCATCATGAGCTCCACAACAGATGTCTAGTTTAAAGATGGGGTTCCATGATGACAAGACACCAAACAACCTTCCATTGACAATACATTAGTACTGCGCCCCCAGTGGCCATTCTCACACGATAAGGAGAAGATGTTCACGCATGGTGGTGTTTTGTCGTTGCCGTGTCTCTTGGCCAAAAGACAGGCTGTGGTTGAGCTAACGACAAAAAACCAAACAACCTTGCATTGACAATGCATTAGTACGGCGTTCCCAGTGGCCATTCTCAGACGATGTTTCACGCATATGTGTGAGTCCAGCCCAAGAACGTATGGCTGTAAGGCTGAGGGAGGTGACTTCACGCCTGCAGCCATACCCGCCGCGAGTATTCCTACCGTAGTCCGTAGGAGACGGGTTTGCATAAATTAGAAGGCGCGGCTTGTGATTGGCTGGAGCGGAGGTCTGGAGCGCTCGGCTATGGTCACTTGGACTGCGCTTGCCCAGGCCTTGGGCATAAATATAACGATTGCATTCACCACGGCTTCGTAACTCTGGCCCGCTCTTCGCGGGCACTCGCGCCTGCGGCGCTCGGGCGCGAAGACCAGGACCAAGGTCCGCTGGCCTTCGCACCGCTTGCAATGTCGGTGTTGCAAGCGGTAATCTTCCTGATAATATTCTCTATGTAATCCATAAACATTTTTTTGGTTTAATCATTAATAAAGGTATGATTTTTCACTATTTGGAATGTCACACCAAATGATTTAGTGTCACACCGTATGATCATATCTTCATGTGTCAAAGCAAACTGTGTTTTAACCTACCTATTAGTGAGTACTGAACTTTACTGATTGATTAAACAATTACCCAGGATAACATGGCCTTAATATTTCTGAACAGGATATTATTGTAGAGCTTTAACATGGGATAAGAAAGAATTGTAGTAGTAGATGGATGATGAGGATGTGCACAGGAATGCTACGCACACCTAAGGGTCGATCCATACCGTTATAAGGAGCCTAACAAAGTTCGGTTCGGCACTAGGCGAACCCAAATATGGTTCGCATCTCCCGGTTCGGGGGGGCGTCAACCTACTAAATTCGGCTCTACGGTGTTGACGAAATGTTGTGACCTCCCGACTTCATTTCGGTACTCAGCGGTGTCTTCTCATTCATTCAGCCCGGCTTCACGTTCATATTCTCGGCTGTGAATCCAAGGAAACAGCGGTCATTGGGAGGGAGACACGCCGACTTCCAAATGCTTGTGTGGCCGTCTTTTGGGCATCGCAGAGCGGACACAAGTCAGCCTGGCTCTGGCTGGAGACGAAGAGTGGTGGACTGGGAGGCGCGCGCGACACACACACACACACACACACACACACACACACACACACACACACACACGCCTTTGCTGCGTGTATCGCTGCTAACGCGTCGCCGACCGTTTTAAAGAGAAACACAACTTTGCTAATTGCTAGTGTTCCGTGTTGATATGTTTTCCTTTTCCACGACGAGTTGTGACTGCGTGATGACATGCGTGCAGCAAGGGAGGCGGCACGTCTATAATGTGAGCTTGTAGATTAAATGTTTTTGACAGAGCTCGAGCCGAGCATTTGTGAGTGTGAGTGAGAGAGAAGAGACCGCTGGTGCTGCTGCCTGCTGGAGCTGCTACTCACTGGACCTCCAGTCATTCAGTGTGCAGCGCGAGGGAAGGCAAATATCAGAGCAGTATAATCAGAAAATATGTATCCGCCATGCAATGCTCATTCATCGGCCACAAACGTCGTCATGCCACGGACCTCCAATATTTACAAGCGACTTGGGCACTAGCCGTTAAGAAAGTATGGATGAAATCACCCCCGAACCTAAATCATTTCGGGTCGGGGCGTCCTCCCGAACCGAAATTAGTCGGCTCCTTATAACGGTATGAAACGACCCTTAGTCTTCTGCCGGCCCACGGCAGAAGGATCCTAAAGAGACAATAAGGCGCATAGCCACACTTGGAGCCAAGGCAACATTTTATTAACAACAATTAGTGGAAACAGAACTCAGCATTCAGGTAAATTGCTTTTTTCCGAAGTCTCCTGAACTTGAACACAGCATTTTGTGTTGAACAAATGTAATTAGGAATCATGACATTACACCACATCTCCACTAGCTAAAGAGTGCTGGGTTGCGCAACTCCGAAAATAGCTGATCTACAAGCTCTCGCAGCACAATGTGTTGAGAGCTTGTAGATCAGCTATTTTCGCTAGTTTTGTCTCGGGTCCTACCTTAACACTGTCCACTGTCCAGTCCAGTGAGTGAAAGTACAAAAGTATTAGATCAGATTAGATTATACATTTAGACTGTATTGTACATCAGCCAGTCGTATTTGGTGAGGGTAGCAAACCGGCTGCCTTGTTGCGGTTCTGCTATGCCACAGAAAACCTCCTGCTCTTCGTAGAAAATGCAGTCTCGCCCCTTTGGCTCCTCTCCTTGCTGGGTCATTGTTTAGTTTCTCCCTGTACTTTCTCGTTCTCTCAGCACTTGTCATTTTCCAGCTGACAAAAGAAAATGGAATGTATAGTTTAAGACAAAGAGAAAATATTGTTTAGATTGAAACAATATGTTAAGGTTTCTGTGAAGGGGTTTCTGCTCTGCTCTGTTTAAATGTACAAAAGAAACATGGAACTTTGTTATTTATTGTTATATCTGTAGTTAAATACAGTATAAATCATATGGTGTGACAATCAAGTCATATGGCGTGACAAGCAGACATGTCACACCATTATGATTAAGTGTCACACCATATTACGTTTTCTGCATTTAGGTTTACCTTGAGGCTACTATGTACACATTAGCATGCTAACAGCATGCTAGCTATAACAAAGCAACCTAGTTCTACATGGAAATATGACCAAAACTTCAAATAACTTAAGCTTTTTTTAATGAAAAGGTGTCACACCAACAGACATCCAAAGTGGTGAGTTTGTCAAAGTTTCAACAAGATGGCATTTCATGAAAATGTTAAAATCATAACTCACCTCAGACACCTGTCTTGCAGTTGTGCTGGGAGTGCTGAATAGCCTTACAGAAGAAGGACCTCTCTAGCCAATAGGTGTCCAAATAATTGCCTGTTTAATTTGTCCAAACTAGTGTCACACCAAATGATTTTGGTTTGGAGGACAAAATGTTTTTGAGCAGAAATGACTGAAAACATTATGCTTTGACTTTGAAAAGATATAGGCTCACAAATAGACTTTTTTTTTTTGCCTAAATTCATTTTCAAATGATTTTTAGCAATTCTTTTTCTTAGTTTTATTCAAGTTCCCACTTTGAGAAACAAGGTCAGGACAGTCACACCATATGAGTTTTGCCATGTTTGGTTGAACATTCTGAAGAAATGAGGAATGAAATGTTTTAATCTTGAGTAAGTTCACATGAAGCTTAATGTCCTGCACAATATTCAGAAGGTTTTTGACAAATATATTTTTTATTTATAGGGGAGAGCGGGATAAACTGAGACACCGGGTAAACTGAGACGCTCCATTTATCTTGGCAATGGAACACATTTGTGGTCATGTGACCATTATATTTTCAAGCCCCTTGACTTTCCCACTTGTCATGAAAAGAGAGACCTGATAGTGCTGTAGAAAACATGCTTTTTTCACAAAAAATTGTTTTTTGCATGTAAAAGTAAATTTTCTTGCTGTCAACATAATCAGCTGTTGTGTCAAAGCAAATTGATGCAGGGAGAACATTTTATATCATATATGTTGATGAACTACCAACTTATAAATCCATGTGATAGATGCTAGCTGAAGATTACCCTGAGTTGATACAAATATCCCTTTTCCCAAAATGTGGCTGTGGGGTAAAGTGAGACAATTGCTTCGGGGTAAAGTGAGACACTATCTCACATTATCCCAACATGAGAGACAGGGAGAAAGCTGTAAAAACCTGATTAAAGGGTGTACCAAACTAGTCTCAGTTGATTCTGATGTATTTTCCCCTGTAGAATCCATTTTTGATATATATTTATTTGTATTGTGCATAATTAATGAGATAATTAGCATATTTGACTACATATGCTAATTATTTCATTAGTTATGCACAATACAACAATATACTTTGCAGAAATAGATTCTACAGGAAAAATTACATAAGGATCAACTGAGGAAAGTTTGGTAAACCCTTCTATACATTTTTTATAGGGTTTTTAGTTTTTTCCTTCTGCCCATGTGTCACATTATTTGACACATGGGTGGAAATGACAGGACAAAGCCTATTAAAAGAATGTCTGCTATGTACATTTTTGTATTGCGCATATTTAACCCGGTTAACCGTGTTTTTGTGTTTTTATGGTAGTTTTAAAGTGAAAAAGTGAGTGGATCACTTTACCCTGTTGATTTCTCTGGTCTGTCTCAGTTTACCCCGGTCCTGGGGTAAACTGAGACACAAGACCTTTTAAAACAATCATATTTTCTCTGCCTTTTGTCTTGAATATGTTCTGATATCTTCCATTGTTAGGAAACATCCCAAATTACTGGGAAATGTGTACATTTTTACTGATATATCTTTTAGTTCGCCTAGAGGGGAGCAAATGTAAAAAAGTCAGTTTACCCCGCTCTCCCCTACATGTTTGACACCGAGGACATCGAAAACGTTACGTCACGTCACCCACCCACATATCTAACCATAAAACGAGCGCTCCTTCAAACACCGTCTCCTACGTTTGGAGCATACCCGCCTCTCTCTTCAAGAGCTGCGTGAACTGAGCAAATATAGAACTACCGGTGGTAGAGAGAGAGTCAGAAAATATAAGACTTCCGGTTTGATTTATTCGCCTTCAAAATAAAATGCTCGTATAATAAATTAGGCATTTGAACAAAGTCATATAACAAAAAATATGTTTGTGTAAAAAAAGTTTAAACAAAACATATATCTAAATAGATGATGTTCACTGGAGTGCATATCCTTTACAAATTGGACACTGGAGAACAGACAGCTCTTCGTGTCAGAACTTTGGACACACGTTCGGGGAGACCTCCTCTACCACACCACACTGTCTGCTAAGCAGGAGAGGCGGCATTGCAAAATTTGCTGGCCTACCAGTGCAGCCAGGTGCTAAAAAAGGACTCAAATGGCACTGTTTTCCGACTCTAGTGGGCGCTGGAGAGCAGCTGGCTCTTCGTGTCTGCACTTTTGACACACGCAAGCGTTCACATGGAGACCTCCTCTACGACACCACACTCTCTAAATGCTTAAAGTGATCCCTGACTAATACGACAAATATGTCTTAATACATTATAATTGTCCTCTATAACTACAATGTAAAATTAAAAACACCTTAAATATTTTATTTCTTCTAGAAATAGCTAATCTTTCACTCAGTAGGAGCAGCACCTGGCTGCAGACACTAGGGTCCTGTTGATGTCCACGGGAGACAGGAACATCAACAAGTGGCAGGAAGTGACCTCACAGTGTCAAGTGACTTCATGCCGCTTGTGGAGGTCACGTGACGTCTCTGCCTTGCAGTCCAAGGCACTACAGTCCCTTTGAGCCGCATTGTCGCTATGTGTACATGTTATCTTTTATCTTTTAGACAACCCAACTCTACCCCTAACCCTAAACTTTATCTTTTAGACAACCCAACTCTACCCCTAACCCTAAACTTAACCTCCATGGGGTAGAGCAAGAAAGAGGTGTGAGGTCACTTCCTGCCACTTGTTGATGTTCCTGTCTCCCGTGGACATCAACAGGACCCTAGTGTCTGCAGCCAGGTAGTCTTGGCTCAGTAGGGGAAATGCCTGTCACAAGTTGATGATGTCATAAATGTAATGTGTCATTTTTATGGCAGGCATGTGCAAAAAAACAAAACACAAACACATTTGAATTATTGATTTGATGCTCATATTAACCATAGGAAGTATTAAGTTTGTTTTTATTTTCACATGCATGCCATAAATTCCATAGGGATAGATCACATTTGACATTTATGACATCATCAACTTGCGACGGGCATTTCCCCTATTGAGTGAGAGATTAGCTATTTCTAGAAGAAATAAAATAATTGAGGTGTTTTTAATTTTACATTGTAGTTATAGAGGACGATTATAATGTATTAAGGCATATGTCGTATTAGTCAGGGATCACTTTAAGAGTAGTTCATCACTTTTCACCTCACTAATGTTCATGATAAAATATCGCATTTTTTTTCTAGTCTCCTAGGAGAGCTGTGGGAAGTTCAGAATCCATCGTCTTGTGACATCATCATTTTCCCCAAAAAAATGTAATCAATATTTTTGAAAAAAATATTTAGATTTTTATTATCGCAAGAATAATGGCTTCCACTTTAAAATTGCAACTTTTCAGGAATAGAAAGCCTGCAGTTTCTTTAAGCTGGATTGGCAATCGATGGTGTCACAAGACGATGGGTTTCTGACCTGCCCACTGGCTTCCTCTGGAAAAAAAAATATAGGCTATATAGGCTATATAGTCTATATATATAGACTATATATATATATGAACATAGGTTGAAAAGTGGTGGATTTCCCCTTTAATCTATATGTTTAACGTACACGTGTATATGATATATCATATACAAATTAATCGTTTTTCAATGGCGTTAGGGGTAGGCTACTCTTATTCTGAAGAGATCGATACCGGAAGTCTTATATTTGCTGGCACTAAATTTGCTCACAGAACATAGCCCCAAAACGGATGCACTCCCCGAAAACAGCAGGGTGAACGAACAGCGTGTATCAAAACATGAAGATACAGTAAAGGTCAGTGTTATACGTTTGCGGTGCACAAGCCTTTGTATAATTGGTGTCGGACAGTAAAGAGTGACAGGCTGTCTCGTTGTGAAAACGGGAGAAATCCATGAACAATTAAAGTTTGTTTATGCGGGCTAATGCTAAGCTAAGGAACCTAGAATTATTATAAATATTTGCCCGTTAATTGATTGATTTAAGACTTTATTTGAAGTTTGCATAGGAAAAGGTACAGCTTCATGACGGTACAGTTCACTGGTACAAGGTCAACTAAAAGGAGACCCTAGAAAGCACTTGGCATATTTGCACAGGAAAACCATCTAAGTAGGCTATCTCATATAACATTGAATGACGTATACACAGACTCCCTAATCGGGAGATAAGCGACTACTTTGCATTAGATAGTCTGGAAAAAAAAGAAAACAACAGTGCAAAAAATATAGCAGTAGCCTAGATAATTACAAAGAAGTGTCACTGGGAAGGTAAAACTGGGCTAGGTTTATTTTTCTGCCAGTTACAAGTGGTTTTTCAGGACGATTTTAAATTAATTGTGGGCTCGCCAGTACCTGGCGAGCACACTTTAGATATTGTCATTATTTATCTATCAACCAGAGCATATCAAGTTCTCCTCAATACTTTGTCCGCTTTCAACTCCTACATACTTAGTGAGAAAATGAATGAATATTGCAGTTTTATGCAAATTATTCTTCTGCCTCTAAATCATACATGCAAAGTAACATGTTCATGGCATTTGGCAAAGATGTAGAGTGTTAGTCCAAATATCACTAAAACCAATCTTACCCCAATTAGCCAAAGGGGGGCGCTATATAATTTTGAGCAGTTTGTGAAACGCTTAAACCCGTTAGGATTTTTTTTTTGCAATTTGCATGAAACATTCTACACACAATCTAAGGACCTTTATCTAATATGCCTATGAAGTGCACACACACAAAAAATAATAATAATAATAATAAATATAGCTGCAAGCAGCGATAAAGTGGCCAAAGCCAAAAACACCTCAAATCATGAACACAGCCTGCAATGTGCGTGAAATCTTGCAAGCACATTCCCAATAGGTCAAGGAACAGAGAGATACCACCCTTCTCACATTGGCCTGTTATAGCGCCACCAGCGGGTCAACTTTTGCACAACACATTTTTGGAACAAAATGGACCAATCTTTGACGTCAGTAACGTCAAAGAGAGCACTGCCTGCGATCTTGACATTTTGTACTTTTATAGCCATTGTTTTCTGGCTTGAAGCGAGCCCACAATTGTTTCGAAGGAACAATATTTTCTAGTGAGAACTTGATATTGTCATATCAAGTTTTCCTCAAAACTTCGGTTCCTTTCTACTCCTACATACTTAGTGAGAAAATGAAAATAAAAACATCAATGTGTTCAGCTTACAGTGGCGACGTGTGCTATTACTTTATACAGCAATCGGCCAAATGGTGGCGCTGTAGGAAGCCTTCGAAAGTGCGAACTTTGAACAGGTAGAGCTCATGCTGTGTTATACATACAGCCATGAAACCTGTATACACTTATGCGTCTCCTCATGCCGAACAACTTTTACCCTCTAACTTTTGACCTCTGACCTTTAGGTCTCCCACAATTCGGAATTATATGAAAAACAGTAAAAATCTATCTCCTCCTGGGATTTTCACGTCAAGTGCACAAAACTTTTTTCACATGAACTTTGGACCAATACGGTCAGATTGATCAACCAGATTTTTTTTAAAGTGAAATATAATTTTTTAATAATTCCATCAATATTGCGGTTTTATGCAAATTATTCTTCGGCCTCTAAATCATACATGCAAAGTTACACGTTCATGGCATTTGGCAAAGATGTGGAGGGTTAGTCAAAGTATCACTGAAACCAATTTTATTCCAATCGGCCAAAGGGGGGCGCTATACGAAGCGTTTGAAAATTCAAACTTCAAACGGGCATAAGTCATGACTCGTTTTGTTTGAAGACATGCAACTTGTTACATGCGTGCTTTGACTCGAGCGGAAGACATCTGTGTCGTTGTTAAGTAAGCTCCGCCCTTCGATTTTCCGCCATATTGAGCAGTTTGTAAAACGCGTAAACCTGCTTTTATTCTGGAATTTTCGCTCCACGTGCACAAAACTTTTTTTACGTGAACTTTGGACCGATATCTAAAGATCTGTCAGATCGGATTTCTTTAAAATTGAAACATGCTTTTTTAAATAAATTCAATGAATATTGCAGTTTTATGCAAATTATTCTTCTGCCTCTAAATCATACATGCAAAGTAACATGTTCATGGCATTTGGCAAAGATGTAGAGTGTTAGTCCAAATATCACTAAAACCAATCTTACCCCAATTGGCCAAAGGGGGGCGCTATATCATTTTGAGCAGTTTGTGAAACGCTTAAACCCGTTAGGATTTTTTTTTTGCAATTTGCATGAAACATTCTACACACAATCTAAGGACCTTTATCTAATATGCCTATGAAGTGCACACACACAAAAACATTATAATAATGAATATAGCTGCAAGCAGCGATAAAGTGTCCAAAGCCAAAAACACCTCAAATCATGAACACAGCCTGCAATGTGCGTGAAATCTTGCAAGCACATTCCCAATAGGTCAAGGAACAGATACCACCCTTCTTACATTGGCCTGTTATAGCGCCACCAGCGGGTCAACTTTTGCACAACACATTTTTGGAACAAAATGGACCAATCGTTGACGTCAGTAACGTCAAAGAGAGCACTGCCTGCGATCTTGACATTTTGTGCTTTTATAGCCATTGTTTTCCGGCTTGAAGCGAGCCCACAATTGTTTCGAAGGAACAATATTTTTCTAGTTAATATTTAAGACTGTGCATCACACATTGAACTGAAAAATAAGAAGACAAAAATACTGTTATTGTTGAAGTTGATTTTAAGTGTTATTTTTCTTCACAAATCCTGATGAAACTCTGGTATTCTATTATAGTTTCATTCCAGAGTCTGTGGAGTCCAGACTGCAGGACGGTGAAACGAGAACACCAGCCAGAGCTCAGTACGTTTTTTTTTTTTTTTTTTTTTTTTCTACTCAGGGCACCCCTGTAAATAATGTTTTCATCCAGAGTTAGGGCTGAAGTATTTATTTAATTTTTTTTAGCTCACATTGTTACATGACGCAGCTCCACAAATCATGTTCAGTCCAGATTTAACTCTAAAAAGGCTCTAATTCGTTCTCCTGCAGTCTGCTATAGGCTACCACCAACATGTGGAACGCCCTACCACATGCTTTAAATGAGAGCAAATCCCGACTCTTTCAAAATAGGTCTGAAAGGTCACCTACAGACGGCTGCCTCTCGAACCTCGTAATAAACTAAGCCCATACCTATACCTCCCCTTTTCCATTGTAAATAGCTCTTATTTCTCTATTATTTATTCTTCCCTTGTTATTGTTTATGCCTGCTTTTTCCCCCCCTTTTGTTACTGATAATTTACCTACCTACGTTTAACCACTTGAACCCCTGCATCCCTATTCTGCGGGGAAGGTTCACCAAAAGTAGCTGATCTACAAGCTCACAACACGTCTCAACGGTACACGTTGTGAGCTTTTTAGATCTGCTATTGTTTTGGTGAAGAGAGTTTGCTGTAGATGGAAAAAGAACTCATCAAGTGCAGTGCAGATCAGGTCTGTTTTACAGCATCCAAATGACTGGCATCTCGGCACCTAGCTCTGGTCCATCGCGTCTCCTCCCAGAGACGCTCTGACAGACCCGTCGGGAAATGGCTAGACTCGAGATTGTCGGCCCCTCCGAGTGCTCAACATCAGTCAAAATAAACAAAACTACTTCACTACTCACCAAACCAAAGGTTGTTTTGCGTTGTTGAAAGTCTATTCTCCGCGGTGGTAAACCTCTCAGCACCCCACCTACTCTGTAACATACATTATTTTTGTCATGAAATAAAACGCACACACCTCAGGCCACCTAGCGGCCACCGCAGATACAATGGTTCCCAACCCGGAAATAAGCGGCGGTCGAGTTGGATGCACTTTATTTCATGCCAAAAATAATGTATTTTACAGAGTAGGTGGGGTGCTGAGGGGAGGCTCTCTCCATTCCGACATGTCGCCACTCGGAAATTGACTTTCTATTGTCGGAGTGGCGACACTCCCATGGGCCTAAGGTTTAGGGTTAGGGTTAGAGATAGGGTTAGTGTCGGAATGGAGACATGTCGGAAAGGAGACATGTCGGAGTGGAGAGATGCACTCGTGCTGAGGGGTTCACCACCGCGGAGAATAGACTTTCAACAACGCAAAACTACCTTTGGTTTGGTGAGTAGTGAAACAGTTTTGTTTATTTAGACTGATGTTGAGCGCTCGGAGGGGCTGACAATCTCGAGTCTAGCCATTTCCCGACGGGTCTGTCGGAGCCTTCCCTGGGAGCAGACGCGATGGACCAGAGCTACTAGGCACCCACTTTGGGAAATCCTGGTTCATACATTACAGCTGCTAAACTGTGCTATAAACACTCTTTGTCCTTGTAGTGTAGCAGTGTGTTTATGGAGGAATACCTGAGACAAGAGGGCATGAAGGCAATTCATAGACTGTAAAACAAATATGGACGGTGTTAAGCCATTGGTTTCTATGCTGCAAAAATTCCACTTTTTTGTCCCTTGTACGGGTCATTGTAGAAATGGTAGGCCTACCATCTCGAATGTTATTGGCTGCCAATGGTCACGTGCAACCGCAGGGATACTTGGGAGAATGTGGTGTTGAGCTTCCCAGATAAAGCACACGAAGAAGAACCATCACAAGCCTATGATCACAAGCCCCTCCTACAGCACACCCTGCTTTAACATCAAATATAACATAAATTGGTCCATATTTTCACATAACGCATATCATGGTGATTGAAACAAGGCTTTAAACTAGCGACAGGAACCATGAAGTACCTATGAAAATGTTTATTAAGGTAAGAAAATTGAATGTATATGTTCGGGGGGAATATAATGGAACCAATGGAGAACATGTTGCTTCTGGTACCAGAACAGCGCGACTAGTGGCCAATCATAGGAATTTTATGTTCCGTGTTGCTTCATTTTAAATCCTGACGCCTGTCCCCCTGAGTGCTATTTAACACTTAGGCCTACCAAAAGAATATTCTGGTTTCCGGTAGGCGACCGACCCTATTAAATACGTGCGAGCGACCCAGATGTTTTTATTGGCATTTGGAGTGAAAAAAAAAGAAAATTAAGTCAAAATCCGACCGAGTCGATCAAAAACGTCTTACAAAAAATATATTTGGTGCGACCACATTCGCGAAGTTTAATCAAAGTTTTCTTTCGTCTAAAATATCAAGTGCGCAAATGTTTTGTTTTACTATTCATGCGTCATTCCGTCTGCTCCAACTCCAGCTGTGCTCAGACCGCAGCGTTACTAGCCTCTGTTCCCAATTCCCATGCATAGAAAGCAAGCAGGCATAGCAGCAGTGACTGGAGTGGAGATGCAACACAGCAGTTGATAGAAAATAGCGCCCGATACAAGCTGTTGTAAACCGCATGATTGGTGGACTCTCTGCTTTGAAAACTGCCTGATTGTAATGATTTTATTCCTCTCCTCCACGGCTAAAGGAACGGGGCTAAAGCGCTAGCATGCTAATGATTTAGCCACGTTCTTTCAGGAGGAAAAACAACAACAAACACAGGCTAAAAGTAACAAGTATGTAACGTCACTGCATCGATAAAGAACGGTAGGCCTGCGCGGCTGCATCGCTATGCAAGCAAATTGTCTTAATCTAAAACTTTTTAAGAAGTCCTCTACTACTACATCACTGTTTACTATGCGTGCAGTGTGTGCGCTGACTGCGCTCGACACAACACAGCACCAAGCCCCTTTTCGACTGCAACTTTAGCTAGGGTTACCAACCGTCCCGTAAAATACGGGATCGTCCCGCTTTTGGAAACTAAAAGACGTGTCCCGTATTGAACTGAAACGGGACGCTCTTTGTCCCGTATTTGAAGGTTGGGGGATAAATATGAATGACGGGATGATTTAATTGAGAAATGACAGCTATTCTGCCTGTCAGAGAGCTTCCACTCTGCTCTCCTCTGAGACAAGTGCTGCATCCCATTGCTGTGAGGGGCGCTGCGCTGTTTGTAAGCAGCCCATTGGCTACAGTGTTGCTAAGACACAGTCTCCGCCAATCCAATCCCTTCCCATGGGCTCTAGGTTCAGTCCATAAGTTGCCTGCGCGAGACGATACAAGTGCATGCGAGCGCGAGCATACGACAGTGCTCGGCTCAGAACACATTGTTTAATGTCTTATAAAAACGTGTTACAGAAGATTGTGTACAAACAGATTAGACATGAATCCATGATAGGTGATAGCCTAAACAACAAGGTGAAAAAGCAGGCAAGCAAGCAGAAAATGAGCCATGGATTGTATTCCTGGGAGTCTTGTCTGCCAACTAAAGCGACCCCAGACCATCCCCAGACTGGCTGGTATGTGAAATAACATAAGCATGCGTTGATTTTGTTTTTACAACCTAAAGGTTATTACTGTATGCCATTCCAATATGATTAAACTAGTGTTGGGTAACCAGAGAGTGGGCACATAAGAACCAGGTAGACCCGTTTTGGGAGAAATAATATATTTAGGAAATGGCCCAAAGACACCCGAAATGATATTGTGAAAGGAAAAATATGATTTAATATAGGAAAATACTCGTTTTAGCCAACTTTATAACCGAAAATACCCGATTTGACGCTACTTTCCTCATAAATATAATGAGGTGTCCCGTATTTGAAACTCTGGGAGTTGGTAACCCTTAGTATTACTTTCACACCACTACCCAGGTCCTTGTAGTGGAAGACATGTCACAAGTGGGCGGTGTGGAGTGGTGTGGTGTTGGGCCAGTGGAAAAGGGGTTCTAGTACACACTGCAGCCTATGACTGCAGCCAGGCAAACGCCTCATAGCGTTTGTCAACCTGTGGGTCGAGACCCCAGAGAGGTCACAAAATGATTTTGGGGGGTCCAAAACTTAATGTGCAACATTGTTTTCTCACTCAACTGTAAACAAAACAACATACAGTGTATTGAGGGTTTATGTACATGTCTAAAGTGACAACGTAAGGACTTTTTTTAACCTCTGAAATGACAAATTAAATTGACAAAGGGTCAAATTGTCAAATATTAGAGGCTGAAATTGTGATCTAAATCTGAAATAGCTGATCTACATGCTCACAATGCCTCGCAACGTGAGGGGTTGTGAGCATGTAGATCTGCTATTTTCACAATAGAACCGTGTTATACAAAATGTTATGCCTAACATGAACCATTTAATGATTTAGAAATTGGTAACTCAGGAAAACAGAATATATTAAAAAAGAAGCATATCGATCATTGCCATAGAAAAAAAAAAAAAAACTACCTACCCATCCTTCCCATGAGGAAATAAAATAAAATTCGTTGCTACCCATCATGCCCACAAAAAAATTAAAATAAAAAATAAAATAAAATAAATTCCCTACCTACTCAGCCCTAAAATTACAGCCTACCGGAAGACAAGGATTTATTTTGCTAGGCCTTACTACTGATCTGATGCCCAAATGGCCTTTCCTCTAGTGCCATCTGTTGGCCAAACTCTCCACTTGCATACAGTCTCAAAAATGAAATGGGCAGATTCAGATCATCATGAAACTTGATCAGGTGCTTTAATGCTTCCTGGAAGATTAACCCTAACCTGTTCCAATGACCTACCATCTAGCACCACCATCAGATAACAAATAATGACGTTTCACACAAGGCTGCTAGATTATGGCATAAATTATCTAAACTATTGTTGTTTTATATGATTATTTACTCCTTGAAACCAAAGTGTTGACAAACAGATGCTTTGGTTTTCCTTTTTTTCTTCAGAACTAAATATCTCACAGCTGAGATTGAGTTTTAGTTTTTAGGATTTTAGTAAGTGAAAGTGCAAAAAAATAAATAATAATAATAATAAATAAATACATATATTTTTCAGCAGGTAAAAAAAGGCTGGCTACAGTATGAGATCTATTACGATACAATACGATATTACACTATCATAATCTATTATAGTGTATTCTAGTTATCATAGTAATACATTAATACTTATATAGTGTATTAAAATCACAGTTATAATCCATTTTAGTGTATTATAATTAGGATAGTTGTAATACAAATGTATATTGTATTATAATCACAGTTAAAATGGTCAATTTGTTTCTTACTGATAGGGGTACTTTTGTGTAATGTAAAATGTAGATAATTTTAAGTGGTGTGGTGTGGTGTACAGTGTCGTGTAGTGTGTTGCTAAAGCTGCAGTCGAACTTGCAATGCTTCCTCTGTTTCACAAAACGAATGACACGTCAAACGACCACCTTCCGTAATCCAGAAGTTGGTCTTTTACTAACTCATTGAATGCCATTTCAAGATGGCCCAGACTGCCACTATCAGACTGCCACTATCCTAGATTTCTAGTGCACGGATCAATTTTTAGTGCACGGATCGTGCACGCCCATGCACCATATAGCATCATATGTGTAGTACTTTTTAACAGCTTTCAAACAAAAAAATCCGCTTGGAAATCCGTTCAGGCATTCATGAGATAGAAGCCTTCAAAGTCAGACAAAACAAACACTGCCACCTTCCTAAATTTTGAGTGCACGGATCAATCTTTTGTGCACGGATCGTGCACGCCCATGCACCATATATGCATCATATGTGTAGTACTTTTTAACAGCTTTCAAACAAAAAAATCCGCTTGGAAATCCGTTCAGGCATTCATGAGATACAAGCCTTCAAAGTCAGACAAAACAGCCATTTTTGACATTTTGAAAGATGTGTTTGTTATGGGGCTAAACATGCAATTTCACAATTGCGATCATGCCTAATACATTTGAGGCATTTTTAGAAATGTTTTTATACAATTTTTTTTTTTTTTTTTTTAAATGGCTTCCAACTCGGGCCAGCCCATGCAACGCTTTATATGTAATCAAAAGTATTTTAAAATCTATTCTAGCTTTTAATAGGTAGCCAGTGAAGTGAGGCTAACACCAGGGTTATGTGTGCTCTGCAGTTAGTGTTGGTGAGGAATTCTTGCTGTGTTTACAGTATATGTATTTAGTTAAAAATCATCCTAAAACGTTAAAGCCAGATTTGTCATAACTTCAGTTTCAAACACCCGTAATAACCTGTAACTAGTAACTTTACTTGTTTAGTTTAAAATAGTTGTTCTGTCAATGCAAAGACACAACTTAGCGTGGTGTTGCATCAAGTGGTACAAATGAGGCGAAGGAAGCGTTGTTTCGCTTCTGTACTCTTCACTCTAACTGAAAAATGGCAACAGAGGCAATGTTCGCTTCTCCATCACTTCAGCCTTTGCACATAAAGTTGTTGTGTAAGGAATTATGTATATAAACTCTGCACAAAAAGAAAGGAAACTTGACTTCGGTCCATTATATCTCCCCTTTAACTCATACAATGCCAGGCGACTTTTAGAGCAACTTTCTCACTATGGGCTTCCCTGCCAAGCGACTTTGGGCGACTTTTTCTTAGGGATTTTTTTTTTTTTTTTTTTGGACCCCATTAAATCTAGTAAACATGATTTCAATCGCGATTTTGCATGTTCCACCCCCATACAACCCCATCTTTATACAGGGCAGCCATCTTTGTTTACATAACATGTAAAACATAATGGCTATTATCACAAGAATGCCTGAACGGATTTCCAATCTTTTTTTTTTGTTTGAAAGCTGTGAACAGCCTGCACAAACATGGTGCACGATCTGTGCATGGGCTTGCATGATCTGTGCACTACAAATTACATGGAAGTCTATGGAGATTTTCTGGCACTAATGCCACTCGAGGGCATTTTTAATTGGCAGTAACTACCAATTTGTATTGTGTTTCATATCATTTTTACCTCACCTTTACAACAAGGTACAGATTGTAAGCATCGGGCCATTCGTGGAATGAGCACCACACCACAGCCAAACATGTGGGTAGCGCCAACCCAAAATTTGCCAATATTCGGTCCATTATATCCCCTGTTTAATTATTCCAAATGCAGCTTGTAAGGATCTGGCATTTGTGGAATGAGCAACACAGCCAAACATGTGGGTAGCGCCCCTCCAAAAATGGTCAAAATGGCCTGGCAGGCCTGCAATACTGTTCTTTTGGTGTTCACCTTTGTTGCTTGGTTCATTGATTGATTGCACTCTCTCACAGTATTAAGCCATTTTTACATGCTCAGTGTCAGGGAAGCCCAAAACGAGAGTAAATGCCAGCAGAACAGTATTGCTAGCCTTTTTCGCAAAACTTTGGTCGGCGCTACCCACACGTTCTGCTGTGTAGCTCATGTCTCAAATGCCCAATGCTTACAAGCTGTACCTTGTTGAAAAGGTGACGAATCAACGATAAAAAAATTACATAAAACACAATACAATTTGGTATTATTATAGGGGAGATATAATTGACCTAACTCAAGTTTCCTTTCTTTTTGAGTTTATGTTAGTCTTGCTGAAGCTTTCTTATTTTCAGGCATACAACTGCTGTATTAAAACTTTATTAGAATACTTTACTGTTTTCATGCATAGTATGTGTAGTAATTGACAGCATGGAGAGGTGATTAGATGATCATACAAATGAAGACGTTTTTTTGCCATCACAAGTCACAACACCCAGCGACCAATATGACACGATTCAAGCGCTAGAAAGATATTTTATATTTCGGTGGCAGTGCACCTTAAAGGACAACTTTAGTTTTTTTATAACAAGGGTTCATATATTAGATTGTTGTTAAAGAATATAAAAGATGAAAAATTATTTCATTTACTTCTTTCTATTGTTTTAGAGATTCTTATTTCAGTGTTTGGGGACATGCGTACAAGTGGCTAAATATGTCATTTTACACAGAATAAGCCCATTCCCAAGATACAACGCAACCTTTCATGGTTGGATGTGACTTATAGTAAGGGGAACATAAGAAAACCTGCGAAGTAAATCGTTACCAAGAAATTTCTTCACCAATGTGTTTCTAAAGGTGTGTAATAATATGTACTAAAAGGTTGAAATTCAACTCCCGGGGGAAACCTCATAAAAAACTGATTTGTGTTTATGTCCCATTCATTTACTATACAGGGAAAAAATACAAAAAATAAATCTGCTTTAAGTAGCATGTGAGGGGTCTAACTAGGGGTTTTTCATGATGCTGAATCCATTGCAAGCATTTGTTTTGCACGAAAAACATTCCATGGGCTACAAATGGCCCCCACAAAACGGTGAAAAGTGATGATTCATCACTAAACCATCGTTTTGTGGTCCGATTTTAGCCCAAGGAATGTTTTTCATGCAAAACACATGCTTGCAATGGTTTCAGCATCATGAAAACCCCCTAGTTAGACCCCTCACATGTTACTTAAAGCAGATTTATTTTTTTGTATTTTTTCCCTGTATAGTAAATTAATGGGACACAAACACAAATCAGTTTTTTTATGAAGTTTCCCCCAGGAGTTGAATTTCAACCTTTTACTACATATTATTACACACCTTTAGAAACACATTGGTGAAGAAATTTCTTGGTAACGATTTACTTCGCAGATTGGTCAAATATCTTTTAAAATCCCCTTACTATTATGGGGGCTAGAAGTGTTACTGTAAATCGCAATAAAGAAACTGCTGGCTTAACGTGTCTAAAAATACATACTTAGCCACTTGTGCTAAAATGCCCCACATTTTAGCACGGTTAACGCGATAAAACAATAGAACGAAGCAAATGAAAACATTTTAACACTCACTTTTTCTTTTCTCTAATTACAATCTAAAATATGAACCCTTGTTGTAAAAAACCAAAGTTGTCCTTTAACCGATTTAGTGCCAATCCCGAGAATACTCGTGAAAAGTACTCGAAAAGTACATGGTGCCGATCTCGAGTATACTCGTGAAAAGTAATATATTACTGTAACGGCGAGTACAATACCGAGTACAATGGCGGAACCTCCGGAGACGAAATCCGTCGCTGATTTGTCATCATCACGGCTCCACGAGCACAAAATAGTCATCCCATAACGTTGAGGTGGACGGGGGATCTCATCTTTAATGTCCATTATCTCAAAACTACACTTTAGAAGCGAAGATGGAGGCAGATGCTCGCTTATATAACACATGTATAAAAGCTCCGATGCAATCCAGCATGGCACCACG
Organism: Nannobrachium achirus; assembly: GCF_963921795.1. Lineage (NCBI taxonomy): Eukaryota > Metazoa > Chordata > Actinopteri > Myctophiformes > Myctophidae > Nannobrachium > Nannobrachium achirus. The sequence continues at coordinate 60,100,197 of NC_137822.1, forward strand.
TAAACAACGATCGGTTCCGGCGCAGGACCCGATGACGTCAGACCGGAAGTGTTCGCGCTATGGACTTCTGGCCTTCAAAATAAGATAACGGGAGTGAATGGGAGCCTGAAGGTGGCATCGTGGACTTTATAATCCGTTAAAGTCAGAGGCTTTAAATGGGTTAAGTAGATGATACCTCATTTTGTGCACGGATTACGGAATATGGAGGATGGAAAATGGTATTTACTAGGGATGTTAAAAATCGACTTGAAAATCGACTTATGCTCACCACGACAGCTCAGTGGCCTTGTGGTTAGAGTGTCCGCCCTGAGACTGGGAGGTCGGGGGTTCAATTCCCCGGCCGGGTCATACCAAAGACTATAAAAATGGGACCCAATGCCTCCCTGCTTGGCACTCAGCATCAAGGGTTGGATTGGGGGGGTTGATCACCACCAATGGGGATCCTGTCTGTCTGTCTGTCTGTCTGTCTGTCTGTCTGTCTGTCTGTCTGTCTGTCTGTCTGTCTGTCTGTCTGTCTGTCTGTCTGACTGACCAGCTCAGTGGCCTTGTGGTTAGAGTGTCCGCCCTGAGACTGGGAGGTTGGGGGTTCAATTCCCCGGCCGGGTCATACCAAAGACTATAAAAATGGGACCCAATGCCTCCCTGCTTGGCACTCAGCATCAAGGGTTGGATTGGGGGGGGTTGATCACCACCAATGGAGGTCCAGGGACTACAGATGAAAATTAGCCCACGGCGGGCTAACTCTGGCTCATTTACATTGAAGTGAAAACTGACATGTCCATTAATGAGCACGGTCCCTGTCAAATAAACAGATCTTAACTCTTAATGACTCAAGTCGAAAAATCTTTTTTTAAACTTTTTATTATTATTTTATTATTATAACTTTTAGAAAAAAAGTTTTAAAAGTTTTAAAATGTTTTAATCGCTTGTTCAAAAACGTTATAAGCGTTAATGTTTTCCAATTGTGCGAGGACCGGTGTGTGTCTGTCGGAGACGAGTGCATGTACTGTGTTGTGCATGCATATGCATCGCAGGGGCGCGGACAACTGTTTGAGAAACACTGCTGGATGTGTTTTTTTTACCTCGATCCTGCCTTTGCATGCATGCTTGACATGAAAGCTCGCTTGTTAATGGCAGCGTCGCCTCGTGTCTTCACACTGTGCCGAAGTTGAAGTTAAACTTGAATCTGACTCTGAATTCACTAATGACAGTGATCATTGCGAGGAGACCTGTGGAGGTTAGTCAGTGTTGAACACATGACCTACTTGTGTGGGGGAAATTGGCCTTAAAGGGGAGAACCACCCATTTTCTAAGGATTTTTTGGGGGTTTTTATGCCTTCATTTGATAGGACAGTAGACTGACAGGAAATGGGGGGAGATATGGGGAGTGACATCCGGCAAAGGTTGTCTATTTTCAAATTTAGGCTAGATCAGATCTCAGTTGGTAGGCGGTCGCCTAGTCTGCCTAACGCTGCGTACGCACCTGTTTAAGTTATGTGGAAATGGCTTGTAAAGTACATCCTGCAGTCCTTGGCAACACAGGAGGGGGGGGGGGGGGGTTATTAATAACATAGGTCAATATTGTAAATGGGTGGTTCTCCCCTTTAAACAAGAGAGAGAGGAGAGAAATATCAACAGAGAAGCTGTATGGCTGATGGAATATTTTCAATCTATCTGTACACACCCTTTTAACCTCCCCCTCCCCTCCCTCTCTGTCTCTCCCTCTCAGGAGTGAAGTCCCAGCCTTCTCAGACCAAGGTCTTCTCCTGTTCCGAGAGTCCATACACCCTCACATCTAAGGTTTTCCTCCATAAACACGACGACCTTTACTGCCAAATGCAGAGGAATGGACACATCAACCCAGCAGCCTGTCAGAAAACCACCAGCTCAACAACCAGCCAGAAACGAGGAGACACTGATGGACAGAAATCCTCTGGTCATCATCGATATAAGCAACCTGAAGAACTCAAGGCTTACATAGACTTCCTGAAAGACTACCAGTATGTCCACACTGGAGAAAAACATTTCCACTGTGAACATTGCGACAAGAGTTATAGCGAGTATGGTTCCCTGAAGAGACACCAGTATGTCCACACTGGAGAAAAACCTTTTCAACACCAGAATGTCCACATTGAAGAAAAACCATTCCACTGTGAACATTGCGACAAGAATTTCAGTCAGTCAGGTCACCTGAAGACACACCAGCGCGTCCACACTGGAGAAAAACCTTTCAAATGTAAACATTGTGACAAGAGTTTCAGTCATTCGCGTTCCCTGAAGACACACCAGTTTGTCCACACTGGAGAAAAACCTTTCCACTGTGAACATTGCGACAAGAGTTTCAGCGAGTCTGGTTCCCTGAAGACACACCAGTATGTCCACACTGGAGAAAAACCTTTCCACTGTGAACATTGCGACAAGGGTTTCATTTCATCATATGAACTAAAGAAACACCAGCGTGTCCACATTGGAGAAAAACCTTTCCACTGTGAACATTGCGACAAGGGTTTCATTTCATCATATGAACTAAAGAAACACCAGCGTGTCCACACTGGAGAAAAACCTTTCAAGTGTAAACATTGTGACAAGAGTTTCACTCAGTCAACTCACATGAAGACACACCAGCGTGTCCACACTGGAGAAAAACCTTTCCACTGTGAGCATTGCGACAGGGGTTTCTCTTCGTCATCAAACATGAAGACACACCAGCGTGTCCACACTGGAGAAAAACCTTTCAAGTGTAAAAATTGTAACAAGAGTTTCACTAGGTCAAAAAACCTGGAGAGACACCACTGTGTCCACACTGGAGAAAAACCTTTCCACTGTGAACATTGCGACAAGAGTTTCACTCAGTCCCGTTCCCTGAAGACACACCAGCGTGTCCACACTAGTGCTTCATCAGTGTTGAGTAAGTAGTAGGATATAAAGGAAATAGTATTTTATCTAAATAAAATAATGAAAACACATGAAAACACATGTTAAGAAAAAAGATCCAGGACAGTATTTTGAAATTGATCCTAACATAGTCCAAATAACCTGATTCTTCATCAGGCCAAAATGGTGGAAACAAACTGGGCTATTTTGCCTTTGCATGTTTGCAATTACTATTGTTTTTTCTTGACACCATCGGGTCTTCAGTTATTAAAGCCCTTATTCAATTGCTTCATTTCAGACCAGTCTGTGGAGTCCAGAATGCAGGTGAAGATGAACTCTCCAGACTCAGCCAGGGACATTTCTATTAAACAGGAGGAACCTGAAGACCACCAGCACCTCAGTAAGTTCCATGTGCTCACTCTTTCTCATTTTTAGTTCTGTTGTAGGGCTCAAGGACTGTCAAAATATCGTATCTATACGATAATCATGACAATATCTAGATCCATCCATCATTACAATATCTCTGAAAATTACTCTTTTAGGGCACTCGGGTGGCACAGTGGTATAGTACCTGCAGCCCCGGAGGTAGTGGATTCCAATCCACCGTGGTGCATCCGGCTTTCCCTGAACAAGGGCCAATTGTGTTCGTATGGATGCTCGGTTCATATGAACACAATTGGCCCATGTTTGGAAGCCGGGTGAGGAGAGTGATATCACTGCACATATTCCTACAGGCTGGGGTGGCTCCTGTCAGCAGGGAGTTTTGGGTGGGAGGAGTAAAATACAACAGCAGTGGAAACACAAACGTTTGTGCGGAGGAATTAATTGGTATAAAAAGGGCTATAGAATTAATACTAATTACAATTGTTATATTTTTAACATTCATTGCCTTATTACTTTTTTCTAAAACGGCTAGTTCCATTCCTTGACTCTGATTGTCTGGTTTCCCTTTAATTGCTGTGGTATATGAGACTTTCTAAAACAGCTAGTTCCATTCCTTGATTCTGATTTGCTGGTTGCCGTGGTATATCTGAAACTATAACCCACACCTAGAATCAGTTTATATCAAAGCCAGGTGCGTTATTTCTTTCCACAGTGCCGTGAGGCTGAACTAGAGAAGCGAGCGTTTGATTTTTTCCTCAGATCCTGCCAAGCGGGTGCTTCTAAGCACCGCCCACATGCATAAGACAGTGACTGAATGGCTCCGGACGGGGCTTGTAAAGGCAACAAGCGCCCTCTATTCTCCAGGCACCACTCGGCTGTTTAGCTTAGGTTTAGGCTAGCGTTTTGATTTGATGTTCACCCACATAGCAGCTAAATCTGGATGAAAATAAACATGTGTATGGATCGAATATGGTTCTTAACCCTTTGCCGTCCGAAATAGAATGGTTGTTGGTAGATTAGCCGTGAAACTTCTATTATTATATTATGATCTGAACCGCATTCATTTTACCAGACATCCAGCGCTATATCACGTGGTCTTCATCCCCCATTACCATTCCGCGATCCCCCGTTGTTTTACTCACCCAGTTCCCAGTGAAATTCTCAATCTGCATTGGCTTAGAGTGGGAGATTCGGCTGACGCATCATGTCCCCGTGCGTTTCGCGTGCGCGATCCGTTCACGTAAATGTCCCCTCAAATAATCCACGTGTGACTCAAGAGTAGAACTGAAAAGTATCGCTAGCATAGCCACCAGCACGGCTGCAGTAGAAGCACTCGTGAACAGACAGTAACCGAATGGGGGAAGGTGCCTTGGAGAAGGAAAGGCCATGACATCACTTCTGCTTCATGTCAGACCAGCCATGAGCTATCAATGCACGAGTGGTGACTAGGGAAGGTTAGACGATCGCCGATTTTCGGATGAAAATCATTTATTTCGGTAAATACGGGAAAAGACGATTGGCTGCCCCTCCCCCCCTAGGAAGTCCGATATAGTACGGTTTTAATATTAAGGGGCTCCCCATGGCTTGGAAAGGGTTAACATGAGGCTGATCTTACATAAGTGTTGTTTCCCAATTTTTTGGCAAAAAGAATTACGTGACTTTATAAACACACACTGGCTTCCGTAAGTTCCGTTCCTTGATGTGGCTGGTAAACAGTGATGGGCAGTAGCGAGCTACAAGTAGCGACGCTACATAACTTAACTACATTTCTCAGTAGCGTCACGGTAGCGCAGCTCCTTTTTGTAGCGTAGCGTAGCTATTTTTAGACCCCAGCAGTGACGTAGCGTCCAACAAACGCTACACGTTACTATCCCGGCAAAATTTGACTGCTAAATAAAGTTTGTGAGGAAAATAATTTCCAACAGATCCCCAAACGTGTTGAGAGAAGAGACTAAAGCAAGCAAGTACCGGTAACTGGAGTCGGTCTGCTGCGGCGATGGGCGCAGATGGGAGTGGCGTCTGTGGGCGTAGCGCGATGGGCGTGGGACAGGCTGCCACGAGCCTATAGCCAGCAGCTCGCCGTTCGGCTCCCACTCCCACTCTCGCAGTTTCTACCGTAATTACACTACTTAATGCGCAGGTCCGCTCACTATCCCGACAGGCCGCTGTTCCGACTAGCGTCGGCAGGTTAGTTACTGAGGTACGGTTACTGAGGTTAGGGATAGAGTTAGGGGGTTAGTTTTAGTGTCGGCGACGAGTGGCACGCGTGCCGTGGACCACCTCCAGGGACCCCTGGCTATATAACCTGGGGACATGCGGATATATAGAGAGAGAACGAGGGACACGGGACGGCCGCCGTTCCACTCCTATCCGAAGTGGGCTGCAGAGGCGGCGGTCCTCCGCAGCGGCGCGACCACATTTGCGTCCCCTGAAGCGATGGTCCCCGGGCGCCGTCCGTGAGCCACCCCGTTAGAAGGGTCTTTTTTCGGTTACACAGGGTGTAGCGCGGCGCCGCCAGGAGGTCCCCGGAGCTCCGCGATACCTCCAGGTGTCCCCGGAGGGCGGAGGTGGTCCGCGATACGAGCCACTCAGCCGTCCCACTCCGATGCTCTAAAGTCGGATAGTAGTGGAACGGCTGCCGCCCCGTGCCCCTGGTTCTCTACTCTCTATATATCCCCATATCCCCTGTTATATCGCCAGGGCAGGGGTAACTGGAGGCAGTCCGCGGCCGAGACCCCAAACCCAAAGACGGATGCAAGAAGTGGAGCGGCGAGCCGCTGCTTCCCTCTCTCTCCCAACACTATCGAAGACCTTCCCCACATAAGTAACTCCCATTCGACATAAGTAACTCCCACTCCCACCGTAACTCCCAATCTGAGCAGCAGCACAGAATCCGCCGCCATCTTTAACCTCCAGTTACTCCTGTCTCAAAGCAAGGGATATATGGCTCTTTGAAGTGAGACCGAGCAAGGATCTGTCTCACTATGCGCTCTCCACTATGCGCTCTCTACTGCGCGAACCGGATCCCATCGTTCACTTCAAAGTACTGTTCAAAAGATTAGATTCGTTCGCAGACGTCCCACCTCTCCCCGCAAAACACGGTGAGTTCAGAGAGCGTCTGAGTGAGAACTGAACTGGCATACAAGCTCACATCGCGTTGCAAATGCCAACATTGTGAGCTTGTAGATCTCCGGGGGGGGGGGGGGGGGGGGGGGGGGGGGCATAAATCAGGCTTGAGGCGCTGCAGCCAGAGATGGACATCAGGGGTTTCCGCCACCGTTATACAGTCCGGGCGCGCCGCCCGGTCTGAAATTGCCCCCGCCCGGCCAGACGTCAAGGGAAAATTCCTCCTAAAAGCGCACAGGCACGCGACACGGCTCTGGAATGTGTTCAAGAATGTCCATGCATCCTGCCTCGCTGCGCTGTCTATCAGCGCACATTAACACCAGATATATTTGTGTTACATAGTTGTTATTTTTTATTCTTTTGTGCTGTGCTGTATGGCTGCAGCGCGCAGAGCATACAATACCCCTTCTTTGCAAAGAGACTTCACGTCCACGTCGTCATTACACACACACACACACACACACACACACACACACACGCACACGCACAGAGAGGGAGAGCTTATTAGCCGACATGTTAACAGTGCCGCTATGTGTCCGATGGGACGCGATGCCAGATGAGAACCACAATAAAAAGTTTTCATCATCTTCACCTACCCTCCCGGCGAGTCAACAGTTTGAAAATGCGGATCCTACATGCTGCGCTACATTGTTTGGGGGCAATTGTGGAAGAGCAGACAGTGGTGGAAAAAGTACTCAAATGTTTTACTTAAGTAAAAGTATCAATGCTGCAATCAATGTAGAAGTAGCCTACTCAGTTACAAGTAAAAGTCAAGCTCACAATGAGCTTGTAGATCGGCTATTTTCAAATGGCCTAGGTATGTTTTATAATATAATCATGTATATCTCCAATGTAACTAAACTAAAGTTTTCAAAAAAAAAACAAAAAAAAAAACGTAGTGGAGTAAAAGTACAATATTTGGATCCTACACCACGCTGCACTTCACCGCCGCCCGCGAGCATGTTTTCTCCTCACGGAGAGGAGAGGAGGAGAGGGTGGCTGGCACAATGCAGCCCTGCCCTGAGCGGCGGCCGCCTTTACCTCCGCGGTGGAAATCCTGTTACCCGCGACTCACGTCGCATAAAAACTTGCAAAAGTATTTAACTCCAGCACGGGAGGGATGTGTTAGGTGTTGTGAACTTGTGTAGGCTACTGCATGAGAATCACGCACCACTCCGTGAGTTAGTTTCACAGGACTTTGTGCTTTACTATTTACGTTGGTTTAATGTGTAAGATTAAACATAGCAGCGCCAATACCACGTTACCTAACCCTACGACGATAGTATAGTGTCCGATCACTGGTCATCACCAGCACACAGTAGCACTAGCACTAGCAAGCTAGGTAGCTATGTTATTGTTCGTCATGTCAGACCAACGTAAACCTGTTACCCCGGTCAATACATAGGCTTCAAAATAAGAGCTTCTCGGTGGACTTCAAAACAAAATAAGAACGATTGGTACTTAAATGTAAAGTAGCCTATAAACAAGCTCGCCAACGTTTGGTTTAGCTGTGTGATGCTGTGATAGCAGAGGTACAGGGTCAAAGTAGCTAAACTGGTTTTGCTACACAATGTTGAATAAATGTGAATAATGATAGCATAATAATCTAGTTGCATTTTCCTTTTCCACACCAACTCATTAATATTTTGAGGGCAAAAATTATAACTGATTTAATCAAAAATCGAAATATGTTTTGATTTGTTTGTTATAAGCAACTTCTCTCTCTTATTTAACTTCACTTAATATTTTGAGGGCAAACATAAGAATTTATATAATAAAAATGAATCAAGAAATGCATTTTAATTAAGCGAATTAATTAATTAATTAAGCAACATTTTCCGGCTCGCGCGCAAGAATAGAATGACGATAGCAAGTAGTTTGTTTTCCATCATCACACCAACTGTTATCATGATGTTTGTGGTTTGAAAATACCTGATTGATTAAGACACTTCTCTTAACTTGTTAACATTTTTAGGCCAAAAATGATTTAAAAAAATGGCAAAGATAAGAATTAATAACTCTAATAAATTAATTAATTATCAAAAATTTTTTTTTTGTGGTTATCTGTATTTTACACCGGCCTGTCAGCTGGAGTAATATACCAGGTAACCACTCGCCTCTTGTTGCTTATTGCCTCAATGTATATCCAAAAGCACATCCTCTTATGTTTAAATGCAATGTAAAAGAAAAACTGCATCATATCACTTTACATTGTAAATGTTTTGCAGCTTTACATTGTAAAAGTTAATGCACTCTAATTATTGAGTGCAACCCATCATCTATATGAATGTTATTGGTCTAAGAGGATTTTGCACCAGAAGAGTCAGAGTGCGGTGGCAACAGAAAGTTGACCTACTCAAAAGTAGACCAATCACAGCTGTTGTCATCAAACAGAAGCACATCTGTCCATGAAAGCCTGCAATACCTGGTTAAAACGTGGGTCATAGTTGAGAATCTATTCATGTAAATGAATGTTGTTTTTCATGGTGTGGCTTGGTAGGAAGCAGGCCATCTAGAAATGGGACATGTGAGAACAATGTTTGTCAACCCTTTTCTCAGCGGGGTCCACCCTATGTTCCCCAGGTTCTATGTTCCCCACAGGTTAAAATTCACCAGGTTAGCATTCACCAGCGTTAGTTTTATTGATGTTAGGGTTAAGATTAGGGTTAGGGTTAGGGTTAGGCATAGTTTTACTGAGGTTAACGTTAGGTTTAGGTGGTAAATGGGGAACATAGAACCTGGGGAACATAGAACCAGGGGAACATAGGTACGGTCCTTCACAATGGCTCACTAATAGAGGGTTGGCTCACTAAGTATAGAAGGTTTTAGTCTTTCTATCGGATGTGAAAAATACTTTCTTGGCATACTGGCATTGTGCATTTAATTTGGCACTGATCAGTACAGTTGTCTGTCTAATTTGCCCAGTGAGTCAATATGAAAAGAGATCACTTAGGGGTATTACACTTAAAAAAAAAGAAATGGTAATTTTATCGTCTAATCAGGCTTTTATGAACACCCTGAACAGTTTTAAATTTGCTTGATTCAATATTTAGATATTTGATGTAAATGTTACCAGGCCCTCCAGGCCCAGGGCTTCTCCCCATTAGGGTTGGGTATCGTTTGGATTTTTACGATTCCGGTTCCGGTTTCGGTTCTGCTTATCGGTAACGGTTCCAAACGGTTCCTATTTTGGTTCCAAAATGGTTTGGTTTTTACACAAAAACTTTTTTTTTTTTTTTTTAAATTTTAATGTTTAATTTACAGTTTTAATGAATAATTTAAAACATATATTTTTTAATTGAATTTGAATGTTTAATTACAGTTTTAATGAAATATGACAAATGAAATCATATTTCAATGTCTTCAGCGATACTCTTATTCTGAAGAGATTAAGAAGTCGACCATCGTCTGGAAGGATTATTGCATTACAAAACTGACCACCGCCTGGAAGTCTTATTGCAGCTAGCGCAACATCTTATTCTGAAAAGATCGGCTACCGGAAGTGTTAGATTTGCCAGCTTAGATTTGACAAAATAACACAGCTCAGCGAGCGAGCGACACAGAGCTGAGCCCGCAGTCGCATCAAAACCCAAAGAGACACGCGGGGGTCCGCAAGCACTGTTGCTGTTGCCGTACAGGCTTTCAGATGAATGCCACGCTGTTATAAATGTTTCGACTCCATCTCACGTCTCTCTGTGGCTGTGCAGGGCTCAGCTGTACTGTGGTGGATGGGCTGCTAATTTTGCTAGCATCGCTGTTGTTGTTGACTGACTAGACTGAGTGGCAAAGCAGTTGTTCCCCGATTGTGTGTGCGCTTGTGTGTATGTGTGTTGGAGGAATACAAGAGCCGCTTCCCAATTCAGCGTGTGCGCCCTTCGTAGTGTAGCCCGTGTAGGGCTTGTCCTGTGAAGTGCACGTAATGTAATGTAGCCGGATGAACGGATAGCACGTCTTTTTTTTTACTGGTGCGTCTAGGAACCGATAAGCGGTACCGAAAGTAAATATTATTTTTGGGTACCCAGGAACCGTCATGTCCTTATCGGTTCTGTCCCGGTACCGAATTTCGGTACCCAACCCTACTCCCCATACACACCTATTGTAACTTCAAACTCCATTTTAACCATGATAGATTCATTAAAAACACCCATTGTGTTTTTCTGGTGACTCATACTACCCTCCTAATACGTGAGCACGCCGTGTTTTTTTTTTTTTTTTTTTTTTATAATGTTTTTCATTATTTTTAATAAAAACATGGCCTAAAAACGTGGAGAGCAAAGGTCCGTTTCACTTGTCACTTATGAAGGTAAAATAACAAATTGAGCTCTCATGCGGGCAAAATTTGTAAGAGCCCAAAATCCAAAATGGCTGCCATCAGCTATGACGAAAAATGTTCAATGGTTTGACCTACGGTGATGAGTAGAACTAGTTTTCTGTGACTTTTTGGGTTGAGGAATCCATAATTGATGTTTTAATTTTTTTAATGATTTAACCTGTTTTCTTTTTTTCTTTTGATCTAAAAATAGTTACACAGAGGTCATTTCAAAGGTCAAAAAGGTCAACCTTTGTCTTGTACAAATAAGACAAAAGGTCTTAATAAAGCGCTACAATTCATCAGAATCTGTTGATTCTCCACACTGACTCCACTCGTCATCAGTACTACTGTCATCTGAAGAGTCACATAAGTTAGGAGCTGCTGGGGCAAGGGTGTGTCGTACTGGACGGCACTTCCCATTCACAAGTTCCCAACCATAACCAAGGGGTATGGGATGCTCTAGCAGGTCGTAATGGAGCTGGCAAATTGTAAGGTAGTTTGTCCTTTCAAAATGAAGATTCAGTGAGTCATCTTCAGGTGGAAGACGGAGTGTAAATTGTTTTTATATGTTCCACTTTCTGGCCTGCCCACGGGTAAAAACTGATCTGGAAAAGCCCTGTTGACTATCATGTTCTTTTTCTGCTCCTAGACATCCTGCACATGGTTGTGTGTAAAGTGGAGGTTTCTCCTGAACAGGAGAGGAGCCCCAGTCTGCTCCAGGAGGAACAAGAGCCCCAACACATTAAAGAGGAACAGGACGAACCAGAGCCTCCACACATTAAAGAGGAACAGGAGGAACCAGAGCCTCCACACATTAAAGAGGAACAGGAGGAACCAGAGCCTCCACACATTAAAGAGGAACAGGAGGAACCAGAGCCTCTACACATTAAAATGGAACAGGAGGAACCAGAGCCTCCACACATTAAAGAGGAACAGGAGGAACCAGAGCCTCCACACATTAAAGAGGAACAGGAGGAACCAGAGCCCCAACAGATTATAGAGGAACAGGAGGAGCTACTTCACAGACCAGAGAAGCCTGTTGATGAAGACATCTCTTCACATTGTTCTGAAATTGAAGTTGAGCTTGAATCTGACACTGAAGTCACTGAAGACAGTGATGATTGGGGGAAGACAAGTGGAGATGTCCACACTGGTGAACAACATTTCCAGTGTAAACTCTGTATGAAGAGTTACAGCTGTTCATATCGTCTCAAGATACACCAGCGTGTCCACACTGGAGAAAACACATTCCACTGTGAACATTGCGACAAGAGTTTCATTTCTTCATATCAACTGAAGAGACATCTGCGTATCCACACTGGACAAAAACCTTTCCAGTGTAAACTCTGTATCAAGAGTTATAGCTGTTCATATGAACTGAAGAGACATCTGCGTATCCACACTGGAGAAAAACCTTTCCAGTGTAAACTCTGTAACAAGAGTTATAGCTGTCCATATCGTCTCAAGATACACCAGCGTGTCCACACTGGAGAAAACTCATTCCACTGTGAACATTGCAACAAGAGTTTCATGTCATCATATGAACTGAAGATACACCAGCGTGTCCACACAGGAGAAAAACCTTTCCACTGTAAACATTGTGCCAAGAGTTTCAGGGTGTCTTGTGACCTGAAGATACACCAGCGTGTCCACACAGGAGAAAAACCTTTCCACTGTAAACATTGTGCCAAGAGTTTCAGTGAGTCTGGTGCCCTGAGGACACACCAGCGTGTCCACACTGGAGAAAAACCTTTTAAATGTAAACATTGTAACAAGAGTTTCAGTCAGTCAGGTACCCTGAAGAGACACCAGCGTGTCCACACTAATATTTAAGTACTCGAGTCATGAATTGTCTTGAGTTTTGATTTGATTTGATTTGATTTGAAAAGCAGTAAAATACAATACAGCAAATCGAGGATTACGCAGAAAAGTCGTGAGACTTATTTCCGCTGAGGTCCTCATACAAATAACAATTACTAAGTTAAAAAACCAAACAAATTATCATACAAACATACATATACAGTACCTACAAACGGTACAACCATAAAACATAAACCCATACTCCCGTGTCTTTCTTAGACTATCGGGGTACCCTTTCTAAAAGACCTGCTTTTATCTTCTGCTTAAAAACCCTTACATTGCTTGTCAATTTGACATTTATTTCTAGGTTATTCCACTGTGTGGCTCCTAGGTATGTAAAAGAACCCTTACCTACTTTACCTTTAAAAGTTGGGTGGCTCATGTCTGCTATGCTAGCTCTGGTAAAGTGTGTGTGCACATCACTTACTCGCGTAAAACATCTCTTTAGATATTCTGGGACTTCTCCATATTTAATTTTATGTACCATGGTCAGTCTTGACATGGTCACTCTGGATTCCACAGGGAGCCAGTTGATTTCCCTAAATTGATTCCTCCCTATATGGGATCTGGGCTCTAGCCCCAGTATGACCCTGATCAGTCTATTTTGTGCTGACTGTAGCTTTGTCTTTTGAGACTTTAATAGGCCCTCGAACCAGGATGTACATGCATAGTCAAAATGGCACAAAATCAAGGAGTTTGCCACCGTCAAACTAGTTTCCCTATCTAAATATCTTGCTGTCCTTGCTAAGAATTTGGTCAGGCCAGAGACCTTGCTCAAGACCTTGTTTGCCATATTTTGGCCATCTAAGTTACCTTCCAAGATACAGCCCAGATATTTCACTGATGTTTTAGCTGCTATAAAATCAGAGTTAAGTTTGACCTTGAAATCGGTGTTCCTTCCTAATTTTATTTTTGATCCAAACAGGATTGATTCTGTTTTCCCCGAGTGTAAAGATAGCTTGTTGTCAATAAGCCAGGAGTTGACATTAGCCAATTCCTTACTCAGGGAGCTCTCCAGGATTGATTGGTCCTTATGGGACATTAGCAGGGCCGAATCATCTGCATACAGGAATAAGTCACAGTTACAGGCATCTATCATATCATTTATATAAATTAAAAACAAGGATGGGCCTAGAATGCTTCCCTGAGGGACTCCACATTCCATGGTGTTTGGGTCTGACAATACACCACTTACCTCCACCCTTTGCTCTCGTCCTGTCAGGTAGGAATTAAACCACCTGCAGGTTGCCATGTCTGCCCCCAGGGCCTCAAGCTTGTTCACTAACCTGTTGTGGTTCACCGTGTCAAAAGCTCGTCGCAGGTCGAGCATCACCATACCACAGAGCTTCCCTCCGTCAACCTCCTTCCTAATTTTCTCTGTTAAATACAATAAACATGTATCGGTTGAGTAAGATTTTCTAAAACCTGATTGTAGTTTGTACATTAGATTGTTCCTATCCATGTACTCATTTAACTGCCCGTTTATGATTTTCTCAAAGATCTTTGACATGGAACCCAAGATTGACACTGGTCTATAATTACCTGGGTCACTTTTGTTTCCTTTTTTATACAGGGGGAGAATCTTTGCCTTTTTTAGGTCATGGGGAAAAACTCCCTGTTCAATGGATAGGTTGAAGATGTCTGTGATACTGGGAGCTATCTGCATTGCTGCATCCCTTAAAAAGAGAGGAGATATACCGTCCAGGCCTGTGGCCTTAGTGCAATTTATCTCCAAGAGCATCTTAGAGACCGCTCCCACCTCAACCTTTTGCAGTGAGAATGAATTTGAACTCACTCCTTGTTTCTCATAAAAATCCCTAACCCTGTTTATGTCAAATATCCCAGGTGTGGCCGGCAATTTGGAGACCAGATCTGCTGCTACATTTGTGAAGTAGTTATTAAATTGATTTGCCACCAATTTGTTATCATACTCCATCTCTTCATTTATCCTAAGGCCTATTTTGCTGCCTTTTGTTTTTATTTTATCTCCTGCGCCAAGTTCTTTTAGGGTCTTCCACAACTTCTGCGTATTACCTTTATTTTCCATGATCTGATCTTTATAATGGGACTGTTTAGTTTTCTTAATGAGCCTCTGAGTCTTGTTCCTCAGTTCCTTAAAACAAGAAAAATCTTCTAAAGAATTCGTTTTGCGAAAATGTTTTAGGGCTGTCTCTCTGGCCCTGATAGATTCTAATATTTCATTGTTAAACCAGCTGCTCGACCTTTGTTTTATTCTTACTTGCCTGAGGGGTGCGATTTTGTCAATTTCTTCATGGAAATCTTTCCCAAAAGCTTCCCATGCTTTGTTGACACATCCTCCTGTTTGATCTGAAGACCACTCCCTCATGCTTAGTTGTTCCCTGAATTTGTCTGCAGTATAATTTTTATAGGTCCTCGCCAGGACAGTTTTGTGATCACAAAATTTCTCTTTCATTACTTTCCTTGTACAGTACGTTATATAATGATCGCTTATACCGTACACAATTGTACCACTCTGAGATATTTTTGAGACATCTGAAGCTAAAATTAAATCAATGATAGTTTTAGATTTTTTGCCTATTCTGGTGAATTCTTTTATTAATTGCTTAAGACCAAAAGAATTGCAAACTTGTTCAAGCGCTTTCAAAGAAGGATGGGCGGAGTTTGCAACATCGGTGTTCATATCTCCCAAAATCAGAGTTTCCATTGATACAGTCACGTTAGATAAGACTGAGTCCAAGGTGTCATAAAACCCCGTCTGATCTGGAGGTCTGTAACAAGCCCCAAATAATATCGGTTTTGTTTTGGCTAAACAAATGTCCAACCATATGATTTCCAGATCGCTCATGAGATCCTCTCTGACATTAAAAGGAATGTCCGATCGTATGTATACACATACCCCCCCTCCTTGTCGGTTTCTGTCTTTCCTAATTATATTATAATTTGGGATTGTTTACCCGGTTTGCTGCCGTCTGGAACGTAGCCAGCGGCCGCTTTGTCGTCGGGTTCCTGCCGTCGTTCTGGAGCGCCTCACTACCCGCCGGGATTGACACTGTCTGGAACGCTGCCGGAGGCTGTGTAGACTCCGTATTGCTGCCATCAGACTGCGTGGTGTCGAGGATGTTTTTGTTCTGGAACGTCTCGCCTCCCGCTGAGTTTGACGCTGTCTGGAACGCTGCCGGAGGCTGTGTAGACTCCGTATTGCTGCCATCAGACTGCGTGGTGGCGAGGATGTTTTTGTTCTGGAACGTCTCGCAGCCCGCTGTGTTTGACGCTGTCTGGAACGCTGCCGGAGGCTGTGTAGACTCCGTATTGCTGCCATCAGCCAATATCCCAGCGAGAATGATGAGCCATTTGAACAACGGCGGGGGAAGATGGATCCAAGCCAGTAGAATGTTTGCAGCTTCGGGTGTTAGCGGAGGCCATATCAGCTGCTGCTGGATGAAGTTGTTCTGTGGCCTGATAGCCTCATTCGTCTGTGTTATGGGCACCTGAGTTGTTTCGTGTGGACCCGGATTTTGTTCAGGTCTCAAGTCCAAATTGTCATTGACTCTGTCTCGCCCATGACTATACAGTCTTGGACAAAGGGACTCGGGACCAGACAGTGTTGCTGCGAGGATAACGTCGCTCTGGAACGTCTCGCTGTCCGTGTTGGTCGTGGTCTGGAACGCAGCCGGTGCCTGTGCAAACACCGGATTCCTGCCATCAGCCAATATCCCAGCGAGAATGATGAGCCATTTGAACAACGGCGGGGGAAGATGGATCCAAGCCAGTAGAATGTTTGCAGCTTCGGGTGTTAGCGGAGGCCATATCAGCTGCTGCTGGATGAAGTTGTTCTGTGGCCTGATAGCCTCATTCGTCTGTGTTATGGGCACCTGAGTTGTTTCGTGTGGACCCGGATTTTGTTCAGGTCTCAAGTCCAAATTGTCATTGACTCTGTCTCGCCCATGACTATACAGTCTTGGACAAAGGGACTCGGGACTCTTCCCCAACCGAGTCTACTAGAGACAAGAGTCAATACAGTGTAATGAAATATTTATATTATACAAGGAGCCCTGTGATTTTATTACATTATTAGTTTGTTTTACATTATGAGCCATTATTACATTATGAGTTGCTACAAGGCTATGGTTCACACCCACAGCCTGAGGCCCCCAGAGCTGAAGAAGATCCAAGTACTGGGCACTGGGGTGTTTGGCATAAGGTGGGGAAAGCTTTTATTTAGTGCTATTATCAAGTGCTATTCTTTTTTATATACATTTTATTCAGATCAAACGGTATCAGTAATAACTAGAAAATATTGTTCCATCGAAACAATTGTGGGCTCGCTTTAAGCCAAAAACAATGGCTTTAAAAGTACAAAATGTCAAGATCACAGGCAGTGCTCTCTTTGATTTGAGGCATTTTATTCCAAAAAGGTGTTGTGCAAAAGTTGACCCGCTGGTGGCGTTATAACGGGCCAATATGAGAAAGGTGGCATATGTTCCTTGACCTATTGGGAATGTGCTTGCAATATTTCACACACATTGCAGGCTGTGTTCATGATTTGAGGTGTTTTTGGCCTTGGCCACTTTATCGCTGCTTGCAGCTATATTTATTATTATTATTATTATCATAAGTTTTGTGTGTGTGCACTTCATAGGCATATTAGATAAAGGTCCGTAGATTGTGTGTAGAATGTTTCATGAAAATTGCAAAAAAAAAAATCCTAACAGGTTTAAGTGTTTCACAAACTGCTCAAATGATATAGCGCCACCCTTTGGCCAATTGGAGTAAGATTGGTTTTAGTGATATTTGGACTAACACTCTACATCTTTGCCAAATGCCATGAACATAATACTTTGCATGTATTATTTAGAGGCAGAAGAATAATTTGCATAAAACTGCAATATACATTGAATTATTAAAAAAGCATGTTTCAATTTAAAAAAATCCGATCTGACAGATCTTTAGATATTGGTCACAAGTTCATATCAAAAAAAGTTTTGTGCACGTGACGCGGAAATTCCAGAATAAAAGCGGGTTTAAGCGTTTTACAAATTGCTCAAAATGGCGGAAAATCTAAGGGTGGAGCTTACTAAACAAAGTCACAGATGTCTTCCGCTTGAGTCAAAGCACGCGAGTAAGCAAGTTGCATGTCTTCAAACGAAACGAGTCATGACTTATGCCCGTTTGAAGTTTGAATTTTCAAACGCTTTGTATAGCGCCCCCCTTTGGCCGATAAGAATAAAATTGGTTTCAGTGATACTTTGACTAACCCTCTACATCTTTGCCAAATGCCATGAACGTGTAACTTTGCATGTATGATTTAGAGGCAGAAGAATAATTTGCATAAAACAGCAATATCCATTGAATTATTAAAAAATAATGTTTCACTTTAAAAGAAATCCGACCAGACAGTTTGACCGTATTGGTCCAAAGTTCATGTGAAAAAAAGTTTTGTGTGCGTAACGCAAAAATCCCAAGAGGAGATAGATTTTTACTTTTTTTCATTTCAAAATGGTGGGAGTCAGAGCTTAAAGGTTGTTCGGCATGAGGAGACGCATACGTGTATACAGGTTTCATGGCTGTACCCCAAACACAGCATGAGCTATACCTGTTCAAAGTTTGCACTTTTGAAGGCTTCCTACAGCGCCACCATTTGGCCGATTGCTGTAAAAAGTAATAGCACACGTAGCCACAGTAAGCTGAACACATTGATTTTTTATTTTTATTTTCATTTTCTCACTAAGTATGTAGGAATAGAAAGGTGCCAAAGTATTGAGGAGAACTGTCTGATATGACTGCCTGACCTACTGGATAAATAATGACAATATCTAAAGTGTGCTTGCCTTACAGGCTGTATAAGTAAGATGTTAATCTAGCGTTATTATCTACACATACAGTCTGAGGATGGTCGAATAATTGTTTATAAGATCAAAATCGATCAAGAAAAAACACTGAATCTTTTTCACTGGACAAGTTTCATCCTACCGATAATAACACAGCATGACCAACCAACGTACAGTGCTGGTCAGACCACAATAACCAACTTCTCCCAGTGAGCAGCACACATGCATATGCACAGCGTTGCTTGTCCCCATGGATTTATATTTACAATCGGATGGAAGCGTGGACGAAAGCATGTGACATGAGATTGAACAAGATGGAGTCTAATATATTATTAATCTCTCAAGACAGACTCTGAAAAAGAGTGGGCGTTCCCTTTTATTTGACGATGGTTAGCCACATTTATATAATATTGATAGAATACTCGTATTAGTTTTCTAAAGCCCCCTTTCCACTGGCCCAACTCCACACCACTCCACACCACACCGCCCACTTGTTCCAGGTTTTCCACTACAAGGACCTGGGTAAAGTGTTGTGAAAGTGGTACTAAACGGGGTACTAAAAAGTATCCACTCTAGAGTAGGTCTGAGCTAGGCCACACAGGGCCAAACACTTCATAATGACTGACCACTCACTGACTTTTCATTTAGACTACCATGATATAGTTGTAATACATGATAATAAATTCTATTGTGTTATAACCACTATTATAATCTATTATAGTGTATTATAATTATCATAGTAATACATTAATACTTTATAATATAATTATAATGTATTATAATCACAGTTATAATCCATTGTGTGTGGTGTGGTGTGGTGCTAAAACTGCAGTCGAAAAGGGGCTTAAGTGCAGTTTGTCGGCTCAAAACACACGTCCTCCAAGCCCACCGATACACCCAGACTTAGGGGTGTTTCATACCGTTATAAGGAGCCTAACAAAGTTCGGTTCGGCACTAGGCGAACCCAAATATGGTTCGCATCTCCCGGTTCGGGGGGGCGTCAACCGACTAAAATCGGCTCTACGGTGCTGACAAAATGTTGTGACCTCCCGACTTCATTTCGGTACTCAGCGGTGCCTTCTAATTCATTCAGCCCGGCTTCAAGTGCATATTCTCGGCTGTAAATCCAAGGAAACAGCGGTCGTTTGGGACGGAGACACGCCGACTTCCAAATGCTTGTGTGGCCGTGTGTTGGGCATCGCAGAGCGGATACATACAGCTGTCTCTCGCTCTGGAGACGAGTGGTGGACTAGCTGGGAGGCGCGCGCGAGACACACACACACACACACACACACACACACACACACACACACACACACGCCTTTGCTGCGTGTATCGCTGCTAACGCGTCGCCGACCGTTTAAAGAGAAAAGAAGAGCTTAAACACAACCTTGCTAGTGTTCCGTGTTGATATGTTTTCCTTTTCCACGACGAGTTGTGACTGCGTGATGACATGCATGCAGCAAGGGAGGCGGCACGTCTATAATGTGAGCTTGTAGATTAAATGTTTTTGACAGAGCTCGAGCCGAGCGTTTGTGAGTGTGAGTGAGAGAGAAGAGACCTCACTGGTGCTGCTGCCTGGTGAGAGCTGCTACTCACTGGACCTCCAGTCATTCAGTGTGCAGCGTGAGGGAAGGCAATATCCGCCATGCAATGCTCATTCATCGGCCACAAACGTCGTCATGCCACGGACCTCCAATATTTACATGCAACTTCGGCACTAGCCGTTAAGAAAGTATGGATGAAATCACCCCCGAACCTAAATAATTTCGGGTCGGGGCGTCCTCCCGAACCGAAATTAGTCGGCTCCTTATAACGGTATGCAACGACCCTTAGGTTGAACACATTGTCCAGTCCACAGGTTGAACTTTAGTTTGCATATAGTTTACTTATCTACAAAGTGTATTGGTACAAACAGTTTCAGCTTCTGTTGCTGGCATTTTTCTGTGACTTTGGTTAAAAAAAAAAAAGAAAATCCACCTCATCAGGCTTATATGCCCTTGCTGTCAATCAGCCAGGCCTGGGAGAGGCGTGCCCTTGGTGCCCAAAATCATAATTAAAGACGGTGAAATCAAAAACATGTTTTTCACACTTTTAGAGCATATCTGTAGTGATAATATGGCCATAACTAACACTAGATTCAAAAAATGTATATCAAAGGTCCCTAAATGGGTCATTCTTCAATTACTTTCTTCAATTCACCCTTTGTCAAGTCCCGCCCGTTGTCCTGCCCCTCTCCACAGCCATTGGTTGCTGTGTCTTGGTGGGACACTCCATCCACTACCATGTTAATTCAGTTGTTTCGTATTGTTATTCTGTGTGCTCAATTCTAATTTCAAACTTGGTTTCAGTCAAATGGAGCTGCTCAGTGGCAGCATAGTGAATCAGCGAATCAGCATATGTTTTTATTTCTCCATAAATTATGTTTTAGCAAATTCAACATACAAAAGGCGGAACCAGGGCGGGACAAGGCAGATAGAGCCTGCTGGTTGGTCAGTCAGGGACCAACCAGAAGGCTAACAAAGGGTGAATTAAAAAATGACATAGACAGGTCCGCTTGCATATAAATTAACCTTTGATTGCATTCACCTGTTTGTTTCCCATTGCTGGCTCCCATTACTCCCATTACTCAGATGCTAAATCCCATCGCCTGAAGGGCAGGTCCCCTTGGATTGCTTCAGAAACACACAGGCTTCCTTTTCAAACTGAAACTTCAAAATAAAATACCCCAAATAGTCATGTCATTGGGTCTTTAACCAATATCAAACTAATACGACTAATAATGCCAAATATACTAAATAATCACACATATGATAATGAAAATAACTATAATCTAACAAACAAAGGCAGTGCAATAGCTTTTACAAGTATTTTTCAAAAAAGGTGCAGGAAATTACAGTTCAATACAAGGTCTGCTAAGAGGATTTTAAATCCATGAAAGACTATGGCTTGTTTCCATTGGGGTCCTTTGTACTCAATTCATTGTAACGGCGTGGTTCAACATAGAGCTTTAACATGTGTCACAACATCATTGTAATTTTTAACCAAACATTACCTTACATCACCTGTGATTAAATAGGTGTTAATGGCAATAGCTTCATAGGATTTTAGATCCCTCAAATGGTAAAAATGCTTTATATTAATCTGCTACTGCTGATATATTGGGGTTTTCATTTACGTTTTATTTCATTTTAATTCTCTTTAGAAGGTAAACTTGTCTACCGTACTCTTATAACATACACATACTGTATCTTAAACCATGACTATGTAGGATAGGCATTCTTGATTTGCTATTGTTGATGTATATGGGTTTGACGCACATGTTCCTTTATTTGCATTTACTTCTTTATATGGTGAACCTGTACACCCCTTTAACATATTACTGTATCCTAAACATGCAGGACAGGCACTCTTTGGTTTGTTATTATGCTGATGTATTTGGGGCTTGTAATTATTATTATTATTTTTTTTTTTTACATTCTCTTTATTTGGTAAATTTTAACACTTTTATAACATTAATGTATTTTAAACCTGCAGGCATGTATTAGCTTTTTTTTTTGCTTCAGCCTATTTCTTTTGATCACCTTAAACAGTGTACGTCTAAGTGTCCCAACACATTATAAAGGTTCTTTCAGATTGAAATGTGTTGTATGCGAGCTATTAAAGGCTACTTAATATGTTAATTCCATTTTCTACTGTAATCCATAGAAGAGCTTGCATCTTGGGAATGGTCTTATTGTGTCTAAAATGACATCAACAAGAGCTATCAATTGGTTGTTGATACAAGTAGGCTACACCTAATTACAGGTAGGTCTAGTAACTCTTACTAATGCCTTTAATTATCAATTTTACTTTATCTGTTTATTTAGCTGGGACATATGGTAGGCTATAGGCTATAGGCTATTAATGTATTAATGAAAATACACTGTGTGTGTATCTACACCAGGGGTCTTCAACAGGGGGTCCGGGACCCCATAGGGGGAGGCACCGGATCTATGTGCGATATATAGGACCATTCTTTTAGAATAAATTAACAACCCTCTCATCCCTTTTCTGAGGAGAACTTTAGCCAAAAATAGCAGATCTACAAGCTTGTAGATCTGCTATTTTTGGCAAATAGGTTTGGTGTAGAGGTAAAAATAAGAGTGGACAAAGTACAGAGTAAAGGTCAAATTTACTAAGTAAATGATCAAGGACATAAGGAGTTAAATGTCTGAAAAATATAAAATAATGTAAAAAACGCCCCCAAAAGCCCAGTTTTCAAACTCTAATGGGCGCTGGACAGCAGGTGGCTCTCCATGTCAACATTTTTGACCCACGCACGTGGGGACACCTCTTCCACACCACACTCTCCGCTAAGCATTGCTGCAACTGCTGCAGGCCGTCCAGTGCAGCCAGGCGATCAAAAGGCGCAATTGTCCGACTAGTGGGCGCTAGAGAGCAGGCGGCTCTTCGTGTCGGCACTTTGGACCCATGCATGCGTTCGGGGAGATCTCCTCTTCCACACTACACTCTCCGCTAAGCGGGAGAGGCGTCATTGCAAGTGCTGCTGGCCGTCCAGTGCGGCCAGGTGCTCAAAACGACCTCAAAATGCGCCATTTTCAGACTCTAATAGGCGCTGGACAGCAGGCGGCTCTCCGTGTCGGCATTTTTGACCCATGCACGTGTTCGGGGACACCTCCTCTTACACACCACACTCTCCGCTAAGCGGGAGAGGCGGCATTGCAAGTGCTGCTGGCCGTCCAGGTCCAAGCGCTCAAAACCGCTTCAAAAGGCGCCATTTTCAGACTCTAGTAGGCCCTGGAGAGCAGGTGGTCTTCGTGTCGGCACTTTGGACCCACACGCGTTCGGGGAGATCTGTGTGTGTGTGTGTGTGTGTGTGTGTGTGTGTGTGTGTGTGTGTGTGTGTGTGTGTGTGTGTGTGTGTGTGTGTGTGTGTGTGTGTGTGTGTGTGTGTGTGTGTGTGTGTGTAAGCATTCAAAAGAAAAATCATAACACATTATAAACCATTCTATGACTTACTGTATATGGTAAAGGATAAATGCAGTAACACTGTGTAATTACTGTTATAAGCATTCATGAGTGCTCATAATGCATTCATAATACATTATGAACCATGTTACATTATCTGCTTAACATATACTCTTACCAGCTTGTCAACACTATACTATATACTGCTTGTTATAACAAAGTACAATTAATATCATGCAGAATTCAGTTCAACCTTTTGGTCCACAACAATATTTTCTGCTGTTCATGTGGCCCCATAGAACCTTTTGAAGCGGTTTTGAGCGCCTGGCCGCACTGGACGGCCAGCAGCAGTTGGGATGCCGCCTCTCCCACTTAGCGGAGAGTGTGGTGTGGAAGAGGAGATCTCCCCGAACGCGTGTGTGGGTCCAAAGTGCCGACACGAAGACCCGTCTGCTCTCCAGTGCCCACTAGAGTCTGAAAATGGCGCCTTTTGAGGCCGCTTTGAGCGCCTGGCCGCACTGGACGGCCAGCAGCACTTGCAATGCCACCTCTCCCGCTTAGTGGAGAGTGTGGTGTGGAAGAGGAGATCTCCCCGAACGCGTGCGTGGGTCCAAAGTGCCGACACGAAGACCCGCCTGCTCTGAAAATGGCACCTTCTGAAGCATTTTTGAGCGCCTGGCTGCACTGGACGGCCTGCAGCAGTAGCAATGCTGCCTCTCCTGCTAAGCGGAGAGTCTGGTGTGACAGAGGAGGTCTCCCTGAACGTGTGCATGGGTCAGAAGTGCTGACACGAAGAGCCGCCAGCTCTCCAGTGCCCACTAAAGTCTGAAAATGGGGCCTTGTGAGGCATTTTTGAGCACCTGGCTGCACTGGACGGCCTGCAGTAATTGCAATGCCACCCCTCCCGCTTAGCGGAGAGTGTGGTGTGGCAGAGGAGGTCTCCCTGAAGGCGTGCGTGTGTCCAAAGTGCCGACACGTAGAGCTCTCCAGTGCCCACTAGAGTCCGAAAATGGCGCCTTTGAGGCATTTTTGAGCGCCTGGCTGCACTGGACGGCCTGCAGTAGTTGCAATGCCGCCTCTCCCGCTTAGCGGAGAGTGTGGTGTGGCAGAGGAGGTCTCCCTGAACGTGTGCATGGGTCAAAAGTGCCGACGTGAAGAGCCGCCTGCCGTCCAGCACCCACTAGATTCAGAAAATGGCGCCTTTCTAGGCCTTTTTGAGCACCTGGCTGCACTGGGCGGCCTGCAGTAGTTGCAATGCCACCTCTCCCACTTAGCGGAGAGTGTGGTGTGACAGAGGAGGTCTCCCTGAACGTGTGCATGGGTCAAAAGTGCCGACACGAAGAGCCGCCTGCTCTCCAGTGCCCACTAAAGTCTGAAAATGGTGCCTTTTGCGGCATTTTTGAGCGCCTGGCTGCACTGGACGGCCTGCAGTAATTGAAATGCCGCCTCTCCCGCTTAGCGGAGAGTGTGGTGTGGTAGAGGAGGTCTCCCTGAATGCGTGCATGGGTCAAAAGTGCCGACACGAAGAGCCGCCTGCCGTCCAGCACCCACTAGATTCAGAAAATGGCTTTTTGAGCACCTGGCTGCACTGGACGGCCTGCAGTAGTAGTCTGGTGTGACAGAGGAGGTCTCCCTGAACGCGTGCATGGGTCCGAAGTGCCGACATGAAGAGTTGTCTCCTGTCCAGTGTCCAATTTGTAAAGGCTATGCACTCTATTGAACATCATTAATCCATTTATAGTCTATAATTTTGTTGTTATTAAAACTTTTTTATTTTACCCAAAAACATAATTATCATTGTGTATGTTCGTTTAAATGCTTAATCTATGTTTTGAATGTGCATATCATGTGAAAATGTATCGTTTTTCAAAATGTTCAATTGGCTGAGGGGTACTCTTATTCTGAAGAGATATCCTTATATTCGCCAGTTTCACAGAAGCGAGAGACCTACAGCCATACCTGCCTCTCACATACATAGAAAGGTAGACGCCTCTTCCGGCTGGGGGGTGCTGGTCTGTGCCTGCCTCTCTTCAAGAGCTGCGTCCAAGAGGGCGATAGCAAGAGGGTGCAAAAGACCCGTACTTCCTGTTTCTGTGTGACGTAGGTAGATACCTTTTTAGGAGGCGGAAGCATGTTTGGAGTCTATTCATTTACAATGGGAGAGCTAACGTGAACACAGAGCAAACTAATAGTTCAGAAGCTATAGTCACTGAACTAAATATTGGACCAGATCATCACAAGCCACACAATATTAACAAAATTGTCATACTAAAGTGGCTTTTTTCAGCGACACAACAACTGAGAAAATCAGCTTTATTATTGCTCTTTAGCTGTCCCACAGTGTCCCAGCAACACACTCTCACGGGATCTATTAGCACCAGTAAACAGGACGTGCGCGAGATTTGGTGTCAGAGCCGGCGCCCACTTAGGAGTCTATTTGTAGGATTTGTGTACCATGTCGCACTCTAGTGGATCCAATGAGGATGAGCTATCTTCATTAATTAAATATCTTTGGCTGCGTGAACTGAGCAAATATAACTTCCGGTGTTAGAGGTGGCATCGGGTGGCATATATAGGACTTCCGGTTTGATTTATTTACCTTCAAAATAAAAAGCTCGTAATTAATGCCATTGAAAAACGTTTAATTTGCAGATTATATGCTCATTAAAAATATAAATTAGGCATTTGAACAAAGTCATATAACAAAAAATATGTTTGTGTAAAAACAAAAAATATATCTAAATAGATAAATGCTGTTCACTGGAGTGCATAGCCTTTACAAATTGGACACTGGAGAACAGACAGCTTTTCGTGTCAGAACTTTTGACACACGCACACGTTCGGGGAGACCTCCTCTACCACACCACACTGAGGCGGCATTGCAAAATTATCCGCCTCTCCCGCTTAGCAGAGGGTGTGGTGTGGTAGAGGAGGTCTCTGTGAATGCTTTGTCAAAAGTGCCAACACGAAGAGCTCTCTGTTTTCCAGTGTCCAATTTGTAAAGGCTATGCACTGCATTGAAGAGCATTTATATATTTGTATATTTCTTTATTTTTACACATAGACATAATTGTCGTTGTATAGCTTCAATTAAATGCTTAATCTATAGGCTATGTTTAATTATAAATCATATAATCGTTTTTCAATGGCGTTAGGGGTACCGTTATTCTGAAGAGATCGATACCGGAAGTCTTATATTTGCTGGCACTAAATTTGCTCACCGAACATAGCCCGAAAAGAGCAGGGTGAACGAACAGCGTGTATCAAAACATGATGATACAGTAAAGGTCAGTGTTATAGGCTACGTTTGCGGTGCACAAGCCTTTGTGTAACTGGCGTTGGACAGTAAAGAGTGACATGCTGTCTGGTTGTGAAAACGGGAGAAATCCATGACATTTTAAAGTTTGTTTGTGCGGGCTAATGCTAAGCTATGGAACCTAGAATTATATATTTGAACCTTAATTGTTTGATTTAAGACTTTATTAGAAGTTTGCATAGGAAAGGGTTCAGCTTCATGACGGCACAGTTCACTAGTAGCCTACAAGGTCAACCAAAAGGAGATCCTAGAAAACACTTGGCATATTTGCACAGGAAACCATCTAAGTAGGCTATCTCAAATAACATTGAATGACGTATACAGTACTATGCAGTAGATATAGTCAGAAAAAAGAAAACTGTGCAAAATAGGCCTACAGTAAAGAAGGGTCAGTGGGAAGGTAAAACTGGGCTAGGGTTTCTTTCTTTTTTTTCAATTTTACGGCGATTTTAAATTAATTAATATTAAAGACATTGCAATGAAAAAGAAGAAGAAAGAAATACTATTATTGTTGAAGTTCTGTTGAGTTTAAGGGTCGTTTCATACCGTTATAAGGAGCCTAACTAATTTCGGTTCGGGAGGACGCCCCGACCCGAAATTATTTAGGTTCGGGGGGAGTTCATCCATACATTCTTAACGGCTAGGAAGTCGCTTGTAAATATTGGAGGTCCATGGCATGACAACGTGTGGCCGAGAAATGAGCGTTGCAGGGCGGATACATATCTGACTGACCCTCGCCCTGCAAGCTGAATGACTGGAGGTCCATTCAGTAGCAGGCAGCTCCAGCAGGCAGCAGCACCAGTGACGGGGACTCTTCTCTCTCTCTCACTCACTCATTTAATCTACAAGCTCACATTATAGACGTGCGGCGGCCGCCTCTCTTGCTGCATGCATATCATCACGCAGTCACAAGTTCTCACAATTCGTCGTGGAAAACCTATCAACACAGAACATTAGCAAAGTTGTGTCTATGCTTTTCTTTTCTCTGTATAACGGTAGCAAGACATGTACACTGTGTGTGTGTGTGTGTGCGTGTGTGCGTGCGTGCGTGCGTGCGTGCGTGCGCCTGCCTGCCTGCCATCACTCTGCAGCCAGAGCGAGACCCAGCTAATACAAGGCGTCCACAATCATTTGGAAGTCGGCGTGTCTCCCTCCCAAACGACCGCTGTTTCCTTGGATTCACAGCCGAGAATATGAACGTGAAGCCGGGATGAATGAATGAGAAGACACCGCTGAGTACCGAAATTAAGTCGGGAGGTCACAACATTTCGTCAGCACCGTAGAGCCGAATTTAGTCGGTTGACGCCCCCTCGAACCGGGGGATGCGAACCATATTTGGGTTTGCCTAGTGCCAAACCGAAATTAGTTGGGCTCCTTATAACGGTATGAATCGACCCTTAGTGTTATTCTTCTTATAGTCCGTAGGATTGAGACGAAAATCGTTCACTTTTTCATACAAGCGTGAAATTTGGTACACTTGTACAGTTTGGGGCCCTGAACATTTTCAGATATGGAGCCATCGCTAAAACGCCCCCTGGTGGCCATGGCAGCCATTTTACTTTCCGCCATTAACAATTGATGTATTTTGCATCATAACTCCTGAACCAAGCATGATAATACAGAATAGATGATGTCTACACCTATGTTTTGATGGTCAAGGATTACAATAATACCATGTACAAAATCATAAACTGTTCAGAAGAATAGTTAATGGCCAATTTGGTGATGTGTGGTAGTCCAATGGCTTTGTCCGAATATTTGACAGAATTCTTTTCACCTTTTCATAAAAGTATGAAACTTGGTACACTTGTACACTTTGGGGCCCTGAACATTTTCAGATATGGAGCCATCGCAAAAACGCCCCCTGGTGGCCATGGCAGCCATTTTACTTTCCGCCATTAACAATTAATGTATTTTACATTATAACTCCTGAACCAAACATGATAATACAGAACAGGTGATGTCTACACCTATGTTTTGATGGTCAAGGATTTCATTGGTATCATTAACATCACAACCTCTTCAGGTGAATAGTTAATGGTCAATTCGGTGATGTTGTGAGGTAGTCTGCTGGTTTTGTATGAACATTTTTCACGTTTTCATAAAAGTATGACACTTGGTACACTTGTACAGTTTGGGACCCTGAACATTGTCAGATATGGAGCCATCGCAAAAAACACCCCCTAGTGGACATTTTAATATCCGCCATTACCAGATAATGTATTTTGCATCTTATCTTCTGACCCATGCTTGATAATACAGAATATGTGATGTGTACAACATTATAAACTGTCCAGCTGAATAGTTAATGATCAATTCAGTGATGTGAGAAGGAAATCACAACATGTTGCGTTTGTTGCATACATTTGGTTTCATTGTCTTGTTCAAATGTATTTCTTAAGCACATATATTTCATGTTTTTTATTGTTTTCATGTTTCATGCATTTTTCGACTGATTGATTGATTGGTTGATTGATTGATGACGATGAATCTATTCTTCAATCTTCACTGTCTCCTTCACAACCTCCTCCACATCATTGGCACAATGCTGAGGCTTTTTTTTGCATTTGTAATGCCCCTGGTATCCTTTCTTGCAGCCACAACTTAAGAGCTGAAGGAGAGATTGGCTTGCCTATTGAAGAATTGACCACAATGGTTTCCAATCAAGTGGGTTTGTCCAAACCCAGTCTGTTGGAGATGGCATATCTGGTGCCACCTCAAATGCTTGTCCCCAACAGTGTCCCTCTTACACTGCTCTTTTGAGGTGCTGCACCAATGCATCCTAATTTGGGGGGTATTTTCTCCATCCCTCTTCCTATTTTAGTGAATAACTCAAGACGAGCTTGCTGGGTGGCATTTGGGACTGTAAAAAACTACAGACATGGGATTGCCTGGGTCCACTCCTGACAAATGCAACATGGCTCTGTCAAAGGCTCCAAAACGAATTCCAGAGCATGTCATTTCCTTGCACCTCAAAGGTGCAGTGTACCAAGGAGAACACTGTTGGGGACAAGCATTTGAGGTGGCATCAGCTATGAAATCTCCAACAGACTGGGGTTGGACAAACCCACTTGATTGGAGACCATTGTGGTCAATTCTTCCACAGGCAAGCCTATCTCTCCTTGAGCTCTTGAGTTGTGGCTGCAAGAAAGGCTGCCAGGCAAAAAATGCAAAGGTAGTGTACAGCATTGTGTCAATGTGGAGGAGGCTGTGAAGGAGGCAGTGAAGATGGAAGAAGAAATTCATTGTCATCAACAACGTAATCTCTCAAGAACAGACTTACCAAACAGCAAGGGCTCTGTTTTTCACGTTTCTTTGACAATGGTTAGCATGATTGTCAACGACGACAACTATCAATCAATCAGTCAAACAAAAAACATGCATGAATGAAACATGCAATCAATACTAGTGAAAAACATGGTATATAATTATGTGCTTCAGAAATCTATTTGAACAAGACAATGAAACCTTTGTTATAACAAAAAAAAACTATTTCTGAAATAAAATCTTTGAAATAAACCTTTGTCTGTGATACATTATTTAATATTGAATATTGCTCTGCTCTCACTGTATTATCAGGGGCAAGGGTTTACATTTCTAAAACTCAACATGTATACAACAGACGCAAATCACTGAATTGACTATTAACTATTCAGCTGGACAGTTTGTGATGTTGTACATATTATCAATGGTATCCTTGACCATCAAAACATAGGTGTAGACATCACATATTCTGTATTATCATGTATGGTTCAAGAGATAAGATGCAAAATACATTATCTGGTAATGGTGGCAATTAAAATGGCTGCCATGGCCAACCGGGGGGGGGGGGGGGGGGGGGGGGTTGCAATGGCTCCATATCTGACAATGTTCAGGGTCCCAAACTGTACCAAGTTTCATACTTTTATGAAAAAGTCAAAAATTGTCTGACAAAACCAGCGGACTTCCTCACAACATCACTGAATTGACCATTAACTATTCACCTGAAGAGGTTGTTAATGATACCAATGAAATCCTTGACCATCAAAACATAGGTGTAGACATCACCTATTCTGTATTATCATGTTTGGTTCAGGAGTTATGATGTAAAATGCATTAATTGTTAATGGCGGAAAGTAAAATGGCTGCCATGGCCACCAGGGGGCGTTTTTTGCGATGGCTCCATATCTGAAAATGTTCAGGGCCCCAAAGTGTACAAGTGTACCAAGTTTCATACTTTTATGAAAAGGTGAAAAGAATTCTGTCAAATATTCAGAGAAAACCATTGGACTACCACAAAACATCACCAAATTGGCCATTAACTATTCTTTTGAACAGTTTATGATGTTGTACATGGTATTATTGTAATCCTTGACCATCAAAACATAGGTGTAGACATCATCTATTCTGTATTATCATGTTTGGTTCAGGAGTTATGATGTAAAATACATTAACGGGTAATGGTGGAAAGTAAAATGGCCGCCATGGCCACCAGGGGGCGTTTTTGCGATGGCTCCATATCTGAAATTGTTCAGGGCCCCAAACTGTACAAGTGTACCAATTTTCACGCTTGTATGAAAAAGTGAACGATTCACCCAAAATCTGGTCTCAATCCTCCGTACTATTAACAAATCCTGATGATAAACTCTGGTATTCTATTCTATTAGTTTCATTCCAGAGTCTGTGGAGTCCAGACTGCAAGTGAAACAAGAGGAACCTGAACACCAGCCAGAGCTCAGTAAGTTGTTTCACTGTCTCTCTCCTTCTTTGCTTTTTTCCAAAGGTACCAGGGATTTTCAAACTTTTATATTTTTTTTTACTCAGGGCACCCTGTAAATAACCAGAGTTAGGGCTGAAGTATTCTGTACATTTTTTATATTTTATTTTTTAGCTCACATCGTTACATGACGCAAATATGCCCATCTTTCTTTTCACAACACCAGACCAGAGGGTGCTCCACAAATCATGTTCAGCCCAGATTTAACTCTAAAAAAGGCTCTAATTCGTTCTCCTGCAGTCTGCTATACCACCAACATGTGGAACGCCCTACTGCATGCCTTAAATGAGAGCAAATCCCTAGACTCTTTCAAAATAGGTCTGAAAGGTCACCTACAGACGGCTGCTTCTCGAACCTCGTAATAGACTAAGCCCATACCTATACCTCCCCTTTTCCATTGTAAATAGCTCTTATTCTTCCCTTGTTATTGTTTATGCCTGCTTTTTTCCCCCTTTTGTTACTGATAATTTACCTACTGTGTTCTATCCGTCTGTCTTTCAATGTTATATGAGATGCATAAGTGGTTCCTGTTTAAATAAGCTGAAAATCTACTAGGATCTTCTTTTAGTTGACCTTGTACCAGTGATTTGTCATGAAACTGTACTGTTTCTATAAAAACTAATACATTCTTCAATCAATCAATCCACCTGAGATACGGTAGGGCCTACCGAAACGGAAATTTCTCTGTGACACAGCCTACCGGGTAGGCTATGGCACAGAGAAATGTCAGTTTCCATCAGAACTGACTGAAAATATATTTATATTTGACGTTTAACCACTTGAACCCCTGCATCCCTATTCTACAGGGAAGGTTCACCAAAAGTAGCTGATCTACAAGCTCACAACGTTGTGAGCTTTGTAGATCTGCTATTGTTTTGGTGAAGAGAGTTTGCTGTAGATGGAAAAAGAACTCATCAAGTGCAGTGCAGATCAGGTCTGTTTTACAGCATCCAAATGACTGGCATCTAGGCACCCACTTTGGGAAATCCTGCTTCATAAATTACAGCTGCTAAACTGTGCTATAAACACTCTTTGTCCCTGTAGCAATGTGTTTATGGAGGAATACCTGAGACACAAGGGCACAAAGGCAATTCATAGACTGTTAAAAAATATGGACGGTGTTAAGCCATTGGTTTCTATGCTGCGAAAATTCCACTTTTTTGTCCCTTGTACGGGCCATTGTAGAAATCAACGTTCACTGGTAGAAATGGTACCATCTCAAATGCTATTGGCTGCCAACGGTCACGTGCAACCGCAGGGATACTTGGGAGAATGTGGTATTGAGCTTCCCAAATAAATCACACGAAGAAGAACCATCACAAGACGATCACAAGCCCCTCCTACAGCATACCCTGCTTTAACATCAAATATAACATAAATTGGACCATATTTTCACAAAACACATATCATGGTGATTGAAATGAGGCTTTAAACTAGCGACAGGAACCATGAAGTACCTATGAAAATGTTTATTAAGGTAAGAAAATCGAAAATAAAAGTGTGGGGGGAATAGATTGGAACCAATGGAGAACAAGTTGCTTCTGGTACCAGAACAGCGCAACTAGTGGCCAATCTTTATGTTCCTTGTTGCTTCATTTTAAATCCTGACTGTCCCCCTGAGGCAATCCATCCATAATTAGAGAGGTCAGTCAGTCAGTCAGCCAGTCAGTCAGTAGGTCAGTCAGTCAGTAAATGCATTTCCACCTTTATCTCTTCAGCAAGGCATTGGCCATTAGCATTATACAGACGGTGACGGAGCCTGATTTCCATTTTTCACAAATTCAAGCTATTTATTAGCGTTTCTTTACCACTTCTGTTCAACACTACACCCTGTTGTCAGGGTTACGGTCCGTTCCTCCAGGCCATGGGATCTGTAGCCCCACACACACACACAAACACACACCAATCTCACAGTTAGGAATGTTGCAGTGTCTGTCTCTCTCTCTCTCTCTCTCTCTCTCTCTCTCTCTCTCTCTCTCTCTCTCTCTCTCTCTCTCTCTTATATATGTGGTTTGCCTGCATGCACGGGTCACTAATGCACCGGGTGCATTTGATGTCTTATCTTCCGACGGGTATGGCAAAATTATGTAGAGCAAGCGCATACATCCCCATACTTCTATTCACCTAATTTAGCTGTTAAATTATTTGTATCCATCAAAAAACATACACTCCTCCATGGGTTGCTCCTTACATTATGATGCTCCCACATATTCTCACGCACGCACCAGTTACAGTTACTTTCTCCATAACCCACACTCTGCACATATATTGGAGCACATATCTTCAAACGGGTAAGGTCTAGTTACTATAGATTTAACACTTACTACTGATCTGATGCCCAAATGGCCTTTCCTCCGGCGCCATCTTTTGGCCAAACTCTCCACTTGCACACAGGGTGTCTCAAAAATTTAATGGGCAGATTTTGATTGATTGATTTATTTATTAGACACATAAAAAAATGCATACAGTACAAAAGTACAGTCAAAACACTTTGGTCCAAAAGGAATAAACTGAAGAAAGACCATGTGGTCTTGTTTCCATTCAGGTCCCATGCATTCATTCACTAGAAGGACATACAGTCCTATACCAAAGAAACAACATATAAAATATAACAACTCTAAAACATAAAATCTAACAACTCTAAAACATTTAAACCATAGGGTCTATGAACCTTATGGTTAGAATGTATGTATGTATGCATAGGCGATTTTGACCCTTTGAAGCACCCATAGCATGACTTCTAAACCAATCACAGCAAATGGGGAGCGGGAGGTAATAGGACTACTGGTTTCTCAACCAATCACAGTGACTGTCTGAACGTCTCTGACAGCACAGCTGAAAAACAAACGGCAGATGATGACACCTGCAGATTTATCTAAATAACAGAATTAAACAGTTGTTTCACAGTGGAATATGCTACCTGGGGTTAACTACAGACATCCATAGGACATGTGGATAGCTTTTACATTTACCATACGTGAACTAAAGTTTTCGGCGCTGCTCAACGAGGCTGGATTACACGATGTGTTCTGTGCCTCCAAGGAATAACACTTTCTTCTGGGCACCTCAATATAACATTGGATATTTTCTTGTCATTTTCTTAAGGTAAGACATGGCTTTATTTAACTATCTGTTCACTGTGGAGTTAGCCAGCCTGTTTTCTTCTCCTCCGTGTGTGTGTGTGTGTGTGTGTGTGTGTGTGTGTGTGTGTGTGTGTGTGTGTGTGTGTGTGTGTGTGTGTGTGTGTGTGTGTGTGTGTGTGTGTGTGTGTGTGTGTGTGTGTGTGTGTGTGTGTTGCTTCACTTGCTTGTAAATATTGGTAGCTGCTGGTTATGGATCTTTGGTGGTGTGGTTGTGCCACACCACCAATGTAAATGACTGCTTGATTGCTTGATGAATGATGATTAACTTGATGTTTGGCTTTATATGTCCTGGCTGTGCTGCCTCTGTCTGCAAAATAAGTAAATAAATCCTATAGATAGACATAGAAAAAGAAGCACCTGTTTTACACTTTTTTTTGTTTATATTGTGTTACATTTGGGTACAAAATTAACTGCAGAAATCCGCTAAAACAACATTACAAAACCGCTAATATCCGCAATTTTTTTTAGGTAATCAATCAGATAAGTTGGTACCGAGGGCATGGAGGTAGGGTTGTTCGATGTGGCCTAAAAATAAAATCTCGATTTATTTCTCAGAAAAGTCGATTTTCGATTCCGATTTTTTGGTAAAAGAATAATACATTGTTTCAACTATGTTGTTTTCATTTAAAAAATGCAAAGACATGATTTCTTTTTTATTATTGTTTTACTTTTTACATTTTTTATATAGCCAAATAGCAGAATCTAATGTGGTGAGCCCTGCCCAGTCTGACGTGCGCTGCACGTGCATCAAAGAAATTACACATCAGAGATAAAGTAGTATTAATTTGGTGTCGGACCTTGTCGTCCCGCTTTAGGAGGACCGGGCTGTGCACTTTTTGCCCCGTGCAAGGCTCCAATGAGTAAGAATTACCCTAATTAAAGTGAAAATCGATTTTACGATTTCTTATTTTTTAAATCTTCCAAAGGACAAAATCCCGATTTCGATTAAAAATCGATTAATCGGAAAACCCTACATGGAGGGAAGCGATGCATTTACAATTTTATATGTCAGCCCCAATTTCAATTGATCTACTCTAGCTTCTACTCTGAGCCATCCTATGCTATTATAATGTGCTGCATAAAGGTGGGTCATGGGCCCCAACCCAAGGATGAGTCGAATTAGTTTGTTTTGAGAGGTTTGGAGCCTAGTCTTTTGGGCCATAGTGATGTTAGAGTACCAAGAGGTACAAGCATAGTCAAAAATGGGCTGAATAAGGGCTCCAGCTAAGGTCCTGAGAGCATCTTTGTTGACAAAGGAGGAGATTCTGCCCAAGAATCTTGTCCTTTGGTTTACTTTTTGTATCGCTCTTGTTGCCATGCCTCCTCCTGTCAGTTTATTATCAAGGATACAGCCTAGATATGTAACCTCTTTGCTAGAAATTACAGCATCACCTAGGCTAACCCTGAAGTCCTTTACATCCATCCCTCTAAGGGAATGGTTGGACCCAAAGAGGATGGATTTTGTTTTTCCTAGATGCAACGAAAGTTTGTTATCGGTGAGCCAAACACCTATTTTGGTGAGTTCAGAGCTGAGAGCCTCCTCAACCTGTGTTTTGTCTTCTCCTGACATCAGGAGTGCCGAGTCGTCGGCAAATAGGAACAGCTTGCAATTACATGCTGCGCTCATGTCGTTTATGTAAAGTAAAAATAGTAACGGCCCCAGTATCAGATCATCATGAAACTTGATCAGGCGCTTTAATGCTTTCTGGAAGATTAACCCTAACCTGTTCCAATGACCTACCATCTAGCGCCATCAGATAAAAAATAATGACGTTTCACACAAGGTTGGGGCTGCTCGATTATGGCATAAATTATCTAAACTACTTTTGTTTTATATGATTATTTACTCCTTGAAACCAAAGTGTTGACAGATGCTTTGGTTTTACCTTTTTTTTCTTCAGAACTTAATCTCTCACAGCTGAGATTGAGTTTTAGTTTTTAGGATTTTAGTAAGTGAAAGTGCAAAAAAAAAAGAAAAAATGCATATATTTTTCAGCCAGGTAAAAAAATAGGCTGGCTACAGTATGAGATCTATTACGATACAATATGATATTACACTAATCTATTATAGTGTATTCTAGTTATCCTAGTAATACATTAATACTTATATAGTGTATTATAATCACAGTTATAATCCATTTTAGTGTATTATAATTAGGATAGTTGTAATATAAATTTATATTGTATTATAATCACAGTTAAAATGGTCAATTTGTTTCTTACCGATAGGGGTAACTTTGTGTAATGTAAAATGTAGAAATTTGGTGTGGTGTGTAAGTGTTGTGTAGTGTGGTGCTAAAGCTGCAGTCGAAAAGGGACTTTACTTGCAATGTAATGCTTACTTGCAATGCTTCCTCTGTTTCACATAATTTCTATAACGAATGACACGTCAAACAACCAACTTCCGTAATCCAGAAGTTTGTCTTTTACTAAGTCTATACAGCCGTATAGTAAGTAGTAGTAAGTAAACTTTATTTATATAGCACCTCTCGAAACAAGGTTACAGAGTGCTTTACAGTATACACAATATAAACATTAACAAGTAACAGGGTAAAAATGTGAACAAGAATAAAAATACAAAAATACAGAATCCCAGGAAAAAGTGCAATGACCTGAACAATGAGGCCAGTAAAAACATCATGAAGTAAAATTTATTTGAAACAGATGTGTTTTCAGCATATGTTTAAAACTGTCGACTGACAGTAGTTTTTAATGGCAAAGGTAAGGTGTTCCACAAAGTAGGAGCCACCACTGCGAAGGCCCGATCTCCCTTCGTCTTAAGATTGGACACAGGGACTTCCAGAAGGCACTTGTTAGAGGATCTAAGTAAGCGATCCTCTAAGAGAGGGTTTAGGAGGCAATAGGTCAATAATGTAAAGCGGGGCCAGCCCATGCAACGCTTTATGTGTAATCAAAAGTATTTTAAAATCTATTCTAGCTTTTAATAGGTAGCCAGTGAAGTGAGGCTAACACCGGGGTTGTGTGCTCTGCAGTTAGTGTTGGTGAGGATTCTTATAGTAATATATACTTGGTAGAAGGCTAGGGGGTGTATATTTTGGTCGGGTGGGATGGACGTATAAGAAAGTATGGCTGCAGAAACATTAAAAGCAGATGGGCTACTTTCATCTCATTCATTTTAGTTTAGACCATTATTTGCTTATTCTTAACATTTAAGGGGAGCAAATGCTAATTTCGTGCAATTTTGACTTAAAGCGTGAAATTGTGCACAGATGTAGCCCAGGGCTTGCTCTAATGATTTAGCTAGGGCGCCCGAGTCTGCGACCTTCGGGGTCGCCACAGCGGCCAAATCAAGTTGGGCTCCCATTGACTTTCTCTACAGGAGGAAAATACCCAGAATTTTTTTTTTCTGGGTATTTAACTCAGTCGGTGCCATATTTAAAGTGGGATGACCTCTTATATTGCCGGTTCGCCAACAAAGGGTTAAAACATTAGTGTGCACGCTGGTGCACACATTCGTGCACAGATCATGCACTATGCATGTGCATGCTTTTCACAGCTTTCAAACAAAAAAATCCGCTTGGAAATCCGTTCAGGCATTCAGGAGAAAGGAGCCCTTATGTTTTCTTCAAATGTAAACAAACATGGCTGCCATGTTTGAAAGATGGGGTTGGTATGGGGGTTAAACATGCAATTTCGCGATCGCGATCATGCCTAGTACACTGTTGGAGGTCCAAATTTTTTTTTTTCAAAAAAGTTTTTTTCAAAAAAAAAAAATTTTTTTTTTTATTAATTTTTTAAAAAAGACGTTCAGAAGACGTCTGGCAGGGAGGTCCATAGTGAAAAAGACGTTTTAAAGACGTTTTTATCATAGAAACTTCTTTTTTGGCAGGGTATGAGTTAAGGAGGATCTGAGGGGTCTAACTACGGGTTTGTCATGATGCTGAGTCTGCAACATTCGGGGTCGCCACAGCGGCCAAATCAAGTTGGGCTCCCATCGACTTTAGTGATGAAAAGTGATAAGTCATCACTTTTCAGAGTTTTGTGGGTGCTGTTGTGACCCCGAAGGTCGCAGACTCGGGCGCCCTAGCTAAATCATTAGAACATGCCCTGAGCTACATCTGTGCAAAATTTTGAACTTTTAGACTGATTAGCACGAGAAAAAAAAACCCTAAGGCCTCTGACTAACATGAATACTCACTCATACGTGTATTGTTTTCTGAGGCCATTTATAGCCCACGGAATGTTTTTTGTGCAAAACAAATGCCTGCAATGGATTCAGCATCATGACAAACCCCTAGTTAGACCCCTCAGATCCTCCTTAAATACCCAGAAAAAAAGAATATAAAAATGTATAGAAAGTCAATGGGAGCCCAACTTGATTTGGCCGCTGTGGCGACCCCGAAGGTCACAGACTCGGGCGCCCTAGCTAAATCATTAGAGCAAGCCCTGGGCTACATCTGTGCAAAATATCGCGCTTTAAGTCAAAATTGCACGAAATTAGCATTTGCTCCCCTTAAATCCCCACACTAACCACCTTTGTGAAGTTATTAAAAGTCCAATTTCAATTCCTTCTCTTCATTTCAGACCAGTGTGTGGAGTCCAGACTGCAGGTGAAGATGAACTCTCCAGACTCAGCCAGGGACGTTTCTATTAAACAGGAAGAACCTGAAGACCACCAACACTTCAGTAAGTTTAACCACTTGAACCCTAGCATCCCTATGCAGGGGGGACATCGTGTCACAAGCTCACAACGTGTAAAAAATTATGTTTTAATATTGTTTTATAATTTCATGATTGAAATTGAATTCTTGCTGTGTTGACAGTATATGTATTTTGTTAAAAATCATCCTAAAACGTTAAAGCCAGATTTGTCATTACTTCAGTTTCAAACACCCGTAATAACCTGTAACTAGTAACTTTACTTGTTTAGTCATTCTAAAGGTGCGTTCCCACAGAAAATAAAATAGTTGTTCTGTCAATGCAAAGACGCGACTCGGCGCGGCGTTTCATCAAGTGGTCCAAATGAGGCGAAGGAAGCGTTTTGTCGCTTCGGTACTCTTCACTCTAACTGAAAAATGGCAACAGAGGCAATGTTCGCTTCTCCATCACTTCAGCCTTTGCACATTAAAGTTGTTGTGTAAGAAATTATATATAGAAACTCAGCACAAAAAGAAAGGAAATTTGACTTCGGTCCATTATACCTCCCGTAACACATCGGGTGCCCACGTGGTGTCTACACGCCAATCTCTTTGATGTCTCTGGACGCCCAGCCCCAGTGCCCACGACGCGTTTGACGCGTTTTACAATACTGTAGTTACTATACATTGCTACCGCAATGAAGGCTCTACCACGGTGATCAAACGCCAACAATATGGGAAAAACACTACATTTCCCAAAATGCAGCGCGGTACATGTGACCAGGATGTGCAGTCTCCCTGCAGCCAATCACAAGCTTCTGTTCCTATCCTGCACTGCACTCTATCGTCCTCCCCTCGCAGGCTAGCACGACTCGTATGTATCTTGGATACTAGTATTTTCCCAGTAACGGAGTCTCGGCGGAGATACACGTAACATGGCGGATTCTTCTCCTAGTCTAGCTTTTTCAATCACCATGTTCAATGCGCGGTCCTTTCTACCTACCGTGACACAAACGCTGTGGCCCAGGTTTGATAAAAAGATGTCCTGACTGAAAGAAAACTTTATCGTAAAAATAAACAGGACATGCGTGGATTACATTTACTCGTATCATGGATACTATTTTCCCAGTGACGCTGCGGAGGTAACGTAACATGGCGGATTCCTCTCCTGGTCTAGCTTTTTCAATCACCATGTTCAAAACGCGACCCTTTCTACCGCCCGTGATACACACGCTGTGGCCCAAGATTGGTAAAAAGCTGTCCTGACTGAAAGAAAAGGTCATCGTGAAAATAAACTGGACATACTTGTATTACATTTACTCAACGTATTACGGATACCTTTTCCACGAAGCGAAGGTACGTAAATGATGTGTTGCCATGGAGACGATGGGCCCCTGTGAGGGTAAACCCTGAATTAACGTGGGCATCCGATGTGTTAATAATACCAATTTGTATTGTGTTTTATATCATTTTTATCATTGATTCGTCACCTTTACAACGAGGTACAGTTCGTAAGCATCGGTCATTCGTGGAATGAGCATCACAGCCAAACATGTGGTTAGTGCCAACGCAAAATTTCCCAACATTCAGTTCATTATATCCCCCGTTTAATTATTCCAAATGGTTGATTTGTCACCTTTACAATGTGGTACAGCTTGTAAGGATCTGGCATTCGTGGAATGAGCAACACAGCCAAACGTGTGGGTAGCGCCCCTCCAAACATTGTCAAAATGACCTGTTAGGCCTGCACTGTTCTTTTGGTCATCACCTTTGTTGCTTGGTTCATTGATTGATTGAACTCTCTCACAGTATTAAAGGGGGAAAAAACACATATTGGCCATTTTAACACTTTGTTAATGATAAGCTCAGTGTCTGGGAAGCCCAAAACGAGTAAATGCCAGCAGAACAGTATTGCTAGCCATTTGGCAAAACTTTGGTCGGCGCTACCCACACGTTTTGCTGTGTAGCTCGAATGCCCAATGCTTACAAGCTGTACCTTGTTGTAAAGGTGACAAATCAACGATAAAAATGACATAAAACACAATACATTTTGGTATTATAGGGGAGATATAATTGACCAAACTCAAGTTTCCTTTCCTTTTGAGTTTATTTTAGTCTTGCTGAAGCTTTCTTATTTTCAGGCATACAACTGCTGTATTAAAGCTTTATTAGAATACTTTACTGTTTTCATGCATAGTATGTGTAGTAATTGACAGCATGGAGAGGTGATTAGATGATCATGCAAATGAAGACTTTTTTTTGCCATCACAACACCCAGCGACCAATATGACACGATTCAAGCGCTAGAAAGATATTTTATATTTCGGTGGCAGTGCACCTTAAGTAGATGATACCTCATTTTGTGCACGGATTACGGAACATGGAGGATGGAAAATGGTATTTACTAGGGATGTGAAAAATCTACTTGAAAATCGACTCATGCTCACCACGACTTAAAAAGTATGAGTCGAAGAAAAAAAATGTTTTACTTTTTATTATTATTATTTTTTAAAGTTTTAGAAAAAAAGTTTTCCCCCAAAAATGTTGTAATCGCTTGTTCAAAAACATTATAAGCGTTAATGTTTTCCAATTTTGCGATGACTGGTGTGTGTCTGTCGGAGACGAGTGCATGTCTGTGTTGTGCATGCATACGCATCGCAGGGCCGCGGACTACTGGTTGAGAAACACTGCTGGACTGGTCTGATGCGCGCGTCATAGCAGTGCGTGCTGACTGGATGTGTTTTGTTTACCTCGAACCTGCCTTTGCATGCATGCTTGACACGAAAGCTTGCTTGTTAATGGCAGCGTCGCCTCGTGTCCAGTGATTTTGTCAAGATTGACAATAAAATACATTACTCGTCGTTAATGCGACACACCCGTGGATGCGGTCGGGGAGGGAGAGTGAGGCAGTCCAAAGCTCCACATTTGATAGTAGCCTCGGGTGCCAGCCAGAGCGCTCCCACTACGTTCCATGGACTTTGTCACTCTGCTTCTAGTCTCTAGAGAACAGATTCCATGCTAACGCAAGGAAGAGCAATTATTTATTATAATTATTATTAGGGCTTTGATGCAAGTTCTGATGGGTGCAGCTGCATAAGTTGTGTTGCTTAAAGTATTGTAACGTTGTAATCTACTCTCAGCTGCTGCTTGGCGGGAAAAAAAGTGAAAAAGTCGATCGAGGCGTCGATTCACAAATAATGCGTCAATTAACATCCCTAGTATTTACGCTCAGGAATCCAGAGTTGACTGTCATGTTGTTTTTATGCTCCTAGATATCCTGATTGTGCCTCCACGCGTTAAAGAAGAACAGGAGGAGCTACGTCAAGAACCAGAGGAGCCTGATGGGTCAATGTTGACATTACTAGCAGTGAAAAGTGAAGTCGATGTCAAAGACATCCCTTCACACTGTGCCGAAGTTGAAGTTAAACTTGAATCTGACACTGAATTCACTGATGACAGTGATCATTGTGAGGAGACCTGTGGAGGTTAGTCAGTGTTAAACACATGACCTACTTGTGTGGGGAAAATTGGCCTTAAAGGGGAGAACCACCCATTTTCTAAGGATTTTTTGGGGGGGCTTTTATGCCTTTATTTGACAGGAAATGGGGGCAGAGATGGGGAGTGACATCCGGCAAAGGTCGTCTATTTTCTAATTTAGGCTAGATAAGATCTCAGTGGGTAGGCGGTCACCTAGTCCGCCTAACGCTGCGTATGCACCTGTTTGAGTTATGTGGAAATGGCTTTCAAAGTACACTGTGATGATGTCATCACGGTGTACTTTGTGAGCCAAACCCCAAAATCAATCCTGCAGTTCTAGGCAACACAGAAGGGAAGGGAGGGGGAGGAGGCATGAACATAGGTCAATATTGAAAATGGGTGTTTCTCCCCTTTAAACAAGAGGGAGAGAGAGAAGAGAAATATCAACAGGGAAGCTGTATGGCTCCTAAATAAGGGACTTTTTTGATGATGAAATCTTTTCAATTTCTATCTGTACACACCATTTTAACCTCCCCCTCCCCTCCCTCTCTGTCTCTCTCTCTCAGGAGTGACGTCCCAGCCTTCTCAGACCAAGGTCTTCTCCTGTTCTGAGAGTCCATACACCCTCACATCTCAGGATGGACACATCAACTCAGCAGCCTGTGAGAAAACCACCAGCTCAACAACCAGCCAAAAACGAGGAGACACTGATGGACCAAGATCCTCTGGTCACCAGTTTGTCCACACTGGAGAAAAGCCTTTTCAATGTAAACATTGCAACAAGAGTTTCACTCGGTCATTTCACATGAAGGTACACCAGCGTTTCCACACTGGAGAAAAAACATTCAAATGTAAACTTTGTGACAAGAGTTTCACATCTTATGAACTGAAGAAACACCGGAATGTCCACATTGGAGAAAAACCTTTCCACTGTGAACATTGCGACAAGAGTTTCAGTCAGTCAGGTTCCCTGAACAGACACCAGCGCATCCACACTGGAGAAAAACCATTCAAATGTAAACATTGTGACAAGAGTTTCAATCAGTCAACTCAAATGAAGATACACCAGCGTGTCCACACGGGAGAAAAACCTTTCAAATGTAAACATTGTAACGAGAGTTTCAGAGAGTCACGTTCCCTGAAGAAACACCAGTATGTCCATACTGGAGAAAACCCTTTCCACTGTGAACATTGCGACAAGGGTTTCATTTTAGCATCTGAACTGAGGAAACATCAGCGTTTCCACACTGGAGAAAAACCTTTCCACTGTAAACATTGCGACAAGAGTTTCAGAGAGTCGGGTCACCTGAAGACACACCAGCGTGTCCACACTGGAGAAAAACCATTTAAGTGTAAACATTGTAACAAGAGTTTCACTCAGTCACGTTCCCTCAAAACACACCAGTATGTCCATACTGGAGAAAAACCTTTCCTTTGTGATTATTGTGCAGAGAGTTTCAGCAATTCTGATTCCCTGAAGGCACACCAGCGTGTCCACACTGGAGAAAAAACATTTAAGTGTAAACATTGTAACAAGAGTTTCACTCAGTCACGTTCCCTCAAAACACACCAGTATGTCCATACTGGAGAAAAACCTTTCCACTGTGAACATTGCGACAAGAGTTTCCTCACGTCAC
Organism: Nannobrachium achirus; assembly: GCF_963921795.1. Lineage (NCBI taxonomy): Eukaryota > Metazoa > Chordata > Actinopteri > Myctophiformes > Myctophidae > Nannobrachium > Nannobrachium achirus. The sequence goes on from NC_137822.1 coordinate 60,144,461, forward strand.
GTTCCCTGAAGAAACACCAGCGTATCCACACTAGTATTTAAAGTTGTACCATGTAACTTTTTTTATAAAACAAATCTTAAAATTGTCCTACCTGTTAAATCGCTAAAGTTTTAGAACACCCACTCCGTTATTTTCAGCTTCTGAAGCCTTCTCTTTATATGTTTTCTATGATCCTGGCCGTGGACCGGATTTCGCGCCAAAATGACGTAATCTGCATCATCTGTATACGTTGTGTATACGTTGCCCAATCACATCGCCGATCATGCACACATGGTACACTACCGGCCAATCACAGCTTATCTGCTCTGATCTCCAGGAAGCGCCTCCGCTTGGCTACAGTGTTTACCATGGTGAAGGATTTTAACCTCTTAATCCACAAATCCTGGCCAGAAAATTACGTTCTACCATGCGTTCTACCCCTCCACGGATTACTATCGGTCGCGGTGGTTTGCGGCGCCGCTCCGGTGGTCCGCGGCGGTGGTCCGCGACGACTCCGGCCGAAAAACGGCCGAAAAAAGCAATACCGCTACTGACCACTAGTTGAACTTACACAGTATAGCTTTAAAGTTATACCATGTAACTTTTTTTATAAAACAAATCTTAAAATTGTCCTAAATGTTAAATCACTAAAGTTTTAGAACACCCACTCTGTTATTTTCAGCTTCTGAAGCCTTCTCTTTATATGTTTTCTATGAGCCGTGAGGGGGGTAGAATTTCGCGGCAAAATGACGTAATCTCTATACGTACGTTGTGTATACGTTGGCCAATCACATCGCAGATCATACACACATGATACACTACCGGCCAATCCACAGCGTGTGCTGCGTCTGTTCAGGAAGTAGCTTCCCTCAGCTACAGTGTTTACCATGGTGAAGGATTCTTAACCTCTTAATCCCCAAATCTTGCTCCGAAAATTACGTTCTACCACTCTATGGAATCGTATCGGTCGCGGTGGTTTGCGGTGCCGCTCCGGTGGTCCGCGGCGGTGGTCCGCGGCGACTCCGGGCGAAAAACGGCCGATAAAAGCAATACCGCGACTGACCACTAGTTTAGCAACTTACACAGTATAGCTTTAAGTACTCAAGTCAATGACTTGTCTTGAGTCAGGTCTCAAGTCCGAATTGTCATTGACTCTGTCTTATTCAGTCTTGACTTGGACAAAGGGACTCTTCCCCAAACGAGTCCACTAGGGACAAGAGATGAAATAATTGTATTATACCCATATTATGAGGAGCCCTGTGAATTTATTACATCATGAGCCATTATTACATTATGAGTTGTGACAAGGCTAAGGTTCACACCCGCATCCTGAGGGCCCCAGAGCTGAAGAAGATCCAAGTCCTGGGCGCTGGGGTGTCTGGCACACTGCATAAGGTGGGGAAAACTTGTATTTATGAGAACCATCAAGTGCTATTCTTTTTATTTACATTTTATTCAGATCAAACGGTATCAGTAATAATAAGGACTATATAAGTAAAATGTTAATCTAGCGTTATTATCTACACAACCGGTCTGAGGATATTAGAATAATCGTTTATAAGATCGAAAGCACATAACATGAGATTGAACAAGATGGGGTCTAATATATTAGACAGACTCTGAGGAAGAGGAACAAAAAGAGTGGGCGTTCCCTTTTATTTGACGATGGTTAGCCAGATTGATATAATATTGATTGAATACTTTATTAGTATTCTAAGTGCAGTTTGTCGGCTCTAAACAAACGTCCTCCAAGCCCACTGCCACTTATCTACAAAGTGCATTGGTACAAACAGGTTCAGCTTCTATCTTGCTGGCAAAAGAAAAGTCCCATCACCTCATCAGGCCTATATGCCCTTGCTGTCAATCAGCCAGGCATGGGAGAGGCGTGCCCTTGGTGCCCAAAATTAATTAACCAATATCAAACTAATACAACTAATAATGCCAAATATACTAAATAAACACAAATATTATAATGAAAATAATAATTATAATCTAACAAACAGAGGCAGTGCAATGGCTTCTGCAGGTATTTTGCAAAAAGGTACAGCAAATTACAGTTCAATACAAGGTCTGCTAAGAGGATTTTAAATCCATGAAAGACTATGGCTTGTTTCCATTGGGGTCCTTTGTACTCAATTCATTGTAACAGCGTGGCTCAACATAGAGCTTTAACCTTTTTCACAACATTATTGTAATTTTAACCAAAAGAGTACCTTACTTCACCTTTTGATTAACATTAACTTTAACATTATTATACATTATTACCAGAAGGCAGTGAAAGAATGTTTGCTTTTCACACGGAATACAAAATTACAGGTCCATTTGAGTCCATGTGAGGATCTGGCTTGATTTATTGAATATTTTATGTATTCAAAAATTAAGAACAGTACAAGCATAGTCAAAAAGAAGGGGAAAAAGTACATTCGCCAGGGCAAGGTAATCCCATATAAAGTACTGTATGTGCGTGCTAAAGTGGCAAGGAGTGTTGGTGTCCTAGGTAAAAAACAAGGGATGTTCAAAATTATATGTCTGCTTACCTTGTACAATATATTCGCTTATACTACCATATCTATCCTACTGTTTGGAGGTGTGGGGAAATACTTACAGTAGTAACCTTCATCCATTATCCATAATACAAAAGAGAAGAGAGCAATAAGAATAGTACACAAGGTAGGGTTTTATGAGTATACGAATAATCTATTTTTGAGGTCTTGTACATTGAAGCTTGCTGACTTAGTTGATTTCAAAACTGATCAACTAATGTTTAAGGCAAGTAATAAACTACTTCCCGCGAGCATTCTGGAAATACATTTTAAACAAGCAAGTGCTCAGACCACTCGAAAGAGAGTGCATTTCAGTTTGTGGAGTAAAGATTTGGAACAGTTTGACAGATGATATTAAACACAGTAATATTCTCTTACAATTTAAACAAGACTCAAATCCAATATCCTGGCTAAATACAGTAAAACATAGTCTTCTTTTTATTTTAGTCTTTTTGAGTTTTATTTTCATTTTTATTTTTATATTTTATATTATAGTGACATAGATAATACTCTATAACAGTATAAAAGTCAAATCACATATGCTTATTAAATAGGTGTTAATGGCAATAGCTTCATAGGGATTTTAAATCCCTCAAATGGTCACAAATGCTTTAATCTGCTACTGCTGATATATTGGGGTTTTCATTTACGTTTTATTTCATTTTCATTCTCTTTAGAAGGTAAACTTGTATACCGTACTCTTATAACATATTACTGTATCTTAAACCATGAATATGTAGGATAGGCATTCTTGATTTGCTATTGTTGATATATATGGGTTTGACGCACATGTTCCTTTATTTGCATTTACTTCTTTATATGGTGAACCTGTACACCCCTTTAACATATTACTGTATCCTAAACATGCAGGACAGGCACTCTTTGGTTTGTTATTATGCTGATGGATTTGGGGCTTGTGATTACAGTTTATTTTTATTTGCATTCTCTTTATTTGGTAAATTTTAACACTTTTATAACATTAATGTATTTTAAACCTGCAGGCATGTATTAGCTGTTTTTTTTTTGCTTCAGCCTATTCCTTTTGATCACCTTAAACAGTGTACGTCTAAGTGTCCCAACACATTATAAAGGTTCTTTCAGATTGAAATTTGTTGTATGCGAGCTATTAAAGGCTACTTAACATGTTAATTCCATTTTCTACTGTAATCCATAGAAGAGCTTGCATCTTGGGAATGGTCTTATTGTGTCTAAAATGACATCAACAAGAGCTATCAATTGGTTGTTGATACAAGTAGGCTACACCTAATTACAGGTAGGTCTAGTAACTCTTACTAATGCCTTTAATTATCAATTTTACTTTATCTGTTTATTTAGCTGGGACATCAGATAGGCTATAGGCTATTAATGTATTAATAGTACGGAGGATTGAGGGTTAAATCGTTCACTTTTTCATAAAAGCGTGAAATTTGGTACACTTGTACAGTTTGGGGCCCTGAACATTTTCAGATATGGAGCCATCGCAAAAACGCCCCCTGGTGGCCATGGCGGCCATTTTAATTTCCACCGTTACCATTGAATGTATTTTGCATCATAACTCCTGAACCGAACAAGATAATACAGAATAGGTGATGTCTATACCTATGTTTTGATGGTCAAGGATTCCATTGAGATCATGTACAACATCATAACATGTTCAGGTGAATAGTTAATAGTCAATTCAGTGATGTTGTGAGGTAGTCCTGTGGTTTTGTCCAAACATTTTCACTTTTTCATAAAAGCGTGGAATTTGGTACACTTGTACAGTTTGGGGCCCTGAACATTTTCAGATATGGAGCCATCGCAATAACGCCCCCTGGTGGCCATGGCGGCCATTTAAATTTCCGCTATTGCCAATTAATGTTTTTTGCAAAATAACTCCTGAACCAAGCATGATAATACAAAATATGTGATGTCTACACCTATGTTTTGATGGCCAAGGATTCCGTTGATATCATGTACAACATCATAAACTGTCCAGGTGAATAGTTAATTGCCAATTCAGTGATGTTGTGAGGTAGTCCGATGGTTTTGTCCAATTTATTTTCACTTTTTCATAAAGGTATGACATTTGGTACACTTGTACAGTTTGGGACCCTGAACATTGTCAGATATGGAGCCATCGCAAAATCGCCAATTGGTGGCCAGAGGGAGAGCAGAGCCCAGGATTACAGCTTAGGTAATTGGCACTGGGTGAAAAGATGGGTTACAAAAAAATTAAAATATAACTAAATAATGTATTTTGCATCTAATTTCCTAAACCATACATGATAATACAGAATGTATGTCTACACCTATGTTTTGATGGTCAAGTATTCCATTGATAGCGCGTACAACATCATAAACTGTTCAGGTGAATGGTTATTTATTAGTCAATTCAGTGATATAGTGAGGATTGCAATGAAATAGATGAGATTATGCAGAATACAATTTCAAGCATATTTCATGTCATCCCACATCCTGATTTACTGTTATGATGGTGTCCACAATAAGTATTTATTTTTGGTTGACTCATCTCAGTGTTTTTGTGAAGATCTGTCATCTGCTGAACCCCTTCATGAAGCAAGTACCTTCCTGCCAAATGGCACAAAAAATACATGTTACCAATCATATGATATGTATAGCATAGAATTTGCTGAGCTGGTTTACTATATTGAGAATATCTGTGCAAATGAAGAAATGAAGTCTGTCTTTAGTTTTAAATAAACTGTACTCCTGCCACCTAGATCAACTGAGCCAGGAACAGCAGGGATGTGCAAAGAATGTTAGAGAGGCAGGGTCTGAAATGTCTGAAAGGCCCTTTTGGTGGAAATATCGAAAATAGCCGACACACCGCTCAGCTATTTTCGGTGCTTGATACCACACTGAACTAATCAAGTCAATACTGGAGATGTGGTGTAACGGCATAGATTTCTACACAGAGAGGGAAATTCTTTCAACAGAAGATGCTGCATTCAAGTTCAGGAGAGTTTGGACAAGATTGAATTCTCTTGAATGCTGCCTTCAGGTATGGCATGAAAAGAGGGCATTTGCATTTCTCCATAACAAGGACCTGTACAGGCAACTGCCGAGGCTCAGCAAGAAGGTAGCAGCTAGGAGGATGAAGCTGGCCGGCCACTGCCACAGACATCGGGAGCTCCCGGCCAGCAGGCTGGTCCTGTGGGAACCAACGCGCGGGCATCGATCGCAAGGATGTTCCGCGTTAAAGTATGTGGACGTCCTGAAGAAGGATGCGGGAAGCTCATCTGAGGACGACCGAGAGAGAGAAAAAACGCATTCATGGTGTGGAGAGGGCACTTTTTACAGACGAAAAAAAGGGCAGGGGCTCAAGACCCCTTTGATGTCTATGTGTGCCTGAGGAACAGACATCAAGGGTTAACTCCACACATTTAAAGAATAGGGTTAGGGTCAGTACCTGTGTCCTGAAAAATCAACCAGCAGAACATATCTCCTTGGCAGCCTTTCATGCCAATAAGCTGCAACCAAAGTCACCCCTGCCATCTCAGCTCTCCTTTCCCTATTCCCTGATGACTCAAAATCAGTGGCCATGATTCATCATGCAATGAATGTTATCAATCAAGCAGTACAGAGGGTACATCCAGGACAAGTACAGTACCTGTTGTGACTTTGGACCTCTGCACAATTTAGCCAAACAAATACAATGGAATTGGCCCCTTTCACATGGAGAAGGAGAAGATCATTTTGTGATTGTCTTAGGAGGACTGCATATTGAGATGGCGGCTCTCAATATACTGGGGGACTGGCTAGAAGGTAGTGGTTGGATGGAAGCCATTGTCCAAGTGAACATAGCGAGTTGCAGAGTCCTTTCTGAAAGCTTAAACCAAAATAAATACTTATTGTGGACACTAATAAGTAACATAACAGTAAATTAGGCCCCAGCTAGCGGGATGGCATGAAATATGCTTGAAATTTAATTCTGCATAATCTCATCTATTTCATGCAATCCTCACTGAATTGACTATTAACTATTCCAATGAACAGTTTATGATGTTGTACACATTATCAATGGAATCCTTGGCCATCAAAACATAGGTGTAGACAATACCTATTCTGTATTATCATGTTCAGGAGTTATGACGCAAAATACATTAATTTGGTAATGGTGGAAATTAAAATGGCCACCATGGCCACCAAGGGGCGTTTTTTGATGGCTCCATATCTGAAAATGTTCAGGGCCCCAAACTGTACAAGTGTACCAAATTTCACGCTTTTATGAAAAAGTGAATAATGTTTGGACAAAACCATGGGACTACCTCACAACATCACTGAATTGACCATTAACTATTCACCTGAACAGTTTATGATGTTTCACATGATATCAATGAAATCCTTGACCATCAAAACATAGGTGTAGACATCACCTATTCTGTATTATCATGTTTGGTTCAGGAGTTATGTTGCAAAATACATTAATTGGTAATTGTGGAAATTAAAATGGCCGCCATGGCCACCAGGGGGAGTTTTTGCGATGGCTCCATATCTGAAAATGTTCAGGGCCCCAAACTGTACAAGTGTACCACATTTCACGCTTTTATGAAAAAGTGAATAATGTTTGGACAAAACCACGGGACTACCTCACAACATCACTGAATTGACCATTAACTATTCACCCGAACAGTTTATGACATTTGACATGATATTAATGAAATCCTTGACCATCAAAACATAGGTGTAGACATCACCTATTCAGTATTATCATGTTTGGTTCAGGAGTTATGTTGCAAAATACATTAATTGGTAATGGTGGAAATTAAAATGGCTGCCATGGCCACCAGGGGGCGTTTTTGCGATGGCTCCATATCTGAAAATGTTCAGGGCCCCAAACTGTACAAGTGTACCAAATTTCACGCTTTTATGAAAAAGTGAACGATTCACCTAAAATCTGACCTCAATCCTCCGTACTATAATGAAAATACACTTTGTGTGTATCTACACCAGGGGTCTTCAACAGGGGGTCCGGGACCCCATAGGGGGAGGCACCAGATCTATGTGTGATAGGACCATTCTTTTAGAATAAATTAACAACCCTCTCATCCCTTTTCTGAGGAGAACTTTAGCCAAAAATAGCAGATCTACAAGCTTGTAGATCTGCTATTTTTGGCAAATAGGTTTGGTGTAGAGGTAAAAATAAGAGTGGACAATGTACAGAGTAAAGGTAAAATATACTAAGTAAATGATCAAGGACATAAGGAGTTACATTTCTGAAAAATATAAAATAATATAAAAAACGCCCCCAAAAGCGCAGTTTTCAAACTCTAATGGGCGCTGGACAGCAGGCGGCTCCCCATGTCGGCATTTTTGACCCACGCACGTGTTCGGGGACACCTCTTCCACACCACACTCTCCGCTAAGCATTGCTGCAACTGCTGCAGGCCGTCCAGTGCAGCCAGGCGCTCAAAAAGGCCTCAAAAGGCACAATTTTCCGACTAGTGGGCGGTGGAGAGCAGGCGGGGTAAACAGACACTTTTTACATGTGCTCCCCTCTAGGCGAACTAAAAGATATATCAGTAAGAATTTACACATTTCCCAGTAATTTGGGATGTTTCCTAACAATGGAAGTTATCAGAACATATTCAAGACAAAAGGCAGAGAAAATGTGATTGTTTTTAAAAAAGTGGTCTTGTGTCTCAGTTTACCCCAGGGGTAAACTGAGACAGACCAGAGAAATCAAAGGGTGATCCACTCACTTTTTTCACTTTAAAACTACCATAAAAACACAAAAACCCGGTTAACCGGGTTAAATATGCGCAATACAAAAATGTACATAGCAGACATTCTTTTAATAGGCTTTGTCCTGTCATTTCCACCCATGTGTCAAATAATGTGACACATGAAGGAAAAAACTAAAAACCCTATAAAAAATTATAGTTGATCCTTATGTAATTTCTCCTGTAGAATCTTTTTCTGCAAAGTATATTGTTGTATTGTGCATAACTAATGAAATAATTCGCATATTTAGTCAAATGTAGTCAAATATGCTAATTATCTCATTAATTATGCACAATACAAAGAAATATATATCAAAAATAAATGGATTCTACAGGGGAAAATACATAAGAATCAACTGAGAAAAGTTTGGTACACCCTTTAATCAGGTTTTTACAGCTTTCTCCCTGTCTTTCATGTTGGGATAATGTGAGATAGTGTCTCACTTTACCCTGAAGCAATTGTCTCAGTTTACCCCACAGCCACATTTTGGGAAAAGGGATTTTTTTTTATCAATTCAGGGTAATCTTCAGCTAGCATCTATCACATGGATTTACAGTTGGTAGTTCAACAACATGTATGATATAAAATGTTCTCCCTGCATCAATTTGCTTTGACACAACAGCTGATTATGTTGACAGCAAGAAAATTTACTTTTACATGCAAAAAACACATTTTTGTGAAAAAAGCACGTTTTCTACAGCGCTATCAGGTCTCTCTTTTCATGACAAGTGTGAAATTCAAGGGGCTTGAAAATATAATGGTCACATGACCACAAATGTGTTCCATTGCCAAGATAAATGGAGCGTCTCAGTTTACCCAGTGTCTCAGTTTACCCCGCTCTCCCCTATGTTCGTTTAAATGCTTAATCTATGTTTTGAATGTGCATATCATGGGAAAATGTATCGTTTTTCAAAATTGGCTGAGGGGTACTCTTATTCTGAAGAGAAATCCTTATATTCGCCAGTTTCACAGAAGCGAGAGACCGCTGCAGCCATACCCGCCTCTCTTCAAGAGCTGCGTGGACTGAGCAAATATAGAACTTCCGGTGTTAGAGAGGGAACATATAGGACTTCCGGTTTGATTTATTTGCCTTCAAAATAAAAAGCTCGTAATTAATGCCATTGAAAAACGTTTAATTTGCAGATTATATGCTCATTAAAAATATAAATTAGGCAAAACAAAAAATATGTTTGTGTAAAAAAAAGTTTAAACAAAAAATATATATAAATAGATAAATGCTGTTCACTGGAGTGCATAGCCTTTACAAATTGGACACTGGAGAACAGACAGCTTTTCGTGTCAGAACCTTTGACACGTGCGCACACGTTCGGGGAGACCTCCTCTACCACACCACACTGAGGCGGCATTGCAAAATTAGCCGCCTCTCCCGCTTAGCAGAGGGTGTGGTGTGGTAGAGGAGGTCTCTGTGAACGCTTTGTGTCAAAAGTGCCGACACGAAGAGCTCTCTGTTTTCCAGTGTCCAATTTGTAAAGGCTATGCACTCCATTGAAGAGCATTTATCTATTTGTATATTTCTTTATTTTTACACATAGACATACTTTTCGTTGTATAGCTTCAATTAAATGCTTAATCTAGAGGCTATGTTTAATTTGTATATGATAAATCATATACAAATTAATCGTTTTTCAATGGCGTTAGGGGTACCGTTATTCTGAAGAGATCGATACCGGAAGTCTTATATTTGCTGGCACTAAATTTGCTCACAGAACATAGCCCGAAAAGAGCAGGGTGAACGAACAGCGTGTATCAAAACATGATGATACAGTAAAGGTCAGTGTTATAGGCTACGTTTGCGGTGCACAAGCCTTTGTGTAACTGGCGTTGGACAGTAAAGAGTGACATGCTGTCTGGTTGTGAAAACGGGAGAAATCCATGACATTTTAAAGTTTGTTTGTGCGGGCTAATGCTAAGCTATGGAACCTAGAATTATATATATTTGAACCTTAATTGTTTGATTTAAGACTTTATTAGAAGTTTGCATAGGAAAGGGTTCAGCTTCATGACGGTACAGTTCACTTGTACAAGGTCAACCAAAAGGAGATCCTAGAAAACACTTGGCATATTTGTACAGGAAACCATCTAAGTAGGCTATCTCAAATAACATTGAATGACGTATACAGTAGCCTACTATGCAGTAGATATAGTCAGAAAAAAGAAAACTGTGCAAAATAGGCCTACAGTAAAGAAGGGTCAGTGGGAAGGTAAAACTGGGCTAGGGTTTCTTTCTTTTTTTTTTTACCAAGTGTTTTTTTTTTTCAATTTTACGGCGATTTTAAATTAATTAATATTAAAGACATTGCAATGAAAAAGAAGAAGAAAGAAATACTATTATTGTTGAAGTTCTGTTGAGTTTAAGTGTTATTCTTCTTAACAAATCCTGATGATAAACTCTGGTATTCTATTCTATTAGTTTCATTCCAGAGTCTGTGGAGTCCAGACTGCAGGTGAAACAAGAGGAACCTGAACACCAGCCAGAGCTCAGTAAGTTGTTTCACTGTCTCTCTCCTTCTTTGCTTTTTTCCAAAGGTGTTTATATCAGGGATTTTCAAACTTTTATCTTTTTTTTTTTTTTACTCAGGGCACCCTGTAAATAACCAGAGTTAGGGCTGAAGTATTCTGTACATTTTTTATATTTTATTTTTTAGCTCACATCGTTACTGACGCAAATATGCACATCTTTCTTTTCACAACACCAGACCAGAGGGTGCTCCACAAATCATGTTCAGCCCAGATTTAACTCTTAAAGGCTCTAATTCGTTCTCCTGCAGTCTGCTATACCACCAACATGTGGAACGCCCTACCGCATGCCTTAAATGAGAGCAAATCCCTAGACTCTTTCAAAATAGGTCTGAAAGGTCACCTACAGACGGCTGCTTCTCGAACCTCGTAATAGACTAAGCCCATACCTATACCTCCCCTTTTCCATTGTAAATAGCTCTTATTTCTCTATTATTTATTCTTCCCTTGTTATTTTTTATGCCTGCTTTTTTCCCCCTTTTTTTACTGATAATTTACCTACTGTGTTCTACCCGTCTGTCTTTCAATGTTATATGAGATGCATAAGTGGTTCCTGTGTAAATAAGCTGAAAATCTACTAGGATCTTCTTTTAGTTGACCTTGTACCAGTGATTTGTCATGAAACTGTACTGTTTCTATAAAAACGAATACATTCTTCAATCAATCACTCCACCTGAGATACGGTAGGGCCTACCAAAACGGAAATTTCTCAGGTAGGCTATGTTCCAGAGAAATTTCCGTTTCCATCAGAACTGACTGAAAATATCTTTATATTTGACGTTCAACCACTTGAACCTCTGCATCCCTATTCTGTGGAGAAGGTTCACCAAAAGTAGCTGATCTACAAGCTCACAACAAGTCTCAACGAGACACGTTGTGGGCTTTGTAGATCTGCTATTGTTCTGGTGAAGAGAGTTTTCTGTAGATGGAAAAAGAACCAATCAAGTGCAGTGCAGATCAGGTCTGTTTTACAGCATCCAAATGACTGGCATCTCGGCACCCACTTTGGGAAATCCTGGTTCATAAATTACAGCTGCTAAACTGTGCTATAAACACTCTTTGTCCCTGTAGCAATGTGTTTATGGAGGAATACCTGAGACACGAGGGCATGAAGGCAATTCATAGACTGTAAAAAAATATGGACGATGTAAAGCCATTGGTTTCTATGCTGCGAAAATTCCACTTTTTGTCCCTTGTACAGGTCATTGTAGAAATCAACGTTCACTGGTAGAAATGGTACCATCTTGAATGCTATTGGCTGCCAACGGTCACGTGCAACCGCAGGGATACTTGGGAGAATGTGGTGTTGAGCTTCCTAAATAAAGCACACGAAGAAGAACCATCACAAGCCTATGATCACAAGCCCCTCCTACAGCATACCCTGCTTTAACATCAAATATAACATAAATTGGACCATATTCTTTACAAAACGCATATCATGGTGATTGAAATGAGGCTTTAAACTAGCGACAGGAACCATGAAGTACCTATGAAAATGTTTATTAAGGTAAGAAGATCGAATATAAAAGTTTGGGGGGAATAGATTGGAACCAATGGAGAACAAGTTGCTTCTGGTACCAGAACAGCGCAACTAGTGGCCAATCATAGGAACTTTATGTTCCTTGATCCTGACGCCTGTCCCCCTGAGGCAATTACTATAGAGAGCTATTTAACACTTACTACTGATCTGATGCCCAAATGGCCTTTCCTCTGGCGCCATCTTTTAGCCAAACTCTCCACTTGCACACAGGGTGTCTCAAAAATGTAATGGGCAGATTCAGATCATCATGACACTTGATCAGGCGCTTTAATGCTTCCTGGAAGATTAACCCTAACCTGTTCCAATGACCTACCATCTAGCGCCACCATCAGATAAAAAATAATGACGTTTCACTCAAGGTTGGGGCTGCTCGATTATGGCATAAATTATCGAAACTACTTTTGTTTTATATGATTACTTACTTATTATTTACTCCTTGAAACCAAAGTGTTGACAAACAGATGCTTTGGTTTTACCTTTTTTCTTTAGAACTAAATATCTCACAGCTGAGATTGAGTTTTAGTTTTTAGGATTTTAGTTAATGAAAGTGCAAAAAGAAAAAAAAAATACATATATTTTTCAGCCAGGTAAAAAAAGGCTGGCTACAGTATGAGATCTATTACGATTAGGGCTGGGACTTTAACTGATTAATTGCGATTAATTAATTACAGAAAATTAACGCGATTAAAAAAATTAACGCATTTTAATCGCACTTAGTTTTTGCACCACAGAACCTTCAGTTTCGGGCATAGGCCTACCGATCATAGCGATGCACCAACCAAGAAGAGACAACAAACGCAATGGGAGAAGTAGCCGATCAGGGCGCTTTGCTTGGCCCAGTGGATGCGAAATTAAGATAAAAAAACTCACTCGTTGATTCCCTCGTACAACAAAATGTGTTTTACTTGAAAAAAAATGCTTCTCAGGTCAAATATCGATGTGCGATTAAAATGTGATTAATTGCGATTAATTAATCACAGAGCCTGTAATTAATTAGATTAACATTTTAATCGCATCCCAGCCCTAATTACGATACAATATGATATTACACTAATCTATTATAGTGTATTCTAGTTATCTTAGTAATACATTAATACTTATATAGTGTATTATAATCCCAGTTTTAATCCATTTTAGTGTATTATAATAAGGATATCTGTAATACAAATTGATATTGTATTATAATCACAGTTAAAATGGTCAATGTGTTTCTTACCGATAGGGGTACTTTTGTGTAATGTAAAATGTATATAATGTTAAGTGGTATGTGTGTAAGTGTCGTGTAGTGTGTTGCTAAAGCTGCAGTCGAAAAGGGGCTTTACTTGCAATGTAATGCTTACTTGCAATGCTTCCTCTGTTTCACATAATTTCTAAAACGAATGACACGTCAAAGGACCAACTTCCGTAATCCAGAAGTTTGTCTTTTACTAAGTCTATACAGCCATATAGTAAGTAGTAGTAAGTAAACTTTATTTATATAGCACCTTTCGAAACAAGGTTACAGAGTGCTTTACAGTATACACAATATAAACATTAACAAGTAACAGGGTAAAAATGTGATCAAGAATGAAAATACAAAAAAGAAACCCAGGAAAAAGTGCAATGACCTGAACAATGAGGCCAGTAAAAACACCATGAAGTAAAATTAATTTAAAAATGATGTGTTTTCAGCATATGTTTAAAACTGTCAACTGACAGTAGTTTTTAATGGCAAAGGTAAGGCGTTCCACAAAGTAGGAGCCACCACTGCGAAGGCCCGATCTCCCTTCGTCTTAAGATTGGACACAGGGACTTCCAGGAGGCACTTGTTAGAGGATCTAAGTAAGCGATCCTCTAAGAGAGGGTTTAGGAGGAAATAGGTCAATAATGTAAAGCAGGGCCAGCCCATGCAACGCTGTATGTGTTATCAAAAGTATTTTAAAATCTATTCTAGCTTTTAATAGGTAGCCAGTGAAGTGAGGCTAACACCAGGGTTATGTGTGCTCTGCAGTTAATGTTGGTGAGGATTCTTATAGTAATATATACTTGGTAGAAGGCTAGGGGGTGTATATTTTGGTGGGGTGGGATGGACGCATAAGAAAGTATGGCTGCAGAAACATTACAAGCAGATGGGCTACTTTCATCTCATTCACTTTAGTTTAGATCATTATTTGCTTATTCTTAACACCACTTGTGTGAAGTTATTAGAAGTCCAATTTCAATTCCCTCTGTTCATTTCAGACCAGTGTGTGGAGTCCAGACTGCAGTTGAAGATGAACTCTCCAGACTCAGCCAGGGACATTTCTATTAAACAGGAAGAACCTGAAGACCACCAACACTTCAGTAAGTTTAACCACTTGAACCCTAGCATCCCTATGCAGGGGGGAACATCGTGTCACAAGCTCACAACGTGTCAACAATTATGTTTTAATATTGTTTTATAATTTCATGATTGAAATTGAATTCTTGCTGTGTTGACAGTGTAAGTATTTCGTTAAAAAAATCATCCTAACAACCGTAATAACCTGTAACTAGTAACTTTACTTGTTTAGTCATTCTAAAGTTGCGTTCCCACAGAAAATAAAATAGTCGTTCTGTCATTGCAAAGGCACGACTCTGCGTGGCGTTGTAATCTAATCTAATCTATCGCTGATGCTAACACCAAAAAAAATCTAACGCTAATGCTAACACCAACCGTTACAGAAGGTTGCACACACTTAGCGAGCTGCAGGCACACTTAAAATTTCTTTGAAATGTTCTTTTCTAGTTATCTATATAAACTCAGCACAAATCCATTATATCTCCCCTTTAAAAATACCAATTTGTATTGTGTTTCATATCATTTTTATCGTTGATTCATCACCTTTACAACAAGGTACAGATTGTAAGCATCGGGCCATTCGTGGAATGAGCACCACAGCCAAACGTGTGGGTAGTGGGTAACGTGTCGGTCCATTATATCCCCCGTTTAATTATTCCAAATGGTTGATTTGTCACCTTTACAACGTGGTACAGCTTGTAAGGATCTGGCATTTGTGGAATGAGCAACACAGCCAAACGTGTGGGTAGCGCCCCTCCAAAAATGTCAAAATGGCCTGGCAGGCCTGCAATGCTGTTCTTTTGGTGTTCACCTTTGTTGCTTGGTTCATTGATTGATTGCACTCTCTCACAGTATTAAAGGGGGGAAAACACATATTGGCCATTTTTACACGCTCAGTGTCAGGGAAGCCCAAAACGAGAGTAAATGCCAGCAGAACAGTATTGCTAGCCATTTTGGCAAAACTTTGGGCGGCGCTACCCACACGTTCTGCTGTGTAGCTCATGTCTCGAATGCCCAACCTTGTTGTAAAGGTGACGAATCAACGATACAAATTACATAAAACACAATACAATACGATTCGCATGAGTGCGGCGCTAGTCAGGGCCGCGGACTACTGTTTGAGAAACTCTGCTGGACTTGTCTGATGCTCGTGTCATAGCAGTGCATGCTGACTGGATGTGTTTTGTTTACCTCGATCCTGCCTTTGCATGCATGTGTAGCCCCCACAGTTAGTACCAGCCATGAACCAGCGACAACAGCTCTGCTAATCGGGCTCAGCCCTATTAGCACGACTGGTTGTAGGTTGGACTGGCGAGTGGGAGTCCCGGGTTCAATCCCCGCTTCCGCGTATCACTACACATGCTTGACACGAAAGCTCGCTTATTAACACAACGGAAGCCAAGGTTTCTAACATTTCTAGCTGTAGCTGCTGCCGTCGTTCACTTAAGTTTTATTTTGAAGAGCCTCGGAAGCTTTGTGCGTGTGCACGTGAGTGTCCACTGACGATTGAGGAGGATAATCCATTTGTTTACAAACGCTCGCGAAACTAAAATCCAAACCGGGGCCGACCATCGCGGTAAAGTGTCGCCATGAAAACAATCAGATCTCTGCTTCCCTGGCGTTGTTTTCATCTCATTCATAGATAAAGCCCTTCTTATGTTTCAGAGGATAATGTAACGCAATGTAAACTGCCTCCGCCACTCTGTCTCCCTGCCTGCTGTGGGGTGACGTAATGAACTCGGGTCATTCAGAGGGCAGCTGCAGGCACGTACAGTTAACTCTTTGTTGCCTCGTCTCTCAACAAGATAACTCCTTCTGTTGAGAGACTCCTTGCCTCGTCTCTCAACAAGAAACTAAAATCCAAACCGGGGCCGACCATCGCGGTAAAGTGTCGCCATGAAAACAATCAGATCTCTGCTTCCCTGGCGTTGTTTTCATCTCATTCATAGATAAAGCCCTTCTTATGTTTCAGAGGATAATGTAACGCAATGTAAACTGCCTCCGCCACTCTGTCTCCCTGCCTGCTGTGGGGTGACGTAATGAACTCGGGTCATTCAGAGGGCAGCTGCAGGCACGTACAGTTAACTCTTTGTTGCCTCGTCTCTCAACAAGATAACTCCTTTTACCTGGGGGACACCTAGTGGCCATAACTCGTCCCTGAACGAGTTTGGCTCCCAAGTTGTTAATGGCAGTGTCGCCTCGTGTGTGGTGATTTTGTCAATATTGACAATAAAACACAACACAAAATACACTACTCGTCGTTAATGCGACACACCCGTGGATGCGGTTGGGGAGGGAGAGTGAGGCAGATCAAAGCTCCACATTTGATACACTAGCCTGGGGTGCCAGCCAGAGCGCTTCCACTACGTTCCATGGACTTTGTCACTCCGCTTCTAGTCTCTAGAGAACAGACTCCATGCTAACGCAAGGAAGAGCAATTGTTTATTATAATTATTTTTAGGGCTTTGATGCAAGTTCTGATGGGTGCAGCTGCATGAGTTGTGTTGCTTCAAGTAATGTGCCGTTGTGCTCTCCTCTCAGCTGCTGCTTAGCGGGGAGAAATTGAAAAAAGTCGATCGAGGCGTCGATTTTCGATTCGCAAATAATGCGTTGATTAACATCCCTAGTATTTACACTCAGGATTCCGGAGTTGACTGTCATGTTGTTTTTATGCTCCTAGATATCCTGATTGTGCCTCCACACATTAAAGAAGAACAGGAGGAGCTACTTCAAGAACCAGAGGAGCCTGATGGGTCAATGTTGACATTACTAGCAGTGAAAAGTGAAGTTGATGTCAAAGACATCTCTTCACACTGTGCCGAAGTTGAAGTTAAACTTGAATCTGACACTGAATTCACTGATGACAGTGATCATTGCGAGAAGACCTGTGGAGGTTAGTCAGTGTTAAACACATGACCTACTTGTGTGGGGAAAATTGGCCTTAAAGGGGAGAACCACCCATTTTCTAAAGCCCTATTAATAACATGGGTCAATATTGAAAATGGGTGTTTCTCCCCCTTAAACAAGAGAGAGAGAGGTGGGGAGAGAGAGAAGAGAAATGTCAACAGGGAAGCTGTATGGCTCCTAAATAAATGACGTTTTTGATGATGGAATCTTTTCAATCTCCATCTGTATACACAATTTTAACCTCCCCTCCCCTCCCCTCCCCTCCCTCTCTGTCTCTCTCTCAGGAGTGACATCCCAGCCTTCTCAGACCAAGGTCTTGCTCCATAAACACAACGACCTCTACTGCCAAATGCAGAGGAATGGACACATCAACCCAGCAGCCTGTGAGAAAACCACCAGCTCAACAACCAGCCAGAAACGAGGAGACACTGGTCATCATCGATATAAGCAACCTGAAGAACTCAAGCCTTACATAGACTTCCTGAATCATCAACCAAATGGAGAGAATCACTGTGTTCACAGTGATTCTCTCCATTTGGTTGATGATGACAAGACATTCCGTTGGCCATCTGACCTGAAGACACACCAACGTGTCCACAATGGAGAAAAACCTTTCCAGTGTAAACATTGTAATGAGAGTTTCACTCAGTCAAGTTCCCTGAAGGCACACCAGTATGTCCACACTGGAGAAAAAACGTTCAAGTATAAACATTGTAACAAGAGTCTCTCTTTGTCAACAAACCTGAAGAAACACCAACGTGTCCACACTGGAGAAAAACCTTTCAAGTGTAAAGATTGTGACAAGAGTTTTGGTCAGTCACGTTCCCTGAAGACACACCAGTTTGTCCACACTGGAGAAAAACCTTTCCAGTGTAAAGATTGTGACAAGAGTTTCAATAAACCATCTGACCTGAAGAGACACCAGCTTGTCCACACTGGAGAAAAACCTTTCCACTGTGAACATTGCAACAAGAGTTTCACTGGGTCAACAAACCTGAAGGCACACCAGCGTGTCCACACTGGAGAAAAACCTTTCAAGTGTAAACATTGTAACAAGATTTTCACTCAGTCAACTCACATGAAGACACACCAGAGTGTCCACACTGGAGAAAAACCTTTTAAGTGTAAACATTGTAACAAAAGTTTCACTCAGTCAACTCACATGAAGACACACCAGAGTGTCCACACTGGAGAAAAACCTTTTAAGTGTAAACATTGTAACAAGAGTTTCACTGGGTCAAACAACCTGAAGAGACACCACCGTGTCCACACTGGAGAACAACCTTTCAAGTGTAAACATTGCGACAAGAGTTTAATTTCATCTTATGCACTGAAGAAACATCAGCGTGTCCACATTGCAGACAAACCTTTCCACTGTGAACATTGCGACAAGAGTTTCAGTCAGTCCCGTTCCCTGAAGACACACCAGCGTGTCCACACTAGTGCTTCATCAGTGTGGAGTAAGTAGTAGGATATAAAGGAAATAGTATTTATCTAAATAAAATAATGTAAATACATGTTAAGAAAAAGATCCACGACAGTATTTTGAAATTGATCCTAACAGAGTCCAAATGACCTGATTCTTCATCAGGCCAAAATGGTGGCAACAAAATGGGCTATTTTGCCTTTGCATGTTTGCAAATACTATTGTTATTCTTGTTATTCATTTCAGACCAGTCTGTGGAGTCCAGAATGCAGGTGAAGATGAACTCTCCAGACTCAGCCAGGGACATTTCTATTAAACAGGAGGAACCTGAAGTCCACCAGCACCTCAGTAAGTTTCATGTGCTCACTCTTTCTCATTTTTAGTTCTGTTGTAGGGCTCAAGGGCTGTCACAATATCTTATCTATACGATAATCATGACAATATCTAGATCCATCCATCATTACAATATCTCTGAAAATTAATCTTTTAGGGCACTCGGGTGGCACAGTGGTATAGTACCTGCAGCCCCGGAGGTAGTGGATTCGAATCCACAGTGGTGCATCCGGCTTTTCCCGAAAATGGGCCAATTGTGTTCGTATGGATGCTCGGTTCATATGAACACAATTGGCCCATGTTCGGAAGCCGGGTGAGGAGAGTGATATCACTGCACATATTCCTACGGGCAGGGGTGGCACCTGTCAGCAGGGAGTTTTGGGTGGGAGGAGTAAAATACAACAGCAGTGGAAACACAAACGTTTGTGCGGAGGAATAAATTGGTATAAAAAAGGGCTATAGAATTAATTATAATTGCAATCGTTATATTTTTAACATTCATTGCCTTATTACTTTTTCTAAAACGGCTAGTTCCATTCCTTGACTATGATTGATCAGTTTATATCAAAGCCAGGTGCGTTATTTCTTTCCACAGTGCCGTGAGGCTGAACTAGAGAAGCGAGTGTTTGATTTTTTTCCTCAAATCCTGCCGTGCGGGTGCTTCTAAGCACCGCCCACATGCATAAGGCAGTGACTGAATGGCTCCGGGTGGGGCTTGTAAAGGCAACAAGCGCCCTCTATTCTCCAGGCACCACTCGGCTCTTTAGCTTAGGCTGCTATGCTAGCGTTTTTGATTTGATGTTCACCCACATATCAGCTAAATCTGGATGAAAATAAACATGTGTATGGATCGAATGGGGGGCTCTCTCCATTCCGACATGTCGCCACTCCGACAGTGATTTCTAATTGTCGGAGTGGCGGTACTTAATCCATTTAGCAAACGTCCCACCACTCCGACAGAAAACGTCCCGCCACTCCGACTATTGTAATAAGTCCTCGAAATGACGTCTCTCTCTCTCTCCCTCCTGCCCGCCCCCCTTTTCTCTCTTGTTCTTTCTTTCTTTCTTTCTTTAGTCGTAAGTCCTCGAAATGAAGTCTCTCTCTCTCTCTCTCTCTCTCCACTATATGATGCGCACAAAAAAGGAAAAAAGAGAGCCAAGCCGATCATCTCTTTGTCCCCCCCCTTTCTCTCTGTTCGTTCTTTCTTTCTTTCTTTCTTTCTTTCTTTCTTTCTTTCTTTCTTTCTCTCTCTCTCTCTCTCTCTCTCTCTCTCTCTCTCTCTCTCTCTCTCTCTCTCTCTCTCTCTCTCTGCTATATGATGCGCACAAAAAAAAAATGAAGAGAGCCAAGCCGATCATGAGCATAATAAAAATGTATTTGCGCCGCCCAAAAATAGGCTAATCATGGCATGCATGGGAGCGTGCGTGCAGTGATGATGGGGGCGGTGGTCAGTCACCCAACAGGCCCAACAGCCAGTTGTGCGTCGGGCAGACGCGCACCAAAATGGCTTGCAGGCAGCGCGGCTGCCGTCTCTTTCTCTCTCTCTCTCTCTCTCTCTCTCTCTCGCTCTCGCTCTCGCTCTCTCGCTCTCGCTCTCTCGCTCTCTCTCTCTCTCTAGATAAAGTACTATGTTCTATCCGTCTGTCTTTCAATGTTATATGAGATACTTAAAGTGTGGTTCCTGTGGAAATAAGCCTCGGCTTTCTAGGATCTCCTTTTAGTTGACATTGTACCAGTGATTTGTACCGTCATGAAACTGTACTTTTTTCTATTGCAAACTTAAATAAATTATGCAATTAATCAATCAATCTCTCTCTCTCTCCACTTGATGCGCACACACTAAAAAAAAGAAAAAAGAGGGCTTTATTGGCATGAACGCCCTCCCCCCCCCCCCCCCATCTCACCTCACCTATAAATTAATTAAAAAAAGCTTACGTCGAGCAAACAGCACAGCTTTTTTTTCCATCTCCAAGTATTATGCTCAGCCTCCGGAGAGATTCGGGTTCAACCCAGTAAGAAACAACCAAATCGCAAACAACAGGTCTGAAGTCAAGTGTCTAAGACTCTAAGGGTATCATATCAATAGGCCTAATGATTTAATTACCAACTCAATAAAATGCTGTATGTTGAAATGTAACTGGATCAGCACAGTATACTGTGCACTTTCACATATAATTATAGCTGATCTACAAGCTCATCAACGCATCACAGCGCGACCAACGTGAACTACAGCAGATTAGATATTTCCGAAGCAACTCTGGCATATTTAGGAAATATGAAAAATAACAAATGAGGAAAGTGCGCAATTTGGACATTTTCTACATTATTATTATTATTATTGGCTTCTTTTTTAGATGCTGGATACTTTCAACACTGATCTCTCTCTCTCTCTCACTCTCTCTCTCTCTCTATCTCTCTCTCGACATTCACAAATTATATAGTCAAATCAAAGTTATTATTGCGACCGTAAGGTCGCAGTTTAGTATCAAAACCTCCACCGGCCGTCCGTCACGTCCGTCACGTCACACGTCACACCTTTGCCCTGCTCATATCTGGGCTTGTTTGTGTATTGTATGACATCATGCCACGTCATCGGCTGAGGACTGTGTGATGTCATCATATCTCCATATATGGAGACATAAGTTGCTCATGCCCAAATATGGGCTGGTGAGGTCAGACTTAGTGTGATGCGTAGGTTATCTCCATATATGGAGATTCAACTTCAATGAGTAACCATGGCAAATCACACCGTACACAAATGACCCTTATATAAGACCGGCATTATCTACCGACAGCTGCTATAAGCCAACCCTGGCGATAAGGTCTGAGTCGAAGAAATGCTTCTTTCCTGGCAAGAATTGCCCCTTTATACTGTAGGGCTCGTTTGTGTATTGTATGACATCACGCCACATCATCGGCTGAGGACTGTGTGATGTCATCATATCTCCATATATGGAGACATAAGTTGCTCATGCCCAAATATGGGCTGGTGAGGTCAGACTTGGTGTGATGCGTAGGTTATCTCCATATATGGAGATTCAACTTCAATGAGTAACCATGGCAAACTGTCAACTGCCCGTATGTCTTGATAATTGGTAAAACAAACTTTTGGCCTATTTGTGGAGATAAGCGACCAACGGTCGCTTATCTCCCGATTAGGGAGTCTTACTGGTAACTCCATTATTACACTCTCAGAGTAGTTTATATAAAATCAATGTTATTATAACTGTAAGGTACAGTACACACACACACCCAAACACACACAGGGTAGGTATAGCTGCTCAGATTCACCGCTCTACTTCAAACCGAGTTTTTTTTTTATCTCTGTGCTGCTACCTTCCCATTCTAATTGAGCAAAGGCATTTAAGCCTGGTAAATCTGTGCAAACCACTTCAGCCCACTTAAAGTCGGTAAAGATCAAGGGGTTGGTTCCCCTTGATCTTTACCGACTTTAAGTGGGCATAATATGTTCACAGCAGGGAGCTGACGACCTATTGAAACGCCATTCACACCTATATCACGCTTTATTTGTTACATGAGGAGACACATTATGAATGAGTTTAGAGAGAGAGAGAGAGAGAGAGAGAAAGAGAGAGAGAGAGATAGAGAGAGAGAGAGAGAGAGAGAGAGAGAGAGAGAGAGAGAGAGAGAGAGAGAGAGAGGTGTTGAACGTATCCAGCATCTAAAAAAGAAGCCAGTAATAATAATAATGTAGAAAATGTCCAAATTACGCACTTTCCTCATTTTCCTCATTTGTGTTCAGTAGGCCTACTTTTACTTCTACTCCACTAAATCTCGGATCCAAATATTGTACTTTTACTCCACTACATTTATTTGAAAACTTTAGTTACTAGTTACTTTGCAGATATAAATTATTATATTATTAAACATACATTAATGCACTTTAGCCCTATTCTATACCTTAGCTATTTAAAAATAGGCGATCTACAAGCTCACAACGCGTCACAATGTGACGTGTTGTGTGCTTGTAGATCTGCTATTTTCAAACATTTTGTACTTTTACTTTTGGTACTTTAAGTACATTTTGATGACAATACTTTCGTACTTTTACTCAAGTACATTTTGAATTCCAGACTTTTAGGCTACTTGTAACGGAGTAGAGAGAGAGAGAGAGAGAGAGAGAGAGAGAGAGAGACGCGCTGCCTGCAAGCCATTTTGGACGCACAACTGGCTGTTGGGCCTGTTGGGTGACTGACCACTGCCCCCATCATCACTGCACGCACGCTCCCATGCATGCCATGATTAGCCTATTTTTGGGCGGCGCAAATACATTTTTATTATGCTCATGATCGGCTTGGCTCTCTTAATTTCTTTTTTGTGCGCATCATATAGCAGAGGGAGAGAGACTGCAGCCGCAGCCCTGTCTGCCCAATTGTCAGTGAGACATTTTCTGTCGGAGTAGCGACATGTCGGAGTAGCGACATATCGGAGTGGCGACATGTCGCAGTGGCGATATGTCGGAGTGGCGGGATTGACCCGGATCGAATATGGTTCTTAACTTCTTACATAAGTGTTGTTTCCCTATTTTTTGGCAAAAAGAATGACGTGACTTTATAAACACACACTGGTTCCGTAAGTTCCGTTCCTTGATGTGGGTGGTAAACAAGAAAATGTCTCTTCCTGGTGGCGGAGACGTGTACTTTAAAAAAAAAAAATAATGCAATGCTATGATTTTAATGTTGCAATATTGTGACCGTTTTAGAAAAACAATAAGCCATGCGAGGCTTGTGGTTACCGGGGTAGTATACACCGGCTGAAACGCCTTTCTGCCGGTGTATACTACCACGGTAACCACTCGCCTCTTGTGGCTTATTGCTTTAATAACTGTTAAGGTAGGACCCGAGACAAAATAGCGAAAATAGCTGATCTACAAGCTCTCAACGTGTCGTGCTGCGAGAGCTTGTAGATCAGCTATTTTCGGAGTTGCGCAACCCAGCACTCTTTAGCTAGTGGAGATGTGGTGTAATGTCATGATTCCTAAATACATTTTTTCAATACAAAATGCTGTGTTCAAGTTCAGGAGAGTTCGGAAAAAAACAATTCACCTGAATGCTGAGTTCTGTTTCCACTAATTGGTGTAATAAAATGTTGCCTTGGCTCCCAGTGTGGCTATGCACCTTATTGTCTCTTTAAGATCCTTCTGCCGTGGGCCGGCAGAAGACTTAGTTGTGCGTAGCATTCCTGTGCACATCCTCATCATCCCTCTACTACAATTCTTTGTTATCCCATGTTAAAGCCCTACAATAATATCCTGTTCCGAAATATTAAGGCCATGTTATTTAATGTTAAAGCAATTTTACTGTTGCTGTTTTTCCTGGGTAATTGTTTAATCAATCAGTAAAGTTCAGTACTCACTAATAGGTAGGTTAAAACACAATTTGCTTTGACACATGAAGATATAATCATACGGTGTGACACTAAATCATTTGGTGTGACATTCCAAATAGTGAAAAATCATACCTTTATTAATGATGAAACCAAAAAAGATTGTATGGATTACATAGAAAATAGTATCAGGAAGAGTCACAAATATTTGTGTAATTTTAGAGTTTTGTCAGAATAAATTTAAAAAATGTTGAAAGATCGACAACATGGGCCTCACACAGAGTGTTGATTATGAAAAAAGAAATACAGATTTAATTAATTTTCACAAAACTATAGTGGATCACAGGTTAGTTATGATAAAGGACTTTGATAAAGTGAGTAACTTAAGAAAGGTGTACTCCATTTTCATTTTATGAACAATTATTGTCATGTCACACCATATGACGATTTTAGGCACAAGTACAACAAACTGCTGAATAAAGTCTGATTCCAATAAAATATCTAAAAACAAAATGTGTTTCCATAAAGTTGAGAGTGAGTAGAACAAAAGTAAATCATTTTTATGCCTGCTATTTAAAGTTTTTTTAAAAACACATTTTTGGGGGCGTCATGTCACTGACCCACATGTCTATGATTTTTCATGTTGCCATATTGCAACCGTTTTAGAAAAGCAATGAGCCACGCAAGGCCTGTGGTTATCTGTATTTTACACCGGCCTCTCAGCTGGAGTAATATACCAGGTAACCAATCGCCTCTTGTTGCCTCAATGTATATCCAAAAGCACATCCTCTTATGTGCAAATGCAATGTAAAAGAAAAACTGCATCATATCACTTTACATTGTAAATGTTTTGCAGCTTTACATTGTAAAATGTAATGCACTCTAATTATTGAGTGCAACCCATCACCTATATGAATGTTATTGGTCTAAGAGTATTTTGCACCAGAAGAGTCAGAGTGCGGAGGCAACAGAAAGTTGACCTACTCAAAAGTAGACCAATCACAGCTTTTGTCATCAAACAGAAGCACATCGACCCATGAAAGCCTGCAATACCTGGTTAAAACTTGGTTCATAGTTGAGAATCTATTAATGTAAATTGTTTTTCATGGTGTGGCTCGGTAGGAAGCAGGCCATCTAGAAATGGGACATGTGAGAACAAATCTTTGTCAATCCTTTTCTCAGCGGGGTCCACCCTATGTTCCCCAGGTTCTATGTTCCCTACAGGTTAAAATCCACCAGGTTAGCATTCGCCAGCGTTAGTTTATTTGAGGTTAGGGTTAAGGTTAGGTTTAGGGTTAGGGTTAGGCATAGTTTTACTGAGGTTAAGGTTAGGTTTAGGTGGTAAATGGGGAACATAGAACCTGGGGAACATAGGTATGGTCCTTCACAATAGCTCACTAATAGAGGGTTGGCTCACTAAGTATAGAAGGTTTTAGTCTTTCTATCGGATGTGAAAAATACTTTCTTGGCATACTGGCATTGTGCATTTAATTTGGCACTGATCAGTACAGTGGTCTGTCTAATTTGCCCAGTGAGTCAATATGAAAAGAGATCACTTAGGGATATTACACTTACACAAAAAAAACAAAAAAAAAACATTTGGTAATTTTATCGTCTAATCAGGCTTTTATGAACACCCTGAACAGTTTTAAATGTGCTTGATTCAATATTTAGATATTTGATGTACACACCTATTGTAACTTCAAACTCCATTTTAACCATGATAGATTCATTAAAAACACCCATTGTGTTTTTCTGGTGACTCATACTACCCTCCTAATACGTGAGCACGCCGTGTTTTTTTATTTTATTATTTTTAATAAAAACACGGCCTAAAAACGTGGAGAGCAAAGGTCTGTTTCACTTGTCACTTATGAAGGTAAAATAACAAATTGAGCTCCCATGCGGGGAAAATTTGTAAGAGCCCAAAATCCAAAATGGCTGCCATCAGCTATGACGAAAAATGGTCAATGGTTTGACCTACGGTGATGAGTAGAACTAGTTTTCTGTGACTTTTTGGGTTGAGGAATCCATAATTGATGTTTTAATTTCTTTTAATGATTTAACCTGTTTTCTTTTTTTATTTTGATCTGAAAATAGTTACACAGAGGTCATGTCTTGTACAAATAAGACAAAAGGTCTTAATAAACCGCTGCAATTCATCAGAATCTGTTGATTCTCCACACTGACTCCACTCGTCATCAGTACTACTTTCATCTGAAGAGTCACATAAGTTAGGAGCTGCTGGGGCAAGGGGGGAAGGGTGTGACGTACTGGACGGCACTTCCCATTCACAAGTTCCCAACCATAACCAAGGGGTATGGGATGCTCTAGCAGGTCGTAATGGAGCTGGCAAAATGTAAGGTAGTTTGTCCTTTCAAAATGAAGATTCAGTGAGTCATCTCAGGTGGAAGACGGAGTGTAAATTGTTTTTATATGTTCCACTTTCTGGCCTGCCCACGGGTAAAAACTGATCTGGAAAAGCCCTGTTGACTATCATGTTCTTTTTCTGCTCCTAGACATCCTGCACATGGTTGTGTGTAAAGAGGAGGTTTCTCCTGAACAGGAGAGGAGCCCCAGTCTGCTCCAGGAGGAACCAGAGACCCAAAAGATTAAAGAGGAACAGGAGGAACCAGAGACTCCACACATTAAAGAGGAACAGGAGGAACCAGAGCCTCCACACATTAAAGAGGAACAGGAGGAACCAGAGCCTCCACACATTAAAGAGGAACAGGAGGAACCAGAGCCTCTACACATTAAAATGGAACAGGAGGAACCAGAGCCTCCACACATTAAAGAGGAACAGGAGGAACAAGAGCCCCAACAGATTAAAGAGGAACAGGAGGAGCTACTTCACAGACCAGAGAAGCCTGTTGATGAAGACATCTCTTCACATTGTTCTGAAATTGAAGTTGAGCTTGAATCTGACACTGAAGTCACTGAAGACAGTGATGATTGGGGGAAGACAAGTGATAGAAGACAAGTGAAGATACACCAGCGTGTCCACACAGGAGAAAAACCTTTCCACTGTAAAGATTGTGCCAAGAGTTTCAGGGTGTCTTGTGACCTGAAGATACACCAGCGTGTCCACACAGGAGAAAAACCTTTTAAATGTAAACATTGTGCCAAGAGTTTCAGTGAGTCTGGTGCCGAGGACACACCAGCGTGTCCACACTGGAGAAAAAGCTTTTAAATGTAAACATTGTAACAAGAGTTTCAGTCAGTCAGGTTCCATGAAGAGACACCAGCGTGTCCACACTAATATTTAAGTACTCGAGTCATGAATTGTCTTGAGTCAGGTCTCGAGTCCAAATTGTCATTGACTCTGTCTCGCCCATGACTATTCAGTCTTGGACAAAGGGACTCGGGACTCTTCCCCAACCGAGTCTACTAGAGACAAGAGTCAATACAGTGTAATGAAATATTTATATTATACAAGGAGCCCTGTGATTTTATTACATTATTAGTTTGTTTTACATTATGAGCCATTATTACATTATGAGTTGCTACAAGGCTAAGGTTCACACCCGCAGCCTGAGGGCCCCAGAGCTGAAGAAGATCCAAGTCCTGGGCGCTGGGGTGTTTGGCATAAGGTGGGGAAAGCTTTTATTTATGATAATTATCAAGTGCTATTTTTTATATGAATTTTATTCAGATCAAACGGTATCAGTAATAACTAGAAAATATTGTTCCATCGAAACAATTGTGGGCTCGCTTCAAGCCAAAAACAATGGCTTTAAAAGTACAAAATGTCAAGATCACAGGCAGTGCTCTCTTTGATTTGAGGCATTTTATTCCAAAAATGTGTTGTGCAAAAGTTGACCCGCTGGTGGCGCTATAACAAGCCAATGTGAGAAAGGTGGTATATGTTCCTTGACCTATTGGGAATGTGCTTGCAATATTTCACACACATTGCAGGCTGTGTTCATGATTTGAGTTTTTTTTGGCTTTGGACACTTTATCGCTGCTTGCAGCTATATTTATTATTGTGGGCTCGCCTATAAGGCGAGCACACTTTAGATATTGTCATTATTGTGGGCTCGCCTATAAGGCGAGCACACTTTAGATATTGTCATTATTTCTATACTAGTTATACTAGGCAGTCAGTGCAAGTATCAAAAAAATTCGGTTCCTTTCTACTCCTACATACTTAGTGAGAAAATGAAAATAAAAACATCAATGTGTTCAGCCTACAGTGGCGAAGTGTGCTATTATTTTTTATAGCAATCGGCCAAATGGTGGCGCTGTAGGAAGCCTTCGAAAGTGCAAACTTTGAACAGGTATAGCTCATGCTGTGTTTTAGGTACAGCCATGAAACCTGTATACACGTATGCGTCTCCTCATGCCGAACAACTTTTACCCTCTAACTTTTGACCTCTGACCTTTAGGTCTCCCACAATTCGGAATTATATGAAAAACAGTAAAAATCTCCTCCTGGGATTTTCGCGTCAAGTGCACAAAACCTTTTTCACATAAACTTTGGACCAATACGGTCAGATTGATCAACCAGATTTTTTTTAAAGTGAAATATAATTTTTTAATAATTCAATCAATATTGCGGTTTTATGCAAATTATTCTTCGGCCTCTAAATCATACATGCAAAGTTACACGTTCATGGCATTTGGCAAACATGTAGAGGGTTAGTCAAAGTATCACTGAAACCAATCTTATTCCGATTGGCCAAAGGGGGGCGCTATACGAAGCGTCTGAAAATTCAAACTTCAAACGGGCATAAGTCATGACTCGTTTTGTTTGAAGACATGCAACTTGTTACACGCGTGCTTTGACTCAAGCGGAAGACATCTGTGTCGTTGTTAAGTAAGCTCCGCCCTTCAATTTTCCGCCATTTTGAGCAGTTTGTAAAACGCGAAACCCGCTTTTATTCTGGAATTTTCGCGTCACGTGCACAAAACTTTTTTTACGTGAACTTTGGACCGATATCTAAAGATCTGTCAGATCGGATTTCTTTAAAATTGAAACATGCTTTTTTAAATAATTCAATCAATATTGCATTTTTATGCAAATTATTCTTCTGCCTCTAAAACATACATGCAAAGTCACATTTTCATGACAAAATAGTGTAGAGGGTTAGTTCAAATATCACTGAAACCAATCTTACCCCAAATGGCCAAAGGGGGGCGCTATATAATTTTGAGCAGTTTGTAAAACGCTTAAACCCGTTTTTATTCTAGGATTTTTTTTTGCAATTTGCATGAAACATTCTACACACATCTAAGGACCTTTATCTAACATGCCTATGAAGTGCACACAAAGAAATTATAAAATTATAATAATAAATATAGCTGCAAGCAGCGATAAAGTGTCCAAAGCCAAAAACACTTCAAATCATGAACACAGCCTGGGATGTGCGTGAAATCTTGCAAGCACATTCCCAATAGGTCAAGGAACAGATACCAACCTTCTCACATTGGCCTGTTATAGCGCCACCAGCGGGTCAACTTTTGCATAACACATTTTTGGAACAAAATGGACCAATCTTTGACGTCAGTAACGTCAAAGAGAGCACTGCCTGCGATCTTGACATGTTGTGCTTTTATAGCCATTGTTTTCTGGCTTGAAGCGAGCCCACAATTGTTTCGAAGGAACAATATTTTTCTAGTTGTGGGCTCGCCTATAAGGCGAGCACACTTTAGATATTGTCATTATTTCTTTATTTATATACTAGTGCAAGTATCAAAAACTTCGGTTCCTTTCTACTCCTACATACTTAGTGAGAAAATGAAAATAAAAACATCAATGTGTTCAGTTTACAGTGGCGAAGTGTGCTATTACTTTTTACAGCAATCGGCCAAATGGTGGCGCTGTAGGAAGCCTTCGAAAGTGCGAACTTTGAACAGGTATAGCTCATGCTGTGTTATACATACAGCCATGAAACCTGTATACACTTATGCGTCTCCTCATGCCGAACAACTTTTACCCTCTAACTTTTGACCTCTGACCTTTAGGTCTCCCACAATTCGGAATAATATGAAAAACAGTAAAAATCTATCTCCTCCTGGGATTTTTGAGTTAAGCGCACAAAACTTTTTTCACATGAACTTTGGACCAATACGGTCAGATTGATCAACCAGATTTTTTTTAAAGTGAAACATTATTTTTTAATAATTCACTCAATATTGCAGTTTTATGCCAATAATTCTTTTGCCTCTAAATCATACATACAAAGTCACACGTTCATGGCATTTGGCAAAGATGTAGAAGGTTAGTCAAAATATCACTGAAACCAATCTTATTCCAATTGGCCAAAGGGGGGCGCTATACGAAGCGTTTGAAAATTCAAACTTCAAACGGGCATAAGTCTTGACTCGTTTCGTTTGAAGACATGCAACTTGTTACACGCGTGCTTTGACTCAAGCGGAAGACATCTGTGTCGTTAAGTAAGCTCCGCCCTTAGATTTTCCGCCAATTTGAGCAGTTTGTAAAACGCGTAAACCCGCTTTTATTCTGAAATTTTCGCGTCACGTGCACAAAACTTTTTTTACGTGAACTTTGGACCGATATCTAAAGATCTGTCAGATCGGATTTCTTTAAAATTGAAACATGCTTTTTTAAATAATTCAATGAATATTGCATTTTTATGCAAATTATTCTTCTGCCTCTAAATCATACATACAAAGTAGCATGTTCATGGCATTTGGCAAAGATGTAGAGTGTTATTCCAAATATCACTAAAACCAATCATACCCCAATTGGCCAAAGGGGGGCGCTATATCATTTTGAGCAGTTTGTGAAACGCTTAAAACCGTTTTTATTCTAGGATTTCTTTTTAGCAATTTGCATGAAATATTCTACACACAATCTAAGGACCTTTATCTAATATGCCTATGAAGTGCACACACACAAAAAATATAATAATAATTATAACTAGAAAAATATTGTTCCTTCGAAACAATTGTGGGCTCGCTTCAAGCCAGAAAACAATGGCTATAAAAGCACAAAATGTCAATATCGCAGGCAGTGCTCTCTTTGACGTTACTGACGTCAAAGATTGGTCCATTTTGTTCCAAAAATGTGTTGTGCAAAAGTTGACCCGCTGGTGGCGCTATAACAGGCCAATGTGAGAAGGTTGGTATCCGTTCCTTGACCTATTGGGAATGTGCTTGCAAGATTTCACGCACATCCCAGGCTGTGTTCATGATTTGAGGTGTTTTTGGCTTTGGCCACTTTATCGCTGCTTGCAGCTATATTTATTATTATTATTTTATTATTTTATTGTATGCACTTCATAGGCATGTTAGATAAAGGTCCTTAGATTGCGTGTAGAATGTTTCATGCAAATTGCTAAAAAGAAATCCTAGAATAAAAACGGTTTTAAGCGTTTCACAAACTGCTCAAAATGATATAGCGCCCCCCTTTGGCCAATTGGGGTATGATTGGTTTTAGTGATATTTGGAATAACACTCTACATCTTTGCCAAATGCCATGAACATGCTACTTTGTATGTATGATTTAGAGGCAGAAGAATAATTTGCATAAAAATGCAATATTCATTGAATTATTTAAAAAAGCATGTTTCAATTTTAAAGAAATCCAATCTGACAGATCTTTAGATATCGGTCCAAAGTTCACGTAAAAAAAGTGTTGTGCACGTGACGCGAAAATTTCAGAATAAAAGCGGGTTTACGCGTTTTACAAACTGCTCAAATTGGCGGAAAATCTAAGGGCGGAGCTTACTTAACAACGACACAGATGTCTTCCGCTTGAGTCAAAGCACGCGTGTAACAAGTTGCATGTCTTCAAACGAAACGAGTCAAGACTTATGTCCATTTGAAGTTTGAATTTTCAAACGCTTCGTATAGCGCCCCCCTTTGGCCAATTGGAATAAGATTGGTTTCAGGGATATTTGGACTAACCCTCTACATGTTTGCCAAATGCCATGAAAGTAACACTTTGCATGTTTGATTTAGAGGCAGAATAATAATTTGCATAAAACCGCAATATGAATTGAATTATTAAAAATTAATGGTTTAACGTACAAACTTCTCACCACATAGACTGTATAGGTATTGGTCCAAAGTCCATGTGAAAAAAGTTTTGTGCGCTTAACTCAAAAATCCCAGGAGGAGATAGATTTTTACTGTATTTCATATAATTCAAAATTGTGGGAGACCTAAAGGTCAGAGGTCAAAAGTCAGAGGGTAAAAGTTGTTCGGCATGAGGAGACGCATACGTGTATACAGGTTTCATGGCTGTATGTATAACACAGCATGAGCTATACCTGTTCAAAGATCGTACTTTCGAAGGCTTCCTACAGCGCCACCATTTGGCCGATTGCTGTAAAAAGTAATAGCACACTTCCCCACTGTAAGCTGAACACATTGATGTTTTTATTTTCATTTTCTCACTAAGTATGTAGGAGTAGAAAGGAACCGAAAATCCCGTCTACTTACTAGATAAATAAATAAATAAACTAGAAGAGAAAATTTCTAAGAAATTTTAAGTGTGCCTGCAGCTCGCTAAGTCTGTGCAACCTTGTGTAGCGGTTGGTGTTAGCATTAGCGTTATTTCATTTGACGCAACCCGCGTGTCTGTATGACAAACGGTTCACGAGATCAAGGGTCACTTCCTGTTTGGTGAGGGGCACTTCCTGTTTGGCGAAATAGGCCCCAATTAAGGTCATGGACGATTAATGAATTAAAGCTGCAAGCAGCGATGACCAGGCCCTCGCAGCTCTACCCACGTCACAAGGCCAGCAGCCAATCAGAAACCAAACAGGAAGTCAGCCATTTCGACTAATTAGTGGCGTTTTGGAGCATTTTTGGCCGTTATCACGGGTCGCACTTTAACGACAGTTTTTTGAGAAAAAATTGTTTTGTGAGAAAAAAAAATTGAGAAAAAGAAATTTTGAAAAAAAAATTGTGAGAAAAAAATAATTTTGAGAAAACAATTTTGAGAAAAAAAATTTGAGAAAAAAAAAATTTTGAGAAAAAAAAAATTGAGAAAAAAATTTTTTGAGAAAAAAAAAAATTGAGAAAAAAATTGAGAAAAAATTTGAGAAAAAAAAATTTTTGAGAAAAAAAAATTTGAGAAAAAAAAATTTTGAGAAAAAAAATTTGAGAAAAAAAAATTTGAGAAAAAAAAAATTTGAGAAAAAAAAATTGAGAAAAAAAAAATTTTGAGAAAAAAAATTTTTGAGAAAAAAAAAATTTGAGAAAAAAATTTTTTGAGAAAAAAAATTTTTTGAGAAAAAAAAATTTGAGAAAAAAAAATTGGAGAAAAAAAAAATTGAGAAAAAAAAAATTGAGAAAAAAAAATTTGAGAAAAAAAGAAAAGGTATGACACCAGCCGCAAGTCTGTACGACAAACGGTTCATGAGTTATAGAGGCACTTCCTGTTTGGTGAAGGGCACTTCCTGTTAAAGAGGGGGCGAGGCTTAATCAATTACAGCTCATCCCTATTGGTCGGAAAAAGACCAAAGTTGTGTGAGCATTTTACATTTTAAATGACGTTGCTAGGCAAAAGTATGGCAGAGTTATGTGGCGCCAAAGTTTCTGGGTTTTTTTCGGAGTCCCCCATTCAAAGTCAATGGAGTTTTTGGGCGTTGTTTTTTGCGAATTACATCGCAATCGTAAAGCGGATCGGAAAGAAAAGTAATAGCACACCATTCCCGGCCGAGCCGCACATTTTGATGTATATATTGCGGGGGTGGCGTAAATCGTGCGGCAGTTATTACGTGCCGAAGTTTCCCCCATTCTAAGTCAATGGGGTTTTTTGGCGTCGTTTTTTGCGTATTACGTCGCAATGGTAACGCGGATCGGAAAGAAAAGTAATAGCACACCATTCCCGGCCGAGCCGCACGTTTTGATGTATATATTGCGGCGGTGGCGTAAATTGTGCGGCAGTTATTACGTGCAGAAATTCGTGGCGAAAGACTTAATGACTTAATGACTTAAGTATGGCGGATTACAATAAGTGTTTTGCTATTGCATAGCAGGCACACTTAACTAGAAAATGTGCAATTTGGGAAATTGCGAGTGTGGTTGCCCGGCGCCCCCTATGGGTCGAAATGGAAATGCTTTTGGGGATTTGTTGAGTATACCACCCCCGACTAGTGGTTAAAATGTGGTGTTGACTGGATGTTTCGTTCCGGATTTATGGCTATTTTTTGCGAAACGGGCCCCTCCCGCTAACTTTGGAAGGCTGTTACGGAGGAACGGTATGGACTATCGAAATATCGCTTGAATATGTTCATCGCATGGGTCCAGAGATCATGTGTACTGATTT
The DNA here is from genome assembly GCF_963921795.1 of Nannobrachium achirus. Classification (NCBI taxonomy): domain Eukaryota; kingdom Metazoa; phylum Chordata; class Actinopteri; order Myctophiformes; family Myctophidae; genus Nannobrachium; species Nannobrachium achirus. The sequence goes on from NC_137822.1 coordinate 60,179,345, forward strand.
TTGTGATATTTGGAGAAAATATGTAGGAAAAGGAGCAAAAAGTGTGTTTTGAAGAAAATTCAAAATGGCGGAAAATCTATCCTGACGCAAATGGGCGGGGCCTATATGGGGAGATGCGTCATGACCCAAGGAATCCAGGGAAAAAGGAATTTTAATTTTCCGACCTACGGTTAGAGAGTTATAGGCCGAAACGTAAAGTGGGCTGTTATAGCGCCACCATCTGGCCGATTGATGTAATTATTTTTCAGTTAATCCTTAGAAGCACTAGGAATCTCCTCTCCAAATTGTGAAACTGTAGCCCTTAAGACTTTTGAGAGAAAAATACTTGAACTCGGCTCCCATTATAAGTCAATGGGAAAATTAATTCACTAATAAATTAATATCAATTAAACTATACAACTTTTCTCTTAGAAAAGTAATAGCACACTATTCCCGATCAAGCCGGTCGATTTGACATATGGCGCGAGTGTGTGGCGCAAAAACTGTGGGAGGAGATTCGCGCCGAAAAAAAGGTTACTCCAGTAAGTAAAGAATAATAAAGTTACCCTAGAACTATAGTGTGGTTGCCCTTACAGGGCAACCACACTAATAAAGTTTCCCTAGAACTATAGTGTGTTGCCCTGTAAGGGCAACCACACTAACTAGAAAATTTGCAATTTGGGAAATTGCGAGTGTGGTTGCCTGCCCCGCCCCGGCGCGAGTCGCGGGGATGCGCCGCCGGGACCCTGAGCAAAACGCGGGGGTCCGAGGGAGACGACGTCGGGACGGATAGCGCGGGGGCCGTGCGTCGCGCGATTAGAAAAGGTGCCGGTCGGATCCTGCGTTCCTGAAGTAAGGATATGGTTTATTGTTTTTAAGAAATAGGCTCCTCCCACGAGTTCCGCAAGGCGATTACGTTGTCGCGTCGCTCCCGAGATCGTTTGTGTTTCGTTTTGAGAGGGTCGTTCCCCCTGAAAAACGCGTTTTGGCATGAAACGGTTACGTTTAGCGCGTTTGTGGCGCCCCCTAAGGGTCGAAGTGGAAATGTTTTTGGGGATTTGTTGAATATCCCACCCGCGACTTGTGGTTAAAATTTTGTGTTGACTGGATGTTTCGTTTGTGATTTATGGCTGATTTTTGCGAAACGGGCCCCTCCCGCTAAATTTGGAAGCCTGTTACGGACGAACGGTATGGACTATCGAAATATCGCTTGAATATGTTTATCGCATGGGTCCAGAGATCATCTGTACCGATTTTTGTGACATTTGGAGAAAATATGTGGGAAAAGGAGCAAAAAGTGTGTTTTGAAGAAAATTCAAAATGGCGGAAAATCTATCCTGACGCAAATGGGCGTGGCCTATATGGGGAGATGCGTCATGACCCAAGGAATCCAGGGAAAAAATAATTTTAATTTTCCGACCTACGGTTCAAGAGTTATAGGGCAAAACGTAAAGTGGGGTGTTATAGCGCCACCATGTGGCCGAATGATGTAATTATTTTTTATTTAATTCTTAAAATTATTATGAATCTCCTCTCCAAGTTTTGAAACTTTAGACCCTATGGTTTAAGAGAGAGAAAATAATTGAATGTGAGTTTTTGCTATTCCCATTATAAGTCAATGGGGGAAATTAATTCACTAATAAATTCATATCAATTAAACGATACAACTTTTCTCTTATCGCAATAATAGCACACGATTCCCGATGAAGCCGGTCGATTTGACATATGGCGCGAGTGTGTGGCGCAAAAACTGTGGGCCGTGAAACGCGTCAAAATAAAGTTTATCTATAAGAAGAAAAAGAAAAAATTAAGTTTCCCGAGGACTATAGTGTGTTGCCCTGTAAGGGCAACCACACTAACTAGAAAATGTGCAATTTGGGAAATTGCGAGTGTGGTTGCCCGCCCCGGCCCGGCGCGAGCGGCGGGGATGTGCCTCCGGGACCCAGAGGAAAACTTTTGAGAGGGTTGTTCCCCCTGAAAAACGCATTTTGGCCTGAAACGGTTACGTTTTTCGCATTTGTGGCGCCCCCTAAGGGTCAAAGTGGAAATGCTTTTGGGGATTTGTTGAATTTCCCAGCCGCAACTTGTGGTTAAAATTTGGTGTTGACTGGATGTTTCGTTTGTGATTTATGGCTATTTTTGGCAAAACGGGCCCCTCCCGCTAATTTTGGAATCTTGTTACGGACGAACGGTATGGACTATCGACATATCGCTTGAATATATTTAGCGCATGGGTCCAGAGATCATGTGTACCGATTTTTGTGACATTTGGAGGAAAAATGTAGGAAAAGGAGCAAAAAGTGTGTTTTGAAGAAAATTCAAAATGGCGGAAAATCTATCCTGACGCAAATGGGCGTGGCCTATATGGGGAGATGCGTCATGACCCAAGGAATCCAGGGAAAAAATAATTTTAATTTTCCGACCTACGGTTCAAGAGTTATAGGGCAAAACGTAAAGTGGGGTGTTATAGCGCCACCATGTGGCCGAATGATGTAATTATTTTTTATTTAATTCTTAAAATTATTATGAATCTCCTCTCCAAGTTTTGAAACTTTAGACCCTATGGTTTAAGAGAGAGAAAATAATTGAATGTGAGTTTTTGCTATTCCCATTATAAGTCAATGGGGGAAATTAATTCACTAATAAATTCATATCAATTAAACGATACAACTTTTCTCTTATCGCAATAATAGCACACGATTCCCGATGAAGCCGGTCGATTTGACATATGGCGCGAGTGTGTGGCGCAAAAACTGTGGGCCGTGAAACGCGTCAAAATAAAGTTTATCTATAAGAAGAAAAAGAAAAAATTAAGTTTCCCGAGGACTATAGTGTGTTGCCCTGTAAGGGCAACCACACTAACTAGAAAATGTGCAATTTGGGAAATTGCGAGTGTGGTTGCCCGCCCCGGCCCGGCGCGAGCGGCGGGGATGTGCCTCCGGGACCCAGAGGAAAACTTTTGAGAGGGTTGTTCCCCCTGAAAAACGCATTTTGGCCTGAAACGGTTACGTTTTTCGCATTTGTGGCGCCCCCTAAGGGTCAAAGTGGAAATGCTTTTGGGGATTTGTTGAATTTCCCAGCCGCAACTTGTGGTTAAAATTTGGTGTTGACTGGATGTTTCGTTTGTGATTTATGGCTATTTTTGGCAAAACGGGCCCCTCCCGCTAATTTTGGAATCTTGTTACGGACGAACGGTATGGACTATCGACATATCGCTTGAATATATTTAGCGCATGGGTCCAGAGATCATGTGTACCGATTTTTGTGACATTTGGAGGAAAAATGTAGGAAAAGGAGCAAAAAGTGTGTTTTGAAGAAAATTCAAAATGGCGGAAAATCTATCCTGACGCAAATGGGCGTGGCCTATATGGGGAGATGCGTCATGACCCAAGGAATCCAGGGAAAAAATAATTTTAATTTTCCGACCTACGGTTCAAGAGTTATAGGGCAAAACGTAAAGTGGGGTGTTATAGCGCCACCATGTGGCCGAATGATGTAATTATTTTTTAATTAATTCTTAAAATTATTATGAATCTCCTCTCCAAGTTTTGAAACTTTAGACCCTATGGTTTAAGAGAGAGAAAATAATTGAATGTGAGTTTTTGCTATTCCCATTATAAGTCAATGGGGGAAATTAATTCACTAATAAATTCATATCAATTAAACGATACAACTTTTCTCTTATCGCAATAATAGCACTCGATTCCCGATGAAGCCGGTCGTTTTGACATATGGCGCAAGTGTGTGGTGCAAAAACTGTGGGCCGTGAAACGCGCCGAAAAAAGGTTTATCTAGAATAAATAAAAAAAAATGTGCAATTTGGGAAATTGCGAGTGTGGTCGCCCGCCCCGCCCCCTCCCACGAGTTTTGCAAGACGATTATGTTCACTAACTAGAAAATGTGCAATTTGGGAAATTGCGAGTGTGGTTGCTCGCCCCGCCCCCCTCCCACGAGTTTTGCAAGACGATTATGTTGTCACCTCGCTCCCGAGATCGTTTGTCTTTCGTTTTGAGAGGGTTGTTCCCCCTGAAAAACACGTTTTGGCCTGAAACGGTTACGTTTTGTGCGTTTGTGGCGCCCCCTAAGGGTCGAAGTGGAAATGCTTTTGGGGATTTGTTGAATATCCCACCCGCAACTTGTGGTTAAAATTTGGTGTTGACTGGATGTTTCGTTTATGATTTATGGCTATTTTTGGAAAAACGGGCCCCTCTCGCTAACTTCGGAAGCGTGTTCCGGACGAACGGTATGGACTATCGAAATATCGCTTGGTTATGTTTATCGCGTGGGTTCAGAGATCTTGTGTACCGATTTTTGTGACGTTTGAAGAAAATATGTGGGAAAAGAGGCAAAAAGTGTGTTCTGAAGAAAATTCAAAATGGCGGAAAATCTATCCTGAAGCAAATGGGCGTGGCCTATATGCGGAGATGCGTCATGACCCAAGGAATCCAGGGAAAAAATAATTTTTATTTTCCGACCTACGGTTCAAGAGTTATAGGGCAAAACGTAAAGTGGGGTGTTATAGCGCCACCATGTGGCCGAATGATGTAATTATTTTTTAATTAATTCTTAAAATTATTATGAATCTCCTCTCCAAGTTTTGAAACTTTAGACCCTATGGTTTAAGAGAGAGAAAATAATTGAATGTGAGTTTTTGCTATTCCCATTATAAGTCAATGGGGGAAATTAATTCACTAATAAATTAATATCAATTAAACGATACAACTTTTCTCTTATCGCAATAATAGCACACGATTCCCGATGAAGCCGGTCGATTTGACATATGGCGCGAGTGTGTGGCGTAAAAACTGTGGGCGGTGAAACGCGTCAAAATAAAGTTTATCTATAAGAATAAATAAAAAAGAAAGTTTCCCTAGAACTATAGTGTGTTGCCCTGTAAGGGCAACCACACTAACTAGAAAATGTGCAATTTGGGAAATTGCGAGTGTGGTTGCCCGGCGCCCCCTATGGGTCGAAATGGAAATGCTTTTGGGGATTTGTTGAGTATACCACCCCCGACTAGTGGTTAAAATGTGGTGTTGACTGGATGTTTTGTTCCGGATTTATGGCTATTTTTTGCGAAACGGGCCCCTCCCGCTAACTTTGGAAGGCTGTTACGGAGGAACGGTATGGACTATCAAAATATCGCTTGAATATGTTCATCGCATGTGTCCAGAGATCATGTGTACTGATTTTTGTGACATTTGGAGAAAATATGTAGGAAAAGGAGCAAAAAGTGTGTTTTGACGAAAATTCAAAATGGCGGAAAATCTATCCTGACGCAAATGGGCGGGGCCTATATGGGGAGATGCATCATGACCCAAGGAATCCAGGGAAAAAGGAATTTTAATTTTCCGACCTACGGTTCAAGAGTTATAGGGCAAAACGTAAAGTGGGGTGTTATAGCGCCACCATGTGGCCGACTGATGTAATTATTTTTATATTAATTCTTACAATTATTATGAATCTTGAAAGAGTTTTGAAACTGTAGACCCTATGGTTTGCGAGAGAAAAATACATGAATGTGAGTTTTTGTGATTCCCATTATAAGTCAATGGGGAAAATTAATTCACCAATAAATTAATATCAATTAAACGATACAACTTTTCTCTTAGAAAAGTAATAGCACACGATTCCCGATTAAGCCGGTCGATTTGACATATGGCGCGAGTGTGTGGCGCAAAAACTGTGGGAGGAGATTCGCGCCAAACTTTTGGTTACTCTAGAAAGAATAATAAAGTTTCCCTAGAACTAGAAAAGCAGTTCCTGCAGAAACTGCGTGGGCTCGCTCGAAACTGTTATGAAGTAATATAGTCCAGTCATTTTAGGGTTAGACCTAGAACAAATTGCAATAGTAGCAAACTCAACTGATTTTGTATCCTCATTATGTCCTTAGTGAGGGAAAAAAAGTCCCAAGGAATCCCACCGGGGCAAAGTTTTGAAAACGACCTACCTACCTTCAATTACTATACACTACAATATAACGGAAAAAATGACTGAAAAAAAATCTGCTTTAAGTGGGATATGAGGGGTCAAACTAGGTGTTTTTAATTATTCTGAATCCATTGCAAGCATTTGTTTTGCATGAAAAACATTCCTTGGGCTAAAAACGGACCCCAAAAGACTGAAAATTGATGAAAATTGATGAAAATTGACGTTTTGAGTGGCCATTTCTGGACTTTAATGTTATGTTGAAATGTTTGGGGGAAAATAAAAAAGTCCGAAAACCAGAAAAAAAATTACTTGAGGTGAATGGGGCGTCTGAGACGCGACCCGGCACTCAGAGGGCCATAAATGAAATTCTGTAAGTCTCTGTTTTATTTTAGTTGCACTTTACGAAACACGACGAGCGTGGCTACAAACGTGCCAAAAAACATGCATACATTTTAAATATTCTGGCCGTGAGGACGATTCGTTCAGAGAACTTCATTACTTTAAGAAAAAATCTCCTCCACTCTAGCCACACTCTAGGAATGGTTTTCCCGCCAAAAATACACCCCAAATACCCCAAACCACTCTACCTTTGGACTGCGATTGTGGAAGAACGGTATGACGTTTTCGAATACCGTTTGAACCATGAAGAAGTCCAAAGGCGTGTGAGCGTTTTTCAAGTTTGAATCGCGTTCCTACGTAAAAGTATGCCAGAGTAATGAGGCTATAAAGTTTTGTGAAAAAGTGAAAATTTGAAAGTCAGATCCCATTCATTCTCTATGCGATGAAAGATTTATGAATAAAGTTAAATATTTCAAACAGTATAAACTTTTAAATAATTTCGAAAACAACAATGAAACTTCAAACCTCGCTGAACATTTCAAAGTTGGAACGAAGTTTTTATGTGAAAGTATGAAAGAGTTATAAGAGCACAAAGAATTTGCACCAGAAAAGTGGGCACTTTTTTGCATAGACTCCCATTATAAGGAGGAAAAATTTAAGTTTAAAAGTTAAATATTTCCAAAAATATGAAATATTTTGAAAAGAAAAGTACAAGCACACATCACTGTAGAAAGCTGAACATGTTGAAGTTGAAGTGTGAGGGAGTTGAAAGATGCCGAAGAAAGTGGTCGGACCCTTGGAAGTTTTAAAGAAATAAATATAAACTGGGGTATAACAAGCTGGACTCGCCTTCAGCGAGCCCACAACTATAGTGTGTTGCCCTGTTGGGCAACCACACTAACTAGAAAATGTGCAATTTGGGAAATTGCGAGTGTGGTTGCCCGCCCCGCCCCGGCGCGAGCGGCGGGGATGTGCCTCCGGGACCCTGAGGAAAACTTTTGAGAGGGTTGTTCCCCCTGAAAAACGCATTTTGGCCTGAAACGGTTACGTTTTTCGCATTTGTGGCCCCCCCTAAGGGTCAAAGTGGAAATGCTTTTGGGGATTTGTTGAATTTCCCACCCGCAACTTGTGGTTAAAATTTGGTGTTGACTGGATGTTTCGTTTGTGATTTATGGCTATTTTTGGCAAAACGGGCCCCTCCCGCTAATTTTGGAATCTTGTTACGGACGAACGGTATGGACTATCGACATATCGCTTGAATATATTTAGCGCATGGGTCCAGAGATCATGTGTACCGATTTTTGTGACATTTGGAGGAAAAATGTAGGAAAAGGAGCAAAAAGTGTGTTTTGAAGAAAATTCAAAATGGCGGAAAATCTATCCTGACGCAAATGGGCGTGGCCTATATGGGGAGATGCGTCATGACCCAAGGAATCCAGGGAAAAAATAATTTTAATTTTCCGACCTACGGTTCAAGAGTTATAGGGCAAAACGTAAAGTGGGGTGTTATAGCGCCACCATGTGGCCGAATGATGTAATTATTTTTTTAATTAATTCTTACAATTATTATGAATCTCCTCTCCAAGTTTTGAAACTGTAGACCCTATGGTTTGCGAGGGAAAAATAATTGAATGTGAGTTTTTTCGATTCCCATTATAAGTGAATGGGGAAAATTAATTCACTAATAAATTAATATCAATTAAACGATACAACTTTTCTCTTAGAAAAGTAATAGCACACTATTCCCGATCAAGCCGGTCGATTTGACATATGGCGCGAGTGTGTGGCGCAAAAACTGTGGGAGGAGATTCGCGCCGAAAAAAAGGTTACTCCAGTAAGTAAAGGATAACTAGAAAAGAAAATTTCTAAGAAATTTTAAGTGTGCCTGCAGCTCGCTAAGTCTGTGCAACCTTGTGTAGCGGTTGGTGTTAGCATTAGCGTTATTAACATTAGCATTTTTGTGCATAAACTTTAACATTATTGTTCTTCATATGACACCACCCACATGTCTGTACGACAAACGGTTCACGAGAAAACGGGTCACTTCCTGTTTGGTGAGGGGCACTTCCTGAAAAAAAAATTTGTGAGAAAAAAAATTTGAGAAAAAAAAAATTTGAGAAAAAAAAAATTGAGAAAAAAAAATTTGAGAAAAAAATTTTTTTTGAGAAAAAAAAAATTGTGAGACAAAAAATATTGTGAGAAAAATAAATTGAGAAAAAAAAATTTTGAAAAAAAAAAAATTGAGAAAAAAAAAATTTGAGAAAACTAAAATTTGAGGAAAAAAAATTTTTTTTAGAAAAAAAAATTTGAGAAAAAAAAATTGAGAAAAAAAAATTTGAGAAAAAAAAATTTGAGAAAAAAAAATTTGAGAAAAAAAATTTGGGAAAAAAAAATTTGAGAAAAAAAAAATGTTTAGAAAAAAAATTTTGAGAAAAAAAAATTTGAGAAAAAAAAAATTTGAGAAAAAAAAATTGAGAAAAAAAAATTTGAGAAAAAAAAAATTTGAGAAAAAAAATTTGAGGAAAAAAAAATTTTTTTAGAAAAAAAAATTTGAGAAAAAAAAATTTGAGAAAAAAAAATTGAGAAAAAAAAATTTGAGAAAAAAAAATTTGAGAAAAAAAATTTGGGAAAAAAAAATTTGAGAAAAAAAATTTTTTAGAAAAAAAATTTTGAGAAAAAAAAATTTGAGAAAAAAAAAATTTGAGAAAAAAAAATTGAGAGAAAAAAATTTGAGAAAAAAAAAATTTGAGAAAAAAAAATTGAGAAAAATGACACCAGCCGCGAGTCTGTACGACAAACGGTTCATGAGTTATAGAGGCACTTCCTGTTTGGCGAAGGACACTTCCTGTTACAGAGGGGGCGGGGCTTAATCAATCATCCCTATTGGCCGGAAAAAGACCAAAGTTGTGTGTGCATTTTAAAGTTTAAATCACGTTGCTAGGCAAAAGAATGGCAGAGTTATGTGGCGCCAAAGTTTCTGTTTTTTTTTCGGAGTCCCCCATTCTAAGTCAATGGGGTTTTTGGGCGTCGTTTTTTGCGAATTACGTCGCAATGGTAACGCGGATCGGAAAGAAAAGTAATAGCACACCATTCCCGGCCGAGCCGCACGTTTTGATGTATATATTGCGGCGGTGGCGTAAATCGTGCGGCAGTTATTACGTGCCGAAATTTCCCCCATTCTAAGTGAATGGGGTTCTTTGGCGTTGTTTTTTGCGAATTACGTCGCAATGGTAACGCGGATCGGAAAGAAAAGTAATAGCACACCATTCCCGGCCGAGCCGCACGTTTTGATGTATATATTGCGGCGGTGGCATAAATTGTGCGGCACTTATTACGTGCCGAAATTTGTGGGATCATTATTATTATTATTATTATTATTATTATTAAGTATGGCGGATTACAATAAGTGTTTTGCTATTGCATAGCAGGCACACTTAATAATGACAATATCTAAAGTGTGCTCGCCAGGTACTGGCGAGCCCACAAATATAGCTGCAAGCAGCGATAAAGTGGCCAAGGCTAAAAACACCTCAAATCATGAACACAGCCTGCAATGTGCGTGAAATCTTGCAAGCACATTCCCAATAGGTCAAGGAACAGATACCACCCTTCTCACATTGGCCTGTTATAGCGCCACCAGCGGGTCAACTTTTGCACAACACATTTTTGGAACAAAATGGACCAATCTTTGACGTCAGTAACGTCAAAGAGAGCACTGCCTGCGATCTTGACATTTTGTACTTTTATAGCCATTGTTTTCTGGCTTGAAGCGAGCCCACAATTGTTTCGAAGGAACAATATTTTCTAGTGACAATATCTAACCGTCATATCAAGTTCTCCTCAAAACTTCGGTTCCTTTCTACTCCTACATACTTAGTGAGAAAATGAAAATAAAAACATCAATGTGTTCAGCTTACTGTGGCGACGTGTGCTATTACTTTTTACAGCAATCGGCCAAATGGTGGCGCTGTAGGAAGCCTTCGAAAGTGCGAACTTTGAACAGGTATAGCTCATGCTCTGTTATACGTACAGCCATGAAACCTGTATACACGTATGCGTCTCCTCATGCCGAACAACTTTTAAGCTCTGACTTTTGACCTCTGACCTTTAGATCCCTCAGAATTTGGAATTATATGAAAAACAGTAAAAATCTATCTCCTCCTGGGATCTTTGCGATACGCGCATGAAACTTTTTTCACATGAACTTTGGACCAATACGGTCAAACTAGTCTCGGCGGATTTCTTTTAAAGTGAAATATATTTTATTAATAATTCAATCAATGTTGCGGTTTTATGCAAATTATTCTTCGGCCTCTAAATCATACATGCAAAGTTACACGTTCATGGCATTTGGCAAAGATGTGGAGGGTTAGTCAAAGTATCACTGAAACCAATTTTATTCCAATCGGCCAAAGGGGGGCGCTATACGAAGCGTTTGAAAATTCAAACTTCAAACGGGCATAAGTCATGACTCGTTTCGTTTGAAGACATGCAACTTGTTACACGCGTGCTTTGACTCGAGCGGAAGACATCTGTGTCGTTGTTAAGTAAGCTCCGCCCCCCGATTTTCCGCCATATTGAGCAGTTTGTAAAACGCGTAAACCCGCTTTTATTCTGGAATTTTCGCTCCACGTGCACAAAACTTTTTTTACGTGAACTTTGGACCGATATCTAAAGATCTGTCCGATCGGATTTCTTTAAAATTGAAACATGCTTTTTAAAATAAATTCAATGAATATTGCAGTTTTATGCAAATTATTCTTCTGCCTCTAAATCATACATGCAAAGTAACATGTTCATGGCATTTGGCAAAGATGTAGAGTGTTAGTCCAAATATCACTAAAACCAATCTTATCCCAATTGGCCAAAGGGGGGCGCTATATCATTTTGAGCAGTTTGTGAAACGCTTAAACCCGTTAGGATTTTTTTTTTGCAATTTGCATGAAACATTCTACACACAATCTAAGGACCTTTATCTAATATGCCTATGAAGTGCACACACAAAAAAATAATTATAATGAATATAGCTGCAAGCAGCGATAAAGTGGCCAAAGCCAAAAACACCTCAAATCATGAACACAGCCTGCAATGTGCGTGAAATCTTGCAAGCACATTCCCAATAGGTCAAGGAACAGATACCACCCTTCTTACATTGGCCTGTTATAGCGCCACCAGCAGGTCAACTTTTGCACAACACATTTTTGGAACAAAATGGACCAATCTTTGACGTCAGTAACGTCAAAGAGAGCACTGCCTGCGATCTTGACATTTTGTAATTTTATAGCCATTGTTTTCTGGCTTGAAGCGAGCCCACAATTGTTTCGAAGGAACAATATTTTTCTAGTTATTATTATTATCATCAGTTTTGTGTGTGTGCACTTCATAGGCATATTAGATAAAGGTCCGTAGATTGTGTGTAGAATGTTTCATGAAAATTGCTAAAAAAAAATCCTAACGGGTTTAAGTGTTTCACAAACTGCTCAAATGATATAGCGCCACCCTTTGGCCAATTGGAGTAAGATTGGTGATATTTGGACTAACACTCTACATCTTTGCCAAATGCCATGAACATACTACTTTGCATGTATTATTTAGAGGCAGAAGAATAATTTGCATAAAACTGCAATATACATTGAATTATTAAAAAAGCATGTTTCAATTTTAAAAAAAAATCCGATCTGACAGATCTTTAGATATTGGTCACAAGTTCATGTCAAATTCCAGAATAAAAGCAGGTTTAAGCGTTTTACAAATTGCTCAAAATGGCGGAAAATCTAAGGGCGGCGCTTACTAAAAAAAAACACAGATGTCTTCCGCTTGAGTCAAAGCACGCGTGTAAGCAAGTTTCATGTCTTCAAACGAAACGAGTCATGACTTTGGCCGATTGGAATAAAATTGGTTTCAGTGATACTTTGACTAACCCTCTACATCTTTGCCAAATGCCATGAACGTGTAACTTTGCATGTATGATTTAGAGGCAGAAGAATAATTTGCATAAAACCGCAATATCCATTGAATTATTAAAAAATAATGTTTCACTTTAAAATAAATCCGACCAGACAGTTTGACCGTATTGGTCCAAAGTTCATGTGAAAAAAAGTTTTGTGTGCGTAACGCAAAAATCCCAGGAGGAGATAGATTTTTACTTTTTTTTCATATAATTCAAAATGGTGGGAGACTTAAAGGTCAGAGGTCAAAAGTCAGAGCGTAAAAGTTGTTCGGCATGAGGAGACGCATACGTGTATACAGGTTTCATGGCTATACCTCCAAACACAGCATGAGCTATACCTGTTCAAAGCTTGCACTTTCGAAGGCTTCCTACAGCGCCAATGTAGTAGAAATATTTATAGAGTAACAAATGTGTGTATATACTTGTTTTCCTTCCATTCAATCTCATTGAATGAACGGTCAACCAGCCTTCAAAGTGCACATGCTAATTCAACTCAACTGTCAATCTAACAGCTGAGCTGTCTCCCCCAAGCTTACTTCTTAGTCTGTCAGCAAATCCTTATTTCTGTAACTGTTTCTATGTTGCTGTGTTTAGAACATATCCTTATAAGACCATGTTAACATGTTAGAATAGCATCTTGGACTATAAGAGCTGTATGGTAATGGTACTAGGAAGGCTTGTGCCCGGAGGGGCTGACAGGAGAGGCCAGGCGGCCGGCTCCTCAAAGGATCTGTACTGCTGTTACATCTGTTCAACTTTTTGCCTCTTTGAATAAATCTTTGACAACTCTTCAAACCCTTCATCCTTGTGGAACATTAATTAATTTCTATCCATTTGGCCGATTGCTGTAAAAAGTAATAGCACACGTCGCCACAGTAAGCTGAACACATTGATTTTTTTATTTTCATTTTCTCACTAAGTATGTAGGAGTAGAAAGGTGCCAAAGTATTGAGGAGAACTGTCTGATATGACTGCCTGACCTACTGGATAAATAATGACAATATCTAAAGTGTGCTCGCCTTACAGGCTGTATAAGTAAGATGTTAATCTAGCGTTATTATCTACACATACAGTCTGAGGATGGTCGAATAATTGTTTATAAGATCAAAATCGATCGAGAAAAAACACTGAATCTTTTTCACTGGACGAGTTTCATCCTACCGATAATAGCACAGCATGACCAACCAACATATAGTCAGCCAGCCAGCCAGCCAGCCAGTCTTTTATACTGGCTGGCTGGTCAGACCACAATAACCAACTTCTCCCAGTGAGCAGCACGCATGCATATGCACAGCGTTGCTTGTCCCCATGGATTTACATTAAATCGGATGGAAGCGAGGACGAAAGCACGTGACATGAGATTGAACAAGATGGAGTCTAATATATTATTAATCTCTCAAGACAGACTCTGAAAAAGAGTGGGCGTTCCCTTTTATTTGACGATGGTTAGCCACATTTATATAATATTGATAGAATACTCATATTAGTTCTAAAGCCCCCTTTCCACTGGTCCAACTCCACACCACTCCACACCACACCGCCCACTTGTGCCAGGTTTTCCACTACAAGGACCTGGGTAAAGTGGTGTGAAAAGCCCATTTTCCACTGGCCCAACTCCACACCACTCCACACCACACCGCCCACTTGTGCCAGGTTTTCCACTACAAGGACCTGGGTAGAGTGGTGTGAAAGTGTTACTAAACAGGGTACTAAAAAGTATCCACTCTAGAGTAGGTCTGAGCTAGGCCAAACAGGGCCAAACACTTCATAATGACTGATCACTCACTGACTTTTCATTTAGACCACCAGGATATAGTTGTAATACATGATAATAGATTCTATTGTGTTATAACCACTATTATAATCTATTATAGTGTATTTTAATTATCATAGTAATACATTAATACTTTATAATGTATTATAATCACAGTTATAATCCATTACAGTGCATTAAAATTAGGATAGTTGTAATACAAATTTATATTGTATTATAATGACAGTTAAAAGGGTCAATTTGTTTCTTATCGATAGGGGTACTTTTTTGTAATGGAAAATGTAGATATTTTCATGTGGTGCGGTGTGGTGTGGTGTAGTGTGGTGTGGTGTGGTGCTAAAACTGCAGTCGAAAAGGGGCTAAAGTGGTACTAAACGGGGTACTAAAAAGTATCCACTCTAGAGTAGGTCTGAGCTAGGCCACACAGGGCCAAACACTTCATAATGACTGATCACTCACTGACTTTTCATTTAGACTACCATGATATAGTTGTAATACATGATAATAAATTCTATTGTGTTATAACCACTATTATAATCTATTATAGTGTATTATAATTATCATAGTAATACATTAATACTTTATAATATAATTATAATGTATTCTAATCACAGTTATAATCCATTGTGTGTGGTGTGGTGTGGTGTGGTGCTAAAACTGCAGTCGAAAAGGGGCTTAAGTGCAGTTTGTCTGCTCAAAACACACGTCCTCCAAGCCCACCGATAAACCCAGACTTAGGTTGAACACATTGTCCAGTCCACAGATTGAACTTTAGTTTGCATATATTTTACTTATCTACAAAGTGCATTGGTACAAACAGTTTCAGCTTCTGTTGCTGGCATTTTTTTGTGACTTTGGTTAAAAAAAAAAAAAAAGTCCACCTCATAAGGCCTATATACCCTTGCTGTCAATCAGCCAGGCCTGGGAGAGGCGTGCCCTTGGTGCCCAAAATCATAATTAAACGGTGAAATCAAAAACATGTTTTTCACACTTTTAGAGCATATCTGTAGTGATAATATGGCCATACCTAACACTAGAAGCAAAAAAAAAAAAAAAAAAAAAACTTTTTTGTGTAAATTTCTATCAAAGGTCCCTAAATGGGTCATTCTTCAATGACTTTCCTCAATTCACCCTTTGTCAAGTCCCGCCCGTTGTCCTGCCCCTCTCCACACCCATTGGTTGCTGTGTCTTGGTGGGACATTCAGTGGGACACTCCATCCACTACCATGTTAATTCAGTTGCTTCGTATTGTTATTCTGTGTGCTCAATTCTAATTTCAAACTTGGTTTCAGTCAAATGGAGCTGCTCAGTGGCAGCATAGTGAATCAGCATGTTTTTATATGTTTTTATTTCTCCATAAATTATGTTTTAGCAAATTCAACATAAAAAAGGCGGAACCAGGGCGGGACAAGGCAGATAGAGCCTGCTGGTTGGTCAGTCAGGGACCAACCAGAAGGCTAACGAAGGGTGAATTCAAAAAGTGATGACATAGACAGGTCTGCTTGCATATAAATGAACCTTTGATTGCATTCACCTGTTTGTTTCCCATTGCTGGCTCCCATTACTCCCATTACTCAGATGCTAAATCCCATCGCCTGAAGGGCAGGTCCCCTCGGATTGGTTCAGAAACACACAGGCTTCCTTTTCAAACTGAAACTTCAAAATAAAATACCCCAAATAGTCACGTCATTGGGTCTTTAACCAATACTAACTAATACAACTAATAATGCCAAATATACTAAATAATCACACATATGATAATGAAAATAACTATAATCTAACAAACAAAGGCAGTGCAATAGCTTTTACAAGTATTTTGCAAAAAAGGTACAGGAAATTACAGTTCAATACAAGGTCTGCTAAGAGGATTTTAAATCCATGAAAGACTATGGCTTGTTTCCATTGGGGTCCTTTGTACTCAATTCATTGTAACGGCGTGGTTCAACATAGAGCTTTAACATTTTTCATGACATCATTGTAATTTTTAACCAAACATTACCTTACATCACCTGTGATTAAATAGGTGTTAATGGCAATAGCTTCATAGGATTTTAGATCCCTCAAATGGTAAAAATGCTTTAATCTGCTACTGCTGATATTTATATTGGGGTTTTCATTTATGTTTTATTTCATTTTAATTCTTTTTAGAAGGTAAACTTGTCTACCGTACTCTTATAACATATTACTGTATCTTAAACCATGAATATGTAGGATAGGCATTCTTGATTTGCTATTGTTGATGTATATGGGTTTGACGCACATGTTCCTTTATTTGCATTTACTTCTTTATATGGTGAACCTGTATGTACACCCCTTTAACATATTACTGTATCCTAAACATGCAGGACAGGCACTCTTTGGTTTGTTATTATGCTGATGTGTTTGGGGCTTGTTGCGACCGAAGGTCGCATATACTCTGAAGAACCGTGTCGCTTGAGTGACCTTCCTTCCGTATCCTCGTGACTGTCCTTCCGTATCCTCTGTGATGTCAGTGTGATGTCAGCGAGTTGTGACATCACTTCCTGTACAGGGCGGCTACACGAAATGTGGATAACACTATATATGGAGATAGTCCAGTCCATCATGTCATATGGGACTACCGTCATAGAAAGTAGCCATTGTTAGGCCGGAGTCAATGGCTGTCTAAACATGGAGATGTGGATAACACTATATATGGAGATAGTGTAGTCCAATATGTCATATGGGACTACCGTCATAGACAGTAGGCATTGTTAATCCGGAGTCAATGGCTGACTGTCTGTACAGGAAGTGATGTCACATGACGTACTTTTTATGCCCATATATGAGTCCTAACATGGAGATGTGGATAACACTATATATGGAGATAGTCTAGTCCAATATGAACTACCGTCATAGACAGTAGCCATTGTTAGGTCGGAGTCAATGGCTGTCTGTTTGACTGTACAGGAAGTGATGTCACATGACATACTTTCTGTACCACATCCTTCTGTACCACATCTCCATGTTTAGGCAAACTCCACACAGAAAGGCCCTATCGCCAACCCAACCTAGGGTGTGAGCGATAGGGCCTTTCTGTGTGGAGTTTGCATGTTCTCCCCGTGTCTCCTAGGGTTGATACCCTCACAAAAACATGAACAAACTCCCCCCAGAATGACAACAACTAGAATCGTCAGAGAAACGCTGTGGTTGGCCAGATGGTCAAGAATTGGCGCAACCTCGCCCTTTAGGGCGAGGTTGCATGTCACCCTGAGGTCGCATTCCACCCTCAGGTGTCTTACTAGTAATTACAGTTTATTTTTATTTACATTCTCTTTATTTGGTAAATTTGAACACTTTTATAACATTAATGTATTTTAAACCTGTAGGCATGTATTAGCTTTTTTTTTTAGCTTCAGCCTATTCCTTTTGATCACCTTAAACAGTGTACGTCTAAGTGTCCTAACACATTATAAAGGTTCTTTCAGATTGACATTTGTTGTATGCGAGCTATTAAAGGCTACTTAACATGTTAATTCCATTTTTCTACTGTAATCCATAGAAGAGCTTGCATCTTGGGAATGGTCTTATTGTGTCTAAAATGACATCAACAAGAGCTATCAATTGGTTGTTGATACAAGTAGGCTACACCTAATTACAGGTAGGTCTAGTTACTCTTACTAATAATGCCTTTAATTATCAATTTTACTTTATCTGTTTATTTAGCTGGGACATATGGTAGGCTACTATAGGCTATAGGCTATTAATGTATTAATGAAAATACACTTTGTGTGTATCTACACCAGGGGTCTTCAAAAGGGGGTCCGGGACCCCATATGGGGAGGCACCAGATCTATGTGTGATAGGACCATTCTTTTAGAATAAATTAACAACCCTCTCATCCCTTTTCTGAGGAGAACTTTAGCCAAAAATAGCAGATCTACAAGCTTGTAGATCTGCTATTTTTGGCAAATAGGTTTGGTGTAGAGGTAAAAATAAGAGTGGACAAAGTACAGAGTAAAGGTTAAATTTACTAAGTAAATGATCAAGGACATAAGGAGTTAAATGTCTGAAAAATATAAAATAATATAAAAAACGCCCCCAAAAGCGCAGTTTTCAAACTCTAATGGGAGCTGGACAGCAGGTGGCTCTCCATGTCAGCATTTTTGACCCATGCACGTGTTCGGGGACACCTCCTCTTACACACCACACTCTCCGCTAAGCGGCAGAGGCGGCATTGCAAGTGCTCCTGGCCGTCCAGGGCCAAGCGCTCAAAACCGCTTCAAAAGGCGCCATTTTCAGACTCTAGTAGGCCCTGGAGAGCAGGTGGTCTTCGTGTCGGCACTTTGGACCCACACACGTTCGGGGAGATGTGTGTGTGTGTGTGTGTGTGTGTGTGTGTGTGTGTGTGTGTGTGTGTGTGTGTGTGTGTGTGTGTGTGTGTGTGTGTGTGTTTGTGTGTGTGTATATAAGCATTCAAAAGAAAAATCATAACACATTATAAACCATTCTATGACTTACTGTATATGGTAAAGGATAAATGCAGTAACACTGTGTAATTACTGTTATAAGCATTCATGAGTGCTCATAATGCATTCATAATACATTATGAACCATGTTACATTATCTGTTTAACATATACTCTTACCAGCTTGTCAACACTATACTATATACTGCTTGTTATAACAAAGTACAATTAATATCATGCAGAATTCAGTTCAACCTTTTGGTCCACAACAATATTTTCTGCTGTTCATGTGGCCCCATAGAACCTTTTGAAGCGGTTTTGAGCGCCTGGCCGCACTGGACGGCCAGCAGCAGTTGCGATGCCGCCTCTCCCACTTAGCGGAGAGTGTGGTGTGGAAGAGGAGATCTCCCCGAACGCGTGTGTGGGTCCAAAGTGCCGACACGAAGACCCGCCTGCTCTGAAAATGTCACCTTCTGAAGCATTTTTGAGCGCCTGGCTGCACTGGACGGCCTGCAGCAGTAGCAATGCCGCCTCTCCCACTTAGCGGAGAGTGTGGTGTGGCAGAGGAGGTCACCCTGAACGTGTGCATGGGACAAAAGTGCCGACACGAAGAGCTGCCTGCTCTCCAGTGCCCACTAAATTCTGAAAATGGCGCCTTTTGAGGACTTTTTGAGCGCCTGGCTGCACTGGACGGCCTGCAGTAGTTGCAATGCCGCCTCTCCCACTTAGCGGAGAGTGTGGTGTGGCAGAGGAGGTCTCCCTGAACGTGTGCATGGGTCAAAAGTGCCGACGTGAAGAGCCGCCTGCTCCCCAGTGCCCTCTAGAGTCAGAAAACGGCACCTTTTGAGGCATTTTTGAGCGCCTGGCTGCACTGGATGGCCTGCAGCAGTAGCAATGCTGCCTCTCCCGCTTAGTGGAGAGTATGGTGTGACAGAGGAGGTCTCCCTGAACGCGTGCATTGGTCAAAAGTGCCGACACGAAGAGCCGCCTGCCGTCCAGCACCCACTAGATTCAGAAAATGGCGCCTTGCTAGGCCTTTTTGAGCACTTGGCTGCACTGGACGGCCTGTAGTAGTAGTGTGGTGTGACAGAGGAGGACTCCCTGAACGCGTGCATGAGTCCAAAGTGCCGACATGAAGAGTTGTCTCCTGTCCAGTGTCCAATTTGTAAAGGCTATGCACTCTATTGAACATCATTTATCCATTTATATAATTTTGTTATTAAAACTTTTTTATTTTACCCAAAAACATAATTATCATTGTGTATGTTCGTATAAATGCTTAATCTATGCTTTGATTGTGCATATCATGGGAAAAAATATCGTTTTTCAACATTTTTCAATTGGCTGAGGGGTACTCTTATTCTGAAGAGAGATCCTTATATTCGCCAGTTTCACAGAAGCGAGAGACCTGCATCCATACCCGCCTCTCTTCAAGAGCTGCGTAAGCTGAGCAAATATAGAACTTCCGGTTTTAGAGATATCACACATAAGACTTCCGGTTTGATTTATTCGCCTTCAAAATAAAATGCTAGTAATTAATGCCATTGAAAAACGTTTAATTTGCAGATTATATGCTCATTAAAAATATTAATTAGGCATTTGAACAAAGTCATATAACAAAAAATATGTTTGTGTAAAAAAAAAGTTTAAACAAAATATATCTAAATTGATACATGCTGTACTGGAGTGCATAGCCTTTACAAATTGGACACTGGAGAACAGACAGCTTTTCGTGTCAGAACTTTTGACACACGCACACGTTCGGGGAGACCTCCTCTACCACACCACACTGTCCACTAAGCGGGAGAGGCGGCATTGCAAAATTAGCCGCCTCTCCCGCTTAGCAGAGGGTGTGGTGTGGTAGAGGAGGTCTCTGTGAACGCTTTGTGTCAAAAGTGCCGACACGAAGAGCTCTCTATTTTCCAGTGTCCAATTTGTAAAGGCTATGCACTCCATTGAAGAGCATTATCTATTTGGATGTAGGCTATATTTTTTTATTTTTACACATAGACATAATTTTCGTTGTATGGCTTCAATTAAATGCTTAATCTATATGTTTAATTTGTATATGATAAATCATATAGAAATTAAACGTTTTTCAATGGCGTTAGGGGTACCGTTATTCTGAAGAGATCGATCCCGGAAGTCTTATATTGGCTGGCACTAAATTTGCTCACCGAGCGAAAAGAGCAGGGTGAACGAACAGCGTGTATCAAAACATGATGATACAGTAAAGGTCAGTGTTATAGGCTACGTTTGCGGTGCACAAGCCTTTGTGTAACTGGCGTTGGACAGTAAAGAGTGACATGCTGTCTGGTTGTGAAAACGGGAGAAATAAATGACATTTTAAAGTTTTTTTGTGCGGGCTAATGCTAAGCTATGGAACCTAGAATTATATATTTGAACCTTAATTGATTGATTTAAGACTGTATTAGAAGTTTGCATAGGAAAGGGTTCAGCTTCATGACGGTACAGTTCACTAGTACAAGGTCAACCAAAAGGAGATCCTAGAAAACACTTGGCATATTTGTACAGGAAACCATCTAAGTAGGCGATCTCAAATAACATTGAATGACGTATACAGTACTATGTAGTAGATATAGTCAGAAAAAAGAAAACTGTGCAAAATAGGCCTACAGTAAAGAAGGGTCAGTGGGAAGGTAAAACTGGGCTAGGGTGTCTTTCTTTTCTTTTTTTTTACCAGTTACAAGTGTTTTTTTTTTTTTTCAATTTTAGGGCGATTTTAAATTAATTAATATTAAAGACATTGCAATGAAAAAGAAGAAGAAAGAAATACTATTATTGTTGAAGTTCTGTTGAGTTTAAGTGTTATTCTTCTTAACAAATCCTGATGATAAACTCTGGTATTCTATTCTATCTATACTGTAGCGAACCTGCAGATGAGAGATGACGTAAGCAATGACAAGTGTCACTCACAGACTGATGGCACACACCGGAGTTGAATGAGAGACGGAGCGCTGATCAGTCACGGCTGGACGTGATTGCTTGGGTGAAGGGACAATACAAAATGGTTTGCTCAGTACGACCGAGTCGTGTCTGGAGAGCGGAGCTCAGTCCACGTTAAAGAGGCTGCTAGCCTGCTGAGCTATATCAAGTGAACTTGCACTCACTACTGGGGGGTGGGTGCCGTTCGCACGCTGTTTAGGGCTGCCGGCGGTGAAGATAGTCAGTGGGTTTAGGGCCAGGTTCCTGCGTTAGGCAAGGCAAGAAGTTTGTAGCGGGGCTAATATAGGAGTGCTTTAAATCCGCTCTCCAGTTGGTGCGAGTGGTTTCCTATTGTCGACGGAGACTGCTCATACGGCGTTGGACGGCACTGACGCTGACTCCCACAACCACTGTCTAAAGCGGCCGTCCCACGCCAAGCTCAGACCCTGTGGGGGGTCTCCGAACATGGGAAAGTTAAGTACTGACTTGATTGGCTCTTTATAGGATGTCAATGACTGAATAGGCTTATGAATTATGCGGCTGATGATGAAATGTAATGCTGATGAATTGTAATGTTGATGAATTAATGGGGTTGAATTAAGGCTGATGAAATGTGCTTAGGCTCGTTATGAATTAGACTAGACTGTGATATGATTATGAATTTATGCTTTTAGAATATAGGACTATCTGCTGGCAGCTCTGGTACTGGGTGGGAGGGGCGATGAAATGATTTGGGTAAAGTAATGAAATGTGTATTGCTCTAGTTAACTAGTTTTATTATTGTGTCTGTACTCTACTCTGCCTTAGTAAAATAAAGTCTGTATTTTGATAATTGTGACACCTGAAGTTCTGCCTCCCTCATTATATGCTCACAGTAGAAATATTCTGTGGGCGGGCTCTTTACATTTCTCATACCTGAGACAAGGTTTATTACACTGGTGGCAGCGGCGGGATCTTGTATCTTCCAAATTTAACATTGGTAAAGTTAGCCCTTAGAATGTCGGAGGCAGACAATAACCTGTCACAAAGGCAGAATAATGCGGAGGTTAATGAGAACACACCTTCGACTAGTGCTAGTCACTCTGTGCGTCCTGCGAGTGGGCAGACCCCTCGCCCGGTCTTTATGCCTGAGACATTCACGGGAACAGGCCGTGAGTGGTCTGATTGGTCAGAACAGTTTGACTTAGCAGCTGAAGTGAATAATTGGGATGAGGGGCTCAAGCTCAAGTTCATGTCTCTCTTGCTGTCTGGGCGTGCCCGAGACATGTATAGTGGCTTGCCTGGGGAAGCTAAAAACAACTATGCACTGTTAAAAGCAGCTATGTCACGTTGTTTTGAGCCCTGTGACAGTGATGCTTTGAGGAGGCTCGCAAATAGAGCCTATCCTTCAGCTGATGACTGTACCCGCGATATGTTGGCCAGAGACCAATTCATATTGCATCTAGCTACAGGTGACTTTCGGGTCAGCTTACGAGCCGCTAAGCCTAAAACATTAGAAGAAGCCATTGAATTGTCCTCCGAAATGGAGCTGCTTAGAGATCTGGAACAGTGTCACGTGACTCCAGAGGCCAAAGTGATGGGTGTGTCAGTGGGAAAATCCAGCAGTGAGGAGCAGATGGGTGTCTTATTGGGGGTGGTGGAGGGATTAAGACAGGATGTTGCGAGTCTGCAAGTAACTGTTAAAAACATGCAATTCCCTCCAAGGGCACCTAAACCCTTGCAGCCCACAGAACACACCGGTGGGGAACGTGGGCGTAGTGTGCCATCTAGTGGGGCCGCCAGCCAGGGGTACCGAGACAATGGAGGGGGATGTTGGGAATGTGGATGTACCAAACACTTCAGACGTAACTGTCCATACCTGCAGGGAAACTAGAGGGGGCAGGTACCGCAGGCCAACTGCCTGCCCCCGAACACAATAAGACAACTGTGGCCGTTGCAGGTAATCATGGGAGTGCTGGGTATATTTCTGCAAAAGTAGGAGGGTTTGACTCATCCCTATTAGTTGACAGTGGCGCAACATGCTCTGTGATTCCCAAAGAAATCTGGTTGAATATCACTAATGGAGGGTCAAAATTGGAGGGACACCAAGGGGAGGTCTCTGCTGCAAATGGTGGGGGGATGGGAATTCTGGGGAAATGGCAAACTGTTTGTCAGTTTGATTCACTGGCAGTAGTTGCTGAGTTCTTAGTGGCTGATGTCCCATCTCAAGAAATCTTATTGGGATTTGACTTTCTCCACAAATATGGAGCTGTAGTGGATTTTGAAAAGAACGAATGTAGAATAATGGGCAAGTGTCTTCCCCTTATTGTGCCAGCAGACCTCGATAAACCCCAAGTTGTCACAGTTCCTGTGGACACTGTAATTCCCCCCCGCAGTGAAATCATTATTGAGGGAAGGGTGGGAAGCATTGTGGGGACTGGGCGAGAGGGGATGTTCGAGCCGGTTGAATCTGTGTCTGAACATTACAATGTCATGGTGGCCCGGGTGGTTTGTAGAGTAGAGCGGGGCTCCCTACCGGTCCGGGTCATCAATGTTACTGATGAGGCTCTCACTTTAAAGGGAGGGGTTAAAGTGGGTATGTTGCATACTAATGTTGAAGTGGGGACGAAGGCAGAACATTGGGGGATGGCGGATAAGGGAGGGGGCTTACCTGTACCTTGGTCCGCAGACTCACTATTAGACCATTTCGGGTTAAGACAGAAAGGTTTTGAGGCCCCAGAATTGACAGTTATCCAAGATTTACTGCACCAGAATTTGGAAGCATTCAGTACAGGAGATAATGATTTGGGAAGAACTCACTGTATTGCACATCAGATTGACACAGGTGAGGAGAGGCCAGTGAGGTTGCCGCCACGGCGTGTCCCACTCCATTTACAACATGAAGTGTCAGGACAGGTGAAGCAGATGCTCGACAATAATATTATTCGTCCCTCTCACAGTCCCTGGGCAGCCCCTGTAGTTTTGGTTCGCAAGAAAGACGGAAGTCTACGCTTTTGCGTTGATTACCGCAAATTGAATGATTTGACTCGAAAAGATGCATACCCTTTGCCACGTATTGATGATGCCCTTGACATCTTGAGTAAGTCGTGTTGGTTTTCCACTCTCGATTTAGCCAGTGGGTACTGGCAGGTCGAGATGGATCCCCAAGACAGACCTAAAACGGCATTCACTACACGCCAAGGCCTTTTTGAGTTTAATGTTATGCCTTTTGGTTTGTGCAATAGTCCGGGCACATTTCAGAGATTAATGGACCTGGTGTTGGCCGATCTGCAGTGGGTAACTTCTTTGGTTTATTTGGACGACATTATTGTGTTTGGTCGAAACTTTCATGAACATGCTGCAAGGTTAGGAGAGGTGTTGACTAAATTACGGCAGGCAAACCTCAAAGTAAAACCAGCCAAGTGTAACCTATTTGCTACGCAGGTTAAATATTTGGGTCACATTATCTCTGAGCAGGGGGTGCAAGCTGATCCAGCCAAGGTGGATTGTGTGCGACAGTGGCCAGTGCCAAAGAACCAGACTGAGGTCAGAAGCTTTGTTGGGCTTGCGTCGTACTATAGAAGATTCATAAAAGGTTTTGCAGACATTGCTCGCCCTCTGCATCAACTTACCGAAAAGGGTAGACGGTTTAAATGGTCTGATGGCTGTCAGGCAGCCTTTGAGTCGTTAAAACTTAGCTTGATGTCAGCTCCTGTCCTTGCCTACCCTGACCCCCATAAACCATTCATTTTAGACACAGATGCTAGTGATACAGGAATCGGGGCGGTAATATCACAGGAAGAGGGAGGGCAGGAGCAGGTCATAGCTTATGCCAGTAGGGCATTGTCCAAAGCAGAAAGGAAGTATGCAACCACTAAGAAAGAGTTGTTGAGCATGGTCATGTTCACTCAACACTTTAAACACTACTTATTGGGCAAAGAATTTGTGCTCAGGACTGACCATAATTCTTTGAGGTGGTTGCATAATTTTCAGGGCGTCGAAGGACAGCTAGCTAGGTGGTTGGAACAGTTGGCCAGGTTCCAGTATAAGATTGTGCATCGTCCAGGACGAGTGCATTCTAATGCAGATGCACTCTCTAGGTTGCCTGCATTTATGTCAGAGAGGGAGGCCCCAGTAACACAAGCTATACGTGCAGTACATCAGGCTCGTCCCAAGGGGCCGCCAGTTTTAGAAGAGGGAGATGAGTTGGTGCAGGCTCAGAGAGAGGATGTTGAGTTACAGCAAATTATTGCTCTTAAGGTGGGGAAGAAGAAGTGTGGGCAACCACCCAGAGAGTTACAGAAGTTTGCACCAGTATGGTCGCAACTGCAGGTGCAGGGTGCTAGGTTGGTGAGGATACCTCCTAGTAATTCAGATGCAGCCAATCAGGTTCAAGTTGTTCTCCCTAGAGCTTTGGTGCCTAAAGTGTTGGAACAGTTGCACAATTCAGTTACAGCAGGCCATTTAGGGGTACAAAAGTTGCAAGCTAAAGTGAAGGACCGTTTCTATTGGCTGGGGTGGTTCGGGGATGTTAAACGATGGTGTCAGGAGTGTGTTGATTGTGGTTCTCAGAAAACAGCTGGACCACAACGGCGCGCCCCTCTCCAGACATCAGTAACCTCCAGGCCATTCGAACGGGTGGCATTGGACATCTTGGGGCCACTGCCTGAGACTCCCAATAAAAATAAGTATATCTTGGTAATTGGGGATTACTTCTCCAAATGGACAGAGTCTTTTCCTATCCCTAATCAGGAAGCTCAGACAGTGGCCAAGGTGTTGGTAGAGCAGTGGGTTTGCCGATTGGGGGCCCCGCGCACTATTCACACAGATCAAGCTCGGAACTTTGAGTCTAACTTGTTTAAGGAAGTGTGCCAACTATTAAACATGCATAAAACTCGCACTTCACCTTATAGGCCAGAGTCTGATGGAATGATTGAAAGGTTTAATAGGACATTAATCTCGATGCTGGCATTGTTTGTGAAGGATAATCAGACAAATTGGGATGTGCTGTTACCCTATGTAATGTTGGCATATAGGAGCAGTGTACACTCAAGTACTGAATTTACGCCCTACAAGGTTGTGTTTGGCCAGGAGATAATTCTCCCGGTCGATCTGATGTTGAATCTTGGTGGGGGGGAGAAGTTCTCTACAGCTACAGAATATGTTTCTAGGTTGGCTGACACACTGTCCACAGTGATAGGTGCAGTGAGGCGACACCAGGTCAGGGCCTCAGGTAGGCAGAAGGAAGCCTTTGACGTTAGAGTCAGGTGGCAGTATTATTCAGAAGGGGAGCTGGTATGGGTCCGGTCTAAGGCTAAAAAGAAAGGTGTCTGTCCGAAACTGCAAAGGCGGTTTAAGGGCCCGTATAAGGTCCTAGAGAGAGTGACAGAAGTGTTATATCGGCTAGTGTTAGTTGAGGGAGGACCAGAGGTTGTTTTGCACTTCAACCGACTCAAACCTTGTCCTTCCCCCTTACCAGAGAGAGATGACCAGAGACAGCAGACGGTGCCTGCACAATCTGGGACATCTGGTGGTGCTGGTTGGACCCGCTGGCAAACACCGAACTCTGCAGCAAGGTCGGGAGGGGGAGACACAGACACACAGCGGCCAGAGAGAGCAGCAGTCCCCAGTCAGGGGGTCGGGGAAAGAGTGCAACAGACAGGAGCCCGGGTGGGAGACCAGCCTTCAGCAGAGCCAGGGGCAGCGACTCCAGGAACCAGCAGTCGTCAGGCCTTGGCAGGGGAAGGGCGAAGTATGAGACCCCCCTCGGTGGAGAATGCACAGACCCCCAGTCCGGGGGTTGGAGAAAGTTCGAGGGGGCGGCAGGTGCTAACATCCTCTCGTCAAGGACGACAAAGAAGGATACCCGGGTGGGCCAGTGACTACGAGCTCTGGTGACTCGGGGACGAGTCTCCTTTAAGGGGGGGAAGAGTGTAGCGAACCTGCAGATGAGAGATGACGTAAGCAATGACAAGTGTCACTCACAGACTGATGGCACACACCGGAGTTGAATGAGAGACGGAGCGCTGATCAGTCACGGCTGGACGTGATTGCTTGGGTGAAGGGACAATACAAAATGGTTTGCTCAGTACGACCGAGTCGTGTCTGGAGAGCGGAGCTCAGTCCACGTTAAAGAGGCTGCTAGCCTGCTGAGCTATATCAAGTGAACTTGCACTCACTACTGGGGGGTGGGTGCCGTTCGCACGCTGTTTAGGGCTGCCGGCGGTGAAGATAGTCAGTGGGTTTAGGGCCAGGTTCCTGCGTTAGGCAAGGCAAGAAGTTTGTAGCGGGGCTAATATAGGAGTGCTTTAAATCCGCTCTCCAGTTGGTGCGAGTGGTTTCCTATTGTCGACGGAGACTGCTCATACGGCGTTGGACGGCACTGACGCTGACTCCCACAACCACTGTCTAAAGCGGCCGTCCCACGCCAAGCTCAGACCCTGTGGGGGGTCTCCGAACATGGGAAAGTTAAGTACTGACTTGACTGGCTCTTTATAGGATGTCAATGACTGAATAGGCTTATGAATTATGCGGCTGATGATGAAATGTAATGCTGATGAATTGTAATGTTGATGAATTAATGGGGTTGAATTAAGGCTGATGAAATGTGCTTAGGCTCGTTATGAATTAGACTAGACTGTGATATGATTATGAATTTATGCTTTTAGAATATAGGACTATCTGCTGGCAGCTCTGGTACTGGGTGGGAGGGGCGATGAAATGATTTGGGTAAAGTAATGAAATGTGTATTGCTCTAGTTAACTAGTTTTATTATTGTGTCTGTACTCTACTCTGCCTTAGTAAAATAAAGTCTGTATTTTGATAATTGTGACACCTGAAGTTCTGCCTCCCTCATTATATGCTCACAGTAGAAATATTCTGTGGGCGGGCTCTTTACATTTCTCATACCTGAGACAAGGTTTATTACAATACTATAATTTTGCGAATGTCTGAGTGAGTGAGTGAGTGAGTGAGTGAGTGAGTGAGTGTCTGTCTGTCTGTCTGTCTGAAACAGCGTTTCTCCTCAGTGGCTGGAGCAATTGATCTGAAATCGCATCACAATTAGCATATGAACACACCTAACATAACTGTGAAGCCCGTTTGTCACTTTCACAAATCGTATGCTGTATATTAGCATTTTTATGGTGTATCTACTATCTATTCTGCATCTAGCTTGAGGCTAATCAATTCTGCATCTAGCATGAGGCAACATGTTTAACCAGCTCTGTGTGTGTGTGTGCAGGCGGGTGGGCGGGCGGGGGGGGGGGTGTGTGTGTGGGGGGGGGGGGGGGGGGGGGGGGGGTGGAACACAGTATCTCTGTAGCCATTAAACAAAGCGGGTATTTCTTACATTGATGCGCCTACATATTATCATGCAAACACCAGTTAAAGTTACTTTCCATCCCTCATAGACCCACACACATCCCATAACCCACACACTGCACATCATTTCGGAGCTCATATCTTTGAACGGGTAAGGGCTAGTTAGTTTAATTCCAGAGTCTGTGGAGTCCAGACTGCAAGTGAAACAAGAGGAACCTGAACACCAGCCAGAGCTCAGTAAGTTGTTTCACTGTCTCTCTCCTTCTTTGCTTTTTTCCAAAGGTGTTTATACCAGGGATTTTCAAACTTTTATCTTTTTTTTTTCTTTTTTTTTTACTCAGGGCACCCCTGTAAATAACCAGAGTTAGGGCTGAAGTAGGCTATTCTGTACATTTTTTATATTTTATTTTTTAGTTCACATCGTTACATGACGCAAATATGCCCATCTTTCTTTTCACAACACCAGACCAGAGGGTGCTCCACAAATCATGTTCAGCCCAGATTTAACTCTACAAAAGCCTCTTATTCGTTCTCCTGCAGTCTGCTATACCACCAACATGTGGAACGTCCTACCGCATGCCTTAAATGAGAGCAAATCCCTAGACTCTTTCAAAATAGGTCTGAAAGGTCACCTACAGTACAGGCTGCTTCTGAAGCCCATACCTATACCTCCCCTTTTCCATTGTAAATAGCTCTTATTTCTCTATTATTTATTCTTCCCTTGTTATTGTTTATGCTTGCTTTTTTCCCCCTTTTGTTACTGATAATTT
This sequence comes from Nannobrachium achirus, assembly GCF_963921795.1. NCBI lineage: Eukaryota > Metazoa > Chordata > Actinopteri > Myctophiformes > Myctophidae > Nannobrachium > Nannobrachium achirus. The sequence continues at coordinate 60,208,762 of NC_137822.1, forward strand.
ACCTACTGTGTTCTATCCGTCTGTCTTTCAATATTATATGAGATGCATAAGTGGTTCCTGTGTAAATAAGCTGAAAATCTACTAGGATCTTCTTTTAGTTGACCTTGTACCAGTGATTTGTCATGAAACTGTACTGTTTCTATAAAAACTAATACATTCTTCAATCAATCAATCCACCTGAGATACGGTAGGGCCTTCCGAAACGGAAATTTCTCTGTGACATAGCCTACCGGGTAGGCTATGTCACAGAGAAATTTCCGTTTCCATCAGAACTGACTGAAAATATATTTATATTTGACGTTTAACCACTTGAACCCCTGCATCCCTATTCTACGGGGAAGGTTCACCAAAGGTAGCTGATCTACAAGCTCACAACAGGTCTCAACGAGACACGTTGTGAGCTTTGTAGATCTGCTATTGTTTTGGTGAAGAGAGTTAGCTGTAGATGGAAAAAGAACTCATCAAGTGCAGTGCAGATCAGGTCTGTTTTACAGCATCCAAATGACTGGCATCTCGGCACCCACTTTGGGAAATCCTGGTTCATACATTACAGCTATATGGACGGTGTTAAGCCATTGGTTTCCATGCTGCGAAAATGTTTTTTTTTGTCCCTTGTACGGGTCATTGTAGAAATCAACGTTCACTGCTAGAAATGGTACCTTCTCGAATGCTATTGGCTGCCAACGGTCACGTGCAACCGCAGGGATACTTGGGAGCATGTGGTGTTGAGCTTCCCAAATAAAGCACACGAAGAAGAACCATGACAAGCCTATGATCACAAGCCCCTCCTACAGCATACCTTGCTTTAACATCAAACATAACATAAATTGGACCATATTTTCACAAAACGCATATCATGGTGATTGAAATGAGGCTTTAAACTAGCGACAGGAACCATGAAGTACCTATGAAAATGGTTATTAAGGTAAGAAAATCGAATGTAAAAGTTTGGGGGGAATAGATTGGAACCAATGGAGAACAAGTTGTTTCTGGTACCAGAACAGCGCAACTAGTGGCCAATCATAGGAACTTTATGTTCCTTGTTGCTTCATTTTAAATCCTGACGCCTGTCCCCCTGAGGCAATTACTATAGATTTAACACTTACTACTGATCTGATGCCCAAATGGCCTTTCCTCTGGCGCCATCTTTTGGCCAAACTCTCCACTTGCACACATGGTGTCTCAAAAATGTAATGGGCAGATTCAGATCATCATGAAACTCGATCAGGCGCTTTAATGCTTCCTGGAAGATTAACCCTAACCTGTTCCAATGACCTACCATTTAGCGCCACCATCAGATAAAAAATAATGACGTTTCACACAAGGTTGGGGCTGCTCGATTATGGCATTTAAATATCTAAAATACGTTTGTTTTATATGATTATTTACTTCTTGAAACCAAAGTGTTGACAAACAGATGCTTTGGTTTTACCTTTTTTTCTTCAGAACGAAATATCTCACAGCTGAGATTGAGTTTTAGTTTTTAGGATTTTAGTAAGTGAAAGTGCAAAAAAAAGAAATGCATATATTTTTCAACCAGGTAAAAAAAGGCTGGCTACAGTATGAGATCTATTACGATACAATATGATATTACACTAATCTATTATAGTGTATTCTAGTTATCCTAGTAATACATTAATACTTATATAGTGTATTATAATCACAGTTATAATCCATTTTAGTTAGAGATGGTCCGATCAGGTTTTTTGGAACCGATCACCAATCACCGATCACCTACGTTTAATCACCCGATACCGATCAATCACCGATCCGATCAAGTTGGGCAATATTATTTCTATTTATTAAAACAATCAAGAAAGAAAAACCGTTTTCCCATAAAGACAGTGGCAATATTGTCTGCCATTCATTATTTTCAATGCAAAAAACAAACCATGTCACTCTCTTTCAATTATATACAATAACATTTCAGCTTACTTGGTTAATAGCATTTCTATTTAAAAGCAGAATCAATAATTGGCCTAATAGGCCCTTAAGATTGTTTTTCTGTACAGTATATTTTACACATTTGGGGTCCTTGCTCTTGGCATGAAAATGTTTGAGGACCACTGTTAAAGGGCCTACACCATGCTTTTAAAACTATATTTTTTGTATAAATATATGCTCAAAATTGAGTCTTAGACAGGTTTTAACCCTCAAAAAACACTCTGACCATTCTTTTTGTTTGTTCTAGCTCTACTATAATGAGGCTCTCCAGCTGCAATACCAAAACGGCCTCTGTTTGCTCAGGGGCGCATCTAGTGGGGTTTTTCCAGAAAAAAAATAAGTTTTTTGAAAAAGAAAGTTTTATGAAAAAAAAAAAGTTTTTTGAAAAAAAAGGTTTTTTGAAAAAAAAAAGTTTTTGAAAAAAAAAGTTCCCTAACATCACTAATTTTAGTGTATTATAATTAGGATAGTTGTAATATAAATGTATATTGTATTATAATCACAGTTAAAATGGTCAATTTGTTTCTTACAGATAGGGGTACTTTTGTGTAATGTAAAATGTAGATAATTTTAAGTGGTGTGTTGTGTAAGTGTTGTGTAGTGTGGTGCTAAAGCTGCAGTCGAAAAGGGGCTTTACTTGCAATGTAATGCTTACTTGCAATGCTTCCTCTGTTTCACATAATTTCTAAAACGAATGACACGTCAAATGACCAACTTCCGTAATCCAGAAGTTGGTCTTTTACTAAGTCTATACAGCCTTATAGTAAGTAGTAGTAAGTAAACTTTATTTATATAGCACCTTTCGAAACAAGGTTACAGAGTGCTTTACAGTATATAAACATTAACAAGTAACAGGGTAAAAATGTGATCAAGAATAAAAATACAAAAATACAATACAAATTAAAGCTGCAAGCAGCAATGACCGGGCCCTCGCAGCTCTACCCACGTCACAAGGCCAGCAGCCAATCAGAAACCAAACAGGAAGTCAGCCATTTCGACTAATTAGTGGCGTTTTGGCGCATTTTTGGCCGTTATCACGGGTCGCACTTTAACGATAGTTTAAAGTTTTTCTCAAAAAAAAATGTTTGAGGAAAAAAACATTTTAGAAAAAAAAAGTTTTGAGAAAAATTCTTTTTGAGAAAAAAACATTTTTTGAGAAAAAAAAAAATTTGAGAAAAAAAATTTGAGAAAAAAAAAATGTTTGAGAAAAAAAAAATTGAGAAAAAAACATTTTGAGAAAAAAAAATTTGAGAAAAAAAAATGTTTGAGAAAAAAAAAAATTTGAGAAAAAAAAATTTTGAGAAAAAAAAATTTTGAGAAAAAAAAAATTTGAGAAAAAAAAAATGTTGAGAAAAAAAAAATTATGACTCCAGCCGCGAGTCTGTACGACAAACGGTTAATGAGTTATAGAGGCACTTCCTGTTTGGTGAAGGGCACTTCCTGTTTGGCGAAGGAAGCGTCAATTAAGGTTAAGGACTCTTAATCAAGTCATATGATACCAGCCACAACTCTGTACGATAAACGGTTGATGAGTAACAGGCAAAAAAGGAACAATCAAGTTTCGGCCAATCAGAAGAGGGGGCGGGGCTTAGTTAAACCAATTAAGGTGAAGGACACTTAGTCAAGTCATATGATACCAGCCACAACTCTGTACGATAAACGGTTGATGAGTAACAGCCAAAAAAAGGAACAATCAAGTAAGGACCAATCAGAAGAGGGGGCACTTCCTGTTTGGTGAAGGAAGTTTGACCCTTCGCCACGGGCACGCCGTTTTACGAAAACTCACGATTTTGATAACTTTTCATCGTTAAGGTGTCTTGAGTATGCCGAGCGAACTTGAAGTTGATCCGATTAACCCCCTAGGAGGAGTTCGTTAAAGTGCGACACGTGAAAACGTCCAAAAATACACCAAAACGCCACTAATTAGTCAAAATGGCTGACTTCCTGTTTGGTTTCGGACGTGGCGCCGAGAGACTTTTTTGTGAGTCCGGACACAATACAGATGTGTACCGATTTTCGTACATGTAGTGAAACCGTATGGTGGGGCTTGAGGCACGAAGTTTTGTAGGGGGCGCTATTGAGCCATTAGGCCACGCCCCCTTTTGATTTTTTTAAATACGAAATTTTTCGCCACTTGTGATGTGTGTGCAAAGTTGCGCAACTTTTGGAGTACGTTTTGCGGCTCAAAAACACGATTCATTCGGCGGAAGAAGAATAATAATCTTTGCAAATACAATAGGGTCCTCACACACTGTGTGTGCTCGGGCCCTAAAAAGAAACTCAGGAAAAAGTACAATGACCTGAACAATGAGGCCAGTAAAAACATCATGAAGTAAAATTAATTTGAAACAGATGTGTTTTCAGCATATGTTTAAAACTGACGACTGACAGTAGTTTTTAATGGCAAAAGTAAGGCGTTCCACAAAGTAGGAGCCACCACTGCGAAGGCCCAATCTCCCTTCGTCTTAAGATTGGACACGGGGACTTCCAGAAGGCACTTGTTAGAGGATCTAAGTAAGCGATCCTCTAAGAGAGGGTTTAGGAGGCAATATATCAATAATGTAAAGAGGGGCCAGCCCATGCAACGCTTTATATGTAATCAAAGTATTTTAAAATCTATTCTAGCTTTTAATAGGTAGCCAGTGAAGTGAGGCTCACACCGGGGTTATATGTGCTCTACAGTTAGTGTTGGTGAGGATTCTTATAGTAATATATACTTGGTAGAAGGCTAGGGGGTATATATTATGGTGGGGTGAGATGGACCTATAAGAAAGTATGGCTGCAGAAACATTACAAGCAGATGGGCTACTTTCGTCTCATTCACTTTAGTTTAGATCATTATTTGCTTATTCTTAACACCACATGTGAGAAGTTATTAAAAGTCCAATTTCAAATCCTTCTGTTAATTTCAGACCAGTGTGTGGAGTCCAGACTGCAGGTGAAGATGAACTCTCCAGACTCAGCCAGGGACATTTCTATTAAACAGGAAGAACCTGAAGACCACCAACACTTCAGTAAGTTTAACCACTTGAACCCTAGCACCCCTATGCAGGGGGGAACATCGTGTCACAAGCTCACAACGTGTCAAACATTATGTTTTAATATATTAACTTTTTATAATTTCATGATTGAAATTGAATTCTTGCTGTGTTGACACTATATGTATTTTGTTAAAAATCATCCTAAAACGTTAAAGCCAGATTTGTCATAACTTCAGTTTCAAACACCCGTAATAACCAGTAACTTTACTTGTTTAGTCATTCTAAAGGTGCGTTCCCACAGACAATAAAATAGTCGTTCTGTAATTGCAAAGACGCGACTCGGCGTGGCGTTGCATCAAGTTGTACAAATGAGGCAAAGGAAGCGTTTTGTCGCTTCGGTACTCTTCACTCTAACTGAAAAATGGCAACAGAGGCAATGTTTGCTTCTCCATCACTTCAGACTTTGCACATTAAAGTTGTTATGTAAGAAATTATCTATATAAACTCACTACAAAAAGAAAGGAAACTTACTTCTGTCCATTATATCTCCTCTTTAATAATACCAATTTGTATTGTGTTTTATACTGTATACAGAGATACAGTTTGTAAGCATCGGTCATTCGTGGAATGAGCACCACAGCCAAACGTGTGGGTAGCGCCAACCCAAAATTCGCCAACATTCGGTCCATTATATCCCCGTTGAATTATTCCAAATGGTTGATTTGTCACCTTTACAACGTGGTACAGCTTGTAAGGATCTGGCATTCGTGGAATGAGCAACACAGCCAAATGTGTGGGTAGCGCCCCTCCAAAAATGGTCAAAATGGCCTGGTAGGCTTGCAATCAGGCATGCAAACTTGTAATTTTCGGCAAAAAAGAACGATCAATTTGAATCCAAATTGATCGTTTGTTTGATTTGTTCAGATTCGATGTAAAAATATTTAGGGGGGGTGTCTTGTCATCTAGGCTGCGTTGAGCAGCAGTGAGAAGAGGAGCACTTTTTTCTCTTCTTGGCTTCGTCCGTTTTGTCAGTGCAGTAGTGGTTAAGGTAGATGGGGAATATGGTTGTTTTATTTTTGAACAAATCAAGCGCTCGCTTTTTCTTGCCTGTGACGTCAACACCCATGCTTGACTCTGTCCAGTGCCCTGCAGCCGTGCAGCGCTGAGCGGAACGCTCAGCAGCCAGTCAGCACACAGCCACAGACGGAGCGGAGAGCTCAAATGGAGCACATAGTAAATAAACTTGGCTAGTTTTTCGTTGATAGTGTGGTGTAGTTGTGGATTGGACTTTTTAATTCGCTTGAACACATCGCTTCTGCATCAAGGCAGTGACGTGACATAATCGATTATAGCCTACGTTTGTTGATTTTCCTCAACAGTGATGTGATAGCTTAGCTACATGCTAACGCTAAATCAACGCTATCATGCCGTTCCATCTGCCTCTTATTAGATTTCTCACATTTATTATAAGATGAGGCAGAGAGAGAGAGAAAAAGAATGATGCAGCGAGTCACAGACAGTTCTCAAAGCGGAGAATACAATAATTTCCCAAGCACTGGGTTGGGACGCATTGTGGGTTGCGAAAACATTTTTATGGGTCCCTTAATGTTTGGTTTCCTACATTTAGTTTTGTATCATTTAAAAACTTTCAAAAAACACATATAAGAAATGATCTTAGAAAACACACGCCTATTTAAGAAGTACTGAAAATAGCCGATCTACACGCTCACAGCGTGCATTGTGTCTTTGTCTATGCCTGTCTATTAAAGACAAGTCCCTAAATATTATAGGATATTCCTAACTATATCTGTAGGCTATATATCTAGAACAATCAGTGGTAGGCAACAAGTCCAATTTTGTGAGTGAGTGAGTAAGTCACTGTTTTACCCAGTTAGAATCGTGCAAATTCACCCGACCCGACCCGGAAAAAGTCAAACGGTTTGCGCCGCGCATATGCGCGCCCTACATTTTTGCCCCAGGAAAAGTCGTCACCTTTTTCGACTTGGGGCTGTTTGCATGTCTGTGCATACTGTTCTTTTGGTGTTCACCTTTGTTGCTTGGTTCATTGATTGATTGCACTCTCTGACAGTATTAAAGAGGGAGAAAAACACATATTGGACATTTTTACACGTTGTTAATGATAAGCTCAGTGTCAGGGAAGCCCAAAACGAGAGTCAATGCCAGCAGAACAGTATTGCTAGCCATTTTGGCAAAACTTTGGTCGGCGCTACCCACACGTTTTGCTGTGTAGCTCATGTCTCGAATGCCCAATGCTTACAAGCTGTACCTTGTTGTAAAGGTGACGAATCAACGATAAGAAATACATAAAACACAATACAATTTAGTATTATTATAGGGGAGATATAATTGACCAAACTCAAGTTTTGAGTTTATTTTAGTCTTGTTGAAGCTTTCTTATTTTCAGGCATACAACTGCTGTATTAAAACTTTATTAGAATACTTTACTGTTTTCATGCATAGTATGTGTAGTAATTGACAGCATGGAGAGATAATTAGCCATCACAACACCCAGCGACCAATATGACACGATTCAAGCGCTAGAAAGATATTTTATATTTCGGTGGCAATGCACCTTAAGTAGATAGATAGATAGATAGATAGATAGATAGATATATACCTTTATTATCCCAAGGGGGAAATTCAGTTGTCCAGTTGTAGCACAGCAGTATACAGTTATTTACAAAATTACTAAGTTACAGAGAAGTACAAAAAAAGATAGATAAGAGGGAAAAAAAACAAGAGCAGTACAGTACCAATAAAGAGAAGGTGCATCAATAGAGGGGGCGAATAATATATAAGTAGCCTATATATCCATAAAGTGTCTTACAAAAAGAGACCGAAGCAGTCAATGCTAGTTAGTGCAACAAGTGTCTCACTGTCATTGTTAAACAAAGCAAAAAAACCTAGTAGATGATACCTCATTTTGTGCACGGATTACAGAACATGGAGGATGGAAAATGGTATTCACTAGGGATGTTAAAAATCAACTCGAAAATCGACTGATGCTCACCGCGACTCAAAAAGTATGAGTCGGAAAAAAATATATATATTTTTTTTCTAAGGTTTTAGAAAAAAAGTTCCCCCCCAAACATGTTTTAATCGATTGTTCAAAAACATTATAAGCGTTAATGTTTTCCAATTGTGAGAGGACCGGTGTGTGTCTGTGTCGGAGACAAGTGCATCTCTGTGTTGTGCATGCATATGCATCGCAGATTCGCATGCGTGTGGCGCTAGTCAGGGCCGCAGACTACTGTTTGAGAAACACTGCTGGACTGGTCTGATGCGCGCGTCATAGCAGTGCGTGCTGACTGGATGCGTTTTGTTTACCTCGATCCTGCCTTTGCATTCATGCTTGACACGAAAGCTCGCTTGTTAATGGCAGCGTCGCCTCGTGTGCGGTGATTTTGTCAAGATTGACAATAAAACACAACACAAAATACTTTACTCATCGTTAATGTGACACACTCGTGGATGCGGTCAGGGAGGGAGAGTGAGGCAGACCAAAGCTCCACATTTGATACACTAGCCTGGGGTGCCAGCCAGAGCGATCCCACTACGTTCCATGGACTTTGTCACTCCGCTTCTAGTCTCTAGAGAACAGACTCCATGCTAACGGAAGGAAGAGCAATTATTTATTATAATTATTATTAGGGCTTTGAGTCAAGTTCTGATGGGTGCAGCTGCATAAGTTGTGTTGCTTAAAGTAATGTGCCGTTGTGCTCTCCTCTCAGCTGCTGCTTAGCGGGAAAAAAAGTGAAAAAAATGTATATCGAGGCGTCGATTTTCGGCCTCTGCGCGTCGATTCACAATTAATGTGTTGATTAACATCCCTAGTATTTACACTCAGGAATCCAGAGTTGACTGTCATGTTGTTTTTATGCTCCTAGATATCCTGACTGTGCCTCCACACATTAAAGAAGAACAGGAGGAGCTACTTCAAGAACCAGAGGAGCCTGATGGGTCAATGTTGACATTGCTAGCAGTGAAAAGTGAAGTCGATGTCAAAGACATCTCTTCACACTGTGCCGAAGTTGAAGTTAAACTTGAATCTGACTCTGAATTCACTAATGACAGTGATCATTGCGAGGAGACCTGTGGAGGTTAGTCAATGTTGAACACATGACCTACTTGTGTGGGGGAAATTGGCCTTAAAGGGGAGAACCACCCATTTTCTAAGGATTTTTTGGGGGCTTTTATGCCTTCATTTGATAGGACAGTAGACTGACAGAAAATGGGGGGAGAGATGGGGAGTGACATCCGGCAAAGGTTGTCTATTTTCACATTTAGGCTAGATCAGATCTCAGTTGGTAGGCGGTCGCCTAGTCCGCCTAACGCTGCGTACGCACCTGTTTAAGTTATGTGGAAATGGCTTGCAAAGTACATCCTACAGTCCTAGGCAACACAGGAGGGGGAGGGGGGGGGGGGGGTTATTAATAACATAGGTCAATATTGTAAATGGGTGGTTCTCCCCTTTAAACAAGAGAGAGAGGAGAGAAATATCAACAGAGAAGCTGTATGGCTGATGGAATATTTTTGATCTATCTGTACACACCCTTTTAACCTCCCCCTCCCCTCCCTCTCTGTCTCTCTCTCTCAGGAGTGAAGTCCCAGCCTTCTCAGACCAAGGTCTTCTCCTGTTCTGAGAGTCCATACACCCTCACATCTAAGGTCTTCCTCCATAAACACAACGACCTCTACTGCCAAATGCAGAGGAATGGACACATCAACCCAGCAACCTGTGAGAAAACCACCAGCTCAACAACCAGCCAGAAACGAGGAGACACTGATGAACAGAAATCCTCTGGTCATCATCGATATAAGCAACCTGAAGAACTTAAGGCTTACATAGACTTCCTGAAAGACTACCAGTATGTCCACACTGGAGAAAAACCTTTCCACTGTGAACATTGCGACAAGAGTTTCAGCGAGTCTGGTTCCCTGAAGAGACACCAGTATGTCCACACTGGAGAAAAACCTTTTCAATGTAAACATTATGACAAGACTTTCATTTCATCATATGAACTGAAGCAACACCAGAATGTCCACATTGAAGAAAAAACATTCCACTGTGAACATTGCGACAAGAATTTCAGTCAGTCAGGTCACCTGAAGACACACCAGCGCGTCCACACTGGTGAAAAACCTTTCAAATGTAAACATTGTGACAAGAGTTTCACTCAGTCAACTCGCATGAAGATACACCAGCGCGTCCACACTGGAGAAAGACCTTTCAAGTGTAAACATTGTAACAAGAGTTTCAGTCAGTCGCGTTCCCTGAAGACACACCAGTTTGTCCACACTGGAGAAAAACCTTTCCACTGTGAACATTGCGACAAGAGTTTCAGCGAGTCTGGTTCCCTGAAGACACACCAGTATGTCCATACTGGAGAAAAACCTTTCCACTGTGAACATTGCGACAAGGGTTTAATTTCATCATATGAACTAAAGAAACACCAGCGTGTCCACACTGGAGAAAAACCTTTCAAGTGTAAACATTGTGACAAGAGTTTCACTCAGTCAACTCACATGAAGACACACCAGCGTGTCCACACTGGAGAAAAACCTTTCCACTGTGAACATTGCGACAGGAGTTTCTCTTCGTCATCAAACATGAAGACACACCAGCGTGTCCACACTGGAGAAAAACCTTTCAAGTGTAAAAATTGTAACAAGAGTTTCACTTGGTCAAAAAACCTGGAGAGACACCACCGTGTCCACACTGGAGAACAACTTTTCCACTGTGAACATTGCAACAAGAGTTTAATTTCATCATATGAACTGAATAAACATCAGCGTGTCCACATTGCAGAAAAACCTTTCCACTGTGAACATTGCGACAAGAGTTTCAGTCAGTCCTGTTCCCTGAAGACACACCAGCGTGTCCACACTAGTGCTTCATCAGTGTGGAGTAAGTAGTAGGATATAAAGGAAATAGTATTTATCTAAATAAAATAATGTAAATACATGTTAAGAAAAAGATCCACGACAGTATTTTGAAATTGATCATAACAGTCCAAATGACCTGATTCTTCATCAGGCCAAAATGGTGGCAACAAAATGGGCTATTTTGCTTTTGCATGTTTGCAAATACTATTATTCTTGACACCATCGGGTCTTCAGTTATTAAAGCCCTTATTCAATTGCTTCATTTCAGACCAGTCTGTGGAGTCCAGAATGCAGGTGAAAATGAACTCTCCAGACTCAGCCAGGGACATTTCTATTAAACAGGAGGAACCTGAAGACCACCAGCAACTCAGTAAGTTTCATCTGCTTATTCTTTCTCATTTTTAGTTCTGTTGTAGGGCTCAAGGGCTTTCACAATATTTTATCTATACGATAATCATGACAATATCTAGATCCACCCATCATTACAATATCTCTGAAAATGTATCTTTTAGGGCACTCGGGTGGCACAGTGGTATAGTACCTGCAGCCCAGGAGGTAGTGGATTCGAATCCACGGTGGTGCATCCGGCTTTGCCCGAACATGGGCAAATTGTGTTCGTATGGATGCTCGGTTCATATGAACACAATTCGCCCATGTTCGGAAGCCGGGTGAGGAGAGTGATATCACTGCACATATTCCTACGGGCTGGGGTGGCTCCTGTCAGCAGGGCGTTTTGGGTGGGAGGAGTAAAATACAACAGCAGTGGAAACACAAACGTTTTTGCGGAGGAATTAATTGGTATAAAAAAGGTCTATATAATTAACTTTTTTAGCGCCGGTCGACTTTTGGATCGACTATGTCATTATGGACGTCCCTGCCGGTCGACTTTAATATAAAAGCATTGTTTAAGCTTTTATTTGGGTTAATAGACGGAGCGAAACGGTTTCCTTACCTTCAGCTGGTAATAACACGAGACCGTGAAAAAAAAGGATACGATTATGACGTCACCGCTAAACCAGGCCTTCCTGTTTACATTAGCTTCTGCTTGCCGTTAGGCTCAATGCAAACCATCCGACCCTTACGCAGCTTCACTAGGTCGGATTTTGATTCTTAAACTTTCTGTGTGGCGTCTGTATACGTTCCGCTGCCCAGACCGATGGTGGTTTTAGACGATCAAGCACAAATTGAACAGGATTGAGTACAGATGGCAGCCCGCGGATCTCCCATTTTGAGTCAATGGAGCGACGTCACTTTCCCATCCTTTAATCATGGTTTAAACATGGCTTCTTCTGAAGGTTTTAGTGTTACGATGGCGCACTCTAGTGGTCTTTTCGTGGTGGTTTATCATCATGGCTTTGAAAACAATGAAATTATATCCTATCATGTTGATAAAATATAGCTATTTCCTGGCGTTATTAGCGCACATTCATATTTTAAGTTGGCTGCAATGGGTAATACTAATTACAATTGTTATATTTGTAACATTCATTGCCTTATTACTTTTTCTAAAACGTCTAGTTCCATTCCTTGATTCTGATTCTCTGGTTTCCCTTTAATTGCTGTGGTATATGAGACTATAACCCACACCTCTAATCAGTTTATATCAAACTCAGGTGTGTTATTTCTTCCCACTGTGTTGTGAAGCTAGACTAGAGAACTTGATTGCAAGTAACAGGTGTGCTGTTTCTGCAGCCTTCCCGGGAACTACTTTCTTGTGCTGGGGACTACTTTCTTGCAGAGCAGAGCTTATAGTGAATTATTAGTGATAGAACCGTTTTAATTGGTACATGTCTATGATTTTTCATGTTGCCATATTGCAACCGTTTTAGAAAAGCAATGAGCCACGCGAGGCTTGTGGTTATCCTTATTTTACACCGGCTGACACTCGGCTGCGCCTCTTGTCTCCCTACGCCTCTCAGCCGGTGTAAAACACCAGGTAACCACTCGCCTCTTGTTGCTTATTGCTTCAATGTATATCCAAAAGCACATCCTCTTATGCCATTCACCGCCTGCAGCTGGTGCAGAATGCGGCGGCCAGGCTCATTATTGGGACAAGGAGGTCTGAACACATAACCCCAGCACTGGCCGCACTATGTTATTTATAGGATAGATTTTAAAATGTTATTATTAACTTTTAAAGCTTTAAATCTCTCTGAACTGGTGGAACCCTATGTGCCTGTCCGTCAACTGAGGTCCTCCAACTTAGCACTTCTAGAGGTTCCGAATTCAAATATGGTGACCAAAGGGGACAGGGCATTTGCCGTCATGGCCCGACCTTATAGAACAGCCTTCCTGTGGAATTCAGGCTTTCTGGCTCCATAGCCATATTTAAATCTAACTTAAAGACTTACTTTTATAGAAATCCTTTTTAACCCCATAACTGACCCCTTTGTGATACTGCTGTTTTGTGTTGTTTTTACTCTATTTTGTTTTTGCTGTAATTTTATGATATATGCTTCACTAATTGTTTTCATCATGTTGTTAAGCACTTTGTAACATTGTTTAAAAAGGTTCTATATAAATAAAGTTTATTATTATTATTATGTGCAAATGCAATGTAAAAGAAAAACTGCATCATATCACTTTAAATGTTTTGCAGCTTTACATTGTAAAAGTTAATGCACTATTATTATTGACTGCAACCCATCACCTATATACAGTAAATGTTATTGGTCTAAAGGCCCTCTTACATCTAACAACTTTGTAAAGATTTTGGAAAGATTTGGAAAGATTTCTAAAAGACTACCCTCTCACACTACAAGATTTTAAAAAGACTCCCTAAAGACTTAAACGATTTCAGTTGTTAAATGTGAGATGCCTCTAACGATTTTGTAAAGACTGGTTCAAGATTCCCTTGTATTTACTGTAATAGGCCTATTATAGCCATGCCCATGTGTTCATATTCCTCTGACTAGCTCACACACACACACACACACACACACACACACACACACACACACACACACACACACACACACACACACACACACACAGAGAGAGAGAGAGTGGTATAAAGTAGCTAAGTACATTTACTTAAGTACAATTGAGGTAATTGTACTTTACTTGAGTATTTCCCGTTTTCAGTACTTTTACTTCTACTCCACTACATCAGAGGAAAATATTGTCACTGTCACTATACACGACTTTGAAAACTTTTGTTACTAGTTTCTTTGCAGATATAAATTATAATATTATAAAACATCAAGCCAATCTACAAGCTCACAACGCGTCGCATCACAGTATTGCAGTATGAGTACTTTTTCCATCACTGCGTCTGACTGCATGCCCACACACCGAGCTCCGCCCTCCTCCCTCAGCCCTATCTCTCCCCTCTCCTCTCCATAGCCGGCGCAGATTGATCCTGTCAACTTAACTTATTTTCAAATTCTCATGTTTGGAAAAATACGCGGTGAAATAAAGGGCTACCGTAGCCGAACCAACAGCTACTAGTAGCGAGTCGACCAGGCTGGCAGCTCAGCGTTTTGGAGAATGAACTGGCTTTTGTTTTGGCTCAAAGCATTCTGTTTTGGTTGTTACCTCATTGTATTCATTCAGACTCAGCCCCGATTTGTGAAAATATCAAACCAGTTTGATATTGTCGTAACAGAATCTGGGTCTCAAGTCGGGGTAAAAATCGAGTCGGACCACTACCTCACATTTAACGATTGAGTAACGACTGAATCACCGGAGCGCGGCGCGACTCGCCTCGATTTTATTACGACTGAGAAATCTTTTCCAAGTTGTTAGATGTAAGGCTAGCTTAAGAGGATTTTGCACCAGAAGAGTCGGAGTGCGGTGGCAACAGAAAGTTGACCTACCGGTACTCAAAAGTAGACCAATCACAGCTGTTGTCATCAAAAAGAAGCACATCTGTCCATGAAAGCCTTGCAGGCTTTCATGGACAGATGTGCTTCCTGGTTAAAACTTGGGTCATAGTTGAGAATCTATTAATGTAAATTAATGTTGTTTTTCATGGTGTGGCTCAGTTGGAAGCAGGCCATCTAGAAATGGGACATGTGAGAACAAATCTTTGTCAACCCTTTTCTCAGCGGGATCCACCCTATGTTCCCCAGGTTCTATGTTCCCCAGGTTCTATGTTCCCCACAGGTTAAAAAGCGCCAGGTTAGCATTCACCAGCGTTAGTTGTATTGAGGTTAGGGTTAAGGTTAGGTTTAGGTGGTAAATGGGGAACATAGAACCTGGGGAACATAGAACCTGGGGAACATAGGTACGGTACCTCACAATAGCTCACTAATAGAAGGTTGGCTCACTAACTATAGAAGGTTTTAGTCTTTCTATCGGATCAGGCACCCTGAACAGTTTTAAATTTGCTTGATTCAATATTTAGATATTTAATGTAAATGTTACCAGGCCCTACTCCTCCAGGGCTTCTCCCCGTACACACCCATTGTAACTTCAAACTCCATTTTAACCATGATAGATACATTAAAAACACAGCCTGCTCACGTATTAGGAGGGTAGTATGAGTCACCAGAAAAAAAATAATGGGTGTCTATCATCATGGTTAAAATGGAGTTTGAAGTTACAATGGCTGTGTATATGGGGAGAAGTCCTGGAGGAGGAGGGCCAGTGCCATGGCACCGCGAAACAAACACTAATAGATTGTAGCTTTTAACTCGCTCTTAACGCTTCCAGTGCCAGCCCCTAGATGGCGCCATAGAATGCCAGGCTTTCTCCCATAGGCGACTGCATTAGCATCCGGGGACTCACGTTGCAGTGACGCGCGTGCTCACGTTAGTGCACGTCATGGAAAGGTCCCGGATGAAAAGGGCTACAGAATAGCTATTAGCATTTTGTCATTTTAAAGATCATTTTTAGGCGATTTCGCCGTAAATAAACCTCGGCGCGCCTCCCTAAAAACACAATCCAGAGATATGGCCCTTCAAAGATGTGGTTTTTCATTGGATTCGGCGGTGATTTCGCGGCCACGTTACTCGCTACGGCTGGCCGGGGGGCGGCCGGCCATCGGCCACTGGATTGAAAATTTAGGCCCAGGCTTCAGAAGGCCTCGGATCATTTTATTCATTTCATTAAAAAAGCCGAACATGTTCGGGATAGGCACACTGGACTACGTTCCGGAAGCGGCGCTGAACATTCGGTGAACATTGGGGGGCTCAAAAATGTATTTTAAACCATTTTTAATGGAATATATCGTCGGACCATGTAAAATGGCTAGCTGGCTAGCGTAGGACGAGCCAGGACCACCCACGGCTCTACAAGCAGCTCAGGGTAAGTAAAATAATAAAAAAAAAAACTTGTATTGGATTGAAATAAAGCCGAACATGTTCGGGATAGGCACTCAACCAGTTAATAGATGTAACATCGCCTGAATCAATGTTTTTGTTTGTCTATTGTTTATTGCGAGCGCAACCGACGGAGCGGGAGAAGTAGAACGTTTTTCTTTTTTTTTTTTTTCAGCAGGGAATATGTTTGCAGGGACACCTCCTTGAATTTTCTCTGCTTCATATCTTGACCAGGCTTTTCTCTTCACAGATGAGTAAGCTTGGCTAGCCAAGGCTACTTAAGAACATACTAAAGTTCTAGGAAAATAAGGTTTATTTTCCAAAACCTTTAGTTTATTCTTAACAGGACTGGTGCCAACCCCGAGTTTCCGGAGTTTGTATTGGTGCCACCCCTGTGCCAACCCCGAGTTTCCCGAGTTTGGGCCGTTTTTTTTTTTTTTCTTTTTTTTTTTTTTTTTTTTTTCAAAAATGTTTTTTGGACCTCCAGAAATGTATTGGGTATGATCGCGATCGCGAAATTGCATGTTTAACGCCCATACCAACCCATTCTTTCAACATGGCAGCCATGTTTGTTTACATCTGAAGAAAACATAATGGCTGCTAGATCATGAATGCCTGAACGAATTTCCAGATTTTTTTGTTTGAAAGCTGTGAACAGAACATGATCTAGGCATGGGCGTGCATGGATCCGTGCACTATGAATTACATGAAAGTCTATGGAGACCATGGCATCTTGGACTTTTTAAGGAGATTTATTGATGTTGGGTCATCTCTGATAATTCCTAGAACTTTAGAACATACTAAAGTTCTAGGAAAATAAGGTTTATTTTCCAAAATCTTTAGTTTATTCTTAAAGGGGCACTCCACCACTTTTCAACCTATGTTCATATAATTGGTCCTCACTCAAAAAAAGTTTGTTTTTATTTATTTTTTATTTATTTATTTTTTTCAGAGGAGGGCTGTGGGCAGGTCACCCATCGTCTTGTGACATCATCGATTGCCAATCCAGCTTATAGAACCTGCAGGCTTTCTATTCCTGAAAAGTTGCAATTTTAAAGTGGAAGCCATTGTTCTCGCGATAATAAAAATCTATATATATATATTTTTTCTTTTTCAAAAATATTGATTAATTGTTTTGGGGGAAAATGATGATGTCACAAGACGATGGATTCTGCACTTCCCACAGCTCTCGAAAGTCTCGAAAGACTTGGACTGAGTAGGAAAACAAATGTGATATTTTATCATGAACATTAGTGAGGACCTATTATATGAAGACAGGTTGAAAAGTGATGAACTACTCCTTTAAGCATGCATAGTTGGGTCATTTCTGATAATTCCGTGACCGTGAGAGCAAAGGTCCGTTTCTCATTGGATTTGTCACAAATTGAGCTCCCACGCCCCTCGCAAAAAATGCGGGCAAAATTTGTAAGAGCCCAAAATCCAAAATCAGCTATGACGAAAAATGTTCAAGGGTTTGACCTACGGTGATGAGTAGAACTAGTTTTCTGTGACTTTTTGGGTTGAGGAATCTATAATTGATGTTAATTTAAAGATTTAACCTGTTTTTTGAGCGGTGCAAAGCGCTCCTATGTCCCGCTTTTTTACCAAAATGATGATGTCACTAATGATGATGACATGAGTTAGCCAGACCAATGAAACACTTCGATTCTGTTGATTTGTCCATGATGTCATAGGCACAGAGGCACCCGATTGGTTCACCCTGATTTAGAACGCGTTTAGGCCGGAGAAAATACGTCATAAAACATGATGTCATAGACACAGAGGCACCTGATTGGTTCACCCTTTAAGCCAGGAAAAAAATAAACATGGTGTCTAATCAAATGCACAGACCAATGAATTTGAATTTCAAAATTGTATTCGATGAATATCACCCACAAGCAGAGAAAATAACCACACTTTTAGACAGACTGTGGATAATTTCACAGGTTATAAATGACAGGCAGCTAATACAAGTTTAAAATAAACAGCCTTTGAAAAACCTCTTAGGTGTTACTCGTGGCCATGAGCTCTAGAGGCAAATAAGGTCACATATCGTTGTGACTTGGTTGTCTAACTGACGACAAGGACCACCAGAGTCCTCAGGCTCTGGTAGCAGAGTTGGTCCAAACCTCTTATAAGGTCTCGGTGTAGATGCGATATTACTAATATATTCATCTTCTGGCTTCTTTGGTTCTCAAATGGTTTTCCCTTCAAATATTTTGGCTTTGCCGAAATAATTAGTAGAGTGTCATAAACAAAAATAACTACACTTCAAAGTATCTAAATATCCATCCATCCATCTTCAACCGTTTATCCGGAATCGGGTCGCGGGGGTAACAGTTCCAATGACTTCCAAAACCGGTCATGTTATAAATTGACCAAACTGAAAGACCATTGAATTTGAATTTCAAATTTGTATTAGATGAATATCACTCATAAGCAGAGAAAATAACCAAAATTTTAGACGGACTGTGGATAATTTCACAGGTTATAAATGACATGCAGCTAATACAAGTTTAAAATACAAATGAACAGCCTTTGAAAAGGTCTTGGTCTTGGCCTTATGCTCTAGAGGCAAATAAGGTCAAATCTGTACGTAGCTCTACTTATTTTGGAAAAGATAAGTATCCACACGCTTCCCCTCTGCTCCAAGGCTCCACCATGGTCACCTTGTCCTAATGGCTGGTTGGTCTCTCCTGGGTCTTCCCTCTTTTGGTTTCCTCTCCCAGTAAGTACCCCCACAGACAGATCCACTATGGGTAGACAGATCTACTATGGGTAAACAGGACACCCCCACATAGAGTGCCTGATTAATTGTGGACCACGGGTGTCCCTGTCCTGATCTCGGTCCTGACACTTTTCTATTGCTGTCCCTTTTGACTGGATCTTATGTTATGTTTGCTATATACCATCTATTGTGATGTAGACATGACATCATATACATGATTGAATAGGTTTATATTGATAATGTATATTGTGAATGTTAACCTAGTGATTGTGAATGCTAACGTGTCGATGCTGATAAATGCTGACTTGGTGATTGTGAATACTAAACTGCTAGTGTTGAATTTGGCTAATTTATGGTTAGAACAGCTAGCTATTGATGGACACACACACACACACACACACACACACACACACACACACACACACACACACACACACACACACACACACACACATATTAACCATATTTATATGTAATGTGTGTAATAATAAAGATATTATTTCATATCTTCAATTTAAAAAGAAAAGGCTTGAAAATCGAAGTCCACAATATATCATACTCCCTAAATATTTTTGCACCACTCACTTCGCACAGGTGCGATTTTTTTAAATTCTGATCTGAAAGTTATTACACAGAGGTCATCTCAAAGGTCATTTCAAAGGTCAAAAGGGTCACCTTTTGTCTTATACAAATAAGACAAAAGGTCTTAATAAACCGCTACACTTCATCAGAATCTGTTGATTCTCCACACTGGCTCCACTCATCATCAGTACTACTGTCATCTGAAGAGTCACATAAGTTGGGAGCTGCTGGGGCAATGGGGGAAGGGTGTGACGCACAGGACGGCACTTCCCATTCACAAGTTCCGAACCATAACCCAAGGGGTAAGGGATGCTCTAGCAGGTCGTAATGGAGCAGGCAAAATGTAAGGTAGTTTGTCCTTTCAAAATGAAGATTCAGTGAGTCATCTTCAGGTGGAAGACGGAGTGTAAATTGTTTCTTATAAGTTCCACTTTGAAGCTATGGCCTGCCCACGGGTAAAAATTGATCTGGAAAAGCCCTGTTGACTATCATGTTCTTTTTCTCCTCCTAGACATCCTGCACATGGTTGTGTGTAAAGAGGAGGTTTCTCCTGAACAGGAGAGGAGCCCCAGTCTGCTCCAGGAGGAACCAGAGCCCCAACAGATTAAAGAGGAACAGGAGGAACCAGGGCCTCCACACATTAAAGAGGAACAGGAGGAACCAGGGCCTCCACACATTAAAGAGGAACAGGAGGAACCAGGGCCTCCACACATTAAAGAGGAACAGGAGGAACCAGAGCCTCCACACATTAAAGTGGAACAGAAGGAACCAGGGCCTCCACACATTAAAGAGGAACAGGAGGAACCAGAGCCTCCACACATTAAAGTGGAACAGGAGGAACCAGAGCCTCCACTCATTAAAGAGGAACAGGAGGAACCAGAGCCTCCACACATTAAAGAGGAGCAGGAGGAACCAGAGCCCCAACAGATTAAAGAGGAACAGGAGGAGCTACTTCACAGACCAGAGAAGCCTGTTGATGAAGACATCTCTTCACATTGTTCTGAAATTGAAGTTGAGCTTGAATCTGACACTGAAGTCACTGAAGACAGTGATGATTGGGGTAAGACAAGTGGAGATGTCCACACTGGTGAAAAACATTTCCAGTGTAAACTCTGTATCAAGAGTTACAGCTGTTCATATCGTCTCAAGATACACCAGCGTGTCCACACTGGAGAAAACACATTCCACTGTGAACATTGCGACAAGAGTTTCATTTCTTCATATCAACTGAAGAGACATCTGCGTATCCACACTGGACTAAAACCTTTCCAGTGTAAACTCTGTATCAAGAGTTATAGCTGTTCATATGAACTGAAGAGACATCTGCGTATCCACACTGGAGAAAAACCTTTCCAGTGTAAACTCTGTAACAAGAGTTATAGCTGTTCATATCGTCTCAAGATACACCAGCGTGTCCACACTGGAGAAAACACATTCCACTGTGAACATTGCAGCAAGAGTTTCATTTCATCATATGAACTGAAGATACACCAGCGTGTCCACACAGGAGAAAAACCTTTCCGCTGTAAACATTGTGACAAGAGTTTCAGGGTGTCTTGTGACCTGAAGAGACACCAGTGTGTCCACACTGGAGAAAAAACATTCATGTGTAATCATTGTAACAAGAGTTTCAGTGAGGCTGGTGCCCTGAGGACACACCAGCGTGTCCACACTGGAGAAAAACCTTTTAAATGTAAACATTGTAACAAGAGTTTCAGTCAGTCAGGTTCCCTGAAGAGACACCAGCGTGTCCACACTAGTATTTAGGTACTCGAGTCATGACTTGTCTTGAGTCCGGTCTCGAGTCCAAATTGTCATCGACTCTGTCTCGCCCATGACTATTCAGTCTTGGACAAAGGGACTCGGGACTCTTCCCCAACCGAGTCTACTAGAGACAAGAGTCAATACAGTGTAATGAAATATTTACATTATGAGCCATTATTACATTATGAGTTGCTACAAGGCTAAGGTTCACACCCGCAGCCTGAGGGCCCCAGAGCTGAAGAAGATCCAAGTCCTGAGCACTGGGGTGTTTGGCATAAGGTGGTGAAAGCTTTTATTTATGAGGTTATCAAGTGCTATTCTTTTTATATACATTTTATTCAGATCAAACGGTATCAGTAATAACTAGAAAATATTGTTCCCTCGAAACAATTGTGGGCTCACTTCAAGCCAAAAAACACAAAATGTAAAGATCGCAGGCAGTGCTCTCTTTGATTTGAGGCATTTTGTTCCAAAAATGTGTTGTGCAAACGTTGACCCGCTGGTGGCGCTATAACAGGCCAATGTGAGAAGGGTGGTATCTGTTCCCTTGACCTATTGGGAATGTGCTTGCAAGATTTCACACACATTGCAGGCTGTGTTCATGATTAGAGGTGTTTTTGGCTTTGGCCACTTTATCGCTGCTTGCAGCTATATTTATTATTATTATTATCAGTTTTGTGTGTGTGCACTTCATAGGCATATTAGATAAAGGTCCGTAGATTGTGTGTAGAATGTTTCATGAAAATTGCACAAAAAAAAAAATCCTAACGGGTTTAAGTGTTTCACAAACTGCTCAAATGATATAGCGCCACCCTTTGGCCAATTGGAGTAAGATTGGTTTTAGTGATATTTGGACTAACACTCTACATCTTTGCCAAATGCCATGAACATAATACTTTGCATGTATTATTTAGAGGCAGAAGAATAATTTGCATAAAACTGCAATATACATTGAATTATTAAAAAAGCATGTTTCAATTCTTAAAAAAAAGAATCCGATCTGACATATCTTTAGATATTGGTCACAAGTTCATGTCAAATTCCAGAATAAAAGCGGGTTTAAGCGTTTTACAAATTGCTCAAAATGGTGGAAAATCTAAGGGCGGCGCTTACTAAACAAAGACACAGATGTCTTCCGCTTGAGTCAAAGCACGCGTGTAAGCAAGTTGCATGTCTTCAAACGAAACGAGTCATGACTTATGAAGTTTGAATTTTCAAACGCTTTGTATAGCGCCCCCCCTTTGGCCGATTGGAATAAAATTGGTTTCAGTGATACTTTGACTAACCCTCTACATCTTTGCCAAATGCCATGAACGTGTAACTTTGCATGTATGATTTAGAGGCAGAAGAATAATTTGCATAAAACCGCAATATCCATTGAATTATTAAAAAATAATGTTTCACTTTAAAAGAAATCCGACCAGACAGTTTGACCGTAATGGTCCAAAGTTCATGTTAAAAAAAGTTTTGTGTGCGTAACGCAAAAATCCCAGGAGGAGATAGATTTTTACTTTTTCTTTCATATAATTCAAAATGGTGGGAGACTTAAAGGTCAGAGGTCAAAAGTCAGAGCGTAAAATTTGTTCGGCATGAGGAGACGCATACGTGTATAGGTTTCATGGCTGTACCTCAACACAGTATGAGCTATACCTGTTCAAAGTTTGCACTTTCGAAGGCTTCCTACAGCGCCAATGTAGTAGAAATATTTATAGAGTAACAAATGTGTGTATGTACTTGTTTTCCTTCCATTCAATCTCATTTAATGAACGGTCAACCAGCCTTCAAAGTGCACATGCTAATTCAACTCAACTGTCAATCTAACAGCTGAGCTGTCTCCCCCAAGCTTACTTCTTAGTCTGTCAGCAAATCCTTATTTCTGTAACTGTTTCTATGTTGCTGTGTTTAGAACATATCCTTATAAGACCATGTTAACATGTTAGAATAGCATCTTGGACTATAAGAGCTGTATGGTAATGGTACTAGGGAGGCTTGTGCCCGGAGGGGCTGACAGGAGAGGCCGGGCGGCCGGCTCCTCAAAGGATCTGTACTGCTGTTACTCTGTTCAACTTTTTGCCTCTTTGAATAAATCGTTGACAACTCTTCAAACCCTTCATCCTTGTGGAACATTAATTAATTTCTATCCATTTGGCCGATTGCTGTAAAAAGTAATAGCACACGTCGCCACAGTAAGCTGAACACATTGATTTTTTTATTTTCATTTTCTCACTAAGTATGTAGGAGTAGAAAGGTGCCAAAGTATTGAGGAGAACTGTCTGATATGACTGCCTGACCTACTGGATAAATAATGACAATATCTAAAGTGTGCTCGCCTTACAGGCTGTATAAGTAAGATGTTAATCTAGCGTTATTATCTACACATACAGTCTGAGGATGGTCGAATAATTGTTTATAAGATCAAAATCGATCAAGAAAAAACACTGAATCTTTTTCACTGGACGAGTTTCATCCTACCGATAATAGCACAGCATGACCAACCAACGTATAGTCAGCCAGCCAGCCTTTTATACTGGCTGGCTGGTCAGACCACAATAACCAACTTCTCCCAGTGAGCAGCACACATGCATATTGTGGTGGTTCGTTCGGACACCGCCCGCCAGGTAGGCCCTGCATGTCAAAGAAGCGCACCCTGGATGGGAGAGCGAGCCCTAGCAGACCAACACACTGTGTGGGCCAAGTGATTGACGGGCGTTACCTGCCGGCCCACATGCTTCATCAGGCACAAGCGTATGCACCTGTGGGCCCCACCCAACACAGGGGTGCATAAGTACTGAGCTCGCTCTCCCCTTCAGTCTGTGCTGGGAGTCTCTGACAAGCTGATCATGGGCAGACAGGCGGTAAGAGCCACCATATTTCCCTCTCCACCGCATGTTACTGTGTAAAGTGCATTATAGTAATGTTCCTTCTACTCATTACTTCTAGGCATGGACTGGGAGCGGACTGACACTGAGGAGTGTGTACCTGGATCAATGAGGAGCGCAAACCTGACTCACTGTGGAGTGTGTACCTATCACTGGAGAGTGTGTACTCGGCGAGCTGAGGAGAAGGACCTGGAAAAGGAGACCACAGCCTTACCTTCCGGACCCCCAGCGAGCCACCCCTATTCCTATTTTGTTGAGTATATCTCACTTCCCTTAAAACCATACTAGTATCCGGAAATTCTCTGGCCCCAGGCCCATTATACCCCGTGTTCATTTTATTTAGAAGATAGAGAATTAGACGGATTTGTGTAAGAGCGGGCACCTACTCACCTATTACCTGTCACCTGTGGAAAAGAACTATACTCACCTATTACCTATGGGGGAAGAGATACTTTACCTGTCACCTGTAGAGAGGAACTATACTCACCTAGCGCCTGTGGGGAAGAGAGACTATACAATGGAATTATACTCGCCTGTTTCCTGTGGAGGGAAACCCCTTTAAAGTAACTCTTACCTACCCCCCTGGCCCCCCCACGAAGAGGAGAAACGACAGCCCCGTACGGGGAAAACCTTGTGTTGATTTATTAAAAGACAATTTCAGTTATTCACATTTATGTTGTTCATTCATGCTACGTTGCATTACAATGCTGTTGTAAAATAAGAACTGTTCAATAAATGCCCGAGTTGGCAACACTGTCTTTGCTCTCTTGTGCCTTGGTTTGGGTTCAGTCTCCACACATGGTGTGCAGAATACGGGTACTGAACCTCACCTAGACGCAATATGACAACCACACCGGCCCTAAACGCTCTGTTACAGAGCCAGGCCGAATTACAGCAAGCGGTGACTAAATTAATAGAGAAAATCCAAATTGACCAAAACGTTAATCCCACACGTCCGCCTGGAGAAGTGTTAACGAAACTGTCCCCCGATGATGATATTGAAGCTTTCCTGGAGGTGTTCGAGCGCACCGCTGCCCGGGAACGATGGCCCGTCCCCGACTGGGGCAGCATCATCGCTCCTTTCCTCTCAGGAGAAGCCCAACGTGTGTGCCGTGACCTACCCCTGGCAGAGGCCCGTGAATATAGGCGCCTGAAAGCAGCTATCTTGGCTAGTCAAGGTTATAGTATGCCGGCCCGAGCCCAGCGCTTCCATGGGTGGAACATGCAAGCGGCGCTGCCGCCTCGGCCCCAAATAGCCGCTCTCCTCCGCCTAACTCATGGGTGGCTGACTACGGCCGGTGACCCGCCACTGATTGAGAGAATTGTCATAGACAAATGTATACGTTCCCTGCCGCCTGATGCCCGCCGCTATGCCTCACAGGTGAGCCCAAATTCCGTGGAGGCCCTGGTTGCGCTCCTGGAAAATCACCAAGTGAGTACAGAGATGATGAGAAGCACAAAGTCAGAGATTCCCAGAGGGACGGGGGAGGCACGTTACAACCGGGACCGCTCACGGCCTCCGGCTACTTCCCTGTCGCCTACTACTACGAGACGAGCCGCCACAGAGCGGACTGCCCGAAGCCAACCGCAGACATCACGCCGGTGCTACGTCTGCGGGAAAGCGGATCATATCGCATGGTCCTGCCCGGACCGGGACCGGGACCGGGACGTATCCATGCCATCCGCCACCGCCGCCTCCGACGGCCGACGCCCCTGCCTTCACTCCGGGAGCCAGCGGCGGTGCCACTCCAACCTGCCGGTGAGAATTGACGGAGTGGACACCCAGGCTCTTCTCGACTCGGGGAGCGTCGTCACGCTGGTACACGCTGAGCATGCCGGGCGTCCCACCTCCAGCCGTATGCCGGTCAGCTGTGTGCATGGGGATGTGCGCTCCTACCCAACGACGCTGATACGCGTCCAATCCACCAAAGGAGATGTCGAAGTGGAAGCTGGAATTGTACCTAACCTACCGGTCCCCCTGCTCATCGGCACGGACTGTGTGCTGTTTGAGAGACATTGGAACCCGGGGGGCAGAGGACCGCCGCGGCCGCGGCGAAGAAGAAAGATCCGGCCGGGCCCCCGTTGGAGGAACTCATTGCCCGCGTGCCCGGTCTTCCGCGCCGAATCAGAGGGACCAGAGAGCGAACCCTCTCCAGACGAGGAGCTGCAGGGAGATGCACCCGAGGCGGAGGAAGCGCCGCGGGGCACCTCGTCAGAAGAGCCAGAGCCGGTGGCGTGGCCTGACTTCCCCGAAGAGGAGGATGAGAGCTCTCCGCTCAGAGGGGACTTCGCCACACAACAGTGGAACGATCCGAACCTGGAAAATGCTCGGAGGAACGTCAGCGCGATTGATGGGAAACTATGTGAAGGGGTGAGTGAATTAATTTCCCCCTATTTCTTTGTGCGGAGGGATTTACTGTATAGAGGGTGGCGGAACAACACTGGGGACGTGATAGAACAGCTGCTCGTGCCAAAAGAATATGTCACCAGAGTATTGTATTTGGCCCACACGCACCAGCTGGGGGCGCACCTGGGCGTGAAGAAAACCACCGATCGCATCAATGCACGGTTTTATTGGCCAGGCATAAAACGAGCAGTAGAGGACTTTTGCAAAGGCTGCGGTGTATGCCAGCTCACCGCACCCCGTCCTTTCCAACGTAACCCTCTCATACCTATGCCTATCATTTCCACCCCATTCAGCCGCATTGGTATGGATATAGTCGGCCCCCTCCCCAAATCGGCTCGGGGACACAAATATATATTGGTAATACTAGACTATGCAACACGGTACCCTGAGGCAATACCCCTGAGAGCCGCTACAGCCAGAGCAGTGGCGCACGAGCTCTTCATGCTATTCAGCCGGGTCGGAATAGCCGATGCCATTTTATCGGATCAAGGCACATGTTTCATGTCTCGCGTCATCACCGAACTCTATAAATGGCTTAAAATAGATAAAATAAAGACCTCTATCTTTCACCCGCAATCGGACGGATTAGTGGAACGCTTTAATAAAAGTTTAAAGCAGATGTTAAAAAAGTTGATAGATATAGATGGCAAAGATTGGGATCGCTTGATTCCGCTGGTGTTGTTCGCCATACGGGAGGTGCCTCAAGCGTCTACGGGGTACTCCCCGTTTGAATTGCTATATGGACGGCAGCCACGGGGGCTGTTGGATATAGCAAAGGAAACATGGGAAAGCCAACCTTCCCCACATCGTTCTGTCATTGACCATGTTGAACAATTACAGGAGAGAGCCAAGAAGATCTGGCCGCTCGTTCGTGAACACATGGAACAAGCGCAGCGCGCCCAGTGCAGGGTGTACAACCGAGGCGCCACGCTGCGGAGCTTTGAGGTGGGCGAAAAAGTGCTGGTGCTCATTCCCACGAGCGAATGTAAATTTCTCGCAAAATGGCAAGGGCCATACGAAATTATGGAGAAACTGGGCCCGGTCAACTACCGCGTGCGCCAAATAGGGCGGCGGAAAACTATGCAAATTTACCATATTAATCTGCTGAAAAAGTGGCACGTTGTGCCTCCTGTCGCTCTCCCGGCCCTACTAACCACTCTCTCCTCTCAGAACCCGCCTCCAGTCCCTATTGGAGAGGATCTGTCCCCAGCTCAGGCGCAAGATATACGTGAGCTTCTGAGCAGGAATGCGGACCGGTTCTCAGAACTGCCGGGCCGTACCCACGCTATTGCGCACGACATCCAAACAACCCCGGGGAAAATAGTGAGACAACGTCCGTACCGTATCCCAGAGGCCCGGCGAGGAGCCGTAAAAGAGGAGGTAACAAATATGCTACAACTGGGAGTTATAGAGGAGTCACACAGTGCCTGGTCGAGTCCCATTGTGCTGGTCCCCAAGCCGGACGGCACAATCCGGTTCTGCAATGATTTCCGTAAATTAAATGAGATTTCAAATTTTGATGCTTACCCCATGCCCCGGGTAGATGAATTAATCGAGCGGCTGGGCCCCGCTCGATTTGTAAGCACCCTCGATTTGACAAAAGGCTATTGGCAAGTGCCCCTTACAAAAGAAACCAAAGAGAAAACAGCCTTCTCTACCCCTGAAGGGCTGTTCCAATATACTGTCTTACCGTTCGGGGTACACGGTGCCCCCGCAACATTTCAGAGACTCATGGACCGAGTATTAAGGCCCCATCATCTCTATGCCGCCGCATATTTAGATGACATTGTGATCCACAGCAGCACCTGGGAGAATCACCTCCATCACATCGAAGCAGTCCTGGGAGCTCTCCGACGAGCGGGTCTGACCGCCAACGCCAAGAAGTGCCGAATAGGTCTGTATGAGGCCGACTATTTGGGTTTCACTATTGGGCGCGGGTGCGTAAAACCCCAATTACGCAAAGTGGAGCGTATACGCGAATGGCCCAAACCCGTCAGCAAGAAGCAGTTAAAGTCATTCTTGGGAATCATGTCCTACTATAACAAGTTCATAAATAACTATGCTACCCTTGCAGCTCCCTTGTACGAGATGACCCGACAAAGTCGGCCCAATATGCTGCGCTGGACAGAGGAGACCGAGGCCGTGTTCCGAGGCCTCAAACTGAAGCTCTGCGATGAGCCGGTCCTAAAAACCCCGGACTTCGGTAAGAATTTTCTACTCCACACCGACGCCTCGAACACAGGCCTCGGGGCCGTGCTCTCGCAAGTCATTGATGACGAAGAGCACCCAATAGTCTTCATTAGCAGAAAGCTCTTAAAGCATGAACTTAATTATGCAACGATAGAGAAAGAGGCTCTTGCTATTAAGTGGGCCATACACCACCTACGCTATTATTTGTGGGGAAGGCGTTTCACTCTCATAACGGACCACGCACCATTGAAATGGATGGCTAAAAGTAAGGACACTAATAAGAGAATAACACGTTGGTTTCTGGAGTTGCAGGATTACAACTTTGAGGTGGAGCATAAACCAGGGAAGGATATTCCCCATGCCGATGCCCTGTCCAGGCTCTATGAGGAAGAGCGGCAAGTTTGCGAACCAGTAGCAAACTTAAGGGGGGGGATATGTGGTGGTTCGTTCGGACACCGCCCGCCAGGTAGGCCCTGCATGTCAAAGAAGCGCACCCTGGATGGGAGAGCGAGCCCTAGCAGACCAACACACTGTGTGGGCCAAGTGATTGACGGGCGTTACCTGCCGGCCCACATGCTTCATCAGGCACAAGCGTATGCACCTGTGGGCCCCACCCAACACAGGGGTGCATAAGTACTGAGCTCGCTCTCCCCTTCAGTCTGTGCTGGGAGTCTCTGACAAGCTGATCATGGGCAGACAGGCGGTAAGAGCCACCATATTTCCCTCTCCACCGCATGTTACTGTGTAAAGTGCATTATAGTAATGTTCCTTCTACTCATTACTTCTAGGCATGGACTGGGAGCGGACTGACACTGAGGAGTGTGTACCTGGATCAATGAGGAGCGCAAACCTGACTCACTGTGGAGTGTGTACCTATCACTGGAGAGTGTGTACTCGGCGAGCTGAGGAGAAGGACCTGGAAAAGGAGACCACAGCCTTACCTTCCGGACCCCCAGCGAGCCACCCCTATTCCTATTTTGTTGAGTATATCTCACTTCCCTTAAAACCATACTAGTATCCGGAAATTCTCTGGCCCCAGGCCCATTATACCCCGTGTTCATTTTATTTAGAAGATAGAGAATTAGACGGATTTGTGTAAGAGCGGGCACCTACTCACCTATTACCTGTCACCTGTGGAAAAGAACTATACTCACCTATTACCTATGGGGGAAGAGATACTTTACCTGTCACCTGTAGAGAGGAACTATACTCACCTAGCGCCTGTGGGGAAGAGAGACTATACAATGGAATTATACTCGCCTGTTTCCTGTGGAGGGAAACCCCTTTAAAGTAACTCTTACCTACCCCCCTGGCCCCCCCACGAAGAGGAGAAACGACAGCCCCGTACGGGGAAAACCTTGTGTTGATTTATTAAAAGACAATTTCAGTTATTCACATTTATGTTGTTCATTCATGCTACGTTGCATTACAATGCTGTTGTAAAATAAGAACTGTTCAATAAATGCCCGAGTTGGCAACACTGTCTTTGCTCTCTTGTGCCTTGGTTTGGGTTCAGTCTCCACAATATGCACAGCGTTGCTTGTCCCCATGGATTTACATTAAATCGGATGGAAGCGAGGACGAAAGCACGTGACATGAGATTGAACAAGATGGAGTCTAATATATTATTAATCTCTCAAGACAGACTCTGAAAAAGAGTGGGCGTTCCCTTTTATTTGACGATGGTTAGCCACATTTATATAATATTGATAGAATACTCGTATTAGTTTTCTAAAGCCCCCTTTCCACTGGCCCAACTCCACTCCACACCACACCGCCCACTTGTGCCAGGTTTTCCACTACAAGGACCTGGGTAAAGTGGTGTGAAAGTGGTACTAAACGGGGTACTAAAAAGTATCCACTCTAGAGTAGGTCTGAGCTAGGCCACACAGGGCCAAACACTTCATAATGACTGATCACTCACTGACTTTTCATTTAGACTACCATGATATAGTTGTAATACATGATAATAAATTCTATTGTGTTATAACCACTATTATAATCTATTATAGTGTATTATAATTATCATAGTAATGCATTAATACTTTATAATATAATTATAATGCATTATAATCACAGTTATAATCCATTGTGTGTGGTGTGGTGTGGTGTAGTGTGGTGTGGTGTGGTGCTAAAACTGCAGTCGAAAAGGGGCTTAAGTGCAGTTTGTCTGCTCAAAACACACGTCCTCCAAGCCCACCGATACACCCAGACTTAGGTTGAACACATTGTCCAGTCCACAGGTTGAACTTTAGTTTGCATATATTTTTACTTATCTACAAAGTGCATTGGTACAAACAGTTTCAGCTTCTGTTGCTGGCATTTTTCTGTGACTTTGGTTAAAAAAGAAAAAAAAAAAGTCCACCTCATAAGGCCTATATACCCTTGCTGTCAATCAGCCAGGCCTGGGAGAGGCGTGCCCTTGGTGCCCAAAATCATAATTAAAGACGGTGAAATCAAAAACATGTTTTTCACACTTTTAGAGCATATCTGTAGTGATAATATGGCCATACCTAACACTAGATGCCAAAAAAAAAAACATTTTTGTGTATATATTAGTTTCGGTATATATCAAAGGTCCCTAAATGGGTCATTCTTCAATGACTTTCTTCAATTCACCCTTTGTCAAGTCCCGCCCGTTGTCCTGCCCCTCTCCACACCCATTGGTTGCTGTGTCTTGGTGGGACATTCAGTGGGACACTCCATCCACTACCATGTTAATTCAGTTGCTTCGTATTGTTATTCTGTGTGCTCAATTCTAATTTCAAACTTGGTTTCAGTCAAATGGAGCTGCTCAGTGGCAGCATAGTGAATCAGCATGTTTTTATATGTTTTTATTTCTCCATAAATTATGTTTTAGCAAATTCAACATAAAAAAGGCGGAACCAGGGCGGGACAAGGCAGATAGAGCCTGCTGGTTGGTCAGTCAGGGACCAACCAGAAGGCTAACGAAGGGTGAATTCAAAAAGTGATGACATAGACAGGTCCGCTTGCATATAAATGAACCTTTGATTGCATTCACCTGTTTGTTTCCCATTGCTGGCTCCCATTACTCCCATTACTCAGATGCTAAATCCCATCGCCTGAAGGGCAGGTCCCCTCGGATTGGTTCAGAAACACACAGGCTTCCTTTTCAAACTGAAACTTCAAAATAAAATACCCCAAATAGTCATGTCATTGGGTCTTTAACCAATATCAAACTAATACAACTAATAATGCCAAATATACTAAATAATCACACATATGATAATGAAAATAACTATAATCTAACAAACAAAGGCAGTGCAATAGCTTTTACAAGTATTTTGCAAAAAAGGTACAGGAAATTACAGTTCAATACAAGGTCTGCTAAGAGGATTTTAAATCAATGAAAGACTATGGCTTGTTTCCATTGGGGTCCTTTGTACTCAATTCATTGTAACGGCGTGGTTCAACATAGAGCTTTAACATTTTTCACGACATCATTGTAATTTTTAACCAAACATTACCTTACATCACCTGTGATTAAATAGGTGTTAATGGCAATAGCTTCATAGGATTTTAGATCCCTCAAATGGTAAAAATGCTTTAATCTGCTACTGCTGATATTTATATTGGGGTTTTCATTTATGTTTTATTTCATTTTAATTCTCTTTAGAAGGTAAACTTGTCTACCGTACTCTTGAAACATATTACTGTATCTTAAACCATGAATATGTAGGATAGGCATTCTTGATTTGCTATTGTTGATGTATATGGGTTTGACGCACATGTTCCTTTATTTGCATTTACTTCTTTATATGGTGAACCTGTACACCCCTTTAACATATTACTGTATCCTAAACATGCAGGACAGGCACTCTTTGGTTTGTTATTATGCTGATGTGTTTGGGGGCTTGTTGCGACCGAAGGTCGCATATACTCTGAAGAACCGTGTCGCTTGAGTGACCTTCCTTCCGTATCCTCGTGACTGTCCTTCCGTATCCTCTGTGATGTCAGTGTGATGTCAGCGAGTTGTGACATCACTTCCTGTACAGGGCGGCTACACGAAATGTGGATAACACTATATATGGAGATAGTCCAGTCCATCATGTCATATGGGACTACCGTCATAGAAAGTAGCCATTGTTAGGCCGGAGTCAATGGCTGTCTAAACATGGAGATGTGGATAACACTATATATGGAGATAGTGTAGTCCAATATGTCATATGGGACTACCGTCATAGACGGTAGGCATTGTTAATCCGGAGTCAATGGCTGACTGTCTGTACAGGAAGTGATGTCACATGACATACTTTTTATGCACATATATGAGTCCTAACATGGAGATGTGGATAACACTATATATGGAGATAGTCTAGTCCAATATGTCATATGGAACTACCGTCATAGACAGTAGCCATTGTTAGGTCGGAGTCAATGGCTGTCTGTCTGACTGTCTGTACAGGAAGTGATGTCACATGACATACTTTCTGTACCACATCCTTCTGTACCACATCTCCATGTTTAGGCAAACTCCACACAGAAAGGCCCTATCGCCAACCCAACCTAGGGTGTGAGCGATAGGGCCTTTCTGTGTGGAGTTTGCATGTTCTCCCCGTGTCTCCTAGGGTTGATACCCTCACAAAAACATGAACAAACTCCCCCCAGAATGACAACAACTAGAATCGTCAGAGAAACGCTGTGGTTGGCCAGATGGTCAAGAATTGGCGCGACCTCGCCCTAAAGGGCGAGGTTGCATGTCACCCTGAGGTCGCATTCCACCCTCAGGTGTCTTACTAGTAATTACAGTTTATTGTTATTTACATTCTCTTTATTTGGTAAATTTGAACACTTTTATAACATTAATGTATTTTAAACCTGCAGGCATGTATTAGCTTTTTTTTTTAGCTTCAGCCTATTCCTTTTGATCACCTTAAACAGTGTACGTCTAAGTGTCCCAACACATTATAAAGGTTCTTTCAGATTGAAATTTGTTGTATGCGAGCTATTAAAGGCTACTTAACCCTTAAGTGCTGTTCGGGTCATTTTGACCCGTTTTACATTTTCATTTGGAAAAAAAAGGTAGACGTTTACATTTTTTCCACCTGAAACTCACTGGCCTTAAAGATTCTTCTGAGATGAACATGCAAAAAAAATATTTTTGCACTACACCCATGCTACACCCCCCTCAAATTTTTTGAACCTTTAGTGCTGTTCGGGTCATTTTGACCCGGAAGCACAGATGCACAGAAATACACAGTATTATGCCAAAACACAGACACACAGACACCCCCACTTCTAACACCCCCCTTCCGAAGCCCCATTCCGAACCCTCCCCCCACCCCCCACACCCCCCCCCCTCCCCACACCTAACCCCGCCTCCCCTGATGCACAGAAATACAAGGAATCATGTACAAACACAGATACACAATCACCCCCTAACCCTTCCACCCCTGCCACCTCCAACCCCCTCACCTCACCCTTACCCCCTCCCCTCCAAAACACCCAACCCAAACCACCCCCCCCCCCACCCCGCCACCCCAGATGCACAGAAATAAAAGAAAGCATGTATACTAACACAGACACACAGTCACCTACTTCCCCCCCTCCTCCCCCCTCCTATCGCCCTCACACCCCCCCCCCCCCCCACACACACACCCTTCACCCCCTCTCCTCCTCACCCCTCCCCTCCTCACCCCTCACCCTCACCCCTCACTTATCTGAAGTTTTCCTTGTGACTGTACTGTATCTTAGGGGAACTTTTACATTATTTTACATAAACATAAGGTGCTGTAAAGTATAACACTGTAATTCAGGGGTGCTGTGGATGAAAATGTTGTTTACAGGGGTGCCCTGAGACCAAAGTGTTTGAAAACCTCTGTCCTAGTGTATTCATTCAAGTGTATATTCATATGTGACGTTCATGTGTTTTCACATGTGTGTTCAGCTCTATGTGAGAATGATGTCTTGTTATTGATTGATTATGTTTTCCTATAAGCATGAGCAATATTGCCCATTATTAAATAAAGTAGTTTTTTTTTTTTACATGAATTTCAGCTAAATCAGTAAAAACGCCTAGCTCTTTCAGTGTTTAATGTGATATAGCAAAGCAGAAATGCAAACATTTACCATATATATCATATGAATTGTTTGGTATTGAGTCAAAGTCAATGTATCATGATGATTTGTTAAGTTAAAATTTATATTAGTGTTGTTTTTTTTAAACCAAATATCCCCCGGGTCAAAATGACCCGAACAGAACGAAGGTGTAGTGAATCTGAACAGAACTTAAGGGTTAATGTTAATTCCATTTTCTACTGTAATCCATAGAAGAGCTTGCATCTTGGGAATGGTCTTATTGTGTCTAAAATGACATCAACAAGAGCTATCAATTGGTTGTTGATACAAGTAGGCTACACCTAATTACAGGTAGGTCTAGTAACTCTTACTAATGCCTTTAATTATCAATTTTACTTTATCTGTTTATTTAGCTGGGACATCAGGTAGGCTATAGGCTATAGGCTATTAATGTATTAACTCTTCCCACGCTTTGAACGTTCACGTTCGCCCGATTTCGCAAGACCTTACCGCCAATACGGCGCTCGTTCGGTTCGTTCGTCTGATGACTGTAAGCTGATGAGGGGTCGCGCGGCCGTCTACTGTAAACACATTTTCCGCGGTGATGGTGTAAAAAATCCATTATGCGTTAGATCAACGGAGAACAATTCACTTCCTTGTTGATTTCCTCCGGCTGTAAGGCTCTATGGCCAGTGACTGGTCTTCTTCTTCTTCAACACATAACAGGCAAATTCACATTCATTCTCGCATGACGCCGCCCTCTGCTGCCTGGCAGACCAAAGTGCACTATTGCACAACCAAAAAAAATAAAAATAAATAAATAAATGTCTGTCTGTCTATCTACTATAACGTCGCAAAGGTAAGCCGCTTTTTGATGGCGCCAGACCCAATAAATAAATAAATGATCTGGCAGTAGGAGAGTTAATGAAAATACACTTTGTGTGTATCTACACCAGGGGTCTTCAACAGGGGGTCCGGGACCCCATAGGGGGAGGCACCAGATCTATGTGTGATAGGACCATTCTTTTAGAATAAATTAACAACCCTCTCATCCCTTTTCTGAGGAGAACTTTAGCCAAAAATAGCAGATCTACAAGCGTGTAGATCTGCTATTTTTGGCAAATAGGTTTGGTGTAGAGGTAAAAATAAGAGTGGACAATGTACAGAGTAAAGGTAAAATATACTAAGTAAATTATCAAGGACATGAGTTAAATTTCTGAAAAATATAAAATAATATAAAAAAACGCCCCCAAAAGCGCAGTTTTCAAACTCTAATGGGCGCTGGACAGCAGGCGGCTCTCCATGTCGGTATTTTTTACCCACGCACGTGTTCGGGGACACCTCTTCCACACCACACTCTCCGCTAAGCATTGCTGCAACTGCTGCAGGCCGTCCACTGCAGCCAGGCGCTCAAAAAGGCCTCAAAAGGCACAATTTTCCGACTCTAGTGGGCGGTGGAGAGCAGGCGGGGTAAACAGACACTTTTTACATGTGCTCCCCTCTAGGCGAACTAAAAGATATATCAGTAAAAATGTACACATTTCCCAGTAATGTGGGATGTTTCCTAACAATGGAAGTTATCAGAACATATTCAAGACAAAAGGCAGAGAAAATGTGATTGTTTTAAAAAAAGTGGTCTTGTGTCTCAGTTTACCCCAGGGGTAAACTGAGACAGACCAGAGAAATCAACGGGTGATCCACTCACTTTTTTCACTTTAAAACTACCATAAAAACACAAAAACCCAGTTAACCGGGTTAAATATGCGCAATACAAAAATGTACATAGCAGACATTCTTTTAATAGGCTTTGTCCTGTCATTTCCACCCATGTGTCAAATAATGTGACACATGAAGGAAAAAACTAAAAACCCTATAAAAAATATAGTTGATCCTTATGTAATTTCTCCTGTAGAATCTTTTTCTGCAAAGTATATTGTTGTATTGTGCATAACTAATGAAATAATTCGCATATTTAGTCAAATGTAGTCAAATATGCTAATTATCTCATTAATTATGCACAATACAAAGAAATATATATCAAAAATGGATTCTACAGGGGAAAATACATAAGAATCAACTGAGAAAAGTTTGGTACACTCTTTAATCAGGTTTTTACAGCTTTCTCCCTGTCTTTCATGTTGGGATAATGTGAGATAGTTTCTCACTTTACCCCGAAGCAATTGTCTCAGTTTACCCCACAGCCACATTTTGGGAAAAGGGATTTTTTTTTTTATCAATTCAGTGTAATCTTCAGCTAGCATCTATCTACGATTTATAGTTGGTAGTTCAACAACATGTATGATATAAAATGTTCTCCCTGCATCAATTTGCTTTGACACAACAGCTGATTATGTTGACAGCAAGAAAATTTACTTTTACATGCAAAAAACACATTTTTGTGAAAAAAGCACGTTTTCTACAGCGCTATCAGGTCTCTCTTTTCATGACAAGTGTGAAATTCAAGGGGCTTGAAAACATAATGGTCACATGACCACAAATGTGTTCCATTGCCAAGATAAATGGAGCGTCTCAGTTTACCCGGTGTCTCAGTTTACCCCGCTCTCCCCTATGTTCGTTTAAATGCTTAATCTATGTTTTGAATGTGCATATATCATGGGAAAATGTATCGTTTTTCAAAATTGGCTGAGGGGTACTCTTATTCTGAAGAGATATCCTTATATTCGCCAGTTTCACAGAAGCGAGAGACCGCTGCAGCCATACCCGCCTCTCTTCAAGAGCTGCGTGATCTGAGCAAATATAGAACTTCCGGTGTTAGAGATAGAACATATAGGACTTCCGGTTTGATTTATTTGCCTTCAAAATAAAAAGCTCGTAATTAATGCCATTGAAAAACGTTTAATTTGCAGATTATATGCTCATTAAAAATATAAATTAGGCATTTGAACAAAGTCATATAACAAAAAATATGTTTGTGTAAAAAAAAGTTTAAACAAAAAATATATATAAATAGATAAATGCTGTTCACTGGAGTGCATAGCCTTTACAAATTGGACACTGGAGAACAGACAGCTTTTCGTGTCAGAACTTTTGACACACACACACGTTCGGGGACACAGACATAGAAAGGTAGACGCCTCTTCCGACTGGGGGGTGCTGGTCCAAGACTCCTGGCAAGCCTCCCAATAACTCTATGCAAGCCTCCAGAATTCTGAGGCGGGGCTCTTGGGAATTCTGAAGGACGCTTCCTTGTGCGTCACAGAATGGGAAGCTCGGTAGTCCAATCAGATGCAGTCCTGGCAGGACTCCCTCTTTCCCATTGGAGGGGGCAGAGTGCCTTCCGCAGTTCCACAGTTATGCACTTCCGCCAGGGGTGTTTGACCAGTCGCGCTAATGAACTGCAGCGGTGGAGGAGGTATCTAGCTTTTTATATCTGTGTTCGGGGAGACCTCCTCTGCCACACCACACTGAGGCGGCATTGCAAAATTAGCCGCCTCTCCCGCTTAGCGGAGGGTGTGGTGTGGTAGAGGAGGTCTCTGTGAACGCTTTGTGTCAAAAGTGCCGACACGAAGAGCTCTCTGTTTTCCAGTGTCCAATTTGTAAAGGCTATGCACTCCATTGAAGAGCATTTATCTATTTGTATATTTCTTTATTTTTACACATAGACATAATTTTCGTTGTATAGCTTCAATTAAATGCTTAATCTATAGGCTATGTTTAATTTGTATATGATAAATCATATAATCGTTTTTCAATGGCGTTAGGGGTACCGTTATTCTGAAGAGATCGATACCGGAAGTCTTATATTTGCTGGCACTAAATTTGCTCACCGAACATAGCCCGAAAGGAGCAGGGTGAACGAACAGCGTGTATCAAAACATGATGATACAGTAAAGGTCAGTGTTATAGGCTACGTTTGCACAAGCCTTTGTTGCACAAGCCTTTGTGTAACTGGCGTTGGACAGTAAAGAGTGACATGCTGTCTGGTTGTGAAAACGGGAGAAATCCATGACATTTTAAAGTTTGTTTGTGCGGGCTAATGCTAAGCTATGGAACCTAGAATTATATATATTTGAACCTTAATTGATTGATTTAAGACTTTATTAGAAGTTTGCATAGGAAAGGGTACAGCTTCATGACGGTACAGTTCACTGGTACAAGGTCAACCAAAATGAGATCCTAGAAAACACTTGGCATATTTGCACAGGAAACCATCTAAGTAGGCTATCTCAAATAACATTGAATGACGTATACAGTACTATGCATATAGTCAGAAAAAAAGAAAATAAAACAGTGCAAAAAATATAGATATAGGCCTACAGTAAAGAAGGGTCAGTGGGAAGGTAAAACTGGGCTAGGTTTTCTTTTTTTCTTTTTTTACCAGTTACAAGTGTTTTTTTTTTTTTTTCAATTTTAGGGCGATTTTAAATTAATTCATATTAAAGACATTGAAATTAAAAAGAAGAAGAAAGAAATACTATTATTGTTGAAGTTCTGTTGAGTTTAAGTGTTATTCTTCTTAACAAATCCTGATGATAAACTCTGGTATTCTATTCTATTAGTTTCATTCCAGAGTCTGTGGAGTCCAGACTGCAGGTGAAACAAGAGGAACCTGAACACCATCCAGAGCTCAGTAAGTTGTTTCACTGTCTCTCTCCTTCTTTGCTTTTTTCCAAAGGTGTTTATACCAGGGATTTTCAAACTTTTATCTTTTTTTTTTTTTTTTTTTACTCAGGGCACCCCTGTAAATAACCAGAGTTAGGGCTGAAGTATTCTGTAATTTTTTTTATATCTTATGTTTTAGCTCACGTCGTTACATGACGCAAATATGCACATCTTTCTTTTCACAACACCAGACTAGAGGCAGCTCCACAAATCATGTTCAGCCCAGATTTAACTCTAAAAAAGGCTCTAATTCGTTCTCCTGCAGTCTGCTATACCACCAACATGTGGAACGCCCTACCGCATGCCTTAAATGAGAGCAAATCCCTAGACTCTTTCAAAATAGTTCTGAAAGGTAACCTCGTAATAGACTAAGCCCATACCTATACCTCCACTTTTCCATTGTAAATAGCTCTTATTTCTCTATTGATAATTCTTCCCTTGTTATTTTTTATGCCTGCTTTTTCCCCCTTTTGTTACTGATAATTTACCTACTGTGTTCTATCCGTCTGTCTTTCAATGTTAAATGAGATGAATAAGTGGTTCCTGTGTAAATAAGCTGAAAATCGACTAGGATCTTCTTTTAGTTGACCTTGTACCAGTGATTTGTCATGAAACTGTACTGTTTCTATAAAAAAAAAAAAAAAAAAACGAATACATTCTTCAATCAATCAATCCACCTGAGATACGGTAGGGCCTACCGAAACGGAAACTTCTCTAGTAGGCTATGTCACAGAGAAATTTCCGTTTCCATCAGAACTGACTGAAAATATATTTATATTTGACGTTCAACCACTTGAACCCCTGCATCCCTATTCTGTGGAGAAGGTTCACAAGTAGCTGATCTACAAGCTCACAACACGTCTCAACGAGACACGTTGTGGGCTTTGTAGATCTGCTATTGTTTTGGTGAAGAGAGTTAGCTGTAGATGGAAAAATAACTCATCAAGTGCAGTGCAGATCAGGTCTGTTTTACAGCATCCAAATGACTGGCATCTCGGCACCCACTTTGGGAAATCCTGGTTCATAAATTACAGCTGCTAAACTGTGCTATAAACACTCTTTGTCCCTGTAGCAATGTGTTTATGGAGGAATACCTGAGACAAGAGGGCATGAAGGCAATTCATAGACTGTAAAATAATATGGACGGTGTTAAGCCATTGGTTTCTATGCTGCGAAAATTCCACTTTTTTGTCCCTTGTACGGGTCATTGTAGAAATCAACGTTCACTGGTAGAAATGGTACCTTCTCGAATGCTATTGGCTGCCAACGGTAACGTGCAACCGCAGGGATACTTGGGAGAATGTGGTGTTGAGCTTCCCAAATAAAGCACACAAAGAGGAACCATCACAAGTCTATGATCACAAGCCCCTCCTACAGCATACCCTGCTTTAACATCAAATATAACATAAATTAGACCATATTTTCACAAAACACATATCATGGTGATTGAAACGAGGCTTTAAACTAGTGACAGGAACCATGAAGTACCTATGAAAATGTTTATTAAAGTAATTTCGGGGGGAATAGAATGTAACCAATGGAGAATGTTTATTAATGTAATTTCGGGGGGAATAGAATGGAACCAATGGAGAACATGTTGCTACTGGTACCAGAACAGTGCAACTAACGGCCAATCATAGGAACTTTTAGTTCTGTGTTGCTTCATTTTAAATCCTGACACCTGCCCCCCTGAGGCAATTACTATAGAGAGCTAACCTCGCCTCACCAGGCTTTCCCTTGAGAGAAAGCCTGGTCTTCGTTTACTAAACGGGCCGTTTGATCCGGTCGGGAACGGAAGAGCTCCTAAGTTTTTCTGTAGTCCAAAACGGACTACACTTTGGCCGGAAACAACGACCGGAAACAGTTTCAACCCAGTTTAGCGCATGCGCAAGTAGTTAGCGCATGCGCAAGTATGCCAGCCCAGGCTAATAGAGAGCTATTTAACACTCACAGATATAAAAAGCTAGACCTCCTCCGCCGCTGCAGTTCATTGGGGTGACAATGAACAAATAGGACTGGCGGAAGTGCGTAACTGTTGAACTGCGGAAGGCACTCTGCCCCCTCCAATGGGAAAGAGGGAGTCCTGCCGGTCCTGCATCTGATTGGCCTACCGAGCTTCCCATTCTGTGACGCATAAGGAAGCGTCCTTCAGAATTCCCAAGAGCCCCGCCTCAGAATTCCGGAGGCTTGCATAGAGTTATTGGGAGGCTTGCCAGTCCTCTTTGACCAACACCCCACACCGGAGTAGGTATCTAGCGTTTTATATCTGTGTTTAACACTTACTACTGATCTGACGCCCAAATGGCCTTACCTCTGGTGCCATCTTTTGGCCAAACTCTCCACTTGCACACAGGGTGTCTCAAAAATGTAATTTATGCGATTATGGCATAAATGATCTGAACTACTTTTTTTTTTTATATGACTATTTACTCCTTGAAACCAAAATGTTTGACAAACGGATGCATTGGTTTTAACCTTTTTCTTCAGAACTAAATATCTCACAGCTGAGATTGAGTTTAGTTTTTAGGATTTTAGTAAGTGAAAGTGCAAAACATATATATTTTCAGCCAGGTCAAAAAAGGCCGGCTGTATGAGATCGATTACGATATTTTATCCACACGTGTTAGTTTGAGGATATGTTTTGGATCACAGCCTGGTGTTTGAACTACACTTACGCAACGTAATGTTTACTTGCAAAATGTTTTACATAATTTCTAAAACTAATGACAAGTCAAACGACCAACTTCCGTAATCCAGAAGTTGGTCTTTTACTAAGTCTATACAGCCTTATAGTAATATATACTTGGTAGAAGGGTAGGGGGTATATATTTTGGTGGGGTGGGATGGACGTATAAGAAAGTATGGCTGCAGAAACATTAAAAGCAGATGGGCTGCTTTCACCTCATTCACTTTAGTTTAGATCATCATTTGCTTATTCTTAACACCACTTGTGTGAAGTTATTAAAAGTCCAATTTCAATTCCTTCTGTTCATATCAGAGCAGTGTGTGGAGTCCAGACTGCAGGTGAAGATGAACTCTCCAGACTCAGCCAGGGACATGTCTATTAAACAGGAAGAACCTGAAGACCACCAACACTTCAGTAAGTTTAACCACTTGAACCCTAGCATCCCTATGCAGGGGGGAACATCGTGTCACAAGCTCACAACGTGTCAAACATTATGTTTTGATATTGTTTTATAATTTCATGATTGAACTTGAATTCTTGCTGTGTTGACACTGTATTTCGTTAAAAATCATCCTAGGCAATGAGGTCTTAGGGTCGATCCATACCGTTATAAGGAGCCTAACTAAGTTCGGTTCGGCCCTAGGCGAACCCAAATATGGTTCACATCCCCCGGTTCGGGGGGGCGTCAACCTACTAAATTTAGTGCTGACGAAATGTTGTGACCTCCCGACTTCATTTCGGTACTCAGCGGTGTCTTCTCATTCATTCAGCCCGGCTTCACGTTCATATTCTCGGCTGTGAATCCAAGGAAACAGCGGTCGTTGGGAGGGAGACACGCCGACTTCCAAATGCTTGTGTGGCC
This sequence comes from Nannobrachium achirus, assembly GCF_963921795.1. Lineage (NCBI taxonomy): Eukaryota > Metazoa > Chordata > Actinopteri > Myctophiformes > Myctophidae > Nannobrachium > Nannobrachium achirus. The sequence continues at coordinate 60,251,618 of NC_137822.1, forward strand.
GTCTTTTGGGCATCGCAGAGCGGACACAAGTCAGCCTGGCTCTGGCTGGAGACGAAGAGTGGTGGACTGGGAGGCGCGCGCGCGACACACACACACACACACACGCCTTTGCTGCGTGTATCGCTGCTAACGCGTCGCCGACCGTTTTAAAGAGAAAAGAAGAGCTTAAACACAACTTTGCTATTAAATTGCTAGTGTTCCGTGTTGATATGTTTTCCTTTTCCACGACGAGTTGTGACTGCGTGATGACATGCATGCAGCAAGGGAGGCGGCACGTCTATAATGTGAGCTTGTAGATTAAATGTTTTTGACAGAGCTCGAGCCGAGCGTTTGTGAGTGTGAGTGAGAGAGAAGAGACCTCACTGGTGCTGCTGCCTGCTGGAGCTGCTACTCACTGGACCTCCAGTCATTCAGTGTGCAGCGCGAGGGAAGGCAATATATATATCCGCCATGCAATGCTCATTCATCGGCCACAAACGTCGTCATGCCACGGACCTCCAATATTTACATGCGACTTCGGCACTAGCCGTTAAGAAAGTATGGATGAAATCACACCCGAACCTAAATAATTTCGGGTCGGGGCGTCCTCCCGAACCGAAATTAGTCGGCTCCTTATAACGGTATGAAACGACCCTTATGCACACCTGATAGGCTTAGCGACGGGTGCGTAGGCAGGGTTCATGTAAACTTTCAATAATGCATCAATAGCACATATGACCCGCACACCATCTTACACTTGGCCAAAGCACTCCTTTTATTTAATAATGCAGCGTTTCGGTCAACGACCTTCTTCAGGCATATCTGCTAACAGATTGTAGCAGGACAGCTAAATACACACACAGAGATCTATACAACCAATCACAGTCTCCCTCATTACAGAGATGAGCCTCAACAGGTGGTGATCATTATGTTAAAGTGATCTTGTCATCACCGTCAGTATATAGAGCAGTAGTTAATACATATCTCAAATTCATTATACAACTTATACAAAACAGTGGATCACAATGTATGTCAACTATATCAATATATTATAAGAAAAACAGCAATTCAATCAGAAAAAAGCTAGAAATCATCCTAAAACGTTAAAGCCAGATTTGTCATAACTTCAGTTTCATAGAAAATAAAATAGTTGCTCTGTCGATGCAAAGACGCGACTTGGTGTGGTGTTGAATCAAGTGGTACAAATGAGGCGAAGGAAGTGTTTTGTTGCTTCGGTACTCTTCACTCTAACTGAAAAATGGCAACTGAGGCAATGTTCGCTTCTCCATCACTTCAGCTTTTGCACATTAAATTTGTAAGAAATGATCTATATATTTTAGTCTTGCTGAAGCTTTCTTATTTTCAGGCTGTATTAAAACCTTATTGGAATACTCAACTGTTTTCATGCATTGTATGTGTAGTAAAGACGGCATGGACAGGTGATTAGGTGATCACGCAAATGAAGACGTTTTTTTGCCATCACAACACCCAGCGACCAATATGACACGATTCAAGTGCTAGAAAGATATTTCATATTTCGCTGGCAGTGCACCTTAAAGCAGTAGTTCACCCCAAAACGACTTTTCTATTGACTACTCACACCATGGGGACTTGCGTTCATATTTCTTTGTATTTGTCGCATTCCTAAGACAACATCTTGATTATAGTAAATTTACCCCCACTGATTTCCAGATGGGGACACAAATGCATTCGGATCCCCATCCGGAATCAATGGGTGTACATCTATTGTAATCAAATCATTGATTGATTGATTTTTATTTGGATCTCTTTTAGCCATCGGCTACTCTTCCAAGAGTCCAGCAAACACAAGAATACATTACATTACAGCATTCATAGTACATTTATAATACAAATGAGTTTCATCATAAGAATCAATACAGTTCCACTCACTCTTTCAAACCCACACAAACACACACACACACTACTGCACCCCTAGGATGCCCATAGTGGACTCTGCATCATTGTCATTAGGAATGAGACGAAACACTAAAAATGTTATTGAACTCAAGTCTCCATGGGGTGAGTAATCAATAGAAAAAAAGTCATTTTGGGGGTGAACTACTCCTTTAAGTAGATGATGCCTCATTTTGCATAAAGGGCGAGCTGGAAAAGTGGCATTTGACATGTGTCAGGCATGTGCCTGTTGCCAAAGTGGCATATGCTGTTGCCAAAGTGGCATATGCTGTTGCCAAAGTGGCATATGCTGTTGCCAAAGTGGCATATGCTGTTGCCAAAGTGGCATATGCTGTTGCCGAAGTGGCGCGTGCTGTTGCCGAAGTGGCATATGCTGTTGCCAAAGTGGCATATGCTGTTGCCGAAGTGGCATATGCTGTTGCCAAAGTGGCATATGCTGTTGCCGAAGTGGCATATGCTGTTGCCGAAGTGGCCGAAGTGGCATATGCTGTTGCCGAAGTGACATGTGCCTTTGCCAAAGTGGCATGTGCCGTTGTCAAAGTGGCAGGTGCCGTATGCCATTACCAAAGTGGCATGTGCCGTTTACAAAGTGGCATGTGCCTTTGCCAAAGTGGCATGTGCTGTTGTCAAAGTGGCATGTGCTGTTGCCGAAGTGGCATATGCTGTTGCCAAAGTGGCATATGCTGTTGCCGAAGTGGCGCGTGCCGTTGCGGAGTGGCATATGCCGTCGCCGGAGTGGCATATGCCGTTGCGGGAGTGGCATATGCTGTTGCCAAAGTGGCATATGCTGTTGCCGAAGTGGCGCGTGCCGTGGAGTGGGAGTCCCAGAGTGGTGCATGCCATTGCCGGAGTGGCATGCGTGCCGAAGTGGCATATGCCATCGCTGAAGTGGCGTGTACCTTGTCCGTTTTACTTAACAGATTCAAAACATAATTTGTGGTTTACAGTCTGGTAAAGAAAGAAATATATATCTATATTCAAAATGTTAAAATATGGACTTAAAGGGATATTCCACGTTCAACAGGGAAACAGTGGAAGGGCTTCTCTCCACATACACACCCATTGTAACTTCAAACTTCATTTTAACCCTGATAGATTCATTAAAAACACCCATTATTTTTTCTGGTGACTCATAATACCCTCCTAATATGTGAGCAGGCCGTCCATAACTGTTTTCATTTATTTTTTATAATTATTTGGGGAAATGGAAAAAATGAAATACCAATAATAATTATTAAAAATAAATGAAAAAGGTTATTGAAAAAAACACAGCCTGCTCACGTATTAGGAGGGTAATATGAGTCACCAGAAAAATAATGGGTGTTTTTAATGAATCTATCATGGTTAAAATGAAGTTTGAAGTTACAATGGGTGTGTGTGGGGAGAGGCCCTGGGCCTGGAGGGCCTGGTAACATTTACATCAAATATCTAAATATTGAATCAAGCAAATTAAAAACTGTCCAGGGTGTTCATAAAAGCCTGATTAGACAATAAAATTACCAAAAGTTTTTTGAAAGTGGAATATCCCTTTAAGATCTCAGGTACTCAATTACTGAATGTCAAGTCTCCAGGTTTTCTTCAGAATATGCATGATACTAATTTACTATGACACATTAGGAGGCCACTAGGAGAGTGCATGGGTCTCAGACTCATTTTCAAGGCTCTCCATAACACATAAGAGTGTACAAATGGAACCAAATGATTTGGTTCCATTTGTAGACATTTGTTAAAGGTCTGACTGTCTGAATGAGGCATTAGGCTATAGAAGCCTACAACTCCTGTAGAAAGTCCTACAAGTCACCAACCCCCTCCCTGACCTATTCCCTGGACTTGGCTCCACCCCTCACCTGCTCCCACTCAAAACTCCACACCTGCTCTCACTCAAAACTCCACACCTGTGCCCACTCACCCAATCAGTGACTGGTGTATATATGTTACAGTATGTTCAAGAAACCAGTAAAAGTTGTCAAGGAGCACTCGTTTTGACGTTCACCACACACTAATCACCACCAGATGGCGACGTCAGCCACTGCTCTGCCATTCACCAGAGTGTATATAAGAGAGTTACGTCACGCTTTGAACTCGCCGCAGACCGGAAGTGTTTACTCTTTATTTACTAGCCTAGCCTAGCCTAGCCTAGCCATTAGCTCCATTGTAGTCACTTGGACAGGGCGTTTAACGTGCGCTTGCCCAGGCCGTAACGATTGCATTCACCACGGCTTCGTAACTCGCGCGGCGCTCCGCCGGCCGCGCGGCCCTGGCCCGAAGGTCCGCTGGCCTTCGCGCCGCTTGGGGCTTCGTGGACCCAGGGGGGCCTCGTAACTCGTTTGGGCTTCGTGGATACAGGGGGGCTTCGGTAGCCGCTCGCAGTGTCGTGGACAATAGAGCGGCGCACCGCCTGGAGTACGTTGTTGTGGCGACCGCTTGCTCCGCCCCGTGCCGCACCACGAGTGCTCCGCGTCTCGAATGTGCTGTTTCTCTAATATACTATGACATATATACAGCTTCAGTGCCTAGCCATTAAGTTTGGCGGAGGCAGCACAACACCTACCTACAAGCCCTGTCCTGGAGGCTCATTCCTAGTTATGCGTCACTGAAGTGAGTGTTGATTCTGCCTATGTTGCATTTTATTGGTCATTTGTGATTGATTAATTTAAAAACTAAACTAAAACTAGTCAAACATGTTTACTTATTTGCATTCGCAATAACATTTATTCGTGTGCATGTGCGTGTGCACGTGATGTGATTGTTGCGTGCACTTGACAGCACTAAATTAGCGTTCCACCAGAGAGAAGTTAAAAGCACAACTGGTGTAATAGTCTAATAATTGTAATAGTTTAAAAAGTGTAGTGTTACAAGGGTAATGGTGCAGTTTAGAATGAGAAACGGCACATCATGTCTCTGTCCGTCCGTGTGCGTTTTTTTACTAAGGGTTTGCCATTCTGAAATCACTGTGATGTCAGGGGAACCACACTAACAGAATCCCTTTTATACCCATACTGTATATGGAGATCCCTGATGTCATCAATATTAAGCCCATATCTAACAGGACTTCATATGGGAATGCCCATATATGGAGGCCACATCGGGCACATACCACACTAACAGAATCCATATATGGCCAAGACAGATGGCCACGACAGCCCATATATGTGTGTGGCTGGTTCTACAGACAGATCTCCATATATGGGCATAAAAGGGATTGTATGTATGATGTCAGATGTCATAGACGTAATAGGACTTTCACATAACGAATAACTGAGTAAGCATGCATGTTTGGGGTTTATAGTACGATTAGTGTTAATTTTGCGGCTTTATCAACCACTTAAAGCCATACTGTGTAAGTTGCCCAACTAGTGGTCATTAGCCCTATAGCAAACCGCGGTCGCGTCCGCGTCTTTCGTCCGTTTTTCGTACCTTCAGACCCCCGCGTCTGCCTCCACCTCGCTGAGATCTATCTTTTAAGGGGTCCCTTGTTCCTGTGCGTTCAGTAATTCCAGAGATACGGACTCCTTCACCCTGCCTGGTAGGCGAAATTACCTAGAGAAGGGATGGTACAAACGGGCGACAACAAATATGGCTGCCATAGCGACCCCACTTCAAGATGCGCTGTGATTGGCCGGCAGTTGTATAACCCTCGCTGTGATTGGCCGGTAGTATGATGACGCAATTTTCGCGCGAGATCCGGTCCACGGCAAGGATCTCAGTTTACATATAGAGAAGGCTTTACAGGCTGAAATTCACGGCGCGGATCTTCTAAAACTTTTGTGATTTAATAGTTAGGAGAATTTTAAGATTTGTTTTATAAAAAAAGTTACATAGTACAACTTTAAATCCCAGCATCGGTTTCATGAGAAAAGCTTCCACTGAAAATAGCAGATCGACAAGCTCACAACGTGACGCAATGCGTCGCATTGTGAGCTTGTCGATCTACTATTTTCAGCTGAAGCTTTCCCCATAAAAAAACAGATAATTTGAGGTTACTTTTGTAACCCTGGGTTTTATAGCAATCAATACTAGTATTGAGCCCTGAGGGACTCTGGTTACCTATGGGGTTCAAGTGGTTAAGCTACCACCTCTCCCTAAAGGGCGAGGTCGCGACAATTCTTGGCCATCTGGCCAATATACAGTGATGTATATCGGACCAGTTACCCATATATGGAGATGCATGTACTGTATATGGTAGGGGTGTAACGATATAGTAACTGTATCGAAATATCGTTTTTAACTTAAAAAATCGAAGTAAATGGAAATGAAAACAGCTAAAATCGAATCGTATCGTTTTATTTTGTATCGTATCGAATCGGCAGTACAAAGAATCGATTGTATCGATACTACCTACTTGGGCATTGTATTTAGCATTTTTAAGAAGAAAGAATTTAAAGGAGGGGTTTAATTACTTTTCCTTTCCATATAGCTACACTGGTCTATCGATAAATGTGTGTAATCTCTGGGTTCATGTCAAGGTGCAGGTTTATCAATATACAATGTCCATGTATTTGGCTTTTTACTTATTTATATCCATAATAATACATGTTTCCCTTAAAAACCTGCACTATCCACACCTTTCACACAGATTTAATGTCTTTGCTAAATAGTTACTATATCGATTTTAAATCATTGAATCGAATCGTATCGTAACGCCATTAATGAACCAATATCGTCCATGTATCGTATCGTCAACCATGTATCGTGATATGTATCGAATCGCTATTAAAATGTATCGTTACACCCCTAGTATATGGTGATATGCTGTGAGAGCCCAAACATGTGAAAGTCCTATGATGTCTATGACATCTGACAAATACCCTCTTATGCCCATACATGGAGATCTCTGTCTGTAGAACCAGCCACACAGATATGGGCTGTCTTGGCCATCTGTCTTGGCCATATATGGATTCTGTTAATGTGGTATGTGGCCGATTTGGCCTCCATGTATGGGAATTTCCATATGAAGTCCTATTAGATATGGGCTTAATATTGATGACATCAGGGAATTCCATATGTGGGCATAAAAAGGTCCATGTGGTTCATTTGTATAACTAATAGGGCATAGGGCTATATCAAACATTTTGCTAAAGTTACTTTCCTTATATTATGTATTTAATTAGGAAGTCCTTGACAAGTTCATATCATAGGCATGCTGCATGCTGCTTTCAAATTCATTTTACTAGTCTACACAGAGTAAGATAATATGGGTTTATATTAATTTAGTCAGGAACATTCACGTCAAGTCATTTAACCATTTATTGCAAAATAGAATACACAATAAGCAGATTTAACCATTTATTGCATAAATGGAATACAGTTAATCTTGGCGAAGGGCTCCGCGATAGGAGATGCTCCCTGTAATTTTGTGCAAGCTTTTCTGAGCATGCTAAGCAAAATCAGGGAACGTAATCAATACCCCCCATAGGGATACAATAGCAGAATAAAGGCAAACATTGACGTGTAACTTAGTCAAAATTACAGTATTTGAGCTTAACCACATTGACATGTAACTTAATCAGACAATCACAAGTATTGAGCTTAGCCAGACTGATCGTGCAAAGGTAGAGGCTGGGGTGGAGGAGGCAGCAAGCAGCAAATGATTCCGAGGCTTCGGAAACCAAGCATTGGTAGAGAAGCAAACCATATTTAAAGGAGCCTTCCCTACTGATTGAGCTTTGATTGGAGTATGATGTGACATACGTCATGTGACATAATGACAGCAGATATGTTAATGAGGTATGAGAACAGAGCTGACTGACATCTGACTACAGCTGAGCAGCGACTTGACTCACATGTCCTGCATAAACTAACGCTAAAGCTTCATTTGTGGGCTCGCCTGAAATTATTATTTCAGGCCAGCATCATTATTTATTTATCTATCAAGTTCTCCCCGACAGTACAAAGGCAGGGCCCTTAGCCAATGAGGTACCCAAAGGGTAGATATCTGTGCCCATACATGGTGGAGTTAAAATAATAACTAAAATATAATTCAAAGATACTGGTTTCCTGTGGGACCACAGGGTTTAGGAGGCAGTATTGGTGATCTGTTTAAAGGAGGACTTCACCACTTTTCAACCTGTCTTCATATAATGGGTCCTCACTGTTCATAAAATCCACCAGTGACATTGTTTGACTTTTTAAAACAATATTTTTGGGGAAAGAATTGCAACTTTTCAGGAATAGAAAGCCTGCAGTTTCGATTAGCTTGGATTCCCCATTGATTGATTGGATTTGACCCATAGGAGAGCCTACAGCTCTTCTATCAGACCCAGACTGAGTAGAAAAAGATTGTGCTATTTTATCATGAACATTAGTGACTGAGGACCTATTATATGAAGACAGGTTGAAAAGTGGTGAAGTCCTCCTTTAAGCAGCATTTTTATTTAGGTTTAGTCATAGTATTTTGAATTAAAACATCCTTTATTAGTAGTCCTGACTAAATCTACAGTTGATTTAGTCCAGTGTTTCTCAAATGGGGTTACGTGTACCCCTAAGGGTATGCAGAGGCACTACAGGGGGTACTTGAGAGATGGAAATTGATAGAAATGGAAACATTGATTTTACTGATAAAACTTGACAAATGTACAGTACGTGAACATGCTGCTGTAAAGCTCTAAAGACCCACTCCACACCTCCTTTAATTATCAGAAAAAAAAATCTGATCAATAAAACTATATGCTACGAATCGTCCACACCCTGAAAATGTTCCTAAATGAACTTATGGGATCCTAAACTTTACCCCTCATTTAGAATGCCAGGATCTATTAATATTCCACTACAGTATGTCACACCTAATATGCCCCATCCCTGTTATCAACCCCCAATTGCAATATTAGACTAATTATGTCTTATCAGGGCTCAACATTTTGAATAGGCCTATAGCCTACTTTTTAATGTCTGCTATATGTTTATTATCATTAGAGTTTCTAAGTTATTATGAATTGCAATGTAAATATTGTAACCTAGTTTTGATATAATTTTTTGATGTACGCAGGGATAGAAAACATTTAATTGTGTTCTGTCCAAATCTGATCCTAATCCTGATCTTTTCCTGGTATGTTTCCCAATCAGAGGCTGACTTTGTGCATGCATAAACATGTGAGATGGGAGGGGACTAAGCTCCTTGAAGACGACGTGATTGGCCTGTCCCTGGCTGGGCCTGGATGACATCACAAACGGAACTGTGTGTACAGTCTATGTGTCAAACCTGCTGTCATAGGGGCGGGCCAATGAATTGCAATTGGATGCTTTATACTATAGCAATGCTAAGTGACAAATACCACTAAGATTTTCATAGAAAAGCTCCAAAAACATATTAAATACTCAAAAAACATGATTTGGCCAGAGTGGGTCTTTAAACCAAGTTAAGTAAGAATTCTGACTAGCAAATGTTACTGAATAGAAAACAACATTGACATGAAAAGTGATTTTTTTGAGATGTCAGTATATTTCGATCAAAATGTTATTAGGTTTTTGTCGCATTCCTAAGAATAAAATTTGATTACAATAAATGTACCCCGATTTATTGGAAATGCAACAAATACAAAAAAATATTACTGAACTCAAGTCTGTTGTGAGTAATCAATAGAAAAAAATCATTTTGGGGGTGAACTACTCCTTTAAAGGGGATACTTGGATTCAGAAATCAGGAAAAGGGGGTGCTGAAGCCCAAAACGTTAACCACTGATTTAGTGGACTAAAATGTATTTTGGTGGGCCTTAATGGGTGTTGTAATGGCTGATTTAGTGATTTTGCACTTGGTTGCATGCTGAAAATAGCTATATAGAAGCTCATAACGTGCCGCACTGTGACGCATTGTGAGCTTCTAGATCTGCTATTTTCAACTGTGCTTTACACTAAAGCACAGTTGGATGTCATTTATTGTTTTGTTTTGCCACTCAAAATGCATTATTGCCACCATCTTTCAAAAAAGGTTGGGGTCCCATTGACTTAACAGAAAGAAAAACTGCTTTATGTAGAATGTGAGGGGTCAAACTTTTTTTTTTTTTTTTTCATGATTCTGAATCCATTGCAAGCATTTGTTTTGCACGAAAAGCATTCCTTGGGCTAAAAACGGCTCCCACAAAACTGTGGAAAGTGATGACTCATCACTAAACCATAGTTTTGTGGGGGCCGTTTTAGCACAAGGAATTTTTTCGTGCAATACAAATGCTTGCATTGGATTCAGAATCATGAAAAAAACCCTAGTTTGACTCCTCACATGCTACTTAAAGCAGATTTTTTATTTTCTATAAAGTCATTGGGACCCCAAATTTACTTTTTTTAAATGGTGACCATATTGCATTTTTTGAGTGGCTAACATGCTCTTTGGAAATGGCATATGCTATTTGGTAAACGGCACATGCCAAAAGCCACTTTTCAGAACGGTATATGCCATTTTGGAATCGTCACATGCCAAATGCCACTTTTTGATGCCACTTTTCAGAACGGCATATACCGCTTTGGAAACGGCTTATGCCATTTCGGAACGGCACATGCCAGGCACAAGCAAAATGCCACTTTTCGGAATGGCATATGCCATTTTGGGAACAGCATATGCCATTTTGGAACGGCACATGTCTGACACATGTTAAATGCCACTTTTCCAGCTCGGCCTCTCTCTCATTTTGTGCACGGATTACGGAACATGGAGGATGGAAAATGGTATTTACTCTCAGGAATCCAGAGTTGACTGTCATGTTGTTTTTATGCTCCTAGATATCCTGATTGTGCCCCCACACATTAAAGAAGAACAGAAGGAGCTACTTGAAAGACCAGAGGAGCCTGATGAGTCAATGTTGACATTACTAGCAGCGAAAAGTGAAGTCGATGTTGAACACATCTCTTCACACTGTGCTGAAGTTGAAGTTAAACTTGAATCTGACACTGAATTCACTGATGACAGTGATCATTGCGAGGAGACCTGTGGAGGTTAGTCAGTGTTAAACACATGACCTACTTGTGTGGGGAAAATTGTCCTTAAAGGTGATATACACCATGCATTTAAAAAGTATTTATGTCATATTGTTTATGTCCCAAAAAACGTTTTTCAAAAGGTTTGAGGCTAAATTACCACTCCTGAATAGAGAGCCTCTCTCATTTTTGAATGGCTCTCAGAGCATTTTCAGCTGCAGTATAAAATTGGCCTGAGGGGGGGGTGGCGCAGTTCTGCCTGTTGTGTGTGCAGATATGCACCCCAACCAAACACTACACGAAAAATCTTAAAAATAAAAACAATAATAATAATGATAAAAAAACGATTATAGTTATAGTTTTCTTTTTAACATATTGCAATCATTATAAACAGAATATTATTATCCAGCCATCTAGGCTACATCTAGAGAGCAGCTCCATGGGTTTAAGGGTTAATCTCAAATCTCAGGGTTCACGCAAAGTTCACCCAAACTGAAAGTGAAAGTGCCAGTGCACATTGCAGCATGTCAGGCGCATCGTTGTCCACAACAAGACTGGACTATAGCCTACTACAGATTAGAATAGTTGTTTAACAGTTTAACAAGGTAGCGCGATTAAAGCAAGCAGAGGACATCCCGGTTCTGGACAGATGATTAGAAGTATTTAAAAGACGGTGGATTGTTTTGAGCTAGCCTGATAGCCTAGGCTAGGCTGCCTAGCCGACCCTGCAAATGGATTATTTTGTACTTTGTTTAACGAGAGATACAGCAGATACCAGCTTGGTTAGTAAATATGTCCAATTCCTTTAATATCATTACCATAGCAGCTACAATGGATGTGGCAATTGTGAAATGCTGTGTTGCTGCAACGTGCACACACGTGGGTTTGTGTGAGTATACGTTGTCATGGTAATTTTGCTGCTCAGCTGCAGTGAAAAGCCGTCTTTATTATTAAATAATAGCTTAAGGACTAGTGGACTAGTCAACTACCAGTGGCATCAACTAGTCGATCTGTAAAAAATACTAGATGTGAAAGCCCTAGTGTATGTTAATCTGACATTAGTTTACTTCTTGGAAATTGGGCATTTGTGACAGGAGGTTATTGTGGGCTCGCCTGTAAGGCGAGCACACTTTAGATATTGTCATTATTGTGGGCTCGCCTGTAACAGGCGAACACACTTTAGATATTGTCATTATTTATTTGTTTATTTAGTAAGTTCTCCTCAATACTTTGGCACCTTTCTACTACTACATACTTAGTGAGAAAATGAAAATAAAAACATCAATGTGTTCAGCCTACAGTGGCGACGTGTGCTATTATTTTATACAGCAATCGGCCAAATGGTGGCGCTGTAGGAAGCCTTCGAAAGTGCGAACTTTGAACAGGTATAGCTCATGCTGTGTTTTAGGTACAGCCATGAAACCTGTATACACGTATGCGTCTCCTCATGCCGAACAACTTTTACCCTCTAACTTTTGACCTCTGACCTTTAGGTCTCCCACAATTTGGAATTATATGAAAAACAGTAAAAATCTATCTCCTCCTGGGATGTTCGCGTCAAGTGCACAAAACTTTTTTCACATGAACTTTGGACCAATACGGTCAGATTGATCAACCAGATTTTTTTTAAAGTGAAATATAATTTTTTAATAATTCAATCAATATTGCGGTTTTTTGCAAATTATTCTTCGGCCTCTAAATCATACATGCAAAGTTACACGTTCATGGCATTTGGCAAAGATGTGGAGGGTTAGTCAAAGTATCACTGAAACCAATTTTATTCCAATCGGCCAAAGGGGGGCGCTATACGAAGCGTTTGAAAATTCAAACTTCAAACGGGCATAAGTCATGGCTCGTTTCGTTTGAAGACATGCAACTTGTTACACGCGTGCTTTGACTCAAGCGGAAGACATCTGTGTCGTTGTTAAGTAAGCTCCGCCCTTCGATTTTCCGCCATTTTGAGCAGTTTGTAAAACGCGTAAACCCGCTTTTATTCTGGAATTCACGCTCCACGTGCACAAAACTTTTTTTACGTGAACTTTGGACCGATATCTAAAGATCTGTCAGATCGGATTTCTTTAAAATTGAAACATGCTTTTTTAAATAAATTCAATGAATATTGCAGTTTTATGCAAATTATTCTTCTGCCTCTAAATCATACATGCGAAGTAACATGTTCATGGCATTTGGCAAAGATGTAGAGTGTTAGTCCAAATATCACTAAAACCAATCTTACCCCAATTGGCCAAAGGGGGGCGCTATATCATTTTGAGCAGTTTGTGAAACGCTTAAACCCGTTAGGATTTTTTTTTGCAATTTGCATGAAACATTCTACACAATCTAAGGACCTTTATCTAATATGCCTATGAAGTGCACACACACACACACAAAAAAATGAATATAGCTGCAAGCAGCGATAAAGTGGCCAAAGCCAAAAACACCTCAAATCATGAACACAGCCTGCAATGTGCGTGAAATCTTGCAAGCACATTCCCAATAGGTCAAGGAACAGATACCACCCTTCTTACATTGGCCTGTTATAGCGCCACCAGCGGGTCAACTTTTGCACAACACATTTTTGGAACAAAATGGACCAATCTTTGACGTCAGTAACGTCAAAGAGAGCACTGCCTGCGATCTTGACATTTTGTACTTTTATAGCCATTGTTTTCTGGCTTGAAGCGAGCCCACAATTGTTTCGAAGGAACAATATTTTTCTAGTTTATATACTAGTGCAAGTATCAAAAACTTCGGTTCCTTTCTACTCCTACATACTTAGTGAGAAAATGAAAATAAAAACAATGTGTTCAGTTTACAGTGGCGAAGTGTGCTATTATTTTCTATAGCAATCGGCCAAATGGTGGCGCTGTAGGAAGCCTTCGAAAGTGCGATCTTTGAACAGGTATAGCTCATGCTGTGTTATACATACAGCCATGAAACCTGTATACACTTATGCGTCTCCTCATGCCGAACAACTTTTACCCTCTAACTTTTGACCTCTGACCTTTAGGTCTCCCACAATTCGGAATGATATGAAAAACAGTAAAAATCTATCTCCTCCTGGGATTTTTGCATAACGCGCACGAAACTTTTTTCACATGAACTTTGGACCAATACGGTCAGACTGTCCGGTCGGATTTCTTTTAAAGTGAAATATATTTTTTTAATAATTCAATCAATATTGCGGTTTTATGCAAATTATTATTCAGCCTCTAAATCATACATGCAAAGTTACACGTTCACGGCATTTGGCAAAGATGTAGAGGGTTAGTCAAAGTATCACTGAAACCAATTTTATTCCAATCGGCCAAATGGTGGCGCTGTAGGAAGCCTTTGAAAGTGCAAACTTTGAACAGTTATAGATCATGCTCTGTTTTAAGTACAGCCATTAAACCTGTATACACGTATGCGTCTCCTCATGCCGAACAAATGTTACGCTCTGACTTTAACCTCTGACCTTTAGATCCCCCAGAATTTTGAATTATATGAAAAACAGTAAAAATCTATCTCCTCCAGGGATTTTTGCATAACGCGCACAAAACTTTTTTCACATGAACTTTGGACCAATACGGTCAAACTGTCTGGTCGGATTTCTTTTAAAGTGAAATGTATTTTTTTAATAATTCAATAGATATTGCGGTTTTATGCAAATTATTCTTCTGTCTCTAAATCATACATGCAAAGTTACACGTTCATGGCATTTGGCAAAGATGTAGATGGTTAGTCAAAGTATCACTGAAACCAATTTTATTCCAATCGGCCAAAGGGGGGCGCTATAAGAAGCGTTTGAAAATTCAAACTTTAAACGGGCATAAGTCATGCCTCGTTTCGTTTGAAGACATGCAACTTGCTTACACGCGTGCTTTGACTCAAGCGGAAGACATCTGTGTCTTTGTTAAGTAAGTTCCGCCCTTAGATTTTCCGCCATTTTGAGCAGTTTGTAAAACGCTTAAACCCGCTTTTATTCTGGATTTTACGCGTCACGTCCACACAACTTTTTTTACATGAACTTTGGACCGATATCTAAAGATCTGTCAGATCGGATTTCTTTAAAGCTATACTGTGTAAGTTGCTCAACTAGTGGTCAGTAGCGCTATTGCTTTTTTCGTCCGTTTTTCGGCCGGAGTCGTCGCGGACCACCGCCGCGAACCACCGCGACCGATAGTAATCCGTGGAGGGGTAGAACGCATGGTAGAACGTAATTTTCTGGCCAGGATTTGTGGATTAAGAGGTTAAAATCCTTCACCATGGTAAACACTGTAGCCAAGCGGAGGCGCTTCCTGGAGACCAGAGCAGATAAGCTGTGATTGGCCGGTAGTGTACCATGTGTGCATGATCGGCGATGTGATTGGGCAACGTATACACAACGTATACAGATGATGCAGATTACGTCATTTTGGCGCGAAATCCCGCCCCTGTCACTGCTAAGAAGAAAACATATAAAGAGAAGGCTTCAGAAGCTGAAAATAACGGAGTGGGTGTTCTAAAACTTTAGCGATTTAACAGTTAGGACAATTTTAAGATTTGTTTTATAAAAAAAGTTACATGGTACAACTTTAAAATTGAAACATGCTTTTTTAAATAATTCAATGAATATTGCAGTTTTATGCAAATTATTCTTCTGCCTCTAAATCATACCTGCAAAGTAACATGTTCATGGCATTTGGCAAAGATGTAGTGTTAGTCCAAATATCACTAAAACCAATCTTGCTCCAATTGGCCAAAGGGGGGCGCTATATCATTTTGAGCAGTTTGTGAAACGCTTAGACCCGTTAGGATTTTTTTAGCAATTTGCATGAAACATTCTACACCCAATCTAAGGACCTTTATGTAATATGCCTATGAAGTGCACACACACAAACAAATAAAAAATAATAAATATAGCTGCAAGCAGCGATAAAGTGGCCAAAGCCAAAAACACCTCAAATCATGAACACAGCCTGCAATGTGCGTGAAATCTTGCAAGCACATTCCCAATAGGTCAAGGAGCAGATACCACCCTTCTTACTTTGGCCTGTTATAGCGCCACCAGCGGGTCAACTTTTGCACAACACATTTTTGGAACAAAATGGACCAATCTTTGACGTCAGTAACGTCAAAGAGAGCACTGCCTGCGATCTTGACATTTTGTACATTTATAGCCATTGTTTTCTGGCTTGAAGCAAGCCCACAATTGTTTCGAAGGAACAATATTTTCTAGTTTAATATGGGATTTTATTTATTTTTCATTAATATATATATATATAAAGCCGAACTAGTTCGGGATAGGCACTGTATGAGTTAATAACATAGGTCAATATTGAACATGGGTGGTTCTCCAGAGAGAGAGAGAGAGAGAGAGAGAGAGAGAGAGAGAGAGAGAGAGAGATCAACAGGGAAGCTGTATGGCTCCTAAATCAGGGACTTCTTTGATGATGGAATCTTTTCAATCTCTATCTGTACGCACCATTTTAACCCCCCCTCCCCTCCCCTCCCTTCCCTCTCTGTCTCTCTCTCTCTCAGGAGTGACGTCCCAGCCTTCTCAGACCAAGGTCTTCTCCTGTTCTGAGAGTCCATACACCCTCACATCTCAGGTCTTCCTCCATAAACACAACGACCTCTACTGCCAAATGCAGAGGAATGGACACATCAACCCAGCAGCCTGTGAGAAAACCACCAGCTCAACAACCAGCCAGAAACGAGGAGACACTGGTCATCATCATCGATATAAGCAACCTGAAGAACTCATGGCTTACATAGACTTCCTGAATCATCAACCAAAAGAACAGAATCAATGTGAACACTGTGACAAGAAATTCCATTGGCCATCTGACCTGAAGATACACCAATGTTTCCACACAGGAGAAAAACCTTTCCAGTGTAAACATTGTAATGAGAGTTTCTCTTCGTCAACAAACCTGAAGACACACCAGCGTGTCCACACTGGGGAAAAACCTTTCAATTGTAAACATTGTAACAAGAGTTTCAGAGAGTCACGTTCCCTGAAGAGACACCAGTATGTCCATACTGGAGAAAAACCTTTCCAGTGTAAACATTGTGACAAGAGTTTCATTAAACCATCTGACCTGAAGACACACCAGCGTGTCCACACTGGGGAAAAACCTTTCAATTGTAAACATTGTAACAAGAGTTTCAGAGAGTCACGTTCCCTGAAGAGACACCAGTATGTCCATACTGGAGAAAAACCTTTCCAGTGTAAACATTGTGACAAGAGTTTCATTAAACCATCTGACCTGAAGACACACCAGCGTGTCCACACTGGGGAAAAACCTTTCAATTGTAAACATTGTAACAAGAGTTTCAGAGAGTCACGTTCCCTGAAGAGACACCAGTATGTCCATACTGGAGAAAAACCTTTTCAATGTAAACATTGTGACAAGAGTTTCACTCAGTCAGGTTCCCTGAAGACACACCAGTATGTCCACACTGGAGAAAAACCTTTCCAGTGTAAAGATTGTGACAAGAGTTTCAGTAAATCATCTGACCTGAAGAGACACCAGCATGTTCACACAGGAGAAAAACCTTTTCAATGTAAACATTGTGACAAGAGTTTCATTAAACCATCTGACCTGAAGACACACCAGCGTGTCCACACTGGAGAAAAACCTTTTCAATGTAAACATTGTGACAAGAGTTTCAGTGAATCATCTGACCTGAAGGCACACCAGCATACCCACACTGGAGAAAAACCATTCAAGTGTAAACATTGTGAAAAGAGTTTCACTCAGTCAACTCACATGAAGAGACACCAGCGTGTCCACACTGGAGAAAAACCTTTTCAATGTAAACATTGTAACAAGAGTTTCAGTCAGTCAACTCACATGAAGACACACCAGCGTATCCACACTGGAGAAAAACCTTTCAAGTGTAAACATTGTAACAAGAGTTTCAGTCAGTCACGTTTCCTGAAGACACACCAGCGTGTCCACACTAGTGCTTCATCAGTGTGGAGTAAGTAGTAGGATATAAAGGAAATACTATTTATCTAAATAAAATAATGTAAATACATTTTAAGAAAAAAATCCAGGACAGTATTTTGAAATTAATCCTAACAGAGTCCAAATTACCTGATTCTTCATCAGGCCAAAATGGTGGCAACAAAATGGGCTCTTTTGCCGTTGCATGTGTGCAAATACTATTGTTATTCTTGACACCATCGGGTCTTCAGTTATTAAAGCCCTTATTCAATTGCTTCATTTCAGACCAGTCTGTGGAGTCCAGACTGCAGGTGAAGATGAACTCTCCAGACTCAGCCAGGGACATTTCTATTAAACAGGAGAAACCTGAAGACCACCAGCACCTCAGTAAGTTTCATGTGCTTATTCTTTCTCATTTTTAGTTCTGTTGTAGGGCTCAAGGGCTGTCACAATATCGTATCTATACGATAATCATGACAATATCTAGATCCATCCATCATTTCAATATCTCTGAAAATTAATCTTTTAGGGCACTCGGGTGGCACAATGGTATAGTACCTGCAGCCCAGGAGGTAGTGGATTCGAATCCACCGTGGTGCATCCGGCTTTCCCTGAACATGGGCCAATTGTGTTCGTATGGATGCTCGGTTCATATGAACATCAATTGGCCCATGTTCGGAAGCCGGGTGAGGAGAGTGATATCACTGCACACATTCCTACGGGCTGGGGTGGCACCTGTCAGCAGGGAGCCCAACTTGATTTGGCCGCTGTGGCCACCCCGAAGGTCGTCGGCTCAGGCGCCCAAGCTAGATCATTAGAGCAAGCCCTGGGCTACATCTGTGCAAAATTTTGCGCACAAATTTGCACAAAATTAGCATTTGCTCCCCTTAAATCCCCACACTAGTTCCACTTTGAAGCTCTGGCCTGCCCACGGGTAAAAACTGATCTGGAAAAGCCCTGTTGACTATCATGTTCTTTTTCTGCTCCTAGACATCCTGCACATGGTTGTGTGTAAAGAGGAGGTTTCTCCTGAACAGGAGAGGAGCCCCAGTCTGCTCCAGGATGAACCAGAGCCCCAACAGATTAAAGAGGAACAGGAGGAACCAGAGCCTCCACACATTAAAGAGGAACAGGAGGAACCAGAGCCTCCACACATTAAAGAGGAACAGGAGGAACCAGAGCCCCAACAGATTAAAGAGGAACAGGAGGAACCAGAGCCTCCACACATTAAAGAGGAACAGGAGGAACCAGAGCCCCAACAGATTAAAGAGGAACAGGAGGAGTTACTTCACAGACCAAAGAAGCCTGTTGATGAAGACATCTCTTCACATTGTTCTGAAGTTGAAGTTGAGCTTGAATCTGACACTGAAGTCACTGAAGACAGTGATGATTGGGGGAAGACAAGTGGAGATGTCCACACTGGTGAAAAACCTTTCCAGTGTAAACTCTGTATCAAGAGTTACAGCTGTTCATATGAACTGAAGAGACATCTGCGTGTCCACACTGGAGAAAAACCATTCAAGTGTAATCATTGTAACAAGAGTTTCATTGTATCTGGTCACCTGAAGAGTCACCAGCGTGTCCACACTGGAGAAAAATCATTCCACTGTGATCATTGCGACAAGAGTTTCATTTCATCATATGAACTGAAGAGACATAAGCGTTTCCACACTGGAGAAAAACCTTTCCACTGTAAACATTGTGACAAGAGTTTCAGTGTGTCTGGTGACCTGAAGAGACACCAGCGTGTCCACACTGGAGAAAAACCTTTCCACTGTAAAAAATGTGACAAGAGTTTCAGTGAGTCTGGTTCCCTGAAGAAACACCAGCGTGTCCACACTGGAGAAAAACCTTTTAAATGTAAACATTGTAACAAGAGTTTCAGTCGGTCAGGTTCCCTGAAGAAACACCAGCGTGTCCACACTGGAGAAAAACCTTTTAAATGTAAACATTGTAACAAGAGTTTCAGTGAGTCTGGTTCCCTGAAGAAACACCAGCGTGTCCACACTGGAGAAAAACCTTTTAAATGTAAACATTGTAACAAGAGTTTCACTTGGTCAGGTTCCCTGAAGAAACACCAGCGTGTCCACACTAGTCATTAATTGCCTGTGTATTAGTAACATCACGTGAATAGCCACTATTTAATGGATGTGTATGTCTGATGTTCCAGTTCTTTGCCCTGACGAAGACCGCAAGGTCGAAACATGTAGGTTTTTAGACAATAAACTTTGTTTTATTTTAAACTCCTCGAGTGCTCGGATCTCCTCTCTTTTTTCTACAAAGTGTCCACACTAGTATTGAAGTACTCGAGTCAATGACTTGTCTTGAGTCAGGTCTCGAGTCCGAATTGTCATTGACTCTGTCTTGCCCTTGACTATTCAGTCTTGACTCGGACTTGGACAAAGGGACTCGGGACTCTTCCCCAACCGTGGCCACTAGGGACAAGAGTCAATACAGTGTAATGAAATAATTGTATTATACCCATATTATGAGGAGCCCTGTGATTTTATCACGTTATGAGTTTGTTTTACATTATGAGCCATTATTACATTATGAGTTGCTACAAGGCTAAGGTTCACACCCGCATCCTGAGGGCCCCAGAGCTGAAGAAGATCCAAGTCCTGGGCACTGGGGTGTCTGGCACACTGCATAAGGTGGGGAAAGCTTTTATTTCTGAGAACTATCAAGTGCTATTCTTTTTATTTACATTTTATTCAGATCAAACGGTATCAGTAATAAGTACTGTATAAGTAAGATTTTAATCTAGCGTTATTATCTACACATACGGTCTGAGGATATTAGAATAACCGTTTATAAGATCATAATCGAACACTGAAACTTTAAACTGGACGAGTTTCATCCTACCGATAATAGCACAGCATGACCAACCAACCTACAGTCAGCCAGCCAGTCTTTTATACTGGCTGGCTGGTCAGACCACAATTACTAACTTCTCCCAGTGAGCAGCACACATGCATATGCACAGCGTTGCTTGTCCCCATGGATTTACATTTACAATCGGATGGAAGCGTGGACGAAAGCACATACCATGAGATCGAACAAGATGGAGTCTAATATATTATTAATCTCTCAAGACAGACTCTGAGGAAGTCAGAGTAACAAAAAGAGTGGGCGTTCCCTTTTATTTGACGATGGTTAGCCAGATTGATATAATATTGATAGAATAATTTTATTAGTTTTCTAAGTGCAGTTTGTAGGGCTGTAGGCTCTAAACAAACGTCCTCCAAGCCCACTGATACACCCAGACTTAGGTTGAACACATTGTCCACTGGTTGAACTTTAGTCTGCATATATTTTACTTATCTACAAAGTGCATTGGTACAAACAGTTTCAGCTTCTGTTGCTGGCATTGTTCTGTGACTTTGGTAAAAAAAAAAAAAAAATCCACCTCATCATCAGGCCTATATGCCCTTGCTGTCAATCAGCCAGGCCTGGGAGAGGCGTGCCCTTGGCGCCCCAAAATCATAATGAACCAATATCAAACTAATACAACTAATAATGCCAACTATACTAAATAATCACACCTATGATAATGAAAATAACTATAATCTAACAAACAAAGGCAGTGCAATGGCTTCTACAAGTATTTTGCAAAAAAAGGTACAGGAAATTACAGTTCAATACAAGATCTGCTAAGAGGATTTTAAATCCATGAAAGACTATGGCTTGTTTCCATTGGGGTCCTTTGCACTCAATTCATTGTAACGGCGTGGCTCAACATAGAGCTTTAACATTTTTCACAACATCATTGTAATTTTAACCAAACATTACCTGACATCACCTTTGATTAACATTTAACGTTATTATACATTATTACCAGAAGGCAGTGAAAGAATGTTTGCTTTTCACACGGAATACAAACAGAACCACATGGACCCTTACAGGTCCATTTGAGTCCATGTGAGGATTTGGCTTGATTTATTGAATATTTTATTTATTCAAAAATTAAGAACAGTACAAGTATAGTCAAAAAGAAGGGGGGAAAGTACATTCGCCAAGGCAAGGTAATCCCATATAAACTAGGGATGTTCAAAATGATACATCTCTGCTTACCTTGTACAATACGCTTATACTACCTTATCTGTCCTACTGTTTGGAGGTGTGGGGAAATACATACAGTAGTAACCTTCATCCATTATCCATAATACAAAAGAGAGCAATAAGAATAGTACACAAGGTAGGGTTTTATGAGCATACACATAATCTATTTTTGAGGTCATTGAAGCTTGCTGACTTCAAAACTGCTCAACTAATGTTTAAGGCAAGTAATAAATTACTTCCCGCAAACATTCTGGAAATACATTTTAAACAAGCAAGTGCTCAGACCACTCGAAAGAGTATGTGCATTTCAGTTTGTGGAGTAAATATTTGGAACAGTAATATTATCTTAGAATTAAAAAATATATATACTCAAATCCAATGTCCTGGCTAAATACAGTAAAACATTGTCTTTTTTTTATTTTTGTCTATTTGAGTTTTTTTTTTATTTATTTTTTTAAATATTTTATATTATAGTGACAACATTTACTCTATAGCAGTATAAAAGTCAAATCACATATGCTTATTAAATAGGTGTTTGGCAATAGCTTCATAGGTATTTTAGACCCCTCAAATGGTAAAAAGAAATGCTTTAATCTGCTACTGCTGATATATTGGGGTTTTCATTTAAGTTTTATTTCATTTTCATTCTCTTTAGAAGGTAAACTTGTATACCGTAACATATTACTGTATCTTAAACCATGAATATGTAGGATAGGCATTCTTGATTTGCTATTGTTGATGTATATGGGTTTGACGCACATGTCCCTTACTTGCATGTACTCCTTTATGGTGAACCTGTACACCCCTTTAACATATAACTGTATCCTAAACATGCAGGACAGGCACTCTTTCATTTGTTAGTGTCTCCACCAGCCGAAGGCATGGGGGAGAGTATGTTTTCCCCTTCGTCCGTCCGTGCGTCCGTGCGTCCTCGCAGTTTGTGTGCACCTAATCTCAGTCGCCGTTGGCCCGGTCGCTGCCAAAGTGAGCGCACATTCCCTGGATGCCAATCTAGAACCTCTGTCCTACATTTTTCAAATGGGCCTGTTCTAGCGCCACCTAGTGGCCGATGTTCGCAAAACAGATTTCTTTGGACTACTCTTACAGATTTTGTCCAAAAATCCTACAAATCGGTAGGCAGTATCTCGACAGTCATGTGATCGAGACAGATCTGTCCGATTTTGCATATTACATCCTGATTGGCTAAGATTGGCTTCCAAAGTTTGTAGGATTGAGCCGTTTTGAACAAAATGCCTCAAATCACAAACGCAAAGTGCAATTATCATGAAATCGCGCACACACGTTCCCACTAGGCCGAGGAAGAAATGCCACTTACATTTTTAAAAATCAGCCTCATGGTGGCGCTATAACAGGCCGATTTGTGGTTTTACCTATAACTCCACCGATCACTTTCAAACTTTGTAAGCACACTCCCTAGAGGACGCACAGCCTGGTGGAGACCTGTGCTCGGAAGAGCACTGCTTCTAGTTATGCTGATGTATTTGGGGTTGTAATTACAGTTTCTTTTTATTTACATTCTCTTTATAAGTTTGAACACTTTCAACATTAATGTATTTTAAACCATTAATACGTAGGATAGGCATTCATAAGCTTTTTTTTTAGCTTCAGCCTATTCCTTTTGATCACCTTATTAACTCCCCGACTGCTTTGGACGTTCCTGTTCGCCCCAATTCTCAAGAGACCTCCGCGCCAATACGGCGCTCGTTCGCGTTCGTTCGTTCGTTCGTTTACCTTGTTGAAGCTGATGAGGGGTCGCGCCGCCGTGTACTGTAAACACATTTTCCGCGGTGATGGTGTAAAAAATCCATTATGCGTTAACATCAACGGAGACCAATTCACTTCCTTGTTGATTTCCTCTGGCTGTAAGGCTCTGTGGCCAGTGACTGGTCTGAATGTACGGCAACACATAACAGGCAAATTCACATTCATTCTCGCATGACGCCGCCCTCTGCTGCCTGGCAGACCAAAGTGCACTATTGTAACGTCGCAAAGGTAAGCCGCTTTTTGATGGCACCAGACCCAATAAATAAATAAATAATCTGGCAGTAGGAGAGTTAAACAGTGATTATGCTTTTGTGGATGACTTGATATGCTTGCTACTGTGAGTTGATCAAATAAACTAAACTAAGCAGATCTACAAGGGCAATTGGTATGAATGTGTGCATTGTGTTGAATATATGTGATAGATATGAATTATGATACATAATTGTATGATTGGTGTATGAGGCTCATATGACCATATAAGGTTATATTATGAACTCCTATCTGAACTTACAGTATAGGAGACCATGTTTTGGTTATACTGTATGTCACTAGTGGAAAATTACCAACACTCAACGTGTCTGTCTTCTTGTTATGATCTGGGAGCGAATCAATGAGTCCCACGGATCTTACTTGTCATATACTGTATTCTTTATATAATACTGTATGTAACTTCCATCTTGGAGAAGAGAGAGAATTTTACCAAGCTGCCACTATGGTATGCTCGCTGTTTGTCTTCCTTGTCTGACTCTTCAAATACAACAATTTAAGATATAGACCTTTGTCTTATTTTGGTTATGGATTTATACATTATCCATATTTTATTTAACTTATTAATTAGTTTATCCAACAATGTGTGCATCATTTTTTTTTTTTCAAAACAGATTCTCCAGAGTGCTACAGAGTTGATGTATTTATTGTATGTAGGCCAACCCAGAAGTTATGCCCATCATGAGCTCCACAACAGATGTCTAGTTTAAAGATGGGGTTCCATGATGACAAGACACCAAACAACCTTCCATTGACAATGCATTAGTACTGCGCCCCCAGTGGCCATTCTCACACGATAAGGAGAAGATGTTCACGCATGGTGGTGTTTTGTCGTTGCCGTGTTTCTTGGCCAAAAGACAGGCTGTGGTTGAGCTAACGACAAAAAAACAAACAACCTTGCATTGACAATGCATTAGTACGGCGTTCCCAGTGGCCATTCTCAGACGATGTTTCACGCATATGTGTGAGTCCAGCCCAAGAACGTATGGCTGTAAGGCTGAGGGAGGTGACTTCACGCCTGCAGCCATACCCGCCGCGAGTATTCCTACCGTAGGAGACGGGGTTGCATAAATTAGAAGGCGCGGCTTGTGATTGGCTGGAGTGGAGGTCTGGAGCGCTCGGCTATGGTCACTTGGACTGCGCGGGCGTTTATCGTGCGCTTGCCCAGGCCTTGGGCATAAATATAACGATTGCATTCACCACGGCTTCGTAACTCTGGCCCGCTCTTCGCGGGCACTCGCGCCTGCGGCGCTCGGGCGCGAAGAGCAGGACCAAGGTCTGCTGGCCTTCGCACCGCTTGCAATGTCGTGGACAATAACTGTGACATATCTAACCATAAAACGAGCGCTCCTTCAAACACCGTCTCCTACGTTTGGAGCATACCCGCCTCTCTCTTCAAGAGCTGCGTGAACTGAGCAAATATAGAACTACCGGTGGTAGAGAGAGTCGGAAAATATAAGACTTCCGGTTTGATTTATTCGCCTTCAAAATAAAATGCTTGTATATAATGCCATTGAAAAACGTAGAATTTGCAGATTATATGCTCATTAAAAATATAAATTAGGCATTTGAACAAAGTCATATAACAAAAAATATGTTTGTGTAAAAAAAGTTTAAACAAAACATATATCTAAATAGATGATGTTCACTGGAGTGCATATATCCTTTACAAATTGGACACTGGAGAACAGACAGCTCTACGTGTCAGAACTTTGGACACACGTTCGGGGAGACCTCCTCTACCACACCTCACTGTCCGCTAAGTGGGAGAGGCGGCATTGCAAAATGTGCTGGCCTACCAGTGCAGCCAGGTGCTAAAAAAGGACTCAAATGGCACTGTTTTCCGACTCTAGTGGGCGCTGGAGAGCAGGCGGCTCTTCGTGTCGGCACTTTTGACACACGCACTCGCTCACAGAGACCTCCTCTGTCCTCTACCACATCACACTCTCCGCTAAGCGCGAGAGGCGGCATTGCAAGTGCTGCTGGCCGTCCAGTGCAGCCAGGAGCACAAAAATACTTCAAAAGGCGCCGTTTTCCGACTCTAGTGGGCGCTGGACAGCAGCTTGCTCTTCGTGTCTGCACTTTTGACACACGCAAGCGTTCACAGAGACCTCCTCTACGACACCACACTCTCTAAATGCTTAAGAGTAGTTCATCACTTTTCACCTCACTAATATTCGTGATAAAATATCGCAATTTTTTTCTAGTCTCCTAGGAGAGCTGTGGGAAGTTCAGAATCCATCGTCTTGTGACATCATCATTTTCCCCCAAAAAATGTAATCAATATTTTTGAAAAAAATATTTAGATTTTTATTATCGCAAGAATAATGGCTTCCACTTTAAAATTGCAACTTTTCAGGAATAGAAAGCCTGCAGTTTCTTTAAGCTGGATTGGCAATTGATGGTGTCACAAGACGATGGGTTTCTGACCTGCCCACAGGCCTCCTCTGGAAAAAAAAAAAAAAAAAAAAAAAAATATATATATATATATATATATATATATATATATATATATATATATATATAATATATATATATATATATATATATATATATATATATATATATGAACATAGGTTGAAAAATGGTGGATTTCCCCTTTAATCTATATGTTTAACGTACGTGTATATGATATATCATATACAAATTAATCGTTTTTCAATGGCGTTAGGGGTAGTCTACTCTTATTCTGAAGATATTGATACCGGATGTCTTATATTTGCTGGCACTAAATTTGCTCACAGAACATAGCCCGAAAAGAGCAGGGAGAACGAACAGCGTGTATCAAAACATGAAGATACAGTAAAGGTCAGTGTTATAGGCTACGTTTGCGGTGCACAAGCCTTTGTGTAATTGGTGTCGGACAGTAAAGAGTGACAGGCTGTCTCGTTGTGAAAACGGGAGAAATCCATGAACAATTAAAGTTTGTTTGTGCGGGCTAATGCTAAGCTAAGGAACCTAGAATTATTATAAATATTTGCCCGTTAATTGATTGATTTAAGACTTTATTAGAAGTTTGCATAGGAAAAGGTACAGCTTCATGACGGTACAGTTCACTGGTACAAGGTCAACTAAAAGGAGACCCTAGAAAGCACTTGGCATATTTGCACAGGAAAACCATCTAAGTAGGCTATCTCATATAACATTGAATGACGTATACACAGTATTGGCTACTAGTATGCACCAGTAAGACTCCCTAATCGGGAGATAAGCGACTACTATGCATTAGATAGTCTGAAAAAAAAAGAAAAAAGAAAACAACAGTGCAAAAAATATAGCTATACAGTAGATAATTACAAAGAAGTGTCACTGGGAAGGTAAAACTGGGCTAGGTTTATTTTTTGCCAGTTACAAGTGGTTTTTCAGGACGATTTTAAATTAATTAATATTAAAGACTGCATCACACATTGAACTGAAAATAAGAAGACAAAAATACTGTTATTGTTGAAGTTGTTATTTTTCTTCACAAATCCTGATGAAACTCTGGTATTCTATTATAGTTTCATTCCAGAGTCTGTGGAGTCCAGACTGCAGGTGAAACGAGAACACCAGCCAGAGCTCAGTAAGTTTTATTTTTTTTTATTTTTTTTCTACTCAGGGCACCCCTGTACATAATGTTTTCATCCAGAGTTAGGGCTGAAGTATTTTTTATTTTTTTTTAGCTCACATCGTTACATGACGCAAATATGCACATCTTTCTTTTCACAACACCAGACCAGAGGCAGCTCCACAAATCATGTTCAGTCCAGATTTAACTCTAAAAAGGCTCTAATTCGTTCTCCTGCAGTCTGCTATAGGCTACCACCAACATGTGGAACGCCCTACCGCATGCTTTAAATGAGAGCAAATCCCTAGACTCTTTCAAAATAGGTCTGAAAGGTCACCTACAGACGGCTGCCTCTCGAACCTCGTTATAAACTAAGCCCATACCTATACCTCCCCTTTTCCATTGTAAATAGCTATTATTTCTCTATTATTTATTCTTCCCTTGTTATTGTTTATGCCTGCTTTTTTCCCCCGTTACTGATAATTTACCTACTGTGTTCTATAGAGAAAACTGCTGCGCCCTTGTTTGTCCTTTGTCTTGGTTTAACTGCAGGTGCGGAGGTCTGGAGGAAATGAAGGAAGGCTGGTAGAGGACTCGCACACTGCATATATATTTCAGGAATACTCCTTAGACTGAGACTTAAATATAATTTCTTTTATTTTTAGCCCATAGTGTCAGGTGCCCAGTGCAAAAATTAAAAAAAGCAAACGTTTCGGTCCTGGGACCTTCGTCAGTGCTTTACATGTAAAGCACTGACGAAGGTCCCAGGACCGAAACGTTTGCTTTTTTTAAAAAGGTAAAAAAAAGCCTGGTTACAGTATGAGATCTATAGTGTATTCTAGTTATCCTAGTAATACATTAATACTTATATAGTGTATTATAATCACAGTTATAATCCATTTTAGTGTATTATAATTAGGATGGTTGTAATACAAATTTATATTGTATTATAATCACAGTTAAAATGGTAAATTTGTTTCTTACCGATAGGGGTACTTTTGTGTAATGTAAAATGTAGATAATTTTAAGTGGTGTGGTGTGGTGTAGTGTCGTGTAGTGTGTTGCTAAAGCTGCAGTTGAAATGGGGCTTTACTTGCAATGTAATGCTTACAGTACTTGCAATGCTTCCTCTGTTTCACTTAATTTCTAAAACGAATGACACGTTAAACGACCACCTTCCGTAATCCAGAAGTTTGTCTTTTACTAAGTCTATACAGCCTTTTAGTAAGTAGTAGTAAGTCGACTTTATTTATATAGCACCTTTCGAAACAAGGTTACAGAGTGCTTTACAGTAGTACACACAATATAAACATTAACAAGTAATCAGGGACCATGAAGTAAAATTAATTTGAAACAGATGTGTTTTCAGCATATGTTTGAAGCTGTTGACTGATAGTAGTTTTTAATGGCAAAGGTAAGGCGTTCTACGTTCTACAAAGTAGGAGCCACCACTGCGAAGGCCCGATCTCCCTTTGTATTAAGATTGGACTTCCAGAAGGCACTTGTTAGAGGATCTAAGTAAGCGATCCTCTAAGAGAGAGTTTAGGAGGCAATAGGTCAATAATGTAAAGCGGGCCAGCCCATGCAACGCTTTATATGTAATCAAAAGTACGTTTGTATTTTAAAATCTATTCTAGCTTTTAATAGGTAGCCAGTGAAGTGAGGCTAACACCAGGGTTATGTGTGCTCTGCAGTTAGTGTTGGTGAGGATTCTTAGAGTAATATATATACTTGGTAGAAGGCTAGGGGTTGTATATTTGGGTGGGGTGGGATGGACGTATAAGAAAGTATGGCTGCAGAAACATTACAAGCAGATGGGCTACTTTCATCTCATTCACTTTAGTTTAGATCATTCTTTGCTTATTCTTAACACCACTTGTGTGAAGTTATTAAAAGTCCAATTTCAATTCCTTCTCTTCATTTCAGACCAGTGTGTGGAGTAGAGGTCTTCGGACCTGCCCGAGATCCGAAATTACCCGCGATCCGAACCGAACCGAGCCGGGTAACGGGGCCGTTTTCGAGCTTTTACCGCGGGGCGGGCCGGGGCCGGGGCCGTCTGCCCCGGTTCCCCGGGTATCTCCTGTTACCCGAGTGGAGCCGAGACAGAACGAGATTGAAGTGAAAGTGAACGCAACAACTGCACCAAATAGATAACGCCACACGATGGCACTAAAGATGCAGCATGTAATCTGTTGCATTGGTTGTGAGAACTGAGAAGTAGAACTCACTCAGTCACAACAACACTCACTGTATCAGTTGGATTGTTATTATTATCAAAGATATTAACGTAACGTTTTGGTTAACGGTTTACAATGGAGTTGTCATTGCGTGTTGTCATGCTCTGCAGAGCAAAATGGACACTCAAAGCAGAAAGATATAATGAACAACACATGCGACAGAAAACGATAGCATTAGCATTGGCTAGCCAAATAAGAAGGAATAAAAACATGGATTTATTTGTATTTACAAACTGTCCGCATTGACTTACTGGTCTGGGAAAAGATCATCTTTTGGCGAGAGGCACAGCGCCGCTGACAGCAACAGCAGCACCGTGGCGACGTTAGGTAAGAAATATGTCTGATACAACTCTTAATATAATAACGTTGGCATTCTTTCATTTCGGGGCGACAGGTTCGGGTCTCGGATCTCTCGTTCTGCTCGGGTATCGGATCCAATTTTTCTAATAACAGGCGGGGCCGTTCGGATCGGATCCATCACGTCTCGGGGCTGATCGGGTAACGGTTCTCAAATTCCAAATGATAGACGGGGCCATATGGGTCCGGGTCCGTTTCCCCCGGGTCCTTTTGGGTTCGGGTAGTTCAAATTGGACCCGTGAAGACCTCTAGTGTGGAGTCCAGACTGCAGGTGAAGATGAACTCTCCAGACTCAGCCAGGGACATGTCTATTAAACAGGAAGAACCTGAAGACCACCAACACTTCAGTAAGTTTAACCACTTGAACCCTAGCATCCCTATGCAGGGGGAACATTGTGTCACAAGCTCACGTGTCAAAAATTATGTTTTAATATTGTTTTATAATTTCGTGATTGAAATTGAATTCTTGCTGTGTTGACAGTATACGTATTTCGTTAAAAATCATCCTAAAACGTTAAAGCCAAATTTGTCATAACTTCAGTTTCAAACAACCGTAATAACCTGTAACTAGTAACTGTACTTGTTTAGTCATTCTAAAGTTGCGTTCCCACAGAAATAAAATAGTAGTTCTGACATTGCAAAGACGCGACTCTGCGTGGCATTGTATCAAGTTGTACAAATGAGGCGAAGGAAGCGTTTCGTCGCTTCGGTACTCTTCACTCTAACTGAAAAATGGCAACAGAGGCAATGTTCGCTTCTCCATCACTTCAGCCTTTGAACATTAAAGTTGTTGTGTAAAGAATTATCTATATAAACTCAGCACAAAAAGAAAGGAAACTTGACTTCGGTCCATTATATCTCCCCTTTAATAATACCAATTTGTATTTTGTTTCATATCATTTTTATCGTTGATTCATCACCTTTACAACAAGGTACAGATTGTAAGCATCGGACCATTCGTGGAATGAGCACCACAGCCAAACGTGTGTTAATTAGTGGTTAACGTGTCGGTCCATTATATCCCCCATTTAATTATTCCAAATGGTTGATTTGTCACCTTTACAACGTGGTACAGCTTGTAAGGATCTGGCATTTGTGGAAGGAGCAACACAGCCAAACGTGTGGGTAGTGCCCCTCCAAAAATGGTCAAAATGGCCTGGCAGGCCTGCAATACTGTTCTTTTGGTGATCACCTTTTGTTGCTTGGTTCATTGATTGATTGCACTCTCTCACAGTATTAAAGGGGTAAAAAACACATATTGGCCATTTTTACACGCTCAGTGTCAGGGAAACCCAAAACGAGAGTAAATGCCATCAGAACAGTATTGCTAGCCATTTTGGCAAAACTTTGGTCGGCGCTACCCACACATTCTGCTGTGTAGCTCATGTCTCGAATGCCCAATGCTTACAAGCTGTACCTTGTTGTAAAGGTGACGAATCAACGATAAAAATTACCGGTACATAAAACACAATATAATTTGGTATTATTATAGGGGAGATATAATTGACCAAACTCAAATCAACTCAAAGCGTTAATGTTTTCCAAATGTGAGAGGACCGGTGTGTGTCTGTGTCATGTCTGTGTTGTGCATGCATATGCATCGCAGATTCGCATGCGTGCGGCGCTAGTCAGGGCCGCGGACTACTGTTGGAGAAACACTGCTGGACTTGATTGCGTGTCATAGCCATGTGTGCTGACTGGATGTGTTTTGTTATGCTTGACACGAAAGCCCGCTTGTTAATGGCAGTGTCGCCTCGTGTGATTTTGTCAAGATAAAACACAACACAAAATACACTACTCGTCGTTAATGCGACACACCCGTGGATGCGGTCGGGGAGGGAGAGTGAGGTAGACCAAAGCTCCACATTTGATACACTAGCCTGGGGTGCCAGCTAGAGCTTAGAAATTCAGCCCGAGCCCGACGGGACCCGACGGGTCGGCGCGGCGCGGGCTGGGCCGGGCTCAAATTTCCATGTATATGACGGGCTATGGGTCGGGTCGGGCTTTTATAATCCGGTAGGCAAGCGCAGCGCAGTATCATGATGTCTCTGTGACTGTGTAAACTGCGCGCTCATGACTCTATGGCTGCACCGCTGCGCTGTTTCGCAACTTGACAGTTGAGCGTGAGTGTGTGTGTGCGTGCGCTGTGTGTGTGCGTGTGGCTGGCTGCTGTGGCGTGTGCAGTGCATGCATGCGCTGCCAGCGCTGGTCGAGCAGAGCAGAGCGGAGGACATCGTTGAAACAGTCCACAGACACTTTTTGTATCCTAATAATCATAATAGACGTTGTGTGAACGTTGTAGCTATAATAGCCTGTGCGCCTGCTGTCTGATTTAGCGGCGGCCGTCAGCTGTGTTTTCCAGCAAGGCTTTTTGATTGATTGAAGAATTAGGCTCCGATGTTTTTGTTCCATAATTAGCACGGTACTTGCTACAATGTCTTATATAGGTCTATATAAAGACAGTTGGAAAAGGACTCTATTCTTAACAAATCACCATATGAGAAAAAAGGCTGCTGCAGCAATTAAGCTTGTTTATAATGTCGGGCTGCGGGCTGTGTCGGTCTCCAATTGTCAATTATGTATCGGGCTTTGGGCCGGGCTCGGGCTGCCGTTCTGTGGGGTGGGTTGGGCCGGGCTAATTTTTTTTGGCCCGATCTAAGCTCTAGTGCCAGCCAGAGCACTCCCACTACGTTCCATGGACTTTGTCACTCAGTCTCCGCTTCTAGTCTCTAGAGAACAGACTCCATGCTAACGCAAGGAAGAGCAATTGTTTATCATAATTATTATTAGGGCTTTGATGCAAGTTCTGATGGGTGCAGCTGCATGAGTTGTGTTGCTTCAAGTAATGTGCCGTTGTGCTCTCCTCTCAGCTGCTGCTTAGCGGAAAAAAATTGAAAAAAAGCCTTGGCGCGTCGATTCGCAAATAATGCGTTGATTAACATCCCTAGTATTTACACTCAGGATTCCTTAGTTGACTGTCATGTTGTTTTTATGCTCCTAGATATCCTGATTGTGCGTCCACACATTAAAGAGGAACAAGAGGAGCTACTTCAAGAACCAGAGGAGCCTGATGGGTCAATGTTGACATTACTAGCAGTGAAAAGTGAAGTCGTTGTCAAAGACATCTCTTCACACTGTGCTGAAGTTGAAGTTAAACTTGAATCTGACACTGAATTCACTGATGACAGTAATCATTGCGAGGAGACCTGTGGAGGTTAGTCAGTGTTAAACACATGACCTACTTGTGTGGGGAGAATTGGCCTTAAAGGGGACAACCACCCATTTTCTAAAGATTTTTTTTTTTTTTTTTTTTGGGGGGCTTTCATGCCTTTATTTGATAGGACAGTAGACCGACAGGAAATGGGGGGAAAGATAGGGGAGTGACATCCGCCAACGGTTGTCTATTTTCTAATTTAGGGTAGATCAGATCTCAGGTGGTGGTGGTGGTGGGGAGAGAGAGAGAGAGAGAGAGAGAGAGAGAGAGAGAGAGAGAGAGAGAGAGAGAGAGAGAGAGAGAGAGAGAGAGAGAGAGAGAGAGACTCCTAAATAAAGGACTTGTTTGATGATGGAATCTTTTCATTCTCTATTTGTACGCACCCTTTTAACCTCCCCCTCCCCTCCCTCTCTCTCTCTCTCTCTCTCAGGAGTGACGTCCAGGCCTTCTCAGACCAAGGTCTTCTCCTGTTCTGAGAGTCCATACACCCTCACATCTCAGGAATTCCTCCATAAACAAAACAACCTCTACAGTCAAATGCAGAGGAATGGACACATCAACCCAGCAGCCTGTGAGAAAACCACCAGCTCAACAACCAGCCAGAAACGAGGAGACACTGATGGACCGAGATCCTCTGGTCATCATCGATATAAGCAACCTGAAGAACTCAAGGCTTACATAGACTTCCTCAATCATCAACCAAAAGAAGAGAATCAATGTGAACACTGTGACAAGAAATTCCGTAAACCATCTGACCTGAAGACACACCAACGTGTCCACACTGGAGAAAAACCTTTCCAGTGTAAACATTGTAATGAGAGTTTCAATCGGTCAGATAACCTGAAGACACACCAACGTGTCCACACTCAAGAAAAACCTTTCAAGTGTAAACATTGTAGCAAGAGTTTCAATTGGTCAACAGACCTGAAGAAACACCAGCGTGTCCACACTGGAGAAAAACCTTTCAAGTGTAAACATTGTAACAAGAGTTTCTCTTCGTCACAAAACCTGGAGATACATCAGCGTGTCTACATTGCAGAAAAACCTTTACACTCTGAACATTGCGACAAGAGTTTCAGTCAGTCACGTTCCCTGAAGACACACCAGCGTGTCCACACTTGTGCTTCTTCAGTGTGGAGTAAGTAGTAGGATATAAAGTAAATAGTATTTATCTAAATACAATAATGTAAATACATGTTAAGAAAAATATCTGGGACAGTATTTTGAAATTGATCCTAACAGTCCAAATGGTGGCAACAAAATGGGCTATTTTACCTTTGCATGTTTGCAAATACTATTGTTATCCGGGTCTTCAGTTATTAAAGCCCTATTCAATTGCTTCATTTCAGACCAGTCTGTGGAGTCCAGAATGCAGGTGAAGATGAACTCTCCAGACTCAGCCAGGGACATTTCTATTAAACAGGAGGAACCTGAAGACCACCAGCACCTCAGTAAGTTCCATGTGCTCAACTCTTTCTCATTTTTAGTTCTGTTGTAGGGCTCAAGGGCTGACACAATATCTTAACAAAAATATCTATATCCATCATTACAATATCTCTGAAAAATAATCTTTTGGGGCACTCGGGTGGCACAGTGGTATAGTACCTGCAGCCCCGGAGGTAGTGGATTTGAATCCACCGTGGTGCATCCGGCTTTCCCCGAACATGGGCCAATTGTGTTCGTATGGATGCTCGGTTCATATGAACACAATTGGCCCATGTTTGGAAGCCGGGTGAGGAGAGTGATATCACTGCACATATTCCTACGGGCTGGGGTGGCTCCTGTCAGCAGGGAGTTTTGGGTGGGAGGAGTAAAATACAACAGCAGTGGAAACACAAACGTTTGTGCGGAGGAATTAATTGGTATAAAAAAGGGCTATAGAATTAATACTAATTACAATTGTTATATTTTTAACATTCATTGCCCTATTACCTTTTCTAAAACGGCTAGTTCCATTCCTTGATTCTGATTGGCTGGTTTCCCTTTAATTGCTGCGGTATATGATACTATAACCCACACCTCTAATCAGTTTATATCAAACCCAGGTGTGTTATTTTCTTTCCACTGTGTTGTGAAGCTAAACTAGAGAACTTGATTGCAAGTAACAGGTGTGTTGTTTCTGCAGCCTGGCCGGGAACTACTTTCTTGTGCTGGGCACTACTTTCTTGCAGAGCAGACCTTATAGTGAATTATAAGTGATAGAACAGTTTTAATTGGTACATGATTTTTCATGTTGCCATATTGCAACCGTTTTAGAAAAGCAATGAGCCACTCAAGGCTTGTGGATATTTGTATTTTACACCGGCTGACTGTGTTTTTTTTTTTTTTTTTTTTATATAATGTTTTTTTTTTTTTTTTTTTTTTTTTATAAAAACACGGCCTAAATTAGGAGGGTAGTATGAGTCACCAGAAAAAAATAATGGGTGTCTATCATCTTGGTTAAAATGGAGTTTGAAGTTAAAATGGGTGTGCATATGGTGAGGAGCCCTGGAGGAGGAGGACCTGGTAGCATTTTCATCAAATATCTAAATATTGAATCAAGCAAATTTTAAACTGTTCAGGGTGTTCATAAAAGCCTGATTAGACTATATAATTACCAAACGTTTTTCTGAGCGAAAGAAATTGACACAAGGGTTTTCAATGGATTCTGGTAGTATTGGGCATGCTAAATAACATACTAAAAGTCTACCAAAATCTACCTCCCAGGAAGCCATCATTTTCAAGATGACGTCCCAGATGGCTGTGGGGATCTTAACACTTTGAGTGCCAGCCCCCCCTGGCCCCCGTCCCTTACCAGTGCCACCATTAGGTCCCATTCATTTCTGCCCCAATTCCAGGGAATAAATTGGAAATGATCCGATATTCACATCGGAACAAAAATTGGAGATTTGGTAAAAGAGGATTTCTTTTTTTACCAGAAAAATTTTGGAGTGATTTCGATAAGCGGTTTTGGAGATAGGTGCAGCAGAGTGCACACTGCAAAAACCAATGAATAGCCTCAGAAATCTAGATTCTGAGATATTTGAGTTCAAAGAAAAAAAACTTTAGGAAGCCATAGCAACAAATTGGTAAATGGTAACGGAACAAGAGTACCCTTGACAGAAAGAATGTCAAACCAGCTTTCATTCGGTGCAAAAAAAGTTTAAAAAATATTGTACCATCGTCTAGTTTCAAGGGGGCAAAGTGAAAAAGTATGGAATGACTCAGAAGGTGGAAGTTGTCTTACAGTTTGATAGAACTATGCACTGTGAATTCACTGTGTTTTTACCTGGTCTAGAAGGTCAGGAAGACAAAAAGTCAGAAAAGCGATGTCAACCTTTTATTTTATGGCAACATCGAACCCTAACCCTGGTGAGTACCTCACACATCCAGCATGAACATATTTATGTTCAACAATATTTACAAATATTAAAAAAAAAAAAAAAAAAATCACAAATATGACTTCACAAAAGTAAAATAAAATAAATGTGCAGCAAGTAAAGAATAAATAAAATAATATAAAAGTCAAAATAAAGTACTGTATTCTAAGGCAGGCAGCACAACAATGTCTATTTGTAGTTGGCCACTAGATGGTACTGTTCACCCTGTGTGTGTGTGTGTGTGTGTGTGTGTGTGTGTGTGTGTGTGTGTGTGTGTGTGTGTGTGTGTGTGTGTGTGTGTGTGTGTGTGTGTGTGTGTGTGTGTGTGTGTGTGTGTGTTCATTGTTCTGGGAAACGAGGAAGAGAAGTCCCAGAAGTTCTTCAGCTCCCATAGAGTGACATTGGTCCAGGAAGCGAACCTACAGTGACCTGACCTGACTCCTCCGCTATTGCTATCTCCGCCATCATACTGTCCTCTGCGTTGTCATTGGTCTGGTTGCAGATCGTCTCCAGCAGCTCATGGCGTAGCAGGGAATGGGTAGACTGTGGGATCCCATCCTTCCTCCATCCAGTCAGACTCCACGGGCCCTGTATATGATAGAAGAAAAAAAAATACTAAATGATACGTCTGTATACGTCTGAAAACAGCAGATCTACAA
This sequence comes from Nannobrachium achirus, assembly GCF_963921795.1. Classification (NCBI taxonomy): domain Eukaryota; kingdom Metazoa; phylum Chordata; class Actinopteri; order Myctophiformes; family Myctophidae; genus Nannobrachium; species Nannobrachium achirus. The sequence goes on from NC_137822.1 coordinate 60,288,840, forward strand.
GCACACAACGCCTCGCACCGCGAGGCGTTGTGTGCTTGTAGATCGGCTGTTTTCACTAGTCTAAATAATTTCAAATGTATATATGTATATATACGTGGCCACTGAATTCTATGGGCTCTGCTTTGATACAAATCTACAGTAACTATCTGCTGGCAGAGCCTATAGACTGACATAACTACTGTAGATTTGTAGATCGATTTGATAGATTATTATGTCACACACACACACACACACACACACACACACACACACACACACACACACACACACAGATTGTATTACTAAACTATCTATCTAGGTATACACACACGCTAAAAAACTAAACTATAAAGAAATGTATTCTTACTGGAAGAAGTTGGTGGAACTTACAGCTACTACAAACCATGGATTGACATCTAGACCTACTGCACATACAGTATTTCAAAGTAGCGTATTTGATAGGGATTATGCACAATAGCGTCTGTCCTGTTGAAATAAGCCATGAATATGTAGCGGCTACATATTCATGGCTTATTTCAACAGGAACCACACTATGCATCTCATACAGTGGTGTGTTCTAGACTCATATTTTATTGTTAGTTACTAGTTAGTGCCTAAAAAGGAGATCGGCTGTTGTTGTAGATCGGCTGTTTTCACTAGTCTAAATAATTTCAAATGATAAATGCAAAACGAGCGGTTTTGGACATAAAAAGTTTTCACTCCCTCCATCACGGAGGTATAGAGGCCGACGCCGAGCGGCGCCATGCCCAGGAGGGTCTCCCAAATCGGGCTTGAGTTGTGGAGGGTGGTCGCTAGTGCTTTGGAGGTTCCAGGGCGAGCGCCCCCACCCCGGGGCTCGCGATCAAACCTTTTGGGAACCACTGTTCTATACTAGGCTGTGATGTGATGTCCTTGGCTCATTATCGCCAAAATAAACAATGTTCTAAAACGTGAGTGGCACGTAGTATGCAGTGAAGAATATAGCCTAAAATCAGCGTTTCTGAATGTCGACTTTACAATGAAATGGATGCTTCTCTCGTTTGGGTCGGGACCCATTTGTGAGTCACGGAGGTATAGAGGCCGACGCCGAGCAGCGCCATGCCCAGGAGGGTCTCCCAAATCGGGCTTGAGTTGTGGAGGGTGGTCGCTAGTGCTTTGGAGGTTCCAGGGCGAGCGCCCCCACCCCGGGGCTCGCGATCAAACCTTTTGGGAACCACTGTTCTATACTAGGCTGTGATGTGATGTCCTTGGCTCATTATCGCCAAAATAAACAATGTTCTAACGTGAGTGGCACGTAGTATGCAGTGAAGAATATAGCCTAAAATCAGCGTTTCTGAATGTCGACTTTACAATGAAATGGATGCTTTTCTCGTTTGGGTCGGGACCCATTTGTGAGTCGCGGAGACAGTTTTATGGTTTATGGGCCATATATTTCATACATTTTGATACATTATACAGCACTTATCTCATATAACATTGAAAGACAGACGTATAACAAAGTGAAACGTAGAGAACATACCGCAGCACAGCTCAGCAGTGCATCCTACAGGGCGCGGGGAGAAACCGTAGCAATCGGTGGTCTGTCCCTGGCAGCATGCATGCCTCGCCGTAGAAGGAGCCCTTCTGGCCGCCAGAACCAAAATCGAGGCCGTGGATGTACCAGCGGAGGTCCTCGCTGATGAACCGATCGCCCGTAGAAGGAGCTCTTCTGGCCGCCAGAACCAAAATCGAGGCCGTGGATGTTCCAGCCGAGGCCTTCGCTGATGAACCGATCGCCCGTAGAAGGAGCTTTTCTGGCCGCCAGAACCAAAATCGAGGCCGTGGCCCGTGGGTGTAGCAGCCGAGTACCTCCGTGATTTTAGCCTGGCCCGTGGTGGCGATGTGTTCTTTTTTTTTTTTTACAAAATGGACCCCCCCTCCAACCTAAACAAAGCAACTAGCCCTTCCCCCACTCCTCCTTGCTAAAACCTCTACATTCCGATCTCTCTCTCTATCTCTATCTCTCTAAATAATACTAAATCTAATGATTTTATAACTAAATTCTCTACTTCTGATTCTCGCTCTTTCTCTCAATATATCTATCTCTCCCTCTGATTGCTGTGTGTCCAGTGACTTTGTTGTGTATATAATGGGCCTCTAGAGTCTAGACCCTTGTTTCTGGGGGGAACCGGCCAACCGGAGTGCTCGAATTTGGTCACATGACGTGTGACTTCACAATCCCATAGCCCAGAGGGCCCTGTCTGTGCTGAGGGCAAGATCAGACTGTGTGCTACTGTAATATGAAAAAAAAGCATCCGACGTCATATGACGCCAATATTAATTTCTGGCATCATTGCCAAGGTCGTGTCGGACGTCATATGACGCCCTGGCACTGAAAGTGTTAAAATGGCTATATCCTGAATGGAAAAAAAAATAGCAAATTACTTTTCAACTGATTCTGGTACTTCTGGACATACTTAACTCATTAAAAGCCAACCCCGCGATGTCGCGGGAAAAGTAATAGAGTATCTATAGTGCCATCCACGCGATGTCGCGGGAAAAGTAATATATTACTGTAACGGCGAGTAAAAATACCTAGTACAATGGCCGACGCTCCGGAGACGAAATCCGCGCTGATTTGTCATCATCACGGCTCCACGAGCACACAATAGTCATCCCATAACATTGAGGTGGACGGGCCGCCTCATCTTTAATGTCCATTATCTCAAAACTACACTTTAGAAGCGAAGATGGAGGCAGATGCTCGCTTATAAAACACATGTATAAACGCTACGAGCCGATCCAGCATGGCTCCACATAAACAATGATCGGTTCAGTCGAAGGATCCGATGACGTCAGACCGGAAGTACTTCCGGTGGCCTTCAAAATAAGACAAAATAAGAGAACGGCCGTGAATGGGGGGGGGTGGGAGGCACTCTGGATATTATAATCCGTTAATGTCTGAGGCTTTTAATGAGTTAAGAACCACCCTGGGCAAGTTATGACTTCCGGTTGGTTCTAGTAGAAGTGCTGCGATTAACGGAAGTTACGTCATGCAGTGCGGGTCTGTTTACACTCCCCAGCAAAACAAACACAAATAGATTGTAGCTTTTAACTCGCTCTTAATTGGTGTAACATCACTTGTTTTTGTTTGTATATTGTATATTGTTTATTGCGAGCGCAACCGACGGAGCGGGATAAGTAGAACAGATTCTTTTTCAGCAGGGAATATGTTTGCAGGGACACCTCCTTGAATTTTCTCTGCTTCATATCTTGACCAGGCTTTTCTCTTCAGAGATGAGTAAGCTTGGCTACGCGAGGCTACTTAAGAACATACTAAAGTTCTAGAAAATTAAACCTTCCGGAAAGGCTTCATTTTCAAGATGGCGTTACTGGCGTCCATGATGGCTGCTGGGACCTTAAAATGCCTATAAACTGGGATTTAATTTGGGGGGAAAAAGTAACATAATTATTAGTAACATAATTCATTGAAAAATCTCTTCCATCAATTATTTGGGGTTTCAACCATATACTGACCTAACTCTTTCTCAGCCACGGGGAGCCACTTAATTTTAAAACCGGATTAAACCGTACTTATTCTGTACTTAAATTAGCCGACCGGAATTTTCCGTACTAGGTAATTAATTATAATTATAAACGAAATAAATGATAATGATTAAAAAAAAAAAAGATCGGTAGCTGTCCTCCATCTCTTCTTCGACTGATCTAAAAGGATCATTCTCTCAACCCTCTGAACCGGAAGTACTTCTGGTAGCTTTCAGCCAGCATAGCCACAGTCCCGTCCAATTTCATTGTAGGAGGAGGCGTTAGCATAGCATCTGTCCGTGATGTTTTCGATCAGAACAAATTTGACATGCATGGCGCTTCATACGGAGTGGATTACATTTGGTTACCTCGATGTGCACGGATTGTGCACGCAAAGCGCACGGGGGAGATGCCTCCGGCAAAATCCCCACTATATGCCAATGCAGATCGAGACACTTCGCTGGTGAGTAAACAGTGGGGGATCGAAAGAAGAAAAAAAAGAACGGTGCCATCCAAGAAGGACGGGGGGGGGGGGGGCGCGCTGATGCTCATAATCATGATATTACATCTCAGATCATAATACAATAATAGAAATTTCCAGCTAGTCCACAGACAAGCCATTCTGGCCAGGCTGGGAAAGTGTTTTTAATGTTGGATTAATTGCAAACAGACCACTAGGTCTGTTTATGACACTAGTCACGCCGCCTTTCCGGAAGGTTTATTTTCCAAAACCTTTAGTTTATTCTTAAGCATGCATAGTTGGGTCATTTCCGATAATTCCGTGACCGTGGAGACTGAGCAAAGGTCCGTTTCTCAGGCCGGCTTTACACTGCCACTGAAATCTAGTCTGAATCAGATCTGAGTCAAAAGTGGAATCCGTTTTTTTTTAATAGTCTAAATCCACACAGGTCACATGCAGGTAACATGAAATCCGATTTTGAAAAACCACATCCAGAGGTGGTTTCAAATCCGATCCATATCTGAATCTGAGGACATCTGTCTCAGTCTGAAAGCAGTAACCACATCCACCCCATAGAGTTATACGCAAGTCACATGCAAGTCACATCAAACTGACCAAAGTCACTTGTAGTGCGACCCGAGCGCGGAGCGCCCCCACTGTAATGATGTCATTACAGAGCGCGAGTATTTACTATTTGATTACAGCGCATATTACAGCGCGCTGAGCACATGAGAAAAACAAGAGAGGAGAGAGAAAACACGTGATCTAAATAGATAAAACCAGAGCGAAGAGCGAAACACAAGAGTAAAAAAAGAAGAGAGAAAAACAATATTGTAACGTGTGTTTGTTTTTGTTGTAGTCGCTTGTCTGTTTCCTGAACGTGATCAACTAGTGTCAACGGTGTGACGTATCGCCATGACGCCAACATCGTTACCACGGTAACTAAAGCAGATATGTCGACGCAGGGCAGATTTGGGCTGACGCTGTTAAAATTAGTCAGAACGCACAGATCCGATCTGGTCACTTGCAAATGCAGTAAGTCAGGCCATAAGATCAGATTTGAGAACCAAATCGGATTTGGGCTGGATTTGACTGCAGTGTAAATCCGGCCTCAGTGGATTTGTCACTTATTAAGGTAACATTATTAAGGTGACATTGAGCTCCAATGCCCCTCGCAAAAATGCGGGCAACATTTGTAAGAGCCCAAAATCCAAAATGGCTGCCATCAGCTATGACGAAACATTTTCAATGGTTTGACCTACGGTGATGAGTAGAACTAGTTTTGTGACTTTTTGGGTTGAGGAATCCATAATTGATGTTAATTTAATGATTTAACCTGTCTTTTTTTATTCTGATCTGAAAATAATGATTACACAGAGGTCATCTCAAAGGTCACATTTTGTCTTATACAGTGATTATTTATCAGACTAATAAACCGCTACACTTCATCAGAATCTGTTGATTCTGTTGTGTCACATCAGTTGGGAGCTGCTGGGGCAAGGGGGGAAGGGTGTGACGCACTGGACGACACTAACCATTCACAAGTTCCCAACAATAACCAAGGGTAAGGGATGCTCTAGCAGGTCGTAATGGAGCTGGCAAAATGTAAGGTAGTTTGTTCTTTCAAGATGAAGATTCAGTGAGTCATCTTCAGGTGGAAGACGGAGTGTAAATTGTTTCTTATGAGTTCCACTCTGAAGCTCTGGCCTGCCCACGGGTAAAAACTGATCTGGAAAAGCCTTGTTGTCTATCATGTTCTTTTTCTGCTCCTAGACATCCTGCACATGGTTGTGTGTAAAGAGGAGGTTTCTCCTGAACAGGAGAGGAGCCCCAGTCTGCTCCAGGAGGAACCAGAGCCCCAACAGATTAAAGAGGAACAGGAGGAACCAGAGCCTCCACACATTAAAGAGGAACAGGAGGAACCAGAGCCTCCACACATTAAAGAGGAACAGGAGGAACCAGAGCCCCAACAGATTAAAGAGGAACAGGAGGAGCTACTTCACAGACCAGAGAAGCCTGTTGATGAAGACATCTCTTCACATTGTTCTGAAGTTGAAGTTGAGCTTGAATCTGACACTGAAGTCACTGAAGACAGCGATGATTGGGGGAAGACAAGTGGAGATGTCCAAACTGGTGAAAAACCTTTCCATTGTAAACTCTGTAACAAGAGTTATATCTGTTCATCTGAACTGAAGAGACATAAGCGTGTCCACACTGGAGAAAAACCTTTCCACTGTAAACATTGTGACAAGAGTTTTGGTGTGTCTGGTGACCTGAAGAGACACCAGCGTGTCCACACTGGAAAAAAACCTTTCCACTGTAAAAAAAAATTAAAAAGAGTTTCAGTGAGTCAGGTCACCTGAAGACACACCAGCGTGTCCACACTGGAGAAAAACCTTTTAAATGTAAACATTGTAACAAGAGTTTCAGTCAGTCATGTTCCCTGAGGAGACACCAGCGTGTCCACAATGGAGAAAAACCTTTCCACTGTAAATATTGTGACAAGAGTTTCAGTGTGTCTGGTGACCTGAAGAGACACCAGCGTGTCCACACAGGAGAAAAACCTTTTAAATGTAAACATTGTGACAAGAGTTTCAGTCAGTCAGATTCCCTGAAGAAACACCAGCGTGTCCACACTAGTATTGATGTACTCGAGTCAATGACTTGTCTTGAGTCAGGTTTCGAGTCCGAATTGTCATTGACTCTGTATCGCCCTTGACTATTCAGTCTTGACTCGGATTTGGACAAAGGGACTCGGGACTCTTCCCCAACCTTGTCCACTAGGGACAAGAGTCAATACAGTGTAATGAAATAATTGTATTATACCCATATTATGAGGAGCCCTGTGATTTTATTACATTATGAGTTTGTTTTACATTATGAGCCATTATTACATTATGAGTTGCTACAAGGCTAAGGTTCACACCCGCATCCTGGTGGCCCCAGAGCTGAAGAAGATCCAAGTCCTGGGCACTGGGGTGTCTGGCACACTACATAAGGTGGGGAAAGCTTTTATTTATGAGAACTATCAAGTGCTATTCTTTTTTATATACATTTTATTCAGATCAAACGGTATCAGTAATAATAAGGACTGTATACGTAAGATGTTAACCTTCATCCATTATCCATAATACAAAAGAGAGCAATAAGAATAGTACACAAGGTAGGGTTTTATGAGCATACAAATAATCTATTTTTGAGGTCTTGTACATTAAAGCTTGCTGACTTAGTTGATTTCAAAACTGCTCAACTAATGTTTAAGGCAAGTAATAAACTACTTCCCGCGAACATTCTGGAAATACATTTTAAACAAGCAAGTGCTCAGACCACTCGAAAGAGTATGTGCATTTCAGCTTGTGGAGTAAAGATTTGGAACAGTTTGACATAAGAGATTAAACACAATAGAATTATCTTACAATTTAAAAAAAAAGACTCAAATCCAATACACCAACACAGCGTTCTGTCATCAGCGCGTCATAGCTGGGGGCGGAGTCGAGCGTGGGGGAAAATATTTACCAACACCTATTAGTAGAATGGGGTTTTCCGTGTTTTTCAAATCCGATTTTTTAATAGTATAGTGATGTTTTAATTAATTGCAATGTCTTACATTGATTCCTTGGTTGCCAATGGACAAAAAATGATGCATTTAAAATTAAACAGCATTGGGATTAAATATTGTCTGATATTATTAAGGATCATCAAAGACCATGGGTTATCTAGACTATCCGTCTGTTATTAGACACTGTTACATTTTCTACATGATAAATTAAACTTATGTCAAAAAACGAAAAGCACAATTATGCAATGATGGTTATAGAGCACATTAAATGAATTCCAGTTGTCTACAGCCATTAACAGCTTGTTATCATGCAAGGATTTACACACTGACACGACGCAACACAATCCTATCCTAGTTTCAAACCCGCAGAAAATACTTTTAAACTGGCGTCGATCCTGCAATATATTCAAAGATCAGGTCTCTATCCTACTCACTACGACGTGTTCTATAAACATCATTGACGACTTAACGACTGTTGTTTTTTATGATATTATAGTAAGTTTAACTGATCATATATTGTAATTGTGTCTCTACCAGGTTAAAGACATAATGTAAACAGGTTTTGTAGCATAGACAGGGTGCTTATTGTGCAACTTTGACGCATGCACAGGGGATAATCTGAGTCTGATTATAAACCACTTAATTACATTGATTCCTTACTGCAAATGGGCAAAAAACTATCTGCAGTAGCATCGGGATTAATTATTGTCCTTATAGGACTGGTCGGATCAATGCCATGGTTATCTGACTGATTTAATCACCTGGTAAGAGACACACTTTCACATTTTCATGAACATGATCCGATATCAAAAAACAAAGGCCATTAATTCAGCAATGATGTTCATGGAACACGGGAAGGACACAGGAGGAGGATGCCATTGTAAGTGTATTAGGCAATGGGAATGGTTTAATATTGTGGCACGTTTAATTGATTATCTCATATTAATATTAGTGTCTCTATTGAACACTGCATGTGCAAACATGTTTTTGTAACACAGGGAGTAGAGTAGATGGAGAGAAAAACAGATCTCCGATCTCATCTCATGCTTGTGTAACTTGGAGATAGCCTACAAACAGGACAGATCTCCCCATCTCAGTCAGTGCTTGTGTAATTTGCGGGAATATATTAATTTGACTCTGATTACAAACCACTTTACTCCGACTTCTATGTCCTATATGCCAGGGAGAACATAACCCAATTGCGAGCTTGTTGATTTTTGGCACTGCATAGATTGGCAATTTGGTGTAGTAGACTGAATATGTGGTCAAAGTAAAGAGTAACATTGGGTCCCGTTTTATTCCAGAGGTTTTGAAGAGGCAGGAGGAGTAGTTTAGACGAGGTGGCGAGCTACAGTAGCTCCGTAGAGCACAGCGGTGCGTTAGCCAGTCATTCATAATAGGCTTGTTATCTTAATAAGTGAACTTTTATACCATACTCTTAACATATTACTGTATCTTAAACCATGAATATGTAGGATAGGCATTCTTGATTTGCTATTGTTGATGTATATGGGTTTGACTCACATGTTCCTTTATTTGCATTTACTTCTTTATATGGTGAACCTGTACACTCCTTTAACTACTGTATCCTAAACATGCAGGACAGGTACTCTTTGGTTTGTTATTATGCTGATGTATTTGGGGCTTGTAATTACAGTTTCTTTTTATTTACATTCTCTTTATATGGTAAATTTGAACACTTAACATTAATGTATTTTAAACCATTAATACGTAGGATAGGCATTTATAAGCTTTTTTTTAGCTTCAGCCTATTCCTTTTGATCACCTTAAACAGTGATTATGCTTTTGTGGATGACTTGGTATGCTTGCTACTGTGAGTTGATCAAATAAACTAAACTAAGCTGATCTACAAGGGCAATTGGTATGAATGTGTGCATTGTGTTGAATATGTGTGATAGATATGAATTATGATACATAATTGTATGATTGGTGTATGAGGCTCATATGACCATATAAGGTTATATTATGAACTCTTATCTGAACTAGTATAGGAGACCACGTTTTGGTTTTGGTTACAGGCCTACTGTATGTCACTGGTGGAAAATTACCAACACTCTACGTGTCTGTCTTCTTCTTATGATCTGGGAACGAATCAATGAGTCCCACGGATCTTACTTTTCATGTACTGTATGTAACTTCCATCTTGGAGAAGAGAGAATTTTTCCAAGCTGCCACTATGCTGTTTGTCTTCCTTTTCTGACTCTCTTCAAATACAAGAATTTAAGATATAGACCTTTGGCTCGTCTCTGTCTTATTTTGGATATGGATTTAGGCTATATAGGCCTATCCATAGTTTATTTAACTTATTAATTAATTTATCCAACAATGTGTGCATCAGTTTTGTTTGTTTTTTCAAAACAGATTCTCCATAGAGTGCTACAGAGTTGATGTATTTATTGTATGTAGGCCAACCCAGAAGTTATGCCCATCATGAGCTCCCACAACAGATGTCTAGTTTAAAGATGGGGTCCCATGATGTTTTTCATCTCCCCTAAAACATGATCATCAGGTATGATAATACCAGTAAGACTCCCTAATCGGGAGATAAGCGACCGTCAGGTCGCAGCGTGATTTTAGGGCAAAATGTGTAGGAGCAGTGTCCAAAAATGTGGGTGAAAAAAAATCGGCCTGATGGTGGCGCTATATGGGACATCCATATTGATGAGATGAGTGTAGACATACTGTGTACCGATGTGTGTGATTTCAGGGCAAAGATTGTAGGAGCAGTGTCCAAAAATGTGTTTTAAAAAATCGGCCTGAAGGTGGCACTATATGGGACAGATCCATGTTGATGAGATGAGTGTAGACATTAGCCGCAGTCCAATCCGAAGGGTTCACACTTTGAAGTGCGCATTTCAAGGGCTATGACGTCACTGGGCCGCGCCAAATAGCAATCTACAAGCTCACAATGCGTTGCGTTGCGACGCATTGTGAGCTTGTAAATCTGTGACCAGTGACGTCATAGCCCTTCAAATGCGCACTTCAAAGTGTGAACCCTTCGGATTGGACTGTGGCTATACTGTGTAGCGATGTCAGTGATTTTAGGGCAAAAATTGTAGGAGCAGTGTCCAAAAATGTGTTTTGCAAGAATCGGCCTCATGGTGGCGCTAGAAGAGGGCCATGTGAGAAATGAGGGGTCGGGTCTCCGCGCCGCCGAGGCGGACGAATAGGTACCGGCCCCGGCTCTCCCGGTCGCTCCTAGCCCGAGTTACGGCATTTTATGTGCGCTGCAGTGGCAGGGGATCCTCCAATGGGGGCGCCACCACTTTTGCATCCATTCTGGAGCACCAGGAGTCGGTGGTCCCCGGAAATTCCCCGTGAGCAGCCCCGTTGGGGTGGTCATTTGGTCATTTTTGCACATTTGGTCATTTTTTTACATCTGGGGGTCCCCCAGGGTCCCTGGAGCTCCGGGGGTCCTTGGAGGTTGTAGTTTGGCAGAGTGTGTGCAAAATCTGGCATGGATCGGGTCAACGGTTGCAGAGATATGAGCAGGAAAAAAGTGTGACGTGTGAGGTTTGACAGACTGACGGACGGACGGACGGACGGACTGACTGACGGACTTACAGCTGGTGGAGGTTTTGACAGTAACTGCGACCTGACAGTCGCAACTAGAAGGTAGACTTTTTTTTTCTCACAGAAAGTGTTAAAAAAAGTACGTGGCGAGTGGTGACCCATCTGAAGGAATACAGGTCCTCTCGCCAAATTTCCAACTCGACAAATGACGCAAATGAATTTTCTAGGGCAGCTCGCCAACTTGCGTGGGCATGGCATGTCGCCCCGTGGGTTAGGATGCCTCGCCAAATGCTCCAAGGACAGGTCGCCAAAACAGCTTGGATGGCTCACCCCTAAGCCACGGACTGTGATATAAACAGTGGTGGAAAAAGTACTCACATGTTGTACTTAAGTAAAAGTATCAATACTGCACTGTAGATGTAGGCCTACTCTGTTACAAGTAAATGTCCAGATTTCAAAATGTACTTGAGTAAAAGTATGAAAGTATTGGCATCAAAATGTAGGTTTAAGTACCAAAAGTAAAAGTACTGAATGTTTGAAAATAGCAGATCTACAAGCTTGAAGATCGGCTATTTTCAAATATCCAAGGTATAAAATGGGGCTAAAGTGGTCCATGCATTTTTATTTTATAATAGCCTATTCGAATTTTTATCGGCAAAGTAATTAGTAACTAAAGTTTTCAAAAATTGTAGTGGAGTAAAAGTACAATATTTGGATCTGAGATGTAGTGGAGTAGAAGTAAAAGTATTGAAAATTGGAAATACTCAAGTTAAGTACAGCAGCATTATTATAACCATTAGCCTACTTACTATAAAATATACTTTAACATATTATAGCCTACAAACAGCTTTCACTTGATGGACGCTGGATTTCTTTCTTTCTTTCTTTCTTTCTTCTGCTTTTCTTTGTGCATGGAATGTAGCTACATAATAGCACAATATCACATACTTATGGGTCATTGCATAATGCAGGCGCATGACCCATTAATCAACACCTCACTGGATGTTTCATTGAAGGTGCAAAGTGCTTTTGAGAACAAAAGGTGACAGATTGGAATTAATCTTGTCAGTAGGGGGCAGTATTTGATAAATTATATGTGTCTTTTGTTATAGGAGTCGTTCTGAAGGAAAACTGTGAGGACCACCATTTGATAATCTTGAAATTAAATGTGTGAAAGACACATATAATCAAATAAAGTTTAGCAAATAGCAAATTTAGCTATTTAACATTTCTTAACACAAATCTTCTCTTCTGTGGGTCCCTGGCACAAATAATTCTCAGATGGTGGGTCCATGGGGCCAAATATTGATTATGATGGTCCATCCTCAAATGTATAAACAGTGTTGTGAACTGTTCTTTTAACTGCATCAATTTGATCTCTTGCCATGTTTCCTTTCATATATATCTTTCCCACACACACACACACACACACACACACACACACACACACACACACACACACACACACACACACACACACACACCCTACTGGTTGGCGAGCTGACTCAGGAATTTTGCGAGATGTCCGCGACTGGTTGGCGACCTGTCTTCGGCGACATGTCCCGCAAATTTGGCGACTTGGATTTTTGGCGAGCCGACTGGATACCATCTGAAGTTGGCTACACCCACAGTGTTGTGGAGGGGATGAGTTTATGATGTCATTAAAACAGTGTTGTTTTTTTATTTTATTTTTATCAGGCCTTGACTCTTTCAGGAAGTTTCAGCTTTCAGGAAATAAGCAAAAATACACAGGGAAGATGCGATACATTACAACCACTGCTGGGGGTCTTTTAGATGTTAACTCCATATTAGACACATACCCAACTATTACAGCAGCTCTAAGCATGTGTGGACTGTGGATGTGTGCACTTGAATGTACAGGCACTAGAGGTTCGCGGGCCTTCGGCCCGCTTCACATCTAGTTAAAAAAAAAAAATAATAAATAAAGTTAAAAAAAAAAAAGTTAAAAAAAAAAGTTAAAAAAAAGGGGCGGAACTATTGTGCCGCAGCGCACGTTTCCGGTCGGACATATTTGACCGCCGGACGCACTTCCGGTTTGGAACTCCGTGTGGCACGTGATCAGAGAGAGAGTGTGTGTGTGTGCTGCTATTTGTCTGCAGTCACTGACTCACACAGGCAGCAGCAGCAGCAAACACAGTGGTGTCAAATTTCTCTCTCTCTCTCTCTCTCTCTCGCTTGCCCGCACCCCCTCCCCTGTTGCCTCCTCTCTCTCGTGCTTAGCGAATGAGCGGACGGCATAGGGTTATGGGCGGTATTCCTTACGTTCCCCTCCCCCCTCCTCTGAGTTTATGAGCACTGTCACGATACTCCGTCAGGACTGGCTGCTCTTCGTGAGGCAAAAGGTGAAACTTTGTTAAATTGAAATAAATGCGGTTCAAAGAGTGGTATGTTTAAAATGTGGACAGTGCAAAATTTTCACGCTTGTTTGACGTGGTGGCTATGTTTGTGAGAGGTATTGTGAGAGAATGGAGCTAAACATTCTGTTTGAAAATTGCCACCACTTTGTGTTTACTCTTTTGTATAATAACTAGAAGTTTGCGGCCCTTCGGGCCGCAAAAGTCTAGAGTTCAGGCCGCTTTTTTTGAGAAAAAAAGTTTTTTGAGAAAAAAAAAGTTTTTTGAGAAAAAAAAAGTTTTTTGAAAAAAAAATTGTAAAAAAAAAAAAATTGAAAAAAAAAAAATTTGAAAAAAAAATTTTTTTGGGGGAAAAAAAACGCTTGCGCACACACACGCACGCACGCACGCACGCACGCACACACGCACGCACACACACACACCCCCCTCTGTTGTAATTCGATACTCTACTCTGCTCAGCTCCTCTCCCCCCTTCCTCCCCCTCCCTCCCTCTGTAACTTGATACCCTGATGATCATTTTGACGTTTCAGCACTGGCCAGAATGTTCAGAATACTATGTCAGGACTGGCTGCTCTGCGTGAGGCGAGATGTTGTTAAATTGAAATAAATGCGGTTCAAAGAGTGGCATGTTTAAAATGTGGACAGTTGTAAATTTTCACGTTTGTTCGACGTGGTGGCTATGTTTGTGAGAGGTGTTTGTGAGAATATGTAGCTAAACATTCTGGTTTAGGTTTGCCACCAATTGCTCCAGTATAGATGCTTGATAAAAAAAAAAAGATGGGTCTGCATATGGGTATCTGTTAACAATCTCCAGCATATGGCTGCAAGGCTGAGGGAGGTGACTTCATGCCTGCAGTAGCCTACTGTCAGAATCCAGGAGATTTATTTTTGGGGGGTGCGCGGAACTCCCCAACCGGGGTCTGGGGGGTCCTCTCCCGAAAACGTATTAATAGATATATTTTGATCATTTTCCTGTGTTCTGTCCAGTGTACAATTTGTAAAGGCTATGCACTCCATTGAAGAGCATTTATCTATTTAGATGTATATTTCTCTATTTTTACACATAAACATAATTTTCGTTGTAGGTCTATAGCTTCAATTAAATGCTTAATCTATATGTTTAACGTGTATATGATTCATTGTTTTTCAATGGCGTTAGGGGTAGGTTACTCTTATTCTGAAGAGATCGATACCGGAAGTCTTATATGGCACTAAATTTGCTCACAGAACATAGCCCGAAAACAGCAGGGTGAACGAACAGAGGTCCGCGAAATGAGCAGCAAGAACGTTTCCGGTCTGGGCGCAGGCAGAAATAAGCCAGGCTCCAGCCTTCAAAATAAAAGTGCGGTAAATAATGTTTATTTAAAAGACACAAATGTATTTAAAAGATGAGTATATGATGTATGTCTCTATACTAGTGTACTTCTAATTGTCCTAACACATTTTCCAGGTTCTCGACACAAAGCCATCTGCTCTCCAACGCCAACTAGAGTCTGAAAATGTCAGAAAATTACACTTTTTTGAGCGGGTGGCTGCACTGGAAAGCCAACAGAAATTGAGGGGACGCCTCCCCCGCTTAGCGGAGAGTGTGGTGTGATAGTGGAGGTTTCCCCGCACGCGTGCATGTCTCCAAAGTGGCGACACAAAGAGCCGTCTGCTCTCCAGCGCCAACTAGAGTCTGAAAATGTCAGAAAATGTCACTTTCTTGAGCGGGTGGCTGCACTGGAAAGCCAACCGAAATTGAGGGGACGCCTCCCCCGCTTAGCGGAGAGTGTGGTGTGATAGAGAAGGTTTCCCCGCACGCGTGCATGTCTCCAAAGTGGCGACACGAAGAGCCGTCTGCTCTCCAGCGGCAACTAGAGTCTGAAAATGTCAGAAAATGACACTTTTTTGAGTGGGTGGCTGCACTGGAAAGCCAATGGAAATTGAGGGGACGCCTCTCCCGCTTAGCGGAGAGTGTGGTGTGATAGAGGAGTTTGTTTACGAATCTCCAGTCAGCACTCCACTCCTATGGGTGTCGCTAGCGCACACTCAAGAACAACAGAATCACTCTTAAACTCCCGTAGGACAATTCTCATTGGCCGAAGGGTTTGTCCGTCAAATGTCGTACCCGCTCAGAGGCGGGCCCCTATAAATTCCCCATCCGCCGGATGTTCCCCCTCTTTCGCTTTCTGCTTCAACGGACAGCTTGTTTCACTCACTCGCTCCAACGAAGTCTTCAGCAATTAAGAAGTTTTACAGTACTCTATCGTTACTCAAGGATTCGTCTCGTCTGCACTGACTTTGACAAGTAAGGTCGAGCCACCCAGTTTCGAGACTTAATCCATTTTCTCCGTGTTTCTCTGTATTATTCTCTGTTAGCCTAGCTCGCTAGCTACGTTAGCTTGTTTACGCTCACAGCCTCGTGTTAGCGTTCTCTTTGTTAGCTTGTTAGCTTGTTTAGCAGCTATGGCTACGGCTAGCACTACGCCCGCCGACCGTGCATGCGCCACTCCGAGATGCCCCTTTCTCCTGGAGTCGGCTGACATGCACCAGAAGTGTGTTCGCTGCAGGACCTGGGCCCACGCCGCCGACAGCCTGTTGCCCGATCCGAGCTGCAGCGACTGCCACCGCACTCCGGTGCTGGTTAGGCAGCGACACGCCGCGCAAGCGGCTAGTCTATTCAACATCATGGCCGAGTTCCACCCCGGCCCCTCTTCAGGGACCGCGGAACTCCAAACCTAATCTCCCGGCCCCTCTTCAGGGAACCGGAGGATGCAGGCCTTGTCTCCTCCTCTCTCCACCCGGCGCCGCCGCTCTCCCTTCCCGGCCCTCTCCTACTCTAGCGGGGGCAGTGGTGGCTCGGGCCTGGCCTTTACCCAGAGCCTCTTCAGACGCTGGTCAGACGAGGAATTCGATGACGACGAGGAGTATGATTCAGAGGTCGTCGAGTGCGAAGAAGTCGACGCACCGATGGACACACAGACGGTGGATCCGGAGATCATCATCTCCGTCCCCGAGGGCGATTCCCCCCTGTCCATCTTCCCTTCTGTTGCCGCCGTGGCGGGGGCTGCCGCCCCCGGCTCAACAGACGCCCCCCCGCCAGCGGGGGCTCCAGAGCAGGGACTACAGGAAGGCTCCGCTTCCTCCCCTAACACCTCTGGTCAACAGCCTGTCGACTCGGTCTCCATTGAGGGACAGGCTCCCCCCCCCCTCCTCCCTAGAGGGGGGCACTGGGTCTGATGCGGTCTTCACTGCCTCTCAGACCTCCTCTCAGAGCTCCATGGGACCCGCTCCTGCCTCCTCCGGTGCCATCCCAAGACCCAGCAGCACGAGCTCCCTCTCCCAGGCCCCCCCTACTCTTCCGGAGGCCTGGGCTGTTCTAGAGAGGGCCACCCGCTACCTGGACCTGCCTGTAGCCTTCGCTCCACAGGCAGAGAAGGCCAAGGTGCACCGCCTGGGGAAGGTTCGCCAGGCTCCCCCTCCACAGGTAATGTGTATGCTCCCACAGATCCCTGGTTTCCAAGAAGCGCTGCACGAGACCTGGGAGAAGCACTGGGACCCAGACAAGCTCCCCTATTCTTCGGAGTTCGTGGGTGGCCCAGAGATCGGGGTCCCTTCCTGCCCCAAGATCAGCCCTGTCCTGGCCAATACTCTGCAGGCCAAGTTCTTCAAGAAGAACCCCAAGGCTACCAAGGGGCCCTTCATCCTGAGACCCGCCCCCAAGCTGGTTGACAGCTTCGAGGAACAGATGTCCAAGGGCGCACGTGACACCTACAGGTCCATCGGCCACTCTGCTAGGGACCTCAACGTCACCGGCCTCCTGGGAGCCTACATCCAGAAGCAGGTACAGAACGCAGCCAGCTTCCTGCCCCCTGCTGTTTCCACAGAACTCCTGGCCTCTGTGGACCACATGATCGACGCCAACTTCCATGCCATAGCCTGGGCAGGCCGTGCCATGGACCTCATCATGCAGCAGCAGGCTCTCCGGTGGCTCACTCCAGTCGCACCGGTCAAGGATTTCGAGGAGAGAGAGGAGCTCCTCAAGCTCCCTAGCTCCCCCAGAGAGATCCTGGCGGACGGGTACCAGGTCTTCCAGAGGCAGGCTGCAGCCCGCAAGGAGACCCTGGAGATGGTGCAGGATCTGATGCCCCCTCCTGCCAACCCAGTCCCAGCTAGAGGCTCCTACGCCAAGGCCGCCTCCAAGCCACGAGCTCCCCGCTCCCACAACAGCAACAGGGGCTCCAAGACCTCGGCCTCCTCTGGTTCCAGGTCCTCCTCCAAGTCGGGCCGCCGTCATCCTAGCCAGGAGCCGCCCAACCAAAGGCCCAGGGAGGAAAACCCTCAGCGTCCACCTTACCGCTCCACGAGGGGTCGAGGGAGGCCTCAGCGGAAGTGACACTCTGGGGAGGGGAAAGCAGGGGATATTTCTAAGTTCACTTTATTCAAAGCATGTAACTCTGCCTCCTACTATTTCTGTCAGCCAAAGTATTCACAAAAAACTGACAGTAAAAATGTGTGTGCCAGAAAATGGTGTGGTTCTTCCTCTCGCACAGTCGACACAAGTAGCTCTAGATGGTCAGCCCCTTCGGGCTCTTCCTCACAATCTGCTAACTTCACAGACACACAGTCCACACACAGCTGCTCTAAAGGTTACAGGGGTTCTGCCTATTCAGGTGCCTTTTCCCAGTGTAAATCTTCAGTCTCACAGTTCTCCACTAGAGAGCAGCATAGCTTCCCCTCCACACTCTCTGACTGCTCCAGGGTTATTCCTTTCTCCATTGCAAGACTCTCTGCTAAAGGTATCTATGAGCCCCCTCGGGACATTTTCAGACAGAAAAGACGAGCTAAGGTTAAAACATACGTTTCCGCGGGGTTTGGAGACGTTTTCCTTAGGCCCTCCTCGGGCGAAAGTCAGAAAAGTCTTTTTTCCTTGTGTTCCCGCACCGCTAGCCCCGTGCCACGTGACCGGCCCTCCTCAGGTGCGCTCGGTCCGTCGCTCGAGCCGTCCCGCCCGGACGGTCTCTCGGCAGCAGGTACGCTCGTTTTCCTCTCCGGATCCCGAGGTGCGCTCGGTTTCTCCCCCGGCTCCGCGGGGACCCGAGGTGCGCTCGTTTCCTCTCCCGGCTCCGCTGGTTCCCAAGGTACGTTTGTTTCCTCCCCCGGCTCCGCTGGATTCCGGGGTGCGTTCGTTTCCTCCCCCGGCTCCGCTGGGGTCAGAGGAGCGCTCGTTTTTCCCCCCGGCTCCGCCGAGGAGAACGTCACGCGTCCGGCCGACGTCATCACGTCGGGACGTGCCGACGGAAGTAAGGCCCCTCGAGGGGCGCTCGGTAAACGGCACCGTGCGTCCTACGAGAGCGGTGCCGACCAGTTTTCCTCTCTACACTCCCCTGGCAGACTGTTTTTCTCAATGGAAGCGGTGCAATCCCAACCCTTGGATCTCTCGCACCATAACAAGGGGCTACAGGATTCAATTCTACAATTCCCCCCCTCTGACTTCCAGAGTTCTCTTCACCAGGGAAACGGGCCGCAAAGCAGCCGCGTTACGAAAGGAAATACAGGCTCTTCTTCTCAAGGGCGCGATAAGGGAAGTCCCGTGGTACGAGACTCGGCTGGGGTTTTACTCCACCTATTTCCTCGTGCCCAAGAAGAAGGGAGGGCTTCGGCCCATTCTAAACCTGAGCGTTTTGAATCAGTATCTGAAAACCTTCAAATTCAAGATGCTGACTCCCGCCAGCCTTCTGCGTTCGGTGAGAGTGAACGACTGGTTCACCTCTCTGGATTTAAAGGACGTTTACACACGTCTCCATTTATCCCCCTCACCGAAAATTTCTAAGGTTCGCCTTTCAGGGGAAAGTGTACGAATACACAGTTCTCCCCTTCGGCTTGTCCCTGAGTCCTCGCGTCTTCGTCCTGGTGACCAAGACGGCGCTCGAACCTTTGCGGCGTCAGGGCATCAGGATAGCAAACTACCTGGACGATTGGTTGATTTGCGCAAGCTCCAGGCAGGAGACGGCGCGTCACACCAGGTTGGTGTTGGACCACCTACAGTCCTTGGGGTTTTGCATCAATTTCGAGAAAAGTGTGCTCTCCCCGTCTCAGAGAGCCACCTTTCTGGGGACCATTCTGGACTCTCAGTCAATGGTCGCCCGTCCCTCGCAGGAGAGGATAAAGAAGTTTCTCTCCTGTGCAGCCTTCTTCCAGAGGGGGAACTCAGTCCCTTACGAGAAGGTTATGCGCCTCACAGGTTTCATGGCCTCAGTCCTGCACCTAGTGCAGCTGGGGCGTCTCAACCTTTTCAAAGGTGGATGTTATCCCTTCGGATTCCTGCCACCGAGGGCCGCGCTCTGGTAACAGTCTCTCGCAGAGCAGTGGAGGCCCTTCTACCCTGGCGGCGAGCCGACTTCCTGTCGGCCGGAGTCAGGATGGGGGAGGTGATTCACCGCAAGGTGATCACCTCGGATGCCAGCCTTTCAGGTTGGGGTGCAACCCTGGAGGGGCGCACGGCAAGGGGCCTTTGGGGCCCAGAGATGCGGCACCACCATATCAACTACCTGGAGTTGATGGCGGTGATGCTGGCTCTCAAACACTTCGAGCCCCTGATCCTGGGTTGGCACGTCCTAGTCAGGACGGACAACACCACGACGATGTGTTATGTCAACAAACAGGGGGGGCTGAGGTCTCGGGAGCTAGACAGCTTAGCTCGGGACCTGGCACTGTGGTGCCACGGTCGACTGCAGTCGATCAGGGCTTCTCATGTTCCAGGCCTCCTGAACAGCGGTGCAGACCTGCTGTCCAGAGGGGAGCCTCGGTACGAGAACTGGTCTCTCCGCCCCTCAGTGGCAGAGGAGATTTGGCTCAAGTTTGGTGGCAGACTTGTTCGCGTCATCAGAGAACGCGAAGTGTTCTCTGTTCTTTGGCCTGACGGGGACTCCCCCGCTGGGTCTGGACGCTCTGTCTCACAGCTGGCCTCAGGGCCTGCTGTATGCCTTTCCACCGTTAGAGTTGATTCGTCCGACCCTCGAGAGGGTCAGGCGTTACTCGCTGGAGTTGCTCTTGGTGGCGCCGAGTCAGGGGACTTGGAGTTCCCTGGTAGCGCCTCTCCTGGTCGGTCAGCCGTGGCGTCTGCCCCTACTCAGGGATCTGGTGAGCCAGGCGAACCAGGAGATCTTCCACCCAGACCCCCAGCGCCTAGACCTGTGGGTCTGGCACCTGAAAGGGAGAGGCTGAGGGCAGCCGGTCTGGCCCCTGCGGTCATAGACACGATGCAGAGGGCCAGGGCCCCTGGTACACTTGAGGTGTACAGGGGTAAATGGGAGGCCTTCGTCTCTTGGTGCAGTTCGAATCGCCCTTCGGTGGTTCCGTCTTCTGCTTCCTTGAATGACCTTCTGGAGTTCCTGCAAGCCTGTGTGGCCCAGAAGTTAGCAGCCTCTACTATTAGAGGCTATGTGGCCGTCATTGATGTTTGTCACAATGGTTTCGAGGGTTCTAAGCCTTCTAAGAACCCTTGGGTGTCACAGTTTTTGGCTGGGGTCAAACGGGACACCGCTTCGGCTAGACCCTTGGTCCCCTCCTGGGATTTGGAGGTGGTCTTAAGAGGTCTGAGACAGGCTCCCTTTGAGCCTTTGGAGAGTATCTCCTTGAAGCTCCTTAGCTTTAAGACGGCTCTTCTCCTGGCCTTGACTACAGCCAAGGGTCAGTGACCTTCGTGCTCTCTCTGTGGCTGAGGGCTGTATGAGGTTTTCTGGGGACGACCGTAAAGTCTTACTCAAACCTCACCTCAAGTTCTTACCTAAGAACGGGAGGATTCAGGAAGTTCCGGTGGAACTTCTGGCTTTTCATCCTCCTCCCTTCGCTTCGGAGGAGGATAGGAAGTTGAACTGTCCTTGCCCGGTTAGGGCACTGAGAGTTTACTGTGAGAGGACTAAGGACCGTAGACAGTCAAGTAGTCTTTTTGTCTCACATGGTAAGTCCACTGGTAAGACAGAGATCGCTAAGTCGACTCTATCTGGGTGGATTGTAGAAGCCATTAATTTGGCTCATGACAGTGCGAAGGTGCCTAGGCCCTTCGGCCTAAAAGCCCATTCGACTAGGGGAGTGTCCTCTTCTTGGGGTCTCGCTAAGGGGACTTCCATTCAAGAGGTGTGTATGGTGGCTAACTGGAAGTCGCCTACCACTTTTGCGGCTTATTATCACTTGGACCTGGCGCCTCATTCCTTGGCGCATTCCGTCCTTGAAGTGGCCGCTTCCTCCCCTTCCTTCTGAGGTGAGACTCTTAGTAGTGTTCTCCCTCAGTTTGTTTTGTAAATGTTTTCACACTTTTTCTTCGGTCGTGGTGGAGGGGGGCCCTTTTCCTGGGTTAACCCTTCGGTTTTACTTGGGGCAGACTAGGATTGAGGTGGGTCCGGTGGGCCTAGTCTGTAAGGGTTCTTTAATTCTCTTTTGGTCGTTTCCGCTTCCGGGAGTTTATGTTTCCCATAGGAGTGGAGTGCTGACTGGAGATTCGTAAACAAACACAAGTGTTTCGTATGAAACACCTGTTTGTTAAGAATCGGAAGGAAGCACTCCACTCCGGTGAGGACCCTGTTCGTGAGTTTGCGCAGAGCTCTCTCAAGAGGGGGAACATCCGGCGGATGGGGAATTTATAGGGGCCCGCCTCTGAGCGGGTACGTCATTTGACGGACAAACCCTTCGGCCAATGAGAATAGTCCCCTTTCTGGGCCCGCCCCTTCCGCTTCCGCCACGTGACCGGCAGACATGATGGAGTCACCCAGAATGTAAACAAAAGGACCTCCCACGCTGCTAACAATGGACGCGCTGAGCCATCTCACGCTCCCCGAGAGGCAACGATATGACGATAAAATCAAATTAATCGGCGTCGATCCATACAAAATTAGCAAGAGCGAGTCTAGTGCGAACAAGGGAGGGGCGGGCGCGCAGAGGCGTTCTGTGTACTTCTATTCCGGTTCGTCCACAGAGTCAGACACAGTGTTGTGTTGACATTTTCTCCGTTAGATAACAATGCTTTCTTTTCACTTTTTTCTACTTTTATCACTTGTCAAAAGACGTTTTATTTGGATGGTTCATCTTTTTACCGTTCATTTTTTTTGTTGGTGTTGTCATCGGTTTTTATTTATAAAGGGAAACAAGATATGTATGCTACAGTCTTCACACAGCAGAGCAGACAGAGAGAGGTAAGATAACGCTATTATTATCATAAAATACAGCAATCTATCTAATAAAACGTTTGTTAAATGTGCTTACCAGTAGTGTCTTTTAGGGTTTGGGCCGGGGTCTTTGTTTAATATTAACGCTAGCCTCATTAGCATCTTAGCTCCGTCTATAATAGGTTACATCATCAGACTGCTGGTTCTCTAAGTGGGGTCCGGGGACCCCCAGGGAGTTCCAGGGGGTCCCCAGCTGAATTATAGTTAGGAACCAAATGGACCCTAATGCCTCGTGCACACTACAGATATATAGTTGAACGTTTAGCTTGGTAATTCAATGTTATCTCTATGGAGCATCTGAGCATCTCCTGCATCTTAAAGCTGGTTTCCATTGAGATTACATTGAATTACCAAGCAAAACGTTCAACTATATATCTGTAGTGTGCACGAGGCATTAGGGGTATGTAACTGTACAACTATATATCTGTAGAGTGCACGAGGCATTAGGGGTATGTAACTGTACAACTATATATCTGTAGAGTGCACGAGGCATTAGGGGTATGTAACTGTACAACTATATATCTGTAGAGTGCACGAGGCATTGGGGGTATGTAACTGTACAAATCATTTGGTTCCATGTGTACACTCTACTAACGTATGATTTTACAATATAAATTGGGGTCTCAGAGATACAAATGCTATTACATGGGGGTCAGTAATGGATGTCAAGCTGGGGGTCCTTGAAATTAATTTGTGTCATCATCATGTTTGTTCCCCCCTATAGACTCGTTTATAGAACTTTAATTTTTAACTAAAATATGAACAACCTCGTTTCCTGACAACCATAGGCTGCTAAAGACCCATTTAAGTCATATTTCACAACAAAGTATAAAGTTAAATAACTAAATTGTTCACAGTGGAAAAAAATAACACTTTCTTTCTTACCCTTTCAGGTCATCACAGTCTGCAATCAAGGTCTGCAATAATGTCCATCAATAAGAAGAATTGTAATTCATTATGCTGCTATATATTTGTTTTCAGCTTTAATGTATTCCCATAGAAGTATAATATTCTGTACTACTAACCATGTTCATCATTTTCGATTAAAACACATGAATCATGACATGTTTACGTCTTGTGAATTATATCAGCTTTATTCAAATGCATTCAGACAATACAGGCAATATCATTTCACAGGCAATTAGCCTTTTATTTAGGAAAACAATAGAATGTAGTCTTGTATCAGCTTTATTCAAATGTATTCAGACAATACAAGCAATATCATTTCACATGCAATTGGCCTTTTATTTAGGAAAACAATAGAATGTAGAGTATTGTATTTTGGGGGGATTTTGTTTGCATATTGTAAATCAAATTGAATAAGGTTCTGAATAATGTAGGCATAGCTATAGAATAGGCAAAGACAAATGTGTGTTGTGAATAGAATCAATAGTTTCCTTCCCAATAAAGTACAGGGGTGTGAGTTTTCCTGAACCAAACAGTCGTCAACCTCCCTCACCACGAAGGACCACAGAAAGTTTGTTGTTCCTTCTTTGAGCTCTTTCAAGAGGTTGAATTCTCAAATCTGATTGCTGCTACATCCTGCCATCGGAAACCCTGATCGGCTGATGTGGTCCATGTCATCGCAGTTCCTGAAAGAAAAATAATTGTACCCAAGACTATGTATATTATTAAATGTATTTTTATGTATGGTAAGAACAGATATTTACTGTTATTATAGCTATCATTTTACAATGTTAATGAAACTGGACTTAGTCAAAAGTAAAGTTGTTTATAACATGTACTGTAGACTATTTTTACTTAGTAAAATCTTCCATTTTAATTTAATTAAAGAATACATTTAACCAAATGGACCTGTAAAGGTCTACACTCAGATTGAAATTAACATTGAGGATTTTTACTCTACTTGTACAGATTGTTTGGTCCCCATATACTTGTTTGATAATCACCAAATTAATAAGAGGTAATAAGAATTGACTTGTATTATCCCACATTCCCACTGGACCCCATTTAGGCCAGTGACCCCATAAGAGAAATGTTATACGGCTCTAGCAGTGATTCCCAACCATTTTAATTTCAAGGACCCCCAGTTTGACATCCATTAGGCTACTGACCCCCATGTAATAGCATTTGTATCTCTGAGACCCCAATTTATATTGTAAAATCATACGTTAGTAGAGTGTACACATGGAACCAAATGATTTGTACAGTTACATACCCCCAATGCCTCGTGCACACTACAGATATATAGTTGTACAGTTACATACCCCTAATGCCTCGTGCACTCTACAGATATATAGTTGTACAGTTACATACCCCTAATGCCTCGTGCACTCTACAGATATATAGTTGTACAGTTACATACCCCTAATGCCTCGTGCACACTACAGATATATAGTTGTACAGTTACATACCCCCAATGCCTCGTGCACACTACAGATATATAGTTGTACAGTTACATACCCCTAATGCCTCGTGCACTCTACAGATATATAGTTGTACAGTTACATACCCCTAATGCCTCGTGCACACTACAGATATATAGTTGTACAGTTACATACCCCTAATGCCTCGTGCACTCTACAGATATATAGTTGTACAGTTACATACCCCTAATGCCTCGTGCACTCTACAGATATATAGTTGTACAGTTACATACCCCTAATGCCTCGTGCACTCTACAGATATATAGTTGTACAGTTACATACCCCTAATGCCTCGTGCACACTACAGATATATAGTTGTACAGTTACATACCCCTAATGCCTCGTGCACACTACAGATATATAGTTGAACGTTTTGCTTGGTAATTCAATGTAATCTCAATGGAAACCAGCTTTAAGATGCAGGAGATGCTCAGATGCTCCATAGAGATAACATTGAATTACCAAGCTAAACGTTCAACTATATATCTGTAGTGTGCACGAGGCATTAGGGTCCATTTGGTTCCTAACTATAATTCAGCTGGGGACCCCCTGGAACTCCCTGGGGGTCCCCGGACCCCACTTAGAGAACCAGCAGTCTGCTGATGTAACCTATTATAGACGGAGCTAAGATGCTAATGAGGCTAGCGTTAATATTAAACAAAGACCCCGGCCCAAACCCTAAAAGACACTACTGCTAAGCACATTTAACAAACGTTTTATTAGATAGATTGCTGTATTTTATGATAATAATAGCGTTATCTTACCTCTCTCTGTCTGCTCTGCTGTGTGAAGACTGTAGCATACATATCTTGTTTCCCTTTATAAATAAAAAGCGATGACAACACTAACAAAAAAAATGAACGGTAAAAAGATGAAGCATCCAAATAAAACGTCTTTTGACAAGTGATAAAAGTAGAAAAAAGTGAAAAGAAAGCATTGTTATCTAACGGAGAAAATGTCAACACAACACTGTGTCTGACTCTGTGGACGAACCGGAATAGAAGTACACAGAACGCCTCTGCGCGCCCGCCCCTCCCTTGTTCGCACTAGACTCGCTGATCGACACCGATTAATTTGATTTTATCGTCATATCGTTGCCTCTCGGGGAGCGTGAGATGGCTCAGCGCGTCCATTGTTAGCAGCGTGGGAGGTCCTTTTGTTTACATTCTGGGTGACTCCATCATGTCTGCCGGTCACGTGGCGGAAGCAGAAGGGGCGGGCCCAGAAAGGGGACTTCTTCTTCTTCTTCTTCTGTTGGTTTCCGGCAGGCTGTACGCTGAAGCGTAATGCTGCCCTCCACAGTTCAGGGTTATATTGCGCTCCTTAAGAGCGCTACGCTTTAGCGATTTAGAAGTCCACACATATTTATAAAATACACCTAAAGTGCTCCCCTCCGATATCCCTACCATATTCAGCGCATTCCGGTTATTCCCCAGACTCAGACCCAGCGGCCTGAACTGGAGCAAATCCTCCTCTCAATACATTATCGAGGTCCTCTCCACTAACATCCTCCACCTTCAGGAATCTCCTGGCCGCATCCAATATCATTTTTATTCTTTCCGACTTTCCCTTCATCTCCATCGCACAGTTCACCACCATGGCGATGAACGCCAGAAATTGTCTCTTATCCAAGCAGATTGTTTGCTCATCTCTCCTCGTTTTTTCCTTCCTTTCCTGTTTTCCCTTATCCCTTTCATTTCCTTCCTCCACTCTCTTTGCTGCTTCTGCATATGTTAGTTTCTTTTCAACTCTGATTTTATTCACTTTTTCTTCCCTTCTTCTGGTCGGACACTGCGTCGACCCTGTGTAATGATTCCCATTACAGTTTACACACTTTGGTTCTGTTTTACATTCTTCGCCGTTGCATTTCTCCTCTCCACATCTGCCACATTTCTTGGCTCCTCTACAGACGGCTGCGACATGTCCAAATGCCTGGCAGCAGAAGCATCTAAGCGGGCCTCTCTCAAACGGCCTAACCTTATATGTCACATAATCCACATATATCCTTTCAGGTAGCTCTCCACTAAACGTGATACAAACTGACTGGGTATCCTCACCTTTCCCCTCTCTGAATCGCTTCAGTCTCCTCACCTTCCTGACGTTTACCAGATCCCAAAATAGGTCCAACTCCATAGATAGTGGCACCCCTCTTATCACCCCAAGCATGGGCTTCGTTGCTTCCGACCCAAGATCAAACATTTTCACTTGACAACCCGCGAATTTCTTGATTGACAATGCTTCCATCATCTGACTCTCTGACTTGCACTCGATCACCACTATTCCACTTCGGGCTACCCGAACTGAGTTCACCTCTCCCAACTTCTTTCCCACAAACACTGCAACCCTATGTCGGTCCTTAAATATCCCATCCACATTATTGACTGGTCTCATTCCTACTGTGTAGCTTTCCTCCACCTGACTTTCACAGTCACTTCCCGAGCTATTTTCATTCCTCCTTCTCTTTTTCTCTCTTGAGTCCTCCTCGGTTTGCATTTCGCTCTCCATTTCGCGTCCGGAAGCCACGTCACCGCGACACTTCCTCGTCCGCTCAGGAGCTCGCTCTGGCCTCCCAGAAAGGGGACTATTGTCCTACGGGAGTTTAAGAGTGATTCTGTTGTTCTTGAGTGTGCGCTAGCGACACCCATAGGAGTGGAGTGCTTCCTTCCGATTCTTAACAAACAGGTGTTTCATACGAAACACTTGTGATTTCCCCGCACGCGTGCATGTCTCCAAAGTGGCGACACAAAGAGCCATCTGCTGTCCAGAGTCAAATTTGTAAAGGCTATGCACTCCAGTGAACAGCATTTATCCATTTATCATGTTGTTATGTTATTAAAACCTTTCTTTTTTACCCAGAAACCTGATTTGCATTTTGTATGTTCGTTTAGATACTTAATCTATATTTTTAACGTGGATATTATGGCAACATTATCAGTTTTTCAACGTTTTTCAATGGCTTTAGGCTAGGGGTACTCTTATTCTGAAGAGATCGGCGCCGGAAGCTTTATTTCTGCTAACGCTATTTCTGCTCATTTCTATGGGTCTGGTTGTTGTTGCTGTAGCTTAGCTGTTAGCCTCGTAGTAGTCTGCAAACTTTTCAAAGTTCAACCTATTATATATAAATAACTCTTATGAGTTCAACACAACAGTCTTTTTAAAGACTAACAAGATGGCCAAGACCAAGACTTGCGTTATTGGAGGGTGCAGTAACTCCAACGACGATGGAGTACGTTTACACGTTTGGCCGAGGAATGAAAAAAATGCTCGCAAGTGGGACCGCATTGTGAAGATCAAGAGGGCGGACTGGAGGAAGGGGAAGCCTGGCGTTTCGATAATATGTGGGGCCCACTTCACCCCGAGCGACTACGATGGCTATGGCCAGTGGAAAGCTGGACTAAGATCACGACTGTTGCTAAATAAGGATGCGGTTCCCACAGTCAATGTCGGTGGTTCACAACAGGCTGCTCCATCAGCCACAGTCACCTCGCATTCACAATCGAGAGCCTCTGCCATGATGGAGATCAACCGGGTGAGTGCATGTCTGTCTAATTAAGGGTGCGTTCGGAAACCCGCACCGGGTGTGTGCTCGGTGTAGTGAGTGCAGTGGGCGTGTCGTTGTATAGTGCGTTCAGTGTGGCTTATTTACGAACGACCAGTTTTAAGAGGCAGCTGTGTGCTTTTTCAGTAGCCTAAACTTTCTGAAAAGCAGCAGTTGCTAAGTATGCTAACGTAACGTTGCTATTGAAAGGAGATGTAATTCATAACATTGGCACACCTGCTGTTAGTTTACATCTTTATGCGTGTGAAACTATCAAGCCCAAACGACCAATTAAGCTGCAAGTGCTGTATTTTGCTGTCATTTCCTCCATTGTTCACAGCTGAGAAGCATTCGAGACACGGCCATGAAAACCAACCAATCAGAACACCGAACCACCGCACCACACCGCCTAACCCCGTCTTCTGAGTGGGGTTGGCGAGTGCGTGCACTCAACACACCAGTGCGCCGCGCACTGGATTTCCGAACGACAACGCACCAAGTGCACCAAGTCCCTGGGGGGATCCCCAGGTGTCCCTGGGGGGACCCCCAGGTGTAAAAAATGACCAAATGTGCAAAAATGACCAAATGACAACCCCCACGGGGCTGCTCACGGGGAATTCCTGGGGACCACCCACTCCTGGTGCTCCAGAACGGATGCAAAAGTGGTGGCGCCCCCAGTGGAGGACCCCCTCCACTGCAGCTCACATAAAATGCCCTAACTCGGGCTAGGAGTGTCCGGGAGAGCCGGGGCCGGTACCTATTCGTCCGCCAAGGCAACGCGGAGACCCCACCCATCATTTCTCACATGGCCCTCTTCTAGCGAGACCTACGGTCGCTTATCTCCTGATTAGGGAGTCTTACTGGTATGTATAGACGGGTTTCTGGTCCACGTAACACTGATAAAACTAGATGCGTGCCCAGGGTCCGGTACCAAAATTAGCCAATGAAACGAGGCGCTCTTGAATGAAACCAGCGCTCCCCAAAACAACAGGTTTGGGGATTGGACGGAATTGATTGCGACCGTAGGTCGCAGTTACTTCTATACTATCCAAACCTCCACCGGCTGTCAGTCCGTCAGTCAGTCAGTCCGTCTGTCCGTCACGTCACTCGCACACGTCACACTTTTGCCCTGCTCATATCTCCGCAACCGTTGCCCTGATCCATGCCAGATTTTGCACACACACTCCTTGCCTGACAAACTACAACCTCCAAGGACCCCCGGAGATCCAGGGACTCCCAGGTCCCTGGGGGACCCCCAAGTGTAAAAAATTACCAAATGTGCAAAAATTACCAAATGACGACCCCAACGGGGCTGCTCATGGGGAATTGACCTAAAATCACTCAAATCGGTAGACAGTATGTCTACACTCATGTCAGCAACTTGGATCTGTCCCATATAGCGCCACCTTCAGGCCGATCTTTTAAAACACATTTTTGGACACTGCTCCTACAATTTTGGCTGCAGCTGTGTGAATCACGCAAATTGCTACACAGTATGTTTACACTCAGCTCATCAACATGGATCTGTCCCATATAGCGCCACCTTCAGGTTGAATTTTTTAAACACATTTTTGGACACTACTGCTACAGATTTTGCCCTAAAATCACACAAATCGCACAGTATCTCTACAGTCATGTAATCAAAACGCATCTGTCCCATCTAGTGCCACCATCAGGACGATTTTGGTACAACCAATTTTTGGCCTATTTGTAAAGATAAGCGACCAACGGTCGCTTATCTCCCGATTAGGGAGTCTTACTGGTTACATGATACAGTCAGCTGTGCATTTAGTCTCAATGTTTGTAAACAAGAAACCCGTCTATTAGCCTAGACACTTCAGCCAACTCTGCCACTTTACTCAGATCATCTGAGAGAGAACATTGTGGCCGAGCTAGGATCACTTTGATATGAGAGAGAGAGAGGTGCGCTTTCTCTAATTATCCAACAGGGGGGGGAGAGAGAGAGAGAGAGAGAGAGAGAGAGAGAGAGAGAGAGAGAGAGAGAGAAATGGTCAAGCCTGTAATATATTCAATAGAAATATATTTGTTATGCCAAATTACAAAACCACAAGACAAGACCTGTGACATTGTCCTGAAATCCGTTTATTTCCGAGGTTCAGAGAGACCCGAGCATTAAGCTTATTATTAGGCTATTAACTCTCCTACTGCCAGATTATTTATTTATTTATTGGGTCTGGTGCCATCAAAAAGCGGCTTACCTTTGCGACGTTATAGTAGATAGATAGACATTTCTTTTTTTTTTATTGTGCAATAGTGCACTTTGGTCTGCCAGGCAGCAGAGGGCGGCGTCATGCGAGAATGAATGTGAATTTGCCTGTTATGTGTACATTCAGACCAGTCACTGGCTACAGAGCTACAGAGCCAGAGGAAATCAACAAGGAAGTGAAATGGTCTCCATTCATGTTAACGCATAATGGATTTTTTACACCATCACCGCGGAAAATGTGTTTACAGTACACGGCCGCGCGACCCCTCATCAGCTTACAGTCATCAGACGAACGAACGAACGAGCGCCGTATTGGCATCGAGGTTCTGTAAAAAATGTGGCGAACGTTAACGTTCAAAGCGTGGGGAGAGTTAAAAGTCCATGCGTGCCTCTGCCTTTGTGTGGTGAGGTCTACTCAATTTAACATACTGTCTGCAGCTGTGCGAACTGATTGACAGGCACTGTCAGAAGTCAGAGCGGTATAAACTTTATTCTAAAACGGCTAGTTCCATTCCTTGATTCTGATTGGCTGGGTGCCATGGTATACCTGAGACTGTAACCCATACCTCGAATCAGTTTATATCAAAGCCAGGTGCGTTATTTCTTTCCACTGTGCCGTGAGGCTGAACTAGAGAAGCGAGCGTTTGATTTCCTCTCAAATCCTGCCGTGCGGGTGCTTCTAAGCACCGCCCGCATGCATAGGACAGTGACTGAATGGCTCCGGGCGGGGCTTGTAAAGGCAACAAGCGCCCTCTATTCTCCAGGCACCACTCGGCTGTTTAGCTTAGGTTGCTATGCTAGCGTTTTTGATGTGATACATAGCAGCTAAATCTGGATGAAAATAAACATGTGTATGGATCGAATATGGTTCTTAACTTCTTAACATGAGACTGATCTAACACAAGTGTTGTTTCCCTATTATTTTTGGCAAAAAGAATGACGTGACTTTGTAAACACTTCCGTAAGTCCCGTTCCTGCTGGTAAACGCAAGGAAATGGCTCTTCCTGGTGGCGGAGAAGTGTACTTTTTTCTTTGAATAATGCAATGCTATGATATTCATGTTGCAATATTGTGACCGTTTTAGAAAAGCAATAAGCCACGCGAGGCTTGTGGTTACCGGGGGAGTATACACCGGCTGAGAGGGTCGGAAACACTCGGCTGCGCCTCGTGTTTCCCAACGCCTCTCAGCCGGTGTATACTGCCCCGGTAACCACTCGCCTCTTGTGGCTTATTGCTTTATCATGTAATGTAGACTTATTATTGTCCAATGCTGCTGGTTGGTTGCCTAGGAATCTAAATCTATAATATTAACATTGAAACAAAAGCCAGGGAGAAAGGAATGCTTTTAGGCTATTTTCTATCTACAAAGGTATAAAGTCATTTTCCGTTTGTTTAGTTGTAGGCTAGAAAGAGAGAGAGAGAGAGAGAGAGAGAGAGAGAGAGAGAGAGAGAAATGATGATATTTGATTGATTGAATACTTTAGTCAGTACACATGTACACTGTACAAAATACACAGCCAGCCTAAGAAGCAACTACAGCTTTTTTTTTTTTTTGGTCCCCCTCATCAATGGCGCTGGTTTTGTAGGCCGATAACTCCAAATCGACCTACAAAACGTCATATGCACGTTCCCCATACATCAAAACGTGCGGCTCGGCCGGGAATGGGGTGCTATTACTTTTCTTTCTGATCCGCGTTACCATTGCGACATAATTCGC
Source organism: Nannobrachium achirus (assembly GCF_963921795.1). NCBI lineage: Eukaryota > Metazoa > Chordata > Actinopteri > Myctophiformes > Myctophidae > Nannobrachium > Nannobrachium achirus. Next base: position 60,321,347 of record NC_137822.1, read on the forward strand.
AAAAAACTATGCCAAAAAACCCCAATGACTTAGAATGGGGGAAATTTCAGCACGTAATAACTGCCGCACGATTTACACCACCCCCGCAATATTCACGATATTCCTGGCCCCGCCCCCGGCTTCCTGTTCATATCCTGAAAGAAAATAAAAAACATCATTTGGTTTCCTGTGTCCTTGCATTAAAGTGTCAGTAGAGGCGCTCTGGGCTCTTGGCTCTGAATAAACCGGTGTTGGCATGTCTGCTTATAATAAGCAATTGGTGTCGTTGTTTATTGGGCTTACTTTCTAATTTTTTAAACCAGTGGTTCCCAAATCTTTTCATATCAAGGACCCCAGATTAACAGATTTGTCCACAGTCGCAGACCCCCATCTGAAAATATGTGGTGCCAGGGACCGCCACACAGATTTGTGTTGTTAAAATGTTTCAAAAATATTCAAATTATTTTCGTTTTTTCTTTCCTCTATATTTTTTAAATAGCAAATATACAAGCTCACAATGTGTCACAATGTGACACATTGTGAGCTTGCTGATCTGCTATTTTCAAATGTAAATGTAAAGTAGTAAAACTGAACCTAGTTAATTCTATTGGGCTTATTATTCATAGACCTGGCCGCTTGTCTCTGGCAATATCTGGCAACAGACAATTCCCTGTCACTTTCTTGGGATCTCTTGTTCTTCGACTTGGGAGGAAGTGAAAAGATGTTTAAAAATGCTCCAGCGCCCTCTGTAAAAGGAAAATGGCATTCTCCATAGAATGGCCAGGAATATCGTGAATATACATCAAAATGTGCAGCTCGGCCGGGAATGGTGTGCTATTACTTTTCTTTCCGATAATGCCCCACCCCCTCTGCCTTCCTATTGGCTGGGCTTTAAACAGCCATGTCTCCACTTCCCAACACGTTACTGGTCTCAAACTCGGTGGGTGGTCCCACAGTCCCAACGGCTAACCACTAATGCTAATGCTAATGTTAAAAAATGCAAATGCTAGCACATGCTAATGCTAATACATGCTAATGCTAACACATGTTAATAACAATGCTATGCAAATGCTAATGCTAAAAAATGCTACTGCTAACAAATGCTAATGTTAACAGATGCTGATGCAAAGAAATGCTAATGCTAACAGATGCAAATGACGCTAATGCTAATGATAACATATGCTAATGCTAACAATATGGAAACACATGTTAATGCTGACAAATGCTAATGCTAACATATGCATAGGCTAACAAATGTTAATGCTAACACATGCCAATGCTAATTCTAACACATGCTAATGTTAACAAATGTTAATGCTAATGTAAACAAATGCTAATGCTAACAAATGCCTAATGTTTAAAGGAAAAAAATCAATGATAATGATAAACATGCTGATGTAAAAAAATCTAATGATGTTAATGTTAATGCAAAATGCTAATGCTAACACCAACTGCTATACAACATAAAACATTCTAATAATGATGTTATTGTTAATGCAAAATGCTAATGCTAACACCAACTGCTACACAACGTTGCCAGTGTTACCAGCTGTACAAGTACTTTGTTACTGTACTTAAGTGCAAATTATATTTTTTCAACCCTGAACTTTTACTTTTACTCCGTTACATTTAAAAGGAAAAAATCATACTTTTACTCCACTACATTCAAATTGGACACCTCGTTACTCGCTACAAATAAAAAATCTTAATATCATAGCAGTCTGTCTCATACTGTATCATCTCTTCTCGCTGTGAGCCGGCGCTGCGGTGCAAGACACCGCAGCGCAGCGACGGCTCACAGGGAAGCTACATGGAAACTGGTGAACCATCTTGTGCGGTGACTCTAGGGGTCACTCTCCGAACACGGTGATCATTGTTTGTTTTGACACAAATACTGTCACAAATAAAAGTAAGGTCACCATCTTGTGTATAACACAGGAGGAGAATGAGAGAACTGCACATCTTCCATCCAAACGACCACAACACAGAAATGTCTTGGCTTTTCTTTCAAGGATTAGGATTTTTTTTCTCTCTCTCTCTCTTCGCTCTCTTGCTGTTCCCTCTGAGGACAGGCGTGCATGCATGAGTCAAACTCTTCACGTTGTTTTTGGGACGGCAGTAAGTTGTCATCGTGTGCGGTGCAGAACTCATGGTTAAAAAGAACAGATCTGCAAGCTATAGCATCCTGTTAGTTAGATCTGTTCTTTTTAAGCATGCGCCAATGCATATAAAGTATGGCTCACACGCTGGATGTTACCTCATTACTTGTGTGATCCAGGTTGAATCCAGTCGATTTGAAGAAATAATAATCCAGCGTTTACTTTGAGGTGACAATAAGAAAGCACTGCAGGCCTAAATTTTCATTCACAATTAACTTCTTGTCTGAAGATCCATTCCATAGCCTATTGTGTAATTTTATAGCCTAGTTTCAACTATAGGGAGCTGCTTGACTATTTTCAGAAAAGCGCAGACTGGAGTGAGAGCTTAATAGTCCAGTAATTTTAGGCCAAAATTAGGCTTAACCTAAAACAAATTGCAATAGTAGCAAACTCAACTGATTTTGTATCCTCAATATGTCCTTAGTGAGAGAAAAAAAGTCCCAAGGAATCCCATCAGGGCAAAGTTTTGAAAACGACCTACCTACCTTCACTTACACTACAATATAAAGGAAAATATGACTCCCAAAAAATATGCTTTAAGTTGGATGTGAGGGGTCAAACTAGGGGTTTTTAATTATTCTGAATCCATTGCAAGCATTTGTTTTGCACGAAAAACATTCCTTGGGCAAAAAACGGCCACTCAAAACGATGGTTTATTGATGAGTCATCAATTTTCAGTCTTTTGGGGTCCGTTTTTAGCCTAAGGAATGTTTTTTTTTTCATGCAAAACAAATGCTTGCAACGGCCTGTTGTTCAGGCCGTTGTTCAGAATAATTAAAAACCCCTAGTTTGACCCCTCACATCCCACTTAAAGCAGATTGTTTTCGAGTCATATTTTCCTTTATAGTGTAGTGTATAGTAAGTGAAGGTAGGTAGGTCGTTTTCAAAACTTTGCCCCGATGGGATCCTTGGGACTTTTTTTCCCTCACTAAGGACATAATGAGGATACAGAATCAGTTGAGTTTGCTACTATTGCAATTTGTTTTAGGTTTTTTCATATAATGACTGGACTATAATTGAAACTAGAAAATAACATTTCTAAGAAATTTTAAGTGTGCCTGCAGCTCGCTAAGTCTGTGCAACCTTGTGTAGCGGTTGGTGTTTTGAGAGGGTCGTTCCCCCTGAAAAACACGTTTTGGCATGAAACGGTTACATTTTGCGCGTTTGTGGTGCCCCCTATGGGTCGAAGTGGAAATGCTTTTGGGTATATGTTCAGTATAGCGCACTCCACTTGTGGTTAAAAGTTCGTGTTGACTGGATGTTTCGTTTGTGATTTATGGCTACTTCTTACAAAACGGGCTCCTCCCGCTAACTTTGGAATCCTGTTACGGAAGAACGGTATGGACTATCAAAATATCGTTTAAATATGTTTATCGCATGAGTCCATAGATCGTGTGTATCGATTTTTGTGACATTTGGAGAAAATATGTAGGAAAAGGAGCAAAAAGTGTGTTTTGAAGAAAATTCAAAATGGCGGAAAATCTATCCTGACGCAAATGGGCGTGGCCTATATGAGGAGATGCGTCATGACCCAAGGAATCCAGGGAAAACGGAATTTTAATTTTCCGACCCACGGTTCAAGAGTTACAGGCCGAAAGGTAAAGTGGACTGTTATAGCGCCACCATGAGGCCAACTATTTAATCCTTGATATCATTATAAATCTCCTCTCCAAGTTTTGAAACTGTAGCCCCTATGGTTTGCGAGAAAAAAATATTGAATGTGAGTTTTTGCGATTCCCATTATAAGTCAATGGGTAAAATTAATTCACTAATAAATTAATATCAATTAAACGATACAACTTTTCTCTTAGAAAAGTAATAGCACACCATTCCCGGCCGAGCCGCACGTTTTGATGTATATATTGCGGTGGTGGCGTAAATCGTGCGGCAGTTATTACGGCTCCAAATTTGCAAGAACGTTACTTAATTAATTACTTAAAGGGATATAACACTTTCAAACAAGTTTGCAGATATAGTCCTTCTAATGCGTGAGCAGGCCGTCATTTTTCGATAACTTGTTTTATATGTTCAAGTTCTGACGTTTTAATCAAGGGACTATTTTTCTGTAGCGCAACAGTACGTAGTAGTGTGGTTTCCGGTTTCCGGAATTCAAGTCCGCCGCCCGCGAAGAAGAAACAACGACAACACAACAAGAAGACAATATGCGTTGCCTTGTGCCTACTTGCACTAACGTCGAGTGTAAACTTGCTGTCAAATCACATTTCCACAACTTCCCACGCAATGCAGCGTTGTGCCAGATATGGCTAGATGCTCTTGGACTCGCAGACACCATAACATACACAAACATTTCCAAGAAAAGACAAAAGATATGCAGCGACCACTTCCAGGCCACGGACTACACCGCTGGTCCGCCTGGTCGTCTCAAACCTGGAGCTGTGCCCAGCTTGTTGCCGTCGGTGGTACCACTCGAGGTAGGATATCTGTTTTGTGATAATGGCAACAGACAGCGTTGCAGGCTGTTGTATGTGTATGCCACCACCATCCATCAGTTTGACCCACTATCACTAGCTTGTTGATTCATTGTTATCCACGCTACACTGTACAGTGACGTTTTATTATGGAGTCGAAATAAGGCATAACTTTATTACCAATGATGACTGACTTTTAGCCTATACCTCCCTTTCCAGCCAAGTCTGTAACGTTGTCTGCCAGTGCCTTGTAAGTGCTGTGTTGCCTAAATATCAGTGATGGAAAAAGTACTCACAAACGTTACTTGAGTAAGAGTATTGAATACTTTCTGTAATAAAGAAATACTCTGTTACAAGTTAGTCTGGGAGTACTCACAAACGTTACTTGAGTAAGAGTATTGAATACTGTTATATAGAAATACTGTTACAAGTTAGTCTGGGATTCAAAATGTACTTGAGTAAAAGTATGAAAGTATTAGAATCAAAAGGTAGGCTACTTGAATTAACAAATGTAAAAGTTCAAAATGTTTGAAAATAGCAGATCTACAAGCTCACAACGTGTAGAGATGAGACATGGTGTGAGCTTGTAGATCGGCTGTTTTCAAATAGCCATATAAAATAAGGGATAAAATGTATGTTTTTTTATATATATATTCTGATTATATCTTCAAAGTCAAATAATAGGGAATTGGAAATACTCAAGTATAATTTTGAGTTACTTTACACCACTGCTAAATATTGAAATGCAGTTGATATCAAGTCCTGAATATGTATGTATGTTCTACTTTTTACAGACACTGGCTCGATCACATATGTCAACACTGCGTGTCAAACTGAGCAGTCCACCAAAACACCATGACTCAGTTATGACCAGTCAAGGAGCTGTCTCAACTTCAGGGTTTTACATTGCCACAAACCCAGCTGTAGACCGACAGTCATATCAAAAGGTAAGATTGCCAAAAGATATTCACTACTTGGTTATTGTCAGATCAACATACTGTTAGTCATTTTCTGTAGTGCTGTGCTCTTGTTGCCTGGCTCCAGCCAATAGACCCGCCCACTCTCTGAGTGGACAAGCTCCAGCGTAGAGTCTGAAATCAGGCTAGTGCTCTTGGTTTGCTACCAACATTCAGAGCACAAATTAGTCTGTGCACAAGAAGAAATAAATACAAAATAACAATAGGAATGATGGATAACTAACAAGGTAACTCTGTGTGTGTGTGTGTGTGTGTGTGTGTGTGTGTGTGTGTGTGTGTGTGTGTGTGTGTGTGTGTGTGTGTGTGTGTGTGTGTGTGTGTGATCTTACACTTTCTGCATTCAGAGTTGAGTTGATTCAATCAGAGTATTAAAAAAATCACATGATTTTCTAAAATAGCTATAGACCAGGGGTCTTCAACAGGGGGTCCGGGACCCCTAGGGGGTCCTCAGAGTCACTACAGGGGGTCCTTCAAATCTTTGTGTGATAGAAACCTTTTTTTCTCCTTTTTATATGAACCACTTACTTGAACCCTAGCGTCCATATTTCGGAGAATTTCCAAAAATAGCAGATCTACAAGCTCACAACGCCTCGCAGTGCGAGGCGTTGTGAGCTTGTTGATCGTCTATTTTCGGCAAAGAGCTTTGGTGTAGAGGGAGAAAAGAGCAGACTAAGTACAGAGGGAAAAGTCAAGTTTTTTAAGTATTGACGGTTCAAGTGGTTAAATATCTGAAAACACAAATTGACATGAATCCAAAATACACTGACGATTGTGCTGTCAAACAATGAAACTATATGGAATCTATTAAAAGGTTGTGGGGGTCCCTGCTTCATCCACCCGATCCACATTGAATCACTGCATTGCGTGCAAAGGAATTACCTAAAAATCAGCTCATGGTATGGGGCGGAATTGTACAACTCGAGCAATTCTTGATTCTGGAATTACTCGGAATTACTGAAAATCTCCATTGAATGGCAAGGCAGCTTCTATTGGCTGTTCTCTCGGCCACCACGCCCACCTCTTTCGGGGGCAGAGACTCCGTGAGCGGTCCTGGACGTTACTATGGCAACATGGGCTAGGTCACGTGACCGTTTCATATCGTTGTGGTTTTGGCATTTATATGCATTTTGATAACATTTATAGCGTTATTTTTATCATGTCTTTTTATTTTATTTTCTCACAGTGATTTCATGTGCTTTTGTGTGCCTTTATTCATCTATTCATTTATTCATTCATGTTTTATTTATTTATTGCCAAATAAAATGAGATGTCCATGATGGCCATCGTGTTTAATGACTAATTATTTGATGTTATTTATAGTGTAATATGGGCCATCACGTTTATTTATTATTAAAATCCATTATTAAAATGTTCCGGTCAGACCGGATGTTTTGTTGCTAAGGCGGAAGTTGCGTCACTGCTTCAGGTTACAGTACAGACTGCAGTCTCCGGCGAAATATAAACCCATATTTTGACATTAAAAGATTATTTGCCTATCAGCTATCAAACCATCACGTCACGAGAAAGGGCATCTTTCGATCCTACGGTAAGTGTGTTTTGCCTTCTGTTGTAAAGGGACAACGTTATTTTAGACGTGAAGCCAATGTTTTGTTACCCTATGGTTAGCTTAATGCTAGCTGCTGTAAACCTCATAATGTTAGGTTCCAGTGTTAGCTGGCGATCTAATCTGGTTAACTATACGTGGATAACACACGTCTTATCGATTAAAGGAAATAATAAGCTGATGTATTATTCATAAAATGAGCACTTAATCTAGGTTTATAGGCTATATAGGCTAACTCTTAAAGGAATACTGGTCAAACATACTTTTGAACTGTGGTTTTCAATCAGTGGTCCACGGGGGGTTCCAGGTGGTCCCCATGCAGCTAAATGGTGGAGAGTTGGTAACCAAATGAAACCCTATAACTCTTGAGTGTAAAATGAATCCAAATAGTGTAAAATTAAACCAAATGGATCCTTATGGGTCTATTTGATTTCATTTTACTCTCTCAAGAGTAAAATGATCTACTAAAAGGTCTAGTCTACACAAGTCAGGGTGGTGGTCCCTGCCTGGTTTATAATAAGTCGAAACCCCCTTCTTTAGAACATTAAAATAATGTGTTTTACTGACTTAGCTCACATTACCCAAATACAAATTTAAATGCAAAACCATCAATGCTATAATTGGTGGCTCTGTTTTCTGTTGAATGCTTGCTTTTTTATGTTGTCACAGATGTCACAAAGATTCCCACCGGAGACCACTGCCATCCTTCGCTCGTTCTTCGAGAAGGGGATGAGGACAAAGAGGTCAACAGAGCTTATAAAAGAAGCTGCTGTGGCCTCTGGACTTTCAGAGACAACTGTTAAGGTAAATGGTAAATGGTGCATTTATATAGCGCTTTTAATCCAAAGCGCTTTACATAGATTGTGCATTACATTCACCCATTCACACACACATTCATACACCGGTGGCGGAGGAAGCCATGCAAGGCACCAACCTACTCACCGGAGGCAATTAGGGGTTCAGAGTCTTGCCCAAGGACCCTTCGACATTAACTCAGGGGGAGCCCGGATTTGAACTGGGAACCCTTCGGGATTTATACCCTTCGTGCTCTAATACCAGTTTCTCTACCCCTGAGCTATGCCGCCCCTAGGTACTGTAAGGTACTGTAACAATGTAAATTTGCTGTGTGTGTGTGTGGGGGGGGGGGGGGGGGGGGCATCTTGAGAGCTTTACATATAGCCATAAACTTTGCTTTTTCAACTCTAGACCTGGGTGGGAAACCAATTGAGGAACCGAAAGGTTCCTCAAGGCGCGACGTCCCGACTGAAGGACCTGTCTGGATACAACGTGTTCTGTAGTGACCACATGAAACAAGGTATATTCTATCATGTTATGTAAGTTATATATGTGATTTTGCGTTCCAAAAAGAAAACATGCTCATAAGAACTCATTGGTAATCAACAGGGGTGTACTCACTTATTGATTCACTTTATTCTTCACAAATGCTACGTGAAGCTTACAAAGTCTCAAAGTCACATATAGGAGCAGTTAGCACTGCTCAGATATAAGTTGGCACTGCTCACTTCACACAAAGGTGTGATTTTTTAATATGTTTTTGAATTAGATCCATAGGACCCCAATGTAAAAAGGATGGAAGGACTTTTGGGGTGTTTGTCTATACACACACTCTTTTTTCATTTACAATTTATGATTTGGGCATTTAGCAGAAGCTCCTAATCCATTGCTTACAATAACAAAGGAGATGACACAAAGTAATACTTGAAATGCATAGGAATAGTAGACTAAAAACATAAGTATACCCTTATTTAGCTCCTTTCCTTAGTTTGTCTGTCTACAGGCCAGGGTGATAATAATGCTGCATGCATGATACTTTTTTCTTTAGGGGGCATTGAACTAGCTGGGGCTGCTTGGACAGCCTTGAGAGCAGAGGAGAGAGAGGCGTACAAGGAGAGAGCGAGAGAAGAGAGTTTGGGTGGCGGCAGCGAGGAGAGCAAGCTGCTGCGGAGAAAGAGGCTTCTCAGGCAGCTGAAAGGCCAGGTTGGATTTAATGGTTCAACCGATTTACTGTGAATCAAATCATAGTAAAGCGGTTGAATGGTTAAGGTATTTGGCATGCGTTCAGCTGGCCTCCTGTTCTGAAGTTCTGATGTTCCGGTTTCCCCATGTTCCCGGGGTGTTCTTGAGGCGTTCCAATGTTCCGCTGCTCTTTCGGTAACAGTTTTAATAATTTGTTTGTGCATGTTTATTTCCTATTGATATTATTAAACAATACGAAATAAACACGGTAGCCAAAGGTCCATAGCCAGAAGGACGGTTGTACTAATCTATTTAACCAAATTCTGAGATTTGCTTAGAAATGAGTTTTACTGAATTGGAAAGAGTAACATTTTATCCATTTGTGTGATCAAAATATCTTAGGTGGACCTATAAGCAAGGTGTCTATGACAACTTGGAGCCCCTCAACATAATACAAAGACTGTTACAGCAGAGAATGCTGCTTACTTTTTTCATGAAATTTGAAACATAACCATATACATTAATGGATTTTTTGTGGTGTGACAAATGAAAACACCTTTGTTGTTCTGACATCTTTAGAACTTAAAGCCTTTTAAGCTATTTAAAGTGACAATCCCTTTTGAAACGTCCTTCTGGGTAACAGGATCTAGACAGTTTTATGTTTTGGTGTCATTTTGAAATGGTCTTCACAATCTTACACTTAAATGCTAACACTTTTCAGTCTAAGACTATTATTTATCACAAAATGGACATAGAATAAGTAATCAACTATTGTTGTCTGTGGGTCCCTAATGGCATATTTGCAGAAACTACAGGTTTGCACTCATGGTGAGTGCAAATCTCAGTATTCTTCTTTTCAGTTCCATAAAGTTAATACGGACTGTGGGACACACAATGGTTTGGTGTGGTTGATCCCTAAAGAACACATCTATGGCTGAAAATGTTAACATGTTTTGCCAGAATAATAAAACCCCAGATTTCTTTAGTTCTTTATTCTTAACTAAAGCCACCCTCATGCGGCATGTGGCAACTGTCTAAATGAAATGACAAACAATTAACTACCACTACCAGTCACTAATACAAATGCTTCTTTTATTGTTCTTTTCTTTTTTCTCCAAATGTGTGTGAATAGGTGGAACTGCTTGAGAAAGAGGGGATGCATGTGGGGGTCATGGTTAGTGACCCATCTACAGACACCCGTGAAGTGATCTGCTCCAAAAGTGTGGCGAATTTCATGGACAAACCCATGATTGACTTCATGGACTACCTGAAGTTACCTGAAGGTAATGCTATCCTTACGAAGTTACGAGTATCGTATTGAATTAAGGAAACAGGGTGCCACAGGGTGCCACAGGGTGTACAGGGTGTAATTTATTATTTCTTATAGGGGAAAAGCCGAAATCAGCTGGAGTGGAGAAAAGCGACCTATTGAAAAAGGTTCGGGTCCTTTTCAACAAAAAATATGGTATGTTTGTCATTTACGGTATAGATTCGACATTGCACCAAAATATGTATCTTTAGTAGTATCTTTAAGGGCCGTTTATAGTTACGTATGCTTGATTTTGGGTGAGAGAGTACGTACGGGAGATCCGTCGACATGCATAGTTCCTCTCTACGTTATTTAAGTGCCGACCCACTCTCCGCTCCAATTCTGCTCCCGTTGGGGCCGCACGACACGTGTAAACCGAAGCATTTTAGCCAAAATATGTAGAACCACAGAATTTCTTGACCCGACGACTGACATGATGTTTGGTAACAGTCTGGACTGGTTCTGCAGCTGCTGTCTTTCAGCAACATTATTGCGGTAAATGCAACTCCGCGAGGGTACAGATTTAACCACCCGGACTGAGTAATAATAAGAAAACACAGTGCACTGCACCCTCTCGCTGTTGGAGGAGAGGCGGTGTGAGTGTGTGTGCGCGCACGGTTGTGTGTATGTTTTCTCATGCCAATAAAGTCGTTTAGCCTGTGAGAAGTCGAGACGTCCTCTTCACCAGTGGTTGCAATGACGTTCCCTTTTCCTGTTTCTTGCTAAATTATATTTCTTGTTGGGACACCGCTGTCATAAGTAATTTTCCTCACTACTGCCACGGCTGACCAATGTTCCCCACGGGTAGTTCAAGCGTACGTAAGTTTTTATCGGTTTTAATCCGTCGGGTTAAGTGTTGTCCGTAAGGTTACGTACAGCGACAATTATGTACGGACCTACGGAGCAACCTCCGTCTCCCCCTCTGTTTCTTGTGTATTCCTGCGGTCCTTATGTACTACTATGCATGGTACTTTAGATGGTAATGGTATCCTGATCCCCCCCCCCCCATCATAATTTTGATAATGCTTATTGTAAGTCTATCTGGATGAAGAGTGCCTGCTAAATACCTAAATAGTCATTGTAAATTTTATGTCTGTCTATTTAAAAACTTAAAAACACAGCATGTATAGTACTTAGTGATTTCTTTACATTTGTTTTGCCCTAAAATGCCACAGATTTAATTAGGGGTTGAAGAATGTTCCAAAGAGAAGCTTGGTCAAAATAGATAATGGTAAACAACGAACAAAAAAATATAGATCAAGGAATCCAGTCAGCAGACAATGCCATCCTCAACATAAATATTTTGCTGTGTTCTTGTTCTTAGAACAAGCGGGAGGAAAGGGGCCCTTCCCATACAAGGCGGTGTTCAAGGACAAAAGGAACATTAGGGTTTCTGGCATCCCTCACCCCTTCAAGAGGCCCTCAGCCCATGGGGCTAAACAGCTCCAGGACATTCTGGACCACAGTGACCAAATCACTGTCCACATTGATGAAGGTGGGTAGTGACACATTACTGCACTAAGAGATGCCTAGTGTTGCCGTTTGCTCTGACTTCATGCCAGTGGGGCGGCCCAAAAAACAAATTCGAAATTCTGCTTTTGATTGCCTCAGCCAAACTCACTGGCCCCCATGTCTCTGTTCTGTATGAGGGACACACTGTTTTTCATTACACTGAAACATTGTGTTGATGTAACACAGAGTGTACACCCCATAAGGGTCCGATAAGACCCATGACTAGAAAGCAAACTAAGCGATAATACACCTAAAAAATGCCAACGCTTGGATATATCAGCCTGCCTGCTACTGTACAGTATTCCCTCCTGAGGTCTCATGTGGCTTAATTCAATTCAAACAGCATTAACATTGACACTGCAATCATAGTTGGGAGGTGGGTCGTGGGTGGGCCATTAGAACTGTGTCAATATTACCCTCAGTGTGCTAGTGTGTTAACTGCTAACAATGACTACCCTGGCTAGAGTTAGGCTCAGGGTTCTAGTCTCTCAAGAACAGAACACAGCTAACACTGAGTGGTCAAATTAATTTGACAATGCATTCCCAGCTTGGGCTAAAGCTAAACTTGGCTGCATTACCTGAGAGATTCACTCTTAGCTGGCACAGTCGTCCTGATGGGTGGTGTGTTCAGGTTTAAATTCTAGGGTTGAGGTTATGATTTGACATAGTGTTTGTGAGGTTAGGGTTAACGTTGACAACTGGCTGCAACAGCACTCAACCATGAAATCCTTTATCCTTTGCATCCAGTTTTAAAGGAACAGGATATTATCTTCCATCTGAGTAATTAATGTGAAGTAACTGTTCTTTTACTAGAGTGCTGTTTACTCTACCCACCAGTAAAAATGAGCAGTGATTGGTCTAACCGATTGGTCTAAGCAAATTAGCAGTCTCTCTACTGTATTGATGACATGTTTTTTTTTTCTTCTTCTTCTTTTTCTTCTCCTTTTTACCTATTCTCGAAGATGCACCAGAGGAGCTTGGACAAAGTGAGGTAAGCATTAGCTGTTCTAAATATGAATGTGTCAATATAGGGATTTTGTGTGTGTATTTATGTTAACATTTAAATCTGTTCATTCTCCTAGGACTTTGCAAATGTAACATTTAACCATGATTAAGGGTGCTTTTCATTTTCATACATTGTGAAACACACACAGGAACCCAGTGGAGGGTGAGAAAGAAAAAGAAGTCACACAGTCTCTCTCGCTAAGCCTCTAATCATTCATTAAAGATACAATTTGAACAAACACATTCAGACCTTCGAAGCCATATGTGGAAAGTACTTATTTTAACTATCAAGTGGAAGATTCTGTCTGAATATCAGGCTAGTGAATATAGGAACCCCTTGAGCCCCCCTGGGAAAATGAGAAAATGTAGACTAGAGCTGAAGAGACATCTCTTGCACTTGAAATTAATTCCAGTTCATTTTCTCAGGTATTTGGTAGTTGATAACCTAATCAGGGTGGGACTTAAGAGGTGGGTAGGGGGAATGGCTCAGTTTGTGTGGTATCGGTCATCCATCTGGCCCACCATAATAAAAAGCGCAACAGAAAAAAAGCTTCGTTTGTTTCAGCATTGTGGTCCTTAGGATGAGGTGTGCATGAGGTCATGTAGGGTAGTGCTGTTGAGTTCATGAACGTATAGTCTTTCAGGGAGTGGGTCAGGGTTCAACTTCCAATCAGACTCGCAAAACTAGGATAGAGCAGACTGGAAAACCTGCACACATGGTGTGCTCTAATGCTGTAATGGACTGCTACACATGCAAGCCTTTCCCCTAAACATGTGAGGTTGGTCAGTGTACTTTCCTAGAGAATGTGTTTTTAACACACTACTGTGCTGCTCATGTCTTTTTATTCCAGGACAGTGACGAGGACATTGGCCAGAACATTTTGGATTTACGTACGCCTCAGCAGACTGTACAGGTGTGTGTGTGTGCGTGCGTGCGTGTGTGTAGGGGGGGCGGGTTGTGAGAGAGAATGAGAGAATGGTGCTCTTCCTAACACAAATTGTGTGCCCACAGGCCACTCAATCAACCGGCCTGTGGGGATCTGCATCAACTGGCCCTCTCCAAAATGCACAGGTCAGTCATAAATTAGGTTGTGTGTGTCTGTCTCTCTTGACCAGTGGTAGCCAACCATTCGAATATGATCGACATGTTAATTGTAAAAGCCGTCCACAGTCAATCCCAATACACATTTATTTGTGTGGCCATTCATTTCAATGAGAGCCCGCCCAGTCTATTTGTTGAAGTCGTCCTGTGAGCCTCTGTAAAAATGTGCATTAATAGTCTTTCAAATTATTGAAAGTGGACTGACCCAGACTAGTAGAAGCCCAAGTTGTTGGGTGCACACACCTGTGTGAGTCTGTGCCTGACTGTACACTGTACTCAGAGTCAGTCTGTGAGCAACATGCCAACAGTATCACTAACCGAACAAGGCTTTATTAAGCCTAATTTGTGCTCTATCGCACAACGGTGTTGTGTCGCTTGCTGAAAATACTTGTAGATAGATTTGTTTTACTTACTTCCCAATTCTTGAATGAGTGTCAAAAATAGTCATTGTTGACAAAACTGTCAACAATTCGGTGTCCAAGTGAACAAACTGACATCAGAATTTGAGAAGGTAAGACATGAGTAGTTGGTTTTGTATCAAAGCCTTTCCTCAGTACTGACACATAACAGCTGACAGTTCAAATGTAGCATGGATGTGTTTACATTACCTACAATGTTGAAACAGAGATTGTTGAGATTGATGTGGCATTGAAAAAAAAAACTGAAAATCAATCAGTTGGACAGAATATCTCAATGTGAATTTTCATTGATGTTATGCATTGAGTTACACATGTCCCTTGTGAGGATTTTCCAAAATGTTTGGCATTTTCATAAATGCTTTCCTAATCATTTTGCATTGATTAAACAGCTTTCTGTGTTTATTCTTACTTTAATTAGACTATCCTTTGTGTGGCTGTATGCACATACTGCCTGTCAGAAATAACAAAAGTAAATATGATAATATCTTAGTCATGCCTTAGTGTTTTTCGGAGCATCATTTATAGAGGTAGATCTCGGCTCACACATTGGAATAAACGCTTCTCACAGGCTTTAAAAGGTTGGTTACCACTGTTCTGGGTGGACGGATACTGACACTGCACCAAAAGCTGTGTGTGTGTGTGTGTGTGTGTGTGTGTGTGTGTGTGTGTGTGTGTGTGTGTGTGTGTGTGTGTGTGTGTGTGTGTGTGTGTGTGTGGGGCACGTGCGTGCGCATTAAGATGAATGTCTGATATCTGACAAAATAAACCTCATGGTTTCCAATTCGATGTAGCTAAACTAGCTATTGGCATGAGAAAACATGTTTTACACAGTCGGGGGGTTGCAGCATTATGGTTGTTTTCAAACTCATTGGGTGTATGTAATCTGTGGGAAGTATGTGTCTCTGATGTCTTTAGTTGGTCTAGAGGGCAGGTGTTTGGGAAGTGTAGCTCTGTTTCCACCACATTTTGTGTGCAGTGGGTGGGTGCATAGCCTGTCTTCCCTTGGGAGAGGATTCTGTCTGTGGCAGCTTTTCTCTATTGCAAGGCTGTGTTAACTGAGTCCTGTACCACTACTTTTGTCAAGACTTTTCTACTTTCTTACTATGTTTTGGGTCGGGTTGAGTGCTATGCTGTGCGCAGCTTTTCAGCCAATGTCTATTCTGTTTTAGTGCTAGATAGCATTCAATTTTGCTTTGGTATTGGGTTGTCTCTTCTGAGTAGAGGTACAGGTAGCACAGATTCCCTGAGTCCCTGGGCCTGTAGGTTTTATCTATGGTTGAGGGCTATGTTATAGAGTGTCTGTTGCTTTCTTTTAAGTGATTATAAAATTTAAGTACTCTCCTTTATTTTGATGAGTGGGTATTATCCCAATTCTTCCCTGTTAGCATTGTCAGTTTTTGTTGTTGGGTGTTAGATGGATTCGCATGAGTTTCGGTTTGGTGCTTATCCCATTTTTCAAGTTCTTGAGAAACCATTGAGGGAGATACGTTCTATGACTTAGTATAATATATTTTACCAGATTTTTATTGGGATGTTTAGCCGAACATTCCTTTAGATGCTTTAGAAACCCCTTCTTGGCTTTTCTCCCAGGTTGTTTGCAGCATTGTTGAATTTTCCATGTGCTACCGATGTTTACTTATTGTCAGGAATGCTGTAAAATGCATACATACATATTGAGTATAACTTCATTCAAAGAGCTCAAATTCCTTGTGTGCTCTCATAGGATCACCTTCCCTGGACAGCCAATGTCACTCCATCAACCAGCCTGTGGGGAACTGCACAAACTGGGCCTCTCAAAAGTGCACAGGTCAGTCATAAATTAGGTTCTCTCTCGATAGATATATACATACATACATGCGATGCGACTATAGTCTCTTGAGACAGACGTATGTCAATGATTTTATTTATATATACTGTGTGTAATGTACATGTTTGTAAAATACTTCTGTATTACAGGAAGCCCTCCCCTGCAGCACAATTAACCTGGATGCATGGCATGAAGTCCGTTCAATTCAGCATCACTAGGATGGAAGCTGACACCATGGACCCTGAGACGCTCCTCTAACAGTCGTCTTTACAGGGGGTGGAGGAAGTAGCCAGATTGTGAACGGCTAGTAGGAAGCTGGACACCATGTTGAAGAACTACTCCCACCCCCTCCGCCTTGAGATCTTCAGTTACTGGAGTAAAAGGAAGAAACAACCAATTCGCCTACCCAGAACGAAGTTGCGAGAGACTGGGACATTTATTTTTTTACTGGCTGCTCTCAAGCTATACAATGAGACCCACAACGGTCGCTTGACAAGGACAGAAGGACTACCTTCCTAACCTAGGACAACTGTAACCTTATTTAACTGGAACTATAGTTGTACTGACTCTGACCTCTAAGGACCTTCCCAGGGAGTGTTCTCATGTGTGCCTTGCTGTGTTTCTAGTTTTTCTTTGAGTTTTTCTTGCACTGACAAATGGACACTTATTATTATTATTATTATTTTGGCTCTGCACTATTAGGTTGTGTTAGTAGTATTGAGTATTTTGCTTGTGGTTGACATGGCGGTGAGATACTATCTAGCATTGACTGCTATGGACGCTTTTGTTTGGCAGTAATGGATGTTTCACTTATGAGCAGTGACTTTTTGACACTTTATGTATATTCTTTGTTCCCTTACTTGATGTACGTTGCTCTTTACTGTTGTTTGGCAGTACTGAATGTTTCACTTATGAGCAGTGACTGTTTTTGACACTTTATGTTTATATTCTTTGTTCCCTTACTTGATGTACATTGCTCTTTACTGTCTGTACACTGTTCAATTATTTTCTTTTCATAATTCTGTAAATATCTTTTCATAATTCTGTAAATATCCTTAAACTGCTGAGCTGCCTCCGGGTGACTGATTTCCCCCCTTGTGATGATAAAGGTATCTATCACTGACCTGTGTCTGTCCATCTGTTTAGGGGGCCTTACGCTATGCTTGTACTGTGTAAATGTTATATACAGAGTATATGTTTTATGTTTTGCCATGTTGTTTTAAGCTCTGTGTGCACGTCAGTTACTATACTTATTATAGTACAATATGAGGAGATCTGTTTACAATTAGGAAAAGATTCAAATTCAGGTTAGGATAGACCTTTGGTTTTTCAACCAGTGGTCCTTGAGGTGATTCCAGGTGGTCCACCAGCTAAATGATGGAAATTTGGTAACCAAATGGCCCCTTTATATATATTTAACTTTTGAGAGTGTAAAATGAAACCAAATGGACCCTTAAAAATTGTTAAATATTTGCATTACTTAAGTTGCTTGAAGTCTACTATTAGAGAATGTAGTATACTTGTTATTTTGAACATTTGCCTGTTAACATAAATACAGCATGGAATTGTGGACAATCCAATAATAACATGATTGTCCAATAATAACATTTTCCCAAGTTTTGTGTTTGAGAGGCTAATTATCATCAATAGAGGAGGAAAAAATCCTAAAAAAGAGCCTTAGTTTTTGAGGTACCCCTACCCGGGGTAGAACAAAACGCGACATAGTTTTTTCATATCTTTAGGATGTCCCCTTCATGAAATGGATTGTCCCAAGTTTTACTTTGACTGCAAAAGTCATGAAATTGATCCATGAAGGGACTCATCACATAGGCAAAAAAACACCTATCCTGAAAGATGGAGTTCCAAGTCAATCCTTTGTCATTTTCTACCTGCAGGTTGTTTTTACCTCATACTTGCACAGATGGTCCACAGGTAGTGTCCTTACATCCCAGAACAATCAGAATGCAAAAATATGGTTCTGTTTTGAATCTGCAGCCTTTTATATAAGGACTTTCTATAGGCGGAAATTACATTTCTAAGGAATGTTCCCCTGTAAGTCTGGTGATAATCTTCTATAAGGGGTAGAACAAAACGCGACATAGTTTTTCATATCTTTAGGATGTCCCCTTCATGAAATGCACTGTCCCGAGTTTTACTTTTACTGCCAAAGTCATGAAATTGTTCCATGAAGGGACTCACCACATACTGTAGGCAAAAATCGCCTACCCTGAAAGATGGGGTTCCAATTCAATCCTTTGTCATTTTCTACCTGCAGGTTGCTTTTACCTCATACTTGCACAGATGGTCTACAAGTAGTGTCCTTACATCCCAGAACAATCAGAATGCAAAAATATGGTTCTGTTTTGAATCTGCAGCCTTTAATATAAGGACTTTCTATAGGCGGAAATGACATTCCTAAGGAAGAATCCCCTGTGATCCTGGAGATAATCTTCTATAAGGGGTAGTACAAACCCTGACAGTGTTTTTACTTGTCCTCTTCATGAAATGGATGGTCAGTAGTTTTACTTTTACTGCAGAAGTCATGAAATTGATCCATAAAGGTACCCACCATAAAAAAGCCTACCCTGAAAGATGGAGTTCCAAGTCAATCCTTTGTCATTTTCTACCTGCTGGTTGTTTCATCTCATATTGCACAGATGGTCTACAGGTAGTGTCCCTACATCCCAAGGGGGAGGCTCTCTCCATTCCGACATGTCGCCACTCCGAAATGGACTTCTTATTGTCGGAGTGGCGACACTCCCATGGGCCTAAGGTTTAGGGTTAGGGGTAGAGATAGGGTTAGTGTCGGAATGCAGACATGTCGGAAAGGAGACATGTCGGAGTGGAGAGATGCACCCATCCCAAGGCCTAATTCTCTTCACCTCAAAAGCAGCAAACATATTGTTCTATAAGCAGTCTATGGTATTCAGACTTAAATGCAGTACATTATATATGTAAGCCTATATTCAGTAGAATACACTACACTTTGTGCGCCATTCTTAATGCCAAATAATCAGCAGCCTTTTCTCATTTTCATTTATTTCTTTTTCAATCAACAACTATTTTGAGCAGTGTAAGGGAGACTGACCAATGTTTGATTATTTGGCATGCAGTAAGCCAAAGATTCTCAGATCCTGAAGTTCATGAATGTGCTTCGCCAGCTTGTTGAAAGCTGTATTATTGCTTATTCTGAACAGGCTGCTTGTTGCATTGCATCCAGTCAATGCGTGCCATGCTAGAAGACTCTCACACAAAGCCACTCCCAATGTATTTGTAATATCAGACATTGGGATGTATCGTTGTCTATCCCATGACCAGCATGCATGAAAATGGCAGCTATTCCAAGGAGTTGTTGACTGACATAGTAGGCGAGCAACACAAGTATATCCATAGTACTGTACATATAAATTAGGTCAGGGTCTGAGAACCATTGGCTTGACAGATAGTCTACCAGAGGCTTCAGGATGTTCAAGACAATATGCCCTCACTCTCTATGGCCTAAAAAAGAAGGCAAAGGGCCAGGTGTGTTCTAGTCTTGATGAGCTCCGTTGTATTCTTGCATCAACGACAGACATGCCAGTCTCACACCTGCCTCCCACTGAGGATATTTTTGAATGTTCAACAGGCTATGTACCAAACTGGTACAGTATATGGTGCCACAATCATGTCCCCAAACCCCTTTTGTGGAATCCAGTTGGGAAGGGTTGGATGCTAAAGGATACATCACTAAAGCCTGTCCTGTTCAAAAAATAGCCTGCACCAAGCAGTAAGAGACCTCACCCAACTCTACTGCTATGATAAGGATTGTTGCAGTCAAAGTAGTACGTGCCTCAATGTCTCTCTGTGGGATTGTGTTGTACATAATATTGCTCCTGTATTTACAGTACATTGCCTGTAAACTAAAATAAACAAGAAATGACACAATCCTTTTATACCAGCTTGTGCCTTGTGGACCAGCCTTGACTGTAGAGCATTGTAGTGGCCCTTGGTTGTAATCCACTGGGAACTGAATTCCTTCTTACCGTTTATATTATAATAATATATACCATCATACCATATTTATTACCATAACATAAATAGTAAGATTGAATTTAATTAATCCATTGACCAGCCATTGACCAATAGATACACAGCCGATTACGTCACGAACAAACTCCTGACAAAATTATGTCTGAATTTGGGAGATCACAGCTTTGTATCCATTGACCAGCTTTGCAAATTGGTCAGTCCCCCTCACACTCAAATTAGTTGTTGATATGAAAATATTGAAAAAGAAATAAACGAAATAAATTAAAATGAGAAAAAGCTGCTGTTTGATTATTTGGCATGCAGTAAGAATGGCACACATATATAGAAAAACTCCTGATTCACAATACAAGCAAGCATATTATGACATATTCTTCTGGTTTATTTTGGTTGTTGGTGTATTCCCTATTGACAATCTGAATGGAGTTTGTTAATTTGTATTGATAATGAGCACCTTATAGATCCTGCTTATTGACCCATGGGCTTTTA
The DNA here is from genome assembly GCF_963921795.1 of Nannobrachium achirus. Taxonomy (NCBI): domain Eukaryota; kingdom Metazoa; phylum Chordata; class Actinopteri; order Myctophiformes; family Myctophidae; genus Nannobrachium; species Nannobrachium achirus. Next base: position 60,342,101 of record NC_137822.1, read on the forward strand.
TCGAGCCCACTGTTGAGCGCTTTATAATATTTTGTGGGAAGATGTGAGATGTGAGATTCTGAACAGAACTGGTATCTTTTTGCATTGGCCAGTTGTTGTGAGTCTGAGTTTGTCTATGAGGATGAGAATTGACAAAAGTAAAAAATATTGTCATTTAATATCTTTAGAAAATCATTCATTAGTGTGCAGTAAGTGTTAAATGGCTATATATTATGAATAGTACTGTAACAATGTATTAATCGCCTCTTGTCTTGATTATTTAAACATGATGTCATGGGCCGCTATGCTTAATAACAAGCTTGATAAGCCCAAAGCTTATTGATACCGGGATATCAAGTTTGTAGTAGGCCCTTGTTTCCAGCTCCTTCCCTACCAGTAAGTGGAATGATTAACTTGTGGGGATATTTCTGCCCTTTCTTGGTAAATCACTTTTTTGGGATTTAAGGACGCTACCTGTAGACCATCTGTGCAAGAATGAGGTAAAAACAACCAGCAATAGAAAATTACAAAGGATTGACTTGGAACTCCATCTTTCAGGGTAGGCGTATTTTTTGCCTATGTGGTGAGTCCCTTCATGGATCAATTTCATGACTTTTGCAGTAAAAGCAAAACTACTGACCATCCATTTCATGAAGAGGACAAGTAAAAGTTATGAAAAAACTTTGTCATAGTTTGTACTACCCCTTATAGAAGGATTACAGGGGAATTTTCCTTAGGAATGTCATTTCCGCCTATAGAAGGTCCTTATATAAAAGGCAGCAGATTCAAAACAGAACCATATTTTTGCATTCTGATTGTTCTGGGATGTAAGGACACTACCTGTAGACCTTCTGTGCAAGTATGAGGTGAAAACAACCTGCAGGTAGAAAATGACAAAGGTTTGACTTGGAACTCCATCTTTCAGGATAGGCGTTTTTTTGCTTATGTGGTGAGTCCCTTCATGGATCAATTTCATGACTTTTGCAGTAAAAGCAAAACTCGGGACAATCCATTTCATGAAAGGGACATCCTAAAGATATGAAAAAACTATGTCGCGTTTTGTTCTACCCCGGGTAGGGGTATGGTCAACTTCTGGCCTATTTTTTCCTCTACTACAAATGGTGGTCTGTGGGTCAAATGCAGTATAAATCATCGTCCTGAAAAGGATTGAAATTCACTCTGCTAGACATATGATGTTCACAAAGACATTTCCATAAGATTGATTATGTGATGATATCATGAGATTCAATTTATTGTCCAAACATGGGCACACATCAGTAAGGTGGTACATTAAATACAGGTAAGTAAGAAAAAAATAGACATTAAATATAAGTATGGGTATTATAAGTAGGAGATAAATAAGAATACATACTTGTAAGACGCCTCGGGGTGACAAGCGGCCTCGCCCTAAAGGCCGAGGAAGCGCCATGTCTTGTACTATATATACTGTATGGAGACCCCTGGTACCCACTATGGAGATCCATGTACTGTATAAGGAGATATGCTGTGAGAGCCCAAACATGCTTACTCATATATTCTTTATGTGAAAGTCCTATGACATCTGACATACATACAATCCCCTTTTATGCCCATACATAGAGATCCCTGTCTGTAGAACCAGCCACACAGATATGGGCTGTCTTGGCCATTTGTCTTGCCCATATATGGATTCTGTTAGTGTGACCTCCGTATATGGGCATTCTCATATGAAGTCCTGCTAGATGGGCTTAATATTGATGACATCAAGGAACTCCATATATGGGTACGACATATAAGGTTACAACAGGGAACATGGGTAGGGGGGAGATGGAGAGGGGTTGTCGCTGGAGGGGAATGAGGAGTGGATCAGGATGACAGTGGAGGGGAAGAAGCTGTTCCTGAGTCTGCTGGTTAAATTAATTAAAAAGATATATGCTCAATTAAGTGTTGACATTTGCTCAATGAAGCTTTATTATGGAGAGTTAAAGCTGGCTCGCCTGGCTGTCCATCCATCTTCAACCGCTGCAACCGGAATCGGGTCGCGGGGGCTACAGTTCCAACTGAGACCTCCAGATTTCCTTATCCCGAGCAACTCCCTCAGGGAGTATACCGAGGCGTTCCCAAGCCAGTTTGGAGGTATAATCCCTCCATCTGGTCTTTGGTCTGCCACGGGGTCTCCTCCCAGTGGGACGTGCATCGAGGACCTTCCTAGGAAGGCGCTCGGGAGGCATCCGTACTAGATGCCCGAACCACCTAAGCTGACTCCTTTCCAAGTGTAGGAGCTGCGGTTCTACTCCAAGTCTCTCTCGGGTGACTGAGCTTCTCACCCTATCTCTAAGGGAGATACCAGCCACCCGTCTGAGGAAACCCATTTTGGCCACTTGCACCCGCGACCTTATACTTTCGTTCATGACCCACACTTCATGACCATAGGTGAGAATGAAGATTGCTCGGTAGACAGAGAGCTTTGCCTTCCGGCTCAACTCTTTTTTCTTCACCACAGTGCGATTTAGCGACTGCAAAACCGCCCCTGCTGCTCCGATTCTCCGGCTGATCTCCTTCTCCGTCTTCCCCTTTCTCTCATTCGTGAACAAGACCCCGAGATACTTAAACTCCTTCACCTGGAGTAAAGCCTCAATCCCTACTTGGAATGCACAATCCATCGGTTTCCTGCTGAGAACCATGGCCTCAGATTTAGAGATGCTGATCCTCATTCCGGCCGCTGGCTCAATATAGCACACATTGGGTGTAACAGCACAATTATTATCATTATTGTTGTTAGCTGACAATATAGCATTGTCAGCAGAACTAATGTGCAATGAGGCGAATATTGCAGTAAAAGTGGCATATACATCTTTGAAAGCAAACACATGGGTCCATGGCATTGGTCCTACTGCCCGCAGTGCCCGGCCGGTCCAGGCCGGTCATTAAACTGTTGTTGGCCCACTGGCTTGTCTCTCATCTGAATATCAGCCCACTACTCGCTAGCTTCCTTGACTACACCTGGATGGTCTACATACAACATCATTAGACTCTATACCAGAAGAATTATGAGACCTAAAATCACAGTAACTGTTCATCGGTTAGTATTTGGGGCCTCGCGGCACGTCCGGGTGGCTTCTCAAACTCCCTTTCCTGGGCTGAATCAGGGGCCCAACACGTCCCTGATACCTATATTTAAGTGGCACACTAGTCCTACCTATTCATATTTAATACAAATACTATGAATAATAATCTCTCATAAATCAATTGAGATTGATGATCTGGTGTTGTTTTAAAATGTGGTTTATTACACTATTATTACACATAATGTAAAATATCGACGTTTTGTAGCCTATAGGTCTGCTGGCATGCATCATGAACTACTTACATCGAAATCCTTTGGAAGACAGCTTCATTCATACATATGGATATAGCTAATTTACTGTCTCTTTGCACTGTGATAGCCTATACATATAAGTGGTTATCCCCTCTGAACCCAGGAAAGGTTTGTTATAAGCTTCAGGCATGAAATGTTGAAATTAATACTTGCTTGTAGTAGCAGAAAAACAAATTGGACTGCAATGCATAATACTAATACTGTATGAATATTGTAAATGGCTTGTGCTTTGAAATACTGACCTCAGAGTAAGTGCCTGCAGGACACAGCATGAGCTCTTAATTAAGCAAGGCCAAGGACATTGTCCCCACTAATTCCAATTTGAAAAAATGGTGAAGTAATGGTAGAATGTGTTGGGTTATTTGGATACAAATACACAATTTGAGTTGGAAATATTCATATTTCTATTTGTTGCTTTGACCAAATGACTAACTTTATGAGTAACTTGTCTAAGTAACTGTATATGTAATCATATTGGTAATAAGCAATATTACTGAGTTACTGCTATGTAATACATTAATTATGCTACTTTTCTAACAATTTAAACTCAACATTGCCTATGATCACCTACAGTTACAGTACTTATACAATGGATTGTTGCAGGCTATATTATAAGTAACTTATCAGTCATGTTTCATTCAAAACTGTCATGCACTAGGGTTACATGGCAAAAGAAGGGAGTCCACACATGATCAAACAATGTAAGAGTACATTTATTTTACTAAAAATAAAGGAATAATGCAATAAAAATACAAAATGGAGTGAGGTGTGAATAAGTCAGTAGTCAGTCGTGTATGCAGTGTGTGAATGTTTGGAGTGTGCTGTGTGTGTGTGTTGTATATAATGATGCAAAACTTAAATAAACAGTGTGAAACTTAAATAAACAGACTAGACCCACTCAGGCCAGGTGGAAACCAAGGAAAGAGGAAATACAGAGAGATGAGTTTACAGGAGAGGTCCTTAATATATACCCTCCGCTCTGGTCATCACCAAGGCTGCCAGCTAGCCAACAGTGAGGCAGAGGGGCAGGTCCGTCACAGTTGTACACAAGGAATGCAGACAGAGCTGCAGTGACCTGATTTATAGGGGTATTTTAAAACATTAATGCCAGGGATAGGAAGGCCATCAAACAATACTTTAGTCCAGGGGTCTTCAACGTTTTCAGGCCAAGGACCCCTTAGTTGAGAGAGAGATGAAGCAGGGACCCCCACAACCTTATCATAGATTCCATAGTTTCATCATTTGACAGCACAATCATTTTGGATTAGAGATGGACCGATTGCAAAATTCTTGGCCGATACCGATCCACCGGTTTTATGAAGGTCTGACCTGCCAAAACCGATTTTTACGATACCGATTAGCTAAGAACTAGAAAATAGGGTTGTTCCAATACCCTTTTTTCAGGCCAAGTAGGCCTACAAGACATACTTCAATTTGAGTACCAATAAGCTAGAAGAACACTAATGCCAAATAGTACAATATCCAAAATCACAGACAATATCCAGTCTAATATGACCGTCTGGACCTGGCAGGAGGAAAGCAGGTGACGCATGCTTTTTTTTCCCTTCTTTTTGGAGACTACATTGACACAGGATTATGGAATATATCCTTACATTGCAAAGGTAATCAGCACCATCTGTATTCTGTAGGCTGCCACTAAGTAGACTGGCTGCTACCTTCTAATGTTTACTTTAGTCACAGGACCAGAGCATCATGCTGTGCAGTGCCATAGACACAATCTGCATAAAACCGGTATTTATGTCGGTGACCGTCGGCCGGTTTGATATAATACCTGCCGATTTTTTATATTGGCCGATACCGATGTCAATCCCTATTTTGGATTCATGTCAATTTGTTTTCAGATATTTAACCACTTGAACCGTGATTACCTAATAAACTTGACCTTTCACTCTGTACTTAATCTGCTCTTTTGCCCCTCTACACAAAACCTCTTTGCCGAAAATAGTCGATCTACAAGCTCGCAGCACGAGGCGTTGTGAGCTTGTAGATCTGCTATTTTTGGCTAAAGTTCTCAGAATATGGACGCTAGGTTTCAAGTGGTGTATATAGAAAAGGAGAAAAAAAAGGTTTCTATCGGGGCGCCTGGTGGCCTAGTGGACCAGGCGCATACCATAGGCATTGCCATTTCGGCATCAATGCCTGTCGGCGTGGCCGGTTCGATTCCCGATCCGGGCGACCTTTGCCGCATGTCACTCCCTGTCTCTCCCCCATTTCCTGTCAGTCTAACAAAAAAAAATCACACAAATCACACAAAGATGTGTCTACATTACAAGAAAGACACCGGTGTCTACGATCTACATATTGACAAGACAGACAGAGGAAAAAGTGGTACATTCAACTGGGACATTAAGGCCACTGTGGCCACTGTGGCCATTGGTTTGAGGGGCACAACGACAGCCCTGGCCTCCATGAAATTCCTGCCCTGGTGGGGCTCAAACAAAAGTGAGTTCAGAGTGGCAAGAGTCTGAGAAATCAACAGTACCTATGCAGAGGCTTGTGACTGTTCTTCCTAAAGATAAGGACCAACATCAACACCAAAGAGTCACAGCCAAATGGGTGTGTGCTGTATGTCCAGGCTAGTCACAACTTCCTCCTCTTCATCGCCATCATCATAATCACTGTCATCATCACTGTCTTCCCACTCCTCATCTTCAACTATTTCCACATTGTCCGTCTGAAAAAGTTGCGACATGCCCTCACAGTTCTCTAGCTGGTGCTTAAAGTTCTTGACCTTTGCAGAGAGCGCCGACACTGCCCCGCGGTCAAAGCACGAGGAGCTTGGGTAGCTGAGGAGGGCTTCTTCTGCTCTTTCCAGCTCTTTGTTGAAGAAGGCCTTGGCTGTCATGAGGTCCTCTTTGATGATCTTCCTCTCCTCAGAGGCTCTATCGTTGAGAGAAACAAGCACAAATAGCCTCTGCTTGATGTAGAAGGCTGGATCATGACCTGTACTTTGCTGGCTCCACACAACAGCATCCACGTCAATTGCCATCTCAAAAGTCAAAGAAGGGAGGTTGGTGGATGGGATGGCTTGCTTCTTGATGTTGTACAGCTTTACAGAAGCTCTAATTTTACTGTTGAGCTTGGTGATCTGACGTGCAAGTCTTGCAGCAATTGCTTGTCCCTCTGTGAATAATAAAAAAAGAAAGGTTCAAAAGAAAATTCTAGAATGAACCAAGAATGCACATTAGTTGAGAAAGTAGAACTAAACTCTATTGATGATGCTTGGCTATATTAGGTGTTTATGAAGTTATTACTATGTGATTTGAACAAAAACAAATTTTATAACTAATCTGAATGGTAGTGTATGTTACAATTATAACAATTAGGATGATTGTGTTTTGTTTTCCTGCTCTTCTATTGACAATTAGATCGTGTCAAAGGTCATGTCTCTCGTTGGCACGAATTGTGATCCCATGAGCAAGCAGGCAGGCTCTATTAGCTCAATGATAAACATTTCAGGACTTTCACAGAAAACCGGGTTCAAATCCGGGGTAGGAGGATAGTTACAAAGTGCTGCTTAAATAGATGACTACAAATAAAATCACTCCCATACAAAGTTTGGCGAGTTTATACTGTCAAACATCTATCCCCAAAAATTGTATCTTTAGTAACTATTTTAGAGCATTCATTCTTTCTTTTTGAGCATTTATCCTTCTCACAAAATGCATCCATATTTGGACAATCAGTAATATGTGAATCATCTCACCTGCATATTTCCTGATCAGGCCACACATGAATCTGCGCTCCACAGTGAGATTAAAGATGTTCTTTAACATCTCCTTTGCGCGCTTCTCCATGGCAGAAGAGAGGAACATCTGTGCCTGAGGAGAAGTGAGCGACCACCTCTGCTCAACATGATGCTTCTTTTCAAGAGCACAGATCTTTTTCTGAGCCCTGACAGATAGACAAGACAGATAGACAGACAATGTTAATAAAAATTAGCATAGATTTAGGCTTGGTAGTACGCAAACAATGTAAATATCAAAATATGTTCCAAAGATGCACACTTCCAAATATGTCACCTTGAAAAGAGATTTATTAACAGGATGAGCATAACTTAATTTAAAATGAAATTATAACACACTCTAAAATGCCTGTGTACTTCTCTAAGCCATGTTAAAATCTGTAACACATTGAGCAATGCCAGTATTCCAGTCTCCTACACAATTGATTACTTTAATTTGTTTTGATATTATGACACCTACTTCTCAGTTCTTGAGACGGCATCCACAACTTGTGCTCCTCCTTGAGATGTTTCAAGTTGTGATCTAAGAAAAAGAAGAAGGAAAGGGGGAGGACGGGGTTGGGGTTAGCATAGGTTCACTGCTTGGAGACAAAATCGTTAAGCAATGCTGCATATTGATAAGTTAGTTAACAAAACTAAAAAAACTAGAAAGGTGCAAGGTTGCAAGTGTGGTTGCTTCTTGTGATACATTTTAGCAGGGTTTATATAGTGAAGATGCTGGTGTCACGTCATGTCATTACACATGTCATAATGATGGTATAATGGAAAACCCATCGAATGAGACTCTTGACATCACACATGGCATCAGCGTGGTGTTAAAAGGGTGTTAAGAATAAACAATAGTGTACTTGCGGCAACCACACTAATGACTCTTTCAGCTTTTCCCTTCAGGGGTCACCACAGCGAATCATCCGTCTCCATCTCACCTGGTCCTCTACCTCCTCTCCTCTCGCACCAACTACCTTAATTTCCTCTTTCACGACATCCATAAATCTCCTCTTTGGTCTTCCTCTAGGCCTCCTGCCTGGCAGTTCCAACCTCAGCATCCTTCTACCAGTATACTCACTATCCATCCTCTGTACATGTCCAAACCATCTCAAATTTATCTCTGAAACATCTAATGTTCGCTGTCCCTCTGATGTTCTAATTTCTTACCCTATTCCTGTCTAACCTCATTTATTAGTTTGTCCATCACCATAGCGAAAAAGAGGCTCAGTGCTGACCCTTGATGCAGACCCACTTCCAACTTAAACTCCTCTGTCACACCTATAGCACAGCTCACTATTGTCTTACAACTTCCATACATGTCCTGCACCACTCCAACAAACTTTTCCGGCACTCCAGACATACAATACCAGTTCCTTTTGACCACCCAGAGCCCGTCTCAACTCCCTGAAAACCATACAACACAACACAACCCTTTTCAGCTTCCACCAGTTGGTCCGCTGCTCTCCCTGTCCTCGTCTTCCCCACAAAAGGTCATACGCACCATTCTATGTTATCTGGCTACACTCTCACCTACAAGTACTTTTCAGTCACTGATCGACCTCAAATGACATTGTTGATACAAGATGTAGCCTACCTGTGTGCTTCTACCTCCGCTCTTATAAGTCACCCTGTGTTCCTGCTTCTTCTTGAAGTATTAAATACAGCAAATTCCATCATCAAAATCTACCAGCATCTGTCGTTCTGCGTTCCTATCCTGGATACCAAACTTGCCCATCACTTCATCACCTCTGTTGCCTGCAGCAACCTGTCCAGTGAAGTCTACCAATCACTCTCTCACCTCCATCAATTACATCTAACTCAATCACTCCTCAATTTCTCCTTCTCTTCTAACTCACGTCCTACCTGAGGGGCATATCCAAAAACAACATTGAACATCACACCTTCCTGGCACAGTCCTCTACATTTAGCCGGGCTTGGGAACAGAACAAGTAAGACACTGGCTTGTGTAACAAATACAAAAAAAAAAAAAACTTACTGTCCCCTCTGAAACTGGTGCAGATTTTCGACATAGATCTCCTCCCAGGAAAAGGAAACCTGTTGCTTTTTTAGTGAATCCTCCAGATCCTTCCCCCAAGTCCTTATGTCTTCAACTGTGATCCCTTGAAAATTGCATGTAAATAAATCAAATAGATTATATACAGCCTGTCAATTAGCTTGTTTCTCCAACAGCGATGTTTAACTCAATGGTTGAGTAACTTTGTCAGTTAAAATAAGGACAACTTTAAATGAAAATGAAACCTGTAAAAGGATATGGATGCTGACCCAAACAATATAGAGACGCACAGAGTTCTCATACCTATCAAACCAATTACTGGGATCAAGACATTGGGAAAGTTGACCAAATTCAATAAGAGAAATTAACCGTAACCCTACAATGATTTGGCCAATTTTCATGTGTTATATTAAGTCTACTTAGTATACCTACTAGAACACGTTAGTTATACACTAGACTCTATTATATGTGTTTGTCTGCCCTGATGGAGACCCATCAAGGTCGAAACATGTTGGCAGTTGACTTTTAATTAAAGGGTGTTCCTCTTTTTACTCCTAAAACGTGTTTTTTCTAATAAAGTTAGGACATTTTACATACCTGGCAGAGACGTCAGGAGACTCGTTAACTCCTTCATCGACTCCTCCTTTATTTTATCCGCTTTCAGAATTCGCTGAGGAATGGCTGTAACTACAAAAAGATAAATGCAGTGGTAAAAGTTAACCAGTATTAAGCCACATAATTGCTGGATTAGTGACCGTTCTATGAAGGGAATTATTGGGGGGGGGGGGGGGGGGGGGGGATTGTGAGGCACTTGGGGGGGGGGGGGGGGGGATGAAGTTATAATGTTGGATTATTCAAAAGGTAGGTGGGTTATCATTCATTCAGACATATGCAACAGTTTTCTCCCTTGCAGTCAAAGCAAAATGCTGTAGTTGTGTAAAGGGGTTACTTGGATTCACAAAGTCAGAAAAAGCAGGCGTGTGTGTGTGTGTGTGTGTGTGTGTGTGTGTGTGTGTGTGTGTGTGTGTGTGTGTGCGTAAAGATGCTCACTTTGCTTCCGTTGCACTTTTGCAGAATAGTGCAGGAGACCATCCGTCAGGAGGTCTGTGCGGTGTGAAGGAGTCATCTCTTTTGTGATCTTGCCAAACTTACGCAAGTAGGACCACAATCGTTCGCTCTGCTCGCCATCAGCCAGTCCTGTTCCAACGTGAAAGCGAGTGTTGTACTTGAACTGTAAACAATAAAGAAAATATTAACATTGTATAGTTGGTGTGAAGTACTGTACATGGAGATTTATTGCTAAAGAAAACATTACTTGACAGGCCAGATTGTGCCCGTAGGAGTGAAAGACTGGAACGACAAAGTCTGTGTTGTTCATAAGCTCAGGATAGTGGTTCTAAAAGAAAATGTAAAAAAAAAAAGAAGAAAAATAAATTAGTACACATAGCCAATTAACTCTGTAACACCAACAAGGTTGCATTCAGTTCCAGGTACATTTATTTATTCTCTGGGTTCCATTGGGACCACATAAGTACCGAAAGAAAGAGATAGAGACTGAGAGACAGAGGCAGACAGACAGGCAGTTCACACACACACACACACACACACACACACACACACACACACACACACACACACACACACACACACACACACACACACACACACACACACAAAGAGACAAATAGAGATGCAGACAGACAAATGGTTATAGAGATGCAGGGATTTTTAAATCGTACACATATGACTTAAATGTGTAACGTTACCTCAAGGTGGGGTTTGAGTTTACACGCTATATCATACATGAACACTATTCTGAGTTGGCGTTCCTCTTGTTCTTTACTGAACTCCTTCAGCAAGAGGACAGCGTTTGACAGTCTGAAGAAATTAAGCAGAAACATAGTTTGAATCACTACTATGTATAACATATTTCAGGATATATTTAGTTGTAGCAAAAATCAAATAGGCCTACCTTTCTCCATATTTCAAGTTCAGAAACTTGACAGGATGTTCATGCCTGCAGGTAAGGCCAAACACGCCTGTTTCATCCAGCTTCTTCAGTCTTTCATTTGACCGAATTGCGCTCCCAGCATGAAATCCAGAACAGCCCCCCTATAAGGGTAAAAGACATGTGAAAAAGCCACATTACCTTCATTACTAAAACATTAATTTAATTTGGAATAATGGAATTTAATTTGGAATAATGGAGCAGATCAATTTCTTAAACTATCACCTCACAAGTAGGCTAAAATGCTTTACTTTAATGTGGTATGAGTGAAATGATAATCCTACCTCTGGTTGTGAATTGGCCTGTTCAATAAACCCATCTACCTCCGTCTGATTGAGGAAAAAACGATCCTTATGTTTCGGAGCCTCAAAACTCTCCCCGGATGATTTCTTCCTCGGAAGTCCGAAGAGGGCATCAGCTGCCACACACAGGGTTCCATTTTCCTAATAATATACAAGCAACGATTAAATATATTGACATTAAATAGTATAATGCACATGCAAAAACACAGGCCTGCACATAAAATGAATACCTTTGGACACATGGGACAGATGGCTACATCGGCCAGACTAGGTGCCAGAAGAGAGCAGGACGTCTGTTGAAACTGCCAGTGCCTGAATTCTTCGTAGCATTCTTTAATAAGAATACTGTAGAGATCAGGCACCTAAAATGCAACAAAATAGGAATTTAATCAATACACCAATAATGTGAGCCCTGATAATGCAATACACAATTCCACGTGCTTATCATAACATCCACCTGAGTTGACGGAAAGGCTCCTTGAATGGCTGAGCAGAGCCCCCGGACTGAGACACCACATTCCAGCTGCAACACAGATATCTGCCTCATCAGAGCCAAGGAGATGGCCGTTTGTGGGCGTCTGGGTGAGCCTGGCCACAACCCCAAGCGGATGAGTGTCGCAAGTTCTGTCTCACACGTACAAAACGTGCACAGTACAACATGTACTCTCGCTGCAACAAGAAATATTTTACAAATGATTAATCTTTCACATGGCGGGGTTATGCATTTAGAGTGTTAAGTTAATTGCTCTGATTGCATATCGAGATTGTCTTCCTATTTACCAAATCTATCATTGTTCACACAGTAGAAACGATGGCAAGCACTTAAGCCCAGAAGATAAATACTTCAGTATTCTGGTGTTGCCTGTCACAACACATTTAAAGAAATGATGCCTATGATGTCTGAGATAAAAGGGGAAATGGGTAGAAGGACATTTTTAGTTCGTTGGAAATGATCTTTCCCATGCCTACTGGATAAGAGATATCCTGCATTTTCTTAAACTGGAAAGACAAGCAGATCATCAGCCTTTCTTTTTGAGGCTTCTGCAACAATTATGTTATTATTATAATTTTCAAATTCACTCCTGACTGAGGCAACTTTTGACAAACTACTACTACTATTTATGACTAACTGATTTCCTCAGTCTGTCTTTGGTGTTAACACATCACAAACTGTCTGTCGTTTACGTTTCTATATGACAGAGATAAAGTTCACATGAAGGCTGGGTTAATCCAGTACCTCCATTGAAATCACTCTGGACAAACTGTAAATAAGTGGTTAAGTTGGTTGGTAATCTTTTAACACATAATTTGAATGGAAAATCTGTGATTCAGATTAAAAACCATAAGCCAACATACTAATCAGAGCTTTTTACTTTTTTGTTTTACACATTTCCAATAGTCTGAATAGTTTGAGGGTGGAGTACCTTTCTGATCAAAAACATGGAGTTGTCGCTTGTAGGATGTTGTGCAGGCGTGTCCATCATGCCGCTTCCACTCCCACCTGAAGCCATTTGGCTGTCTCTTCACGTATGTGTTACCCTATTTAATGAGAAAGAGGGTTAGGGTTAATATTTACATTCTTAAGTCATTGCTTGTGGACAACTCATGCTGAGTAAAAGGAAATGAGAAATGGTTAAGAACTTTCCCCTTTTCTGTAAAACAATGGTTTCTTCTAGGAACATAAATTATTTGTAACATGGGGAAATGGGGAACAATACTTACATCCCACAACTCCATTTCATGCACTGTGTTGAATTTGGTGTGGACTTCTACCATGCACGAGGAGCACAGTGTGGCCTGACTGTCACAGTCCCCACACCTCCAGATCTCTGATGCAGTCAGATCACACTGGCATAAGTGGCAGCACGGATTTGCAGGCGGGCAGAGGGACTCGACAGCTGGGACGTGCAGGCTGGAACGGATGTCAATCCATGCCTGCACGTCCTGTAGCTTTCGAACCCTGGCAGGTGCTGGACCACCCTCAGGTTCTTCGTGTTGCTCTTCTGCAGCAGCCTGCAGTGCTGTAGATGTGGTGGCTCTGGCATATGGACAATCTCCTCTGTCCTCTCTAGCACTGGTAGAAGAGGAAGACTGGAGGATATTGTGCCTGTGTACAGAACTTGTTGTCCTCCCCTGGTGAACAACACTTGTTTTGTACTGAACAAAAATCTTCCTCTTTACTTTAACCATCTTTCTGCAAGACATAACATAAGAAACAGAAAATATATATTACACAGACAGAGATTACAAAGAGAGAGATTGTGATTATGAGGAAGAAAAACTAATAATGTAAATTTGTATAAGTAGCCCATTCATTAATAACTCAGTTAGATGATAGGTGTGGGTATGAAAATCAAGCTGTGGAAATGGCAATGGAATACATGTTTAAAACAGAACTTAATGGCATTCCCATTTCTGCACTATACTTATAAAGAAAAGTAGACACATGTAGTGGAGTAACATTAAACCCTGTGACTTGTAATCGATTGATTTTCTGTGCCCTGTGCCCTGTGTGATTGCGTTAAGCCCAAACCACAAGGTTGCAACTCCTTGCAACAAAACAGTTTTAAGTCATGTCACACCAATGCAACTAACAACTGCAAGTAGTTGCAAGGCGAATCATTGGGGTGGTTTGGGCTTTAGTTGTAAGGAAAGACTACATAGTTGGGTAATGATGTCGGGGGGGGGGGGCTTGTACCTTACATTCTAATAGGGCAATTGAAGTGGTAATCATTCCAGGCAAGCAATCCACAGAAAACAGAGACACCAATTATAGCATTATGATGGTTTTGGCATTTAAATTTGTATTTGGGTAATGTGAGTCAGTAAAACACATTATTTTAATGTTCTAAAGGGGGTTTCAACTGATTATAAACCAGGGACCACCACCCTGACTTGTGTAGACTACACCTTTTAGTAGATCATTTTACTCTTGAGAGTAAAATGAAATCAAATGGACCCACAAGGATCCATTAGGTTTAATTTTACACTATTTGGATTAATTTTACACTCAAGAGTTATAGGGTTTCATTTGGTTACCAACTCTCCACCATTTAGCTGCATGGGGACCACCTGGAACCCCCCGTGGACCACTGGTTGAAAACCACTGTTCAAAAGTATGTTTGACCAGTATTCCTTTAAGAGTTAGCTATTATATAGCCTATAAACCTAGTTTAAGTGCTCATTTTAGGAATAATACATCAGCTTATTATTTCCTTTAAACGATAAGACGTGTGTTATCCACGTATAGTTAACCAGATTAGATCGCCAGCTAACACTGGAACCTAACATTATGAGGTTTACAGCAGCATTAAGCTAACCCATAGGGTAACAAAACATTGGCTTTACGTCTAAAATAACGTTGTCCCTTTACAACAGAAGGCAAAACACACTTACCGTTGGATCGAAAGATGCCCTTTATCGTGACGTGATGGTTAATCGGCAAATAATCTTTGTTTTATATATCAAAATGCGTTTATATTTCGCGGGAGACTGCAGTCTGTACTGTAGCCTGAAACAGTGACGCAACTTCCTCCTTAGCAACAAAACATCCGGTCTGACCGGAACATTTTAATAATGGATTTTAATAATAAATAAACGTGATGGCCCATATTACACTATAAATAACATCAAATAATTAGTCATTAAACACGATGGCCATGATGGACATGTCATTTTATTTGGCAAGAAATAAATAAAACATGAATGAATAAATGAATACATGAATAAATGCACACAAAAGCACATGAAATCACTGTGAGAAAATAAAATAAAAAGACATGATAAAAATAACGCTATAAATGTTATCAAAATGCATATAAATGCCAAAATCACAACAATATGAAATGGTCACGTGACCTAGCCCATGGTTGCCATAGTAACTCGCCCCCTCCGTCCAGGACCGCTCACGGAGTCTCTGCCCCCGAAAGAGGTGGGCGTGGTGGCCGAGAGAACAGCCAATAGAAGTTTCCTTGCCATTCTATGGAGATTTTCAGTAATTCCGAGTAATTCCAGAATCAAGAATTGCTCGAGTTGTACAATTCCGCCCCATAACATGAGCAGATTTTTAAGTAATTCCTTTGCATCTAATGCAGTGATTCAATGTGGATCGGGTGCTTCATCTCTCTCTCTCAACTAAGGCGTCCTTGGCCTGAAAACGTTGAAGACCCCTGCTATAGACATTTAGATATATGCAGATTGGCAAATATTTGAAATGATGTACTTTATATTACCCTATAATTGAAATTATGTACTTTATATTACCCTATAAATTGCAAAGAAAATGCAAATATCCCAAAGGGTTAAATCTGTGACGGTTATTGTGCATTCATAAGGGTGGTGTCATGTTTATAGTTTGACATTGAAGGCTCAGAAAAGGATGTTTTGAGTCTGGAGCAGAAACTTTGCCCTATGCTTGACTAAAACCCAACATTTATGTTTTGTAGGAAAGCCTGGAAGAATCCATTACAGAGATGGTTGTAGGACCTTCAAGTCCACCTATGTGTGCCTCTTCACCACAGCCCAAGTGCCTTGGGTTGTTGGCTGCATCTTCTCCAGATGTGTCAATGCAACCGTCACCAGAAAAGATAGACGTTGGACTGTCTGTGTCACCTGAAGCTGGGTCAACCCCAAAGACCAAGCGTAGGAAATTGGCAGCCTCGTTTCTGGACACAAGTGTCAACTCCGAAGAAGCACCTATAGACAAATTAGACATCAGTTTCCATGCACTCAGTCAAGAGTCAAGTTCAACCGATGACTTGAGCTCTGACTCTGATTCCAAAAGTTCAATTTCTACATGTGCTTCATGGCAGGAGGAGAAGTGGATTGTGAATGAGTCCAACTTGATGGCATTGTTCCATAGCTGTCCACAGTGTGGGAAAAGAATTGTTGAAAAGGTTAAAACAACAACAGGAAGCATGATCAAGATATCTTGGCAGTGTGTCCAGCAGCACATGGGAGAGTGGAGTTCTTGTCAATCCCTGGGTGGCATGCCGGAAAACAACTTGTTGGTAGCTTCAGCAATTCTCTTCACAGGCGCAACATACACGGACATTTCTGATTGGTCAAAATTGATGAACATTCAAATTCCTAAGTCAACCACTTTCTATAAATTGCAGTCATCCTATTTGCTCCCTGTAATAGACAGTGAATATGAGAAAAGGAAAAATGCCATCATTGCAAAGATTCTCCTAGATGCAGAAGTGGGGCAAGGAATCGAAATATGTGGAGATGGGAGGTCTGATTCACCTGGATACAATGCAAAGTACACCAGTTACTCTTTCATGGAAGACAAGACAAAGCTCATAATCCACTTTGAACTGCTACAGGTATGCCTGCAAGTACACTTATTTACCATGTACACTGTTTTGCATTGTCAGGACCTTTTTGTATATAATAATATAATATCTAAAGTAACACATGATATAAGGTCCAAAGGACAAATACACACATTTATTTATTTGGCCCAC
Organism: Nannobrachium achirus; assembly: GCF_963921795.1. NCBI lineage: Eukaryota > Metazoa > Chordata > Actinopteri > Myctophiformes > Myctophidae > Nannobrachium > Nannobrachium achirus. The sequence goes on from NC_137822.1 coordinate 60,358,984, forward strand.
TGACATCCCACAAATGTATTTCTTTCCGGGTTTCAGCCTTGTCTTCCACAGAGAAAGACAATTATGTGGAAATGAATTTTGCTGGATTTTATTTATTTATTTTTAAAATTAAGGCCAGGAACACATTTTGCTGTTTGGGAGGGGCTTACAATTACAGTACATGTACAGTATAGCAACATATTTGTTTTTGTAGGCTAATATCTGATTTAGCCCTAACTATAGGTTAATGTTTACTGGAGTTTGGGTTTAGCACTCTATTTCTATGAATTTCTAACTTCCTTATAATGTATTCATTTATTTTACCCAAGGTGACTCAAGCGTCAAGTTCCGTTGCTATGGAAGTGGAGGGGTTCAAAACAGGGCTACGGACGTTGTTGGAGCAGGGTGTTCAAGTTGACTGTGTTGTCACAGACCGATCAGTGTCTGTGAGGAAGACCATGGCGGACGATTTCCCTGATATTCCACACGAGTTTGACACATGGCACACATCAAAGGGTATGTTTTAGAATTTGTTACGATAATGATTCATTACTGTTAGTAAGGTACTAGTATGGACTAGTACTAAAGCCCAGTCAACACCTACGCAACTAGTTGAAACTTGCAAAAAAATTGCAGCGGTGTGGAGTGGACTGACCATCTGCAGTGCAAATTTGGGATATTATGTGCAAGAAGTTTCAAGGGGTTGCAGTTTCAAACCAGCTGCGCAGGTGACATGTACTGGGCTTAATGCTTATCGGATGTTTATTATTTTCACAGGACTAAAGAAGAAATTGGTGGCTCAGGGTAACAAGAAGGCCAACAGAGCACTGCTGCCTTGGATCAAGTCCATTACTAACCACTTGTGGTTTTCTTGTGCGTCTTGTGGGGGAGATGCCGAGGTGTGTGTGTGTGTGTGTATATATATGTATGTATGTATTATGTATATATGTATATGTGTGTACTGTATAACAATATATTTTGTGGATTTGGCATTGTTTCCTTTTTTAGGAGCTGAAAAGGAGATGGAAGTCCATACTGTACCACATCCGTGGAGTCCACACATGGAAAGAAAGGCGGGTGAATAGAGGGTGCTATCATGGACCGCTAACTGATGAGGAAGACAGGAAGAAAAAGTGGCTCTCCAAAGACGCTGAAGTCTACAAAGTCTTGTGTAATATTGTATTTGACAAGAACCTGGCGAAGGACCTGACTCAAATGGCAAAGTTCAAACACACAGGTATTTCTATTTTATTGTATAAAAAAAAAAAAAAAAAAAAAAAATCAAAAAAAAAAAAAAAAAAAAATTAAAAAATCAACAATAATTGATTGTACATTTGTGACCTTCAAAGGAGAGCTAGAGAACTTTCATTCGGCGATGCTCAAGTATGTACCAAAAAGATTGCATTTTTGCAATGTGGTACAGAAGGCAAGAACCCAGCTAGCAGTGTTGGAACACAACGAAAATGTGGGACGTGCACAAGCCACAACAGCTGCAGGTATAGAACAAATATTCCTTCTCATATCTAAATTACTGGCTACTACATTGACTAGGTTTATATTGTGGTACATAGTCAGTGCTTCAGAGAAGCATCATGCAGCATCTCGATGTGCTCTCATCCCAAACAGCAAACATCACATTCTGTATATTGTACCTGTAATTGCAGCTACTGATGTGACCTACCTTTTAAAGTAGTCAACACATATAGACTGAATGTAGTACAAGACCATGTTTTCTATATGTATGCCATGATTCTATTTACTGGAATTACAGGCTGCACTTTAATCTAGACTGTAGGAAGTAATCTGTTATGTCATGTTTGTTATAATTTCAGGAGCACCAAGAACCAACACCGTGTACTCGAAACATGCAAAGGACTGGGTTGTGAAGAAGATCTCGGTGGAGAAGACCTACAAGTTCAGGGAAGAACTTGTCCGGCAAGCCATCAATCGGCGCGTAGAACACACTACATATAAAAATGCTGCAGCCTCAAAAGTCCAAACCCTGGGCCTGCCTTGCAATATCGCTCCAATTGAAAAACCAGACAAGGACCTTCTCATTGAAAGGCATGCTCCCCGCTATGCACACAGGGAGTTGTAACCACTAGTATCCATATTATGGGGGAAACACAATGCGTCATAGCACGCTGTGACCTTGTAGATTGGCTAGTTTTGGTGTAGATTTGGGATGTTAGGCAGGGATACCCAGCACTACAAGACTATACAACTGTGTTGCACATGCAACTTTTTGGTTATATATTTCATAGCTTGATACTGACATGATGATACTGTCCATCTTTTGCCTCTGACCATTTGTTTTGCTTCCAGTCATATAACATTGTGGAATAGTTTTCTGCGAGACAACTGACATGATACTGACCTTGATATTATTGACACGAATTTGAATTTGACTGATGCTGACATGATACAACTGACATGAATTCGACTATGATACTGACCTTGATATTGACATGAATTTGACTATGATACTGACATGATACCAACTATAATAGATGCATGATACTGACCATGGCACTATCATCATTGTTTTGATGTTTTGTTTTTTCTTTTCTTTTTTGTTATCACATAAAATGTTCCATTAATGTTGGCCAAACGTGACCTTTAGCTTTGTGCTTGGCTCTTTTGTGTGAGCATACTGTTCCCCCTGGAATAAATATGTATGGCTTCAAGTGTTTGAAAAAAGTTCCTATTACAGAAATATTGTATGCTCCCCCACTGTTGTAACTCTGAGGACTCCTTAGGGCAGGGGTTCCCAAACTTTTCTCAGTGCACCCCATCAATATTTTTTTAATCCGAGGCACCCCTACATTATACTTTTCACTCCAAGCACCTTATATTTATAGTATATCGTTGTTGTCGGGTGGACACCTTGTATGTTCAAAACCGTTCGTTTTGTATTTATCTATAAAATGTACTAAACTAGTGAAACAGCAGATCTACAAGCACACAACGCCTCTGTCTGCTTGTAGATCGGCTGTTTTCACTAGTTTTGTGCGACGGTCTTGTGTGATGAAGCAGGGCTTTGCTTTACCAAAAGAGGTACACATTTGAAACATGGAGATACAAGGTTTCTGCCTGACAGTGAAGATATTTTAGTGATTATGTTGCGGAAAACATTGAGATAATAGCCATTTTGGTAGAACTGACTAAAAATAACTTTGTACTTCAAGTTTAAAATGATACTAAATATTTTTTCAAGTGTCCAGAGAAATTCCAAATATTATCAAATGATCTTGCGGCACCCCTGGACTGCCGTCACAGCACCCTAGGGTGCCTCGTCACCCACCTTGAAAACCCCTGCCTTAGGGGCCCTGGACCCCCTGTCTAAGACCCATGTTTAGATGGAGGAGAAAAGGCATAATACGTTTCAAGTATTGCATTTATTAATAAAAAAAATACACAATGTTCTCTTATGATTTATTCCACTGATAACTCATCATCGTCCTCCTCATCATCGTCCTCCAATAAGTCCATAGCTTCTTCAACTTCCTTGTATCCAGCATAGGTACCATCAGCCGATGGGAATTTGGAATGTACCGCTGCTACAAGACACGCCGGAAGAACTCTGCGATTTCTACGCCCCAGACGTTCACCCTTCAGGATCCACTCCAGAGTCAACCTGTAGGCCACCAGCCTGTACTGACTAAAAAGAGAGAGAAAATGCAAGGTCAATATACAATATAAAAGAGGTGATTTTACAACACTTTTTAGACATTTCACAAATAGCTTCGATATTGTTTCCTGGAGATTTGGTAAATAGTACGACTATGGGTAAAAAGATTAATTTCACATTCATTTGATACCTTGAAGTTGGTAGCTCTTGAAATTACGAACTGAAATGAACAAGTTCATAGGCTTTATGTAGTAGGCCTTCATCTTATTCAGCATTGTGAAATAATCCATATTTGCTTATAGATGCTGTTCATAATATAATAATATAGAGACATTGATTGCAACATGTAACCTAAGCCTTAGGCTACATGTTGCAATACACCCCCCCCCCCCCTATTTAATGGCATTTCTATCTATTACCCCAATTCATATTGTAAAATCAAAGTAGGCCTATACTTTCAGTGTAAAAATGGACCCGGCCTAGTCCATTAGGTTCCATTTGTACTATCTCTGCGTTACAGACCCATAAGGGTCCATTTGGTTCTTGACTATCATTTAGCTATAGGGACCCCCTGGAACTCGCTCCATCAAGGACCCCTGGGGGTCCCCGGACCCCACTTTGAGAACCAATGGCCTAAGGGACAGACTGACATCCTTTCAACTGTATTTTATATGTACTGCCATTACAACATGCATTTGTGACTGTCACTCAACACTGCAATGTTTGTGTGTGTGTGTGTGTGTGTGTGTGTGTGTGTGTGTGTGTGTGTGTGTGTGTGTGTGTGTGTGTGTGTGTGTGTGTGTGTGTGTGTGTGCGCGCGCGTTTTATAACCAATATGAATGACGCCAACACTTACACTTGTGAGAGCGTCCCGTTTGGACCATCTGGTCTGGAATGACGTTTCCAGTTGATCCGTTTCATTCGGAAGAACGTGTCCAAGACTCCGGGGACTGTGTGAGCCGAGAAGTCCTGGTGGTCTGTCACACATGATATTCGTAGATCATCTTCATCTTCGTCTGTCTGTGCTAGCTCAACTTCTTCCAAAATGGGACTCAGCATGTCCCATTCTTGACAGCAGAGGGACTCTTTCTCAGTTGGCATAGGGATGCATTTTCCACATCCACACCACCAGTCTTGTCCAGTCCTCGGAGCAGGCTGTGGTTCTTCGACCTCGTCGTCCCGAACCTGACTTGCTCTAGAACGGTTAGCCAGCTCTTGCTGTGAATATTCCGGCTCAAAACGATACGGAACAACACCAAAATCAAAGACTTCTTCGTCATCCGACATGTTTTGACAACAAAGGGACCCAAAACAAAGGGACCCAATCCAAACAAGCCCAAAAGCTTTCTTGATGCGTTTATCCTTTTAGTCGACCTCGTATCCGTGTACTGTCCTGTTCTATTTCCTATGTTTACAACCTCTCTTCAGGAACGCCCACGCAGAACAGTAGGCTACGCTCAGAAGGCGCAATGATATGAGCACACGTAAACTGGCCGGGTCTACTTTCTAGAAAGCAACCAAACATTGTTAAATATTAAGATAATAAAACAAGTTATCGAAAAATGACGGCCTGCTCACGCATTAGAAGGACTATATCTGTCAAGAGTTTCATGGACGTGTTTTAAAAGTAAGTTTAACGTTGAGTTTGAAGTTGAATGGGTGTCAATGGGGGAGGGGGCGGGGCCGTGGGTACTTTATCAACAAATCTAAAATAACTAAATACTGAACGTAGCAACTTAAAAACTGTCTGGGGGGTTCACTAAAGCCTGAAGACACATGAAAATGAGCCAAACTTGTTTGAAAGTGTTATATCCCTTTAAGTATGGGGGAGTACAATAAGTGTTTTGCCATTGCATGGCAGGCACACTTAATTATTCGGAAGCAGGTGTGTAAAAATTCTAATCTATTAACATCTCAAATAGCTTTGGAGAACTTGGTGCCACAGTGCTATTTGAACCTTTGCATCGTAGGATCAAAATGCTGTAGGTGTGTGCTTGTGCCCCTCGTATCCAGGGGTCACTGAATGTTCCAACCTATTAATAATAAAACATTGGTCTTAATTTTTTGTAGGCATTTTGAAAATATTTTTTTTACTTTTACTTGTACTTTTTACTTTTTCTACTTAAAGCTATACTGTGTAAGATTCTCAACTAGTGGTCAGTAGCCATATAGCAAACCGCGGTCGCGTTCGCGTCTTTCGCCCGTTTTTCGTACCTTCACACCCCCGCGTCTGCCTCCACAACGCCGAGAGCTATCTTTAGAGGGGTCCCTGGTTCCTGTGCGTTCAGGCATTCCGGAGAAACGGACTACTTCACCCTGCCTGGTAGGCGAGATTAGCTTTTGAGTAAAGAGACACACGGGCGACTACAAATATGGCGACCCCACTTCAAGATGCGCTGCATTGGCCGGTAGTGTACCATGTGTGCATGATCGGCGATGTGATTGGGCAACGTATACACAACGTATACAGATGATGCAGATTACGTCATCATGGCGCGAAATTCTCCCCCCCTCACGGCTCATAGAAAACATATAAAGAGAAGGCTTCAGAAGCTGAAAATAACGGAGTGGGTGTTCTAAAACTTTAGCGATTTAACAGTTAGGACAATTTTAAGATTTGTTTTATAAAAAAAGTTACATAGTAAAACTTTAAGTACATTTTAACACTATGTACTTTTGATACTTAAGTACATTTAATGAGAGCTACTTTCATACTTTTACTTAAGTAATAATATTATCGATGACTTGTACTTTTACTTGATTAACTTTCAAGTGGAATATCGGTACTTTTACTTAAAGGGATATTCCACTTTCAAAAAACTTTTTGTCATTGTATGGTCTAATCAGGCTTGTATGAACACCCTGAACAGTTTTTAATTTTCTTCATTCAGTATTTAGATATTTGATGTAAATGTTTTCTGGCCCGACACGCCCAGGCCCTCTCCCCACACACACTCATTGTAACTTCAAACTCCATTTAAACCATGATAGATTCATTAAAAACACCCATTATTTTTTCTGGTGACTCATACTACCCTCCTAATACGTGAGCAGGCCGTGTTTTTTCTATAACAGTTTTCATTAATCTTTTATATATTTTTATTGTATTTAGTTTTTTCCATTTTCCCAAAGAATTATTAAAAATACATGAAAAATGTTATGGAAAAAACACGGCCTGCTCACGTATTAGGAGGGTATTATGAGTCACCAGAAAAAAATAATGGGTGTTTTTAATGAATCTATCATGGTTTAAATGGAGTTTGAAGTTACAATGAGTGTGTGTGGGGAGAGGGCCTGGGCGTGTCGGGCCAGAAAACATTTACATCAAATATCTAAATACTGAATGAAGAAAATTAAAAACTGTTCAGGGTGTTCATACAAGCCTGATTAGACCATACAATGACAAAAAGTTTTTTTGAAAGAGGAATATCCCTTTAAGTATGGGTTTCCAGTACTTTATACAACACTGAACGTTGCACACACTTAGCGAGCTGCAGGAACACTTAAAATTTCTTAGAAATTTTTATTTTCTAGTTAACACATAGGAAGCCCACGAGGTGTCTACGCGACAATTTCTTTGATGTCGCTGGAGGCCCATGACGCGTTTGACGCGTTTACTGTATTTACAGTATAGCTTTATATCTCACCGCTTGGTCGGAGCTACGCCTGGATGTAGCCCATTAGCCGCTAGTCGCTTCGAGTCGACGCTGAGAGCATCGCGCGGCCGTTTTTGTCCGTGTACTCCAATGCATTTCCCCATCTTTAAAGCCCTTTATCTCCGATGTTTGTTTTATGGCTAAAACTGTGGCCGCGTGCGGCATAATGTCCAAATTTTGATCGGCAATGAATAGCTATGATCACCACTAGCCCTTACAGTAACTTACACAATAACATCCTGGCAAAACACTTATTGTAATCCGCCATACTTAATATGTTCTTGCAATTTTCGGCACGTAATAACTGCCGCACAATTCACGGCACCCCCGCAATATATACATCAAAACGTGCGTCTCGGTCGGGAATGGGGTGCTATTACTTTTCTTTCCGATCCACGTTACCATGGCAAAGTAATTCGCAAAAAAACGACGCCCAAAAACCCCATTGACTTAGAATGGGGGAGATATCGGTACGTAATAACTGCCGCACGATTTACGCCACCCCCGTAATATATACATCAAAATGTGCGTCTCGGCCGGGAATCGTGTGCTATTACTTTTCTTTCCGATCCACGTTACCATGGCAAAGTAATTCGTAAAAAACTTTGTGCAAAAACCCCCATTGACTTTGAATGGCGGACTCGGAAAAAAAACCAGAAACTTTGGCGCCACATAACTCTGTCATACTTTTGCCTAGCAACGTGATTCAAACTTTAAAATGCCCACACAACTTTTGTCTTTTTCCAGCCAATAGGCATGAGCTGTAATTGATTAAGCCCCGCCCCCTCTATATTCCTATTGGCTGGGTTTTAAACAGCTATTACTTCCAGTTCAGAGCATGGTACCGTCTTGAAACTTGGTGTCTGGACTTAAACGGCCAATAGGGACTTATTACTTAAGCTCTACCCCTCTTAAGCCCCGCCCCTATCTTCCTATTGGCTTAGCTTTAAACGGCTTTATCTCCAGTTTGCAGCATGGTACCTTAATTAGTGCTTCCTTCACCAAACAGGAAGTGCCCTTTGCCAAACAGGAAGTGTTTCTATATCTCATGAACCGTTTGTCGTACAGACGTGTGGATGGCGTCATATGGCTTGATTAAGAGTCCTTAACCTTAATTGGTTTTTCCTTCGCCAAACAGGAAATGCCCTTCGACAAACAGGAAGTGCCTCTATATCTCATGAACCGTTTGTTGTACAGTCGATAATGTTAAAGCTAATGCAAAAAATGCTAATGTTAAAAAATCTAAAGCTAATCTACCGCTAATGCTAACACCAAGAAAATTCTAACGCTAATGCTAACACCAACCGTTACACAAGGTTGCACACACTTAGCGAGCTGCAGGCACACTTAAAGTTTCTTAGAGATGTTCTTTTCTAGTTAAGTGTGCCTGCCATGCAACGCAATGGCAAAACACTTATTGTAATCCGCCATACTTAAGTACGTAATTAATTAATTAAATGTCGCCACAAATTTCGGCACGTAATAACTGCCGCACGATTTACGCCACCGCCGCAATATATACATCAAAACGTGCGGCTCGGCCGGGAATGGGGTGCTATTACTTTTCTAAGAGAAAAGTTGTATCGTTTAATTGATATTAATTTATTAGTGAATTAATTTTACCCATTGACTTATAATGGGAATCGCAAAAACTCACATTCAATATTTTTTTCCTCGCAAACCATAGGGGCTACAGTTTCAAAACTTGGAGAGGAGATTTATAATGATATCAAGGATTAAATAAAAAAATATTTCGTCAGTTGGCCTCATGGTGGCGCTATAACAGTCCACTTTACCTTTCGGCCTGTAACTCTTGAACCGTGGGTCGGAAAATTAAAATTCCTTTTTCCCTGGATTCCTTGGGTCATGACGCATCTCCTCTTATAGGCCACGCCCATTTGCGTCAGGATAGATTTTCCGCCATTTTGAATTTTCTTCAAAACACACTTTTTGCTCCTTTTCCTACATATTTTCTCTAAATGTCACAAAAATCGATACACACGATCTATGGACTCATGCGATAAACATATTTAAACGATATTTTGATAGTCCATACCGTTCTTCCGTAACAGGGTTCCAAAGTTAGCGGGAGGAGCCCGTTTTGTAAGAAGTAGCCATAAATCACAAACGAAACATCCAGTCAACACCAAATTTTAACCACAAGTGGGGGGCGCTATACTGAACATATACCCAAAAGCATTTCCACTTCGACCCATAGGGGGCACCACAAACACGCAAAACGTAACCGTTTCATGCCAAAACGTGTTTTTCAGGGGGAACGACCCTCTCAAAACGAAAAAACTAACACCAACCGCTACACAAGGTTGCACAGACTTAGCGAGCTGCAGGCACACTTAAAATTTCTTAGAAATTTTCTTTTCTAGTTAGTTAGTTAATGATGATCCCACAAATTTTGGCACGTAATAACTGCCGCACAATTTACACCACCCCCGCAATATATACTTCAAAACGTGCGGCTCGGCCGGGAATTGGGTGCTATTACTTTTCTTTCCGATCCGCGTTACCATGGCGACGTAATTATCAAAAAACAACGCCCAAAAACCCCATTGAATTTGAATGGGGGACTCCGAAAAAGAAAAACAGAAACTTTGGCGTCACATTACTCTGGCATACTTTTGCCTAGCAACGTGATTTAAACTTTAAAACGCTCACACGACTTTCCGGACAATATGGACGAGCTGTAATTGATTAAGCCCCGCCCCTCTGTATTCCTATTGGCTGGGCTTTAAACAGCCATAACTCCAGTTCACAGCATGGTACCGTTTTGAAACTTGGTGTCTGGACTTAAACGGCCAATAGGGACTTATTGATTAAGCCCCGCTCCTCTTAAGACCCGCCCCTATCCTCCTATTGGCTGAGCTTTAAACAGCTGTAACTCCAGTTTGCAGCATGGTACCGTCTCGAAACTTGGCGTGAGAACTTAGATGGCCAATAGGGACGAGCTGTAATGATAAGCCCCTTTGTCTTCCTATTGGTTGAGCTTTAAACCGCCATAACTCCAGTTTGCAGCATGATACTGGTCTCAAACTCAGTGGGTGGTCCAACAGACCTAAAGGCTAACCTCTAATGCTAATGATAAAAATGCTAACGCTTAAATGCTAATGTTAAAAAATGATAATGCTACAAATGCTAATACTATAAATGATAATGCATACACTTAGCGAGCTGCAGGCACACTTCAAATTTCGTAGGAATTTTCTTTTCTAGTTATTATTGTTTTTGTATGCGTACATTCGGTTGAATTCCTGGACACACACCACAGGGCTTGATAGCCAGGGCATGACAACTGACAACGTATGCAACAATATTTCGCTTGAATGGTTCCATCATGAAGCCTGTGTACACCCAAAAAACTGATTAAAGCCGTCTATAAAAGTGGCACATATAAAACGTGTTTGCTTGATTTAAATTACTTTAACTCAGGGGATAAGCATATACATTTAATTGATGTAACTCAAATGTTATTAATAGTGCCATATGCCATACATATAAATGTGTTTGCTTTATTTAAATGACTCTAATTCAAGGGATGCACATATACATTTAATTCATATAACTAAAATATTATTAATCTTGCTTTTTAAAAATATATACGTTTAACATAATATGAATTTATATTTAATTGATGTAACTCAAATGCTATTAATTGTTCTTTTTACTTTTGACATACGCATGTATATTTGATTGATGTAACGCAAATGTTTTGAATAAAGTCATTTGAGAGGGAAAAGAAGACCACGCCTCTCTTCTTCTTCCTTCCAAATGCATTTATATTTCATTAAAGTAACTCAAATGTTTTCAACAGTTATTTGAGAACGCAAAGACATTGAGTTGAAGGGAAAAGAGACCACGCCTCTCTTCTTAAATGCATTTATATTTCATTGAAGTAACTCAAATGTTTTCAATAAAGTCATTTGAGAACACAACCAAATTGAGTTGAAGGGAGCAGAAGACCATACCTTCCTTCTTATTCCTGCATGGTTCCTTCTAAACCAAACTGCAGTTGAGTCTTGAGAAAGTTTGAAGAAGGAGTTTTTCCATCATTCCTTGGTAAGTTTTTGCTGTTTCTGGTTGTTTAAAATGTACCTTGTTGTCAAATAATGTGCATTCTGTAATAATGACCAACATATGTACAAAAGTAATCATTATTTAAACATATAGGTGGTCAAACACAGAATGTTGGGAAACGTGCCTTCATGTTTAAGCATCAGGCACAACATAATACACTGAGTGTGGGATTAATGTAAACTTCTCTAAATTCTCTCAGAAAAACTGCCTTTCTATATTTACATTTTTATATTTTATAACCTTTTTTCTATGCCAAAGTGTTGTTGTGTGTTATTGTGTGAATTGTTTGTGGTGTAAAGTAACTAAGTACATTTACTTAAGTACTGTACTGCACTTAAGTACAATTTTGAGGTACTTTTACTTTACTTTGGCTGGGGACAATGCATCATGATGCAACACTTTGTGAGCTTGTATAGATCTGCTCTTTTCAAACGTTTTTACTCATTTGAAAACTTGAAATGGGAGATTCTGCTAAATGAATACATTTACTTTTGGTACTTAAAGTACATTTTGATGCCAACACTTTTGTACTTTTACTCAAGTAAATTTTGAATTCCTGACTTTTAGCCTACTTGTAACAGAGTATTTCTGCATGGCAGTATTTGAGTAGCCTACTGTTTCCATCACTGATAATAGTCATGCTATCTTCAACAACTCATCTAAAACAGTGGTTTTCAAACCGTGGTCCGGGGACCACCAGTGGTCCTTGAGGCGGTTCCAGGTGGTCCTCAGCTAAATGATGGAGAGTTGGTAACCAAATTGACCTTTATTGATCTTTATTGATTTTTGAGAGTGTAAATGAAACCAAATCCATTTGGTTTAGAAAATATTATGTTTTGTGTCCGAGAGTGTAATAAAATGGTGGTCTGTTGCTGAATAAATAATGGACCTTGGTATGAAAAGGGTTGAAAACCACTGATCTATAGTGTAATTTGTGTCTATTTTTTTAAGTAAGCTTGTAACACAGCAATCATTTTATGAACACTAGCTGCTACAAAGAGAGCAAAAGAGACTGAAGTGCTTGTCTGTCTTACAAGGTGAGGGTGGGCACAATTGTGCCCCATTTTCCAGCTTATGCTCATTAAATAACTTTTGCTACAAGCTTAGTTTAGAAAAAAAAGCTATATTTTAAATGGGTTGTTGAAGATGGCATTACTATTATACAGTTGTGATCAAAAGTTTGTTGTTTGTTGTTCATTGTTTGTTGTACAAAAGACGTTATTCAATGCAACATTTGCTAATTGTCTCTATTTTCATTTTTAGGTTCATGTGGCAGTGCAAAGAATGCAGTTTGGTGCACATGGGGCGGCCATGAACCGGCGGCTGGGTACATAATGGACACGCGCAGCATGCACAGAGCGATCGACAATCAGGTAAACAATCTATGAATAAGCATTGGCAGTTGAATACATTAGTTATGTCAAAACTATGGCAGGTATTGTGTGGCAGGATCATGGGAATTTTAGGGGCAGTGTTTGTTAACCATGTCCTCACACAGATTGTCACACAGATTTTATCACATGCTCTTCATCTTGTAAGTTAGTTTATCACTGTTTCCTATGTAGTGTTGGAACAGTGTTATATTATGTACTGAACACTTGGTCTATTTCTCTAAAACGGTAGTTTATGAAGAATGTTTGTCTAGAGTTTTCCTCTCTATGTAGTTCAACATTTTGCTTATATAGTTCTTTGTTTGTGTTTGATAGGACTCAAACACTACTGAAGGTGCAGAGACAAAGTCATGGGGATCTACTCTACACGGCTGAGAAGAATGAAAATGGGGAGCCAGAGGTTGTCGGCATTGTCATCAAAGGCGTTGATGTCCTGAACAACATTGGCATTGTCATACTTGGGTTCATCATGACCTTCAGTGACCTCATGGACTCTGGTTTGTTTAAGGCTGGATTGACTTTCAGTGAAATCATGGACTCTGGTTTGTCTAAGATCCTGTCTAAGGTTTGTCTAAGTCTTGACCTTCAGTGAAATCATGGACTCTGGTTTGTCTAACATCCTGTGTAAGGTTTGTCTAAGTCTGTTTGAGTTAACCCTGCAAGGATTTAAATAATAAAAAAAAATAAGATAATCAAAGTTTTGTCTTAAGTGTATATGTGCAAAGATTTAAATAATAATAAATATACGTTTTTTCTTAACTGTATGTCTTAATATTGTATTTGGTTACAATTAAGTACATTTAAAAGAGTAGTTCACCCCCAAAATGACTTTCTTTCTAATGATTACTCATGCCATGGAGATTGTTTGTTTGTAGTTGCATTAAGACAAGGGATGCGACAAATACAAAAATATTGTTGAACTAAACTTCCCATGGTGTGAGTATATTATATCAATATGAAAAAAAAAATCATTTTGGGGTGAACTACTCCTTTAATGCTATATTGCCTAGAAATGAGTTGTACCAACACATTTAAGTTATATTAGTTTTCGGTAGAAATCAGTTGCACCAACGCATTTAAGTTATATTAGTTTATTGGACAAATGTAAAAATGAGTTGCACCAACGCATTTAAGTTATATTAGTTTGGTGGACAAATGTGAAAATGAGTTGCACCAACGCATTTAAGTTATATTAGTTTGGTGGAAAATGTAAATCAATTTGACTAATTTAACATATTTATTTTATCTCCGCTTAATTTGATAAAAATAAGTTGGACTAAATGAGTTGGACTAATTGGAAAACATTCATTACATAGAATGTACTTATTTGAGTTCAGGTTAATGTATATTAAGTGTGTGGAAAAACCTGACGGAATTGAAATGCGTTCATCCAATAGGTTATTTTTTTGAGTGTATAGTGATCGAATTACTATGCCACGCATACCGACTGCCCGAATCTGATCAATGTGAATGTCTCGCCATGATATTAGAATATGACATTACGCCTGTGGCCGTCCCGAGTCGAGGTTGTTGTGTTTTTGAGCGGTGGTCACAACGCTCCTATACGTGGCCGTGTGTGTGGGTCTGTATGCGTCCGACCGTGTATGTGTGTATGCGTCCGTGTCTGTAGCCTACAGTACCTTTTATGACCACACATGTTAAGGGAGGGGCGCTGTTGTTCAGGATAGGCCAGGCACACTCACACACAAATGTTCAGGCCAGGCTGGGCGCGCGCGCACACACACACACACACACACACACACACACACACACACACACACACACACACACACACACACACACACACACACACACACACACACACACACACACTCTCTCTCTCTCTCTATTGGTGAGTTCCAAAAGTGTATTTCTATGAAAATCAACTATCTCTGGTCACTTTTTGACAAGTCATAGACTACATGACATCCCCCTCACGTTTCATCTATATTGAATCATCACAGATGGTTATTATGCTGACAGCTTCTACTTGAATTGTCATCAATAGTGTTACATAACTATAATGTCTGTATATTCTGTGCTTTTGAAAATAGTGCTTGGCACCTAATGAGAGGATGGATGGCCCTAGTACATCCACGGCATCTCACACTGACATCATTGAAACAAAATCACCTGTGATTCCAGATGTGCACTTGTTTGACCAGGGTACACAGTGCACATGGATACCAACTCTACAAAAGACCATTCGTAAGTGATCAAAATATATTTTTCACATTCTCTATTCCAGGGGTTTTCAAAGTGGGTGACGGGCTCCCTGGGGTGCCGTGACTGCAGTCAGGGTTCCCACGGTCAGAACCGGCCATGGACCACTTGATACGCCCACAGTGTCCCTCTGAGGGTCCCCCGACCTCACTTTGAGAACCGACCATGGACCACTTGATAAGCCCAAAGTGTCCCTCTGAGGGTCCCCCGACCTCACTTTGAGAACCGACCATGGACCACTTGATAAGCCCACAGTGTCCCTCTGAGGGTCCCCCGACCTCACTTTGAGAACCGACCATGGACCACTTGATACGCCCACAGTGTCCCTCTGAGGGTCCCCCGAACTCACTTTGAGAACCGACCATGGACAACTTGATAAACCCACAGTGTCCCTCTGAGGGTCCCCCGACCTCACTTTGAGAACCGACCACGGACCACTTGATAAGCCCACAGTGTCCCTCTGAGGGTCCCCCGACCTTATTTGAGAACCGACCACGGACCACTTGATAAGCCCACAGTGTCCCTCTGAGGGTCCCCCGACCTCACTTTGAGAACCGACCACGGACCACTTGATAAGCCCACAGTGTCCCTCTGAGGGTCCCCCGACCTCACTTTGAGAACCGACCATGGACCACTTGATAAGCCCACAGTGTCCCTCTGAGGGTCCCCCGACCTCACTTTGAGAACCACCACGGACCACTTGATAAGCCCACAGTGTCCCTCTGAGGGTCCCCCGACCTCACTTTGAGAACCGACCAAGGACCACTTGATAAACCCACAGTGTCCCTCTGAGGGTCCCCCGACCTCACTTTGAGAACCACCACAGACCACTTGATAAGCCCACAGTGTCCCTCTGAGGGTCCCCCGACCTCACTTTGAGAACCGACCATGGACCACTTGATAAGCCCACAGTGTCCCTCTGAGGGTCCCCCGACCTCACTTTGAGAACCGACCATGGACCACTTGATAAGCCCACAGTGTCCCTCTGAGGGTCCCCCGACCTCACTTTGAGAACCACCACGGGCCACTTGATAAGCCCACAGTGTCACTCTGAGGGTCCCCCGACCTCACTTTGATAACCGACCATGGACCACTTGACAAGCCCACAGTGTCCCTCTGAGGGTCCCCGACCTCACTTTGATAACTGACCATGGACCACTTGATAACCCCACGGTGTCCCTCTGAGGGTCCCCGACCTCACTTTGAGAACCGACCATGGACCACTTGATAAGCCCACGGTGTCCCTCTGCGGGTCCCCTACCTCACTTTGAGAACCGACCACGGACCACTTGATAAGCCCACAGTGTCCCTCTGAGGGTTCATGTAAAACTACTGGTCGTGAACACCAACTAGGGCCTGTGTACATATGGCTCTCTGCTGCCCCCCATTGAGAAACTATAGACGGGACAGACCGTGTACACGAAGGGCAGGAGCAAGTGTTCAAGTCCCATAGAATCTATGGGAAATGTACGAAGTCGTGTACGAAGTCACCGGTTGGTACACGAGCCATAGTTTTTTCCATTGTAGCTCCCTACAGTGTACACGATTTTAATTATTATTACCCCCCTTATTATTTTTCTAAAGTTTTAGAAAAAAAGTTTTCCCCCAAAAAATGTTTTAATCGCTTATTCAGAAATCGCTTGTTAATGGCAGCGTCACCGGGAGGCTCTCTCCATTCCGACATGTCGCTTCTCCGAAATTGACTTCTTATTGTCGGAGTGGCACACTCCCATGGGCCTAAGGTTTAGGGTTAGGGTTAGAGTACTCAGCGTCACATCGTGTGCGGTGATTTTGTCAAGATTGACAATAAAACACAACAAAAAATACATTACTCGTCATTAATGCGACACACCCATGGATGCGGTCGGGGAGGGAGAGTGAGGTAGACCAAAGCTCCACATTTGATACACTAGCCTGGGGTGCCAGCCAGAGCGCTCCCACTACGTTCTATGGACTTTAGTCTCTAGAGAACAGACTCCATGCTAACGCAAGGAAGAGCAATTATTTATTATAATTATTATTAGGGCTTTGATGCAAGTTATAATGGGTGCAGCTGCATGAGTTGTGTTGCTTAAAGTAATGTGCCGTTGTGCTCTCCTCTCAGCTGATGCTTAGCGGAAAAAAAGTCGGTGGAGGCGTTGATTAACATCCCTAGTAGTTACACTCAGGAATCCGGAGTTGACTCTCATGTTGTTTTTATGCTCCTAGATATCCTGATTGTGCCTCCACACATTAAAGAAGAACAGGAGGAGCTACTTCAAGAACCAGAGGAGCCTGATGGGTCAACGTTGACATTACTAGCAGTGAACAGTGAAGTTGATGTCAAAAACATCTCTTCACACTGTGCCGAAGTTGAAGTTAAACTTGAATCTGACACTGAATTCACTGATAACAGTAATCATTGTGAGGAGACCTGTGGAGGTTAGTCAGTGTTAAACACATGTAATTACTAAGTAAAATACCTGGTAGTTACCATGTAATTACCTGGTAAATTGTAGTTACCTGGTAATAACCTAATTATTATTATTACTACTGTAAAGTAAAGCGTTACCCAAAGTTTTGACAAACAGATGCTTCGGTTATACCTTTTTTCTTCAGAACAAAATATCTCACAGCTGAGATTGAGTTTTAGTTTTTTGGATTTTAGTAAGTGAAATAATCTATAATAATCCATTATAGTGTATTCTAGTTATCATAGTAATACATTAATACTTATATAGTATAGTGTGTTATAATCCATTTTAGTGTATTATAATTAGGATAGTTGTAATAAAAAATATATATATATTGTATTATAATCACAGTTAAAATTGTCAATTTGTTAGTTTTGGTAAAGATTTGATCAAGAATACAAATACAAAAATACAATACAAAAAAGAAACCCAGGAAAAAAGTGCAATGACCTGAACAATGATATGAGGCCAGTAAAAACATCATGAAGTAAAATTAATTTGAAACAGATGTGTTTTCAGCATATGTTTAAAACTGTCGACTGACAGTAGTTTTTAATGGCAAAGGTAAGGCGTTCCACAAAGTAGGAGTCACCACTGCGAAGGCCCGATCTCCCTTCGACTTAAGATTGGACACAGGGACTTCCTGTGTCCAAGGCACTTCAGCCGTTGCACATTAAAGTTGTTGTGTAAGGAATTATCTACCGTATATAAACTCAGCACAAAAAGAAAGGAAACTTGACTTTGGTCCATTATATCTCCCCTTTAACTCATTCCCCGCCTCCCCCGATAGTCCCGAGAAAATCCCAATGTCGTTCCCCGCCAGGCCCGATAGTCCCGAGAATTAGCTTTTATATAATGTAATGTTTAATTAAACTCTTCCCCAGCTCGTGACAAATTCTGAGCCTTTTATCTTAAAGGGAACCTAAAATATCACACATCAAAGTAAGTGTGTTTGAAAAAAATACTGTAATAATGTATAAATTGCAATACAAATGTATAAATCTCCCCATAACCCACAGTGAACTGGCAAAAGACGCATTTGAGCTCAAAAGGCTGGCTGCCGGAAAAAAAAAGAGAAGAAAAAAAAGTGTGAGAACAGCTGTGTGTGTGTGTGTGTGTGTGTGTGTGTGTGTGTGTGTGTGTGTGTGTGTGTGTGTGTGTGTGTGTGTGTGTGTGTGTGTGTGTGTGTGTGTGCTTCCCTCCACGGACCACTGTATCTCTGTTTCAGTGGTCCCTGTTGGACCCCCTGATGGTGTTCAGTCCCATAAAAAAACAGTGCTATCAGTGAGATCTGCCTCTCTCTCTCTCTCTCTCCCAAGACACAAAACACACAATTATCGCCAATTTGCCATATAAATGCTTCTAAAACGTACCTGATAATGATGATGGTTGATTTGAATCCACCCTGGTTTATAATCCATATATCCAGGCTATAATATTAGTTTTATAATGGTATTTAGTCCACAAACTTTAGTCCACAAACAAGCCATGATCGCCTTTGCAAAGGTGGGGGTCCCTGATCGCCTTTCTAACGGAACCAATAGGGGTCCGCGGGTCCAACGCTTCGCCGACCTCCGCAGAGCAGTGCAGAGTTACATAACATTGTAAAATCAATCAATAAGCCGATCATTTGTTACATAAAGTTCACATGATCCAGTTGCAGGGACAAGTGGTCCCTGTCGATGGGGTCTCACAAAGGGGGTCCCCTGGTCTCCAGCCAACACTTAGGGAACCAGGTGGGGGACTGGGGGTCCCTGGCCCAGCTCCACCAAAACAAGCAGCCAACAAGCAATCGATCAACTACAGCCTCGCCTCGTTAGCAAACTATGTCTGCCCTGCAAGAGCAGGGCAGTGCAGAGGATTTTTTAGGGGCAGGGGGAGACATTTTTCTAACATGTCCCAGAATGTGAAAATAGCAGATCTACAAGCTCTACAAGCTCTCAATGTGTCACAGAGCGATGTGTTGAGCTTGTAGAGCTTGTAGATCTGCTATATTCACATTCTAGCACATGTTAGAAAAAAGACTCATGCCCCCTTTGATGTCTATTTGTGTGTGTGCACCTGTACAGACCCAAAAACAGCTGAGACCAAAGCAGACATACAGAGACAGAGAGAACGCGCCCCCAAGTGGGGGCTGACACAAATACTCACACAAATACTGCAAAACAGTATGTGAAATTGCTGAGTTTTATGGTCAGACATAGCCAATAAAAATATTTTTCTCTGCATTTTTCTAAACAGAAAATTCAAAAAAAAAATCCTATTACATAATTACATTAGTACACTTATCTGATAATGCCTGAAGCCATAAAGACAAATATCAAGTGAGTTATTCGCTTGAAAAGAGATTTTTCACAAAAAGGTCAATAACTCCAGTTTTTTCAATTATAGCTGGATTTTGGTCAAAAAATGGCTATTTTGAGATGGCTGCAACTATAGAAAAAAAAGCTTTTTATTTTATTTTTTTATTTTTTGGTGAGACTAGAGGTTGTCCTGTTTCATGTCAGGTACTCTATGACATTGTCGAAAAAACACAGAATTTAGGAAAAATGTCAATATAAAAAAAATATATGAATTTTTTCATTAAACAAAATGGCAGGAGAGCCATACAGTCAATGTTAAAATGGCGGCCAATGTGTTAATAATACCAATTTGTATTGTGTTTCATATCATTTTTATCATTGATTCATCACCTTTACAACAAGGTACAGATTGTAAGCATCTGGCCATTCGTGGAATGAGCACCACAGCCAAACGTGTGGGTAGTGGGTAACATGTCGGCCCATTATATCCCCTGTTTAATTATTCCAAATGGGTGATTTGTCACCTTTACAACGTGGTACAGTTTGTAAGGATCTGGCATTTGTGGAATGAGCGTGTGGGCAACACCCCTCCAAAAATGGTGGAAATGGCCTGGCAGGCCTGCAATACTGTTCTTGCCCAAAACGAGAGTAAATGCCAGCAGAACAGTATTGCTAGCCATTTTGGCAAAACTTTGGTCGGCTTTACCCACACGTTCTCCTGTGTAGCTCATGTCTCGAATGCCCAATGCTTACAAGCTGTACCTTGTTGTAAAGGTGACGAATCAACGATACGAATTACATAAAACACAATACAATAATACAATATAGTATTATTATAGGGGAGATATAATTGACCAAACTCAAGTTTCCTTTCTTTTTTAGTTTATTTTAGTCTTGCTGAAGCTTTCTTATTTTCAGGCATGCAACTGCTGTATTAAAACTTTATTAGAATACTTTACTGTTTTCATGCATAGTATGTGTAGTAATTGACAGCATGGGGGGGTAATTAGATGATCATGCAAATGAAGACGTTTTAAAAAAAAAAAATGTTTGCCATCACAACACCCAGCGACCAATATGACACGATTCAAGCGCTAGAAAGATATTTTATATTTCGGTGGCAGTGCCCTTAACTCATTGAATGCCATTTCAAGATGGCCCCCAAGTACCAGACTGCCACTATCCTAGATTTCTAGTGCACGGATACATTTTTAGTGCACGGATCGTGCACGCCCATGCACCATATATGCATCATATGTGTAGTACTTTTTAACAGCTTTCAAACAAAAAAATCCGCTTGGAAATCCGTTCAGGCATTCATGAGTTACAAGCCTTCAAAGTCAGACAAAACAGCCATTTTTGACATTTTGAAAGATGTGTTTGTTTGTTATGGGGCTACACATGCAATTTCACAATTGCGATCATGCCTAATACATTTGAGGCATTTTTAGAATTTTTTTTATAAAAAAAAATTTTGAAAAAAAAAAAAAAAAAATTTTTTTTTTTTTTTCAAAATGGCTTCCAACTCGGGAAACTCGGGCTCTGGCAGCCTGGGACTACTGTAATAACTCGGGAAACTCGGGCCTTGGCAGTCAATGAGTTAAGTAGATGATACCTCATTTTGTGCACGGATTACGGAACATGGAGGATGGAAAATGGTATTTACTAGGGATGTGAAAAATCGACTCGAAAATCGTCTCATGCTCACCGCGACTCAAAAAGTATTTGTTTTTTTTATTATTATTACCCTTATTCTAAAGTTTTAGAAAAAAAGTTTTCCCCCAAAAAACGTTTTAATCGCTTATTCGGAAATTGCTTGTTAATGGAAGCGTCACCGGGAGGCTCTCTCCATTCCGACATGTCGCCACTCCGAAATGTACTTCTTATTGTCGGAGTGGCGACACTCCCATGGGCCTAAGGTTTAGGGTTAGGGTTAGAGTACTCAGCGTCACATCGTGTGCTGTGATTTTGTCAAGATTGACAATAAAACAACACAAAATACATTACTCGTCATTAATGCGACACACCCATGGATGCGGTCGGGGAGGGAGAGTGAGGTAGACCAAAGCTCCACATTTGATACACTAGCCTGGGGTGCCAGCCAGAGCGCTCCCACTACGTTCTATGGACTTTAGTCTCTAGAGAACAGACTCCATGCTAACGCACGGAAGAGCAATTATTTATTATAATTATTATTAGGGCTTTGATGCAAGTTATAATGGGTGCAGCTGCATGAGTTGTGTTGCTTAAAGTAATGTGCCGTTGTGCTCTCCTCTCAGCTGATGCTTAGCGGAAAAAAAGTCGGTGGAGGCGTTGATTTTCGGCCTTGGCGCGCTGATTCGCAAATAATGCATTGATTAACATCCCTAGTAGTTACACTCAGGAATCTGGAGTTGACTGTCATGTTGTTTTTATGCTCCTAGATATCCTGATTGTGCCTCCACACATTAAAGAAGAACAGGAGGAGCTACTTCAAGAACCAGAGGAGCCTGATGGGTCAACGTTGACATTACTAGCAGTGAAAAGTGAAGTCGATGTTGAAGACATCTCTTCACACTGTGCCGAAGTTGAAGTTAAACTTGAATCTGACACTGAATTCACTGATGACAGTAATCATTGTGAGGAGACCTGTGGAGGTTAGTCAGTGTTAAACACATGTAATTACTAAGTAAAATACCTGGTAGTTACCATGTAATTACTTGGTAAATTGTAGTTACCTGGTAATAACCTAATTATTATTATTACTACTGTAAAGTGTTACCCAAAGTTTTGACAAACAGATGCTTCGGTTATACCCTTTTTCTTCAGAACTAAATATCTCACAGCTGAGATTGAGTTTTAGTTTTTTGGATTTTAGTAAGTGAAATAATCTATAATAATCCATTATAGTGTATTCTAGTTATCATAGTAATACATTAATACTTATATAGTATAGTGTGTTATAATCCAATTTAGTGTATTATAATTAGGATAGTTGTAATAAAAAATATATATATTGTATTATAATCACAGTTAAAATTGTCAATTTGTTTGTTTTGGTAAAAATGTGATCAAGAATACAAATACAAAAATACAATACAAAAAGGAAACCCAGGAAAAAGTGCAATGACCTGAACAATGATATGAAGCCAGTAAAAACATCATGAAGTAAAATTAATTTGAAACAGATGTGTTTTCAGCATATGTTTAAAACTGTCGACTGACAGTAGTTTTTAATGGCAAAGGTAAGGCGTTCCACAAAGTAGGAGTCGCCACTGCGAATGCCCGATCTCCCTTCGTCTTAAGATTGGAGACAGGGACTTCCTGTGTCCAAGGCACTTCAGCCGTTGCACATTAAAGTTGTTGTGTAAGGAATTATCTACCGTATATAAACTCAGCACAAAAAGAAAGGAAACTTGACTTCGGTCCATTATATCTCCCCTTTAATAATACCAATTTGTATTGTGTTTCATATCATTTTTATCGTTGATTCATCACCTTTACAACAAGGTACAGATTGTAAGCATCTGGCCATTCGTGGAATGAGCACCACAGCCAAACGTGTGGGTAGTGGGTAACATGTCGGTCCATTATATGCCCTGTTTAATTATTCCAAATGGGTGATTTGTCACCTTTACAATGTGGTACAGTTTGTAAGGATCTGGCATTTGTGGAATGAGCGTGTGGGCAACACCCCTCCAAAAATGGTGGAAATGGCCTGGCAGGCCTGCAATACTGTTCTTGCCCAAAACGAGAGTAAATGCCAGCAGAACAGTATTGCTAGCCATTTTGGCAAAACTTTGGTCGGCTTTACCCACACATTCTCCTGTGTAGCTCATGTCTCGAATGCCCAATGCTTACAAGCTGTACCTTGTTGTAAAGGTGACGAATCAACGATACGAATTACATAAAACACAATACAATATATAGTATTATTATAGGGGAGATATAATTGACCAAACTCAAGTTTCCTTTCTTTTTTAGTTTATTTTAGACTTGTTGAAGCTTTCTTATTTTCAGGCATGCAACTGCTGTATTAAAACTTTATTAGAATACTTTACTGTTTTCATGCATAGTATGTGTAGTAATTGACAGCATGGGGAGTTAATTAGATGATCATGCAAATGAAGACGTTTTTTTTTTTTTTTTGCCATCACAACACCCAGCGACCAATATGACACGATTCAAGCGCTAGAAAGATATTTTATATTTCGGTGGCAGTGCCCTTAAGTAGATGATACCTCATTTTGTGCACAGATTACGGAACATGGAGGATGGAAAATGGTATTTACTAGGGATGTGAAAAATCTACTCGAAAATCGTCTCATGCTCACCGCGACTCAAAAAGTATTTGTTTTTTTATTATTATTATTATTATTATAACGTTTTAGAAAAAAAGTTTTCCCCCAAAAAACGTTTTAATCGCTTATTCGGAAATTGCTTGTTAATGGAAGCGTCACCGGGAGGCTCTCTCCATTCCGACATGTCGCCACTCCGAAATTTACTTCTTATTGTCGGAGTGGCGACACTCCCATGGGCCTAAGGTTTAGGGTTAGAGCACTCAGCGTCACCTCGTGTGCTGTGATTTTGTCAAGATTGACAATAAAACACAGAGATATCAACAGGGAAGCGCTCTATGAACGGCCGTCTCCGGGCCGCCGAGGCGGACGCGTGGGTACCGGCCCCAGCTCTCCCGGTCGCTCCTAGATCGAGTTACAGCATTTTATTTGCACTGCAGTGGCGGGGGGTCCTCCACTAGGGGCGCGACCTGGTGTGTCGTTCCGGAGCACCAGGAGTCGTGGTCCCCGGGAATTCCCTGTGAGCAGCCCCTTTGGGGGGATCATTTGGTCATTTTTTAGCTTTTTGGCGGTGGTCCCCGGGGGTCCCCAGAGCTCCGGGGGGTCCCTGGCTACTCTGCAGTCCCAGGCCGAGGCCTCAAAGTCGGACAGGAGCGGAGCAGCGGCCCGTCTGGTTCTCCAAAGCCATATCCCAGGTCCACAGTCATATCGCCAGGGGTCCCTGGAGGTGGTCCCTGATCGGTAGTCCCCGGACTCTGCAGTCCGAGGCCAAGGCCCCAGAAACCCCTCAGGGACCCCGAGAGGTCCCCGAACCACACTTTGGGAACCAGCCATGAATGTACTAGGCTGTTGTGAACCAGCCATGGAAACCCTGGGGGTCCCCAAACCACACTTTGGGAACCAGCCAGGGACCCCCTGGAAACCCGGGGTCCCCAAACCACACTTTGGGAACCAACCAGGCAGTAGTAGGCTAGACTATAGCTCTCTGCTGCCCCCCATTGATAAAACATAGTCGGCACAGAATTGTACACGAAAGGCAGCCAGCGAGTGATCACGCACCATGGTCACTATGAGACATGTACAATGACTGTACACCGGCTCCAAAGGGTACACGGGCCATGGTCATTAACATTGAAACTGCCTGCCGTAGACACCAAAAACAATTGTTATTATTATAACGTTTTAGAAAAAAAGTTTTCCCCCAAAAAAACGTTTTAATCGCTTATTCGGAAATTGCTTGTTAATGGAAGTGTCACCGGGAGGCTCTCTCCATTCCGACATGTCGCCACTCCGAAATGTACTTCTTATTGTCGGAGTGGCGACACTCCCATGGGCCTAAGGTTTAGGGTTAGAGCACTCAGCGTCACCTTGTGTGCTGTGATTTTGTCAAGATTGACAATAAAACACAGAGATATCAACAGGGAAGCGCTCTATGAACGGCCGTCTCCGGGCCGCCGAGGCGGACGCGTGGGTACCGGCCCCAGCTCTCCCGGTCGCTCCTAGATCGAGTTACAGCATTTTATTTGCACTGCAGTGGCGGAGGGTCCTCCACTAGGGGCGCGACCTGGTGTGTCGTTCCGGAGCACCAGGAGTCGTGGTCCCCGGGAATTCCCTGTGAGCAGCCCCTTTGGGGGGATCATTTGGTCATTTTTTAGCTTTTTGGCGGTGGTCCCCGGGGGTCCCCAGAGCTCCGGGGGGTCCCTGGCTACTCTGCAGTCCCAGGCCGAGGCCTCAAAGTCGGACAGGAGCGGAGCAGCGGCCCGTCTGGTTCTCCAAAGCCATATCCCAGGTCCACAGTCATATCGCCAGGGGTCCCTGGAGGTGGTCCCTGATCGGTAGTCCCCGGACTCTGCAGTCCGAGGCCAAGGCCCCAGAAACCCCTCAGGGACCCCGAGAGGTCCCCGAACCACACTTTGGGAACCAGCCATGAATGTACTAGGCTGTTGTGAACCAGCCATGGAAACCCTGGGGGTCCCCAAACCACACTTTGGGAACCAGCCAGGGACCCCCTGGAAACCCGGGGTCCCCAAACCACACTTTGGGAACCAACCAGGCAGTAGTAGGCTAGACTATAGCTCTCTGCTGCCCCCCATTGATAAAACATAGTCGGCACAGAATTGTACACGAAAGGCAGCCAGCGAGTGATCACGCACCATGGTCACTATGAGACATGTACAATGACTGTACACCGGCTCCAAAGGGTACACGGGCCATGGTCATTAACATTGAAACTGCCTGCCGTAGACACCAAAAACAATTGTTATTATTATAACGTTTTAGAAAAAAAGTTTTCCCCCAAAAAACGTTTTAATCGCTTATTCGGAAATTGCTTGTTAATGGAAGTGTCACCGGGAGGCTCTCTCCATTCCGACATGTCGCCACTCCGAAATGTACTTCTTATTGTCGGAGTGGCGACACTCCCATGGGCCTAAGGTTTAGGGTTAGAGCACTCAGCGTCACCTTGTGTGCTGTGATTTTGTCAAGATTGACAATAAAACACAACAAAAAATACATTACTCATCATTAATGCGACACACCCGTGGATGCGGTCGGGGAGGGAGAGTGAGGTAGACCAAAGCTCCACATTTGATACACTAGCCTGGGATGCCAGCCAGAGCGCTCCCACTACGTTCTATGGACTTTAGTCTCTAGAGAACAGACTCCATGCTAACGCAAGGAAGAGCAATTATTTATTATAATTATTATTAGGGCTTTGATGAAAGTTATAATGGGTGCAGCTGCATGAGTTGTGTTGCTTAAAGTAATGTGCCATTGTGCTCTCCTCTCAGCTGATGCTTAGAGGAAAAAAAGTCGACCAAGGCGTTGATTTTCGGCCTCGGCATGCCGATTCACAAATAATGCGTTGATTAACATCCCTAGTATTTACACTCAGGAATCCAGAGTTGACTGTCATGTTGTTTTTATGCTCCTATATATCCTGATTGTGCCTCCACACATTAAAGAAGAACAGGAGGAGCTACTTCAAGAACCAGAGGAGCCTGATGGGTCAATGTTGACATTACTAGCAGTGAAAAGTGAAGTTGATGTCAAAAACATCTCTTCACGCTGTGCCGAAGTTGAAGTTAAACTTGAATCTGACACTGAATTCACTGATTACAGTAATCATTGTGAGGAGACCTGTGGAGGTTAGTCAGTGTTAAACACATGACCTACCTTTTGGAAAATTGGCCTTAAAGGGGAGAACCACCCATTTTCTAAAGATTTTTTTGGGGGCTTTTATGCCTTTATTTGATAGGTCAGGAGACTGACAGGAAATGGGGGAGTGACATCCGGCAAAGGTTGTCTATTTTCTAATTTAGGCTAGATCAGATCTCAGTTGTTGGTGGTGGTGGTGGTGGTGGTGGTGGCGGAGGGGGGGGGGGGGGGGGGAGATATCAACAGGGAAGCTTTATCGCTCATAAATTAGGGACTTTTTTGATGATGGAATCTTTTCATTCTCTATCTGTACGCACCCTTTTAATCTCCCCCTGCCCTCCCTCTCTCTCTCTCTCTCTCTCTCTCTCTCTCTCAGGAGTGACGTCCCAGCCTTCTCAGACCAAGGTCTTCTCCTGTTCTGAGAGTCCATACACCCTCACATCTCAGGACTTCCTCCATAAACACAACGACCTCTACTGCCAAATGCAGAGGAATGGACACATCAACTCAGCAGCCTGTGAGAAAACCACCAGCTCAACAACCAGCCAGAAACGAGGAGACACTGATGGACCGAGATCCTCTGGTCATCATCGATATAAGCAACCTGAAGAACTCAAGGCTTACATAGACTTCCTCAATCATCATCAACCAAAAGAAGAGAATCACTGTGAACACTGTGACAAGAAATTCCGTTGGCCATATGAGCTGAAGACACACCAACGTGTCCACACTGGAGAAAGACCTTTCCAGTGTAAACATTGTAATGAGCGCTTCACTCAGGTGAGTTCCCTGAAGACACACCAACGTGTCCACACTGGACAAAAACATTTCAAGTGTAAACATTGTAACAAGAGTTTCAAATGGTCAACAGACCTGGAGATACACCACCGTGTCCACACTGAAGAAAAACCTTTCAAGTGTAAACATTGTAACAAGAGTTTCTCTTCGTCAACAAACCTGGAGATACACCACCGTGTCCACACCCACACTGGAGAACAACTTTTCCACTGTGAGCATTGCGACAAGAGTTTAATTTCATCTTATGTACTGAAGAAACATCAGCGTCTCTACATGGGCAAGTTATGACTTCCGGTTGGTTCTAGCGGAAGTGGTGGAAGTGCTGCGATTAACGGAAGTTACGTCATGCAGTGCGGGTCTGTTTACACTCCCCAGCGAAACAAACACAAGTAGATTGTAGCTTTTAACTCGCTCTTAATTGGTGTAACATCACTTGTTTTTGTTTGTATATTGTATATTGTTTATTGCGAGCGCAACCGGAGGAGCGGGATAAGTAGAACAGATTCTTTTTCAGCAGGGAATTTGTTTGCAAGGACACCTCCTTGAATTTTCTCTGCTTCATATCTTGACCAGGCTTTTCTCTTCAGAGATGAGTAAGCTTGGCTACGCGAGGCTACTTAAGAACATACTAAAGTTCTAGAAAATTAAACCTTCCGGAAAGGCTTCATTTTCAAGATGGCGTTACTGGCGTCCATGATGGCTGCTGGGACCTTAAAATGCCTATAAACTGGAATTTCATTTGGGGAAAAAAAGTAACATAATTATTAGTAACATAATTCATTGAAAAATCTCTTCCATCAATTATTTGGGGTTTCAACCATATACTGACCTAACTCTTTCTCAGCCACGGGGAGCCACTTAATTTTAAAACCGGATTAAACCGTACTTATTCTGTACTTAAATTATCCGACCGGAATTTTCCGTACTAGGTAATTAAAAACGAATTTTTAATTAAAAAAATTATAACGATGAAAAAAAAAAAAGATCGGTAGCTGTCTTCCATCTCTTCTTTGACTGATCTAAAAGGATCATTCTCTCAACCCTCTGAACCGGAAGTACTTCTGGTAGCTTTCAGCCAGCATAGCCACAGTCCCGTCCACTTTCATTGTAGGAGGAGGCGTTAGCATAGCATCTGTCCGTGATTAACCTGACTACCGCCAGATAGGTGGCAGCAGTGCGTACCGCCCTACTTTGGGCGGTACGCACTGGTGCCACCTATCTGGCGGTAGTCAGGTTAGTCTGTGATGTTTTCGATCAGAACAAATTTGACATGGGCGCTTCATACGGAGTGGATTGGATTACATTCGCTTACCTCGATGTGCACGGATCGTGCACGCAAAGCGCACGGGGGGAGATCAAGCCCCCAGAACCCAGGGCTAGATTTGAAACAACCCCGATGGTGGCCAAAGTTGGAGCTGCAGCCTAAACGTGCATTTTGGCCCCGCCCCCTCCACTTCCTCTGAGCGGAGAGCAGCGTGACGTCATTTTTGGCCACTAGGTAGTGTGGGTAATTTCCCCCAGAATGCACCTGGATTTGCTACATGCTAGCATGTAGCCGTTGCTTCAAAACGCCACTGAGCACTTGCATTGAAATGATAGTGGGGGCGGGGCCGTTCCGCTCTGTATTTCATATATACTCTATGGGGGAGATGCCTCCGGCAAAATCCCCACTATATGCCAATGCAGATCGAGACACTTCGCTGGTGAGTAAACGGTGGGGGATCGAAAGAAGAAAAAAAAGAACGGTGCCATCCAAGAAGGACGGGGGGGGTGGGGGGGGGGGGGGGGGGGGGGGGGGCGCGCTGATGCTCATAATCATGATATTACGTCTCAGATCATAATACAATAATAGAAATTTCATTCTGGCCAGGCTGGGAAAGTGTTTTTAATGTTGGATTAATTGCAAACAGACCACTAGGTCTGTTTGTGACACTAGTCACGCCATCTTGAAAATGAAGCCTTTCCGGAAGGTTTATTTTCCAAAACCTTTAGTTTATTCTTTAGCATGCATAGTTGGGTCATTTCCGATAATTCTGTGACCGTGGAGACTGAGCAAAGGTCCGTTTATCAGGCCGGCTTTACACTGCCACTGAAATCTTGCCTGAATCAGATCTGAGTCACATCAAAAGTGGAATCCGTTTTTTTTTTAATAGACTAAATCCAAACAGGTCACATGCAGGTCACATGAAATCCGATTTTGAAAACCACATCCAGAGGTGGTTTCAAATCCGATCCATATCTGAATCTGAGGACATCTGTCTCAGTCTGAAAGCAGTAACCACATCCACCCCATAGAGTTATACGCAAGTCACATCAAACTGACCAAAGTCACTTGTAGTGCGACCCGAGCGCGGAGCGCCCCCACTGTAATGATGTCATTACAGAGCGCGAGTATTTACTATTTGATTACAGCGCAGTCAGATTACAGCGCGCTGAGCACATGAGAAAAACAAGAGAGGAGAGAGAAAACACGTGATCTAAATAGATAAAACCAGAGCGAAGAGTGAAACACAAGAGTAAAAAAAGAAGAGAGAAAAACAATATTGTAACATGTTACAATATTGTAACGTGTTTGTTTTTGTTGTAGTCGCTTGTCTGTTTCCTGAATGTGATCAACTAGTGTCAACGGTGTGACGTAACGTCATGATGCCAACATCGTTACCACGGTAACTAAAGCACATATGTCGACGCAGGGCAGATTTGGGCCGACGCTGTTAAAATTAGTCAGAACGCACAGATCCAATCTGGTCACTTGCAAATGCAGTAAATCAGGCCATAAGATCAGATTTGAGAACCAAATCGGATTTGGGCTGGATTTGACTGCAGTGTAAATCCGGCCTCAGTGGATTTGTCACTTATGAAGGTAAAATAACACATTGAGCTCCAATGCCCCTCGCAAAAATGCGGGCAACATTTGTAAGAGCTCAAAATCCAAAATGGCTGCCATCAGCTATGACGAAAAAATGTCAATGGTTTGACCTACGGTGATGAGGAACAGGAGGAACCAGAGCCTCCACACATTAAAGAGGAACAGGAGGAACCAGAGCCCCAACAGATTAAAGAGGGCCAGGAGGAGCAACTTCACAGACCAGAGAAGCCTGTTGATGAAGACATCTCTTCACATTGTTCTGAAGTTGAAGTTGAATCTGACACTGAAGTCACTGAAGACCGTGATGATTGGGGGAAGACAAGTGGAGATGTCCACACTGGTGAGAAACCTTTCCAGTGTAAACTCTGTAACAAGAGTTATAGCTGCCTTGCTGGAAAAAAACAAAAAAACAGCTAAAACCAGCTTATGATGGTAGCTGGTTATAAGCTGGTATTAACTGGTCTTAGATGGTCTGAGGCTGGTTTAGATGGTATACCAGGCTGGACAAGCTGGTCAGGCTGGTCCAGCTCGTTTGTTCTAAGCTGGATTCAGCTGGTCTTTGATGGTCAGCCAGCTGGCTGGCTGGCTGGATTGACCAGCAAAGCAAAGCTGGTAGCTGGTCAAATGGGTGGACTGACCAGCAAAGATCAGCTTACCAGCTGGACATAGCTGGTGACTGGTCAGAAGGCTGGATTGACCAGCAAAGACCAGCTTACCAGCTGGATAGCTATAACAGTATAAGTGTATAGACATATAGAGGGTAGGTGCACATTTCTAAAATTACTATTCAACCTTTAAAATTAAAAATTAAAAAACAAAATAAACATTGGCCATGTTGTCAAATATTAGAGGCAGAATTTGTGAACATAGACAATCTGGTTGATCATGTAGATCTGCAAGAACCATATTAAACAAAATATAATGCCTCAAGTCATACAACTCAAAAGTATATGTCATAGTTATATATTAACTATATTTATATAAATATACATTATATCATATTTATATTATATGAAACATTTGGGGTAGAGGTTCTGCTCTGGACACACACACGCACGCACGCACGCACGCGCGTCATTATTGTGAGTTGTGTTTTATTTGACATTTAAAGGAACCCGGGGCATCCCCACATCAACAGCAAACAAATGAGTATCACCACTTCCTAAAACCCATGGATCCTCTGGGATGTATAAACAAATAAGAACGGTCGTAACTCAAATTTTAACAACTTTTCAAAACATATGCTACTACTTGAGTCAAAGTACAGCTACTCCTGCTCAAATAGGTATACGGCAGGGGTCTTCAATGTTTTCAGGTCAAGGAACCCTTAGTTGAGAGAGAGATGAAGCAGGGACCCCCACAACCTGTTCATAGATTCCATATAGTTTAAACGTTTGCCAGCACAATCATCAGTGTATTTTGGATTCATGTCAATGTGTGTTTTCAGATACTTAACCGTCAATACTTAATAAACGTCACTTTTCACTCTACTTAATCTGCTCTTTTCCCCCTCTACACCAAACCTCGTTGCCAAAAATAGCTGATCTACAAGCTCACACCGCCTTGCAGTGCGAGGTGTTGTGAGCTTGTAGATCTGCTATTTTTGGCTAAAGTTCGCAGAATATGGACGCTAGGGTTCAAGTGGTTAAGGCAAGTAATAAACTACTTCCCGCAAACATTCTGGAAATACATTTTAAACAAGCAAGTGCTCAGACCACTCGAAAGAGTATGTGCATTTCAGTTTGTGGAGTAAATTGGAACAGTTTGACATAAGAGATTAAACACAATAGAATTATCTTACAATTAAAAATGTCCTGGCTAAATACAGTAAAACATAGTCTTCTTTTTTTTTAATCACATATGCTTATTAAATGGGTGTTAATGGCAATAGCTTCATAGGGATTTTAGATCCATCAAATGGTAAATGCTTTAAGCTGCTACTGCTGATATATTTGGGTTTTCATTTACGTTTTATTTCATTTTAATTCTCTTTAGAAGGTAAACTTGTATACCATACTCTTATAACATATTACTGTATCTTAAACCATGAATATGTAGGATAGGCATTCTTTCTTTTTTCCTAAATTTTCTTATCCCACGATTTTTGTAACCCATTTTTTCACCCGGTGCCAATTGCCTAAGCTGTGATCTACTCTACTCTCCCTCTGCCAACCTGGGGAGGGCCCCGAACTGAGCTCATGCTTCCTTCAATGCATGAGGAGTGAGCAGGCCGCTTCTTATCACCTGACAGGGGAAGCTTCCCCGGTTGGACGTAGCGCGTGGAAGGAACACGTTATTCCAACCAGTTCCATTCCCCTCCATCAGGCGCCCCGGCTGGCCAGGGGGAGGCTTTATAGAGACCAGGATTACTGCATGTTTTTGTGAGGGTATCTACCCTAGGAGACACGGGGAGAACATGCAAACTCCACACAGAAAGGCCCTTTTGCCAACCCCACCTAGGGTGTGGGCACTGATGACGCGGAGGAGGGAACACACCCCCAGCACCCACAGTGTCCCCCGGCGGGAATCGAACCCAGGACCTTCTAGCTGTGAGGCGACAGCACTACTGACTGCGCCACCGTGCCCCGTAGGATAGGCATTCTTGATTTGCTATTGTTGATGTATATGGGTTTGACGCACATGTTCCTTTATTTGCATTTACTTCTTTATATGGTGAACCCCTTAACATATTACTGTATCCTAAACATGCAGGACAGGCACTCTTTGGTTTGTTATTATGCTGATGGATTTGGGGCTTGTGATTACAGTTTATTTTTATTTGCATTCTCTTTATTTGGTAAATTTGAACACTTTTATAACATTAATGTATTTTAAACCTGCAGGCATGTATTAGCTTTTTTTTTTTTTTTTTTTTGCTTCAGCCTATTCCTTTTGATCACCTTAAACAGTGTACGTCTAAGTGTCCCAACACATTATAAAGGTTCTTTCAGATTGAAATTTGTTGTATGCGAGCTATTAAAGGCTACTTAACATGTTAATTCCATTTTCTACTGTAATCCATAGAAGAGCTTGCATCTTGGGAATGGTCTTATTGTGTCTAAAATGACATCAACAAGAGCTATCAATTGGTTGTTGATACAAGTAGGCTACACCTAATTACAGGTAGGTCTAGTAACTCTAACTAATGCCTTTAATTATCAATTTTACTTTATCTGTTTATTTAGCTGGGACATATGGTAGGCTATAAGCTATTAATGAAAATACACTTTGTGTGTATCTACACCAGGGGTCTTCAACAGGGGGTCCGGGACCCCATAGGGGGAGGCACCAGATCTATGTGTGATAGGACCATTCTTTTAGAATAAATTAACAACCCTCTCATCCCTTTTCTGAGGAGAACTTTAGCCAAAAATAGCAGATCTACAAGCTTGTAGATCTGCTATTTTTGGCAAATAGGTTTGGTGTAGAGGTAAAAATAAGAGTGGACAAAGTACAGAGTAAAGGTAAAATATACTAAGTAAATGATCAAGGACATAAGGAGTTACATTTCTGAAAAATATAAATTAATATAAAAAACGCCCCCAAAAGCGCAGTTTTCAAACTCTAATGGGCGCTGGACAGCAGGCGGCTCTCCATGTCGGCATTTTTGACCCACGCACGTGTTCGGGGACATCTCTTCCACACCACACTCTCAGCTAAGCATTGCTGCAACTGCTGCAGGCCGTCCAGTGCAGCCAGGCGCTCAAAAAGGCCTCAAAAGGCACAATTTTCCGACTCTAGTGGGCGGTGGAGAGCAGGCGGGGTAAACAGACACTTTTTACATGTGCTCCCCTCTAGGCGAACTAAAAGATATATCAGTAAAAATGTACACATTCCCCAGTAATTTGGGATGTTTCCTAACAATGGAAGTTATCAGAACATATTCAAGACAAAAGGCAGAGAAAATATAGCCTGATTTCAGACTCTACGCTGGGGCTTGAGTCTGAACATGTATCCATTCTATTTGATTGAAAAGGGGAGGGGATTTCAAATTTGAAATCCCCAATCACAAGAAGACTACACTTCCGTCGCATCCAGCCAATAGACCCTCCCACTCTCTGAGCGCTGCGAGCTTACTGTTAGACCCCCCCCCCCTTTCTCTTGCTTTGAATTCATTGGTCGGTTGACTCGGTTCGCCAAGACACCGTATCAAGAGACGCGTCATATGACACATCCAGACCAAGAGATGCAGTTCACTCAGAGAGTGGGCGGGTCTATTGGCTGGAGCCAGGCTAGAGAAAATATGATTGTTTTAAAAAAAGTGGTCTTGTGTCTCAGTTTACCCCAGGACCGGGGTAAACTGAGACAGACCAGATAAATCAACGGGTGATCCACTCACTTTTTTCACTTTAAAACTACCATAAAAACACAAAAACCCGGTTAACCGGGTTAAATATGCGCAATACAAAAATGTACATAGCAGACATTCTTTTAATAGGCTTTGTCCTGTCATTTCCACCCATGTGTCAAATAATGTGACACATGAAGGAAAAAACTAAAAACCCTATAAAAAATTGATAGAAGGGTTTACCAAACTTTCCTCAGTTGATCCTTATGTAATTTCTCCTGTAGAATCTTTTTCTGCAAAGTATATTGTTGTATTGTGCATAACTAATGAAATAATTCGCATATTTAGTCAAATGTAGTCAAATATGCTAATTATCTCATTAACTATGCACAATACAAAGAAATATATATCAAAAATGGATTCTACAGGGGAAAATACATAAGAATCAACTGAGAAAAGTTTGGTACACCCTTTAATCAGGTTTTTACAGCTTTCTCCCTGTCTTTCATGTTGGGATAATGTGAGATAGTGTCTCACTTTACCCCGAAGCAATTGTCTGTTTACCCCACAGCCACATTTTGGGAAAAGGGATTTTTTTTTTTTATCAATTCAGGGTAATCTTCAGCTAGCATCTATCACATGGATTTATAAGTTGGTAGTTCAACAACATGTATGATATAAAATGTTCTCCCTGCATCAATTTGCTTTGACACAACAGCTGATTATGTTGACAGCAAGAACATTTACTTTTACATGCAAAAAAACACATTTTTGTGAAAAAAGCATGTTTTCTACAGCGCTATCA
Source organism: Nannobrachium achirus (assembly GCF_963921795.1). Taxonomy (NCBI): domain Eukaryota; kingdom Metazoa; phylum Chordata; class Actinopteri; order Myctophiformes; family Myctophidae; genus Nannobrachium; species Nannobrachium achirus. Next base: position 60,394,902 of record NC_137822.1, read on the forward strand.
GGTCTCTCTTTTCATGACAAGTGGGAAATTCAAGGGGCTTGAAAATATAATGGTCACATGACCACAAATGTGTTCCATTGCCAAGATAAATGGAGCGTCTCAGTTTACCCGGTGTCTCAGTTTATCCCGCTCTCCCCTATGTTCGTTTAAATGCTTAATCTATGTTTTGAATGTGCATATCATGGGAAAATGTATCGTTTTTCAAAAAAATCAATTGGCTGAGGGGTACTCTTATTCTGAAGAGATATCCTTATATTCGCCAGTTTCACAGAAGCGAGAGACCGCTGCAGCAAATATAGAACTTCCGGTGTTAGAGACGGAACATATAGGACTTCCGGTTTGATTTATTTGCCTTCAAAATAAAAAGCTCGTAATTAATGCCATTGAAAAACGTTTAAGTTGCAGATTATATGCTCATTAAAAATATAAATTAGGCATTTGAACAGTCATATAACAAAAAATATGTTTGTGTAAAAAAAAGTTTAAACAAAAAATATATCTAAATAGATAAATGCTGTTCACTGGAGTGCATAGTCTTTACAAATTGGACACTGGAGAACAGACAGCTTTTCGTGTCAGAACTTTTGACACACGCACACGTTCGGGCCGGGGAGACCTCCTCTACAACACCACACTGAGGCGGCATTGCAAATTAGCCGCCTCTCCCGCTTAGCAGACGGTGTGGTGTGGTAGAGGAGGTCTCCGTGAACGCTTTGTGTCAAAAGTGCCGACACGAAGAGCTCTCTGTTTTCCAGTGTCCAATTTGTAAAGGCTATGCACTCCATTGAAGAGCATTTATCGATTTGTATATTTCTTTATTTTTACACATAGACATAATGCACAAATGCAATAATCTATAGGCTATGTTTAATTTGTATATGATAAATCATATAATCGTTTTTCAATGGCGTTAGGGGACCGTTATTCTGAAGAGATCGATACCGGAAGTCTTATATTTGCTTGCACTAAATTTGCTCACCGAACATAGCCCGAATAGAGCATGGTGAACGAACAGCGTGTATCAAAACATGATGATACAGTAAAGGTCAGTGTTATAGGCTACGTTTGCGGTGCACAAGCCTTTGTGTAACTGGCGTTGGACAGTAAAGAGTGACATGCTGTCTGGTTGTGAAAACGGGAGAAATCCATGACATTTTAAAGTTTGTTTGTGCGGGCTAATGCTAAGCTATGGAACCTAGAATTATATATATTTGAACCTTAATTGATTGATTTAAGACTGTATTAGATGTTTGCATAGGAAAGGGTTCAGCTTCATGACGGTACAGTTCACTAGTAGGCTACAATGTCAACCAAAAGGAGATCCTAGAAAACACTTGGCATATTTGTACAGGAAACCATCTAGTAGGCTATCTCAAATAACATTGAATGACATATACAGTACTATGCAGTAGATATAGTCAGAAAAAAGAAAACTGTGCAAAATAGGCCTACAGTAAAGAAGGGTCAGTGGGAAGGTAAAACTGGGCTAGGATTTCTTTCTTTTTTCTTTTTCTTTTTTTTTACCTTTTTTTTTTAATTTTAGGGCGATTTTAAATTAATTATTATTAAAGACATTGCAATGAAAAAGAAGAAGAAAGAAATACTATTATTGTTGAAGTTCTGTTGAGTTTAAGTGTTATTCTTCTTAACAAATCCTGATAAACTCTGGTATTCTATTCTATTAGTTTCATTCCAGAGTCTGTGGAGTCCAGACTGCAAGTGAAACAAGAGGAACCTGAACACCAGCCAGAGCTCAGTAAGTTGTTTCACTGTCTCTCTCCTTCTTTGCTTTTTTCCAAAGGTGTTTATACCAGGGATTTTCAAACTTTTATCTTTTTTTTTTTTTACTCAGGGCACCCCTGTAAATAACCAGAGTTAGGGCTGAAGTATTCTGTACATTTTTTATATTTTATTTTTTTAGCTCACATCGTTACATGACGCAAATATGCCCATCTTTCTTTTCACAACACCAGACCAGAGGGTGCTCCACAAATCATGTTCAGCCCAGATTTAACTCTAAAAAAGGCTCTAATTCGTTCTCCTGCAGTCTGCTATACCACCAACATGTGGAACGCCCTGCATGCCTTAAATGAGAGCAAATCCCTAGACTCTTTCAAAATAGGTCTGAAAGGTCACCTACAGACGGCTGCTTCTCGAACCTCGTAATAGACTAAGCCCATACCTATACCTCCCCTTTTCCATTGTAAATAGCTCTTATTCTTCCCTTGTTATTGTTTATGCCTGCTTTTTCCCCCTTTTGTTGCGACCGTTAGGTCGCACTTACTATCAAAACCTCCACAAAGTGTAAGTCCGTCAGTCCGTCTGTCTGTCACACCTCACACGTCACACTCTTGCCCTGCTCATATCTCCGCAACCGTTGCCCCGATCCATGCCAAATTTTGCACACACGTTCCTTGCCTGCCAAACTACAACCTCCAAGGAGCTCCCGGAGCTCCAGGGACCCCCAGATGTAAAACATGACCAAATGTGCAAAAATGACCAAATGACCACCCCAACGGGGCTGCTCACGGGGAATTCCCGGGGACCACCGACTCCTGGTGCTCCAGAACGGATGCAAAAGTGGTGGCGCCCCCAGTGGAGGACCCCCTCCACTGCAGCTCACATAAAATGCCGTAACTCGGGCTAGGAGCGTCCGGGAGAGCCGGGGCCGGTACCTATTCGTCCGTCAAGGCAACGCGGAGACCCCACCCCTCATTTCTCACATGCCCCTCTTCTAGCGCCACCATGAGGCCGATTCTTGCAAAACACATTTTTGGACACTGCTCCTACATATTTTGCCCTAAAATCACACAAATCGGTACACACTATGTCTACACGTCCCCCTACACCCAGGAACCAATGCCATTTACAGCCCTCTTTGTGTATACATGTCACCTGACGGTCGCTTATCTCCCGATTAGGGAGTCTTACTGGTTACTGATAATTTACCTACTGTGTTCTATCCGTCTGTCTTTCAATGTTACATGAGATGCATAAGTGGTTCCTGTGTAAATAAGCTGAAAATCTACTAGGATCTTCTTTTAGTTGACCTTGTACCAGTGATTTGTCATGAAACTGTACTGTTTCTATAAGAAACTAATACATTCTTCAATCAATCACTCCACCTGAGATACGGTAGGGCCTACTGAAACGGAAATTTCTCGGGTAGGCTATGTTACAGAGAAATTTCCGTTTCCATCAGAACTGACTGCAAATATCTTTATATTTGACGTTCAACCACTTGAACCCCTGCATCCCTATTCTGTGGAGAAGGTTCACCAAAAGTAGCTGATCTACAAGCTCACAACACGTCTCAACGAGACACGTTGTGGGCTTTGTAGATCTGCTATTGTTTTGGTGAAGAGAGTTTTCTGTAGATGGAAAAAGAACCAATCAAGTGCAGTGCAGATCAGGTCTGTTTTACAGCATCCAAATGACTGGCATCTCGGCACCCACTCTGGGAAATCCTGGTTCATACATTACAGCTGCTAAACTGTGCTATAAACATTCTTTGTCCCTGTAGCAATGTGTTTATGGAGGAATACCTGAGACACGAGGGCATGAAGACAATTCATAGACTGTATGGACGGTGTTATGCCATTGGTTTCTATGCTGCGAAAATTCCACTTTTTTGTCCCTTGTACGGGTCATTGTAGAAATCAACGTTCACTGGTAGAAATGGTACCATCTCGAATGCTATATTGGCTGCCAACGGTCACGTGCAACCGCAGGGATACTTGGGAGAATGTGGTGTTGAGCTTCCTAAATAACACGCCCCTCCTACAGCATACCCTGCTTTAACATCAAATATAACATAAATTGGACCATATTCTTTACAAAACGCATATCATGGTGATTGAAATGAGGCTTTAAACTAGCGACAGGAACCATGAAGTACCTATGAAAATGTTTATTAAGGTAAGAAGATCGAATGTAAAAGTTTGGGGGGAATAGATTGGAACCAATGGAGAACAAGTTGCTTCTGGTACCAGAACAGCGCAACTAGTGGCCAATCATAGGAACTTTATGTTCCTTGTTGCTTCATTTTAAATCCTGACGCCTGTCCCCCTGAGGCAATTACTATAGAGAGCTATTTAACACTTACTACTGATCTGATGCCCAAATGGCCTTTCCTCTGGCGCCATCTTTTAGCCAAACTCTCCACTTGCACACAGGGTGTCTCAAAAATGTAATGGGCAGATTCAGATCATCATGACACTTGATCAGGCGCTTTAATGCTTCCTGGAAGATTAACCCTAACCTGTTCCAATGACCTACCATCTAGTGCCACCATCAGATAAAAAATGATGACGTTTCACAAGGTTGGGGCTGCTCGATTATGGCATAAATTATCGAAACTACTTTTGTTTTATATGATTATTTACTCCTTGAAACCAAAGTGTTGACAAACAGATGCTTTGGTTTTACCTTTTTTTTCTTCAGAACTTAATATCTCACAGCTGAGATTGAGTTTTAGTTTTTAGGATTTTAGTTAATGAAAGTGCAAAAAAAAAAATGCATATATTTTTCAGCCAGGTAAAAAAATAGTCTGGCTACAGTATGAGATCTATTACGATACAATATGATATTACACTATTATAATCTATTATAGTGTATTCTAGTTATCATAGTAATACATTAATACTGATATTACACTATTATAATCTATTATAGTGTATTCTAGTTATCATAGTAATACATTAATACTTATATAGTGTATTATAATCACAGTTATAATCCATTTTAGTGTGTTATAATTAGGATAGTTGTAATATAAATGTATATTGTATTATAATCACAGTTAAAATGGTCAATTTGTTTCTTACCGATATGGGTACTTTTGTGTAATGTAAAATGTAGATAATGTTAAGTGGTATGTGTGTAAGTGTCGTGTAGTGTGGTGCTAAAGCTGCAGTCGAAAAGGGGCTTTACTGCAATGTAATGCTTACTTGCAATGCTTCCTCTGTTTCACATAATTTCTAAAACGAATGACACGTCAAACGACCAACTTCCGTAATCCAGAAGTTGGTCTTTTACTAAGTCCATACAACCTTATAGTAAGTAGTAGTAAGTAAACTTTATTTATATAGCACCTTTCGAAACAAGGTTACAGAGTGCTTTACAGTATACACAATATAAACATTAACAAGTAACAGGGTAAAAATGTGATCAAGAATAAAAATACAAAAAAGAAACCCAGGAAAAAGTGCAATGACCTGAACAATGAGGCCAGTAAAAACATCATGAAGTAAAATTAATTTGAAACTGATGTGTTTTCAGCATATGTTTAAAACTGTCAACTGACAGTAGTTTTTAATGGCAAAGGTAAGGCGTTCCACAAAGTAGGAGCCACCACTGCGAAGGCCCGATCACCCTTCGTCTTAAGATTGGACACAGGGACTTCCAGGAGGCACTTGTTAGAGGATCTAAGTAAGCGATCCTCTAAGAGAGGGTTTAGGAGGCAATAGGTCAATAATGTAAAGCAGGGCCAGCCCATGCAACGCTTTATGTGTTATCAAAGTATTTTAAAATCTATTCTAGCTTTTAATAGGTAGCCAGTGAAGTGAGGCTAACACTGGGGTTATGTGTGCTCTGCAGTTAGTGTTGGTGAGGATTCTTATAGTAATATATACTTGGTAGAAGGCTAGGGGTTATACATTTTGTGGGGTGGGATGGACGTATAAGAAAGTATGGCTGCAGAAACATTACAAGCAGATGGGCTACTTTCATCTCATTCACTTTAGTTTAGATCATTATTTGCTTATTCTTAACACCACTTGTGTGAAGTTATTAAAAGTCCAATTTCAATTCCCTCTGTTCATTTCAGACCAGTGTGTGGAGTCCAGACTGCAGGTGAAGATGAACTCTCCAGACTTTGCCAGGGACATGTCTATTAAACAGGAAGAACCTGAAGACCACCAACACTTCAGTAAGTTTAACCACTTGAACCCTAGCATCCCTATCATAGACTGTAGAAAGATATGGACAGCCCGACACCATTGCTTTCTATGCAGCAAAAATGAGGTTTTCTTGTCCCTTGTATGGGTGACGCCATCATTGTTTGAAAGGTACCCCAGGAATCATAAGGAATGCTATTGGCTGCCAACGGTCACGTGGAATCGCAGGGATACATGGGAGAATGTGGTCGGAGCCTCCCGAAATAAAGCACACGAAGAAGAACACAGCCGGCTGGTATCAGCTCCTCCCCCCCTCCCCCCTGCAAATCTATCATCAAGTTTAACATAAATGGGAACATATTTGCTCAAAACGCATATCATGGTGATTGAAAGGGATTTTTTCACTAGCGACAGGAACCATAAAGTATTTGTGACAACGTTTATTAAGGTTAGAAAATCAAAGGGGAAGACGAATAGGGTCCAATGTAGACAAATTCTTTTTGGTACCTCGCGGGGGGGGGGGGGGGGGGGGGGAACAGCGCAACTAGCGGCCAATCATAGGAACTTTGACTTCCGTGTTTGCTTCAGATAAAATCCTGGCAACGACACGCCTGATCCCTATGCAGGGGGGACATCGTGTCACAAGCTCACAACGTGTCAACAATTATGTTTTAATATTGTTTTATAATTTCATGATTGAAATTGAATTCTTGCTGTGTTGACAGTGTATGTATTTCGTTAAAAAAATCATCCTAACAACCGTAATAACCTGTAACTAGTAACTTTACTTGTTTAGTCATTCTAAAGTTGCGTTCCCACAGAAAATAAAATAGTCGTTCTGTCATTGCAAAGACACAACTCTGCGTGGCGTTGTAATCTAATCTAATCTATCGCTGATGCTAACACCAAAAAAAATCTAACGCTAATGCTAACACCAACCGTTACAGAAGGTTGCACACACTTAGCGAGCTGCAGGCACACTTAAAATTTCTTTGAAATGTTCTTTTCTAGTTATCTATATAAACTCGGCACAAATAGAAAGGAAACTTGACTTCGGTCCATTATATCTCCCCTTTAAAAATACCAATTTGTATTGTGTTTCATATCATTTTTATCGTTGATTCATCACCTTTACAACAAGGTACAGATTGTAAGCATCGGGCCATTCGTGGAATGAGCACCACAGCCAAACGTGTGGGTAGTGGGTAACGTGTCGGTCCATTATATCCCCTGTTTAATTATTCCAAATGGTTGATTTGTCACCTTTACAACGTGGTACAGCTTGTAAGGATCTGGCATTTGTGGAATGAGCAACACAGCCAAACGTGTGGGTAGCGCCCCTCCAAAAATTTCAAAATGGCCTGGCAGGCCTGCAATACTGTTCTTTTGGTGTTCACCTTTGTTGCTTGGTTCATTGATTGATTGCACTCTCTCACAGTATTAAAGGGAGAAAAAACACATATTGGCCATTTTTACACGCTCAGTGTCAGGGAAGCCCAGAACGAGAGTAAATGCCAGCAGAACAGTATTGCTAGCCATTTTGGCAAAACTTTGGGCGGCGCTACCCACACGTTCTGCTGTGTAGCTCATGTCTCGAATGCCCAATGCTTACAAGCTGTACCTTGTTGTAAAGGTGACGAATCAACGATACAAATAACATAAAACACAATACAATTTGGTATTATTATAGGGGAGATATAATTGACCAAACTGAACTCAACTCAAAGCGTTAATGTTTTCCAAATGTGTGTGTGTCCGTGTCATGTCTGTGTTGTGCATGCATATGCATCACAGATTCACATGCGTGCGGCGCTAGTCAGGGCCGCGGACTACTGTTTGAGAAACTCTGCTGGACTTGTCTGATGCTCGTGTCATAGCAGTGCGTGCTGACTGGATGTGTTTTGTTTACCTCGATCCTGCCTTTGCATGCATGTGTAGCCCCCACAGTTAGTACCAGCCATGAACCAGCGACAACAGCCCTGCTAATCGGGCTCAGCCCTATTAGCACGACTGGTTGTGAGTTGGACTGGCGAGTGGGAGTCCCGGGTTCATTCCCCGCTTCCGCGTATCACTACAATCTAGTGTTGTCGGCAGGATGAGGGGCGTGGTATCCTCGCGTGAGGGACAGGTCCACGTCGCGTGCGGCGGTCCGCGGCGTGAAGTGTGAAGCGCGAGGGCGCGCTCCAAAGATCAGGGGGGTGATTGTAGCCCCCACAGTTAGTACCAGCCATGAACCAGCGACAACAGCCCTGCTAATCGGGCTCAGCCCTATTAGCACGACTGGTTGTAGGTTGGACTGGCGAGTGGGAGTCCCGGGTTCAATCCCCGCTTCCGCGTATCACTACACATGCTTGACACGAAAGCTCGCTTATTAACACAACGGAAGCCAAGGTTTCTAACATTTCTAGCTGTAGCTGCTGCCGTCGTTCACTTACGCTTTATTTTGAAGAGCCTCGGAAGCTTTGTGCGTGTGCACGTGAGTGTCCACTGACGATTGAGGAGGATAATCCATTTGTTTACAAACGCTCGCGAAACTAAAATCCAAACCGGGGCCGACCATCGCAGTAAAGTGTCGCCGTGAAAACAATCAGATCTCTGCTTCCCTGGCGTTGTTTTCATCTCATTCATAGATAAAGCCCTTCTTATGTTTCAGAGGATAATGTAACGCAATGTAAACTGCCTCCGCCACTCTGTCTCCCTGCCTGCTGTGGGGTGACGTAATGGACTCGGGTCATTCAGAGGGCAGCTGCAGGCACGTACAGTTAACTCTTTGTTGCCTCGTCTCTCAACGAGATAACTCCTTTTGGCTGGGGGACACCTAGTGGCCATAACTCGTCCCTGAACGAGTTTGGCTCCCAAGTTGTTAATGGCAGTGTCGCCTCGTGTGTGGTGATTTTGTCAATATTGACAATAAAACACAACACAAAATACACTACTCGTCGTTAATGCGACACACCCGTGGATGCGGTTGGGGAGGGAGAGTGAGGCAGATCAAAGCTCCACATTTGATACACTAGCCTGGGGTGCCAGCCAGAGCGCTCCCACTACGTTCCATGGACTTTGTCACTCCGCTTCTAGTCTCTAGAGAACAGACTCCATGCTAACGCAAGGAAGAGCAATTGTTTATTATAATTATTATTAGGGCTTTGATGCAAGTTCTGATGGGTGCAGCTGCATGAGTTGTGTTGCTTAAAGTAATGTGCCGTTGTGCTCTCCTCTCAGCTGCTGCTTAGGGGGAAAAAATTGAAAAAAGTCGATCGAGGCGTCGATTTTCGATTCGCAAATAATGCGTTGATTAACATCCCTAGTATTTACACTCAGGATTCCGGAGTTGACTGTCATGTTGTTTTTATGCTCCTAGATATCCTGATTGTGCCTCCACACATTAAAGAAGAACAGGAGGAGCTACTTCAAGAACCAGAGGAGCCTGATGGGTCAATGTTGACATTACTAGCAGTGAAAAGTGAAGTTGATGTCAAAGACATCTCTTCACACTGTGCCGAAGTTGAAGTTAAACTTGAATCTGACACTGAATTCACTGATGACAGTAATCATTGCGAGGAGACCTGTGGAGGTTAGTCAGTGTTAAACACATGACCTACTTTTGTGGGGAAAATTGGTCTTAAAGGGGAGAACCACCCATTTTCGAAAGCCCTATTAACACTTCGCCAGCCAAAATAAAATGGTGGTTGGTAGATTAGCCGTGAAATTTCTATTATTGTATTGTGATCTGAGACATAATATTATGTTTATAAACATGAGCCCGCCACCCCTCCTTCTTGGACTGCACCGTTGTTTTTTCTTTTTTTTTTCCCCCCAGGTCATTAGCTCACCGTGATTTTCTCGATCTCCGTTGGGATAGAGTGGTAGTTTTGGCCGAGCATCGATCTCCCCGTGCGTTTCGCGTGTGCGATCCGTGCGCATAACAATCCATGCATATAATCCAAGAATGACTGAACAGTCGATGTGACCACTTTGGATAGCCTAGCACCTAGCACTCCAGCTCTGCTAGTGCTATCCTCCATACTGTAAACAGACGGTGTCAAGCAAGAATGAAGAAGGAAATGGCAATGACGTCCCCTCTGCTCCATGCCAGGGCAGCCACGAGCCACCGATGGACGAGCGGTGACTAGGGAAGGTTAGACGATCGCCGATTTTCGGATCAAAATCATTTATTCCGGATTTAATGACAAGGTCCGGGAAAAGACGGCGCGGCTGAGACTCCTTGCTCAGATGTCCGATATATTACGGTTTTAACATTAAGGGGCTCCCCGTGGCTTGGAAAGGGTTAATAACATGGGTCAATATTGAAAATGGGTGTTTCTCCCCCTTAAACAAGAGAGAGAGAGTGAGAGGGGGAGAGAGAGAAGAGAAATGTCAACAGGGAAGCTGTATGGCTCCTAAATAAATGACGTTTTTGATGATGGAATCTTTTCAATCTCCATATGTATACACAATTTTAACCTCCCCTCCCCTCCCTCTCTGTCTCTCTCTCTCAGGAGTGACATCCCAGCCTTCTCAGACCAAGGTCTTGCTCCATAAACACAACGACCTCTACTGCCAAATGCAGAGGAATGGACACATCAACCCAGCAGCCTGTGAGAAAACCACCAGCTCAACAACCAGCCAGAAACGAGGAGACACTGGTCATCATCGATATAAGCAACCTGAAGAACTCAAGCCTTACATAGACTTCCTGAATCATCAACCAAATGGAGAGAATCACTGTGTTCACAGTGATTCTCTCCATTTGGTTGATGATGACGACAAGACATTCCGTTGGCCATCTGACCTGAAGACACACCAACGTGTCCACAATGGAGAAAAACCTTTCCAGTGTAAACATTGTAATGAGAGTTTCACTCAGTCAAGTTCCCTGAAGGCACACCAGTATGTCCATACTGGAGAAAAAACATTCAAGTATAAACATTGTAACAAGAATCTCTCTTTGTCAACAAACCTGAAGAAACACCAACATGTCCACACTGGAGAAAAACCTTTCAAGTGTAAAGATTGTGACAAGAGTTTTTGTCAGTCACCTTCCCTGAAGACACACCAGTTTGTCCACACTGGAGAAAAACCCTTCGAGTGTAAAGATTGTGACAAGAGTTTCAATAAACCATCTGACCTGAAGAGACACCAGCTTGTCCACACTGGAGAAAAACCTTTCAAGTGTAAACAGTGTAACAAGATTTTTACTGGGTCAGCAGACCTGAAGAGACACCACCGTGTCCACACTGGAGAAAAACCTTTCCACTGTGAACATTGCGACAAGAGTTTCAGAGAGTCAGGTCACCTGAAGGCACACCAGCGTATCCACACTGGAGAAAAACCTTTCAAGTGTAAACATTGTAACAAGAGTTTCACTGATTCAACAAACCTGAAGACACACCAGCGTGTCCACACTGGAGAAAAACCTTTCAAGTGTAAACATTGTAACAAGAGTTTCACTGATTCAACAAACCTGAAGACACACCAGCGTGTCCACACTGGAGAAAAACCTTTCAAGTGTAAACATTGTAACAAGATTTTCACTGGGTCAACAGACCTGAAGAGACACCACCGTGTTCACACTGGAGAAAAACCTTTCAAGTGTAAACATTGTAACAAGAGTTTCACTCAGTCAACTCACATGAAGACACACCAGCGTGTCCACACTGGAGAAAAACCTTTCAAGTGTAAACATTGTAACAAGAGTTTCACTGGGTCAACAAACCTGAAGACACACCAGCGTGTCCACACTGGAGAAAAACCTTTCAAGTGTAAACATTGCGACAAGAGTTTCAGTCAGTCACGTTCCCTGAAGACACACCAGCGTGTCCACAGTAGTGCTTCATCAGTGTGTAGTAAGTAGTAGGATATAAAGGAAATAGTATTTATCTAAATAAAATAATGTAAATACATGTTAAGAAAAAGATCCACGACAGTATTTTGAAATTGATCGTAACAGAGTCCAAATGACCTGATTCTTCATCAAGCCAAAATGGTGGCAACAAAATGGGCTATTTTGCCTTTGCATGTTTGCAAATACTATTGTTATTCTTGTTATTCATTTCAGACCAGTCTGTGGAGTCCAGAATGCAGGTGAAGATGAACTCTCCAGACTCAGCCAGGGACATTTCTATTAAACAGGAGGAACCTGAAGACTACCAGCACCTCAGTAAGTTCCATGTGCTCACTCTTTCTCATTTTTAGTTCTGTTGTTGGGCTCAAGGGCTGACACAATATCTTATCTATACGATAATCATGACAATATCTAGATCCATCCATCATTACAATATCTCTGAAAATGTATCTTTTAGGGCACTCGGGTGGCACAGTGGTATAGTACCTGCAGCCCCGGAGGTAGTGGATTCGAATCCACCGTGATGCATCCGGCTTTCCCAGAACATGGGCCAATTGTTTTTGTATGGATGCTCGGTTCATATGAACACAATTGGCCCATGTTCGGAAGCCGGGTGAGGAGAGTGATGTCACTGCACATATTCCTACGGGCTGGGGTGGCTCCTGTCAGCAGGGCGTTTTGGGTGGGAGGAGTAAAATACAACAGCAGTGGAAACACAAACGTTTGTGCGGAGGAATTAATTGGTATAAAAAAGGTCTATATAATTAACTTTTTTAGCGCCGGTCGACTTTTGGATCGACTATGTCATTATGGACGTCCCTGCCGGTCGACTTTAATATAAAAGCATTGTTTAAGCTTTTATTTGGGTTAATAGACGGAGCGAAACGGTTTCCTTACCTTCAGCTGGTAATAACACGAGACCGTGAAAAAAAAAGGATACGATTATGACGTCCCTGCTAAACCAGGCCTTCCTGTTTACATTAGCTTCTGCTTGCCGTTAGGCTCAATGCAAACCATCCGACCCTTACGCAGCTTCACTAGGTCGGATTTTGATTCTTAAACTTTCTGTGTGGCGTCTGTATACGTTCCGCTGCCCAGACCGATGGTGGTTTTAGACGATCAAGCACAAATTGAACAGGATTGAGTACAGATGGCAGCCCGCGGATCTCCCATTTTGAGTCAATGGAGCGACGTCAGTTTCCCATCCTTTAATCATGGTTTAAACATGGCTTCTTCTGAAGGTTTTAGTGTTACGATGGCGCACTCTAGTGGTCTTTTCGTGGTGGTTTATCATCATGGCTTTGAAAACAATGAAATTATATCCTATCATGTTGATAAAATATAGCTATTTCCTGGCGTTATTAGCGCACATTCATATTTTAAGTTGGCTGCAATGGGTAATACTAATTACAATTGTTATATTTGTAACATTCATTGCCTTATTACTTTTTCTAAAACGTCTAGTTCCATTCCTTGATTCTGATTCTCTGGTTTCCCTTTAATTGCTGTGGTATATGAGACTATAACCCACACCTCTAATCAGTTTATATCAAACTCAGGTGTGTTATTTCTTCCCACTGTGTTGTGAAGCTAGACTAGAGAACTTGATTGCAAGTAACAGGTGTGCTGTTTCTGCAGCCTTCCCGGGAACTACTTTCTTGTGCTGGGGACTACTTTCTTGCAGAGCAGAGCTTATAGTGAATTATTAGTGATAGAACCGTTTTAATTGGTACATGTCTATGATTTTTCATGTTGCCATATTGCAACCGTTTTAGAAAAGCAATGAGCCACGCGAGGCTTGTGGTTATCCTTATTTTACACCGGCTGACACTCGGCTGCGCCTCTTGTCTCCCTACGCCTCTCAGCCGGTGTAAAACACCAGGTAACCACTCGCCTCTTGTTGCTTATTGCTTCAATGTATATCCAAAAGCACATCCTCTTATGCCATTCACCGCCTGCAGCTGGTGCAGAATGCGGCGGCCAGGCTCATTATTGGGACAAGGAGGTCTGAACACATAACCCCAGCACTGGCCGCACTATGTTATTTATAGGATAGATTTTAAAATGTTATTATTAACTTTTAAAGCTTTAAATCTCTCTGAACTGGTGGAACCCTATGTGCCTGTCCGTCAACTGAGGTCCTCCAACTTAGCACTTCTAGAGGTTCCGAATTCAAATATGGTGACCAAAGGGGACAGGGCATTTGCCGTCATGGCCCGACCTTATAGAACAGCCTTCCTGTGGAACTCAGGCTTTCTGGCTCCATAGCCATATTTAAATCTAACTTAAAGACTTACTTTTATAGAAATCCTTTTTAACCCCATAACTGACCCCTTTGTGATACTGCTGTTTTGTGTTGTTTTTACTCTATTTTGTTTTTGCTGTAATTTTATGATATATGCTTCACTAATTGTTTTCATCATGTTGTTAAGCACTTTGTAACATTGTTTAAAAAGGTTCTATATAAATAAAGTTTATTATTATTATTATGTGCAAATGCAATGTAAAAGAAAAACTGCATCATATCACTTTACATTGTAAATGTTTTGCAGCTTTACATTGTAAAAGTTAATGCACTATTATTATTGACTGCAACCCATCACCTATATACAGTAAATGTTATTGGTCTAAAGGCCCTCTTACATCTAACAACTTTGTAAAGATTTTGGAAAGATTTGGAAAGATTTCTAAAAGACTACCCTCTCACACTACAAGATTTTAAAAAGACTCCCTAAAGACTTAAACGATTTCAGTTGTTAAATGTGAGATGCCTCTAACGATTTTGTAAAGACTGGTTCAAGATTCCCTTGTATTTACTGTAATAGGCCTATTATAGCCATGCCCATGTGTTCATATTCCTCTGACTAGCTCTCACACACACACACACACACACACACACACACACACACACACACACACACACACACACACACACACACACACAGAGAGAGAGAGAGTGGTATAAAGTAGCTAAGTACATTTACTTAAGTACAATTGAGGTAATTGTACTTTACTTGAGTATTTCCCGTTTTCAGTACTTTTACTTCTACTCCACTACATCAGAGGAAAATATTGTCACTGTCACTATACACGACTTTGAAAACTTTTGTTACTAGTTTCTTTGCAGATATAAATTATAATATTATAAAACATCAAGCCAATCTACAAGCTCACAACGCGTCGCATCACAGTATTGCAGTATGAGTACTTTTTCCATCACTGCGTCTGACTGCATGCCCACACACCGAGCTCCGCCCTCCTCCCTCAGCCCTATCTCTCCCCTCTCCTCTCCATAGCCGGCGCAGATTGATCCTGTCAACTTAACTTATTTTCAAATTCTCATGTTTGGAAAAATACGCGGTGAAATAAAGGGCTACCGTAGCCGAACCAACAGCTACTAGTAGCGAGTCGACCAGGCTGGCAGCTCAGCGTTTTGGAGAATGAACTGGCTTTTGTTTTGGCTCAAAGCATTCTGTTTTGGTTGTTACCTCATTGTATTCATTCAGACTCAGCCCCGATTTGTGAAAATATCAAACCAGTTTGATATTGTCGTAACAGAATCTGGGTCTCAAGTCGGGGTAAAAATCGAGTCGGACCACTACCTCACATTTAACGATTGAGTAACGACTGAATCACCGGAGCGCGGCGCGACTCGCCTCGATTTTATTACGACTGAGAAATCTTTTCCAAGTTGTTAGATGTAAGGCTAGCTTAAGAGGATTTTGCACCAGAAGAGTCGGAGTGCGGTGGCAACAGAAAGTTGACCTACCGGTACTCAAAAGTAGACCAATCACAGCTGTTGTCATCAAAAAGAAGCACATCTGTCCATGAAAGCCTTGCAGGCTTTCATGGACAGATGTGCTTCCTGGTTAAAACTTGGGTCATAGTTGAGAATCTATTAACTCATTCCCTGCCAGGCCCGATAGTCCCGAGATTATTCCAATGTCTTTCCCCGCCAGGCCCGATAGTCCAGAGAATTTAAAAAAAAAAAAAAAAAAAAAAAAAAAAAAAAAAAAAAATTCAAAGATTTTTTTTTTCAAAAAAATATTTTGACCCCCAAAAATGGAGTAGGCATGATAGCAATCGCGAAATTGCATGTTTAACCCCCATAGCAACCCCATCTTTCAAGCATGGCAGCCATTTTGGCAGGCATCTTTGTTAAACATAGTGGCTGTTATCTCATGAATGCCTGAACGGATTTCCATTCGGATTTTTTTGTTTGAAAGCTGTGAGCAATGTGGACACACGTGGTGCATTATCTAGGCATGGGTGAGCATGATCCGTGCACACCCAATTACATGGAAGTCTATGGAGACGAATGGCAGGTGGGAGTACGGAGGTATGTTAAAATGGCGGTCAATGTGTTAATGTAAATTAATGTTGTTTTTCATGGTGTGGCTCAGTTGGAAGCAGGCCATCTAGAAATGGGACATGTGAGAACAAATCTTTGTCAACCCTTTTCTCAGCGGGATCCACCCTATGTTCCCCAGGTTCTATGTTCCCCAGGTTCTATGTTCCCCACAGGTTAAAAAGCGCCAGGTTAGCATTCACCAGCGTTAGTTTTATTGAGGTTAGGGTTAAGGTTAGGTTTAGGTGGTAAATGGGGAACATAGAACCTCACAATAGCTCACTAATAGAAGGTTGGCTCACTAACTATAGAAGGTTTTAGTCTTTCTATCGGATGTGAAAAATACTTCCTTGGCATACTGGCATTGTGCATTTAATTTGGCACCCTGATCAGTACAGTGGTCTGTCTTAATTTGCCCAGTGAGAAAAAAAATAATGATCATTTTATCGTCTAATCAGGCACCCTGAACAGTTTTAAATTTGCTTGATTCAATATTTAGATATTTAATGTAAATGTTACCAGGCCCTACTCCTCCAGGGCTTCTCCCCGTACACACCCATTGTAACTTCAAACTCCATTTTAACCATGATAGATACATTAAAAACACAGCCTGCTCACGTATTAGGAGGGTAGTATGAGTCACCAGAAAAAAAATAATGGGTGTCTATCATCATGGTTAAAATGGAGTTTGAAGTTACAATGGCTGTGTATATGGGGAGAAGTCCTGGAGGAGGAGGGCCAGTGCCATGGCACCGCGAAACAAACACTAATAGATTGTAGCTTTTAACTCGCTCTTAACGCTTCCAGTGCCAGCCCCTAGATGGCGCCATAGAATGCCAGGCTTTCTCCCATAGGCGACTGCATTAGCATCCGGGGACTCACGTTGCAGTGACGCGCGTGCTCACGTTAGTGCACGTCATGGAAAGGTCCCGGATGAAAAGGGCTACAGAATAGCTATTTGCATTTTGTCATTTTAAAGATCATTTTTAGGCGATTTCGCCGTAAATAAACCTCGGCGCGCCTCCCTAAAAACACAATCCAGAGATATGGCCCTTCAAAGATGTGGTTTTTCATTGGATTTGGCGGTGATTTCGCGGCCACGTTACTCGCTACGGCCGGCCGGGGGGCGGCCGGCCATCGGCCACTGGATTGAAAATTTAGGCCCAGGCTTCAGAAGGCCTCGGATCATTTTATTCATTTCATTAAAAAAGCCGAACATGTTCGGGATAGGCACACTGGACTACGTTCCGGAAGCGGCGCTGAACATTCGGTGAACATTGGGGGGCTCAAAAATGTATTTTAAACCATTTTTAATGGAATATATCGTCGGACCATGTAAAATGGCTAGCTGGCTAGCATAGGACGAGCCAGGACCACCCACGGCTCTACAAGCAGCTCAGGGTAAGTAAAATAATTTAAAAAAAAACTTGTATTGGATTGAAATAAAGCCGAACATGTTCGAGATAGGCACTCAACCAGTTAATAGGTGTAACATCGCCTGAATCAATGTTTTTGTTTGTCTATTGTTTATTGCGAGCGCAACCGACGGAGCGGGAGAAGTAGAACGTTTTTCTTTTTTTTTTTTTTCAGCAGGGAATATGTTTGCAGGGACACCTCCTTGAATTTTCTCTGCTTCATATCTTGACCAGGCTTTTCTCTTCACAGATGAGTAAGCTTGGCTAGCCAAGGCTACTTAAGAACATACTAAAGTGCTAGGAAAATAAGGTTTATTTTCCAAAACCTTTAGTTTATTCTTAACAGGACTGGTGCCAACCCCGAGTTTCCGGAGTTTGTATTGGTGCCACCCCTGTGCCAACCCCGAGTTTCCCGAGTTTGGGCCGTTTTAGTTTTTTTTCTTTTTTTTTCTTTTCTTTTTTTTCAAAAATGTTTTTTGGACCTCCAGAAATGTATTGGGTATGATCGCGATCGCGAAATTGCATGTTTAACCCCCATACCAACCCATTCTTTCAACATGGCAGCCATGTTTGTTTACATCTGAAGAAAACATAATGGCTGCTAGATCATGAATGCCTGAACGAATTTCCAGATTTTTTTGTTTGAAAGCTGTGAACAGAACATGATCTAGGCATGGGCGTGCATGGATCCGTGCACTATGAATTACATGAAAGTCTATGGAGACCATGGCATCTTGGACTTTTTAAGGAGATTTATTGATGTTGGGTCATCTCTGATAATTCCTAGAACTTTAGAACATACTAAAGTTCTAGGAAAATAAGGTTTATTTTCCAAAATCTTTAGTTTATTCTTAAAGGGGCACTCCACCACTTTTCAACCTATGTTCATATAATTGGTCCTCACTCAAAAAAAGTTTGTTTTTATTTATTTTTTATTTATTTGTTTTTTTCAGAGGAGGGCTGTGGGCAGGTCACCCATCGTCTTGTGACATCATCGATTGCCAATCCAGCTTATAGAACCTGCAGGCTTTCTATTCCTGAAAAGTTGCAATTTTAAAGTGGAAGCCATTGTTCTCGCGATAATAAAAATCTATATATATATTTTTTTTCTTTTTCAAAAATATTGATACATTTTTTTGGGGGAAAATGATGATGTCACAAGACGATGGATTCTGCACTTCCCACAGCTCTCGAAAGTCTCGAAAGACTTGGACTGAGTAGGAAAACAAATGTGATATTTTATCATGAACATTAGTGAGGACCTATTATATGAAGACAGGTTGAAAAGTGATGAACTACTCCTTTAAGCATGCATAGTTGGGTCATTTCTGATAATTCCGTGACCGTGAGAGCAAAGGTCCGTTTCTCATTGGATTTGTCACAAATTGAGCTCCCACGCCCCTCGCAAAAAATGCGGGCAAAATTTGTAAGAGCCCAAAATCCAAAATGGCTGCCATCAGCTATGACGAAAAATGTTCAAGGGTTTGACCTACGGTGATGAGTAGAACTAGTTTTCTGTGACTTTTTGGGTTGAGGAATCCATAATTGATGTTAATTTAAAGATTTAACCTGTTTTTTGAGCGGTGCAAACCGCTCCTATGTCCCGCTTTTTTACCAAAATGATGATGTCACTAATGATGATGACATGAGTTAGCCAGACCAATGAAACACTTCGATTCTGTTGATTTGTCCATGATGTCATAGGCACAGAGGCACCCGATTGGTTCACCCTGATTTAGAACGCGTTTAGGCCGGAGAAAATACGTCATAAAACATGATGTCATAGACACAGAGGCACCTGATTGGTTCACCCTTTAAGCCAGGAAAAAAATAAACATGGTGTCTAATCAAATGCACAGACCAATGAATTTGAATTTCAAAATTGTATTCGATGAATATCACCCACAAGCAGAGAAAATAACCACACTTTTAGACAGACTGTGGATAATTTCACAGGTTATAAATGACAGGCAGCTAATACAAGTTTAAAATAAACAGCCTTTGAAAAACCTCTTAGGTGTTACTCGTGGCCATGAGCTCTAGAGGCAAATAAGGTCACATATCGTTGTGACTTGGTTGTCTAACTGACGACAAGGACCACCAGAGTCCTCAGGCTCTGGTAGCAGAGTTGGTCCAAACCTCTTATAAGGTCTCGGTGTAGATGCGATATTACTAATATATTCATCTTCTGGCCTCTTTGGTTCTCAAATGGTTTTCCCTTCAAATATTTTGGCTTTGCCGAAATAATTAGTAGAGTGTCATAAACAAAAATAACTACACTTCAAAGTATCTAAATATCCATCCATCCATCTTCAACCGTTTATCCGGAATCGGGTCGCGGGGGTAACAGCTCCAATGACTTCCAAAACCGGTCATGTTATAAATTGACCAAACTGAAAGACCATTGAATTTGAATTTCAAATTTGTATTAGATGAATATCACTCATAAGCAGAGAAAATAACCACAATTTTAGACGGACTGTGGATAATTTCACAGGTTATAAATGACAGGCAGCTAATACAAGTTTAAAATACAAATGAACAGCCTTTGAAAAGGTCTTGGTCTTGGCCTTAAGCTCTAGAGGCAAATAAGGTCAAATCTGTACGTAGCTCTACTTATTTTGGAAAAGATAACTATCCACACGCTTCCCCTCTGCTCCAAGGCTCCACCATGGTCACCTTGTCCTAATGGCTGGTTGGTCTCTCCTGGGTCTTCCCTCTTTTGGTTTCCTCTCCCAGTAAGTACCCCCACAGACAGATCCACTATGGGTAGACAGATCTACTATGGGTAAACAGGACACCCCCACATAGAGTGCCTGATTAATTGTGGACCACGGGTGTCCCTGTCCTGATCTCGGTCCTGACACTTTTCTATTGCTGTCCCTTTTGACTGGATCTTATGTTATGTTTGCTATATACCATCTATTGTGATGTAGACATGACATCATATACATGATTGAATAGGTTTATATTGATAATGTATATTGTGAATGTTAACCTAGTGATTGTGAATGCTAACGTGTCGATGCTGATAAATGCTGACTTGGTGATTGTGAATACTAAACTGCTAGTGTTGAATTTGGCTAATTTATGGTTAGAACAGCTAGCTATTGATGGACACACACACACACACACACACACACACACACACACACACACACACACACACACACACACACACACACACACACACATATTAACCATATTTATATGTAATGTGTGTAATAATAAAGATATTATTTCATATCTTCAATTTAAAAAGAAAAGGCTTGAAAATCGAAGTCCACAATATATCATACTCCCTAAATATTTTTGCACCACTCACTTCGCACAGGTGCGATTTTTTTAAATTCTGATCTGAAAATTATTACACAGAGGTCATCTCAAAGGTCATTTCAAAGGTCAAAAGGGTCACCTTTTGTCTTATACAAATAAGACAAAAGGTCTTAATAAACCGCTACACTTCATCAGAATCTGTTGATTCTCCACACTGGCTCCACTCATCATCAGTACTACTGTCATCTGAAGAGTCACATAAGTTGGGAGCTGCTGGGGCAATGGGGGAAGGGTGTGACGCACAGGACGGCACTTCCCATTCACAAGTTCCGAACCATAACCCAAGGGGTAAGGGATGCTCTAGCAGGTCGTAATGGAGCACGCAAAATGTAAGGTAGTTTGTCCTTTCAAAATGAAGATTCAGTGAGTCATCTTCAGGTGGAAGACGGAGTGTAAATTGTTTCTTATAAGTTCCACTTTGAAGCTATGGCCTGCCCACGGGTAAAAATTGATCTGGAAAAGCCCTGTTGACTATCATGTTCTTTTTCTCCTCCTAGACATCCTGCACATGGTTGTGTGTAAAGAGGAGGTTTCTCCTGAACAGGAGAGGAGCCCCAGTCTGCTCCAGGAGGAACCAGACCCCCAACAGATTAAAGAGGAACAGGAGGAACCAGGGCCTCCACACATTAAAGAGGAACAGGAGGAACCAGGGCCTCCACACATTAAAGAGGAACAGGAGGAACCAGGGCCTCCACACATTAAAGAGGAACAGGAGGAACCAGAGCCTCCACACATTAAAGTGGAACAGAAGGAACCAGGGCCTCCACACATTAAAGAGGAACAGGAGGAACCAGAGCCTCCACACATTAAAGTGGAACAGGAGGAACCAGAGCCTCCACTCATTAAAGAGGAACAGGAGGAACCAGAGCCTCCACACATTAAAGAGGAGCAGGAGGAACCAGAGCCCCAACAGATTAAAGAGGAACAGGAGGAGCTACTTCACAGACCAGAGAAGCCTGTTGATGAAGACATCTCTTCACATTGTTCTGAAATTGAAGTTGAGCTTGAATCTGACACTGAAGTCACTGAAGACAGTGATGATTGGGGTAAGACAAGTGGAGATGTCCACACTGGTGAAAAACATTTCCAGTGTAAACTCTGTATCAAGAGTTACAGCTGTTCATATCGTCTCAAGATACACCAGCGTGTCCACACTGGAGAAAACACATTCCACTGTGAACATTGCGACAAGAGTTTCATTTCTTCATATCAACTGAAGAGACATCTGCGTATCCACACTGGACTAAAACCTTTCCAGTGTAAACTCTGTATCAAGAGTTATAGCTGTTCATATGAACTGAAGAGACATCTGCGTATCCACACTGGAGAAAAACCTTTCCAGTGTAAACTCTGTAACAAGAGTTATAGCTGTTCATATCGTCTCAAGATACACCAGCGTGTCCACACTGGAGAAAACACATTCCACTGTGAACATTGCAACAAGAGTTTCATTTCATCATATGAACTGAAGATACACCAGCGTGTCCACACAGGAGAAAAACCTTTCCGCTGTAAACATTGTGACAAGAGTTTCAGGGTGTCTTGTGACCTGAAGAGACACCAGTGTGTCCACACTGGAGAAAAAACATTCATGTGTAATCATTGTAACAAGAGTTTCAGTGAGGCTGGTGCCCTGAGGACACACCAGCGTGTCCACACTGGAGAAAAACCTTTTAAATGTAAACATTGTAACAAGAGTTTCAGTCAGTCAGGTTCCCTGAAGAGACACCAGCGTGTCCACACTAGTATTTAGGTACTCGAGTCATGACTTGTCTTGAGTCCGGTCTCGAGTCCAAATTGTCATCGACTCTGTCTCGCCCATGACTATTCAGTCTTGGACAAAGGGACTCGGGACTCTTCCCCAACCGAGTCTACTAGAGACAAGAGTCAATACAGTGTAATGAAATATTTACATTATGAGCCATTATTACATTATGAGTTGCTACAAGGCTAAGGTTCACACCCGCAGCCTGAGGGCCCCAGAGCTGAAGAAGATCCAAGTCCTGGGCACTGGGGTGTTTGGCATAAGGTGGTGAAAGCTTTTATTTATGAGGTTATCAAGTGCTATTCTTTTTATATACATTTTATTCAGATCAAACGGTATCAGTAATAACTAGAAAATATTGTTCCCTCAAAACAATTGTGGGCTCATTTCAAGCCAAAAAACAATGGCTTTAAAAGTACAAAATGTAAAGATCGCAGGCAGTGCTCTCTTTGATTTGAGGCATTTTGTTCCAAAAATGTGTTGTGCAAACGTTGACCCGCTGGTGGCGCTATAACAGGCCAATGTGAGAAGGGTGGTATCTGTTCCCTTGACCTATTGGGAATGTGCTTGCAAGATTTCACACACATTGCAGGCTGTGTTCATGATTAGAGGTGTTTTTGGCTTTGGCCACTTTATCGCTGCTTGCAGCTATATTTATTATTATTATTATCAGTTTTGTGTGTGTGCACTTCATAGGCATATTAGATAAAGGTCCGTAGATTGTGTGTAGAATGTTTCATGAAAATTGCAAAAAAAAAAAAAATCCTAACGGGTTTAAGTGTTTCACAAACTGCTCAAATGATATAGCGCCACCCTTTGTCCAATTGGAGTAAGATTGGTTTTAGTGATATTTGGACTAACACTCTACATCTTTGCCAAATGCCATGAACATAATACTTTGCATGTATTATTTAGAGGCAGAAGAATAATTTGCATAAAACTGCAATATACATTGAATTATTAAAAAAGCATGTTTCAATTCTTAAAAAAAAGAATCCGATCTGACAGATCTTTAGATATTGGTCACAAGTTCATGTCAAATTCCAGAATAAAAGCGGGTTTAAGCGTTTTACAAATTGCTCAAAATGGTGGAAAATCTTTTAGCTTACTAAAAAAAGACACAGATGTCTTCCGCTTGAGTCAAAGCACGCGTGTAAGCAAGTTGCATGTCTTCAAACGAAACGAGTCATGACTTATGAAGTTTGAATTTTCAAACGCTTTGTATAGCGCCCCCCCTTTGGCCGATTGGA
Source organism: Nannobrachium achirus (assembly GCF_963921795.1). Classification (NCBI taxonomy): domain Eukaryota; kingdom Metazoa; phylum Chordata; class Actinopteri; order Myctophiformes; family Myctophidae; genus Nannobrachium; species Nannobrachium achirus. Next base: position 60,418,758 of record NC_137822.1, read on the forward strand.
ATAAAATTGGTTTCAGTGATACTTTGACTAACCCTCTACATCTTTGCCAAATGCCATGAACGTGTAACTTATAACTAATATCCATTGAATTATTAAAAAATAATGTTTCACTTTAAAAGAAATCCGACCAGACAGTTTGACCGTAATGGTCCAAAGTTCATGTTAAAAAAAGTTTTGTGTGCGTAACGCAAAAATCCCAGGAGGAGATAGATTTTTACTTTTTCTTTCATATAATTCAAAATGGTGGGAGACTTAAAGGTCAGAGGTCAAAAGTCAGAGCGTAAAATTTGTTCGGCATGAGGAGACGCATACGTGTATAGGTTTCATGGCTGTACCTCAACACAGCATGAGCTATACCTGTTCAAAGTTTGCACTTTCGAAGGCTTCCTACAGCGCCAATGTAGTAGAAATATTTATAGAGTAACAAATGTGTGTATGTACTTGTTTTCCTTCCATTCAATCTCATTTAATGAACGGTCAACCAGCCTTCAAAGTGCACATGCTAATTCAACTCAACTGTCAATCTAACAGCTGAGCTGTCTCCCCCAAGCTTACTTCTTAGTCTGTCAGCAAATCCTTATTTCTGTAACTGTTTCTATGTTGCTGTGTTTAGAACATATCCTTATAAGACCATGTTAACATGTTAGAATAGCATCTTGGACTATAAGAGCTGTATGGTAATGGTACTAGGGAGGCTTGTGCCCGGAGGGGCTGACAGGAGAGGCCGGGCGGCCGGCTCCTCAAAGGATCTGTACTGCTGTTACTCTGTTCAACTTTTTGCCTCTTTGAATAAATCTTTGACAACTCTTCAAACCCTTCATCCTTGTGGAACATTAATTAATTTCTATCCATTTGGCCGATTGCTGTAAAAAGTAATAGCACACGTCGCCACAGTAAGCTGAACACATTGATTTTTTTATTTTCATTTTCTCACTAAGTATGTAGGAGTAGAAAGGTGCCAAAGTATTGAGGAGAACTGTCTGATATGACTGCCTGACCTACTGGATAAATAATGACAATATCTAAAGTGTGCTCGCCTTACAGGCTGTATAAGTAAGATGTTAATCTAGCGTTATTATCTACACATACAGTCTGAGGATGGTCGAATAATTGTTTATAAGATCAAAATCGATCAAGAAAAAACACTGAATCTTTTTTCACTGGACGAGTTTCATCCTACCGATAATAGCACAGCATGACCAACCAACGTATAGTCAGCCAGCCAGCCAGCCAGCCAGTCTTTTATACTGGCTGGCTGGTCAGACCACAATAACCAACTTCTCCCAGTGAGCAGTACACATGCATATGCACAGCGTTGCTTGTCCCCATGGATTTACATTAAATCGGATGGAAGCGAGGACGAAAGCACGTGACATGAGATTGAACAAGATGGAGTCTAATATATTATTAATCTCTCAAGACAGACTCTGAAAAAGAGTGGGCGTTCCCTTTTATTTGACGATGGTTAGCCACATTTATATAATATTGATAGAATACTCGTATTAGTTTTCTAAAGCCCCCTTTCCACTGGCCCAACTCCACACCACTCCACACCACACCGCCCACTTGTGCCAGGTTTTCCACTACAAGGACCTGGGTAAAGTGGTGTGAAAGTGGTACTAAACGGGGTACTAAAAAGTATCCACTCTAGAGTAGGTCTGAGCTAGGCCACACAGGGCCAAACACTTCATAATGACTGATCACTCACTGACTTTTCATTTAGACTACCATGATATAGTTGTAATACATGATAATAAATTCTATTGTGTTATAACCACTATTATAATCTATTATAGTGTATTATAATTATCATAGTAATGCATTAATACTTTATACTATAATTATAATGCATTATAATCACAGTTATAATCCATTGTGTGTGGTGTGGTGTGGTGTAGTGTGGTGTGGTGTGGTGCTAAAACTGCAGTCGAAAAGGGGCTTAAGTGCAGTTTGTCTGCTCAAAACACACGTCCTCCAAGCCCACCGATACACCCAGACTTAGGTTGAACACATTGTCCAGTCCACAGGTTGAACTTTAGTTTGCATATATTTTACTTATCTACAAAGTGCATTGGTACAAACAGTTTCAGCTTCTGTTGCTGGCATTTTTCTGTGACTTTGGTTAAAAAAGAAAAAAAAAAGTCCACCTCATAAGGCCTATATACCCTTGCTGTCAATCAGCCAGGCCTGGGAGAGGCGTGCCCTTGGTGCCCAAAATCATAATTAAAGACGGTGAAATCAAAAACATGTTTTTCACACTTTTAGAGCATATCTGTAGTGATAATATGGCCATACCTAACACTAGATGCCAAAAAACAAACAAAAAAAAAACATTTTTGTGTATATTTATATCAAAGGTCCCTAAATGGGTCATTCTTCAATGACTTTCTTCAATTCACCCTTTGTCAAGTCCCGCCCGTTGTCCTGCCCCTCTCCACACCCATTGGTTGCTGTGTCTTGGTGGGACATTCAGTGGGACACTCCATCCACTACCATGTTAATTCAGTTGCTTCGTATTGTTATTCTGTGTGCTCAATTCTAATTTCAAACTTGGTTTCAGTCAAATGGAGCTGCTCAGTGGCAGCATAGTGAATCAGCATGTTTTTATATGTTTGTATATGTTTTTATTTCTCCATAAATTATGTTTTAGCAAATTCAACATAAAAAAGGCGGAACCAGGGCGGGACAAGGCAGATAGAGCCTGCTGGTTGGTCAGTCAGGGACCAACCAGAAGGCTAACGAAGGGTGAATTCAAAAAGTGATGACATAGACAGGTCCGCTTGCATATAAATGAACCTTTGATTGCATTCACCTGTTTGTTTCCCATTGCTGGCTCCCATTACTCCCATTACTCAGATGCTAAATCCCATCGCCTGAAGGGCAGGTCCCCTCGGATTGGTTCAGAAACACACAGGCTTCCTTTTCAAACTGAAACTTCAAAATAAAATACCCCAAATAGTCATTGGGTCTTTAACCAATATCAAACTAATACAACTAATAATGCCAAATATACTAAATAATCACACATATGATAATGAAAATAACTATAATCTAACAAACAAAGGCAGTGCAATAGCTTTTACAAGTATTTTGCAAAAAAGGTACAGTTCAATACAAGGTCTGCTAAGAGGATTTTAAATCAATGAAAGACTATGGCTTGTTTCCATTGGGGTCCTTTGTACTCAATTCATTGTAACGGCGTGGTTCAACATAGAGCTTTAACATTTTTCACGACATCATTGTAATTTTAACCAAACATTACCTTACATCACCTGTGATTAAATAGGTGTTAATGGCAATAGCTTCATAGGATTTTAGATCCCTCAAATGGTAAAAATGCTTTAATCTGCTACTGCTGATATTTATATTGGGGTTTTCATTTATGTTTTATTTCATTTTAATTATCTTTAGAAGGTAAACTTGTCTACCGTACTCTTATAACATATTACTGTATCTTAAACCATGAATATGTAGGATAGGCATTCTTGATTTGCTATTGTTGATGTATATGGGTTTGACACACATGTTCCTTTATTTGCATTTACTTCTTTATATGGTGAACCTGTTACCCCTTTAACATATTACTGTATCCTAAACATGCAGGACAGGCACTCTTTGGTTTGTTATTATGCTGATGTGTTTGGGGGCTTGTTGCGACCGAAGGTCGCATATACTCTGAAGAACCGTGTCGCTTGAGTGACCTTCTTTCCGTATCCTCGTGACTGTCCTTCCGTATCCTCTGTGATGTCAGTGTGATGTCAGCGAGTTGTGACATCACTTCCTGTACAGGGCGGCTACACGAAATGTGGATAACACTATATATGGAGATAGTCCAGTCCATCATGTCATATGGGACTACCGTCATAGAAAGTAGCCATTGTTAGGCCGGAGTCAATGGCTGTCTAAACATGGAGATGTGGATAACACTATATATGGAGATAGTGTAGTCCAATATGTCATATGGGACTACCGTCATAGACGGTAGGCATTGTTAATCCGGAGTCAATGGCTGACTGTCTGTACAGGAAGTGATGTCACATGACGTACTTTTTATGCCCATATATGAGTCCTAACATGGAGATGTGGATAACACTATGTATGGAGATAGTCTAGTCCAATATGTCATATTATGGAACTACCGTCATAGACAGTAGCCATTGTTAGGTCGGAGTCAATGGCGCGTGATTGGAAATGACACCCGGGCTCCAGGGAAACCCCGCCCACCGAAGCTTTTGATTGGCTGAAGCGGAGCTAGGGAGCGCTCAATTGTAGTCGCTTTGACAGGGCGTTTATCGTGGGCTTGCCCAGGCCTTACGGCCTGGGCATAAATATAACGATTGCATTCACCACGGCTTCGTAACTCGCGCGGCGCTCCGCCGGCCGCTTGCAGTGTCGTGGACAATCGAGCGGCTCCGTCTGGAGCCCGGGTGTCATTTCCAATCACGCGTCAATGGCTGTCTGTCTGACTGTCTGTACAGGAAGTGATGTCACATGACATACTTTCTGTACCACATCCTTCTGTACCACATCTCCATGTTTAGGCAAACTCCACACAGAAAGGCCCTATCGCCAACCCAACCTAGGGTGTGAGCGATAGGGCCTTTCTGTGTGGAGTTTGCATGTTCTCCCCGTGTCTCCTAGGGTTGATACCCTCACAAAAACATGAACAAACTCCCCCCAGAATGACAACAACTAGAATCGTCAGAGAAACGCTGTGGTTGGCCAGATGGTCAAGAATTGGCGCGACCTCGCCCTTTAGGGCGAGGTTGCATGTCACCCTGAGGTCGCATTCCACCCTCAGGTGTCTTACTAGTAATTACAGTTTATTTTTATTTACATTCTCTTTATTTGGTAAATTTGAACACTTTTATAACATTAATGTATTTTAAACCTGCAGGCATGTATTAGCTTTTTTTTTTTAGCTTCAGCCTATTCCTTTTGATCACCTTAAACAGTGTACGTCTAAGTGTCCCAACACATTATAAAGGTTCTTTCAGATTGAAATTTGTTGTATGCGAGCTATTAAAGGCTACTTAACATGTTAATTCCATTTTCTACTGTAATCCATAGAAGAGCTTGCATCTTGGGAATGGTCTTATTGTGTCTAAAATGACATCAACAAGAGCTATCAATTGGTTGTTAATTGATAAAGTAGGCTACACCTAATTACAGGTAGGTCTAGTAACTCTTACTAATGCCTTTAATTATCAATTTTACTTTATCTGTTTATTTAGCTGGGACATCAGGTAGGCTATAGGCTATAGGCTATTAATGTATTAATGAAAATACACTTTGTGTGTATCTACACCAGGGGTCTTCAACAGGGGGTCCGGGACCCCATAGGGGGAGGCACCAGATCTATGTGTGATAGGACCATTCTTTTAGAATAAATTAACAACCCTCTCATCCCTTTTCTGAGGAGAACTTTAGCCAAAAATAGCAGATCTACAAGCGTGTAGATCTGCTATTTTTGGCAAATAGGTTTGGTGTAGAGGTAAAAATAAGAGTGGACAATGTACAGAGTAAAGGTAAAATATACTAAGTAAATGATCAAGGACATAAGGAGTTAAATTTCTGAAAAATATAAAATAATATAAAAAAACGCCCCCAAAAGCGCAGTTTTCAAACTCTAATGGGTGCTGGACAGCAGGCGGCTCTCCATGTCGGCATTTTTGACCCACGCACGTGTTCGGGGACACCTCTTCCACACCACACTCTCCGCTAAGCATTGCTGCAACTGCTGCAGGCCGTCCAGTGCAGCCAGGCGCTCAAAAAGGCCTCAAAAGGCACAATTTTCCGACTCTAGTGGGTGGTGGAGAGCAGGCGGGGTAAACAGACACTTTTTACATGTGCTCCCCTCTAGGCGAACTAAAAGATATATCAGTAAAAATGTACACATTTCCCAGTAATTTGGGATGTTTCCTAACAATGGAAGTTATCAGAACATATTCAAGACAAAAGGCAGAGAAAATGTGATTGTTTTAAAAAAAGTGGTCTTGTGTCTCAGTTTACCCCAGGGGTAAACTGAGACAGACCAGAGAAATCAACGGGTGATCCACTCACTTTTTTCACTTTAAAACTACCATAAAAACACAAAAACCCGGTTAACCGGGTTAAATCTGCGCAATACAAAAATGTACATAGCAGACATTCTTTTAATAGGCTTTGTCCTGTCATTTCCACCCATGTGTCAAATAATGTGACACATGAAGGAAAAAACTAAAAACCCTATAAAAATTATAGTTGATCCTTATGTAATTTCTCCTGTAGAATCTTTTTCTGCAAAGTATATTGTTGTATTGTGCATAACTAATGAAATAATTCGCATATTTAGTCAAATGTAGTCAAATATGCTAATTATCTCATTAATTATGCACAATACAAAGAAATATATATCAAAAATGGATTCTACAGGGGAAAATACATAAGAATCAACTGAGAAAAGTTTGGTACACCCTTTAATCAGGTTTTTACAGCTTTCTCCCTGTCTTTCATGTTGGGATAATGTGAGATAGTGTCTCACTTTACCCCGAAGCAATTGTCTCAGTTTACCCCACAGCCACATTTTGGGAAAAGGGATTTTTTTTTATCAATTCAGGGTAATCTTCAGCTAGCATCTATCACATGGATTTATAGTTGGTAGTTCAACAACATGTATGATATAAAATGTTCTCCCTGCATCAATTTGCTTTGACACAACAGCTGATTATGTTGACAGCAAGAAAATTTACTTTTACATGCAAAAAACACATTTTTGTGAAAAAGGCACGTTTTCTACAGTGCTATCAGGTCTCTCTTTTCATGACAAGTGTGAAATTCAAGGGGCTTGAAAATATAATGGTCACATGACCACAAATGTGTTCCATTGCCAAGATAAATGGAACGTCTCAGTTTACCCGGTGTCGCATTTAACACCATAATTCCCTCCAGGCTTGATGGAAAGCTCCGAGACTTGGGCCTGAATACATCGTTGTGCAACTGGATCCAGAGCTTCCTGACAGACCGCCCCCAGACAGTGAGAGTGGATGGTCGCATGTCCTCCAGCCTAACTGTCAGTATTGGGGCACCACAGGGCTGTGTCCTCAGTCCCCTGCTGTACTCGTTGTACACATATGACTGCATTGCGACACAGGAGTCAAACCATGTCGTAAAGTTCGCGGACGACACGGCAGTGGTTGGCTTGATCTCTGGTGGCGACGAGTCGGCCTACAGGGAGGAGGTGGCCACTCTGGAGCAGTGGTGTCTGGAAAATCACCTCTCCCTGAATGTCAAGAAGACTAAGGAGATAGTGGTCGACTACAGGAAGAAGAAAGATGAGCTCCAGCCAGTCAGCATCAATGGCACAGTGGTGGAAAGAGTGGACAGTTTTAAATACCTCGGGGTGAACATTCAGAAAGACCTGACCTGGGACTGCCACGTCACTGCCATTGTGAAAAAGGCTCAACAGCGCCTGTATGGCCTCAGGCGGCTGAAGAAATTTGGCCTGAGACCCAATACCATCAGGGACTTCTATAGAGGAACAATAGAGAGCCTCCTGACGGGCAGCTTTACCTCCTGGTACGGCAGCTGTACGGACAAAAACCAGAAGGCGTTGAGGAGGGTTGTCCGCACCGCCGGAAAGATCACTGGGTGCGAGCTGCCCAGTCTGGAGGACCTATACGCCCAGCGATGCCTCAACAAGTCCCTGAGGATCATTGAGGACCCCACCCACCCCCACAGAGGACTCTTCTCACCCAACCGCTCACAAAGGGTGAAGGGATATAAAATCCTGCCAGCTCGCACAAGCAGGCTGAGGAACAGTTTCTTTCCGCAGGCTGTCAGGATCCTTAACAAAAAGTGACTGTGAATGTGCAATATTACTGTAAAGCACTTTAGAAGGCTATGCACTTTGCACTTTTGGACTGACTTTATTGACCTGTGTTTTTAGGCTTTTATCATGTGATGATATGATCATGTTTTACTGTTGTTGTTTTTATTGGTTGTTTTTATTGGAGCTCCTGTGCATAAGTTTTTCACATGTATGTACCTAAACCGTGCATCCTAAGTGACAATAAAGTGAACTTGAACTTGAACTTCAACTTTACCCCGCTCTCCCCTATGTTCGTTTAAATGCTTAATCTATGTTTTGAATGTGCATATCATGGGAAAATGTATCGTTTTTCAAAATTGGCTGAGGGGTACTCTTATTCTGAAGAGATATCCTTATATTCGCCAGTTTCACAGAAGCGAGAGACCGCTGCAGCCATACCCGCCTCTCTTCAAGAGCTGCGTGAACTGAGCAAATATAGAACTTCCGGTGTTAAAGGAATAACATATAGGACTTCCGGTTTGATTTATTTGCCTTCAAAATAAAAAGCTTGTAATTAATGCCATTGAAAAACGTTTAATTTGCAGATTATATGCTCATTAAACATATAAATTAGGCATTTGAACAAAGTCATAACAAAAAATATGTTTGTGTAAAAAAAAGTTTAAACAAAAAATATATATAAATAGATAAATGCTGTTCACTGGAGGGAGTGCATAGCCTTTACAAATTAGACACTGGAGAACAGACAGCTTTTCGTGTCAGAACTTTTGACACACGCACACGTTCGGGGAGACCTCCTCTACCACACCACACTGAGGCGGCATTGCAAAATTAGCCGCCTCTCCCGCTTAGCAGAGGGTGTGGTGTGGTAGAGGAGGTCTATGCACTCCATTGAAGAGCATTTATCTATTTGTGTATTTCTTTATTTTTACACATAGACATAATTTTCGTTGTATAGCTTCAATTAAATGCTTAATCTATAGGCTATGTTTAATTTTTATATGATAAATCATATAATCGTTTTTCAATGGCGTTAGGGGTACCGTTATTCTGAAGAGATCGATACCGGAAGTCTTATATTTGCTGGCACTAAATTTGCTCACCGAACATAGCCCGAAAGGAGCAGGGTGGGGGAAATCTCGCTTTTTCGACGTCCCAAATGTTCGACAGCACGCAACTTCGACGCGCCGATAGTTCGACTTAGGGATCGCGAGATTTCGGCTCCGCTGTTTCGACGGCACGGTTTTTCGAAAAAACTGACGCCGGTCTTTCGACAGGGCGGCACGGTCTTTCGACTGGCCGGCACGGTCTTTCGACAAGGCTGCACGTATTAAAAAAAGTCTCTCTCACACACACGCTCACCGCTCCTAACCCAGCCTTACCTCCCCCGACCCTATAGTGTTTTGTTCTTTCTCGTCTTTCTTCTCTCTCTCTCTCTCTCTCTCTCTCTCTCTCTCTCTCTCTCTCTCTCTCTCCATTACCTGAGGACGTGGGATAAAGTAATCTCTCTCTCTCTCTCTCTCTCTCTCTCTCTCTCTCTCTCTCTCCATTACCTGAGGACGTGGGATAAAGTAATCTTTACGGGATAAGCAGGGCCGTGCTTAGGGCCTAGGAGGACCCAGGCAAACCCCAGTTTGAGGCCCCTGGGTCGGGACCCATGTGTGGGTTGCGGACCAATTTCTAGGAGTCGCAAGTAAATGCCTGTTTACATTTGGTTTCCTAAACTTTTGTTTTTAATTATTTGAAAATATTTTCAAATAATTAAGATATGAGAAAAATAAATCACGAGTTTAATGCAAACTAGCATTTTTTTCAAAAATAATTCCATATAAACAAAATAAGAAAAAGCAATTGTGCTTCACTCTCACATGAATTTTTATAGCTACAAGATAACATAATGGGAATATCAGAGTTATTACCTACAAATAACTAACTACCTTAATGATAATAAGAACAAGAATAACTTTTAAGTGCCTGTTTTGCAGTGGTTCTCAACCTTTGTCTCACAATAAATACATGTAAATGGATGTGTGTCCACAGGCAGCCTGTTAATTATATTTCAATTCATAGCTACTTCAATTATTGCCTTTATGCAGACAAATACATTTACTGCACCCAGCATTTAGCTTGTCAGAGTGGTCTTGTTGGAGTGCCTCTGTGCGGCTGCAGAGTTCACGTGCAACTTCTTCCAGATAGATTGATTGATTGATTGATTGATTGAAGACTATTAAAAGTACAGTTTCATGACAGTACAGTTCACTGGTACAAGCCAAGGTCAACTAAAAGGAGATCCTAGTAAGCTTTTCGGCTTATTTACACATACAACCTTGAATGACGGACAGATAGAACTCCATCATTTGCAAAAGGGGGGCCCTGCGATTTTCACTTGCAGGGGGGGCCTGCGATTTTCAGGGACTATAGTAGATTAAATGGTTAATCGGTTATTCAATGAATTTATACATGCATATCAATACCTATTAGATATGTCACAGCAGGGCATGTATGCATATCAATAGACCATTGTCTGAACCTGTTAACTCATGTAATGTATGTGTAAGTGCCGGCCACTTGACATCATTCAAATCCCCCCCCCCCCACCCCCCCCCCCTGCAATGCAACTACTAGGTAGTCGATGGTTCCACAAGGTGCCCTTTTTTTTCACTTGAGCACCCCCCCTTCAAAATGTCTCTGCACGCCCCTGCCTCTTAAAGTGATCCCTGACAAGTAAGCCATGTAGGCCTTAATCTATCTATAAATGCGAGAAGTCTCTGCGTGTCTGCGTGTGTGTCTGTAATCCACGTATCTCGAGAACCGTTCGTCCCACCGGCTTCAGATTCGGCACGCACGTTCTCTGCCGTGGCGCGGAGTGCAGTGCCGGGCCTCGACCCGACCCGACGCACGTTTTTTCCGAAACGGCGCAAAACGTTCGGAATCTCCTTATGCGGAGCTGATTGTTGACATCAGGCTGTTCCGGAGGAAATCATGTCATTGTGACATCACTTCATAAAAGGCTCTGACATCACGTACACCACATGACCCCACACTCCTATGACAACACGGGCATATTTACATTGTTCCCGAGTTGGCCAGGGCGCCGACTAGACGCTCGGCCGCCCATCTCCATATATGGGCATAAATGGACGTATCGGCGCAAGCGCTGACTCATTGTGACATACAATGGACGCAATCTCCGTATATGGGCATAAAGGGGACACAGATACAGAGATCTCCATATATGGGCATATGGGCATTCTGACATCACTTCTGCTGACTCAAAGACAAACAGGCAAACAGATGGTCAAAACGGGTCCTGCAGAGATCTCCTTATATGGGCATATTTACATTGTTCCCGAGTTGGCTAGGGCGCCGACTAGACGCTTGGCCGCGCATCTCCATATATGGGCATAACGGGTCCTACAGAGATCTCCATATATGGGCATATTTACATTGTTCCCGAGTTGGCTAGGGCGCCGACTAGACGCTCGGCCGCACATCTCCATATATGGGCATAAATGGATGTATCGGCGCAAGCGCTGACTCATTGTGACATAAAATGGACGCAATCTCCGTATATGGGCATAAAGGGGACACAGATACAGAGATCTCCATATATGGGCATATGGGCATTCTGACATCACTTCTGCTGACTCATTCTGACATCACTCCTGTACTTTGCACGTGTTGAATCTCTATATATGGAGATAACCGACGCATCTCACAAGCCATGGGCATAAATGGACACACGCAAACAGATGGTCAAAACAGATCCTATGACAACAGGTATAATGGGGTTTGCATTAAAGGGCGGGGCATTCATCCCCTATTTACATTGTTCCCGAGTTGGCCAGGGCGCCGACTTCTAGTATGTTATAATAACCCTCTTTAACCAAAATATACCATTTAAAACACTTACAATATATTCCTTTGAGAGAAAAAAAGTTATATTTTCAACCCATGGGGGGAGCCATTGCACTGTTCGTCGCATGCAGTGATGACGTAGAAGATACATTTTGGCTGGTCGGGCCCATAAGGTTAATATGGAACGTCAAAAGAACGTTCTCTTTACAATATTTAAAACATTGTCTTGAAGCTCAGATTAACTGTAGTTAGTAGTGTGGTGCTTTTCTGTTCTGTTCAATCAAGTAGGATGTTTCGCCGGGTTAGTAAAGTGTTTAATTCAACATCTGAAAATATAACTTTTTTTCTCTCAAAGGAATATATTGTAAGTCTTTTAAATGGTATATTTTGGTTAAAGTGATCCCTGACTAATACGACAAATATGTCTTAATACATTATAATTGTCCTCTATAACTACAATGTAAAATTAAAAACACCTTAAATATTTTATTTCTTCTAGAAATAGCTAATCTTTCACTCAGTAGGGGAAATGCCTGTCGCAAGTTGATGATGTCATAAATGTCAGGTGTCATTTTTATGGCATGCATGTGCAAAAAAACAAAACACAAACACATTTGAAATATTGATTTGATGCTCATATTAACCATAGGAAGTATTAAGTTTGTTTTTATTTTCACATGCATGCCATAAATTCCATAGGGATAGATCACACTTGACATTTATGACATCATCAACTTGCGACGGGCATTTCCCCTATTGAGTGAAAGATTAGCTATTTCTAGAAGAAATACAATAATTGAGGTGTTTTTAATTATACATTGTAGTTATAGAGGACAATTATAATGTATTAAGGCATATTTGTCGTATTAGTCAGGGATCACTTTAAAGAGGGTTATTATAACATATTAACTCATCCAGAGCCCAGGACATTAACGGATTAGGGGGTCCAGAGTGCCCCCTCCCGGCCCCATTAACGGCCATTGTCTTATTTTGAAGGCCAGAAGTCTAGACCGGAAGTACTTCCGGTCTGACGTCATCGGATCCTGCGACGGAAGCGATCATTGTTTACGTGGTGCCATGCTGGATTGCATAGGAGCGTTTTATAAGCGAGCATCTGCCTCCATCTTCGCTTCTAAAGTGTTGTTTTGAGATAATGGACATTAAAGATGAGATCGGCCGTCCACCTCAATGTTATGGGATGACTATTGTGTGCTCGTGGAGCCGTGATGATGACAAATCAGCGCGGATTTCGTCTCCGGAGCGTCGGCCATTGTACTAGGTATTTTTACTCGCCGTTACAGTAATGTATTACTTTTCGCGCGACATCACGCATTCGGCACTATACGTACTCTAGTACTTATCGCGTGACATCACGCGAAAGGCACTAGATGAGTTAAGGCCTACATGGCTTACTAGTCAGGGATCACTTTAAAGATGTATGTGACATCACAGAACACACATGAAGGAACTGCTTGGGTGATTAGGGCCATTGTTATCTGGTCTGCACCTTTGAGAGCCAAGCTCTTTTCAGATTCTAATGAGCTAATATGTCCAAAGCAATTGTTTCATGTTAACCCTCACTTCAACTGTTCTCTGTTCAACAGCTCAACGGGGGCCCATGCCCATGTTGGTTAAAAAAATTATAATAATCTCATGAGGCCCCCAGCCTGTGTGGGGCTGCCTATTTTGCCTGTATGGACAGCACGGCCCTGTTTAAGAGTAGCCTAATGAATGGCCACAGTCAGTGCGCAGCAGGCTCCACCAATCACTTAGCTTACTTGTTAAAAGCAACATATTATTAAGACATGACAGTAATATGGGTGCAAAATGTACTAGCCCCATATAAACGTAAAATATACTCTCCTCCCTAGCTGTGGGCATAATAGGCCTATAATGCAAATCTGAACCTGCCGGTCTGTGTCCAATAGAAAGCTGCAGAGCATGGAGTTTTTTTTAAACAAGTACAAGGTTACATGCGCAAAAATAACAGATTTACAAGCTATCAACACCGTCGGATATACAGGATGTTAGCTAAGCTTGCAGATCTGTTCTTTTAAGCATGTGCCACCGCGCACACAGAGAGAGAGAGAGAGAGAGAGAGAGAGAGCGAGAGAGAGAGAGAGAGAGAGAGAGGAGAGAGAGAAAGCGAGAGACAGACAGACAGACAGAGGATGCGCGAACACCCTGTGATAAGTTCTGTCGGGACAGTCTGGAGCATATTAAAGAGGTTATTATAGGCCTAATCGGCGATCACTAGTACTCCAGCTAATAAATCCACGGGGCTTCTAAATGGAGACCCACTCCCCCACAATTTGCCACAGCACCCCTGCCTACAGTTCATGTTCATAGCCTTTTTACAAAATAATTCCCAATTTGGCATTGATTATATAGGCTACTTTCAGAGCGTTTGGTGTGTGTGTGACTGTGTGTGTGTGTGTGTGTGTGTGTGTGTGTGTGTGTGTGTGTGTGTGTGTGTGTGTGTGTGCATTGCAACCCGGTCTCCACAGAAAATTGTGGTTTGTCTGTGCGTATGTGTGAGTGAGTGAGTGAGTGAGGGAGGGAGAGAGAGACGAGAGAGAAAGAAAGAGAGGGAGAGAGACAGAGACAGACGGACGGACGGACGGACGGACGGATAAAACACAGTAGGCCTATGTAGATAGGCAGAACAACAAATAGCCTAGAAACGATAGAAGGGTCGGGGGAGGGGAAGGCTGGGTTAGGAGCGGAGAGAGGGCGAGATCATTTAGCGACCTACAACCGGGTTGCTCGCTCCTACTGGAGGCTGGAGCGTTGGCACCATGAGTCTGTCGGGGGGAGCGCGTCGCTGAGAGACTTGTTTTTTCATTGTCGAAATACCGTGCTGCCTTGTCGCAATACCGTGCCGTCTTGTCGAACTGTTGTCGTGTCGGACAGTTGTCGTGTCGAAACATTGGCATACTTTTTTTCGAAAAAGGGTGCCGTCGAAACAGCGGCGCTGAAATCTCGCGATCCCTAAGTCGAACTATCGGCGCGTCGAAGTGGCGTGCCGTCGGACAAATGATACGTCGAAATATCGACACGCTCCCGCAGGGTGAACGAACAGCGTGTATCAAAACATGAAGATACAGTAAAGGTCAGTGTTATAGGCTACGTTTGCGGTGCACAAGCCTTTGTGTAACTGGCGTTGGACAGTAAAGAGTGACATGCTGTCTGGTTGTGAAAACGGGAGAAATCCATGACATTTTAAAGTTTGTTTTTGCGGGCTAATGCTAAGCTAAGGAACCTAGAATTATATATATTTGAACCTTAATTGATTGATTTAAGACTTTATTAGAAGTTTGCATAGGAAAGGGTTCAGCTTCATGACGGTACAGTTCACTAGTACAAGGTCAACCAAAAGGAGATCCTAGAAAACACTTGGCATATTTGTACAGGAAACCATCTAAGTAGGCTATCTCAAATAACATTGAATGACGTATACAGTACTATGCAGTAGATATAGTCAGAAAAAAGAAAACTGTGCAAAATAGGCCTACAGTAAAGAAGGGTCAGTGGGAAGGTAAAACTGGGCTAGGGTTTTCTTTTTTTTCTTTTTTTTACCAGTTACAAGTGTTTTTTTTTTTTCAATTTTAGGGCGATTTTAAATTAATTAATATTAAAGACATTGCAATGAAAAAGAAGAAGAAAGAAATACTATTATTGTTGAAGTTCTGTTGAGTTTAAGTGTTATTCTTCTTAACAAATCCTGATGATAAACTCTGGTATTCTATTCTATTAGTTTCATTCCAGAGTCTGTGGAGTCCAGACTGCAAGTGAAACAAGAGGAACCTGAACACCAGCCAGAGCTCTGTAAGTTGTTTCACTGTCTCTCTCCTTCTTTGCTTTTTTCCAAAGGTGTTTATACCAGGGATTTTCAAACTTTTATCTTTTTTTTTTTACTCAGTTTACCCCTGTAAATAACCAGAGTTAGGGCTGAAGTATTCTGTACATTTTTTATATTTTATTTTTTAGCTCACATCGTTACATGACGCAAATATGCCCATCTTTCTTTTCACAACACCAGACCAGAGGGTGCTCCACAAATCATGTTCAGCCCAGATTTAACTCTAAAAAAGGCTCTAATTCGTTCTCCTGCAGTCTGCTATACCACCAACATGTGGAACGCCCTACCGCATGCCTTAAATGAGAGCATATCCCTAGACTCTTTCAAAATAGGTCTGAAAGGTCACCTACAGTCTGCTTCTGAAGCCCATACCTGTACCTCCCCTTTTCCATTGTAAATAGCTCTTATTTCTCTATTATTTATTCTTCCCTTGTTATTGTTTATGCCTGCGTTTTTCCCCCTTTTGTTACTGATAATTTACCTACTGTGTTCTATCCGTCTGTCTTTCAATGTTATATGAGATGCATAAGTGGTTCCTGTGTAAATAAGCTGAAAATCTACTAGGATCTTCTTTTAGTTGACCTTGTACCAGTGATTTGTCATGAAACTGTACTGTTTCTATAAAAAACTAATACATTCTTCAATCAATCAATCCACCTGAGATACGGTAGGGCCTACTGAAACGGAAATTTCTCTGTGACATAGCCTACCGGGTAGGCTATGTCACAGAGAAATTTCTGCGGGGAAGGTTCACCAAAAGTAGCTGATCTACAAGCTCACAACACGTCTCAACAAGACACGTTGTGAGCTTTGTAGATCTGCTATTGTTTTGGTGAAGAGAGTTTTCTGTAGATGGAAAAATATCTCATCAAGTGCAGTGCAGATCAGGTCTGTTTTACAGCATCCAAATGACTGGCATCTCGGCACCCACTTTGGGAAATCCTGGTTCATAAATTACAGCTGCTAAATTGTGCTATAAACACTCTTTGTCCCTGTAATGTAGCAATGTGTTTATGGAGGAATACCTGAGACACGAGGGCACGAAGGCAATTCATAGACTGTTAAAAAATATGGACGGTGTTAAGCCTTTGGTTTCTATGCTGCGAAAATTCCACTTTTTTTGTCCCTTGTACGGGCCATTGTAGAAATCAACGTTCACTGGTAGAAATGGTACCATCTCAAATGCTATTGGCTGCCAACGGTCACGTGCAACCGCAGGGATACTTGGGAGAATGTGGTATTGAGCTTCTCAAATAAAGCACACGAAGAAGAACCATCACAAGCCTATGATCACAAGCCCCTCCTACAGCATACCCTGCTTTAACATCAAATATAACATAAACTGGACCATATTTTCACAAAACACATATCATGGTGATTGAAATGAGGCTTTAAACTAGCGACAGGAACCATGAAGTACCTATGAAAATGTTTATTAAGGTAAGAAAATCGAATATAAAAGTTTTGGGGGAATAGATTGGAACCAATGGAGAACAAGTTGCTTCTGGTACCAGAACAGCGCAACTAGTGGCCAATCTTTATGTTCCTTGTTGCTTCATTTTAAATCCTGACTGTCCCCCTGAGGCAATCCATCCATACTATAATTAGAGAGGTCAGTCAGTCAGTCAGTCAGTCAGTCAGTCAGTAGGTCAGTCAGTCAGTAAATGCATTTCCACCTTTATCTCTTCAGCAAGGCATTGGCCATTAGCATTATACAGACGGTGACAGAGCCCGATTTCCATTTTTCACAAATTCAAGCTATTTATTAGCGTTTCTTTACCACTTCTGTTCAACACTACACCCTGTTGTCAGGGTTACGGTCCGTTCCTCCAGGCCATGGGATCTGTAGCCCCACACGCACACACACCAATCTCGCAGTTAGGAATGTTGCAGTGTCTCTCTCTCTCTCTCTCTCTCTCTCTCTCTCTCTCTCTCTCTCTCTCTCTCTCTCTTATATATGTGGTTTGCCTGCATGCACGGGTCACTAATGCACCGGGTGCATTTGATGTCTTATCTTCCGACGGGTATGGCAAAATTATGTAGAGCAAGCGCATACATCCCCATACTTCTATTCACCTAATTTAGCTGTTAAATTATTTGTATCCATCAAAAAACATACACTCCTCCATGGGTTGCTCCTTACATTATGATGCTCCCACATATTCTCACGCACGCACCAGTTACAGTTACTTTCTCCATAACCCACACTCTGCACATATATTGGAGCACATATCTTCAAACGGGTAAGGTCTAGTTACTATAGATTTAACACTTACTACTGATCTGATGCCCAAATGGCCTTTCCTCCGGCGCCATCTTTTGGCCAAACTCTCCACTTGCACACAGGGTGTCTCAAAAATTTAATGGGCAGATTCAGATCATCATGAAACTTGATCAGGCGCTTTAATGCTTTCTGGAAGATTAACCCTAACCTGTTCCAATGACCTACCATCTAGCGCCATCAGATAAAAAATAATGACGTTTCACACAAGGTTGGGGCTGCTCGATTATGGCATAAATTATCTAAACTACTTTTGTTTTATATGATTATTTACTCCTTGAAACCAAAGTGTTGACAAACAGATGCTTTGGTTTTACCTTTTTTTCTTCAGAACTTAATATCTCACAGCTGAGATTGAGTTTTAGTTTTTAGGATTTTAGTAAGTGAAAGTGCAAAAAAAAAAAAAAAATGCATATATTTTTCAGCCAGGTAAAAAAATAGGCTGGCTACAGTATGAGATCTATTACGATACAATATGATATTACACTAATCTATTATAGTGTATTCTAGTTATCCTAGTAATACATTAATACTTATATAGTGTATTATAATCACAGTTATAATCCATTTTAGTGTATTATAATTAGGATAGTTGTAATATAAATTTATATTGTATTATAATCACAGTTAAAATGGTCAATTTGTTTCTTACCGATAGGGGTACCTTTGTGTAATGTAAAATGTAGAAATTTGGTGTGGTGTGTAAGTGTTGTGTAGTGTGGTGCTAAAGCTGCAGTCGAAAAGGGGCTTTACTTGCAATGTAATGCTTACTCTGTTTCGCATAATTTCTATAACGAATGACACGTCAAACTACCAACTTCCGTAATCCAGAAGTTTGGCTTTTACTAAGTCTATACAGCCTTACAGTAAGTAGTAGTAAGTAAACTTTATTTATATAGCACCTTTCGAAACAAGGTTACAGAGTGCTTTACAGTATACACAATATAAACATTAACAAGTAACAGGGTAAAAATGTGAACAAGAATAAAAAAATAATAATACAGAAACCCAGGAAAAAGTGCAATGACCTGAACAATGAGGCCAGTAAAAACATCATGAAGTAAAATTGATTTGAAACAGATGTGTTTTCAGCATATGTTTAAAACTGTCGACTGACAGTAGTTTTTAATGGCAAAGGTAAGGTGTTCCACAAAGTAGGAGCCACCACTGCGAAGGCCCGATCTCCCTTCGTCTTAAGATTGGACACAGGGACTTCCAGAAGGCACTTGTTAGAGGATCTAAGTAAGCGATCCTCTAAGAGAGGGTTTAGGAGGCAATAGGTCAATAATGTAAAGCGGGGCCAGCCCATGCAACGCTTTATATGTAATCAAAAGTATTTTAAAATCTATTCTAGCTTTTAATAGGTAGCCAGTGAAGTGAGGCTAACACCAGGGTTGTGTGCTCTGCAGTTAGTGTTGGTGAGGATTCTTATAGTAATATATACTTGGTAGAAGGCTAGGGGGTGTATATTTTGGTCGGGTGGGATGGACGTATAAGAAAGTATGGCTGCAGAAACATTAAAAGCAGATGGGCTACTTTCATCTCATTCATTTTAGTTTAGATCATTATTTGCTTATTCTTAACATTTAACCTCTTGAACCCCATTGCCCCCGCCGGCGGGGGCAAAAGGTGTTGACCTCTGAACAGCTGTCAATAAATGTCAATAAATCAATAGAGACCAAATCAAACTACAATTTCATTGTTGATTATTGTTACAGTGGTCCTACAGCATAGTAATCAGCTGCCATTGTACTTTTCATCCATACATTACTCATATTACAGTATTATTACTACTTATTGTTACTCTTTTTTATCATTTTTCACCCTATACTTTAACATTACTAATATTACAGCACTACTCTCACTAAAACATCTGTAGAGTTTACATAGTTTGGAATATATTCATACAATTTTGCCTATCAATTGATGACACCTTGATGAACAATTTCTCTATTCAATAAATATGTTTTCAATGAGGTCTTGAGGCTCATTCCCTATTCAGAAGGCACATTTTCCATAGGCGGAGGTCTTTTTCAATCATCTTTTCCTAGCTAAATGATCACAGCAGGACAATTTGGTAAGAGAAATGTGATGTTTTACACTGCATTTGTGAATTTTCAGGGGTTAGCTGACATTTGGTGGGACAAGATCAGCCACAATCATTGTAGTTTTGTGTCCACAACTGTTCCAATTTGGGCATACATTTTAGGCGGATTTTTCCCCTGGACCCCCCTGGGGCTTAAGAGGGGAGCAAATGCTAATTCCGTGCAATTTTGACTTAAAGCGTGAAATTGTGCACAGAAAAAATGTGTGGAGTCCAGACTGCAGGTGAAGATGAACTCTCCAGACTCAGCCAGGGACGTTTCTATTAAACAGGAAGAACCTGAAGACCACCAACACTTCAGTAAGTTTAACCACTTGAACCCTAGCATCCCTATGCAGGGGGGGACATCGTGTCACAAGCTCACAACGTGTACAAAATTATGTTTTAATATTGTTTTATAATTTCATGATTGAAATTGAATTCTTGCTGTGTTGACAGTATATGTATTTTGTTAAAAATCATCCTAAAACGTTAAAGCCAGATTTGTCATTACTTCAGTTTCAAACACCCGTAATAACCTGTAACTAGTAACTTTACTTGTTTAGTCATTCTAAAGGTGCGTTCCCACAGAAAATAAAATAGTTGTTCTGTCAATGCAAAGACGCGACTCGGCGCGGCGTTTCATCAAGTGGTCAAAAAGAGGCGAAGGAAGCGTTTCGTCGCTTCGGTACTCTTCACTCTAACTGAAAAATGGCAACAGAGGCAATGTTCGCTTCTCCATCACTTCAGCCTTTGCACATTAAAGTTGTTGTGTAAGAAATTATCTACAGAAACTCAGCACAAAAAGAAAGGAAATTTGACTTCGGTCCATTATACCTCCCCTTTAATAATACCAATTTGTATTGTGTTTTATATCATTTTTATCGTTGATTCGTCACCTTTACAACGAGGTACAGTTCGTAAGCATCGGTCATTCGTGAAATGAGCATCACAGCCAAACATGTGGTTAGCGCCAACCCAAAATTTCCCAACATTCAGTTCATTATATCCCCTGTTTAATTATTCCAAATGGTTGATTTGTCACCTTTACAATGTGGTACAGCTTGTGAGGATCTGGCATTCGTGGAATGAGCAACACAGCCAAACGTGTGGGTACACTCTTAAAACAGATGTGTTAAAATCTTACACAATTTTTGTGTTAAAATATTCTAACATGTGTTATGTTACATTTACCAATCATGTGTTAAAATCCTAGACACACTCTTTGTGTTAATTCCTATTTTAACACATAAGATAGTCATCACGTGACTTTAACGCAACACGTGTTACATTTACCAATTTTGTGTTAGTATCCTAGACACACTCTTTGTGTTAAATACGAATTTTAACACATAAGGTAGTCATCACCAGTATGGCTCTGGTCATCACATGACTTTATCACAACATGTGTTATCTTTTGGGGCTCCACCCACCACAACCGTTGGTGAAGGGTTTTCAGCTTTTTGTCCACCACCACAAGAACAGCTGGAGAAGCTGCAGTAATATCTTCACAGACACGGTAAGAAATATAAAAACGTTTTATTAAAATCATTATTATGTTAAATGCCCAACTGCTGTTTTGCAATGTAGCCTATAAGGTTTAAGCTTATTTAAGAACAGCTTTTTGTGGTTAGCATTTCTGTGGTTACTAGCACAGCTAGCTTAAATCACAGCATAGACAATTTTGCTCATGGAAGCATCATGTTTTGAGTGTGATAAGCTACTTAAGTACTTTTGTACAGCTGTAAACACATTGTTGTGATTTACATGGCTCTGTTTCTTTTTAAGGATCAACCATGGACTCATGTTGCACCTGGTCCAAGTGTTCAAAGGGAGGTATGTGTCTGAGAGAGATGCATAGGTACAATAATATCACATATTGGGCTGATATCAGTGAAAACAGTATTGCTTCATCACTCTAGTCTATATAAACCCTAACTGTATGATTTGTATTTAATATTTTGCTTATGAATGCACATCTGATATCTTGTGCCTCACTGACATTGTGCAAGCTTCCTTGGTATGACTGAACACCCAAACTCATTAGCATTGCTCTTGTTCAAGCAGTGATATTTATTTCTTTTAAAGGACAGCTGAGTGCCGGTGCAGCCTGTCAAAGTGGTCAATCGCAGTAGGAGCCATCCAGCCAAAGCTTGTGTGTTTGAGACACCCCAGTACAGCGGCCCAGACAGTACATCAGAGTGGCTAAGGATGTCACCCTCCCACTTCAAGATGACTCTCTTGTTGAACACCCAGAACACGCTGAAGGCTGAACACATGGTCCATGTAAGTAATGGGTCAGCACAAGATGACGCAGAAACATCCTCTGACCAGGACACTGAGAAACTAATTTGGACTGGGAAATGGACACTCATATGGATGATCATTGTTAAAGCATAAAACATCTTTGCTTAATAGATAATCTATATCAAATGATGATGCCACTGTCCAATCTTTGAGGCAGGATTTTGAAAATGCACAACATGTTTTCAGAGATTTCTGAAAACACACTGTCAGAACTGGTTGTGTTCTTGATTTGAACTGTGACCTGAGAGGAGAGCACCTCTTTGGGGAGATTATGTTTCCAAATTGTGAAAAGGATGAGGTGATTCATTTTTATTCAAATTGTATCTGTGAAACACTCCGATCGTCTGTATTCTTATATGGTGGAGCGGAATGCTGAGTTGTCTCAATTCTGATGTTTACTCTTATAAACCTGAATTTCCTATTGTGTATTTCAAGAGTTTGCACTTGGTTAGAACTTGGACTTGGACTTGCACTACAACTGAGTTTGTTAAAGGAAAGAGTGAGTGTCAATATATTCAATTGTTTACTTTTATGAACCATTATACTTTTATAAACCAAGTCATATTGTGCATTTCAGGAGTTTACACTACAATGAGTTTGTTAAATAAAAAGTAAGAGTTTGCACTGACTATGTTTGTTTAAAAAAAAAGAAAACATCTGAAAGTAAAATACATTTGAATAAATGTTACCGGTACTTGAATGTCAAGCAATTGTTTGTTCTTTTTGTGAGCATTTTAGTATTTAGTAGTAAGTAGGCCTACAGCTGTGTAACATTTTGTAAAATAACACACTTTTGTGTAAAATTGTGTAAAAGACATTTAACACATGTAGCTAAGTGTCAAATTTCATAAAATAACACACTAATGTGTAAGATTGTATAAAAAAAACATTAACACAGCTATGTTAAAAAATTCATAAAAGAACACACTATTGTGTAAAATTGTATAAAAAAAACATTAACACAGCTATGTGTAAAATGTCATAAAATAACACACTTAATGTGCAAAGAAAACAACACAGCTCTGTGTTATCTTTGTGTAATCTTAACACATATCGGTGTGTTGACACATTTAACACACAACATGTGTAAAATCTGTCAACACAAAATCAGGTGTTAAAACAACACATTGTATGTTGTCCTTATCTAGACACATGGATGTGTTAAGAAATAACACATGTTGTGTTATTTTTAACACATCCTTTTTGAGAGTGTAGCGCCCCTCCAAAAATTGTCAAAATGACCTGTTAGGCCTGCACTGTTCTTTTGGTCATCACCTTTGTTGCTTGGTTCATTGATTGATTGAACTCTCTCACAGTATTAAAGGGGGGAAAAAAACACATATTGGCCATTTTAACACTTTGTTAATGATAAGCTCAGTGTCTGGGAAGCCCAAAACGAGTAAATGCCAGCAGAACAGTATTGCTAGCCATTTGGCAAAACTTTGGTCGGCGCTACCCACACGTTTTGCTGTGTAGCTCGAATGCCCAATGCTTACAAGCTGTACCTTGTTGTAAAGGTGACAAATCAACGATAAAAATGACATAAAACACAATTCATTTTGGTATTATAGGGGAGATATAATTGACCAAACTCAAGTTTCCTTTCCTTTTGAGTTTATTTTAGTCTTGCTGAAGCTTTCTTATTTTCAGGCATACAACTGCTGTATTAAAGCTTTATTAGAATACTTTACTGTTTTCATGCATAGTATGTGTAGTAATTGACAGCATGGAGAGGTGATTAGATGATCATGCAAATGAAGACTTTTTTTTTGCCTTCACAACACCCAGCGACCAATATGACACGATTCAAGCGCTAGAAAGATATTTTATATTTCTGTGGCAGTGCACCTTAAGTAGGAGGATGGAAAATGGTATTTACTAGGGATGTGAAAAATCGACTTGAAAATCGACTCATGCTCACCACGACTTAAAAAGTATGAGTCGAAGAAAAAAAATGTTTTACTTTTTATTATTATTATTTTTTAAAGTTTTAGAAAAAAAGTTTTCCCCAAAAATGTTTTAATCGCTTGTTCAAAAACATTATAAGCGTTAATGTTTTCCAATTTTGCGATGACTGGTGTGTGTCTGTCGGAGACGAGTGCATGTCTGTGTTGTGCATGCATACGCATCGCAGGGCCGCGGACTACTGGTTGAGAAACACTGCTGGACTGGTCTGATGCGCGCGTCATAGCAGTGCGTGCTGACTGGATGTGTTTTGTTTACCTCGAACCTGCCTTTGCATGCATGCTTGACACGAAAGCTTGCTTGTTAATGGCAGCGTCGCCTCGTGTCCAGTGATTTTGTCAAGATTGACAATAAAACACAACACAAAATACACTACTCGTCGTTAATGCGACACACCCGTGGATGCGGTCGGGGAGGGAGAGTGAGGCAGACCAAAGCTCCACATTTGATAGTAGCCTCGGGTGCCAGCCAGAGCGCTCCCACTACGTTCCATGGACTTTGTCACTCTGCTTCTAGTCTCTAGAGAACAGATTCCATGCTAACGCAAGGAAGAGCAATTATTTATTATAATTATTATTAGGGCTTTGATGCAAGTTCTGATGGGTGCAGCTGCATAAGTTGTGTTGCTTAAAGTATTGTAACTTTGTAATCTACTCTCAGCTGCTGCTTGGCGGGAAAAAAAGGGAAAAAGTCGATCGAGGCGTCGATTCACAAATAATGCGTCAATTAACATCCCTAGTATTTACGCTCAGGAATCCAGAGTTGACTGTTGACTATTATCTGCTTATTGTAAGTCGCTTTGGATTAAAAGCGTCTGCTAAATGCCTAAACTGTAAACTGTAAACTGTAAACTGTCATGTTGTTTTTATGCTCCTAGATATCCTGATTGTGCCTCCACGCGTTAAAGAAGAACAGGAGGAGCTACTTCAAGAACCAGAGGAGCCTGATGGGTCAATGTTGACATTACTAGTAGTGAAAAGTGAAGTCGATGTCAAAGACATCCCTTCACACTGTGCCGAAGTTGAAGTTAAACTTGAATCTGACACTGAATTCACTGATGACAGTGATCATTGTGAGGAGACCTGTGGAGGTTAGTCAGTGTTAAACACATGACCTACTTGTGTGGGGAAAATTGGCCTTAAAGGGGAGAACCACCCATTTTCTAAGGATTTTTTTGGGGGGCTTTTATGCCTTTATTTGATAGGACAGTAGACTGACAGGAAATGGGGGCAGAGATGGGGAGTGACATCCGGCAAAGGTCGTCTATTTTCTAATTTAGGCTAGATCAGATCTCAGTTGGTAGGCGGTAGCCTAGTCCGCCTAACACTGCGTACGCACCTGTTTGAGTTATGTGGAAATGGCTTGCAAAGTAAATCCTGCAGTCCTAGGCAACACAGGAGGGAGGGGGGGGGGGTTATTAATAACATAGGTCAATATTGTAAATGGGTGGTTCTCCCCTTTAAACAAGAGAGAGAGAGGAGGGAAATATCAACAGGGAAGCTGTATGGCTCCTAAATAAGGGACTTTTTTGATGATGGAATCTTTTCAATCTATCTGTACACACCCTTTTAACCTCCCCCTCCCTCTCCTTTCTCTCTCTCTCAGGAGTGACGTCCCAGCCTTCTCAGACCAAGGTCTTCTGTTCTGAGAGTCCATACACCCTCACATCTCAGGATGGACACATCAACTCAGCAGCCTGTGAGAAAACCACCAGCTCAACAACCAGCCATAAACGAGGAGACACTGATGGACCGAGATCCTCTGGTCATCAACCAAAAGGAGAGAATCAATGTGAACACTGTGACAAGAAATTCCGTTGGCCATCTGACCTGAAGATGCACCAACGTGGAGAACCTTTCCAGTGTAAACATTGTAATGAGAGTTTCAGATGTACATATAGTCTGAAGACACACCGGCGTGTCCACACTGGAGAAAAAACTTTCAAGTGTAAACATTGTGACAAGGGTTTCAGACAGTCACGTTTCCTGAAGACACACCAGTTTGTCCACACTGGAGAAAGTCCTTTCCAGTGTAAACATTGTGACAAGAGTTTCAGTAGACCATTTGTCCTGAAGATACACCAGCGTGTCCACACTGGAGAAAAACCTTTTCAATGTAAACATTGCAACAAGAGTTTCACTCGGTCATTTCACATGAAGGTACACCAGCGTTTACACACTGGAGAAAAAACATTCAAATGTAAACTTTGTGACAAGAGTTTCACATCTTATGAACTGAAGAAACACCAGAATGTCCACATTGGAGAAAAACCTTTCCACTGTGAACATTGCGACAAGAGTTTCAGTCAGTCAGGTTCCCTGAACAGACACCAGCGCATCCAAACTGGAGAAAAACCATTCAAATGTAAACATTGTGACAAGAGTTTCAATCAGTCAACTCAAATGAAGATACACCAGCGTGTCCACACTGCAGAAAAACCTTTCAAATGTAAACATTGTAACGAGAGTTTCAGAGAGTCACGTTCCCTGAAGAAACACCAGTACGTCCATACTGGAGAAAACCCTTTCCACTGTGAACATTGCGACAAAGGTTTCATTTTTGCATCTGAACTGAGGAAACATCAGCGTACCCACACTGGAGAAAAACCTTTCCACTGTAAACATTGCGACAAGAGTTTCAGAGAGTCAGGTCACCTGAAGACACACCAGCGTGTCCACACTGGAGAAAAACCTTTCCTTTGTGATTATTGCGCCGAGAGTTTCAGCAATTCTGATTCCCTGAAGACACACCAGCGTGTCCACACTGGGGAACAACCTTTCATTTGTAAACTTTGTAACAAGAGTTTCACTCAGTCACGTTCCCTCAAAACACACCAGTATGTCCATACTGGAGAAAAACCTTTCCACTGTGAACATTGCGACAAGAGTTTCCCCACGTCACGTTCCCTGAAGAAACACCAGCGTATCCACACTAGTATTTAAAGTTATACCATGTAACTTTTTTTATAAAACAAATCTTAAAATTGTCCTAAATGTTAAATCGCTAAAGTTTTAGAACACCCACTCCGTTATTTTCAGCTTCTGAAGCCTTCTCTTTATATGTTTTCTATGAGCCGAG
Organism: Nannobrachium achirus; assembly: GCF_963921795.1. Lineage (NCBI taxonomy): Eukaryota > Metazoa > Chordata > Actinopteri > Myctophiformes > Myctophidae > Nannobrachium > Nannobrachium achirus. The sequence continues at coordinate 60,446,002 of NC_137822.1, forward strand.
AGGGGGGTAGAATTTCGCGGCAAAATGACGTAATCTGCATCATCTATACGTTGTGTATACGTTGGCCAATCACATCGCAGATCATACACACATGATACACTACCGGCCAATCCACAGCGTGTGCTGCGTCTGTTCAGGAAGTAGCTTCCCTCAGCTACAGTGTTTACCATAGTGAAGGATTCTTAACCTCTTAATCCCCAAATCCTGCTCAGAAAATTACGTTCTACCACTCTATGGAATCGTATCGGTCGCGGTGGTTTGCGGTGCCGCTCCGGTGGTCCGCGGCGGTGGTCCGCGACGACTCCGGGCGAAAAACGGCTGATAAAAGCAATACCGCGACTGACCACTAGTTTAGCAACTTACACAGTATAGCTTTAAGTACTCAAGTCAATGACTTGTCTTGAGTCAGGTCTCAAGTCCGAATTGTCATTGACTCTGTCTTATTCAGTCTTGACTTGGACAAAGGGACTCTTCCCCAAACGAGTCCACTAGGGACAAGAGATGAAATAATTGTATTATACCCATATTATGAGGAGCCCTGTGAATTTATTACATCATGAGCCATTATTACATTATGAGTTAAGGCTAAGGTTCACACCCGCATCCTGAGGGCCCCAGAGCTGAAGAAGAGTCAAGTCCTGGGCGCTGGGGTGTTTGGCACACTGCATAAGGTGGGGAAAACTTGTATTTATGAGAACCATCAAGTGCTATTCTTTTTATTTACATTTTATTCAGATCAAACGGTATCAGTAATAATAAGGACTATATAAGTAAGATGTTAATCTAGCGTTATTATCTACACAAACGGTCTGAGGATATTAGAATAATCGTTTATAAGATCGAAAGCACATAACATGAGATTGAACAAGATGGGGTCTAATATATTAGACAGACTCTGAGGAAGAGGAACAAAAAGAGTGGGCGTTCCCTTTTATTTAACGATGGTTAGCCAGATTGATATAATATTGATTGAATACTTTATCAGTATTCTAAGTGCAGTTTGTCGGCTCTAAACAAACGTCCTCCAAGCCCACTGCTACACCCAGACTTAGGTTGAACACATTGTCCACAGGTTGAACTTTTCTTTGCATATAGTTTACTTATCTACGAAGTGCATTGGTACAAACAGGTTCAGCTTCTGTCTTGCTGGCAAAAAAAAAGTCCCATCACCTCATCAGGCCTATATGCCCTTGCTGTCAATCAGCCAGGCCTGGGAGAGGTGTGCCCTTGGTGCCCAAAATTAATTAACCAATATCAAACTAATACAACTAATAATGCCAAATATACTAAATAAACACAAATATGATAATGAAAATAATGACTATAATCTAACAAACAGAGGCAGTGCAATGGCTTCTGCAGGTATTTTGCAAAAAGGTACAGAAAATTACAGTTCAATACAAGGTCTGCTGAGGATTTTAAATCCATGAAAGACTTGTTTCCATTGGGGTCCTTTGTACTCAATTCATCGTAACAGTGTGGCTCAACATAGAGCTTTAACCTTTTTCACAACATTATTGTAATTTTAACCAAAAGAGTACCTTACTTCACCTTTTGATTAACATTAACTTTAACATTATTATACATTATTACCAGAAGGCAGTGAAAGAATGTTTGCTTTTCACACGGAATACAAAATTACAGGTCCATTTGAGTCCATGTGAGGATCTGGCTTGATTTATTGAATATTTTATTATATTCAAAAATTAACAACAGTACAAGCATAGTCAAAAAGAAGGGGAAAAAGTACATTCGCCAGGGCAAGGTAATCCCATATAAAGTACTGTATGTGCGTGCTAAAGTGGCAAGGAGTGTTGGTGTCCTAGGTAAAAAACAAGGGATGTTCAAAATTATATGTCTGCTTACCTTGTACAATATATTCGCTTATACTACCATATCTGTCCTACTGTTTGGAGGTGTGGGGAAATACTTACAGTAGTAACCTTCATCCATTATCCATAATACAAAAGAGAAGAGAGCAATAAGAAAAAACTGAGCGCCCTACCTCAACACAAGGCCACTGGCCTTGATATAATTCCAGCTAGATTTCTCAGAGATTCAGCCGCCACCATTGCTCCAATCATTACCCACATAATTAACCTTTCCATCGAACAGGGTCATGTCCCACAGGACTTCAAACTAGCAAAAGTAACCCCCCTGCATAAAAAAGGTAGCAAACTAGACCCTGGAAACTACCGTCCCGTTTCCATTCTTAGCTCCATATCCAAAGTCATGGAGAAAATTGTCTACGAACAGATAGCAAGATATCTCGATGAGAATAATCTGATTTACGAGTTCCAATCTGGATTCAGAAAATCTCATTCCACTGACACATGCCTTCTCTATTTGACTGACCAAATCAAAGCGAAGCGGATGACGGCAAATATAGCGGCATGGTCATGATGGACCTCCAGAAGGCATTTGACACCGTAAATCATTCTATTCTGATTGAGAAACTAAAAGCCATAGGTCTTGACAGCGCAGCAGTGAGTTGGATGCAGTCTTACCTGGTGGGGAGGGAACAGGTGGTGGAGATTAACGGTACCCTGTCCCCCCCCCCCTCCCAGTAAGCTGTGGTGTTCCTCAAGGTAGCATACTGGGACCTCTGTTGTTCCTAATATACGTGAACGACATGGCATCTGTTTGTGACTGCAACCTGTTCCTGTTCGCGGATGACTCGGCTCTCCTAGTCTCGAGCAAGGACCACTTGCAGGTTGAAAGGACACTTAACTCTGAACTAAGTAAGATCTGCACATGGCTTAATGACAACAAATTATCAATTCACCTGGGTAAAACTGAGTCCATCCTCTTTGGATCAAATCATAACCTCAAAAAAGTCGATAACTTCACAATCAAAGTGGGTGATAAGGTCATAACACGAAAAAACGAAATCTCTTACTTAGGATGTATCCTTGAAGCTAATCTTTCCAGTGAAAAGATGACTTCTAAAGTAATAAATAAAATCAATCAACGAACTCGTTTCCTACAGAGGATCGCCCCAATGGTCAATTTCAACACACTGAAGACCATAGCTGGTGCAATAATCCAGCCCCTCTTTGACTACGGAGTCCACGTATGGTATCGTGACGCCCCACAAGCCCTGAAAACAAAACTCCAAACAGCCCAAAATAAACTAATTAGGGTTCTGCTTCACCTTCCCTATCAGACTCACCTCACCGCTACACACCAGTTAAGAGTGGGGTGGCTCAGAGTAGATGATAGAGTACAGCAACTTGCAATGGGCCTGGTGTACAAGATACACTACACCACTATGATACCCAAGTACCTGTCAAAATACTTTATAAACATTAATAGTCCGGTTCACTATGTTAAGGAATGTTTATTCGTTCAAAATTTGTGGGGATTTGTAAAACTATACATTTTTGGAATCTTCAGAGCATGGGGAATCCAAAAATCTTTGTTTGCATTTGCACAGACAACTGCAAAGCCGCCATATTGGATGTTCAAAATGGCCGACATAAAATACATAATTTGTGCTATCTTGGATTCTAGACAACCTAGAAGCTTAATTAAACATGCCAATCCTATGTTTTCTGGGTCAAGGAATCAAATGAGTAAATGATGGGTGTAAAATATTCCGGACCCCCACCCCCTTTCTGGGGGTTATCTATTTTGGGACCTCCCAGAACAGTACGCCAGCCAGTTAATGTCAAATTTTCATAATATTAGTGTTGTTTTGTAGGTTTTAAAACATCCTGAGTTCATTTATTACACTTTTAAAGCAGCCAGAATAACCTTTCTGACTTTTGGTTGGGGTCTTTCCTCACCGGGGACCCCCCAGACAGACCCCTGAGCCTATCTCAGTAATCGCTCTGCTCCTGCTCCAGAACAATGTTAAATGATATCATAATTGAAGCATAAAAGTTGTAGCTGGGCTCTGGAAACAGAAATGAGTAGTAGCAAATAACAGGGGTCTTCCACAGGGGGTCCGGGACCCCTGGGGGGTCCTCATAGTTACTAATGGGGGTCCACCAAATCTTTATGGGATCTTCTTTTTTACATTTGAAACTTTGAATGTTTTTAGATATCCTGGGTTATGTATTGTACTTTGCAGGGATTGCAATGATTAAGGTATTGCAACTTACTTTGGGTGTGCAGAACAACGTGTCTATTTATTGCACTGCACTACCCACTGACAACACAACACGCACACCTCTTTGTATTGTCACCCCAAAACCCTCACCCTATCCAAAAGCCCATGGTCAATTATGCCCAAAGAGATTCACTACAATACAGTAATTTCAGACATGCAGGATCTATTCATCTTCATCATCATCATCATCATCTTCAATGTCCAACCTAATAGTGTTGACACAGTCTCCACCATAGCATAGAGTGAAAAGCAGGTTATTTGACTAGCTGCAACGTCCCTTGCAAACTGCTTTTCAGTCACATTATGAGCTCAAGTACTGCCTTTGGAGCAGGGAGGGCAAGACACCTGACTGGAACATACCCTCCACTCTCTGAATTCCATCTATTTTCTTCAATTGGTGGGCAATTTGACAGGTATGATTTATCCCTCATTGTAACGTAGTTGGCACAGAGGATATGTGGTAACAGTGCAGCACAAGTTGGAGGTAGCATCTGAGTTCCCATTTGAGTAATTGCAGGGTAGTTGGACCTTTCCACCTTATCTGTCATTGGATGATGCAAAAACATTGATCTATGCTTTTGTCTTCTCCAGACTAGACTATTGCAATGCACTTTTTTCTGGCCTACCAAAGAAAACTACAGATCGACTTCAACTAGTCCAAAATGCAGCAGGGTGCTAACTAAAACTAAGATGAGAGAACACATCACTCCAGTTTTAGCCTTGTTACACTGGCTCCCAGTTGGTTTTAGGATTGATTTTAAAATTCTCTTACTTGTTTATAAAAAGGAGTGTGAGTCTGGTCCGTGTAGCCGGCAGTAAGTCGGACCTGTTTCCGGTGGGAGTTGGACTCCGCCAAGGCTGCCCTTTGTCACCGGTTCTGTTCATAATTTTTATGGACAGAATTTCTAGGCGCAGCCGGGGGGCGGAGGGTGTCGAGTTCGGTGGCGGGAGGATCTCATCCCTGCTTTTTGCGGATGATGTGATCCTCTTTGCTGCTTCGAGCAACGACCTCCAGCTCTCCCTGGGGCGGTTCGCCGCCGAGTGTGAAGCGGCCGGGATGAGGATCAGCACCTCCAAGTCCGAGGCTATGGTTCTCAGCCGGAAAAGGGTGGAGTGCCCACTCCAGGTCGGGGAGGTGGCCCTGCTTCAAGTGGAGGAGTTCAAGTACCTCGGGATCTTGTTCACGAGTGATGGAAGGAGGGAGCGGGAGATTGACAGGCGGATCGGGGCAGCGTCCGCAGTAATGCGGACGCTGCACCGGTCCGTTGTGGTGAAAAGAGAGCTGAGCCGCAAGGCAAAGCTCTCGATTTACCGGTCAGTCTACGTCCCAATCCTCACCTATGGTCATGAGCTTTGGGTAATGACCGAAAGAATGAGGTCGCGAGTACAAGCGGCCGAAATGAGTTTCCTCCGCAGGGTGTCTGGACTAAGCCTTAGAGATAGGGTGAGGAACTCAGACATCCGGGAGGGACTCGGAGTAGAGCCGCTGCTCCTACACGTCGAGAGGAGCCAGTTGAGGTGGGTCGGGCATCTGGTTAGGATGCCTCCCGGACGCTTCCCTGGGGAAGTGTTTCGGGCACGTCCAACCGGGAGGAGACCTCGGGGTCGACCCAGAACACGCTGGAGAGATTATATCTCTCAGCTGGCCTGGGAACGCCTCGGGATCCCCCCGGAGGAGCTGGTGGAAGTGGCTGGGGAGAGGACTGTCTGGGCTTCCCTGCTGAGGATACTGCCCCCGCGACCCGGACCCTGACCGGAAAAGCGGAAGAAGACGAGTACGAGTACGAGTACGAGTTGTTTATAAATCTCTTAATGGTCTGGCACCGTCGTACCTCGTCGACTGCCTGTCTAGATATGAACCAAACCGCCCCCTCAGGTCTTCTACTGCAGGTCTGCTCGATGTGCCCTCAATGACTTATAAGAAATATGGTGAAGCGGCTTTCTGTTTCTATGGGCCGACAGCCTGGAATAAACTTCCATCACACCTAAGACAGGCACCCTCTGTGGATAGCTGTAAAGCACAGCTTAAGACCTATTTTTACACTCTTGCTTTTGGGTGCCTGATATATTTTATGTCCACCCTGTCTGTAAAATGTTTTTATTATAGAGCTCTTATTGACAGACTTGTGTGCAGACACACGAGGGAGGGAGAGAAGGAAAAATGCGACCGCCTTCGTTGAGAGCAGGTTCATGGTCATCACCATCAGGCTTCAAGTTGGCATTGACCCATGTACTTTGGAGATTCCAACAAATGTTCTTCCCCAGTCAGCAACAGGTAGATTGTGTAGGCCAAGGAACCCTTGACATTGTGACATCCTATAACTTATCGATATTCTTTTTTTTGTACCTGTTGCAAATTTCAGAGAAGTAACAGGAGGACATCAGTGTCTGGTGACCAAACACATATATCTCACAAAGCACCATAAGCAGTAGAGGCAAGGACTTGAGTAATCAGGGCCTATTCATGTGTGTGCACTTCCTCAAAATCATGTCCCTTGATGAATGTATTGTATTGTCTAACACAAAAAAATGTTATAAATAATACTGAGAATACTAATAAACGTATACTTAAAAATGTTAAAAGTTTCAAAAAAAGTTTCAAAAAATATCCCATCAAGATTTGGCGGGCCCCCTGTAGTAACTCTGAGGACCTCCCAGGGGTCCCGGACCCCCTGTGGAAGACCCCTGGTATTTGCTACTGCTCCTTTTTGTTTTCAAAGCCCAGCTACAACAACTTCTATGCTTCAATTATGATCTGATTTAACATTGTTCTGGAGCAGGAGCAGAGCAATTACTGAGATAGGCTCAGGGGTCTGTCTGGGGGGTCCCAGGTGAGGAAAGACACCAACCAAAAGTCAGAAAGGTTATTCTGGCTGCTTTAAAAGTGTAATAAACAAACTCAGGATGTTTTAAAACCTACAAAACAACTCTAATATTATGAAAATTGGACATTAACTGGCTGGCGTACTGTTCTGGGTGGTCCCAAAAGAGATAACCCGCAGAAATGGGGTGGGGGTCCGGAATATTTTACACCCATCATTTACTCATTTGATTCCTTGACCCAGAAAACATAGGATTGGCATGTTTAATTAAGTTTCTAGGTTGTCTAGAAGCCAAGATAGCACAAATTATGTATTTTATGTCGGCCATTTTGAACGTCCAAAATGGCAGCTTTGCAGGTTTCTGTGCAAATGCAAACAAAGATTTCTGGATTCCCCATGCTCTGAAGATTCCAAAAATGTATAGTTTTACTAATCCCCACAAATTTTGAACGAAAATACATAGTGAACCTGACTAGTCCGGTTCACTATGTTAAGGAATGTTTATTCGTTCAAAATTTGTGGGGATTTGTAAAACTATACATTTTTGGAATCTTCAGAGCATGGGGAATCCAAAAATCTTTGTTTGCATTTGCACAGACAACTGCAAAGCCGCCATATTGGATGTTCAAAATGGCCGACATAAAATACATAATTTGTGCTATCTTGGATTCTAGACAACCTAGAAGCTTAATTAAACATGCCAATCCTATGTTTTCTGGGTCAAGGAATCAAATGAGTAAATGATGGGTGTAAAATATTCCGGACCCCCACCCCCTTTCTGGGGGTTATCTATTTTGGGACCTCCCAGAACAGTACGCCAGCCAGTTAATGTCAAATTTTCATAATATTAGTGTTGTTTTGTAGGTTTTAAAACATCCTGAGTTCATTTATTACACTTTTAAAGCAGCCAGAATAACCTTTCTGACTTTTGGTTGGGGTCTTTCCTCACCGGGGACCCCCCAGACAGACCCCTGAGCCTATCTCAGTAATCGCTCTGCTCCTGCTCCAGAACAATGTTAAATGATATCATAATTGAAGCATAAAAGTTGTAGCTGGGCTCTGGAAACAGAAATGAGTAGTAGCAAATAACAGGGGTCTTCCACAGGGGGTCCGGGACCCCTGGGGGGTCCTCATAGTTACTAATGGGGGTCCACCAAATCTTTATGGGATCTTCTTTTTTACATTTGAAACTTTTAATGTTTTTAGATATCCTGGGTTATGTATTGTACTTTGCAGGGATTGCAATGATTAAGGTATTGCAACTTACTTTGGGTGTGCAGAACAACGTGTCTATTTATTGCACTGCACTACCCACTGACAACACAACACGCACACCTCTTTGTATTGTCACCCCAAAACCCTCACCCTATCCAAAAGCCCATGGTCAATTATGCCCAAAGAGATTCACTACAATACAGTAATTTCAGACATGCAGGATCTATTCATCTTCATCATCATCATCATCATCTTCAATGTCCAACCTAATAGTGTTGACACAGTCTCCACCATAGCATAGAGTGAAAAGCAGGTTATTTGACTAGCTGCAACGTCCCTTGCAAACTGCTTTTCAGTCACATTATGAGCTCAAGTACTGCCTTTGGAGCAGGGAGGGCAAGACACCTGACTGGAACATACCCTCCACTCTCTGAATTCCATCTATTTTCTTCAATTGGTGGGCAATTTGACAGGTATGATTTATCCCTCATTGTAACGTAGTTGGCACAGAGGATATGTGGTAACAGTGCAGCACAAGTTGGAGGTAGCATCTGAGTTCCCATTTGAGTAATTGCAGGGTAGTTGGACCTTTCCACCTTATCTGTCATTGGATGATGCAAAAACATTGATCTATGCTTTTGTCTTCTCCAGACTAGACTATTGCAATGCACTTTTTTCTGGCCTACCAAAGAAAACTACAGATCGACTTCAACTAGTCCAAAATGCAGCAGGGTGCTAACTAAAACTAAGATGAGAGAACACATCACTCCAGTTTTAGCCTTGTTACACTGGCTCCCAGTTGGTTTTAGGATTGATTTTAAAATTCTCTTACTTGTTTATAAATCTCTTAATGGTCTGGCACCGTCGTACCTCGTCGACTGCCTGTCTAGATATGAACCAAACCGCCCCCTCAGGTCTTCTACTGCAGGTCTGCTCGATGTGCCCTCAATGACTTATAAGAAATATGGTGAAGCGGCTTTCTGTTTCTATGGGCCGACAGCCTGGAATAAACTTCCATCACACCTAAGACAGGCACCCTCTGTGGATAGCTGTAAAGCACAGCTTAAGACCTATTTTTACACTCTTGCTTTTGGGTGCCTGATATATTTTATGTCCACCCTGTCTGTAAAATGTTTTTATTATAGAGCTCTTATTGACAGACTTGTGTGCAGACACACGAGGGAGGGAGAGAAGGAAAAATGCGACCGCCTTCGTTGAGAGCAGGTTCATGGTCATCACCATCAGGCTTCAAGTTGGCATTGACCCATGTACTTTGGAGATTCCAACAAATGTTCTTCCCCAGTCAGCAACAGGTAGATTGTGTAGGCCAAGGAACCCTTGACATTGTGACATCCTATAACTTATCGATATTCTTTTTTTTGTACCTGTTGCAAATTTCAGAGAAGTAACAGGAGGACATCAGTGTCTGGTGACCAAACACATATATCTCACAAAGCACCATAAGCAGTAGAGGCAAGGACTTGAGTAATCAGGGCCTATTCATGTGTGTGCACTTCCTCAAAATCATGTCCCTTGATGAATGTATTGTATTGTCTAACACAAAAAAATGTTATAAATAATACTGAGAATACTAATAAACGTATACTTAAAAATGTTAAAAGTTTCAAAAAAAGTTTCAAAAAATATCCCATCAAGATTTGGCGGGCCCCCTGTAGTAACTCTGAGGACCTCCCAGGGGTCCCGGACCCCCTGTGGAAGACCCCTGGTATTTGCTACTGCTCCTTTTTGTTTTCAAAGCCCAGCTACAACAACTTCTATGCTTCAATTATGATCTGATTTAACATTGTTCTGGAGCAGGAGCAGAGCAATTACTGAGATAGGCTCAGGGGTCTGTCTGGGGGGTCCCAGGTGAGGAAAGACACCAACCAAAAGTCAGAAAGGTTATTCTGGCTGCTTTAAAAGTGTAATAAACAAACTCAGGATGTTTTAAAACCTACAAAACAACTCTAATATTATGAAAATTGGACATTAACTGGCTGGCGTACTGTTCTGGGTGGTCCCAAAAGAGATAACCCGCAGAAATGGGGTGGGGGTCCGGAATATTTTACACCCATCATTTACTCATTTGATTCCTTGACCCAGAAAACATAGGATTGGCATGTTTAATTAAGTTTCTAGGTTGTCTAGAAGCCAAGATAGCACAAATTATGTATTTTATGTCGGCCATTTTGAACGTCCAAAATGGCAGCTTTGCAGGTTTCTGTGCAAATGCAAACAAAGATTTCTGGATTCCCCATGCTCTGAAGATTCCAAAAATGTATAGTTTTACTAATCCCCACAAATTTTGAACGAAAATACATAGTGAACCTGACTATAAGGATGTCCATAATTATAACACCAGAGGCAGCGCCACAGATCACTTCCAACCCAGAGTAAAAACCAACAAAGGGTCAAACTCGTTTTTCTGCTATACCACCAAAATGTGGAAAGCCTTACCGAAGGCCATAAAGGAGTGTGGATCACTAGCATCCTTTAAAATTGCCCTGAAAAACCACTTACAGGCAGCAGCCGTTCGCAACTGGTAAAAAAAAATGAACCTAGCCCAACCCTACCCTCCCCTGCCCCTTCTTTGTATATACTGTTTGTTTAGACTTACTGTTTTCTTTTTTGTTTTTCTTTACATATGTACTGCATAGTACTGTGTTCTATTTGTCTGTCATTCAATGTTATATGAGATACTTCAATGGTTTCCAGTGGAAATAAGCTTAGTCTTTTCATGGATCTCCTTTTAGTAGACCTTGTACCAGTGAACTGTACCGTCATGAAACTGTACCTTTTCCTATGCAAACTTCTAATAAAGTCTTCAATCAATCAATCAATAGTACACAAGGTAGGGTTTTATGAGTATACGAATAATCTATTTTTGAGGTCTTGTACATTGAAGCTTGCTGACTTAGTTGATTTCAAAACTGCTCAACTAATGTTTAAGGCAAGTAATAAACTACTTCCCGCGAGCATTCTGGAAATACATTTTAAACAAGCAAGTGCTCAGACCACTCGAAAGAGAGTGCATTTCAGTTTGTGGAGTAAAGATTTGGAACAGTTTGACAGATGATATTAAACACAGTAATATTCTCTTACAATTTAAACAAGACTCAAATCCAATATCCTGGCTAAATACAGTAAAACATAGTCTTCTTTTTATTTTAGTCTTTTTGAGTTTTATTTTCATTTTTATTTTTATATTTTATATTATAGTGACATAGATAATACTCTATAACAGTATAAAAGTCAAATCACATATGCTTATTAAATAGGTGTTAATGGCAATAGCTTCATAGGGATTTTAAATCCCTCAAATGGTCACAAATGCTTTAATCTGCTACTGCTGATATATTGGGGTTTTCATTTACGTTTTATTTCATTTTCATTCTCTTTAGAAGGTAAACTTGTATACCGTACTCTTATAACATATTACTGTATCTTAAACCATGAATATGTAGGATAGGCATTCTTGATTTGCTATTGTTGATATATATGGGTTTGACGCACATGTTCCTTTATTTGCATATACTTCTTTATATGGTGAACCTGTACACCCCTTTAACATATTACTGTATCCTAAACATGCAGGACAGGCACTCTTTGATTTGTTATTATGCTGATGTATTTGGGGCTTGTAATTACAGTTTATTTTTATTTGCATTCTCTTTATATGGTAAATTTGAACACTTTTATAACATTAATGTATTTTAAACCTGCAGGCATGTATAAGCTTTTTTTTTAGCTTCAGCCTATTCCTTTTGATCACCTTAAACAGTGTATGTCTAAGTGTCCCAACACATTATAAAGGTTCTTTCAGATTGAAATTTGTTGTATGCGAGCTATTAAAGGCTACTTAACATGTTAATTCCATTTTCTACTGTAATCCATAGAAGAGCTTGCATCTTGGGAATGGTCTTATTGTGTCTAAAATGACATCAACAAGAGCTAGGAATTGGTTGTTGATACAAGTAGGCTACACCTAATTACAGGTAAGTCTAGTTACTCTTACTAATGCCTTTAATTATCAATTTTACTTTATCTGTTTATTTAGCTGGGACATGGGTCAGTGACGTGACGCCCCAAAAATTTGTTTTTAAAAAAACTTTAAATTGCAGGCATAAAAGTTATTTACTTTTGTTCTACTCACTCTCAACCTTATGGAAATACATTTTGTTTTTAGATATTTTATTGGAATCAGACTTTATTCAGCAGTTTGTTGTACTTGTGCCTAAAATCGTCATATGGTGTGACATGAAAATAATTGTTCATAAAATGAAAATGGAGTACATCTTTCTTAAGTTACTCACTTTATCAAAGTCCTTTATCATAACTAACCAGTGATCCACTATAGTTTTTTGAAAATTAATTATATCTGTATATTTCTTTCATAATCGACACTCTGTGTGAGGCCCATGTTCATGATCTTACAACATATTTTAAATGTATTCTGTCAAAACTTTCTCTAAAATTACACAAATATTTGTGACTCTTCCTGATAATATTCTCTATGTAATCCATAAACATTTTTTTGGTTTAATCATTAATAAAGGTATGATTTTTCACTATTTGGAATGTCACACCAAATGATTTAGTGTCACACCGTATGATCATATCTTCATGTGTCAAAGCAAACTGTGTTTTAACCTACCTATTAGTGAGTACTGAACTTTACTGATTGATTAAACAATTACCCAGGATAACATGGCCTTAATATTTCTGAACAGGATATTATTGTAGGGCTTTAACATGGGATAAGAAAGAATTGTAGTAGTAGATGGATGATGAGGATGTGCACAGGAATGCTACGCACACCTAAGTCTTCTGCCGGCCCACGGCAGAAGGATCCTAAAGAGACAATAAGGCGCATAGCCACACTTGGAGCCAAGGCAACATTTTATTAACACCAATTAGTGGAAACAGAACTCAGCATTCAGGTAAATTGCTTTTTTCCGAAGTCTCCTGAACTTGAACACAGCATTTTGTGTTGAACAAATGTAATTAGGAATCATGACATTACACCACATCTCCACTAGCTAAAGAGTGCTGGGTTGCGCAACTCCGAAAATAGCTGATCGACAAGCTCTCGCAGCACAACGTGTTGAGAGCTTGTAGATCAGCTATTTTCGCTAGTTTTGTCTCGGGTCCTACCTTAACACTGTCCACTGTCCAGTCCAGTGAGTGAAAGTACAAAAGTATTAGATCAGATTAGATTATACATTTAGACTGTATTGTACATCAGCCAGTCGTATTTGGTGAGGGTAGCAAACCGGCTGCCTTGTTGCGGTTCTGCTATGCCACAGACAACCTCCTGCTCTTCGTAGAAAATGCAGTCTCGCCCCTTTGGCTCCTCTCTCCTTGCTGGGTCATTGTTTAGTTTCTCCCTGTACTTTCTCGTTCTCTCAGCACTTGTCATTTTCCAGCTGACAAAAGAAATGGAATGTATAGTTTAAGACAAAGAGAAAATATTGTTTAGATTGAAACAATATGTTAAGGTTTCTGTGAAGGGGTTTCTGCTCCGTCTGATGAATTTGAAGTATCACTGAATGAAGCTAAATTACATTTTATGTAAAAATGTTTAAAACAAATGTTTAAATGTACAAAAGAAACATGGAACTTTGTTATTTATTGTTATATCTGTAGTTAAATACAGTATAAATCATATGGTGTGACAATCAAGTCATATGGCGTGACAAGCAGACATGTCACACCATTATGATTAAGTGTCACACCATATTACGTTTTCTGCATTTAGGTTTACCTTGAGGCTACTATGTACACATTAGCATGCTAACAGCATGCTAGCTATAACAAAGCAACCTAGATCTACATGGAAATATGACCAAAACTTCAAATAACTTAAGCTTTTTTTAATGAAAAGGTGTCACACCAACAGACATCCAAAGTGGTGAGTTTGTCAAAGTTTCAACAAGATGGCATTTCATGAAAATGTTAAAATCATAACTGGTCAGGGTACTAAAGTATCGTTAGATTTTCAATAGGAATTCAATTTTAAAAAATCATTTTTCTCTCAATTTTCTAATTTTCTAGCTCCCCATAAAATCAAATATTGGTTCATTTTTCCAATTTCCTAGCTTGCAAAAAAATCAGGAAAATGCTTCAATTTTTTAAATGTGTGATTCATATTTGTCATTATTTGATTTGGAACCGACAAAGGAAAAACATCTTTAAAAAAGGTATTTTTCATTTTTTACCACATTACGAATATCAAAAATGGACCAATTTTTCCAATTTTCTAGCTTGCAAAAAAATCAGGAAAATGCTTAAATTTTTTAAATGTGTGATTCGTCTTTGTCATTATTTGATTTGGAACCGACAAAGGAAAAACATCTTGAAAAAGGTATTTCTTAATTTCTTACCCCATTACAACAATCAAAAAATGGGCCCATTTTTCCAATTTTCTAGCCCACAAAAAAATCAGGAAAATGCTTAAAATTTGCTCAATTTTTTGAATGTGTGATTCATATTTTGGCATTATTTGATTTGGAACCGACAAACAAAAAATAGGCCCATTATTCAATTTTCAAGTCCAGGAAAGAAATCGTCATCATGAATGTCACGTGACCACGTGTCAAGTCACATGGTACACAACTTCAAAATAAAAGCTGTAGGCTAGTCTAACATCCAACAAGTAATAGGATCAACATGCAGGCAGGCAGGGGGTCCATGAGGGGTTTACAAGGGGGTCCATGGCTGGTTCCCAAAGTGTGGTTTGGGGACCCCCAGGGTTTCTATGGCTGGTTCACAACAGCCTGGTACACGTACAGCCATGGCTGGTTCCCAAAGTGTGGTTCGGGGACCTCTGGAGGTCCATGACGGATTTCCAAGGGGGTCCATGGCTGGTTCTCAAAGTGTGGTTCGGGGACCTCTGGGGGTCCCTGAGGGGTTTCCAAGGGGGTCCATGGCTGGTTAGCAATAAGTGTGTTTAATTGCGACCGTAGTAGGTCGCAGTTACTTTTACACTCTCTACTATCCAAACCTCCACCAGCCGTCAGCCTGTCCTTCCCTCCGTCACGTCACTCGTCACACGTCACACTTTCCCCCTACTCATATCTCCGCCACCGTTGCCCCGATCCATGCCAAAATTTCCATACAAACTCCTTGCCTGCCAAACTACAACCTCGAAGGACCCCCGGAGCTCCAGGGACCCCCAGGTCCCTGGGGGACCCCCAGGTGTAAAAAATGACCAAATGTGCAAAAAAGACCACCCCAACGGGGCTGCTCACGGGGAATTCCCGGGGACCACCGACTCCTGGTGCTCCAGAACGGATGCAAAAGTGGTGGCGCCCCCAGTGGAGGACCCCCTCCACTCGCAGCTCACATAAAATGCCTTAACTCGGGCTAGGAGCGACCGGGAGAGCCGGGGCCGGTACCTATTCGTCCGCCTCGGCGGCGCGGAGACCCCACCTCTCATTTCTCATATGGCCCTCTTCTAGCGCCACCATGAGGCCGATTCTGCAAAACACATTTTTGGACACTGCTCCTAAAATTTTTGCCCTAAAATCACACAAATCGGTACACAGTATGTCTACACTCATGTCATCAACTTGGATCTGTCCCATATAGCGCCACCTTCAGGCCGATTTTTTAAAACACATTTTTGGACACTGCTCCTACAATCTTTGCCCTAAAATCACGCAAATCGCTACACAGTATGTCTACACTCATCTCATCAACATGGATCTGTCCCATATAGCGCCACCTTCAGGCCGATTTTTTAAAACACATTTTTGGACACTGCTCCTACAGATTTTGCCCTAAAATCACGCAAATCGCTACACAGAGACACTGCTCCTACATATTTTGCCCTAAAATCACGCAAATCGGTACACAGTATGTCTACACTCATCTCATCAACATGGATCTGTCCCATTTAGCGCCACCTTCAGGCCGATTTTTTTAAACACATTTTTGGACACTGCTCCTACAGATTTTGCCCTAAAATCACACAAATCGCACAGTATCTCTACAGTCATGTAACCAGTAAGACTCCCTAATCGGGAGATAAGCGACCGTAGGTCACATGTTTACACAAAGAGGGCTGTAACTGCCATTGGTTCCTAGTTGTGTGGGCAATGTGTAGACATACTGTGTACCGATGTGCGTGATTTTAGGGCAAAATCTGTAGGAGCAGTGTCCAAAAATGTGTTTTGCAAGAATCGGCCTCATGGTGGCGCTAGAAGAGGGCCATGTGAGAAATGAGGGGTGGGGTCTCCGCGTTGCCTTGGCGGACGAATAGGTACCGGCCCCGGCTCTCCCGGACGCTCCTAGCCCGAGTTACGGCATTTTATGTGAGCTGCAGTGGAGGGGGTCCTCCACTGGGGGCGCCACCACTTTGGCATCCGTTCTGGAGCAGCAGGAGTCGGTGGTCCCCGGGAATTCCCCGTGAGCAGCCCCGTTGGGGTGGTCATTTGGTCATTTTTGCATATTTGGTCATTTTTTACATCTGGGGGTCCCCCAGGGACCTGGGGGTCCCTGGAGGTCCGGGGGTCCTTGGAGGTTGTAGTTTGGCAGGCAAGGAGCGTGTGTGCAAAATTTGGCATGGATCGGGCCAACGGTTGCGGAGATATGAGCAGGGCAATAGTGTGACGTGTGAGGTGTGACAGACAGAGGGACAGACAGACAGACAGACGGACAGTTTGTGCAGGCTGTGATAGTAAGTAGCGACCTACGGTCGCAATTACACTTATTGCTAACCAGCCATGGACCCCTTTGGAAACCCCTCAGGGACCCCCAGAGGTCCCCGAACCACATTTATTGCTAACCAGCCATGGACCCCCTTGGAAATCCGTCATGGACCTCAAGAGGTCCCCGAACCACACTTTGGGAACCAGCCATGGCTGTACGTGTACCAGGCTGTTGTGAACCAGCCATAGAAACCCTGGGGGTCCGCAAACCACACTTTGGGAACCAGCCATGGACCCCCTTGTAAACCCCTCATGGACCCCCTGCCTGCCTGCATGTTGATCCTATTACTTGGATGTTAGACTAGCCTAGCCTACAGTTTTTATTTTGAAGTTGTGTACCATGTGACTTGACACGTGGTCACGTGACATTCATGATGACGATTTCTTTCCTGGACTTGAAAATTGAATAATGGGCCTATTTTTTGTTTGTCGGTTCCAAATCAAATAATGCCAAAATATGAATCACACATTCAAAAAATTGAGCAAATTTTAAGCATTTTCCTGATTTTTTTGTGGGCTAGAAAATTGGAAAAATTGGCCCATTTTTTGATTGTTGTAATGGGGTAAGAAATTAAGAAATACCTTTTTCAAGATGTTTTTCCTTTGTCGGTTCCAAATCAAATAATGACAAAGACGAAGGTCAGGGGATCTTAGTATAATTGGATAATTCAATTTAAATCCAAAATAGAAAAATCCATTTTTGTGATTTCTGTCCTCCCAACAAATTCAAAATAATCACATTTTGCCCCTTTTTAAAATTTTCAATTCAAATTGAATAACACAAATTATACTAAGATCCCATGACCGGGGGATCTTAGTATAATTGGGGTATTCAATTAGAATCAAATAAACAAAATTTGCTATTTTTTCAATTTTCGTTTAGAATTTAAAAATTGTGAAAACGCAAATCAGAAAATCACAAAAACAGCCAGGTTGTCTTAGTATAATTGGGATATTCAATTTGAATAAAAAGAAACAGTAATTGGCTATTTTTCCAATTTTCGTTCAGAATTGAAAAATTGAGAAAACCCAAATAAGAAAATCACAAAAATGGCCAAAAATGTATTTGTGCACAAAAAAATCTGGAAAATAGGCCCATTATTCAATTTTCTAGTCAAGGAAACAAAATCAGCATCATCAATGTCACGTGACCACGTCACAAATCACATGGTCTACAACTTCAAAATAAAAGCTAGTCTAGCTCTAGTCTAACATCCAAGCAATAGGATCAACAGGCATGCAGACAGGCAGGCAGGCAGACAGACAGACAGACAGACAGACACTTAGAACATTGACATACAGAGTTATAGAATGATGCCAATGACATACACTTTAATAAATATAAGTATTAATAACATTAATGATTATTAGTGCAGTCAGTCTGTACGGAGTAAAATCATCTGTGTTATTTTATCCATTAATAACTCTTGAGAGAGTATGAATTGAATTGGTTCCATTCCATTCTCTCTCTCTCTCTCTCTCTCTCTCTCTCTCTCTCTCTCTCTCTCTCTCTCTCTCTCTCTCGGGTTAAATCAACACTCATGTTTTTTACTGTGTAGTTTCATGGGTGATATAATTCAGTTTATTATTATGTATTACTTTACCCTATGCTCATACATATATTTAGAATCTATTTCTGATGTTATATTTGACTCTGTATTTAACTTAAAATGGGGGAACTACAATAAGCACTAGTTATAAAGACTTCCTGGGGTCTATATCCAGGGACACTGTTGATGTCAGAAAATATTGTTTACAGCCTCTCAGTCTAGATTAATAAAAGCATAGCTTTGTTTTTGAGCAAAGCTCCAACATTTTAACCTGACTTTCGCCAGATGGTGGCAGCATTGCTTATGCCTGCATAACGCTCTGCTTTACCATCTGGTCTCGCTCCGGCAGAACCGATGTAAGGGGCGGGCCATTTTTTCAAATTCTATAGCAGGTGATTGGATATGGCCGTCTCTCTATCACAGTCTGGGAGTGCCAACTCCAACCACTCATATTGGCCTGTCTGCATGACGTTGCACCCAGAATCCGCCTCCTGGGTTTCCACGTGGTCTGCAATCAGACTCTATTGGCTCAGAGCCGCTCAGAGCCCGCCCATAGCTGCCGCAGATTGGTCCGGCCCGTGGCTTTACGAGTGTTATCAACTCTGCCGGGAGCGAGCCCAGATGGTAAAGCAGAGCGTTATGCAGGCATAAGCAATGCTGCCACCATCTGGCGAAAGTCAGGTTACCAACATTTGGCATTGGGACGAAACATGGACAAACGCGTCCCGAAGCATGCCCTACATCTGGCCTTCATCTTGTCACATAAGCCCCTTTTCCACTGCAGCTTTAGCACCACACCACAGTACACCACACTACACCACACCACACCACACCGCACCACATACAAATATCTACATTTTCCATTACACAAAAGTACCCCTTTCGGTAAGAAACAAATTGACCCTTTTAACTGTGATTATAATACAATATAAATTTGTATTACAACTATCATAAATTATAATACACTATAATGGATTATAACTGTGATTATAATACACTATAAAGTATTAATGTATCACTATGATAATTATAATACACTATAATAGATTATAATAGTGGTTATAACACAATAGAATCTATTGTCGTGTATTACAACTATATCCTGGTGGTCTAAATGAAAAGTCAGTGAGTGATCAGTCATTATGAAGTGTTTGGCCCTGTTTGGCCTTGCTCAGACCTACTCTAGATTGGATACCTTTTAGTACCACGTTTAGTATCACTTTCACACCACTCTACCCAGTTTTTTTTTTTTTTTTTTTTTGCTGATGTGTTTTTGTACTTCCAAAAAATGTACAACATTTATGGGTGTTTTTATCCACCTCCCCCGGGGTCCCAGGAGTTCCCAGGCCAGTGTTCTCTCCATGTAATCCCTCCATCTAGTCTTTGGCCCCCAGACCACCCTATAGGGAGATGCTCAGGAGGCATCTATCTGTACTACAACTTAGGCATTTTATCTCACTTAAAAGAGCCGTTAAAAGATTGCCTCATTTAGCTAATTTGGTTCAGTGTATATTTATATATTTTTAAAATAATTAATTGAAAAATGAATTCACAAGGTGGCACCACATTCCTCTGTTGACAGTTGAGAGCACAATCTGGTATTTACCCTTTTCATAAAATGTGTGTGTAAATTAAGCTACCTTGACTTATGTTATTCATGCAACACCTCAAAAAACCAAGCAGGCAACAATGAAATCACTCCTCCCCTTGCTCTCTCTCTCTCTCTCTCTCTCTCTCTCTCTCTCTCTCTCTCTCTCTCTCTCTCTCTCTCTCTCTCTCTCTCTCTCAGGGCAGGCGGGCAGGCAGGCAGGCAGGCAGGCAGGCAGGCAGGCAGGCATGCTAACATTGACATACATATATTATACTGCAATTTGGCAAGTTGCGGTTGGTTGTTTAAGTTGGACTGGTTAAACTGACACAATATGTCCATATGGGCATTCCCACATATGGGCTTAATATTGATGGGTATAAAAGGGATTCTATTGTATGGGCATTCACAGATATGGGCTTAATATAAAAGGGATCAGATGTAGAGGTCATCTCCATATACTGTATGGAGATCTAGGTGATGATCCAGTTGTCTCCATGAATGGATATCCAGGATTTGATCTTTCATGAGGTGATGTCACGACAATGTGATGTCACAATGTCAACAGACAGGTCAACAGCTATTGTATGGGCAAACTCAATATGGGCTAATATTAATGGGCATAAAGGGATACTATTAGTGTGGTTGCCTTAAAAATGCATCATCTGGGAATCAGATGTAGAGGTCAGCTCTATGTATGGAGATCTAGGTGATGATCCAGTCGTCTCCATGTATGGATATCCAGGGTTTGATCTTTGATGAGGTGATGTCACAACAAATGTGATGTCACAATGTCAACAAACAGCAGATATAGACATTGAGGCGTTACTCACGGACAAGATACATACGGTTAAGATCTGTGGATTTTCATTGTAATATATACTAGTAAGACGCCTCAATTCGCCCCAATTCTTGGCCATCTGACCAGTGATGTATATCGGACCAGTTACCCATAGGCCTTACATGGAGACCCCTACTGTATATGGAGATATGCTGTAAGAGCCCCAAAAAAGCTTACTCAGTTATCCGTCATGTGAAAGTCCTATGATGTCTATGACATCTGACATCATACCCTTTTATGCCCACATGGAGATCCCTGTCTGTAGAACCAGCCACACATGGGCTGTCTTGGCCATATATGGATTCTGTTAGTGTGGCATGTGGCCGATGTGGCCTCCATATATGGGCATTCCCATTTGAATTTCTGTTAGATATGGGCATAAAAGGGATTCTGTTAGTGTGACATTGGTGAAGCCAGCATGTGATGTCAGAGTGGAAAACCCATTCTGTTACCCTGACGTTACAGTGACGTCAGAGTATGATGTCAGAGTGACAAACCCATAGAACCACAGTGTCAGGCGTTATAGACAGAGAGAGAGAGATACATACTGTATATACATACGGACAAGCTGTGACCGTTCACATACTAATCTGCGACCTCGCAATTATTATTATTATTAATAATAATAATAATGATTCTTAGTTATTAAGGGTAATAATGATTCTTAGTGTGGTCAATAGGCACTCTGTGCTGTTTTATACATTTTTAACTCTGAGAGAGTATAAATGGAACCAAATAAACCCTGTATGGGTCGATTTGGTTCTGTTTATACGCTCTCTCTCGAGTTAAATCAACACTCAGGTTTTTACTATGTAGTTTCATGGGTACTATTATTCAGTTTATTATTCTTAGGGCTGATTCATACTCCACTTTTAGAGACACATTTAGTTCTGGGAGTCACAAAATCTTGGTGGCACCGAACAGCTAAATTGATGACGGTACACGCCCCCCGATCCTCTGAATGACGCCATATCGTAGTTTAGACAGAGTCGAACCGAAATAAATTTGGCTCTAAAGTGGGGTATGCATCGGCCCTTAGGCTTTTATGCTATAGGCTAGGTCAGGTCAAGGTCCCTTTCTGCCAACAATGGCACAGGGGAACCCACTGTCACACTGGCAGAGGAGTGAGAGAGATCATTGCAGATTAGGTTGTCTTATAACCCTTAAATTCAACAAATTCTTTCAATGGACTAAAATCTTGTTTTATTGATGGCCTTCCTGCCCTGGCATTTGGCCTTTGTGCCCTCAAAAAATGGACAACACCAATGGCCAATTAAGTGGGCTTGGCCCTAAAATTACGAAATTCCAGGCCTGTCCTGCACATAATTCTACATCTATTAAAACTCTGAACTTTGACCGGGTAGGGAGTCGTGGAGATTGTTGGATTATTATTGTCTAATCGTTATAACAATGTCCTGCCAATCAAAATGTGTCAATATATTTGATGGCATCATTAAAATGAATTTTAACATGGCACACTGACAATCTTCTAGACAATAAAAACATAATTTGATAAAGGTTGCTGACCCAAGGCTGCAAGGTTCAGCACTGGAAATGCATGCATGAAATAAAGACATTTGGACAGATCAGTAGGCTACAGTACAGAGCAGTATCTGGACACTACTCATCTCCATAGTATGTCCCTACTGGCTGATAGTGGGTCGACTACTTCATACTGCAGGGAGACATGGTGACATTAACTTGTCACCTTCTCTCTCATGAAGCACATGATGAGGTATAGTGAGGTACTTGATATCTAACCCAGTACCTTCTGAATATGCCTGTGCATTGTATCGTGCTCCTTGTCACTGAGGCTAAGCCAGACCTTGTCTGTTTAATGGCAACATGCTGGATTCTGGAACACTGTCACTGTTCCCCAGCAGACTACCATAAAGATGCTGTAATGCGCATGATGACACTGTGTACTGAACTTGTGTGTGAGTGGACTGACACTTTGTCCTTGACGGGGGGTGGCTGGTGAGCATAATGTACACAAGTGGAGACTACATTTAGTCATAGCGAGGCAGACATCACGATAAAATAAAGTTGTTTCAACTTTTTGTTCTCCCAGAGGTCAAATTTAACCTTGACCTGAACTTTAATGTGTGATTGACCTGATATGAAAAGTTAAAAAAAAGAAAAAAGTGTCCAAATCTGAGTCCATTGCTCTCAGCAGGGAACTGATAGATTGCACACTCCAGGTAGGGAGACCCCAGGTGAAGGAGTTCAGATATCTTGGGGTCCTGTTCATGAATGAGAGCGGAAAAAGGAGCTTCGGAGCAGCAGGAGCTGGCGGTCTCGGAATCGCACTGTTGTGAAGAAGAGAGAGTTGAGCTAGATTGCAAAGCTCTCAGTCTACCGAGCAATCTTTTGTTCCTACTCTCACCTATGGTCATGGAGTGTGGGTCATGACTGAAAGTAACTCTTTTTATGCATTTGATGTACTGATGTTTATGTATTGACCTTGCTTATTATAAGTCGCGTCTGCTAAATGCCTAAGTTGTAGTACAGATAGATGCCTCCTGAGCATCTCCCTATAGGGTGGTCTGGGGGCCAAAGACTAGATGGAGGGATTACATGGAGAGAACACTGGCCTGGGAACTCCTGGGGACCCCGGGGGAGGTGGATAAAAACACCCATAAATGTTGTACATTTTTTGGAAGTACAAAAACACATCAGCAAAAAAAGAAAAAAGAAAAAGAAAAAAAGAAACTGGGTAGAGTGGTGTGAAAGTGGTACTAAACGTGGTACTAAAAGGTATCCAATCTAGAGTAGGTCTGAGCAAGGCCAAACAGGGCCAAACACTTCATAATGACTGATCACTCACTGACTTTTCATTTAGACCACCAGGATATAGTTGTAATACACGACAATAGATTCTATTGTGTTATAACCACTATTATAATCTATTATAGTGTATTATAATTATCATAGTGATACATTAATACTTTATAGTGTATTATAATCACAGTTATAATCCATTATAGTGCATTATAATTTATGATAGTTGTAATACACATTTATATTGTATTATAATCACAGTTAAAAGGGTCAATTTGTTTCTTACCGAAAGGGGTACTTTTGTGTAATGGAAAATTATGTTTATGTGGTGCGGTGTGGTGTGGTGTAGTGTGGTGTACTGTGGGCCGGTTCCTGGCATAGGCAACATAGGCGGTCGCTTAGGGCCACAACCATAAGGGGGCCACATCACAGGGAGAAGACTGCAACGCGTTTTGAGCTTGTAGATCAGCTATTTTTCACTATATGCATTGTGGAGTGAGTGTGAAGTGGCCCTCTCGACATGTGGCCAAGACCCGCAGGTTAATATCGGAATACTGATATATTATTGATTTCAGCTGTTACCCTTAATTACTTCAGTCTATAGTAGTAGCATAATGACCAGTGCTATAGTCTTTTTTGTCAATGTATTTGCATTTCATAAGGTTAACATACAAACATATAAATGTATTTGAAATTAAATAATGGATAATCGCAATGCTTGTAGATCTATTTTTTTGCAATATGCATTGTGGCCCTCTGGAGTGATTGTGAAATATAGTGGCCTTCTCCATCATCTAAGTTGCCCACTCCTACCCTACCCAATAAAATTAAGATCTCACACAAGACACAACAGAATTGAAAATATGCCACATACTGTAGAGTTGAATAGGCCTACAAGTTGTGGTGTGTGATGTTTTGTATGAATCTGATTCAAATCAATTGTTGTTTTTTCTTGTTATAGCATTACACTCATGTTTTTGGACAAATTAAACAGTGTCTAGAAATAGATATGTATTATAATAGTTATATCTTGGTTTTGAAATGTTTTTCATTAGAGCATAGGCCTACATGTTTCTGTTTTAATAGCTTTTAACTAACCAGAGAGAATGATCTGATAATGTTTTACCTCCATTGTAAACTTTATTGTGTGTTATAGGTAGAACTGTCTGATCTGTGCCAAAATGCAGATTTCTATGCATTTCTGGGGTTTTGACCGCCCTTCAAAACCCCAATTTTTTTCGGCCGCCTGCCTTGCGGGCGTCCAGGATGTATCCCGTATTTGAATCTCTGGGAGTTGGCAACCCTATGTGTAGTTAGTAGATACATGCTTGAGTGCTAACAACAGACACCACATGTTCTACTAGATAGAAGAAGACGTTATTATTTATCACTTTGGTTTTGGCGATTCAAAGACAGTTAATAAGTGCGCGCGTCCGTCAGTGGGGGGCCACCTAAAATAATCTCGCTTAGGGCCACCTGAACCCTAGAACCGTCCCTGACTGTGGTGTGGTGCTAAAGCTGCAGTGGAAAAGGGGCTTATGTGACAAGATGAAGGCCAGATGTAAGGCATGCTTCGGGACGCGTTTGTCCATGTTTCGTCCCAATGCCAAATGTTGGAGCTTCGCTCAAAAACAAAGCTATGCTTTTATTAATCTAGACTGAGAGGCTGTAAACAATATTTTCTGACATCAACAGTGTCCCTGGATATAGACCCCAGGAAGTCTTTATAACTAGTGCTTATTGTAGTTCCCCCATTTTAAGTTAAATACAGAGTCAAATATAACATCAGAAATAGATTCTAAATATATGTATGAGCATAGGGTAAAGTAATACATAATAATAAACTGAATTATATCATCCATGAAACTACACAGTAAAAACCTGAGTGTTGATTTAACCCGAGAGAGAGAGAGAGAGAGAGAGAGAGAGAGAGAGAGAGAGAGAGAGAGAGAGAGAGAGAGAGAGAGAGAGAGAGAGAGAGAGAGAATGGAATGGAACCAATTCAATTCATACTCTCTCAAGAGTTATTAATGGATAAAATAACACAGATGATTTTACTCCGTACAGATTGACTGCACTAATAATCATTAATGTTATTAATACTTATATTTATTAAAGTGTATGTCATTGGCATCATTCTATAACTCTGTATGTCAATGTTCTAAGTGTCTGTCTGTCTGTCTGTCTGTCTGTCTGCCTGCCTGCCTGCCTGCCTGCATGCCTGTTGATCCTATTGCTTGGATGTTAGACTAGAGCTAGACTAGCTTTTATTTTGAAGTTGTAGACCATGTGATTTGTGACGTGGTCACGTGACATTGATGATGCTGATTTTGTTTCCTTGA
This sequence comes from Nannobrachium achirus, assembly GCF_963921795.1. Classification (NCBI taxonomy): domain Eukaryota; kingdom Metazoa; phylum Chordata; class Actinopteri; order Myctophiformes; family Myctophidae; genus Nannobrachium; species Nannobrachium achirus. The sequence continues at coordinate 60,471,966 of NC_137822.1, forward strand.
CTAGAAAATTGAATAATGGGCCTATTTTCCAGATTTTTTTGTGCACAAATACATTTTTGGCCATTTTTGTGATTTTCTTATTTGGGTTTTCTCAATTTTTCAATTCTGAACGAAAATTGGAAAAATAGCCAATTACTGTTTCTTTTTATTCAAATTGAATATCCCAATTATACTAAGACAACCTGGCTGTTTTTGTGATTTTCTGATTTGCGTTTTCACAATTTTTAAATTCTAAACGAAAATTGAAAAAATTGCAAATTTTGTTTATTTGATTCTAATTGAATACCCCAATTATACTAAGATCCCCCGGTCATGGGATCTTAGTATAATTTGTGTTATTCAATTTGAATTTAAAAATTGAAAAAGGGGCAAAATGTGATTATTTTGAATTTTTTGGGAGGACAGAAATCACAAAAATGGATTTTTCTATTTTGGATTTAAATTGAATTATCCAATTATACTAAGATCCCCTGACCGACGAATCACACATTTAAAAAATTTAAGCATTTTCCTGATTTTTTTGCAAGCTAGAAAATTGGAAAAATTGGTCCATTTTTTGATATTCGTAATGTGGTAAAAAAATGAAAAATACCTTTTTTAAAGATGTTTTTCCTTTGTCGGTTCCAAATCAAATAATGACAAATATGAATCACACATTTAAAAAATTGAAGCATTTTCCTGATTTTTTTGCAAGCTAGAAAATTGGAAAAATGAACCAATATTTGATTTTATGTGGAGCTAGAAAATTAGAAAATTGAGAGAAAAATGATTTTTTAAAATTGAATTCCTATTGAAAATCTAACGATACTTTAGTACCCTGACCATAACTCACCTCAGACACCTGTCTTGCAGTTGTGCTGGGAGTGCTGAATAGCCTTACAGAAGAAGGACCTCTCTAGCCAATAGGTGTCCAAATAATTGCCTGTTTAATTTGTCCAAACTAGTGTCACACCAAATGATTTTGGTTTGGGGACAAAATGTTTTTGATCAGAAATGACTGAAAACATTATGCTTTGACTTTGAAAAGATATAGGCTCACAAATAGACATTTTTTTTAGCCTAAATTCATTTTCAAATGATTTTTAGCAATTATTTTTCTTAGTTTTATTCAAGTTCCCACTTTGAGAAACAAGGTCAGGACAGTCACACCATATGAGTTTTGCCATGTTTGGTTGAAAATTCTGAAGAAATGAGGAATGAAATGTTTTAATCTTGAGTAAGTTCACATAAAGCTTAATGTCCTGCACAATATTCAGAAGGTTTTTGACAAATATATTTTTTATTTATACATGTTTGACACCGAGGACAGCGAAAACGTTACGTCACGTCACCCACCCCATATGGTAGGCTACTATAGGCTATAGGCTATTAATGTATTAATGAAAATACACTTTGTGTGTATCTACACCAGGGGTCTTCAACAGGGGGTCCGGGACCCCATAGGGGGAGGCACCAGATCTATGTGTGATGGGACCATTCTTTTAGAATAAATTAACAACCCTCTCATCCCTTTTCTGAGGAGAACTTTAGCCAAAAATAGCAGATCTACAAGCTTGTAGATCTGCTATTTTTGGCAAATAGGTTTGGTGTAGAGGTAAAAATAAGAGTGGACAAAGTATAGAGTAAAGGTCAAATTTACTAAGTAAATGATCAAGGACATAAGGAGTAAAATGACTGAAAAATATAAAATAAAAAATAAACGTCCCAAAAAGCGCAGTTTTCAAACTCTAATGGGCGCTGGACAGCAGGCGGCTCTCCATGTCGGCATTTTTGACCCACGCACGTGTTCGGGGACACCTCTTCCACACCACACTCTACGCTAAGCATTGCTGCAACCGCTGCAGGCCGTCCAGTGCAGCCAGGCGCTCAAAAAGGCCTCAAAATGCGCAATTTTTCGACTAGTGGGCGCTAGAGAGCAGGCGGCTCTTCGTGTCGGCACTTTGGACCCACGCATGCGTTCGGGGAGATCTCCTCTTCCACACTACACTCTCCGCGTTAGCGGGAGAGGCGTTATTGCAACTGCTGCTGGCCGTCCAGTGCGGCCAGGTGCTCAAAACGACCTCAAAAGGCGCCATTTTCAGACTCTTAATAGGCACTGGACAGCAGGCGGCTCTCCGTGTCGGCATTTTTGACCCATGCACGTGTTCGGGGACACCTCCTCTTACACACCACACTCTCCGCTAAGCGGGAGAGGCGGCATTGCAAGTGCTGCTGGCCGTCCAGGTCCAGGCGCTCAAAACCGCTTCAAAAGGCGCCATTTTCAGACTAGTAGGCCCTGGAGAGCAGGTGGTCTTCGTGTCGGCACTTTGGACCCACACGCGTTCGGGGAGATCTGTGTGTGTGTGTGTGTGTGTGTGTGTGTGTGTGTGTGTGTGTGTGTGTGTAAGCATTCAAAAGAAAAATCATAACACATTATAAACCATTCTATGACTTACTGTATATGGTAAAGGATAAATGCAGTAACACTGTGTAATTACTGTTATAAGCATTCATGAGTGCTCATAATGCATTCATAATACATTATGAACCATGTTACATTATCTGGTTAACATATACTCTTATCAGCTTGTCAACACTATACTATATACTGCTTGTTATAACAAAGTACAATTAATATCATGCAGAATTCAGTTCAACCTTTTGGTCCACAACAATATTTTCTGCTGTTCATGTGGCCCCATAGAACCTTTTGAAGCGGTTTTGAGCGCCTGGCCGCACTGGACGGCCAGCAGCAGTTGCGATGCCGCCTCTCCCACTTAGCGGAGAGTGTGGTTTGGAAGAGGAGATCTCCCCGAACGCGTGTGTGGGTCCAAAGTGCCGACACGAAGACCCGTCTGCTCTCCAGTGCCCACTAGAGTCTGAAAATGGCGCCTTTTGAGGCCGCTTTGAGCGCCTGGCCGCACTGGACGGCCAGCAGCACTTGCAATGCCACCTCTCCCGCTTAGTGGAGAGTGTGGTGTGGAAGAGGAGATCTCCCCGAACGCGTGCGTGGGTCCAAAGTGCCGACACGAGGACCCGCCTGCTCTGAAAATGGCACCTTCTGAAGCATTTTTGAGGACCTGGCTGCACTGGACGGCCTGCAGCAGTAGCAATGCTGCCTCTCCTGCTAAGCGGAGAGTGTGGTGTGACAGAGGAGGTCTCCCTGAACGTGTGCATGGGTCAGAAGTGCCGACACGAAGAGCCGCCTGCTCTCCAGTGTCCACTAAATTCTGAAAATGGCGCCTTTCTAGGCCTTTTTGAGCGCCTGGCTGCACTGGGCGGCCTGCAGTAGTTGCAATGCCACCTCTCCCACTTAGCGGAGAGTGGTGTGACAGAGGAGGTCTCCCTGAACGTGTGCATAGGTCAAAAGTGCCGACACGAAGAGCCGCCTGCTCTCCAGTGCCCACTAAAGTCTGAAAATGGGGCCTTGTGAGGCATTTTTGAGCGCCTGGCTGCACTGGACGGCCTGCAGTAATTGCAATGCCACCCCTCCCGCTTAGCGGAGAGTGTGGTGTGGCAGAGGAGGTCTCCCTGAAGGCGTGCGTGTGTCCAAAGTGCCGACACGTAGAGCCGCCTGCTCTCCAGTGCCCACTAGAGTCCGAAAATGGCGCCTTTGAGGCATTTTTGAGCGCCTGGCTGCACTGGACGGCCTGCAGTAGTTGCAATGCCGCCTCTCCCGCTTAGCGGAGAGTGTGGTGTGGCAGAGGAGGTCTCCCTGAACGTGTGCATGGGTCAAAAGTGCCGACGTGAAGAGCCGCCTGCCGTCCAGCACCCACTAGATTCAGAAAATGGCGCCTTTCTAGGCCTTTTTGAGCACCTGGCTGCACTGGGCGGCCTGCAGTAGTTGCAATGCCACCTCTCCCACTTAGCGGAGAGTGTGGTGTGACAGAGGAGGTCTCCCTGAACGTGTGCATGGGTCAAAAGTGCCGACACGAAGAGCCGCCTGCTCTACAGTGCCCACTAAAGTCTGAAAATGGTGCCTTTTGCGGCATTTTTGAGCGCCTGGCTGCACTGGATGGCCTGCAGTAATTGAAATGCCGCCTCTCCCGCTTAGCGGAGAGTGTGGTGTGGTAGAGGAGGTCTCCCTGAATGCGTGCATGGGTCAAAAGTGCCGACACGAAGAGCCGCCTGCCGTCCAGCACCCACTAGATTCAGAAAATGGCTTTTTGAGCACCTGGCTGCACTGGACGGCCTGCAGTAGTAGTCTGGTGTGACAGAGGAGGTCTCCCTGAACGCGTGCATGGGTCCGAAGTGCCGACATGAAGAGTTGTCTCCTGTCCAGTGTCCAATTTGTAAAGGCTATGCACTCTATTGAACATCATTAATCCATTTATATAATTTTGTTGTTATTAAAACTTTTTTATTTTACCCAAAAACATAATTATCATTGTGTATGTTCGTTTAAATGCTTAATCTATGTTTTGAATGTGCATATCATGTGAAAATGTATCGTTTTTCAAAAATGTTCAATTGGCTGAGGGGTACTCTTATTCTGAAGAGATATCCTTATATTCGCCAGTTTCACAGAAGCAGAGAGACCTACAGCCATACCTGCCTCTCACATACACAGAAAGGTAGACGCCTCTTCCGGCTGGGGGGTGCTGGTCTGTGCCTGCCTCTCTTCAAGAGCTGCGTGAGCTGAGCAAATATAGAACTTCCGGTGTTAGAGCCGGCACATATAGGACTTCCGGTTTGATTTATTTGCCTTCAAAATAAAAAGCTCGTAATTAATGCCATTGAAAAACGTTTAATTTGCAGATCATACAGTATGCTCATTAAAAATATAAATTAGGCATTTGAACAAAGTCATATAACAAAAAATATGTTTGTGTAAAAACAAAAAATATATCTAAATAGATAAATGCTGTTCACTGGAGTGCATAGCCTTTACAAATTGGACACTGGAGAACAGACAGCTTTTCGTGTCAGAACTTTTGACACACGCACACGTTCGGGGAGACCTCCTCTGCCACACCACACTGAGGCGGCATTGCAAAATTAGCCGCCTCTCCCGCTTAGCAGAGGGTGTGGTGTGGTAGAGGAGGTCTCTGTGAATGCTTTGTGTCAAAAGTGCCGACACGAAGAGCTCTCTGTTTTCCAGTGTCCAATTTGTAAAGGCTATGCACTCCATTGAAGAGCATTTATATATTTGTATATTTCTTTATTTTTACACATAGACATAATTGTCGTTGTATAGCTTCAATTAAATGCTTAATCTATAGGCTATGTTTAATTTGTATATGATAAATCATATAATCGTTTTTCAATGGCGTTAGGGGTACCGTTATTCTGAAGAGATCGATACCGGAAGTCTTATATTTGCTGGCACTACATTTGCTCGCCGAACATAGCCCGAATAGAGCAGGGTGAACGAACAGCGTGTATCAAAACATGATGATACAGACAGTAAAGGTCAGTGTTATAGGCTACGTTTGCGGTGCACAAGCCTTTGTGTAACTGGCGTTGGACAGTAAAGAGTGACATGCTGTCTGGTTGTGAAAACGGGAGAAATCCATGACATTTTAAAGTTTGTTTGTGCGGGCTAATGCTAAGCTATGGAACCTAGAATTATATATATTTGAACCTTAATTGATTGATTTAAGACTTTATTAGAAGTTTGCATAGGAAAGGGTACAGCTTCATGACGGTACAGTTCACTGGTACAAGGTCAACCAAAATGAGATCCTAGAAAACACTTGGCATATTTGCACAGGAAACCATCTAAGTAGGCTATCTCAAATAACATTGAATGACGTATACAGTACTATGCATATAGTCAGAAAAAAAGAAAATAAAACAGTGCAAAAAATATAGATATAGGCCTACAGTAAAGAAGGGTCAGTGGGAAGGTAAAACTGGGCTAGGTTTTCTTTTTTTCTTTTTTTACCAGTTACAAGTGTTTTTTTTTTTTTTTTTTTTTTTTTCAATTTTAGGGCGATTTTAAATTAATTCATATTAAAGACATTGAAATTAAAAAGAAGAAGAAAGAAATACTATTATTGTTGAAGTTCTGTTGAGTTTAAGTGTTATTCTTCTTAACAAATCCTGATGATAAACTCTGGTATTCTATTCTATTAGTTTCATTCCAGAGTCTGTGGAGTCCAGACTGCAGGTGAGACAAGAGGAACCTGAACACCAGCCAGAGCTCAGTAAGTTGTTTCACTGTCTCTCTCCTCCTTTGCTTTTTTCCAAAGGTGTTTATACCAGGGATTTTCAAACTTTTATCTTTTTTTTTTTTTTTTTACTCAGGGCACCCCTGTAAATAACCAGAGTTAGGGCTGAAGTATTCTGTAATTTGTTTTATATCTTATGTTTTAGCTCACGTCGTTACATGACGCAAATATGCACATCTTTCTTTTCACAACACCAGACTAGAGGCAGCTCCACAAATCATGTTCAGCCCAGATTTAACTCTAAAAAGCTCTAATTCGTTCTCCTGCAGTCTGCTATACCACCAACATGTGGAACGCCCTACCGCATGCCTTAAATGAGAGCAAATCCCTAGACTCTTTCAAAATAGTTCTGAAAGGTCACCTACAGAAGGCTGCTTTTCTCGAACCTCGTAATAGACTAAGCCCATACCTATACCTCCCCTTTTCCATTGTAGATAGCTCTTATTTCTCTATTGATAATTCTTCCCTTGTTATTTTTTATGCCTGCTTTTTTCCCCCTTTTGTTACTGATAATTTACCTACTGTGTTCTATCCGTCTGTCTTTCAATGTTATATGAAAGTAAATGTTCCTGTGTAAATAAGCTGAAAATCTACTAGGATCTTCTTTTAGTTGACCTTGTACCAGTGATTTGTCATGAAACTGTACTGTTTCTATAAAAAGAAAAAAAAAGAAAATACATTCTTCAATCAATCAATCCACCTGAGATACGGTAGGGCCTACCGAAACGGAAACTTCTCTAGTAGGTCACAGAGAAATTTCCGTTTCCATCAGAACTGATTGAAAATATATTTATATTTGACGTTTAACCTTGAACCCCTGCATCCCTATTCTGCGGGGAAGGTTCACCAAAAGTAGCTGATCTACAAGCTCACAACACGTCTCAACGAGACACGTTGTGAGCTTTGTAGATCTGCTATTGTTTTGGTGAAGAGAGTTTGCTGTAGATGGAAAAAAGAACTCATCAAGTGCAGTGCAGATCAGGTCTGTTTTACAGCATCCAAATGACTGGCATCTAGGCACCCACTTTGGGTAATCCTGGTTCATAAATTACAGCTGCTAAACTGTGCTATAAACACTCTTTGTCCCTGTAATGTAGCAATGTGTTTATGGAGGAATACCTGAGACACGAGGGCATGAAGGCAATTCATAGACTGTAAACAAATATGGACGGTGTTATGCCATTGGTTTCTATGCTGCGAAAATTCCACTTTTTTGTCCCTTGTACGGGTCATTGTAGAAATCAACGTTCACTGGTAGAAATGGTACCATCTCAAATGCTATCGGCTGCCAACGGTCACGTGCAACCGCAGGGATACTTGGGAGAATGTGGTGTTGAGCTTCCCAAATAAAGCACACGAAGAAGAACCATCACAAGCATATGAGCACAAGCCCCTCCTACAGCATACCCTGCTTTAACATGAAATATAACATAAATTGGACCATATTTTCACAAAACGCATATCATGGTGATTGAAATGAGGCTTTAAACTAGCGACAGGAACCATGAAGTACCTATGAAAATGTTTATTAAGGTAAGAACATCGAATGTAAAAGTTTTGGGGGAATAGATTGGAACCAATGGAGAACAGGTTGCTTCTGGTACCAGAAGAGCACAACTAGTGGCCAATCTTTATGTTCCTTGTTGCTTAATTTTAAATCCTGATGCCTGTCCCCCTGAGGCAATTACTATAGATTTAACACTTACTACTGATCTGATGCCCAAATGGCCTTTCCTCCGGCGTCATCTTTTGGCCAAACTCTCCACTTGCACACAGGGTGTCTCAAAAATGTAATGGGCAGATTCAGATCATCATGACACTTGATCAGGCGCTTTAATGCTTCCTGGACGATTAACCCTAACCTGTTCCAATGACCTACCATCTAGCGCCACCATCAGATAAAAAGTAATGACGTTTCACACAAGGTTGGAGCTGCTCGATTATGGCATAAATTATCTAAACTACTTTTGTTTTATATGATTATTTACTCCTTGAAACCAAAGTGTTGACAAACAGATGCTTTGGTTTTACCTTTTTTTCTTCAGAACTAAATATCTCACAGCTGAGATGGATACAGTATGAGATCTATTACGATACAACATGATATTACACTAATCTATTATTGTGTATTCTAGTTATCCTAGTAATACATTAATACTTATATAGTGTATTATAATCACAGTTATAATCCATTTTAGTGTATTATAATTAGGATAGTTGTAATATAAATTTATATTGTATTATAATCACAGTTAAAATGGTCAATTTGTTTCTTACCAATAGGGGTACTTTTGTGTAATGTAAAATGTAGATAATGTTAAGTGGTATGTGTGTAAGTGTCGTGTAGTGTGGTGCTAAAGCTGCAGTCGAAAAGGGGCTTTACTTGCAATGTAATGCTTACTTGCAATGCTTCCTCTGTTTCACATAATTTCTAAAACAAATGATACGTCAAACGACCAACTTCCGTAATCCAGAAGTTGGTCTTTTACTAAGTCTATACAACCTTATAGTAAGTAGTAGTAAGTAAACTTTATTTATATAGCACCTTTCGAAACAAGGTTACAGAGTGCTTTACAGTATACACAATATAAACATTAACAAGTAACAGGGTAAAAATGTGAACAAGAATAAAAATACAGAAACCCAGGAAAAAGTGCAATGACCTGAACAATAAGGCCAGTAAAAATATCATGAAGTAAAATTAATTTGAAACAGATGTGTTTTCAGCATATGTTTAAAACTGTCGACTGACAGTAGTTTTTAATGGCAAAGGTAAGGTGTTCCACAAAGTAGGAGTCACCACTGCGAAGGCCTGATCTCCCTTCGTCTTAAGATTGGACACAGGGACTTCCAGGAGGCACTTGTTAGAGGATCTAAGTAAGCGATCCTCTAAGAGAGGGTTTAGGAGGCAATAGGTCAATAATGTAAAGCAGGTCCAGCCCATGCAACGCTTTATGTGTTATCAAAAGTATTTTAAAATCTATTCTAGCTTTTAATAGGTAGCCAGTGAAGTGAGGCTACTTGGTAGAAGGGTAGGGGGTATATCTTTTGGTGGGGTGGGATGGACATATAAGAAAGTATGGCTGCAGAAACATTACAAGCAAAGCAGATGGTCTACTTTCATCTCATTCACTTTAGTTTAGATCATTATTTGCTTATTCTTATGTGATGGTCTGGCTCCAGGACCACCACAAAAAAGGGGAGACGACACAGAGGTCAAATGCAAAAGATTGTGTTTTTATTTACAAAATGAATTAATTAAAGCAATTAAGGCAAAAACGGTTTCCAAAAATGAACAGGCAGGGAAACTAACTGCCCATCATTTAACTCAAACTAAAGGTTAACGTAACATAACAATAACTGAGCAGCTGCTCTGAGGTGGCCTGCCGCTCCAGCGGCCTGGAGAGGACTGAGGAGAGAAAGAAGGTTAGTCAGGCAGGTCTTTTATAGTGTTTGGGGGCGGCACTGGCCAGGTGTCTCCCCTCAGCTGATTGCCTCACGACTCCACCCTCCAATCCAGCACTGCAACAGAATAGTTAAAGGCACACACTCACATAACCTTATCAGGCCATAGGGGCCGTCACACTCCCCCCCTTCAAAACAGGGTCCCACAGGGAACCCTGGCCTAACTCGTGCCACCAATAACCACATATTAACTACCATAACTGTGTACATAATTAAGTATACATGGGCCCCACTAAAACTAACCCCCCCAGCTCAATTCTCCATTCAGCTTCTGCCCCACCCTCTCTCAGCAACTGGTACCTTGGAGCCTTTAAGAGAAAGGTTAAGGCATACACAAAACAGATTTTGAATACAGAGTTAATCTAAGGGGCACTAAGTAAATCATGAGCATCCACATGGCACATTATGCTCTTTCCAATGGTTTTTTCCATGTTTTTCCTTCCTGTGTGCATTACAAATGCAGACAGGATGAGAAGAACTCAGTGCTATGTGCGACTGTGACACACAAGCACAAGATCTCTCAAAATTGATATTGCGTTTGCGTCTATCACGCTCTGAAAACGCAATACCATAACTTGGGCTGAGAACATTACACACAGGAACATGGCCACACAAATCAGACCTTTTAACCTTTGCCACTGCAGGCTGAGACCTTTCCAAACTAGGAAACAGAGCAGGCACTTTTACGGTCTGACTCTGTTTTCCAGCTCTTTGGCAAGTAGGACAATTTTGTATGTACTCCGCCACGCTTCTTTTAACACGGGGCCAAAAGAACTTTTCCAAAACCCGATTGTATGTTCTACGCACACCCATATGCCCCGACTCATAGTGAGCAATGCGCAAAATGACCTCTTGGAATTTGGAAGGAATGACAATTTGGAAAACAGGGTCTCCAATGAACCCTTGGCCACGTGGCCCACACTTGCGCAGCAGCACTCCATTCTCAATGAAGTAGCCCTGTGCAAGATTTTTCACCTCAGTTTTGGGGAGAACAAGATTGAACAGCTCTTTCAGTGTGGGATCGGCTTTCTGCTCCCTCACCAACTCATCATCCTTCGGAGGAGGAGTCAACACCTGCTGCTCATACAAATTAGCTCTGATGATAGATCTCATGTTTTCTTTCTTCCTTTTATCACCAACCTCAATTTGGTAGTGAGCTCCAATTTTAATGAGCTGGTCACTGGAGCAGGCATCCAACCTCTCCTCCGACGGAGCTGCCACAAACTCCTCCATCATGAACTCCAAACAAGAAAGAACAACGATGGATAATTAATCCAAAGCCACCAGCACCAGACTGTAGGGCCTTTAAATGCACGCCAAAAAAAAGAGCCAATTGCAAAAGAGCCAAAAAACCGAATGCAAATCAATTCTATTGAGCCTCCCCTTTAACTGCAAAAACTCTAGGAGTTATAAATAGTCTTCAGGTTATAACTATCCCAGCTGGAAAACCAAAAATATAAGTGCCCCTCTCTTTTAAACCCCCCACGCTAACTCCCCCCAGCTGCCTGTGCTTGGGTAGCGGTGGGTATTGATGCACTGAAGGCCACCGCAAAGGCCTAGCTTATACTAGGAGTAGGAAGAGCAACCAGTGGCTGGTGACCCACATCTACTCTCTAGCCGTGCCCCCGAGACGGAGTATGCACACGCCGGTGCACACTCGCAATCTGCCAGCCGCACCTTGCACCTAAAACCACCCCTGGCCTAAACGCTTATTTAACCCCAGTAGCCCCACGCACCTCACAGGGACACTTATATAATAATTACAATTACATTTAACCAGCCAGGAAACGTTATTTCCTTTACTTTACCAGTACAAAAAACCTAAAAGACTATATAGAGTTGGCCCAACAAACTGATATGCAAAAAAAAAAGTGACTTATGTTTTTAAGTCTGGTGACCCTTTAACACACTTCTTAGACCTCTGAACGCTCCCCAACAAGCCTGAACATGGAATTCCCAACAGTGACAACACTTGGGAGATTCCCCAGTTCAACGGCTCCACCACCTTGCTACCACCAAGGGAAGGTGAGCCTCAGCTTGACCACGCCCCAAACGAGAGCTAACAGTTAAGCTCTATATCTTACCGAATGTTGACTTTAGACAAGCCCCCATTTGTGATGGTCTGGCTCCAGGACCACCACAAAAAAGGGGAGACGACACAGAGGTCAAATGCAAAAGATAGTGTTTTTATTTACAAAATGAATTAATTAAAGCAATTAAGGCAAAAACGGTTTCCAAAAATAAACAGGCAGGGAAACTAACTGCCCATCATTTAACTCAAACTAAAGGTTAACGTAACATAACAATAACTGAGCAGCTGCTCTGAGGTGGCCTGCCGCTCCAGCGGCCTGGAGAGGACTGAGGAGTGAAAGAAGGTTAGTCAGGCAGGTCTTTTATAGTGTTTGGGGGCGGCACTGGCCAGGTGTCTCCCCTCAGCTGATTGCCTCACGACTCCACCCTCCAATCCAGCACTGCAACAGAATAGTTAAAGGCACACACTCAAATAACCTTATCAGGCCATAGGGGCCGTCACACTTAACACCACTTGTGTGAAGTTATTAAAAGTCCAATTTCAATTCCTTCTCTTCATTTCAGACCAGTGTGTGGAGTCCAGAATGCAGGTGAAGATGAACTCTCCAGACTCAGCCAGGGACGTTTCTATTAAACAGGAAGAACCTGAAGACCACCAACACTTCAGTAAGTTTAACCACTTGAACCCTAGCATCCCTATGCAGGGGAGAACATTGTGTCACAAGCTCACAACGTGTCAAAAATTATGTTTTAATATTGTTTTATAGTTTCATGATTGAAATTGAATTCTTGCTGTGTTGACAGTATATGTATTTCGTTAAAAATCATCCTAAAACGTTAAAGCCAGATTTGTCATAACTTCAGTTTCAAACAACCGTAATAACCTGTAACTAGTAACTTTACTTGTTTAGTCATTCTAAAGTTGCGTTCCCACAGAAAATAAAATAGTAGTTCCGTCATTGCAAAGACGCGACTCGGCGTGGCGTTGTATCAATTTGTACAAATGAGGCGAAGGAAGCGTTTCGTCGCTTCGGTACTCTTCACTCTAACTGAAAAATGGCAACTGAGGCAATGTTCGCTTCTCCATCACTTCAGCCTTTGCACATTAAAGTTGTTATGTAAGGAATTATCTATATAAACTCAGCAAAAAAAGAAAGGAAACTTGACTTGGGTCCATTATATCTCTCCTTTAATAATACCAATTTGTATTGTGTTTCATATCATTTTTATCGTTGATTCATCACCTTTACAACATGGTACAGATTGTAAGCATCGGCCATTCGTGGAATGAGCACCACAGCCAAACGTATGGGTACGTGTCGGTCCATTATAACCCCCATTTAATTATTCCAAATGGTGGATTTGTCACCTTTACAACGTGGTACAGCTTGTAAGGATCCGGCATTTGTGGAATGAGCAACACAGCCAAACATGTGGGTAGCGCCCCTCCAAAAATGGTCAAAATGGCCTGGCAGGCCTGCAATACTGTTCTTTTGGTGTTCACCTTTGTTGCTTGGTTCATTGATTGATTGCACTCTCTCACAGTATTGAAGGGGGAAAAAACACATATTGGCCATTTTTATACGGTCAATGTCAGGGAAGCCCAAAACAAGAGTAAATGCCAGCAGAACAGTATTTCTAGCTTTCTGTTATTATAGGGAGATATAATTGACCAAACTCAAGTTTCTTTTCTTTTTTAGTTTAGCTTTTTAGTTAAGCGTTCTTATTTTCAGGCATAGGCCTACAACTGCTGTATTAAAACTTTATTAGAATACTTTACTGTTTTCATGCATAATATGTGTAGTAAATGACAGCATGGAGAGGTAATTAGAATCTAATTACCTCATGCATGATCATCTGATGATCATGCAAATTAAGAAGTTTTTTTGCCATCACACACCCAGCGACAAATATGACACGATTCAAGCACTAGAAAGACATTTTATACTGTATTTCGGTGGCAGTGCACCTTAAAGGGGGTGTTCAGTCAAATAAAGATGATAACAAGGGTATTTCCAGTTTGTCATACAACAGAGTAATGTATTATTAACCAACAGACAAAATTTGAATGATGAAAAAATCTTAATGTTTGAAAAATTATGTTTCAAAAATGTGTGAAATCCAATACATATTTTTCTGGCCTTTCTGCCAAGGGCTGTAGGAAGTATCTGTACTCATGGAAGTATCTGCTTCCGTTTTCAGGGGTGTTAAAAAGTACTTTTACTCAAAAAAGTAACTAAGTACATTTACTCAAGTACTCTAATTAAGTATAATTTTGAGGTACTTTGACTTGAGTAGGCTATATATATTTTTTTTTCAAATTAAAAAAAAAGAAAAGAAAAAAGCTCACAATGTGTCAAGCTTGTAGATCTGCTATTTTCAAAATATTTGATGCATTTGAAAACTTTTGCAGTAGTAGTGATTGATTGAGATCCATGAAAAGACTAAGCTTATTTCAACAGGAAACCATTTAAGTATCTCATATAACATTGAATGACAGACAAATAGAACACAGTACTATGCAGTAGATATAAAGAAAAGGAAAAAAAAAAAAAGAAAACAGTAAGTCTAAACAAACGGTAAGTACACTCTAAAAACTGCTGGGTCAAAAACAACTCAACTTGGGTTATTTTTGATCCAACTCACGGGTCAAATAGGGACCGATGCCCAGTTTGGTTATTTTAACGCAAGAAATTTGGTTATGAATGTTGACCCATATTTTGGGTCAAATAAATAACCAAATTATTTGTTTAAAATGACCCAAGATTGTAGTCAATATAACCCAAGTTTTGGGTTGAGTGGGCTAAATGAACCTACATATGCATGGTCTGGAGAATGACAATGCCAACATTATCTGACATTAACATATAATCAGAAATGTTTCAGGATTTCGTCTCAGATGATTTGTTCAAAGTTTAGTAATATCAACATAAAAGTGCATAATTAAATATATATGCAACAATGTTGATAATACTATAATCAGCATAGTTTAGAGAAGATAGACAAAATAATCACAATATTAACATGAGTTCTTCTCTATCAGACCAGTTGAGGGAGGGAGCTCAACCCTAAGCTAGCAGCCAAGCACTTACGGTTAGGGTTTAGGTTCAAATACTGACAAATCAAATTCAGACATATGACAGTCAGCTTGCCGAGACAGACACATGGATATGACATATTTAGCATTTTTAGCTCCCAACAGCTTAGAAAATGTCTCTGGAAACCTAGACAAATGCTTTTCCCAGCATGCTTTGCAAACAGGTTTATGGTTCCTGTCCCCTGATTGGCCCAAAGCTAGACCACTGACCCAAGTATATGGGTTACCACTAACCCAAAAAACGGGTCACCCCCAGATAAATATTACCTAACTCGAACAACCCTGGAATTGGGTCAAAATAATATCCCAATAACTCAAGGAGGGGTTGTGGCTCTGAGAAATGACCCCGAAATTTGACCTAACACACATGACCCATGATTTGGGTCAAGAAATGACCCATGAGTTTTTAGTGTGTATATACAAGGAAGGGGCAGGGGAGGGGAGGGTTGGGCTAGGTTGGGCTAGGTTTTTACCAGTTGCGAATTACATTCGGCAGTTGATACTTTTACTCAAGTAAAATATCACTCTCCAGTGTTTCGTGTCGTCGTCACAGGACGTGCAGACAGCAGACACACACGCACGCACAAGCACGCGCATGCACACACAGACAGACACACACACACACAGACCTAGCTACTGTAGAGAGAGGGACGTGGCTAATGCTAGCAGGCTAGCAGCAGCTAAACTCCGTGGAGGCGCATGGATTAATGCACTTACACACACGCGCGCGCGTGCGTGTGTTTGTGTGTGGGGGGTGTGGGGTGTGTGTGTGTGGGTGTGGGGGGGGGGGGGGGGAGCACTGCAGCAGCAGCAACAACAGTGGACGTTACAACAACAGTGTGTGGACGTTAGCGTTAGCGACCAGGCTAGCTGGAAGAAGGGAGGAATTTGCCTAGTAACTGATCTCATAGGCTATTCAGTAGCCTATCAAATGTAATTAATTAATAGCTATCACCGTGATGCGCAGATTGCGCACCACGGTGACAAGCATTAACATATGACACCCCAGTTATGATTAAAAAACGTAAAGCAGTCTTATATCACAATGCTGCAATATAAAGTTCCAATTTTTTTAACAGTGTTTCAGAAATTAATATTCTACATATAAAATGTGTCTATAAAGAAATAGCTTAATTCCCTGAACTGGGCCTTTAAGTAGATGATACCTCATTTATACCTCATTTTGTGCACGGATTACGGAGCATGGAGGATGGAAAATGGTATTTACTAGGGATGTGAACAATCGACTCGAAAATCGTGCATGCTGACTTGATGTGTTTTGTTTACCTCGATCCTGCCTTTGCATGCAAAGCTTGCTTGTTAATGGCAGTGTCGCCTCGTGTGCAGTGATTTTGTCAAGATTGACAATAAAACACAACACAAATACACTACTCGTCGTTAAAGGTGATACACCATGCATTCAAAAAGTATTTGTCATATTGTTTTTGTCCCAAAAAACTTTTTTCAAAAGGTTTGAGGCTAAATTACCACTCCTGAATAGAGAGCCTCTCATTTTTGAATGCCCAGATACACTAACTATCAACAAAAGTAAAGATATTGCAAATGGATTTAATTATTTTTTTGTTAATGTAGGACCAAGCCTTGCAAATTATATAAAAGAGCCGGGGGATGGGGATGGCCTGAAGGATAGGCTTGTCAATCAAAATCAACATTCAATTTTCATCAAAAGTATAGATCAAAATGAAATAATAAATATTGTTAAGAATCTTAAAAGTAAAAAATCCACTGATAGCACAGATATTGACATGATACTAATTAAGAATACAATACAAAACATAGTAGCACCATTAACACATATATGTAATCAGTCATTTCTTACAGGTATATTTCCCAATAAAATGAAAACGGCTAAAGTCATTCCTATCTATAAAACTGGTGACAGGCATCAATTTACGAACTACAGACCCATCTCCCTGCCTTCTCAATGTTCAAAGATATTAGAACAATTATGTGTTACAAGACTAGATCACTTCATTGACAAGCACCAACTATTAAGCAATCACCAGTATGGTTTTAGGTCAAATAGGTCCACCTTGATGGCAGTAACGGAACTTGTAGAGGCTATTTCAACTGGCATTGAAAACAGGGAGTACACTGTGTGGGGGCTTTCGACACGATTGATCACAAAATACTTATTAAAAAATGGAGAGGTATGGCTTTAGAGGAGTCTCCAGCAAGTGGCTAGAAAGCTACCTGAATGACAGAAGACAGTATGTGCATGCAAATAATGTTGACTCAGACCCACTATATATCACACATGGAGTCCCTCAGGGTTCCGTACTTGGTCCTAAATTG
Source organism: Nannobrachium achirus (assembly GCF_963921795.1). Lineage (NCBI taxonomy): Eukaryota > Metazoa > Chordata > Actinopteri > Myctophiformes > Myctophidae > Nannobrachium > Nannobrachium achirus. The sequence continues at coordinate 60,489,027 of NC_137822.1, forward strand.
TTTATTATGTATATAAATGACATCGGTGAAGTATTGACTCAGCTTAAACATGTATTATTTGCACGACACTAGCCTATATAAATCGGGTGGAGATCTTGAACAGCTTCTGTGTGTAGTGGAAAAAGAATTACAGATTCTCAAAAAGTGGTTTGACGTCAATAAGTTATCATTAAATCTTAGTAAAACAGAATATATTCTTTTTTGTAATCGGAAAGTTGATATACCAGTGAAACTAAAAATACATAACGTGAAAATTGAACAAGTAAATTAACATAAATTTCTGGCATCATCATAGACAAAACTCTGTTGGAAACCACATATAACAAATATAAAGTCTAAATTATCAAAAACCATTGCAATATTATATAAATTGAAACCTATTATAAATAATAATTAAGTATACTTACTGCTCCCTCATGCTTCCATACTTTACTTACTGTGTGGAAGTATGGGGGAATGCATACAAAACCATAACCAACCCAATATTCATACTGCAAAAAAGCCATAAGAATAATAAATAACCTAGCACCAACCAACCCACTATTTATCAATACACAAATCCTCAAATTTGAAGATCTAGTTGATCTAAAGATTGCCATTATTATGTATAAAGCCCACCATAAAGAATTCCCACCCTGCATGCAGAGGCTGTTCAAAGTGCGAGATACCAAGTACCAACTTAGGGGGACTTGTATATTTGAGGGATCAACACCAAGAACCAACACAAAAGCAAGATGTATATCTGTAGTAGGGGTAAGTACATGGAATAGTTTAGACATCAGTGTTCAAATTCAAAAAAATGTTTAAAACCAAGATAATAAATAAATACAAAACATTTTAAATCTAAAAATATTGCAATATAAGTAACACATTATAAAGAAAAAATAGATATAAAAAAATAATGATAAGTTAATATGAAAATATCTTAAAAATATACTATAAAACAGTAATACATGCTAAATAACATTGGTACAATAGTGGGTCAGGGTCTTATTGATCAGGGTCTTATATGTGCATTGTATGTATGTTTTTTTGTAAGTGTATTTATCATATGGCATTGTGTCTATTTATCATTTATAACTATTTAAGTGGCAGAGTTTGGTGTTAAATCGTGGCTATATTTCCATATCGCCACATGATATAGCGCCAAACTGAACTGTTTTGTTCTTTTTCATTTTTTGGACTAAAAAATCAAATGGAATTACTAAAAGTTTTTGTTTCTGTTTTTCAGTTTTGTAAATTCAAATAACATTAACATTTGATATTTTAATTTAAATGGGGTAGGCAATATAGGCTACGGCTTCCGCCTATACCTTTTTGGACCTTTTGGACTGTTTTGAATGTGCTTAATAACCTCTGTATGCATTGTGTCAATTGTCTGAAATGGTACCAAAATAAACTAACCTAAACAAAAATAAACTAAACAGCTTCTAGTCTCTAGAGAACAGACTCCATGCTAACGCAAGGAAGAGCAATTGTTTATTATAATTATTATTAGGGCTTTGATGCAAGTTCTGATGGGTGCAGCTGCATGAGTTGTGTTTCTTAAAGTAATGTGCCGTTGTGCTCAACTCTCAGCTGCTGCTTAACGAGAAAAAAGTGAAAAAGTCGACGAGGCGTCGATCAAGGCGTCAATTTTCGGCCTTGGCACGTCGATTCGCAAATAATGCGTCGATTAACATCCCTAGTATTTACACTCAGGAATCCGGAGTTGTCTGTCATGTTGTTTTTATGCTCCTAGATATCCTGATTGTGCCTCCACACATTAAAGAAGAACAGGAGGAGCTACTTCAAGAACCAGAGGAGCCTGATGGGTCAATGTTGACAATACTAGCAGTGAAAAGTGAAGTTGATGTCAAAGACATTGCTTCACACTGTGCCGAAGTTGAAGTTAAACTTGAATCTGACACTGAATTCACTGATGACAGTGATCATTGCGAGGAGACCTGTGGAGGTTAGTCAGTGTTAAACACATGACCTACTTGTGTGGGGAAAATTGGCCTTAAAGGGGAGAACCACCCATTTTCTTAATAACATGGGTCAAAATGGGTGTTTCTCCCCCTTAAACAAGAGAGAGAGAGGGGGGGAGAGAAGAGAAATGTCAACAGGGAAGCTGTATGGCTCCTAAATAAGTGAAGTTTTTGATGATGGAATCTTTTCAATCTCCATCTGTACACACAATTTTAACCTCCCCCTCCCCTCCCTCCCTCTCTGTCTCTCTCTCTCTCTCAGGAGTGACATCCCAGCCTTCTCAGATCAAGGTCTTCTCCTGTTCTGAGAGTCCATACACCCTCACATCTCAGGTCTTCCTCCATAAACACAACACTGGAGGAGAAAAACCTTTTCAGTGTAAACATTGTAATGAGAGTTTCACTCAGTCAGGTTCCCTGAAGGCACACCAGTATGTCCACACTGGAGAAAAACCTTTCCAGTGTAAACATTGTGACAAGAGTTTCACTCAGTCAGGTTCCCTGAAGGCACACCAGTATGTCCACACTGGACACACTGGAGAAAGACCATTCCAGTGTAAACATTGTAACAAGAGTTTCAGTAAACCATCTGACCTGAAGAGACACCAGCGTGTCCACACTGGAGAAAAACCTTTTCAATGTAAACATTGTGACAAGAGTTTCATTTCATTATATGAACTGAAGCGACACCAGAATGTCCACATTGGAGAAAAACATTTCCACTGTGAACATTGCGACAGGAATTTCAGTCAGTCAGGTCACCTGAAGACACACCAGCGCGTCCACACTGGAGAAAAACCTTTCAAATGTAAACATTGTAACAAGAGTTTCAGTCAGTCAGGTACCCTGAAGACACACCAGTATGTCCACACTGGAGAAAAACCTTTTAAGTGTAAACATTGTAACAAGAGTTTCAATCAGTCCAGTTCCCTGAAGACACACCAGTTTGTCCACACTGGAGAAAAACCTTTCCAGTGTAAAGATTGTGACAAGAGTTTCAGTAAACCATCTGATCTGAAGACACACCAGTTTGTCCACACTGGAGAAAAACCTTTCCACTGTGAACATTGCGACAAGAGTTTCAGCAGGTCTAGTTCGCTGAAGAAACACCAGCTTGTCCACACTGGAGAAAAACCTTTCCACTGTGAACATTGCGACAAGAGTTTCAGCGAGTCTGGTTCCCTGAAGACACACCAGCTTGTCCACACTGGGAAAAAACCTTTCAATTGTAAACATTGTAATAAGAGTTTCAGACAGTCACGTTCCCTGAAGACACACCAGTATGTCCACACTGGAGAAAAACCTTTCCACGCTGGGAAAAAACCTTTCAATTGTAAACATTGTAATAAGAGTTTCAGACAGTCACGTTCCCTGAAGAAACACCAGTATGTCCACACTGGAGAAAAACCATTCCACTGTGAACATTGCGACAAGAGTTTCAGCGAGTCTGGTTCCCTGAAGACACACCAGCTTGTCCACACTGGGAAAAAACCTTTCAATTGTAAACATTGTAATAAGAGTTTCAGACAGTCACGTTCCCTGAAGACACACCAGCGTGTCCACACTGGAGAAAAACCTTTCAAGTGTGAACATTGCGACAAGAGTTTCAGAGATGCAGGTTACATGAAGAGACACCAGCGTGTCCACACTGGTGCTTCATCAGTGTGGAGTAAGTAGTAGGATATAAAGGAAATAGTATGTATCTAAATAAAATAGTCCAAATGACATGATTCTTCATCAGGCCAGAATGGTGGTAACAAAATGGGCTATTTTGCCTTTACATGTTTGACACCATCGTGTCTTCAGTTATTAAAGCCCTTATTCAATTGCTTCATTTCAGACCAGTCTGTGGAGTCCAGAATGCAGGTGAAGATGAACTCTCCAGACTCAGCCAGGGACATTTCTATTAAACAGGAGGAACCTGAAGACCACCAGCACCTCAGTAAGTTTCATGTGCTCACTCTTTCTCTATTTTACACAACATGTATGCAAAAGACTGTAGGCCTATATGCAACAGACATAAAAAAACTGTGATACTATGCACCTGGACAGTTTGATGATGTACATTGTAAGCCTTGCTGAGCTATGAAGACCATATGAATCGGACGAGCCATGAATCTCATAGGGCAGGAGCCAATCTCCTGTTTCTGTAGCGTAAGGCAGCTTGATGGACAAGTACACCCCCTGGACATGACGCTAGTATGTCGCAGGGAGTTACCCCCAATCCAACCCTTGATGCTGAGTGCCAAGCAGAGGCACTGGGTCCCATTTTTTAGAATCTTTGGTATGACGCGACCCAGGTTTGAACCCGGATCTCCCAGTCTCAGGGCAGACACTCAAACCACTAGGCCACTGAGCTGGCACATGATATCATTGCAATCCTTGGAAATCTCAACATAGGTGTAGACATGACAGTTTGTATTATAATGCTTGTTTCAGGAGTTATGATGCAAAATACATTATTTAGTAATGGCGGATATTAAAATACGCATCAAGGGGGGTTGGGGGACATTTTAAGGAAGGCTACAGTAGTTCATCATGAAAATTTTACTTTGCATGTATGTTTTAGAGGCAGAAGAATAATTTGCATAAAACTTGCAATATTGATTGAATTATTAAAAAAGCATGTTTCAATTTTTTAAAAATCCGATCTGACAGATCTTTAGATATTGGTCCAAAGTTAATGAAAAAAAAGTTCCATGCACGTGATGCGAAAACTCTGGAATAAAAGCGGGTTTAAGCGTTTTACAAACTGCTCAAAATGGCGGAAAATCGAAGGGCGGAGCTTACTTAACAAAGACACAGATGTCTTCCGCTTGAGTCAAGGCACGCGTGTAAGCAAGTTGCATGTCTTCAAACGAAACGAGGCATGACTTATGCCCGTTTAAAGTTTGAGTTTTCAACCGCTTCGTATAGCGCCCCCCTTTGGCCAATTGGACTTTCAGTGATATTTGGACTAACCCTCTACATATTTGCCAAATGCCATGAACGTGTCACTTTGCATGTATGATTTAGAGGCAGAAGAATAATTTGCATAAAACTGCAACATTGAGTGAATTATTAACTTTGGACGATTGTTGCGAGCTTCGCGTTTTAGCCGTTTGGCATAGTCTTCTGCCATACTGCTGAGTTTCGTAAAAAGCGACTGCACGGTCTAGCCGCTAGAGAAAAAGTGGCGGAAGAATAATAATAATAATGATGAAGTCCAATATCAACTAGAAAAATATTGTTCCTTCGAAACAATTGTGGGCTCGCTTCAAGCCAGAAAACAATGGCTATAAAAGCAAAAAATGTCAAGATCGCAGGCAGTGCTCTCTTTGACGTTACTGACGTCAAAGATTGGTCCATTTTGTTCCAAAAATGTGTTGTGCAAAAGTTGACCCGCTGGTGGCGCTATAACAGGCCAATGTGAGAAGGTTGGTATCTGTTCCTTGAACTATTGGGAATGTGCTTGCAAGATTTCACGCACATCCCAGGCTGTGTTCATGATTTGAGGTGTTTTTGGCTTTGGCCACTTTATCGCTGCTTGCAGCTATATTTATTATTATTATTTTATAAATTTTTTATGTGCACTTCATAGGCATGTTAGATAAAGGTCCTTAGATTGCGTGTAGAATGTTTCATGCAAATTGCAAAAAAAATCCTAGAATAAAAACGGGTTTAAGCGTTTTACAAACTGCTCAAAATTATATAGCGCCCCCCTTTGGCCATTTGGGGTAAGATTGGTTTCAGTGATATTTGAACTAACCCTCTACACTATTTTGTCATGAAAATGTGACTTTGCATGTATGTTTTAGAGGCAGAAGAATAATTTGCATAAAAATGCAATATTGTTTGAATTATTTAAAAAAGCATGTTTCAATGTTAAAGAAATCCGATCTGACAGATCTTTAGATATCGGTCCAAAGTTCACGTAAAAAAAGTTTTGTGCACGTGACGCGAAAATTCCAGAATAAAAGCGGGTTTACGCGTATTACAAACTGCTCAAAATGGCGGAAAATTGAAGGGCGGAGCTTACTTAACAACGACACAGATGTCTTCCGCTTGAGTCAAAGCACGCGTGTAACAAGTTGCATGTCTTCAAACGAAACGAGTCATGACTTATGCCCGTTTGAAGTTTGAATTTTCAGACGCTTCGTATAGCGCCCCCCTTTGGCCGATTGGAATAAAATTGGTTTCAGTGATACTTTGACTAACCCTCCACATCTTTGCCAAATGCCATGAACGTGTAACTTTGCATGTATGATTTAGAGGCCGAAGAATAATTTGCATAAAACCGCAATATTGATTGAATCATTAAAAAATTATATTTCACTTTAAAAGAAATCCGCCGAGATTAGTTTGACCGTATTGGTCCAAAGTTCATGTGAAAAAAGTTTTGTGCGCGTATCGAAAAAAACCCAGGAGGAGATAGATTTTTACTGTTTTTCATATAATTCCGAATTGTGGGAGACCTAAAGGTCAGAGGTCAAAAGTTAGAGGGTAAAAGTTGTTCGGCATGAGGAGACGCATAAGTGTATACAGGTTTCATGGCTGTATGTATAACACAGCATGAGCTATACCTGTTCAAAGATCGCACTTTCGAAGGCTTCCTACAGCGCCACCATTTGGCCGATTGCTGTAAAAAATAATAGCACACTTCGCCACTGTAAGCTGAACACATTGATGTTTTTATTTTCATTTTCTCACTAAGTATGTAGGAGTAGAAAGGAACCGAAGATCCCGTCTACTGATTGCCTGCTTGCCTGATAGATAAATAAATAATGACAATATCTAAAGTGTGCTCGCCTTATAGGCGAGCCCACAATGAGTGGCCATTTGCCAATTTGTGGCCTTGGCCACTAAAAAGGCTCTAATTCGTTCTCCTGCAGTCTATACCACCAACATGTGGAACGCCCTACCGCATGCCTTAAATGAGAGTAAATCCCTAGACTCATTCAAAATAGGTCTGAAAGGTCACCTACAGAAGGCTGCTTCTCGAACCTTGTAATAGACTAAGCCCATACCTATACCTCCCCTTTTCCATTGTAGATAGCTCTTATTTCTCTATTGATAATTCTTCCCTTGTTATTTTTAGTGGTTCCTGTATAAATAAGCTGAAAATCTTACTAGGATCTCCTTTAAGTTGACCTTGTACCAGTGATTTGTCACGAAACTGTACTTTTTCTATAAAACACTTCTAATGCATTATTCAATCAATCAATCAATCCACCTGAGATACGGTAGGCTATGTCACGGAGAAATTTCCGTTTCCATCAGAACTGACTGAAAATATCTTTATATTTGATGTTTAACCGCTTGAACCTCTCCATCCCTATTCTGCAGGGAAGGTTCACCAAAAGCAGTGGCGAAAATTCAGGTCCCCAGGTACGGGGGTCCGATTTGGACCGGCCCAGCCCACAACGCCCACTTCGGTGCTGCGCGCGCGAAAATTGGCGGTTTTTCGCGGTTTTGATCGCGTTTTATTCGGATTTCCACGGTTTATTTTGTTGCTAAACAATCGGGAACGACACACTACACTTTCCCTTTGCCTCTCTCCACATGCACCAGCCAGCAAGATAGTCTATAGTTATATAGTAGATGGAATTCTTGATACCAACACTCCAACACCAGTATAATATCATCATTCAGTTCCAAAAGCTTTTCAGTTAATCTACTTAATTTTACACCACTGTCACTACAGCAAGCATGATGGTACCCAAACGTTTTAGCCCGTGAACCAAGAGAAACTAAACCCAAACAAGTAGAAGTGAAAATAGCCGATCTACAAGCTCACAACGAGTCGCTTCGCGCTGCGTTGTGAACATCTAGATCGGCTATTTTCAAGACCCATGCAATGTGTCCACAACGCTAGCCAAAACAGTGTTAGCTAGCAGCATAGCATCCATCATTACTCCGACCAACTCCAATATAGCCACGACTCACTCACCAATTGTTGATGAGACGAGCAGGACGATGTTTAATGCCTTTATAGCCTACATGGTCTTGTATTGGTGTTCTGTTTATAATCCTTTATGCCTGTGTTGTTAATTTCACCACGAGTCCATCAGGGCGCAAGATACGCACTGACGACAGAGTGGACGACCGTTAAAGGCTCGTCCTATGAAAGCCATTTCCTCTCTGCACAGAAGCGCATTTCAAAACAAGTCTTTATTTTATTTTTTTCATCTATACAATCGATCATTCAACATGTTTATTTTGAAATTGTCCTGGAAAATAGTAGCCAAATAGCCCCTACATGCCACTGAGAGGTTACGTTTGTGTTGATGAGAGCCAGCTTGCAGCGCAGTGGAGGAAAAAAAAAAAAAAAAAACACCCCGGCCGGCAAAAAAGGTGGGGGGGGGATGAGATTACGTTTTTATGAAAGTGGGGGTGTCCCGTCACACTTTTAAAGCATTTGCAGTCACCACTGACTGCATGATTGATGCTTTATGCTTACCGGTCCAATTTGGGGGACAGGGCAAGCAGCCATGGCCATGCTGCTTCCCTGGAGAGGAGCTGTGTGTTTGGGCTGGGCCTGGGGGGGAGCAGGCGCAGCCCTGCTTCCAACTGCAGCGGCAAACATGTCTGTAATAGTATGGCATTTGTTGGCATCTTCTAATCTTTTTTTTATCTTTTTTTACCTCTGCTTTTCAGCACCCCCCTTTCGTTTTCTTGGCAATGGCATGTTTCTTTTTCTCTCTCTTTTTCTCTCCCAACGTCGACGACAACACACTAGCCAGCTTTAAAATCTGCACACCTGCATCTGCCTGCTAATCAGACACAGCAGCCAGCATGATCCACCGGAGGAGGCCGGGGGGGGGGTCACTGTATCCATAGAGACACGCTCCTCTCTTCCAGCGGCCGCGTGGTCCTAGTGCCGGCGGCCGGCCCCATTTGAGGCTTCTTTCCTCTCCTTTTTAGAATCTAGCGTTGCGGCGGCCCAACTGGTGGTCCGCGGCCCACGGGGGACAAAACGTACGTGTCCCCGGCCGTTTTTACGCCGCTGACCAAAAGTAGCTGATCTACAAGCTCACAACACGTCTCAACGAGACACGTTATGAGCTTTGTAGATCTGCTATTGTTTTGGTGAAGAGAGTTACCTCGTTATCTGTAGATGGAAAAATAAATCAAGTGCAGTGCAGATCAGGTCTGTTTTACAGCATAGTGAAGTGATAGTGATGAATTCCAAATGTTATCAAATTATTCTGCTGCACCCCTGGACTGGCATCTCGGCACCCACTTTGGGAAATCCTGGTTTATACACAACTGCTAAACTGTGCTATAAACATTATTTGTCCCTGTAGCAATGTGTTCATGGAGGAATACCTGAGACACGAGGGCATGAAGGCAATTCATAGACTGTAAAAAATATGAATGGTGTTAAGCAATTGGTTTCTATGCTGCGAAAATTACGCTTTTTTTGTCCCTTGTACGGGTCATTGTAGAAATCAACGTTCACTGGTAGAAATGGGACCATCTCGAATGCTATTGGCTGCCAACGGTCACGTGTAACCGCAGGGATACTTGGGAGAATGTGGTGTTGAGCTTCCCAAATAAAGCACACGAAGAGGAACCATCACAAGTCTATGATCACAAGCCCCTCCTACATCATACCCTGCTTTAACATCAAATATAACCTAAATTGGACCATATTTTCACAAAACACATATCATGGTGATTGAAACGAGGCTTTAAACTAGTGACAGGAACCATGAAGTACATATGAAAATGTTTATTAAGGTAATTTCGGGGGGAATAGAATGGAACCAATGGAGAACATGTTGCTTCTGGTACCAGAACAGTGCAACTAACGGCCAATCATAGGAACTTTTAGTTCCGTGTTGCTTCATTTTAAATCCTGACACCTGCCCCCCTGAGGCAATTACTATAGAGAGCTATTTAACACTCACATATATAAAAAGCTAGATACCTCCTCCGCCACTGCAGTTCATTGGGGTGACTGGTCAAACAGGACTGGCGGAAGTGCGTGACTGTGGAACTGCGGAAGGCACTCTGCCCCCTCCAATGGGAAAGAGGGAGTCCTGCCGGTTCTGCATCTGATTGGCCTACCGAGCTTCCCATTCTGTGACGCACAAGGAAGCGTCCTTCAGAACTCCCAAGAGCCCCGCCTCAGAATTCCGGAGGCTTGCATAGAGTTATTGGGAGGCTTGCCAGTCCGCTTTGACCAACACCCCACACCGGAGTAGGTATCTAGCGTTTTATATCTGTGTACACTTACTACTGATCTGATGCCCAAATGGCCTTTCCTCTTACTCCTTGAAACCAAAATGTTTGACAAACAGATGCATTGGTTTTAACTTTTTTCTTCAGAACTAAATATCTCACAGCTGAGATTGAGTTCAGTTTTTAGGATTTTAGTAAGTGAAAGTGCAAAAAATATATATTTTCAGCCAGGTCAAAAAAAGCTGGCTGTATGAGATCGATTACGATATTTTATCCACACGTGTTAGTTTGAGGATATGTTTTGGATCACAGCCTGGTGTTTGAACTACACTTACTTGCAACGTAATGTTTACTTGCAAAATGTTTTACATAATTTCTAAAACTAATGACACGTCAAACGACCAACTTCCGTAATCCAGAAGTTGGTCTTTTACTAAGTCTATACAGCCTTATAGTAATATATACTTGGTAGAAGGGTAGGGGGTATATATTTTGGTGGGGTGGGATGGACGTATAAGAAAGTATGGCTGAAGAAACATTAAAAGCAGATGGGCTACTTTCACCTCATTCACTTTAGTTTAGATCATTATTTGCTTATTCTTAACACCACTTGTGTGAACTTATTAAAAGTCCAATTTCAATTCCTTCTGTTCATTTCAGACCAGTGTGTGGAGTCCAGACTGCAGTTGAAGATGAACTCTCCAGACTCAGCCAGGGACATTTCTATTAAACAGGAAGAACCTGAAGACCACCAACACTTCAGTAAGTTTAACCACAGTAAGTTTAACCACTTCCCCCCTGCATCCCTATGCAGGGGGTAACATCGTGTCACAAGCTCACAACGTGTCAAACATTATGTTTTAATATTGTTTAATAATTTCATGATTGAACTTGAATTCTTGCTGTGTTGACAGTATATGTATTTCGTTAAAAATCATCCTAAAACGTTAAAGCCAGATTTGTCATAACTTCAGTTTCATAGAAAATAAAATAGTTGTTCTGTCAATGCAAAGACGCGACTTGGTGTGGTGTTGAATCAAGTGGTACAAATGAGGCGAAGGAAGTGTTTTGTTGCTTCGGTACTCTTCACTCTAACTGAAAAATGGCAACTGAGGCAATGTTCGCTTCTCCATCACTTCAGCTTTTGCACATTAAATTTGTAAGAAATTATCTATATATTTTAGTCTTGCTGAAGCTTTCTTATTTTCAGGCATATACGGCTGTATTAAAACTTTATTGGAATACTTAACTGTTTTCATGCATTGTATGTGTAGTAAAGAGAGGTGGAGAGGTGATTAGGTGATCATGCAAATGAAGACGTTTTTTTTTTTGCCATCACAACACCCAGCGACCGATATGACACGATTCAAGCGCTAGAAAGTTATTTTATATTTCGCTGGCAGTGCACCTTAAAGCAGTAGTTCACCCCCAAAATGACTTTTCTATTGACTACTCACACCATGGGGACATGGGGGCGTTCAATAATATTTCTTTGTATTTGTCGCATTCCTAAGACAACGTTTTGATTATAGTAAATTTACCCCCACTGATTCCGGATGGGGACACAAATGCATTCGGATCCCCACCCGGAATCAATGGGTGTACATTTATTGTAATCAAATCATTGTCGTTAGGAATGAGACGAAACACTAAAAATGTTATTGAACTCAAGTCTCCATGGGGTTAGTAATCAATAGAAAAAAAGTCATTTTGGGGGTGAACTTCTCCTTTAAGTAGATGATGCCTCATTTTGTGCACGGATTACGGAACATGGAGGATGGAAAATGTTATTTACACTCAGGAATCCAGAGTTGACTGTCATGTTGTTTTTATGCTCCTAGATATCCTGATTGTGCCTCCACACATTAAAGAAGAACAGGAGGAGCTACTTCAAGAACCAGAGGAGCCTGATGAGTCAATGTTGACATTACTAGCAGTGAAAAGTGAAGTCGATGTCGAAGACATCTCTTCACACTGTGCTGAAGTTGAAGTTAAACTTGAATCTGACACTGAATTCACTGATGACAGTGATCATTGTGGAGGTTAGTCAGTGTTAAACACATGCCCTACTTGTGTGGGGAAAATTGTCCTTAAAACAAATATGTACTGTAAGCCCCTCCCAAACAGCAAAATGTGTTCCCGGCCTGAATGGGTTAAAGGTGATACACCATGCATTTAAAAAGTATTCATGTCATATTGTTTATGTCCCAAAAACGTTTTTCAAAAGGTTTGAGGCTAAATTACCACTCCTGAATAGAGAGCCTCTCTCATTTTTGAATTTTCAGCTGCAGTATAAAATTGGCCTGAGGGGGGGTGGCGCAGTTCTGCCTGTTGTGTGTGCAGATATGCACCCCAAACAAACACTACACGAAAAGTCTTAAAAATAAAAACAACAATAATAATAATAATAAAAAAAAAAAAAAACGATTATAGTTATAGTTTTCTTTTTAACATATTGCAACCATTATAAACAGAATATTATTATCCAGCCATCTAGGCTGCATCTAGAGAGCATCTCCATGGGTTTAAGGGTTAATCTCAAATCTCAGGGTTCACGCAAAGTTCACCCAAACTGAAAGTGAAAGTGCCAGTGCACATTGCAGCATGTCAGGCGCATCGTTGTCCACAACAAGACTGGACTATAGCCTACTACAGATTAGAATAGTTGTTTAACAGTTTAACAAGGTAGCGCGATCAAAGCAAGCAGAGGACATCCCGGTTCTGGACAGATGATTAGAAGTAATTAAAAGACCTTGGATTGTTTTGAGCTAGCCTGATAGCCTAGGCTAGGCTGCCTAGCCGACCCTGCAAATGGATTATTTTGTACTTTGTTTAACGAGAGATACAGCAGATACCAGCTTGGTTAGTAAATATTTCCAATTCCTTTAATATCATTACCATAGCAGCTACAATGGATGTGGCAATTGTGAAATGCTGTGTTGCTGCAACGTGCACACACACACGTGGGTTTGTGTGAGTATACGTTGTCATGGTAATTTGGCTGCTCAGCTGCAGTGAAAAGCCGTCTTTATTATTAAATTATAGCTTAACTCATTCCGAGTCGGAGACATTAACGGATTATAATGTCCTGAGTGCCTGTCACTGGCTCCATTAACGGCCACTATCTTATTTTGAAGGCCAGAAGTCCATAGCGTTAACACTTCCGGTCTGACGTCATCGCGTCCTGCGCCGGAATCGATCATTGTTTACGTGGTGTCATGGCGGATCGGATCGGAGCTTTTCTACATGTGTTTTATTAGCGAGCATCTATTGCCATCTTCCCCTTTGAAAGTGTAGTTTTGAGATAATGGACATTAAAGATGAGATCCCCCGTCTGCCTCAATGTTATGGGATTACTATTTTGTGCTCGTGGAACCGTGATGATGAGAAATCAGCGACGGAGATGGACTCGGGACGTTCCGCCATTGTACCAGGTACTGTAACCGCCGTTACAGTAATATATTACTTTTCGCGAGTATACTCGGGATTGGCACTCCGGGTACTCGAGTACTTTTCGCGAGTATACTCGGGATTGGCACTAAATCGGTTAAGGACTAGTGGACTAGTCAACTACCAGTGGCATCAACTAGTCAATCTGTAAAAAATACTAGATGTGAAAGCCCTAGTGTATGTTAATCTGACATTAGTTTACTTCTTGGACATTGGGCATTTGTGACAGGTACGTTATTTAACCCTTTCAAAGCCACGGGGAGCTCCTTAATATTAAAACCGTAATATACCGGACTTCTGAGCAAGGGTGTCTCAGCTGCTCAACTTTTCCCGTACTGGGTCATTAAAAACAAAATAAATGATTTTTATCCGAAAATCGGCGATCGTCTAACCTTCCCTAGTCACCACTCATGCATCGATAGCTCATGGCTGCTCTGACATGAAGCAAAAGTGACGTCAGCTCCTCTCCTTCTCCGTGGGATGCTTTTAACCTCCGCCTTCTCAAAACCAGAGAAAGACACAATGGTCAGAAATGGGACTTTGTGAGGATAGAAGGTGCCAGTGGGACCCCAAAAATGGTTTTAAAATAGGAAAAGTAAAATGTCATGGTGTATCACCTTTAAAGGGGAGAACCACCCATTTTCTAAAGATAGGTCAATATTGAAAATAGAGAGAGAGAGAGAGAGAGAGAGAGAGAGAGAGAGAGAGAGAGAGAGAGAGAGAGAGAGAGAGAGAGAGAGAGAGAGAGAGAGAGAGAGAGAGAGAGAGAGAGAGAGAGAAGCTGTATGGCTCCTAAATCAGGGACTTCTTTGATGATGGAATCTTTTCAATCTCTACCTGTCTCTCTCTCTCAGGAGTGACGTCCCAGCCTTCTCAGACCAAGGTCGTCTCCTGTTCTGAGAGTCCATACACCCTCACATCTCAGGTCTTCCTCCATAAACACAACGACCTCTACTGCCAAATGCAGAGGAATGGACACATCAGCCCAGCAGCCTGTGAGAAAACCACCAGCTCAACAACCAGCCAGAAACGAGGAGATCAACAACAACCAAATGGAGAGAATTACTGTGAACACTGTGACAAGAAATTCCGTTGGCCATCAACCCTGAAGACACACCAACGTGTCCACACTGGACAAAAACCTTTCCAGTGTAAATATTGTAACAAGAGTTTCTCTTCCTCAACAAACCAGAAGAAACACCAACGTGTCCACACTGGAGAAAAACCTTTCTTGTGTAAACATTGTAACAAGAGTTTCACTCAGTCAGGTTCCCTGAAGAAACACCAGTTTTTCCACACTGGAGAAAAACCTTTCCAGTGTAAAGATTGTGACAAGATTTTCAGTAACCCATCTGACCTGAAGAGACACCAGTGTGTCCACACTGGAGAAAAACTTTTCCACTCTGAACATTGCAACAAGAGTTTCAGCGAGTCTGGTTCCTTGAAGACTGGTGTGAAACTCTTGTCGCAGGGTTTCATTTCATCATATGAACTGAAGAAACATCAGCGTTTCCACATTGGAGAAAAACCTTTCCACCGTGAACATTATGACAAGAGTTTCAGAGAGTCAGGTACCCTGAAGACACACCAGCGTGTCCACACTGGAGAAAAACCTTTCAAATGTAAACATTGTAACAAGAGTTTCACTGGGTCAACAGACCTGAAGAGACACCACCGTGTCCACACTGGAGAACAACCTTTCAAGTGTAAACATTGCGACAAGAGTTTAATTTCATCTTATGAATTGAAGAAACATCAGCGTGTCCACATTGCAGAAAAACCTTTCTACTGTGAACATTGCGACAAGAGTTTCAGTCAGTCACGTTTCCTGAAGACACACCAACGTGTCCACACTAGTGCTTCATCAGTGTGGAGTAAGTAGTAGGATATAAAGGAAATAGTATTTATCTAAATAAAATGGTGTATATACATGTTAAGAAAAAGATCCAGGACAGTTTTTTGAAATTGATCCTAACAGAGTCTAAATGACCTGATTCTTCATCAGGCCAAAATGGTGGCAACAAAATGGGCTATTTTGCCTTTGCATGTTTGCAAATACTATTGTTATTCTTGACACCATCGGGTCTTCAGTTATTAAAGCCCTTATTCAATTGCTTCATTTCAGACCAGTCTGTGGAGTCCAGAATGCAGGTGAAGATGAACTCTCCAGACTCAGCCAGGGACATTTCTATTAAACAGGAGGAACCTGAAGACCACCAGCACCTCAGTAAGTTCCATGTGCTCACTCTTTCTCATTTTTAGTTCTGTTGTAGGGCTCAAGGGCTGTCACAATATCGTATCTATACGATAATCATGACAATATCTAGATCCATCCATCATTTCAATATCTCTGAAAATGTATCTTTTAGGGCACTCGGGTGGCACAGTGGTATAGTACCTGCAGCCCCGGAGGTAGTGGTTTGGATTCCACCTTGGTGCATCCGGCTTTCCCCAAACATGGGCCAATTGTGTTTGTATGGATGCTCGGTTCATATGAACACAACTGGCCCATGTTCGGAAGCCGGGTGAGGAGAGTGATATCACTGCACATATTCCTACGGGCTGGGGTGGCTCCTGTCAGCAGGGAGTTTTGGGTGGGAGGAGTAAAATACAACAGCAGTGGAAACACAAACGTTTGTGCGGAGGAATTTATTGGTATAAAAAAGGGCTATAGAATTAATGCTAATTACAATTGTTATATTTTTAACATTCATTGCCTTATTACTTTTTCTAAAACGGCTAGTTCCATTCCTTGATTCTGATTGGCTGCTTTCCCTTTAATTGCTGTGGTATATGAGACTATAACCCAAACCTCTAATCAGTTTATATCAAACCCAGGTGTGTTATTTCTTTCTACTGTGTTGTGAAGCTAGACTAGAGAACTTAATTGCAAGTAACAGGTGTGTTGTTTCTGCAGCCTGGCCGGAAACTACTTTCTTGTGCTGGGGACAACTTTCTTGCAGAGCAGACCTTATAGTGAATTATTAGTGATAGAACCGTTTTAATTGGTACATGGCTATGATTTTTCATGTTGCCATATTGCAACCGTTTTAGAAAAGCAATGAGCCACGCGAGGCCTGTGGTTATCTGTATTTACACCGGCTGAGAGGGTTGGAGACACTCGGCTGCGCCTCGTGTCTCCCTACGCCTCTCAGCCGTGCCTCGTGTCTCCCTACGCCTCTCAGCCGGTGTAAAATACCAGGTAACCACTCGCCTCTTGTTGCTTATTGCTTCAATGTATATCCAAAAGCACATCCTCTTATGTGCAAATGCAATGTAAAAGAAAAACGGCATCATATCACTTTACATTGTAAATGTTTTGCAGCTTTACATTGTAAAATTTAATGCACTCTTATTATTGATTGCAACCCATCACCTATATGAATGTTATTAGTCTAAGAGGATTTTGCACCAGAAGAGTCGGAGTGCTGTGGCAACAGAAAGTTGACCTACCGGTACTCAAAAGTAGACCACAGTTGTTGTCATCAAACAGAAGCACATCTGTGCATGAAAGCCTGCAATACCTGGTTAAAACTTGGGTCATAGTTTAGAATCTATTCATGTAAATGAATGTTGTTTTTCATGGTGTGGCTCGGTAGGAAGCAGGCCATCTAGAAATAGGACATGTGAGAACAATGTTTGTCAACCCTTTTCTCAGCGCGGTCCACCCTATGTTCCCCAGGTTCTATGTTCCCCACAGGTTAAAATGCACCAGGTTAGCATTCACCAGAGTTAGTTTTATTGAGGTTAGGGTTAAGTTTAGGGTTAGGCATAGTTTTACTGAGGTTAGGGTTAGGGTTAAGGTTAGGTTTAGGTGGTAAACGAGGAACATAGAACATGGGGAACATAGAGCCTGGGAAACATAGGTACGGTCCCTCACAATAGCTCACTAATAGAGGGTTGGATCACTAAGTATAGAAGGTTTTAGTCTTTCTATCCGATGTGAAAAATACTTCCAAGGCATGCTGGCATTGTGCCCTTAATTTGGCACTAATCAGTACAGTGGTTTGTCTAATTTGCCCAGTGAGTCAATGTATGGAAAGATATCACTTAGGTATATTACACTTTCAAAATTTTTTTTGGTAATTCTATCGTCTAATCAGTAGGGTTGGGGACGATAACCGCCGTACCGCCGTACCGCCGTACCGCCGTATACCGCGGCCTACTGTGGTGTCATGGTCCTTACC
This sequence comes from Nannobrachium achirus, assembly GCF_963921795.1. Classification (NCBI taxonomy): domain Eukaryota; kingdom Metazoa; phylum Chordata; class Actinopteri; order Myctophiformes; family Myctophidae; genus Nannobrachium; species Nannobrachium achirus. The sequence continues at coordinate 60,506,800 of NC_137822.1, forward strand.
GCTGTCAAAAAAGACAATAAAGAGGCATTTTTTTAAAACGGGGGAGAAGCAAGGACCGCATGCGCTCCATGCCGCTCTGCTCTGGGACGCGTACCACGTGTTTGGAAGCTTAATGGGCCATCAGTTTCCTTTTCATCGAAAATGAAATTAACGCTAGACCCTAGGTTTTGCCGTAACACGGAGACAGAGAAATCCCCACTGGACACTGACTGGAGCAGCAGTCTCGTAGCAGGCAGCAGCGTTAAACTTTCTCCATTATCCACACGACACAAGTATGTTTATACATTTTTGGAGCTGTGTGCAGCTCCCTATACGTGGCTGTGTGGGTCTGTGTGTGTGTATGTCTGTGTGTCTGTCTGTGTGTGTGTATGTAGCCTGACTTCGGCGCGTAACTAGTGCCGCACCATTTACGCCACTCGCGCAATATATACATCAAAATGTGCGGCTCGGCCGGGAATGGTGTTCTATTACCTTTCGTTCCGATCCGCCTTACCATGCCGACGTAATCGGCAAAAAACGACGCTTAATTGTCCCCATTGACTTATAATGGGACAATGCAAGAAATCACTTTCAAGTATTTTTCTCTCGTAAACCATAGGAGCTACAGTTTCAAACCTCGGAGAGGAGATTCATAATGATTTTAAGAATGAATCGAAAAATAATTACATCACTCGGCCTCATGGTGGCGCTATAACGGCCCACTTTACGTTTTGCCCCGTAACTCTTGAACCGTAGATCGGAAAATTAAAATTCTTTTTTCCCTGGATTCCTTGGGTCAAGACGCATCTCCCCATATAGGCCACGCCATTTGCGCCAGGATAGATTTTCCGCCATCTTGAATTTTCTCCAAAACACACTTTTTGCTCCTTTTCCTACATATTTTCTTCAAATGTCACAAAAATCGGTACACATGATCTACACACACACACACACACACACACACACACACACACAGCTCCACTTCACACGGGTGTGATTTTTTATTCATACGGACAGAGCGCGAGCCGCGAGGACTAAAACCGAAAATGAAACCGACTTCTACTTTTTCCAACACGACGCTGACTCCAATTGCATGAGCGCGTTATGCCCTGTCGCCGATTTTACAACCTTTTGTGTCAAGTCTTGTAACTAAAACCTGTCACTCAATCAATGCGTTTTGAGACGTGAGTTTACAGAAGAAACAATGTACATGATCGTCTCTCATCTGGTTGTTCACACACAGCGTACTGTGTCTGAAAAGCCCCAGTAGCAGGCTACGTTACTATAGTAACCCGACAGCGCACAGATCTACAAGCTCAGAACGCGTTGCGGATGTGACGTGTTGTGAGCTTGTAGATCTGCTCCTTTCAAAGCCAGACCCGCTGTGATGTACGGGGATGTATAACTCGACGTAATTCGCAAAAAACGACGCCCAAAACCCTATTGACTTAGAATGGGGGAAATTTCGGCCCGTAATAACTGCCGCACGATTTACACCACCGCCGCAATATGGATATCAAAATGTGCGGCTCGGCCGGGAATGGTGTGCTATTACTTTTTTTTTCGATCCGCGTTACCATGGCAACGTAATTCGTAAAAAACTACGCGCAAAAACCCCCATTGACTTTGAATGGGGGACTCGGTAAAAAACCCAGAAACTTTGGCGCCACATAACTCTGCCATACTTTTGCCTAGCAACGTGATTTAAACTTTAAAATGCACACACAACTTTGGTCTTTTTCCGGCCAATAGAGATGAGCCATAATTGATTAAGCCCCGCCCCCTCTGTATTCCTATTGGCTGGGTTTTAAACAGCCACTACTCCAGTTCACAGCATAGTACCGTCTTGAAACTTGGTGTCTGGACTTAAACGGCCAATAGGGACTTATTACTTAAGCCCCGCCCCTATCTTCCTATTGGCTTAGCTTTAAACAGCGATAGCTCCAGTTTGCAGCATGGTACTGTCTCGAAACTCGCTGTGTGTACTTACATGGCAAATAGGAATTATCTGTAATTGCTCCATGTCTCCACTTCCCAACATGTTACTGGTCTAAAACTCGGTGGGTGGTCCAACAGTCCCAACGGCTAACCGCTAATGCTAATGCTAATGCTAACAAATGCTAATGCTAAAAAATTCTAATACTATCAAATGATAATGCTAAAATTGCTAACGCTAATGCTATCAATTACTAATGCTAACAAATGCTAATGCTATCACATGCTAATGCTAACAAATGCTAATGCTAAAAATACTAATGCTAATTAATGCTAACACATGCTAATGCTAACAATTGCTAATGCTTACAAATGCTAATGCTAACATATTCTAATGCTAACACATGCTAATGCTAACAAATGCTAATGCTAAAACATGCTAATGCTAACACATGCTAATGCTAATGCTAACAAATGCTAATGCTAACAAATGCCTAATGTTTAAAGGGAAAAAATCAATTATAATGCTAAAAATCTTAACGCTAATGGGAATAAAAATGTTAATGTTAAAGCTATTGATAAAATGCTGATGTAAAAAAATCTAATAATGATGTTAATGCAAAATGCTTATGCTAACACCAACTGCTATACAAGGTTGCACACACTTAGCGAGCTGCAGGCACACTTAAGATTTCTTAGAAAATTTCTTTTCTAGTTTGGCTTATCGCCGAACCTTAATTGATAGATACGGGGGTGCGGTAATTACCGCAACACCGGCGGTAAATGGGAAGACGGTAACCGCGATAACAAAATGTCGATACTGACCCACCCCTACTAATCAGGCTTTTATGAACACCCTGAACAGTTTTAAATTTGCTTGATTCAATATTTAGATATTTAATGTAAATGTTACCAGTCCCTAGGGTTACCAACCGTCCCGTAAAATACGGGATCGTCCCGCTTTTGGAAACTCAAAGACGTGTCCTGTATTGAACTGAAACGGGACGCCCTTTGTCCCGTATTTGAAGGTTGGGGGATAAATATGAATGACGAGATGATTTCATTGAGAAATGACAGGGATTCTGCCTGTCAATGAGCTCCGCTCTGCTCTCCTCTGAGTTAAGTGCTGCATCCCATTGCTTTGAGAGGCGCTGCGCTGTTTGTAAGCAGCCCATTGGCTTAACACAGTGTTGCTAAGACACAGTCTCCGCCCCCTACACCAATCCCTTCCCATCGGCTGTAGGTCAGTCCACAACACAAGTCAAGTTGCCTGCACGAGAGTGCGTGCGAGCGAGCGAGCATACGACAGTACTCGGCTCAGAACATTGTTTAATGTCTTTAAAAAAGAAAACGCGTGACAGAAGATTGTGTACCAACAGATTAGACATGAATCCATGATAGGTGATAGCCTAAACAACAAAGTGAAAAAGCAAGCAGAAAATAAGCCATGGATATATTGGTATTCCTGGGAGCACTACAGTAGCCTATTTCTTGTCTGCCAACTAACCCAGAGTGGCTGGTATGTGAAATAACATAAGCATGCGTTGATTTTGTTTTTAAAACCTAATGTGAAAGGAAAAATATGATTTAATATAGGAAAATACCCGTTTTAGCCAACTTTATAACCGAAAATACCCGATTTTTCGGCGTCGCCTTTGGCGACGCTACTTTCCACAGAAATGTAATGAGGTGTCCTGTATTTCAAACTCTGGGAGTTGGCAACCCTACCAGGCCCTACTCCTCCAGGGCTTTTCCCCATACACACCCATTGTAACTTCAAACTCCATTTTAACCATGATAGATTCATTAAAAACACACATTATATAAAAAAACATTCCACTGTAAACATTGTGACAAGAGTTAGCGTGACAATAGTCACGCCATCTTGAAAATGAAGCCTTTCCGGAAGTTTGATTTTCCATAACCTTAACAACTCGCAAAAGTGCAGGCAAAATTTGTAAGAGCCCAAAAACAAAAATGGCTGCCATCAGCTATGACGAAAAATGTTCAATGGTTTAACCTATGGTGATGAGTAGAACTAGTTTTCTGTGACGTTTTGGGTTGAGGAATCAATAATCGATGTTAATTTAATGATTTAACCTGTTTTTTTTTTGTTTTTTTTTTATTCTGATCTGAAAATAATTACACAGAGGTCATCTCAAAGGTCATTTCAAATGTCAAAAAAGTCACCTTTTGTCTTATACAAATAAGACAAAAGGTCTTAATAAACCGCTACACTTCATCAGAATCTGTTGATTCTCCACACTGGCTCCACTCATCATCAGTACTACTGTCATCTGAAGAGTCACATAAGTTGGGAGCTGCTGTGGCAAGGGGGGAAGGGTGTGACACACTCGACGGCACTTCCCATTCACACGTTCCCAACAATAACCAAGGGTAAGGGATGCTCTAGCAGGCCGTAATGGAGCTGGCAAAATGTAAGGTAGTTTGTTCTTTCAAGATGAAGTTTCAGTGAGTCATCTTCAGGTGGAAGATGGAGTATAAATTGTTTCTTATACGTTCCACTTTGAAGCTCTGGCCTGCCCACAGGTAAAAACTGATCTGGAAAAGCCCTGTAGACTATCATGTTCTTTTTCTGCTCCTAGACAGCCTGCACATGGTTGTGTGTAAAGAGGAGGTTTCTCCTGAACAGGAGAGGAGCCCCAGTCTGCTCCAGGAGGAACCAGAGCCCCAACACATAAAAGAGGAACAGGAGGAACCAGAGCATCCACACATTAAAGAGGAACAGGAGGAACCAGAGCCCCAACAGATTAAAGAGGGACAGGAGGAGCTACTTGATGAAGACATCTCTTCACATTGTTCTGAAATTGAAGTTGAGCTTGAATCTGACACTGAAGTCACTGAAGACAGTGATGATTGGGGGAAGAAAAGTGGAGATGTCCACACTGGTGAAAAACCTTTCCAGTGTAAACTCTAACAAGAGTTATAGCGGTTCATATGAACTGAAGAGACATCTCCGTATCCACACTGGTGAAAAACCTTTCCAGTGTAAACTCTGTAACAAGAGTTATAGCGGTTCATATCAATTGAAGAGACACCAGAAGGTCCACACTGGAGAAAAAACATTCCACTGTGATCATTGCGACAAAAGTTTCATTTCATCATATGAACTGAAGAGACATAAGCGTGTCCACACTGGAGAAAAACCTTTCCACTGTAAACATTGTGACAAGAGTTTCAGTGTGTCTAGTTCCCTGAAGGATCATCAGCGTGTCCACACTAGAGAAAAACTGTTCCACTGTAAACATTGTGACAAGAGTTTCAGTGTGTCTGGTGACCTGAAGAGACACCAGCGTGTCCACACTGGAGAAAAACCTTTTAAGTGTAAACATTGTAAAAAGAGTTTCAGTCAGTCACGTTACCTGAAGAAACACCAGCGTGTCCACACTAGTATTGAAGTACTCGAGTCAATGACTTGTCTTGAGTCAGGTCTCGAGTCCAAATTGTCATTCACTCAACCTCGCCCATGACTATTCAGTCTTGACTTGGACAAAGGGACTCGGGACTCTTCCTAAACGAGTCCACTTGGGACAAGAGTTTACAGTGTAATGAACTAATTGTATTATACCCATATTATGAGGAGCCCTGTGATTTTACTTTATGAGCCATTATTACATTATGAGTTGCTACAAGGCTAAGGTTCACACCCGCATCCTCAGGGCCCCAGAGCTTAAGAGGAGTCAAGTCCTGGGTGCTGCGGTGTTCGGCACACTGCATAAGGTGGGGAATGCTTTTATTTATGAGAACTATCAAGTGATATTCTTTTTATTTACATTTTATTCAGATCAAACGGTATCAGTAATAATGACTGTATAAGTAAGATGTTTATCTAACGTTATTATCTACACATACGGTCTGAAACTTTTTCACTGGACGAGTTTCATCTTACCGATAATAGCACAGCATGGCCAACCAACGTACAGTCAGCCTGCTATTCTTTTATACTGGCTAGCTGGTCAGACCACAATAACCAACTTCTCCCAGTGAGCAGCACACATAGACATGCATGTATGTGTTGCTTGTCCCCATGGATTTACATTTACAATCGGATGGAAGCGTGGACGAAAGCCCATAACATGAGATTGAACAAGATGGAGTCTAATATATTATTAATCTCTCAAGACAGACTCTGAGGAAGAGGAACAAAAAGAGTGGGCGTTCCCTTTTATTTAACGATGGTTAGCCAGATTGATATGATATAATGATTGAATACTTTTATTAGTTCTCTAAGTGCAGTTTGTCGGCTCCAAACAAACGTCCTCCAAGCCCACTGATACACCCAGACTTGGGTTGAACACATTGTCCACAGGTTGAGCTTTAGTTTGCATATATTTTACTTATCTACAAAGTGCATTGGTACAAACAGTTTCAGCTTCTGTCTTGCTGGCATTGTTCTGTGACTCTGGTAAAAAGAAAAAAAGGTCATCATCAGGCCTATGCCCTTGCTGTCAATCAGCCAGACCTGGGAGAGGCGTGCCCTTGGTGCCCAAAATCATAATTAACCAATTTCAAACTAATACAACCAAAATATACTAAATAATCACACATTAAGGCAGTGCAATGGCTTCTACAAGTATTTTGCAAAAAAGGTACAGGAAATTACAGTTCAATACAAGGTCTGCTAAGAGGATTTTAAATCCATGAAAGACTATGGCTTGTTTCCATTGGGGTCCTTTGTACTCAATTCATTGTAACGGCGTGGCTCAACATAGAGCTTTAACATTTTTCTCAACATCATTGTAATTTTAACCAAACATTACAGTACCTTACACCACCTTTGATTAACATTATCTTTAACGTTATTATACATACTAGAAGCTTGAAAGGCGGCCGAGTGTCTAGTCGGCAACCTGGCCAACTCGGGAACAATGTAAATAGGGAATGAATGCCCCGCCCTTTAATGCAAACCCCATTATACCTGTTGTCATAGGATCTGTTTTGACCTTCTGTTTGCGTGTGTCCATTTATGCCAATATATGGAGATATCTGTCTGTCTACATCCATTTCATGCCCATATATGGAGATCTATGTAAGACCCGTTTGACCATCTGTTTGCTGTGTCCATTTATACCCATATATGGAGTTATCTGTCTGTCTGTGTCCATTTTATGCCCATATATGGAGATCTCTGTAGGACCCGTATTGACCATCTCAGTGATGTTACTAGGTTTTCAATGTAATGGGTCCCGGGACCCACAGGTGGTCATTCAAATGGGTCCCAGAAAAGTTTTATGAGTCCTCAATACAATGTTTTCGAGCGCTGTGAGCTTGTAGATCGTCTATTTTCAAAATGTTTGCCTATTTCTTATATTTATTTTACAATTTGGCTAATGTTTGAACTTAGAACTACTAAAACTACTAAAACATGTTGTGCCCCTAATGAATTCGGGCGCGCAAAATGGCGTTGGACGTCAGTGGAATCAAAACATTGACGTTTCTATGGCCTGTTTGAGACTTTCTACATGGATTTTTTTGTGTTAACGTAGGGTAAAGTAGGATGCTTTCACCCATGAACAATGGTGGTGTATGTGGAATTTTAAAATGTTTTTCTTTTACCACGATGCGGTAAATTATTTTAACATGGACTCCAATGGAGGCGCATCCCCGGGACCCCAGGACCATGACATGAATGAGTCCCTGGGTGACTTGAATGAGTTTTTGATGCGGGATGCGCACGTAATGACATCACTGCCATCTGTTTGCCTGTGTCCATTCATACTCATATGGAGATATCTGCATCTGTCTGCCCCTTTTATGCCCGTATATGGAGATCTCTGTATCTGTCCGTCTGTGTCCCTTTATGCCTATATAGAGATCTCTATTTCAGACCAAAGGCCTGAAATGTGATATACATTTATACTGTCAGGACCTCAGGAAAGACAACATTGCTGAGAAAGTGGCACTTTTTTATTTTCTCCATCTTGAGCAAGAATACGCAGCCTGCTTGCTTGCTTGTGAGGTCAGACTAATGGAGATCTCTGTATCTGTCTGTGTCCCTTTTATACAAATATACGGGGACATCTGTCTATATGCGTCCATTTATTGTGTCCAAGGTTTGCCCATATGCCCATATAACGAGATCTCTGTATCCGTCTGTCTCCCTTTTATGCCCATGTACTCTATCTGCGTCCATGTTATGCCCATATATGGAGATCTCTGTATCTGCCCATTTATGGAGATCTCTGTATCAGTCTGTGTCCCTTTTTATGCCCATATACGGAGATATCTGTCGATATGCGTCCATTTTGTTGACTCATCTGTCCCTTTTATGCCCATATACTCTATCTGCGTCCATTTTATGCCCATATATGCAGATCTCTATCTGCCCATATGCCCATATATGGAGATCTCTGTCTACAGAATATGCGTCCATTTTTGGAGCTGTGTGGAACACAAGCTCCCTATACGTGGCCGTGTGTGTGGGTCTGTCTCCGTGTCTCCGTGTCTGTCTGTCTGTAGCCTGCCCTGCAGTAACCTTTTCTGACCACACATGTTAAGGGAGGGGCGCTGTTGCACACACACACACACACACACACACACACACACACACACACACACACACACACACACACACACAGCTCCACTTCGAACAGAGGTTCGATTTTTTGTTGACTAATGATATCTGTCTATATGCGTCCATTTTTTGTGTCCATTTTATGCCCATATGCGATTCAGAACATTTTGCGCCGGCCATATGCCCATATATGGAGATCTAAGTATCTGCCCATATGCCCATATATGGAGATCTCTGTATCAGTCTGTGTCCCTTTTATGCCCATATACGGAGATATCTGTCGGGTCGAGGCAAGGCCCGGCACTGCAGTGATGTCACAAAGAGTCAGTGCTTGAGCCGATTTCCTCCGGAACAGCCTGATGTCAACAATCAGCCCCGCATAAGGAGATTCCGAACGTTTCGCGCCGGTTCTGGAAAACCGCGCGTCCGGTCGAGGCCCGGCACTGCACTCCGCGCCGCGGCGGGGAACGCGCGTCCTACTGTTTGTAGGTGTGGGGAAATACATAAAGTAATAACATTCATCCATTATCCATAATACAAAAGAGAGCAATAAGAATAGTTCACAAGGTAGGGTTTTATGATGCTACAAATAATCTATTTTTGAGGTCTTGTACATTGAAGCTTGCTGACTTAGTTGATTTCAAAACTGCTCAACTAATGTTTAAGGCAAGTAATAAACTACTTCCCGCAAACATTCTGGAAGTACATTTTAAACAAGCAAGTGCTCAGACCACTCGAAAGAGTGTGCATTTCAGTTTGTGGAGTAAAGATTTGGAACAGTTTGACAGATGATATTAAACACAGTAATATTCTCTTACAATTAAAAAAAAAGACTCAAATCCAATATCCTGGCTAAATACAGTAAAACATAGTCTTCTTTTTATTTTAGTCTTTTTGAGTTTTATTTTCATTTTTATTTTCATATTTTATATTACAGTGACATAGATAATACTATATAACAGTATAAAAGTCAAATCTCATATGCTTATTAAATAGGTGTTAATGGCAATAGCTTCATAGGGATTTTAGATCCCTCAAATGGTAAAAAAAAATGCTTTAATCTGCTACTGCTGATATATTTGGGTTTTCATTTACGTTTTATTTCATTTTCATTCTCTTTAGAAGGTAAACTTGTATACCATACTCTTATAACATATTACTGTATCTTAAACCATGAATATGTAGGATAGGCATTCTTGATTTGCTATTGTTGATGTATATGGGTTTGACGCACATGTTCCTTTATTTGCATTTACTTCTTTATATGGTGAACCTGTACACCCCTTTAACATATCACTGTATCCTAAACATGCAGGACAGGCACTCTTTGATTTGTTATTATGCTGATGTATTTGGGGCTTGTGATTACAGTTTATTTTTATTTGCATTCTCTTTATTTGGTAAATTTGAACACTTTTATAACATTAATGTTTTTTAAACCTGCAGGCATGTATTGGCTTTTTTTTTTTGCTTCAGCCTATTCCTTTTGATCACCTTAAACAGAGGTTCTTTCAGATTGAAATGTGTTGTATGCGAGCTATTAAAGGCTACTTAACATGTTAATTCCATTTTCTACTGTAATCCATAGAAGAGCTTGCATCTTGGGAATGGTCTTATTGTGTCTAAAATGACATCAACAAGAGCTATCAATTGGTTGTTGATACAAGTAGGCTACACCTAATTACAGGTAGGTCTAGTAACTCTTACTAAAGCCTTTAATTATCAATTTTACTTTATCTGTTTATTTAGCTGGGACATATGGTAGGCTATAGGCTATAGGCTATTACTGTATTAATGAAAATACACTTTGTGTGTATCTACACCAGGGGTCTTCAACAGGGGGTCCGGGACCCCATAGGGGGAGGCACCAGATCTATGTGTGATTGGACCATTCTTTTAGAATAAATTAACAACCCTCTCATCCCTTTTCTGAGGAGAACTTTAGCCAAAAATAGCAGATCTACAAGCTTGTAGATCTGCTATTTTTGGCAAATAGGTTTGGTGTAGAGGTAAAAATAAGAGTGGACAAAGTACAGAGTAAAGGTAAAATATACTAAGTAAATGATCAAGGACATAAGGAGTTAAATTTCTGAAAAATATAAAATAATATAAAAAACGCCCCCAAAAGCGCAGTTTTCAAACTCTAATGGGCGCTGGACAGCAGGCGGCTCTCCATGTCGGCATTTTTGACCCACGCACGTGTTCGGGGACACCTCTTCCACACCACACTCTCCGCTAAGCATTGCTGCAGCTGCTGCAGGCCGTCCAGTGCAGCCAGGCGCTCAAAAAGGCCTCAAAAGGCACAATTTTCCGACTCTAGTGGGCGGTGGAGAGCAGGCGGGGTAAACAGACACTTTTTACATGTGCTCCCCTCTAGGCGAACTAAAAGATATATCAGTAAAAATGTACACATTTCCCAGTAATTTGGGATGTTTCCTAACAATGGAAGTTATCAGAACATATTCAAGACAAAAGGCAGAGAAAATATGATTGTTTTAAAAAAAGTGGTCTTGTGTCTCAGTTTACCCCAGGACCGGGGTAAACTGAGACAGACCAGAGAAATCAACGGGTGATCCACTCACTTTTTTCACTTTAACACATTGGCCGCCATTTTAACATTGACTGTATGGCTCTCCTGCCATTTTGTTTAATAAAAAAATTTATATATTTTTTTTATATTGACATTTTTCCTAAATTCTGTGTTTTTTCGACCATGTCTTACAGTACCTGAAAAGAAAGAAGACAACCTCTAGTCTCACCAAAAAATAAAAAAATAAAATAAAAAGCTTTTTTTTCTATAGTTGCAGCCATCTCAAAATAGCCATTTTTGACCAAAATCCAGCTCTAATTGATAAAACTGGAGATATTGACCTTTTTGTGATCGATCGCTTTTCAAGTGGATAATTCAGTTGATATTTGTATTTATGGCGTCAGGCACTTATCAGATAAGTTTACTAGTGTAATAAGTGTAATTGTGTAATAGGGCAATAACTGGAATAGTGTAATAGGGCTGTAATAGGTCACCTCTTGCCCTTAGGGCGTCATACTGACTTCACACAAATAGAAATAAGCTTTTTACCTTTTATTCACATTCAAGTGTTTTATTTTGCACAGATCACATTTTGACACACACACACACACACACACACACACACACACACACACACACACACACACACACACACACACACACACACACACACTTATAACTTATAACTTTATATAAGGCAAAGCCTATGTGTATAACTGTAAATATGTTCCCCATATTCAACTGTTTTATTTATTTGTGGCACTTGCTTTGGCGATGTAAACGTAGCCTATGTTTTCTCATGCCAATAACGTTCCTTTGAATTGAATCGCTCTCATGCTCTGTTGATGTGCGCAAACTGCTGGCTGGCCTCAGTGGCAGTGGCGTCAGTTCAGAAAAAGGTAAGGTATGGCAACATGACTAGACACCAGTCATGTTGCCATACCTTAGCAACAGGCACGATGAAAAGTACATTTTTATTATTTCCCCCTGTAGCCAAGGTATGGCAGCTGCATACCCCTGCCATACCCAATTGACGCCCCTGCTCAGTGGCCTCGTAGAGAACTGATAGGAATCAAGTTACTCTGCTTGTTGCTGATCCGGCCTGGGTCTATACCGGATGCGGAAACGTTTCTTGCATGCATGTGAGTGTTACATAACCGGATACAGTAGGCGGGCTTTAGAACGGAACAGACTGCAGCGATCACACACGGCCAGTGGTGATATTTCTCCAGGCGCGTTTCCTTCCTTCAGGCTGCAAGCACTTGCGCCGTTGCGCGGCGCGCCTCAAACACGCGCACATGCGCGATTGCGCGTGCACGCACGCTGCAGCATCAGCCAAGTGAGGAGGAAGAAAAGTAGTTTAGGCTTGGATGTAAACAACAACAGTAAACTTACTGACAATGACGATCGCCGTGTTTGCATTTCTTCCTCGTTGGATTCCACTCGTCGCGACGCGTTGTAGATCTGCTATTTTCACTCCTTTTTTTTGTTACACCGCTGGGAGTTTGGACGCGACCCTTTCCTGAGAACTGGAATATAATACACCTAGAACTCCTCCTCCCATCAGGCTCCATGGATGCGAGGCGTTGTGTGCTTGCAGATCTGCTATTTTCACCAGTTTTGTTACATACCGATGGAAGTTATATGGACGCGACACGTTGCTTTTCTTCAGACAATGGTCGCCTGATTGAGGACTCCGCCGGGGGGGGGGGGGGGGGATATTTTCTCCTCTCCACTCCCGTAGCAGGGCTTGAAGATCGGTTGGTGGTCGACTGGACCGGCCGACGGCGCTGCATCTTGTCCAGTAGGTGATTGTGTTGTTTGTAACCTCGCCTCACCAGGCTTTCTATACGTGTGTTTGTAGTGGGCTGAGGATCTGTTCCAACTGGGTGTCGGTGCTGGGCCCTGGGTACAAGGATTCACTGCGGGCCCCCCATGAATTTTCTACATAGGGGGATTTAAAAAATAGATATATACAAGCTCACAGCATGGCACCGAGTGTCGCGCTGCAAGCTTGTAGATCTGCTATTTTTCAATAGCAAAAGTATAAAATAATGAAGCCCCTTCCACCTTGGGCCCTAGTAACTCAGACTCGTCCCACTTTTCCCTTGTGACGCTCCTGCTGATCTGATCTTCTGATCTTCGTTGTTGTCTGGCTGCCTGGGACATAATATTTTGTTGTCGAGACTTTGGGGGTTATGATGAAGCTGTGTGTTGTTGGCCAATGAGGCAGGTCATGGCTTTCCAAGTGAACATTTTACTGGATTTTGTTTGATTTGTGCAAAATGGTCTCAGATCCAGCTGCTTCGTTGTCGCTTCTGCCAGCCCCTTCACCAGGCATGTACACACATAGACATCAAAGGGGGCTTGAGCCCCTGCCCCTGAGGGCTGCATTCAATAGAATTGTCCACCAAAAGGCCCCTTTAGAAATGTCAGCCCCTGCCTCTCTAAATATTCTCTGCACATCCCTGCCCCACATCCCTTTACATGCGTGTGGCCAGTGTGCCGCTGATTGCACTCTGCGGGCTGCGCTCTGCCACGCTAAATGCATTCACTGTGGTTTATTGGGAGTTTTATTCATTTCTATTGAGATTTATACGTTATTACACTCTTGTTTTCAAACACACTTACTGTGATGAGTGATATCTTTGGTTCGTTATATGACTGAAAGCTCAAACTTTTTCACGGGCTGCAGAATAATGTAATTAAACATTACATTATATAAAAGCAAATTCTCGGGACTATCGGGCCTGGCGGGGAGCGACATTGGAATTTTCTCGTGACTATCGGGGGAGGCGGCCAATGAGTTAAAACTACCATAAAAACACAAAAACCCGGTTAACCGGGTTAAATATGCGCAATACAAAAATGTACATAGCAGACATTCTTTTAATAGGCTTTGTCCTGTCATTTCCACCCATGTGTCAAATAATGTGACACATGAAGGAAAAAACTAAAAACCATATAAAAAATTGATAGAAGGGTTTACCAAACTTGCCTCAGTTGATCCTTATGTAATTTCTCCTGTAGAATCTTTTTCTGCAAAGTATATTGTTGTATTGTGCATAACTAATGAAATGATTCGCATATTTAGTCAAATGTAGTCAAATATGCTAATTATCTCTGTTGCGAAGGCTCTCAATTGCTCTCACGTCATACCGGCAGTTAACAGTTGACATGATTGCGCCTTGAAGTTGAATCTCCATATATGGAAATGATTGACGTATCTCACCTCACCTCACATTCGATATCTCCATATATGGAGATATCTAGCTGCTGACTTCATCAGGGTGATATCACATCGTACACAAAGGAGCGGCCCATATATGGAGATGTCTAGTTAGTGACCTCATCAGGATGACATCATGCTGATGTTACCCATCACGCTGATATCACATCGTACACAAAGGAGCGGCCCATATATAGAGATGTCTAGTTAGTGACCTCATCAGGATGACATCATGCTGCTGTCACCTTCATAAACAAACAAGCCCTATAAATAGGAGCCTTTGACACCGGAGAAGCCAGAAGCATTCTTCGACTCAGACCTTATCGCCAGGATCACCTAAGCTTATAGCTTATCATCACCTCCAACCACCTCAAGATACTCAGCTAGTTCTCCCAGCAAGACTTCAGAGCCTCTCATACGATTCAAGGCATCTCGGTTAAGTTCTTACCGGACACCACTGCGGCGGGTCCTAACCCTAGAAACCAGTTCCTTTTGAGTAGCAATATTACATGGTGCCGAAACCCGGGACCGGGACCGGCTTTGGTAGGAGGAAGTTCGTGCGATACTTCCCTTGGCTTGGTAAAAGGGCCTAAAAGGGGCCGAGCAACAAATCTGCCCAGATAAGGATGGTCAGAAGCAAGACAAAGACCGGATCATCAGTGATCTACAACATCAGGTAGGTGAGTATGTGGAGACGATTCGTCAGATGAATCTCCATTCTCAGGTTCGTATTTTGCCTCCGGAGCCCGAGGGCTCTGGAGGTCAGGGGTGTCTGCTCCACAGACACCCAGGTCCCGAAGATGTGGGACTTAAGGTTCATCGTTTGCCGACCAGAGCTCGAGGGCTCTGGAGGCGGGGTGTCTGCTCCACAGACACCCAGGTCCCGAAGATGTGGGACTTAAGGTTCATCGTTTGCCGACCAGAGCTCGAGGGCTCTGGAGGCGGGGTGTCTGCTCCACAGACACCCAGGTCCCGAAGATGTGGGACTTAAGGTTCATCGTTTGCCGACCAGAGCTCGAGGGCTCTGGAGGCGGGGGTGTCTGCTCCACAGACACCCAGGTCCCGAAGATGTGGGACTTAAGGTTCATCGTTTGCCTCCGGAGCCCGAGGGCTCTGGAGGTCAGGGGTATCCACAATCCAGGCACCCAGGTACCGAAGATGCGGGACATCAGTTCCGTCACTTATTCCTGGAGCCCAAGGGCCCTGGAGGTCAGAGCATACAGGGCCATCAGGACTACTACCTATCAACGGGGCGGCGTCATGAGACTGTGACCTCAGCTCATCCAAACCCATCAGGGCATCACTATCCTACCGACTTTCCCAGAGATGATCAGTCATCGAGATCCAGGGGGCGGTCCCAATCCCCAGTAAGATCAGAGCCTGATAGGCAGAGGACCACTTATCATCAAGAAGACAACCACCAGGCAAACCGTCCCTTGTATCAACCCAAGGAGCACCAGCACCATCCTAACATGCACCGGAGTATGAGTCAGATCTATCTGGGGCCATCACCCATCATTCCTATCGATCAAAGATCGGACAGGCCGCGGCAGACCACCACAACATATACAGCAGAGACGAGACTAGTAAAGGAGCACCAAGAGGACCAGTTCGAGCCTTCTTAATATTTTATCGATTTCCACGGGAAATCTGGGGCGGCTGTTGCGAAGGCTCTCAATTGCTCTCACGTCATACCGGCAGTTAACAGTTGACATGATTGCGCCTTGAAGTTGAATCTCCATATATGGAAATGACTGACGTATCTCACCTCACCTCACATTCGATATCTCCATATATGGAGATATCTAGCTGCTGACTTCATCAGGGTGATATCACATCGTACACAAAGGAGCGGCCCATATATGGAGATGTCTAGTTAGACCTCATCAGGATGACATCATGCTGATGTCACCCATCACGCTGATATCACATCGTACACAAAGGAGCGGCCCATATATAGAGATGTCTAGTTAGTGACCTCATCAGGATGACATCATGCTGCTGTCACCTTCATAAACAAACAAGCCCTATAAATAGGAGCCTTTGACACCGGAGAAGCCAGAAGCATTCTTCGACTCAGACCTTATCGCCAGGATCACCTAAGCTTATAGCTTATCATCACCTCCAACCACCTCAAGATACTCAGCTAGTTCTCCCAGCAAGACTTCAGAGCCTCTCATACGATTCAAGGCATCTCGGTTAAGTTCTTACCGGACACCACTGCGGCGGGTCCTAACCCTAGAAACCAGTTCCTTTTGAGTAGCAATTTTACAATCTCATTAATTATGCACAATACAAAGACATATATATCAAAAATGGATTCTACAGGGGAAAATACATAAGAATCAACTGAGAAAAGTTTGGTACACCCTTTAATCAGGTTTTTACAGCTTTCTCCCTGTCTTTCATGTTGGGATAATGTGAGATAGTGTCTCACTTTACCCCGAAGCAATTGTCTCAGTTTACCCCACAGCCACATTTTGGGAAAAGGGATTTTTTTTTATCAATTCAGGGTAATCTTCAGATAGCATCTATCATGGATTTATAAGTTGGTAGTTCAACAACATGTATGATATAAAATGTTCTCCCTGCATCAATTTGCTTTGACACAACAGCTGATTATGTTGACAGCAAGAAAATTTACTTTTACATGCAAAAAACAATTTTTTGTGAAAAAAGCATGTTTTCTACAGCGCTATTAGGTCTCTCTTTTCATGACAAGTGGGAAATTCAAGGGGCTTGAAAATATAATGGTCACATGACCACAAATGTGTTCCATTGCCAAGATAAATGGAGCGTCTCAGTTTACCCGGTGTCTCAGTTTACCCCACTCTCCCCTATGTTCGTTTAAATGCTTAATCTATGTTTTGAATGTGCATATCATGGGAAAATGTATCGTTTTTCAAAAATGTTCAATTGGCTGAGGGGTACTCTTATTCTGAAGAGATATCCTTATATTCGCCAGTTTCACAAGCGAGAGACCGCTGCAGCCATACCCGCCTCTCTTCAAGAGCTGCGTGAACTGAGCAAATATAGAACTTCCGGTGTTAGAGCAGGCACATATAGGACTTCCGGTTTGATTTATTTGCCTTCAAAATAAAAAGCTAGTAATTAATGCCATTGAAAAACGTTTAATTTGCAGATTATATGCTCATTAAAAATAACAAAAAAATATGTTTGTGTAAAAAAAAAGTTTAAACAAAAAATATATCTAAATAGATAAATGCTGTTCACTGGAGTGCATAGCCTTTACAAATTGGACACTGGAGAACAGACAGCTTTTCGTGTCAGAACTTTTGACACACGCACACGTTCGGGGAGACCTCCTCTACAACACCACACTGAGGCGGCATTGCAAAATTAGCCGCCTCTCCCGCTTGGCAGAGGGTGTGGTGTGGTAGAGGAGGTCTCCGTGAACGCTTTGTGTCAAAAGTGCCGACACGAAGAGCTCTCTGTTTTCCAGTGTCCAATTTGTAAAGGCTATGCATTCCATTGAAGAGCATTTATCTATTTGTATATTTCTTTATTTTTACACATAGACGTAATTTCGTTGTATAGCTTCAATTAAATGCTTAATCTATAGGCTATGTTTAATTTGTATATGATAAATCATATAATCGTTTTTCAATGGCGTTAGGGGTACCGTTATTCTGAAGTGATCGATACCGGAAGTCCTATATTTGCTGGCACAACATTTGCTCACCGAACATAGCCCGAAAAGAGCAGGGTGAACGAACGGCGTGTATCAAAACATGATGATACAGTAAAGGTCAGTGTTATAGGCTACGTTTGCGGTGCACAAGCCTTTGTGTAACTGGCGTTGGACAGTAAAGAGTGACATGCTGTCTGGTTGTGAAAACGGGAGAAATCCATGACATTTTAAAGTTTGTTTGTGCGGGCTAATGCTAAGCTATGGAACTTAGAATTATATATATTTGAACCTTAATTGTTTGATTTAAGACTTAGTTTATTAGAAGTTTGCATAGGAAAGGGTTCAGCTTCATGACGGTACAGTTCACTGGTACAAGGTCAACCAAAAGGAGATCCTAGAAAACACTTGGCATATTTGTACAGGAAACCATCTAAGTAGGCTATCTCAAATAACATTGAATGACGTATACATATATATATATGCAGTAGATATAGTCAGAAAAAAGAAAACTGTGCAAAATAGGCCTACAGTAAAGAAGGGTCAGTGGGAAGGTAAAACTGGGCTAGGGTTTCTTTCTTTTTTTTTTCTTCTTTTTTTTACCAGTTACAAGTGTTTTTTTTTTTTTCAATTTTAGGGCGATTTTAAATTAATTAATATTAAAGACATTGCAATGAAAAAGAAGAAGAAAGAAATATTATTATTGTTGAAGTTCTGTTGAGTTTAAGTGTTAGGCGCTCTACAGACGGACAGCGGTTGCCGCCGGGGCTCCCGTTTGGATCTGTGAGGACCGCGCCGCGGTGATACACAAACACACTCGCTCTTTGAGTAAACGCTGCGCGGTATTTCACAAAGATGAACACAATCCATCTCTCACCGCCCGCGTATGCATGTACAAACGAGCACGCTCGCGGGGATTTTCACGGGACTGCGCCCGCTCGCCTCGCCGCCTCTAAACTTCGCTGCGCGGACGAAATAGCCGCCCGCCTCTCATTGAAAATGAATTACTAGCAGGCGGTGACCGCGTACCGTCTGGAATCCCCTTTATTCTTCTTAACAAATCCTGATGATAAACTCTGGTATTCTATTCTATTAGTTTCATTCCAGAGTCTGTGGAGTCCAGACTGCAAGTGAAACAAGAGGAACCTGAACACCAGCCAGAGCTCAGTAAGTTGTTTCACTGTCTCTCTCCTTCTTTGCTTTTATCTTTTTTTTTTACTCAGGGCACCCCTGTAAATAACCAGAGTTAGGTCTGAAGTATTCTGTACATTTTTTATATTTTATTTTTTAGCTCACATCGTTACATGACGCAAATATGCCCATCTTTCTTTTCACAACACCAGACCAGAGGTTGCTCCACAAATCATGTTCAGCCCAGATTTAACTCTAAAAAAGGCTCTAATTCATTCTCCTGCAGTCTGCTATACCACCAACATGTGGAACGCCCTACCGCATGCCTTAAATGAGAGCAAATCCCTAGACTCTTTCAAAATAGGTCTGAAAGGTCACCTACAGGCGGCTGCTTCTCGAACCTCGTAATAGACTAAAGCCGGCATCATAGTCGGCTCGGCGGTGGAAGGCTTTACACCGCGGTGTAGTCTTTTCAAGTCTTTTTGAGTCATGAAACTACAACGTTACATCATTCCTCGCGGTGGAGAGCTTTCCACCGTGAGTCCCAACACATCTCTCTGTTTTTACTATCAGACAGGCTCTACACCTCGTTCACTGATTGGTCAATCTAGACTAGTCAGTCACGGTGAATAGGACTCCACCGTGGCGTACTATGATGTCCTGCACTTATTTTCTGACTTGAGGTGGAAAGATTTCCACCGGTGGATAGCTCTCCACCGTACACTCTGATACGGGCTTAAGCCCATACCTATACCTCCCCTTTTCCATTGTAAATAGCTCTTATTCTTCCCTTGTTATTGTTTATGCCTGCTTTTTTCCCCCTTTTGTTACTGATAATTTACCTACTGTGTTCTATCCGTCTGTCTTTCAATGTTATATGAGATGCATAAGTGGTTCCTGTGTAAATAAGCTGAACATCTACTAGGATCTTCTTTTAGTTGACCTTGTACCAGTGATTTGTCATGAAACTGTACTGTTTCTATAAAAACTAATACATTCTTCAATCAATCACTCCACCTGAGATACGGTAGGGCCTACCGAAACGGAAATTTCTCGGGTAGGCTATGTTACAGAGAAATTTCCGTTTCCATCAGAACTGACTGAAAATATCTTTATATTTGACGTTCAACCACTTGAACCCCTGCATCCCTATTCTGTGGAGAAGGTTCACCAAAGGTAGCAGATCTACAAGCTCACAACACGTCTCAACGAGACACGTTGTGAGCTTTGTAGATCTGCTATTGTTTTGGTGAAGAGAGTTTTCTGTAGATGGAAAAATAACTCATCAAGTGCAGTGCAGATCAGGTCTGTTTTACAGCATCCAAATGACTGGCATCTCGGCACCCACTTTGGGAAATCCTGGTTCATAAATTACAGCTGCTAAACTGTGCTATAAACACTCTTTGTCCCTGTAATGTAGCAATGTGTTTATGGAGGAATACCTGAGACACGAGGGCACGAAGGCAATTAAAAAATATGGACGGTGTTAAGCCATTGGTTTCTATGCTGCGAAAATTCCACTTTTTTGTCGCTTGTACGGGCCATTGTGGAAATCAACGTTCACTGGTAGAAATGGTACCATCTCAAATGCTATTTGCTGCCAACGGTCACGTGCAACCGCAGGGATACTTGGGAGAATGTGGTATTGAGCTTCCCAAATAAAGCACACGAAGAAGAACCATCACAAGCCTATGATCACAAGCCCCTCCTACAGCATACCCTGCTTTAACATCAAATATAACATAAATTGGACCATATTTTCACAAAACGCATATCATGGTGATTGAAACGAGGCTTTAAACTAGTGACAGGAACCATGAAGTACCTATGAAAATGTTTATTAAAGTAATTTCGGGGGGAATAGTATGTAACCAATGGAGAATGTTTATTAATGTAATTTCGGGGGGAATAGAATGGAACCAATGGAGAACATGTTGCTACTGGTACCAGAACAGTGCAACTAACGGCCAATCATAGGAACTTTTAGTTCCGTGTTGCTTCATTTTAAATCCTGACACCTGCCCCCCTGAGGCAATTACTATAGAGAGCTATTTAACACTCACAGATATAAAAAGCTAGATACCTCCTCCGCCGCTGTAGTTCATTGGGGTGACTGGTCAAATAGTACTGGCGGAAGTGCGTAACTGTTGAACTGCGGAAGGCACTCTGCCCCCTCCAATGGGAAAGAGGGAGTCCTGCCGGTCCTGCATCTGATTGGCCTACCGAGCTTCCCATTCTGTGAAGCGTCCTTCAGAATTCCCAAGAGCCCCGCCTCAGAATTCCGGAGGCTTGCATAGAGTTATTGGGAGGCTTGCCAGTCCTCTTTGACCAACACCCCACACGGAGTAGGTCTCTAGCGTTTTATATCTGTGTGTAACACTTACTACTGATCTGACGCCCAAATGGCCTTTCCTCTGGCGCCATCTTTTGGCCAAACTCTCCACTTGCACACAGGGTGTCTCAAAAATGTAATTTATGCAATTATGGCATAAATGATCTGAACTACTTTTGGTTGATATGACTATTTACTCCTTGAAACCAAAATGTTTGACAAACAGATGCATTGGTTTTAACCTTTTTCTTCAGAACTAAATATCTCACAGCTGAGATTGAGTTTAGTTTTTAGGATTTTAGTAAGTGAAAGTGCAAAACATATATATTTTCAGCCAGGTCAAAAAAGGCTGGCTGTATGAGATCGATTACGATATTTTATCCACACGTGTTAGTTTGAGGATATGTTTTGGATCACAGCCTGGTGTTTGAACTACACTTACGCAACGTAATGTTTACTTGCAAAATGTTTTACATAATTTCTAAAACTAATGACAAGTCAAACGACCAACTTCCGTAATCCAGAAGTTGGTCTTTTACTAAGTCTATACAGCCTTATAGTAATATATACTTGGTAGAAGGGTAGGGGGTATATATTTTGGTGGGGTGGGATGGACGTATAAGAAAGTATGGCTGCAGAAACATTAAAAGCAGATGGGCTGCTTTCACCTCATTCACTTTAGTTTAGATCATCATTTGCTTATTCTTAACACCACTTGTGTGAAGTTATTAAAAGTCCAATTTCAATTCCTTCTGTTCATTTCAGACCAGTGTGTGGAGTCCAGACTGCAGGTGAAGATGAACTCTCCAGACTCAGCCAGGGACATTTCTATTAAACAGGAAGAACCTGAAGACCACCAACACTTCAGTAAGTTTAACCACTTGAACCCTAGCATCCCTATGCAGGGGGGAACATTGTGTCACAAGCTCACAACGTGTCAAACATTATGTTTTGATATTGTTTTATAATTTCATGATTGAACTTGAATTCTTGCTGTGTTGACACTATGTATTTCGTTAAAAATCATCCTAGGCAATGAGATCTTATGCACACTTGATAGGCTTAGCGACGGGTGCGTAGGCAGGGTTCAATGTATACTTTCAATAATTAAGCAATATTACACTGGGTGCATATAACACGGTTATCCTGCACGACAGCCTTACCGCAGGAACGAGCCGACAGGCGAGTTCCGTAGGTAGGGCTGGAGTGCAGGATAACCGTGTTACATGCAGACCCTCGAGTGTAATATTGCGATTATACAACTGTTGCCCTTAAAAAAAAAACACGTCAACTTTATTTCATTGTAATTAAGATAATCGATAGGAATTTGTATTTTTTTAATGCCACATTTAGCTACTATGTCACATGAAAACCGCTAGCCTAGCCGCCTAGCATAGTGTGGGGAGAGAGGCGCGCTTGCTGTCTTCCGTGACCAACGCAGCGGATTTCTTTACTTGATGAGAGACAGTGCATCTGTGCTCGTTATGCACGGTTGGAGCGCCTGTTTTCCATTGAGAGCCCGACTACCTGTTGTATAATGCACCAATAGCACATATGACCCGCACACCATCTTACACTTGGCCAAAGCACTCCTTTTATTTAATAATGCAAAGTTTCGGTCAACGACCTTCTTCAGGCATATCTGCTAACAGATTGTAGCAGGACAGCTAAATACACACACAGAGATCTATACAACCAATCACAGTCTCCCTCATTACAGAGATGAGCCTCAACAGGTGGTGATCATTATGTTAAAGTGATCTTGTCATCACCGTCAGTATATAGAGCAGTAGTTAATACATATCTCAAATTCATTATACAACTTATACAAAACAGTGGATCACAATGTATGTCAACTATATCAATATAGTATAAGAAAAACATCAATTCAATCAGAAAAAAGCTAGAAATCATCCTAAAACGTTAAAGCCAGATTTGTCATAACTTCAGTTTCATAGAAAATAAAATAGTTGCTCTGTCGATGCAAAGATGCGACTTGGTGTGGTGTTGAATTAAGCAATATTACACGAGAGGGTGTGCATATAACACGGTTATCCTGCACGACAGCCTTACCGCAGGAACGAGCCGACAGGCGAGTTCCGTAGGTAGGGCTGGAGTGCGATTATACAACTGTTGCCCTTAAAAAAAAAACATGTCAACTTTATTTCATTGTAATTAAGATATTCGATAGGAATTTGTAATTTTTTAATGCCACAATTAGCTACTATATCACATGAAAACCGCTAGCCTAGCCGCCTAGCATAGTGTGAGAAGAGAGACGCGCTTGCTGTCTTTCGTGATCAACGCAGCTGATTTCTTAACTTGATGAGAGACAGTGCATCTGTGCTCGTTATATGCACGGTTGGAGCGCCTGTTTTCCATTGAGAGCCCGACTACCTGTTGTATAATCAAGTGGTACAAATGAGGCGAAGGAAGTGTTTTAGTACAGCGGCTAACAGCAGTATTTGGGGGGAATCGTTCACTTGGTGATACAAGCGTGAAAATTGGTACACATCATCTTTGGAGGCCACTCTTCGATTTAAGAAACCGGGCCACTTGAAAATCAAAGATGGCGGCCCCCGAAATCCAAGATGTCCGTCCAAAAAAGTGTTTTCTCCTTTATAACTCCAAATGCATTGATTTTAAGACCCATACATGTATTAAAGTTGAATATAAAGTTGGGCATTGCGGTTATTTTGGTACCAAGTACATGTCTGTATCTAATTCAGTTCTTGAGATACAGCATATAGGTACACCTGAGTCTGTTAAAGTACCTATATGCTGTATCTCAAGAACTGTAATAGATACAGACACATACTTGGTAACAAAAACTTTAATGTGTTTATGGGTCTTAAAATCAATGCATTTAGAGTTATGAAGGAAAATACATTTTTTCGGACAGACATCTTGGATTTTGGGGGCCGCCATCTTTGATTTTCAAGTGGCCCCGTTTCTTAAATCGAAGAGTGGCTTCCAAAGATGATGTGTACCAATTTTCAGGCCTGTATCACCAAGTGAACAGTTCTTCACTCAAAAACAAACAAATCTGATTTCTTCAGACAGGACTCTTCTTCTGCTGAACCCTCAAAGCAGAAGCTTCTCAAGGAGGACTGTCAGTACACCCCTACGTGAAAATGTCCAAATTGGGCCTAAGTGTCAATATTTTTGTGGCCACTATTACTTTTCAGCACTGCTATAACCCACTTGGGCATGGAGTTCACCAGAGCTTCACAGGTTGCCACTGGAACCTTCTTCCACTCCTCCATGACGGCATCACGGAGCTGGTGGATGTTAGAGACCTTGCACTCCTCCACCTTCCATTTGAGTGCTGCCGGCACTGGGAAGCTACATTTCATTGAGGGAACCATGAATGGCAAAATGTTCTGGGACATACTGAAGGAGAGCATGATCCCCTCTCTTCGGAAACTGGGCTGCAGGGTAGTATTCCATCGTGATAACGACCCCAAACACACCTCCAAGACGACGCTGCCTTAATAAAGGAGCTGACTGGCCAAGCATGTCTCTAGACCAGGGGTGGGCAACTTTGATGATGGCCTGATGGCGAGGGCCACTATATTTCCACCTTCACTCCAGAGGGCCACATTGCATATTGCTACGTTCTACTTTGTCAGTTCAGGTTCAGGTTCAGGTTCAGGTTTATTGTCACACGCATATCCATACAGGTACAGACATACAATGAAATGCTTGTGCCAGGAGCACTCTCAGCCTTATTACACACAAAAACAACAACCCAAAACAACAAGACAACAACAAGTCACCCCAGACAACCCAAAAACAACAAAAACCATACAGTGTAACAGTGTACAGTTTAAAAACTGCGTACAGTGCACATGACTACCTACGTCTCGCTTTCATCTCTTCGTTAAGCAACCTGATTGCTTGAGCATAAAAACTATTACTGAAACGAGTGGTGTGCGATGAGATGCTCTGGTAACGTTTTTTGGATGGGAGGAGATAGAACAGGGAATGGGCGGGATGACTGCTGTCCTTTAAGATGTCAGTCTAGTATCTCATACAAAAGAAGAAAAAATAGCAGATCTACAAGCTCAAAACGCATCACGCTGCGATGCGTTTTGAGCTTGTAGATCTGCTATGTTTGCTTCTTTTGAATTGGAATTCTGAATTATTTTTTGTTATTTTTTTATTTGGAATCCTGAAATGTAACATTTTTATTTAATTTCAAACGCATTTAGTTATATACTCATGTTAACTTTATGAACCTAAATACAAATAACTTGGACATAAAAAATAAATTTGAATACTACTATACTAGTCAGTAAGCTACTAATATAGACTGACACAAGCAGGTCATGTTATGAATTGTAACAGCTGAAATCAATAATATATCAGTATTTCGGTATTAACCTGAGGGCCGCATTAAATGAAGGCAGGGGCCGCATGTGTCCCCCGGGCCGCCAGTTGCCCATGTATGCTCTAGACCTAAACCCTATTGAGCATCTGTGGGGCATCCTCAAAAGGAAGGTGGAGGAGTGCAAGGTCTCTAACATCCACCAGCTCTGTGAAGTCGTCATGGAGGAGTGGAAGAAGGTTCCAGTGGCAACCTGTGAATCTCTGGTGAACTCCATGCCCAAGAGAGTTATAGCAGTGCTGAAAGTAATGGTGGCGACAAAAGTATTGACACCTGGGCCCAATTTGGACATTTTCACTTAGGGGTGTACTGACAGTCCTCCTTGAGAAGCTTCTGCTTTGAGGGTTCAGCAGAAGAAGAGTCATGTCTGAAGAAATCAGCTTTGTTTGCTTTTAAGAGAAGAACCGTTAACTTGGTGATACAAGCCTGAAAATTGGTACACATCATCTTTGGAAGTCACTCTTCGATTTAAGATACCGGGCCACTTGAAAATCAAAGATGGCGGCCCCCGAAATCCAAGATGTCTGTCCGAAAACATGTATTTTCCTTTTTAACTCTAAATGCATTGACTTTAAGACCCATAAACGTATTAAAGTTGAATATAAAGTTGGACATTGCAGATATTTTGGTACCAATTATGTGTCTGTATCTATTACAATTCTTGAGATACAGCATATAGGTACTTTAACAGACTCAGGTGTACCTATACACTGTATCTCAAGAACCGAAATATATACAGACATGTACTTGGTACCAAAATATCCGCAATGCCCAACTTTATATTCAACTTTAATACATGTATGGGTCTTAATATCAATGCATTTGGAGTTATAAAGGAAAAAACATGTTTTTGGACGGATATCTTGGATTTCGGGGGCCGCCATCTTTGATTTTCAAGTGGCCCGGTTTCTTAAATCGAAGAGTGGCCTCCAAAGATGATGTGTACCAATTTTCACGCTTGTATCACCAAGTGAACGATTGCTCCTATTAACCGCTGTACTATTTGTTGCTTCGGTACTCTTCACTCAAACTGAAAAATGGCAACTGAGGCAATGTTCGCTTCTCCATCACTTCAGCTTTTGCACATTACATTTGTAAGAAATGATCTATATATTTTAGTCTTGCTGAAGCTTTCTTATTTTCAGGCTGTATTAAAACTTTATTGGAATACTCAACTGTTTTCATGCATTGTATGTGTAGTAAAGACGGCATGGAGAGGTGATTAGGTGATCACGCAAATGAAGACGTTTCTTTGCCATCACAACACCCAGCGACCTATATGACATGATTCAAGCGCTAGAAAGATATTTCATATTTCGCTGGCAGTGCACCTTAAAGCAGTAGTTCACCCCAAAACGACTTTTCTATTGACTACTCACACCATGGGGACTTGCGTTCAATATTATTTCTTTGTATTTGTCGCATTCCTAAGACAACATCTTGATTATAGTAAATTTACCCCCACTGATTTCCGGATGGGGACACAAATGCATTCGGATCCCCATCCGGAATCAATGGGTGTACATCTATTGTAATCAAATCATTGTCGTTAGGAATGAGACGAAACACTAAAAATGTTATTGAACTCAAGTCTCCATGGGGTGAGTAATCAATAGAAAAAAAGTCATTTTGGGGGTGAACTACTCCTTTAAGTAGATGATGCCTCATTTTGTGCACGGATTATGGAACATGGAGGATGGAAAATGGTATTTACTCTCAGGAATCCAGAGTTGACTGTCATGTTGTTTTTATGCTCCTAGATATCCTGATTGTGCCCCCACACATTAAAGAAGAACAGGAGGAGCTACTTGAAAGACCAGAGGAGCCTGATGAGTCAATGTTGACATTACTCGCAGTGAAAAGTGAAGTCGATGTTGAAGACATCTCTTCACACTGTGCTGAAGTTGAAGTTAAACTTGAATCTGACACTGAATTCACTGATGACAGTAATCATTGCGAGGAGACCTGTGGAGGTTAGTCAGTGTTAAACACATGACCTACTTGTGTGGGGGAAATTGTCCTTAAAGGTGATACACCATGCATTTAAAAAGTATTTAAGTCATATTGTTTATGTCCCAAAAACGTTTTTCAAAAGGTTTGAGGCTAAATTACCACTCCTGAATAGAGAGCCTTTCTCATTTTTGAAACGAAAAATCTTAAAAATAAAAACAATAATAATAATAATTAAAAATCGATTATAGTTATAGTTTTCTTTTTAACATATTGCAACCATTATAAACAGAATATTATTATCCAGCCATCTAGGCTGCATCTAGAGAGCAGCTCCATGGGTTTAAGGGTTAATCTCAAATCTCAGGGTTCACGCAAAGTTCACCCAAACTGAAAGTGAAAGTGCCAGTGCACATTGCAGCATGTCAGGCGCATCGTTGTCCACAACAAGACTGGACTATAGCCTACTACAGATTAGAATAGTTGTTTAACAGTTTAACAAGGTAGCGCGATCAAAGCAAGCAGAGGACATCCCGGTTCTGGACAGATGATTAGAAGTATTTAAAAGACGGTGGATTGTTTTGAGCTAGCCTGATAGCCTAGGCTAGGCTGCCTAGCCGACCCTGCAAATGGATTATTTTGTACTTTGTTTAACGAGAGATACAGTAGGGTGGATCTTAAATTACCTTTTTTTGATTTTCTTGAGTCTTACCCCCCAATTATGTTCCTATGTACAAAAAACTGCTTTGGTTAAAATTTGGTTGAATTTCAAGCATATTTAGAGGTAGCTCAATCAAGTCAAAGATTGTACATTTTATTGGTCAAAATCGAATTGCACTGCCTGCACATTTAAGTTATATATTACACATTATTCTTATACTATGCACAGAAATTATATATTTTTAAGCTTACAAATCTAAACACAAATCTGATTACATGTTTGTCATATGTCAAAACAGAATTAATGTATTGTAGGAAATAGCAAAGCCAAGAATGACAAATTGCTATTTTTCAGGTAACGTGGAGAATGACTTTATTGCACTCTTCAGTCATACTCACAACACAACAAGCACACAGCCCCACTTGTTTACCCCCAAAACCCCTGAAAGTCACTGCAATATAGTAACTTAGTAGTTACTGATCAATTAAAGTTGATTTGCGGCTATCGGGATACTTGTGCCGATGGTTCTGCACAATTTGCAGCAAGTACTGGAGTTGGGTCTCATCTTTGGTGATGAGACCACAATATTCCTGTATTAGGGCAACCCCACGCTCTGCATGATCATTGACAACATTGATTGTCTTCATTACAGCCAGAGCTTCTTGGTAGTCCTCCCTGGTCTCCCACTCATCGGGATCAACATCAAGGAAGTCATCTGGGAGATCCATCAGTTTGAAGAGCACCTTGGATTTGGGAGATACAAAATCTTCAATGTTCTTCCTTGCAACTGTTCCAAGGTCAACAGTGATTCTCTTCATATGCCCCTGTTCATCCTCTTCATTTCCATCTTTCATGGCTCTCACCATCAGCCTCTTTGTTTGCGCACTCACTTGACTGTCAAACAGTGCAAGTCCGACGATCTCTGGAGCCAAATACCACAAGTGATTGGAGAACTTTTGAGAAGCAGCTTTAGACACCTCAGGATTTATTGATGCATATTCCAGCAACGATTTTAACAGTTGCAAGTCATTTAGTGGAGCGCTGACAGCAACAGGTGCCATCATCCATGCCTTCACATAAATGCAAACTGCAAAAATGCACAAATCCATGCATGCTTTTTCTTCCCTGCGGGTCAGTTTGAATTGGCCATGAAACATCCAGATCTTCAAACAATAAATAACCTTTGCCATCCAACGGGCATGATACCATCATGCCCGTATGGTGAGAGCCATGAAAGATGGAAATGAAGAGGATGAACAGGGGCATATGAAGAGAATCACTGTTGACCTTGGAACAGTTGCAAGGAAGAACATTGAAGATGTTGTATCTCCCAAATCCAAGGTGCTCTTCAAACTGATGGATCTCCCAGATGACTTCCTTGATGTTGATCCCGATGAGTGGGAGACCAGGGAGGACTACCAAGAAGCTCTGGCTGTAATGAAGACAATCAATGTTGTCAATGATCATGTAGAGCGTGGGGTTGCCCTAATACAGGAATATTGTGGTCTCATCACCAAAGATGAGACCCAACTCCAGTACTTGCTGCAAATTGTAAAGAACCATCGGCACAAGTATCCCGATAGCCGCAAATCAACTTTAATTGATCAGTAACTACTAAGTTACTATATTGCAGTGACTTTCAGGGGTTTTGGGGGTAAACAAGTGGGGCTGTGTGCTTGTTGTGTTGTGAGTATGACTGAAGAGTGTGCAATAAAGTCATTCTCCACGTTACCTGAAAAATAGCAATTTGTCATTCTTTGCTTTGCTATTTCCTACAATACATTAATTCTGTTTTGACATATGACAAACATGTAATCAGATTTGTGTTTAGATTTGTAAGCTTAAAACATATAATTTCTGTGCATAGTATAAGAATAATGTGTAATATATAACTTAAATGTACAGGCAGTGCAATTCGATTTTGACCAATAAAATGTACAATCTTTGACTTGATTGAGCTACCTCTAAATATGCTTGAAATTCAACCAAATTTTAACCAAAGCAGTTTTTTGTACATAGGAACATAATTGGGGGGTAAGACTCAAGAAAATCAAAAAAAGGTAATTTAAGATCCACCCTAAGATACAGCAGATACCAACTTGGTTAGTAAATATTTCCAATTCCTTTAATATCATTACCATAGCAGCTACAATGGATGTGGCAATTGTGAAATGCTGTGTTGCTGCAACGTGCACACACACACGTGGGTTTGTGTGAGTATACGTTGTCATGGTAATTTTGCTGCTCAGCTGCAGTGAAAAGCCGTCTTTATTGTGGGCTCGCCTATAAGGCGAGCACACTTTAGATATTGTCATTGTGGGCTCGCCTATAGGCGAGCACACTTTAGTTATTGTGGGCTCGCCTGTAAGGCGAGCACACTTTAGATATTGTCATTATTTATTTGTTTATTTATCTATCAGTAGACGGGATCTTCGGTTCCTTTCTACTCCTACATAATTAGTGAGAAAATGAAAATCAAAACATCAATGTGTTCAGTTTACAGTGGCGAAGTGTGCTATTATTTTTTATAGCAATCGGCCAAATGGTGGCGCTGTAGGAAGCCTTCGAAAGTGCGATCTTTGAACAGGTATAGCTCATGCTGTGTTATACATACAGCCATGAAACCTGTATACACTTATGCGTCTCCTCATGCCGAACAACTTTTACCCTCTAACTTTTGACCTCTGACCTTTAGGTCTCCCACAATTCGGAATTATATGAAAAACAGTAAAAATCTATCTCCTCCTGGGATTTTCGCGTCAAGTGCACAAAACTTTTTTCACATGAACTTTGGACCAATACGGTCAGATTGATCAACCAGATTTTTTTTAAAGTGAAATATAATTTTTTAATAATTCAATCAATATTGCGGTTTTATGCAAATTATTCTTCGGCCTCTAAATCATACATGCAAAGTTACACGTTCATGGCATTTGGCAAAGATGTGGAGGGTTAGTCAAAGTATCACTGAAACCAATTTTATTCCAATCGGCCAAAGGGGGGCGCTATACGAAGCGTCTGAAAATTCAAACTTCAAACGGGCATAAGTCATGACTCGTTTCGTTTGAAGACATGCTACTTGTTACACGCGTGCTTTGACTCAAGCGGAAGACATCTGTGTCGTTGTTAAGTAAGCTCCGCCCTTTGATTTTCCGCCATTTTGAGCAGTTTGTAAAACGCGTAAAACCGCTTTTATTCTGGAATTTTCGCGTCACGTGCACAAAACTTTTTTTATGTGAACTTTGGACCGATATCTAAAGATCTGTCAGATCGGATTTCTTTAACATTGAAACATGCTTTTTTAAATAATTCAAACAATATTGCATTTTTATGCAAATTATTCTTCTGCCTCTAAAACATACATGCAAAGTCACATTTTCATGACAAAATAGTGTAGAGGGTTAGTTCAAATATCACTGAAACCAATCTTACCCCAAATGGCCAAAGGGGGGCGCTATATAATTTTGAGCAGTTTGTAAAACGCTTAAACCCGTTTTTATTCTAGGATTTTTTTTGCAATTTGCATGAAACATTCTACACGCAATCTAAGGACCTTTATCTAACATGCCTATGAAGTGCACACAAATAAATTATAAAATAATAATAATAAATATAGCTGCAAGCAGCAATAAAGTGGCCAAAGCCAAAAACACCTCAAATCATGAACACAGCCTGGGATGTGCGTGAAATCTTGCAAGCACATTCCCAATAGGTCAAGGAACAGATACCAACCTTCTCACATTGGCCTATTATAGCGCCACCAGCGGGTCAACTTTTGCACAACACATTTTTGGAACAAAATAGACCAATCTTTGACGTCAGTAACGTCAAAGAGAGCACTGCCTGCGATCTTGACATTTTGTGCTTTTATAGCCATTATTTTCTGGCTTGAAGCGAGCCCACAATTGTTTCGAAGGAACAATATTTTTCTAGTTATTTATTTATCTAGTAAGTTCTCCTCAATACTTTGGCACCTTTATACTCCTACATACTTAGTGAGAAAATGAAAATAAAAACATCAATGTGTTCAGCCTACAGTGGCGACGTGTGCTATTATTTTATACAGCAATCGGCCAAATGGTGGCGCTGTTGGAAGCCTTCGAAAGTGCGAACTTTGAACAGGTATAGCTCATGCTGTGTTTGAGGTAAAGCCATGAAACCTGTATACACTTATGCGTCTCCTCATGCCGAACAACTTTTACCCTCTAACTTTTGACCTCTGACCTTTAGGTCTCCCACAATTCGGAATTATATGAAAAACAGTAAAAATCTATCTCCTCCTGGGATTTTCGCGTCAAGTGCACAAAACCTTTTTCACATGAACTTTGGACCAATACGGTCAGATTGATCAACCAGATTTTTTTTAAAGTGAAATATAATTTTTTAATAATTCACTCAATATTGCGGTTTTATGCAAATTATTCTTCGGCCTCTAAATCATACATGCAAAGTTACACGTTCATGGCATTTGGCAAAGATGTGGAGGGTTAGTCAAAGTATCACTGAAACCAATTTTATTCCAATCGGCCAAAGGGGGGCGCTATACGAAGCGTCTGAAAATTCAAACTTCAAACGGGCATAAGTCATGACTCGTTTTGTTTGAAGACATGCAACTTGTTACACGCGTGCTTTGACTCAAGCGGAAGACATCTGTGTCGTTGTTAAGTAAGCTCCGCCCTTAAATTTTCCGCCATTTTGAGCAGTTTGTAAAACGCGTAAACCCGCTTTTATTCTGGAACTTTCGCGTCACGTGCACAAAACTTTTTTTACGTGAACTTTGGACCGATATCTAAAGATCTGTCAGATCGGATTTCTTTAACATTGAAACATGCTTTTTTAAATAATTCAAACAATATTGCATTTTTATGCAAATTATTCTTCTGCCTCTAAAACATACATGCAAAGTCACATTTTCATGACAAAATAGTGTAGAGGGTTAGTTCAAATATCACTGAAACCAATCTTACCCCAAATGGCCAAAGGGGGGCGCTATATAATTTTGAGCAGTTTGTAAAACGCTTAAACCCGTTTTTATTCTAGGATTTTTTTTGTAATTTGCATGAAACATTCTACACGCAATCTAAGGACCTTTATCTAACATGCCTATGAAGTGCACACAAAAAAATTATAAAATAATAATAATAAATATAGCTGCAAGCAGCGATAAAGTGTCCAAAGCCAAAAACACCTCAAATCATGAACACAGCCTGGGATGTGCGTGAAATCTTGCAAGCACATTCCCAATAGGTCAAGGAACAGATACCAACCTTCTGACATTGGCCTGTTATAGCGCCACCAGCGGGTCAACTTTTGCATAACACATTTTTGGAAAAAATGGACCAATCTTTGACGTCAGTAACGTCAAAGAGAGCACTGCCTGCGATCTTGACATTTTGTGCTTTTATAGCCATTGTTTTCTGGCTTGAAGCGAGCCCACAATTGTTTCGAAGGAACAATATTTTTCTAGTTATTAAATAATAGCTTAAGGACTAGTGGACTAGTCAACTACCAGTGGCATCAACTAGTCGATCTGTAAAAAATACTAGATGTGAAAGCCCTAGTGTATGTTAATCTGACATTAGTTTACTTCTTGGAAATTGGGCATTTGTGACAGGTTATTGTAGGCGAGCACACTTTAGATATTGTCATTATTGTGGGCTCGCCTATAAGGCGAGCACACTTTAGATATTGTCATTATTGTGGGCTCGCCTGTAAGGCGAGCACACTTTAGATGTTGTCATTATTTCTATACTATGCTATACTATATCAAGTTCTCCTCAAAACTTCGGTTCCTTTCTACTCCTACATACTTAGTGAGAAAATGAAAATAAAAACATCAATGTGTTCAGCTTACAGTGGCGAAGTGTGCTATTATTTATTATAGCAATCGGCCAAATGGTGGCGCTGTAGGAAGCCTTCGAAAGTGCGATCTTTGAACAGGTATAGCTCATGCTGTGTTATACATACAGCCATGAAACCTGTATACACATATGCGTCTCCTCATGCCGAACAACTTTTACCCTCTAACTTTTGACCTCTGACCTTTAGATCCCTCACAATTCGGAATTATATGAAAAACAGTAAAAATCTATCTCCTCCTGGGATTTTTGCGATACGCGCATGAAACTTTTTTCACATGAACTTTGGACCAATACGGTCAAACTGTCTGGTCGGATTTCTTTTAAAGTGAAACATTATTTTTTAATAATTCAATAAATATTGCGGTTTTATGCAAATTATTCTTCTGCCTCTAAATCATGCATGCAAAGTTACACGTTCATGGCATTTGGCAAAGATGTAGAGGGTTAGTCAAAGTATCACTAAAACCAATTTTATTGCAATCGGCCAAAGGGGGGCGCTATACAAAGCGTTTGAAAATTCAAATTTCAAACGGGCATAAGTCATGACTCGTTTCATTTGAAGACACGCAACTTGCTTACACGCGTGCTTTGACTCAAGCGGAAGACATCTGTGTCTTTGTTAAGTAAGCTCCGCCCTTACATTTTCCGCCATTTTGAGCAGTTTGTAAAACGCTTAAACACGCTTTTATTCTGGAATTTTCGCGTCATGTGCACAAAACTTTTTTTACATGAACTTTGGACCAATATCTAAAGATCTGTCAGATCGGATTTCTTTAAAATTGAAACATGCTTTTTTAAATAAATTCAATGAATATTGCAGTTTTATGCAAATTATTCTTCTGCCTCTAAATCATACATGCAAAGTAACATGTTCATGGCATTTGGCAAAGATGTAGAGTGTTAGTCCAAATATCACTAAAACCAATCTTACCCCAATTGGCCAAAGGGGGGCGCTATATCATTTTGAGCAGTTTGTGAAACGCTTAAACCCGTTAGGATTTTTTTTTGCAATTTGCATGAAACATTCTACACACAATCTAAGGACCTTTATCTAATATGCCTATGAAGTGCACACACACACAAAAAAAAAAAATAATAATGAATATAGCTGCAAGCAGCGATAAAGTGGCCAAAGCCAAAAACACCTCAAATCATGAACACAGCCTGCAATGTGCGTGAAATCTTGCAAGCACATTCCCAATAGGTCAAGGAACAGATCCCACCCTTCTTACATTGGCCTGTTATAGCGCCACCAGCGGGTCAACTTTTGCACAACACATTTTTGGAACAAAATGGACCAATATTTGACGTCAGTAACGTCAAAGAGAGCACTGCCTGCGATCTTGACGTTTTGTACTTTTATAGCCATTGTTTTCCGGCTTGAAGCGAGCCCACAATTGTTTCGAAGGAACAATATTTTTCTAGTTTATTTATCTATCAGACAGTAGACGGGATTTCGGTTCCTTTCTACTCCTACATACTTAGTGAGAAAATGAAAATAAAAACATCAATGTGTTCAGTTTACAGTGGCGAAGTGTGCTATTATTTTCTATAGCAATCGGCCAAATGGTGGCGCTGTAGGAAGCCTTCGAAAGTGCGAACTTTGAACAGGTATAGCTCATGCTGTGTTTGAGGTCCAGCCATGAAACCTGTATACACGTATGCGTCTCCTCATGCCGAACAACTTTTACCCTCTAACTTTTGACCTCTGACCTTTAGGTCTCCCACAATTCGGAATTATATGAAAAACAGTAAAAATCTATCTCCTCCTGGGATTTTCGCGTCAAGTGCACAAAACCTTTTTCACATGAACTTTGGACCAATACGGTCAGATTGATCAACCAGATTTTTTTTAAAGTGAAATATAATTTTTTAATAATTCAATCAATATTGCGGTTTTATGCAAATTATTCTTCGGCCTCTAAATCATACATGCAAAGTTACACGTTCATGGCATTTGGCAAAGATGTGGAGGGTTAGTCAAAGTATCACTGAAACCAATTTTATTCCAATCGGCCAAAGGGGGGCGCTATACGAAGCGTTTGAAAATTCAAACTTCAAACGGGCATAAGTCATGACTCGTTTCGTTTGAAGACATGCAACTTGTTACACGCGTGCTTTGACTCAAGTGGAAGACATCTGTGTCGTTGTTAAGTAAGCTCCGCCCTTCGATTTTCCGCCATTTTGAGCAGTTTGTAAAACGCGTAAACCCGCTTTTATTCTGGAATTTTCGCTCCACGTGCACAAAACTTTTTTTACGTGAACTTTGAACCGATATCTAAAGATCTGTCAGATCGGATTTCTTTAAAATTGAAACATGCTTTTTTAAATAAATTCAATGAATATTGCAGTTTTATGCAAATTATTCTTCTGCCTCTAAATCATACATGCAAAGTAACATGTTCATGGCATTTGGCAAAGATGTAGAGTGTTAGTCCAAATATCACTAAAACCAATCTTACCCCAATTGGCCAAAGGGGGGCGCTATATCATTTTGAGCAGTTTGTGAAACGCTTAAACCCGTTAGGATTTTTTTTTTTGCAATTTGCATGAAACATTCTACACACAATCTAAGGACCTTTATCTAATATGCCTATGAAGTGCACACACACAAAAAAATAATAATAATGAATATAGCTGCAAGCAGCGATAAAGTGGCCAAAGCCAGAAACACCTCAAATCATGAACACAGCCTGCAATGTGCGTGAAATCTTGCAAGCACATTCCCAATAGGTCAAGGAACAGATTCCACCCTTCTTACATTGGCCTGTTATAGCGCCACCAGCGGGTCAACTTTTGCACAACACATTTTTGGAACAAAATGGACCAATCTTTGACGTCAGTAACGTCAAAGAGAGCACTGCCTGCGATCTTGACATTTTGTACTTTTATAGCCATTGTTTTCTGGCTTGAAGCGAGCCCACAATTGTTTCGAAGGAACAATATTTTTCTAGTTTCTATACAATACTATATCAAGTTCTCCTCAAAACTTCGGTTCCTTTCTACTCCTACATACTCCGGCAGAAAATGAAAATAAAAACATCAATGTGTTCAGCTTACAGTGGCGAAGTGTGCTATTATTTTATACAGCAATCAGCCAAATGTTGGCGCTGTAGGAAGCCTTCGAAAGTGCGAACTCTGAACAGGTATAGCTCATGCTGTGTTTGAGGAAAAGCCATGAAACCTGTATACACGTATGCGTCTCCTCATGCCGAACAACTTTTACACTCTGACTTTTGACCTTTAGATCCCCCAGAATTTTGAATTATATGAAAAACAATAAAAATCTATCTCCTCCTGGGTTTTTTTTGTTACGCGCACGAAACTTTTTTCACATGAACTTTGGACCAATACGGTCAGATTGATCAACCAGATTTTTTTTAAAGTGAAATATAATTTTTTAATAATTCAATCAATATTGCGGTTTTATGCAAATTATTCTTCGGCCTCTAAATCATACATGCAAAGTTACACGTTCATGGCATTTGGCAAAGATGTAGAGGGATAGTCAAAGTATCACTGAAACCAATTTTATTCCAATCGGCCAAAGGGGGGCGCTATACGAAGCGTTTGAAAATTCAAACTTCAAACGGGCATAAGTCATGACTCGTTTCGTTTTAAGACATGCAACTTGCTTACACACGTGCTTTGACTCGAGCGGAAGACATCTGTGTCTTTGTTAAGTAAGCTCCGCCCTTAGATTTTCCGCCATTTTGAGCAGTTTGTAAAACGCTTAAATCCGCTTTTATTCTGGAATTTTTGCGTCACGTCCACAAAACATTTTTTTACATGAACTTTGGACCAATATCTAAAGATCTGTCAGATCGGATTAAAAAAAAATTGAAACATGCTTTTTTAAATAATTCAATGAATATTGCAGTTTTATGCAAATTATTCTTCTGCCTCTAAATCATACATGCAAAGTAACATGTTCATGGCATTTGGCAAAGATGTAGAGTGTTAGTCCAAATATCACTAAAACCAATCTTGCTCCAATTGGCCAAAGGGGGGCGCTATATCATTTTGAGCAGTTTGTGAAACGCTTAAACCCGTTAGGATTTTTTTAGCAATTTGCATGAAACATTCTACACCCAATCTAAGGACCTTTATGTAATATGCCTATGAAGTGCACACACACAAAAAAATAAAAATAATAAATATAGCTGCAAGCAGCGATAAAGTGGCCAAAGCCAAAAACACCTCAAATCATGAACACAGCCTGCAATGTGCGTGAAATCTTGCAAGCACATTCCCAATAGGTCAAGGAGCAGATACCACCCTTCTTACTTTGGCCTGTTATAGCGCCACCAGCGGGTCAACTTTTGCACAACACATTTTTGGAACAAAATGGACCAATCTTTGACGTCAGTAACGTCAAAGAGAGCACTGCCTGCGATCTTGACATTTTGTACATTTATAGCCATTGTTTTCTGGCTTGAAGCAAGCCCACAATTGTTTCGAAGGAACAATATTTTCTAGTTTAATATGGGATTTTATTTCTTTTTCATTAATATATATGTTACAGTCAGTTTGGGTAACTCAGTGAGATTGTGGTAAGAGCGCTCGTTTTGTAGTTTATCACACACCAATCACCACCAGATGGCGACAACAGCCAGTCAGCCATTCACTAGTGCAGGCGCTGACGTCACTCGTTTGCGACTCTCTTTCGTTTATTTACTAGCCCAGCTCGGCTGTGTTTAGCCATTAGCTTACTATGCCTTACTCTAACCCTAACCCTAACCTTAACCTCAGTAAAACTATGCCTAACCCTAACCCAACCCTAACCATAACCTCCGTGGGGTGAGGCTATCATTCCTGCCGACGCCACGTTGTTGTTGATCAAAGCGACCGCTTGTTCCACCCCGCGCCGCACAACGAGCGCTCCGTTTCTCGATCTAACAGTTTCTCTATCTAACCGTGACATATATATATATATATATTTAAAGCCGAACTAGTTCGGGATAGGCACTGTATGAGTTAATAACATAGGTCAATATTGAACATGGGTGGTTCTCCCCAGAGAGAGAGAGAGAGAGAGAGAGAGAGAGAGAGAGAGAGAGAGATCAACAGGGAAGCTGTATGGCTCCTAAATCAGGGACTTCTTTGATGATGGAATCTTTTCAATCTCTATCTGTACGCACCATTTTAACCCCCCTCCCCCCCCCCTCCCTCTCTGTCTCTCTCTCTCAGGAGTGACGTCCCAGCCTTCTCAGACCAAGGTCTTCTCCTGTTCTGAGAGTCCATACACCCTCACATCTCAGGTCTTCCTCCATAAACACAACGACCTCTACTGCCAAATGCAGAGGAATGGACACATCAACCCAGCAGCCTGTGAGAAAACCACCAGCTCAACAACCAGCCAGAAACGAGGATACACTGGTCATCATCATCGATATAAGCAACCTGAAGAACTCATGGCTTACATAGACTTCCTGAATCATCAACCAAAAGAACAGAATCAATGTGAACACTGTGACAAGCAATTCCATTGGCCATCTGACCTGAAGATACACCAATGTTTCCACACAGGAGAAAAACCTTTCCAGTGTAAACATTGTAATGAGAGTTTCTCTTCGTCAACAAACCTGAAGACACACCAACGTGTCCACACTGGAGAAAAACCTTTCCAGTGTAAACATTGTAACAAGAGTTTCAGAGAGTCACGTTCCCTGAAGAGACACCAGTATGTCCATACTGGAGAAAAACCTTTCCAGTGTAAACATTGTGACAAGAGTTTCATTCAACCATCTGACCTGAAGACACACCAGGGTGTCCACACTGGGGAAAAACCTTTCAATTGTAAACATTGTAACAAGAGTTTCAAAGAGTCACGTTCCCTGAAGAGACACCAGTATGTCCATACTGGAGAAAAACCTTTCCAGTGTAAACATTGTGACAAGAGTTTCATTAAACCATCTGACCTGAAGACACACCAGCGTGTCCACACTGGGGAAAAACCTTTCAATTGTAAACATTGTAACAAGAGTTTCAGAGAGTCACGTTCCCTGAAGAGACACCAGTATGTCCATACTGGAGAAAAACCTTTTCAATGTAAACATTGTGATAAGAGTTTCACTCAGTCAGGTTCCCTGAAGACACACCAGTATGTCCACACTGGAGAAAAACCTTTCCAGTGTAAAGATTGTGACAAGAGTTTCAGTAAATCATCTGACCTGAAGAGACACCAGCATGTTCACAGAGGAGAAAAACCTTTTCAATGTAAACATTGTGACAAGAGTTTCATTAAACCATCTGACCTGAAGACACACCAGCGTGTCCACACTGGAGAAAAACCTTTTCAATGTAAACATTGTGACAAGAGTTTCAGTGAATCATCTGACCTGAAGGCACACCAGCATACCCACACTGGAGAAAAACCATTCAAGTGTAAACATTGTGAAAAGAGTTTCACTCAGTCAACTCACATGAAGAGACACCAGCGTGTCCACACTGGAGAAAAACCTTTTCAATGTAAACATTGTAACAAGAGTTTCAGTCAGTCAACTCACATGAAGACACACCAGCGTATCCACACTGGAGAAAAACCTTTCAAGTGTAAACATTGTAACAAGAGTTTCAGTCAGTCACGTTTCCTGAAGACACACCAGCGTGTCCACACTAGTGCTTCATCAGTGTGGAGTAAGTAGTAGGATATGAAGGAAATACTATTTATCTAAATAAAATAATGTAAATACATTTTAAGAAAAAAATCCAGGACAGTATTTTGAAATTAATCCTAACAGAGTCCAAATTACCTGATTCTTCATCAGGCCAAAATGGTGGCAACAAAATGGGCTCTTTTGCCGTTGCATGTGTGCAAATACTATTGTTATTCTTGACACCATCGGGTCTTCAGTTATTAAAGCCCTTATTCAATTGCTTCATTTCAGACCAGTGTGTGGAGTCCAGACTGCAGGTGAAGATGAACTCTCCAGACTCAGCCAGGGACATTTCTATTAAACAGGAGGAACCTGAAGACCACCAGCACCTCAGTAAGTTCCATGTGCTCACTCTTTCTCATTTTTAGTGCTGTTGTAGGGCTCAAGGGCTGTCACAATATCAAGATCCATCCATCATTTCAATATCTCTGAAAATTAATCTTTTAGGGCACTCGGGTGGCACAGTGGTATAGTACCTGCAGCCCAGGAGGTAGTGGATTCAAATCCACAGTGGTGCATCTGGCTTTCCCTGAACATAGGCCAATTGTGTTCGTATGGATGCTCGGTTCATATGAACATCAATTGGCCCATGTTCGGAAGCCGGGTGAGGAGATTGATGTCACTGCACACATTCCTACGGGCTGGGGTGGCGCCTGTCAGCAGGGAGCCCAACTTGATTTGGCCGCTGTGGCGACCCCGAAGGTCGTCGGCTCAGGCGCCCAAGCTAGATCATTAGAGCAAGCCCTGGGCTACATCTGTGCAAAATTTTGCGCACAAATTTGCACAAAATTAGCATTTGCTCCCCTTAAATCCCCACACTAGTTCCACTTTGAAGCTCTGGCCTGCCCACGGGTAAAAACTGATCTGGAAAAGCCCTGTTGTCTATCATGTTCTTTTTCTGCTCCTAGACATCCTGCACATGGTTGTGTGTAAAGAGGAGGTTTCTCCTGAACAGGAGAGGAGCCCCAGTCTGCTCCAGGATGAACCAGAGCCCCAACAGATTAAAGAGGAACAGGAGGAACCAGAGCCTCCACACATTAAAGAGGAACAGGAGGAACCAGAGCCCCAACAGATTAAAGAAGAACAGGAGGAGTTACTTCACAGACCAGAGAAGCCTGTTGATGAAGACATCTCTTCACATTGTTCTGAAGTTGAAGTTGAGCTTGAATCTGACACTGAAGTCACTGAAGACAGTGATGATTGGGGGAAGACAAGTGGAGATGTCCACACTGGTGAAAAACCTTTCCAGTGTAAACTCTGTATCAAGAGTTTCATTGTATCTGGTCACCTGAAGAGTCACCAGCGTGTCCACACTGGAGAAAAATCATTCCACTGTGATCATTGCGACAAGAGTTTCATTTCATCATATGAACTGAAGAGACATAAGCGTTTCCACACTGGAGAAAAACCTTTCCACTGTAAACATTGTGACAAGAGTTTCAGTGTGTCTGGTGACCTGAAGAGACACCAGCGTGTCCACACTGGAGAAAAACCTTTCCACTGTAAAAAATGTGACAAGAGTTTCAGTGAGTCTGGTTCCCTGAAGAAACACCAGCGTGTCCACACTGGAGAAAAACCTTTTAAATGTAAACATTGTAACAAGAGTTTCAGTCAGTCAGGTTCCCTGAAGAAACACCAGCGTGTCCACACTAGTATTGAAGTACTCGAGTCAATGACTTGTCTTGAGTCAGGTCTCGAGTCCGAATTGTCATTGACTCTGTCTTGCCCTTGACTATTCAGTCTTGACTCAGACTTGGACAAAGGGACTCGGGACTCTTCCCCAACCGTGGCCACTAGGGACAAGAGTCAATACAGTGTAATGAAATAATT
The DNA here is from genome assembly GCF_963921795.1 of Nannobrachium achirus. NCBI lineage: Eukaryota > Metazoa > Chordata > Actinopteri > Myctophiformes > Myctophidae > Nannobrachium > Nannobrachium achirus. Next base: position 60,549,471 of record NC_137822.1, read on the forward strand.
GTATTATACCCATATTATGAGGAGCCCTGTGATCTTATCAGGTTATGAGTTTGTTTTACATTATGAGCCATTATTACATTATGAGTTGCTACAAGGCTAAGGTTCACACCCGCATCCTGAGGGCCCCAGAGCTGAAGAAGATGGGCACTGGGGTGTTTGGCACACTGCATAAGGTGGGGAAAGCTTTTATTTATGAGAACTATCAAGTGCTATTCTTTTTTATATACATTTTATTCAGATCAAACGGTATCAGTAATAATAAGGACTGTATACGTAAGATGTTAACCTTCATCCATTATCCATAATACAAAAGAGAGCAATAAGAATAGTACACAAGGTAGGGTTTTATGAGCATACAAATAATCTATTTTTGAGTTCTTGTACATTAAAGCTTGCTGACTTAGTTGATTTCAAAACTGCTCAACTAATGTTTAAGGCAAGTAATAAACTACTTCCCGCGAACATTCTTCCCGCGGAAATACATTTTAAACAAGCAAGTGCTCAGACCACTCGAAAGAGTATGTGCATTTCAGTTTGTGGAGTAAAGATTTGGAACAGTTTGACAGATGAGATTAAAAAGTAATATTATCTTATTATCTTATTATCTTGTGCCCGGGTAGCTCAGTCGGTAGAGCTCTTGCCTTTGTACCGCAAGGTCATGGGTTCGATTCCGGGCACCGCCAACTCAGCGTATGAGTAGCACGGCTTGGCAAGTCGTGCGGCAAGTACTGGGAGCTGATGGTAGGTGTGGCGCTCCACCTCAGCAGTCCATCTCCCAGGGGTCTAGTGCATTGTAACGGGGACAGACTCCCGCGTGTTACCGGCTGATATCGACAATAAGCCACTCCCGACCTACTTATCTTACAATAATAAAAAAGACTCAAATCCAATGTCCTGGCTAAATACAGTAAAACATAGTCTTCTTTTTTTTTTATCACATATCAAACATATAATTTTCCAAATGTCTGTCTGTCTGAGTGTCTGTCTGAGTGAGTGTCTGAGTGAGTGTCTGTCACAGCGTTTCTCCTCAGTGGCTGGAGCAATTGATCTGAAATCGCATCACCATTAGCATATGAACACACCTAACATAACTGTGAAGCCCGTTTGTCACTTTCACAAATCATATGCTGTATATTCGCATTTTTATGGTGTATCTATATCTATTCTGCATCTAGCTTGAGGCATATCTATTCTGCATCTAGCATGAGGCAACATGTTTAACCTGTGTGTGTGTGTGTGTGTGTGTGTGTGTGTGTGTGTGTGTGTGTGTGTGTGTGTGTGTGTGTGTGTGTGTGGGGTGTGGGGGGGGGGGTCTCTTGTCTAGCCCTGTTACAGATTTTATCCAAAAATCATGCAGATCGGTACACAGTATCTCTGTAGCCATTAAAGGGGTATTTCTTACATTGATGCTCCTACATATTATCATGCAAGCACCAGTTAAAGTTACTTTCCATCCCTCATATACTGTGTGCACAGTGCACATCCCATAACCCACACACTGCACATCATTTCAGAGCTCATATCTTTGAACGGGTAAGGACTAGTGCTTATTAAATGGGTGTTAATGGCAATAGCTTCATAGGGATTTTAGATCCATCAAATGGTAAATGCTTTAATCTGCTACTGCTGATATATTTGGGTTTTCATTTACGTTTTATTTCATTTTCATTCTCTTTAGAAGGTAAACTTGTATACCATACTCTTATAACATATTACTGTATCTTAAACCATGAATATGTAGGATAGGCATTCTTGATTTGCTATTGTTGATGTATATGGGTTTGACGCACATGTTCCTTTATTTGCATTTACTTCTTTATATGGTGAACCTGTACACCCCTTTAACATATTACTGTATCCTAAACATGCAGGACAGGCACTCTTTGGTTTGTTATTATGCTGATGGATTTGGGGCTTGTAATTACATTTTATTTTTATTTGCATTCTCTTTATTTGATAAGTTTGAACACTTTTATAACATTAATGTATTTTAAACCTGCAGGCATGTATTAGCTTTTTTTTTTGCTTCAGCCTATTCCTTTTGATCACCTTAAACAGTGTACGTCTAAGTGTCCCAACACATTATAAAGGTTCTTTCAGATCGAAATTTGTTGTATGCGAGCTATTAAAGGCTACTTAACATGTTAAATCCATTTTCTACTGTAATCCATAGAAGAGCTTGCATCTTGGGAATGGTCTTATTGTGTCTAAAATGACATCAACAAGAGCTATCAATTGGTTGTTGATACAAGTAGGCTACACCTAATTACAGGTAGGTCTAGTAACTCTAACTAATGCCTTTAATTATCAATTTTACTTTATCTGTTTATTTAGCTGGGACATATGGTAGGCTATAGAGGCTATAGGCTATTAATGTATTAATGAAAATACACTTTGTGTGTATCTACACCAGGGGTCTTCAACAGGGGGTCCGGGACCCCATAGGGGGAGGCACCAGATCTATGTGTGATAGGACCATTCTTTTAGAATAAATTAACAACCCTCTCATCCCTTTTCTGAGGAGAACTTTAGCCAAAAATAGCAGATCTACAAGCTTGTAGATCTGCTATTTTTGGCAAATAGGTTTGGTGTAGAGGTAAAAATAAGAGTGGACAAAGTACAGAGTAAAGGTAAAATATACTAAGTAAATGATCAAGGACATAAGGAGTTAAATTTCTGAAAAATATAAAATAATATAAAAAACGCCCCCAAAAGCGCAGTTTTCAAACTCTAATGGGCGCTGGACAGCAGGCGGCTCTCCATGTCGGCATTTTTGACCCACGCACGTGTTCGGGGACACCTCTTCCACACCACACTCTCCGCTAAGCATTGCTGCAACTGCTGAAGGCCGTCCAGTGCAGCCAGGCGCTCAAAAAGGCCTCAAAAGGCACAATGTTCTGACTCTAGTGGGCGGTGGAGAGCAGGCGGGGTAAACAGACACTTTTTACATGTGCTCCCCTCTAGGCGAACTAAAAGATATATCAGTAAAAATTTACACATTTCCCAGTAATTTGGGATGTTTCCTAACAATGGAAGTTATCAGAACATATTCAAGACAAAAGGCAGAGAAAATATGATTGTTTTAAAAAAAGTGGTCTTGTGTCTCAGTTTACCCCAGGACCGGGGTAAACTGAGACAGACCAGAGAAATCAACGGTTGATCCACTCACTTTTTTCACTTTAAAACTACCATAAAAACACAAAAACCTGGTTAACCGGGTTAAATATGCGCAATACAAAAATGTACATAGCAGACATTCTTTTAATAGGCTTTGTCCTGTCATTTCCACCCATGTGTCAAATAATTGAAGGAAAAAACTAAAAACCATATAAAAAATTGATAGAAGGGTTTACCAAACTTTCCTCAGTTGATCCTTATGTAATTTCTCCTGTAGAATCTTTTTCTGCAAAGTATATTGTTGTATTGTGCATAACTAATGAAATGATTCGCATATTTAGTCAAATGTAGTCAAATATGCTAATTATCTCATTAATTATGCACAATACAAAGACATATATATCAAAAATGGATTCTACAGGGGAAAATACATAAGAATCAACTGAGAAAAGTTTGGTACACCCTTTAATCAGGTTTTTACAGCTTTCTCCCTGTCTTTCATGTTGGGATAATGTGAGATAGTGTCTCACTTTACCCCGAAGCAATTGTCTCAGTTTACCCCACAGCCACATTTTGGGAAAAAGGATTTTTTTTTTTATCAATTCAGGGTAATCTTCAGCTAGCATCTATCACATGGATTTATAAGTTGGTAGTTCAACAGAATACAGGTCCACTCGCCAAATTTCCAACTCGCCAAATCAACTTGCTAGGACACCTCTCCAATGAACAGGGTTGTCAACATTGGACTGTCAGTCCAGGAGAATCCAGGAGATTTATTTTTTAGGGGGTGCACGGAACTCCCCAACAGGGGTCTGGTGGTCCTTCCCCCAAAACTTCTTAACAGATATATTTTCCTGTGTTCTGTTGAATTTTGTGCATGTTTGATACTTTTATCAGGCTTGCTTTACTAGCATGGGTACAATTTCAGCCTTAAAATGCCAAATGTAGGTGTACAGATTTGATGACTGAAGCAAAGTAAGACATCCTTAATAATGACTTCTCATCTGGGGGTCCTCCCCCAGAAAATATTTAACATAGTAGATGTAATTGCCAATCATCCTGGGAAATCCAGGAGCATTGACAAGCCTGCCCAATGAGTGTGGACAATTTGGCGAGTTGGATTTTTGGCGAGAAGACCGGTTACCGTTCAACAACATGTATGATATAAAATGTTCTCCCTGCATCAATTTGCTTTGACACAACAGCTGATTATGTTGACAGCAAGAAAATTTACTTTTACATGCAAAAAACACATTTTTGTGAAAAAAGCATGTTTTCTACCGCGCTATTAGGTCTCTCTTTTCATGACAAGTGGGAAATTCAAGGGGCTTGAAAATATAATGGTCACATGACCACAAATGTGTTCCATTGCCAAGATAAATGGAGCGTCTCAGTTTACCCGGTGTCTCAGTTTACCCCGCTCTCCCCTATGTTCGTTTAAATGCTTAATCTATGTTTTGAATGTGCATATCATGGGAAAATGTATCGTTTTTCAAAAATGTTCAATTGGCTGAGGGGTACTCTTATTCTGAAGAGATATCCTTATATTCGCCAGTTTCACAGAAGCGAGAGACCGCTGCAGCCATACCCGCCTCTCTTCAAGAGCTACGTGAACTGAGCAAATATTAATATAGAACTTCCGGTGTTAGAGCCGGAACATGTAGGACTTCCGGTTTGATTTATTTGCCTTCAAAATAAAAAGCTAGTAATTAATGCCATTGAAAAACGTTTAATTTGCAGATTATATGCTCATTAAAAATATAAATTAGGCATTTGAACAGTCATAAAACAAAAAAATATGTTTGTGTAAAAAGAAAAGTTTAAACAAAAAATCTAAATAGATAAATGCTGTTCACTGGAGTGCATAGCCTTTACAAATTGGACACTGGAGAACAGACAGCTTTTCGTGTCAGAACTTTTGACACACGCACACGTTCGGGGAGACCTCCTCTACAACACCACACTGAGGCGGCATTGCAAAATTAGCCGCCTCTCCCGCTTAGCAGAGGGTGTGGTGTGGTAGAGGAGGTCTCCGTGAACGCTTTGTCAAAAGTGCCGACACGAAGAGCCCTCTGTTTTCCAGTGTCCAATTTGTAAAGGCTATGCATTCCATTGAAGAGCATTTATCTATTTGTATATTTCTTTATTTTTACACATAGACATAATTTTCGTTGTATAGCTTCAATTAAATGCTTAATCTATAGGCTATGTTTAATGTGTATATGATAAATCATATAATCGTTTTTCAATGGCGTTAGGGGTACCGTTATTCTGAAGAGATCGATACCGGAAATCCTATATTTGCTGGCACTAAATTTGCTCACCGAACATAGCCCGAAAAGAGCAGGGTGAACGAACGGCGTGTATCAAAACATGATGATACAGTAAAGGTCAGTGTTATAGGCTACGTTTGCGGTGCACAAGCCTTTGTGTAACTGGCGTTGGACAGTAAAGAGTGACATGCTGTCTGGTTGTGAAAACGGGAGAAATCCATGACATTTTAAAGTTTGTTTTTGCGGGCTAATGCTAAGCTAAGGAACCTAGAATTATATATATTTGAACCTTAATTGATTGATTTAAGACTTTATTAGAAGTTTGCAGTCTCCTGCAGTCTGCTATAGGCTACCACCAACATGTGGAACGCCCTACCGCATGCTTTAAATGAGAGCAAATCCCTAGACTCTTTCAAAATAGGTCTGAAAGGTCACCTACAGACGGCTGCCTCTCGAACCTCGTAATAAACTAAGCCCATACCTATACCTCCCCTTTTCCATTGTAAATAGCTCTTATTTCTCTATTATTTATTCTTCCCTTGTTATTGTTTATGCCTGCTTTTTCCCCCCGTTACTGATAATTTACCTACTGTGTTCTATAGAGAAAACTGCTGCGCCCTTGTTTGTCCTTTGTCTTGGTTTAACTGCTGGTGCGGAGGTCTGGAGGAAATGAAGGAAGGCTGGTAGAGGACTCGCACACTGCATATATATTTCAGGAATACTCCTTAGACTGAGACTTAAATATAATTTCTTTTATTTTTAGCCCATAGTGTCAGGTGCTCAGTGCAAAAGTTTAAAAAAGCAAACGTTTCGGTCCTGGGACCTTTACATGTAAAGCGCTGACGAAGGTCCCAGGACTGAAACGTTTGCTTTTTTTAAAAAAGGTAAAAAAAAGCCTGGCTACAGTATGAGATCTATAGTGTATTCTAGTTATCCTAGTAATACATTAATACTTATATAGTGTATTATAATCACAGTTATAATCCATTTTAGTGTATTATAATTAGGATGGTTGTAATACAAATTGATATTGTATTATAATCACAGTTAAAATGGTCAATTTGTTTCTTACCGATATGGGTACTTTTGTGTAATGTAAAATGTAGATAATTTTAAGTGGTGTGGTGTGGTGTAGTGTCGTGTAGTGTGTTGCTAAAGCTGCAGTCGAAAAGGGGCTTTACTTGCAATGTAATGCTTACTTGCAATGCTTCCTCTGTTTCACATAATTTCTAAAACGAATGACACGTTAAACGACCACCTTCCGTAATCCAGAAGTTTGTCTTATACTAAGTCTATACAGCCTTTTAGTAAGTAGTAGTAAGTCAACTTTATTTATATAGCACCTTTCCTAACCCTTTACAGTAGTATACACAATATAAACATTAACAAGTAACAGGGTAAATAAAAATGTGATCAAGAATAAAAACACAAAAATACAACAATGAGGCCAGTAAAAACACCATGAAGTAAAATTAATTTGAAACAGATGTGTTTTCAGCATATGTTTGAAGCTGTTGACTGATAGTAGTTTTTAATGGCAAAGGTAAGGCGTTCTACAAAGTAGGAGCCACCACTGCGAAGGCCCGATCTCCCTTTGTCTTAAGATTGGACACAGGGACTTCCAGAAGGCACTTGTTAGAGGATCTAAGTAAGCGATCCTCTAAGAGAGAGTTTAGGAGGCAATAGGTCAATAATGTAAAGCGGGCCAGCCCATGCAACGCTTTATATGTAATCAAAAGTATTTTAAAATCTATTCTAGCTTTTAATAGGTAGCCAGTGAAGTGAGGCTAACACCAGGGTTGTGTGCTCTGCAGTTAGTGTTGGTGAGGATTCTTAGAGTAATATATATACTTGGTAGAAGGCTAGGGGTTGTATATTTGGGTGGGGTGGGATGGACGTATAAGAAAGTATGGCTGCAGAAACATTACAAGCAGATGGGCTACTTTCATCTCATTCACTTTAGTTTAGATCATTCTTTGCTTATTCTTAACACCACTTGTGTGAAGTTATTAAAAGTCCAATTTCAATTCCTTCTCTTCATTTCAGACCAGTGCGTGGAGTCCAGACTGCAGGTGAAGATGAACTCTCCAGACTCAGCCAGGGACATGTCTATTAAACAGGAAGAACCTGAAGACCACCAACACTTCAGTAAGTTTAACCACTTGAACACTAGCATCCCTATGCAGGGGGAACATTGTGTCACAAGCTCACAACGTGTCAAAAATTATGTTTTAATATTGTTTTATAATTTCATGATTGAAATTGAATTCTTGCTGTGTTGACAGTATACGTATTTCGTTAAAAATCATCCTAAAACGTTAAAGCCAAATTTGTCATAACTTCAGTTTCAAACAACCGTAATAACCTGTAACTAGTAACTGTACTTGTTTAGTCATTCTAAAGTTGCGTTCCCACAGAAAGAAAATAGTAGTTCTGACATTGCAAAGACGCGACTCTGCGTGGCGTTGTATCAAGTTGTACAAATGAGGCGAAGGAAGCGTTTCGTCGCTTTGGTACTCTTCACTCTAACTAAAATGGCAACAGAGGCAATGTTCGCTTCTCCATCACTTCAGCCTTTGCACATTAAAGTTGTTGTGTAAGGAATTATCTACGTATATAAACTCAGCACAAAAAGAAAGGAAACTTGACTTCGGTCCATGATATCTCCCCTTTAATAATACCAATTTGTATTTTGTTTCATATCATTATTATCGTTGATTCATCACATTTACAACAAGGTACAGATTGTAAGCATCGGACCATTCGTGGAATGAGCACCACAGCCAAACGTGTGTTTAGTGGTTAACGTGTCGGTCCATTATATCCCCCATTTAAAGGACTTTTTTTTACAACAAGGGTTCATATTTTAGATTGTAATTAGAGAAAAGAAAAAGGGAGTGTTAAAATGTTTCCATTTGCTTCGTTCTATTGTTTTACCGCGTTTACCGTGCTAAAATGTGGGGCATGCGTACACATTGGGGCATGCGTACAAGCGGCTAAATATGTATTTTTAGACACAATAAGCCAGCAATTTCTTTATTGCTATTTACAGTAACACTTCTAGTCACATCCAACCATAAAAGGTTGCGTTGTATTTTGGGAATTGGATTATTCTGTGTAAAATTACATATTTAGCCACTTGTACACATGCCTCCAACCACTGAAATAAGAATCTCTAAAACAATAGAAAGAAGTAAATGAAATCATTTTAACACTAATCTTTTCTATTCTTTAATTACAATCTAGATTATGAACCCTTGTTGTAAAAAAACTAAAGTTGTCCTTTAATTATTCCAAATGGTTGATTTGTCACCTTTACAACGTGGTACAGCTTGTAAGGATCTGGCATTTGTGGAAGGAGCAACACAGCCAAACGTGTGGGTAGCGCCCCTCCAAAAATGGTCAAAATGGCCTGGCAGGCCTGCAATACTGTTCTTTTGGTGATCACCTTTGTTGCTTGGTTCATTGATTGATTGCACTCTCTCACAGTATTAAAGGGGTAAAAAAACACGTATTGGCCATTTTTACACGCTCAGTGTCACGGAAACCCAAAACGAGAGTAAATGCCATCAGAACAGTATTGCTAGCCATTTTGGCAAAACTTTGGTCGGCGCTATCCACACATTCTGCTGTGTAGCTCATGTCTCGAATGCCCAATGCTTACAAGCTGTACCTTGCTGTAAAGGTGACGAATCAACGATAAAAATTACCGGTACATAAAACACAATATAATTTGGTATTATTATAGGGGAGATATAATTGACCAAACTCAAATCAACTCAAAGCGTTAATGTTTTCCAAATGTGAGAGGACCGGTGTGTGTCTGTGTCATGTCTGTGTTGTGCATGCATATGCATCGCAGATTCGCATGCGGACTACTGTTGGAGAAACACTGCTGGGCTTGTCTGATTGCGTGTCATAGCCATGTGTGCTGACTGGATGTGTTTTGTTATGCTTGACACGAAAGCCCGCTTGTTAATGGCAGTGTCGCCTCGTGTGATTTTGTCAAGATTGACAATAAAACACAACACAAAATACACTACTCGTCGTTAATGCGACACACCCGTGGATGCGGTCGGGGAGGGAGAGTGAGGCAGACCAAAGCTCCACATTTGATACACTGGGGGTGCCAGCCTGGGGTGCCAGCCAGAGCGCTCCCACTACGTTCCATGGACTTTGTCACTCCGCTTCTAGTCTCTAGAGAACAGACTCCATGCTAACGCGAGGAAGAGCAATTGTTTATCATAATTATTATTAGGGCTTTGATGCAAGTTCTAATGGGTGCAGCTGCATGAGTTGTGTTGCTTCAAGTAATGTGCCGTTGTGCTCTCCTCTCAGCTGCTGCTTAGCGGAAAACAATTGAAAAAAAGCCTTGGCGCGTCGTTTCGCAAATAATGGTTGATTAACATCCCTAGTATTTACACTCAGGATTCCTTAGTTGACTGTCATGTTGTTTTTATGCTCCTAGATATCCTGATTGTGCCTCCACACATTAAAGAAGAACAAGAGGAGCTACTTCAAGAACCAGAGGAGCCTGATGGGTCAATGTTGACATTACTAGCAGTGAAAGGTGAAGTCGATGTCAAAGACATCTCTTCACACTGTGCTGAAGTTGAAGTTAAACTTGAATCTGACACTGAATTCACTGATCACAGTAATCATTGCAAGGAGACCTGTGGAGGTTAGTCAGTGTTAAACACATGACCTACTTGTGTGGGGAAAATTGGCCTAAAAGGGGAGAACCACCCATTTTCTAGCCTCGCGTAGCCAGGCTTACTCATCTGCGAAGAGAAAAGCCTGGTGACAATAGAAGGCAGAAGACGTTCTGGGAGAGGGGGCTGAATTTTCCCGGAAGCTGTATTTTTTCACAGTGCGGTGTTCCTGCAAACGTATTCCCTGCACGAAAAAATCTGGTCTACGTCTCCTGCTACGTCGGTTACGCTCGCAATAAACAATATACAAACAAAAACATTGATCCAAGCAATGTTACACCTATTAAGAGTGAGTTAAGAGCTACAATCTATTTTAGTTTTTTCGCTGGGGAATGTAAACAGACCCTCATCGCATGACGTAACGTCCGTTAAACGCAGCACTTCCGCTAGGAATTGTGGCACACACCGGAAGCCCTATTGTCTACAGGGTGCCCATTTTCTAAAGATTTGTCTTTTTGGGCTTCCATGCCTTTATTTGATAGGACAGACTGACGGGAAATGGGAGGGAAAGATGGGGAGTGACATCCGGCAAAGGTTGTCTATTTTCTAATTTCGTCTAGATCAGATCTCAGTGGGTAGGCGGTCACCTAGTCCGCCTAACGCTGCGTATGCACCTGTTTGAGTTAAGTAGAAATGGCTTGCAAAGTACACTGTGATGATGTAATCACGCTATACTTTGCGAGCCAAACCACAAAATCAATCCTGCAGTTCTAGGCAACACAGAAGGGAGGTGTTTCTCCCCTTTAACCCATTTAGGCCTAACCTATAGTTAGGCCCAAATCAGAAATTGGCCTACAAAAAGAAATATGTTGATACATACTGTAAATGTACTGTAGGCCCCTTCCATACACTAAAATGTGGAGAGAGAGAGAGAGAGAGAGAGAGAGAGAGAGAGAGAGAGAGAGAGAGAGAGAGAGAGAGAGAGAGAGAGAGAGAGAGAGAGAGACTCCTAAATAAGGGACTTTTTTTGATGATGGAATCTTTTCAATCTATCTGTACACACCATTTTAACCTCCCCTCCCCTCCCTCTCTGTCTCTCTCTCTCAGGAGTGACATCCCAGCCTTCTCAGACCACGGTCTTCTCCTGTTCTGAGAGTCCATACACCCTCACATCTCAGGTCTTCCTCCATGAACACAACGACCTCTACTGCCAAATGCAGAGGAATGGACACATCAACCCAGCAGCCTGTGAGAAAACCACCAGCTCAACAACCAGCCAGAAACGAGGAGACGCTGATGGACCGAGATCCTCTGGTCATCATCGATATAAGCAACCTGAAGAACTCAAGGCTTACATAGACTTCCTGAATCATCAACACCCAAATGGAGAGAATTACTGTGAACACTGTGACAAGAAATTCCGTCGGCCAAGTGAGCTGAAGATACACAAACGTGTCCACACTGGAGAAAAACCTTTCCAGTGTAAACATTGTAATGAGAGTTTCAGATGTACAAATAGTCTGAAGACACACCAGTATGTCCACACTGGAGAAAAACCTTTCCAGTGTAAACATTGTGACAAGAGTTTCACTCAGTCAGGTTCCCTGGAGGCACACCAGTATGTCCACACTGGAGAAAAACCTTTCCAGTGTAAACATTGTGACAAGAGTTTCACTCAGTCAAGTTCCCTGATGGCACACCAGTATGTCCACACTGGACACACTGGAGAAAGACCTTTCCAGTGTAAACATTGTAACAAGAGTTTCAGTAAACCATCTGACATGAAGATACACCAGCGTGTCCACACTGGAGAAAGACCTTTTCAGTGTAAACATTGTGACAAGAGTTCCATTTCATTATATGAACTGAAGCAACACCAGAATGTCCACATTGGAGAAAAACATTTCCACTGTGAACACTGCGACAGGAATTTCAGTCAGTCAGGTCACCTGAAGACACACCAGCGCGTCCACACTAGAGAAAACCCTTTCAAATATAAACATTGTGACAAGAGTTTCACTCAGTCAACTCACATGAAGATACACCAGCGCGTCCACACTGGAGAAAAACCTTTTAAGTGTAAACATTGTAACAAGAGTTTCAATCAGTCACGTTCCCTGAAAACACACCAGTTTGTCCACACTGGAGAAAAACCTTTCCAGTGTAAAGATTGTGACAAGAGTTTCAGTAAACCATCTGACCTGGAGAAACACCAGCGTGTCCACACTGGAGAAAAACCTTTCCACTGTGAACATTGCGACAAGAGTTTCAGCGAGTCTGGTTCCCTGAAGAAACACCAGCTTGTCCACACTGGGAAAAAACCTTTCAATTGTAAACATTGTAATAAGAGTTTCAGACAGTCACATTCCCTGAAGACACACCAGTATGTCCACACCGGAGAAAGACCTTTCAAGTGTGAACATTGTGACAAGAGTTTCACTCAGTCAACTCACATGAAGATACACCAGCGCGTCCACACTGGAGAAAAACCTTTTAAGTGTAAACATTGTAACAAGAGTTTCAATCAGTCACGTTCCCTGAAGACACACCAATTTGTCCACACTGGAGAAAAACCTTTCCATTGTAAAGATTGTGACAAGTGTTTCAGTAAACCATCTGTCCTGAAGAGACACGAGCATGTCCACACTGGAGAAAAACCTTTCCAGTGTAAACATTGTAACAAGAGTTTCAGACAGTCAGGTTCCCTGAAGACACACCAGTATGTCCACACTGGAGAAAAACCTTTCAAGTGTGAACATTGCGACAAGAGTTTCCGAAATGCAGGTTACATGAAGAGACACCAGCGTGTCCACTCTGGTGCTTCATCAGTGTGGAGTAAGTAGTAGGATATAAAGGAAATAGTATTTATCGAAATAAAATACTCCAAATGACATGATTCTTCATCAGGCCAAAATGGTGGCAACAAAATGGGCTATTTTGCCTTTACATGTTTGCAAATACTATTGTTATTCTTGACACCATCGTGTCTTCAGTTATTAAAGCCCTTATTCAATTGCTTCATTTCAGACCAGTCTGTGGAGTCCAGAATGCAGGTGAAGATGAACTCTCCAGACTCAGCCAGGGACATTTCTATTAAACAGGAGGAACCTGAAGACCACCAGCACCTCAGTAAGTTTCATGTGCTCACTCTTTCTCATTTTAGGGCTCAAGGGCTGTTACAATATCTTATCTATACGATAATCATGACAATATCTAGATCCAGAAAGAACCAAGTAGCACGCACATCTTGTAAACGATTCTACGGATGCTGAGCAAAAAATACGTACAGGAGAGAAGGAGAGGCTCGCACACCGTCATGGGTGTGCATCAAGTTTATTTAGCAACGTTTCGACCCCATGTGGGTCTTCATCAGGCATGGTGTCACACAAGCAATGCATCAGTTAAGTACAAGTACACAAGAGGGAGTGACAATAGAACAATAATCAAATAATGCAGAGTAATACAAATAAATATAAATATAAAATAATGCAGAGTAATAAAAGAGTAATACATTGTTTCGTATAAGCATTACTTTTGATTTCTTATAGGTATGCTTTTATGCCAATTTGCTGTCCTTATTTGTCCATTTATTTTATTATATGCTGTACTTTTGTAGATATTTTTTATGGTTTCATGATGCATACTACAAGTCACTTGACACAATGTTTTTATTTCTGCAGTTTATTTTCATTACTCTGCATTATTTGATTATTGTTCTGTAACCCCCCCAGTCCCTGACCTTAAACTAATTGTTACCATGTATAGGCTAGACATTGACCATTGCAGCCGATTTGTGGTGGGTGGGGCTTACTCAGATTGAACATTGTGAGCAGCTGGGATTCATTGTCACTCCCTCTTGTGAACTTGTACTTAACTGATGCATTGCTTGTGTGACACCATGCCTGATGAAGACCCACATGGGGTCGAAACGTTGCTAAATAAACTTACCTGGGAGCCCATGACCAGAGTTGGGATCCGTTACTCAAAAAAGTAGTGCACTACATATTACATATTACCTTTGAAAAAAGTAGTGCCTTACACTACTTCATTACTCCCTGGAGAAAGTAACTCGTTACACTACTCGTTACACTACTTTTGCGTTACTCCATAAAAAAGCCTGAGATGCATTGCCAACATATATTAGATGTTTTAAATATTTATTATATATTATTATAATATCTAATACAATACAGTTATGTTGTTCAATGAAGTGAGCAGGGCTCACTGGTGGTCATTTGAATGAGTCTAATAATAATAATATTATTAATAAGAAGAAGTTATAATAATTAATACAAATTATAATAATTCAATTATTTCTGAGCCCCTGTGGCCTTGTTGTAATTTAGCTCACATATGAGTTTATTCATTTATTTATCGACATACAAGGTTTCCACCTGACATTATACAGCCTATAGTTCTATATCCATATATCAGTCAGTTTAAGCAGATTTCATTCCATTTGGCTCCTATGAATTTTACAGTCCAGAGGTGGACATGACCTGGCGGAGATTCTCCCCCCACAGAGCGCAGCAGGTCATACTGTAGCAGGCGAAAGTGATGGAACTACAATGAGATGACTCCGTGTGCAGCAGAAGCACTAAAACAATGTCAAACTGATTCTAGCAGCGGAAAACTTCCCATTTGCTTAAAAAAGCAACATAACAGCGATGGTTTTGCATAAGGAATTATTAATTGTCCGTCATCATCATGCACAGCGTCATGTCAGAGTCTCAGAGCAAGGTGAGGTGCTCTTTTTCCCTCTCTCTCTCAGCCTACCGTACATTTCCAGTAGGCTAATTCATTCTTGTGGCTCGCTGTAATAGGCCTACTCACTATTTGGGGGTTTTAATGTATCTTGTCACATGTAGGATATCAATCAAGGCTGTGATTCAAACGTCGGCTTTGCGCACCTCGCGATGCGCTGCCATGCAGTGCCACTCTTTTTTTCTATTTTCTCTCTCTCTCTCTTTCTCTCATAGGCAAAAGGTAACTCATTTCTTTGCTTGATATTATAAATATCCATATTTGGGGGTTTTGCTGTTTTTAGTCCCTTCTATTAATCTATATGTGATGGTTATCAAATGTCGGGTGGCTGCTGGCTGCTGCTTGATTGACACAGTGTCACCGTGACCTGCTGCTGCGCTGACAATCAAATGTTTAATCAAATGTGTTTGATTACCTCTTCTTTGGTTAGTTATTTTAGAGAAATGGCAGTTCCAATGTTTTAAAAGACAAGTGATGATGTTTACAATCGGTTCCTGCTGAAGGCAGAAGCAGAAACTGCAGGCACGAAAGTAGCGAGTAGCGAGTAATACGACCAGGCAGTATTTGTAGTGTTATTATTATTTCGGAGGAGTAGTACCGTTACACTACTCGTTACAGAAAAAAGTAGTATTATTACAGTAACGCGTTACTTTGTAACGCGTTACACCCAACTCTGCCCATGACAATATCTAGATCCATCCATCATTACAATATCTCTGAAAATTAATCTTTTAGGGCACTCGGGTGGCACAGTGGTATAGTACCTGCAGCCCCGGAGGTGGTGGAATCTACCTCCCAGGAAGCCATCATTTTCAAGATGACGTCCCAGATGGCTGCGGGGATCTTAAAATCGCTATATCCTGAATGAAAAAACGGTTGGTTCTAGCGGAAGTGGTGGAAGTGCTGCGATTAACGGAAGTTATGTCATGCAGTGCGGGTCTGTTTACACTCCCCAGCAAAACAAA
Organism: Nannobrachium achirus; assembly: GCF_963921795.1. Lineage (NCBI taxonomy): Eukaryota > Metazoa > Chordata > Actinopteri > Myctophiformes > Myctophidae > Nannobrachium > Nannobrachium achirus. The sequence goes on from NC_137822.1 coordinate 60,565,242, forward strand.
CAAATAGATTGTAGCTTTTAACTCGCTATTAATTGGTCACCTCTAGCGGAGCGGCTAACTGCTTGTTTGGTGAAAATTGGTATGAGCAGTCTCCATGGGTGACTTAAGAAGAAAATTGTCCTAGCCAATTGAAATTTCAAGATGGCAGCCATTTTTCAAGATGGCCACCACCGTAGTGAAGCAATTAAGTGATATAAGGGTTTGTTTGGTGATACAAGCATGACCATTGGCACGAGCAGTCTCTGTGGGTCACTTTACAATAAGCCACTCACAGCTACTTGAAATTTCAAGATGGTGGCCATTTTTTAAGATGGCCACCACCTTAACACTTTCCAAGCCACAGGGAGCCACTTAATATTAAAACCGTTTTATACCGGACATCTGAGCAAGGATGTCTCAGCCGCGCCGTGATTTACCGTACTGGGTCATTAACTCAATGGCTGCCTGGCGCCGCTAGAGTGCCAGCCATTCTCCCATTCACATTCACTATCACATCCGGGTCGCCAGCCTGAACTGGCTTGGCTTTACACTGGAATGAGTGCTATGCTAGCGAGCCGGAGGAAGTTAGCTATCAGTTAGCAATCGACTATATAATTTTTTAGAAGAGCGATCTAAAGTTATTCAGCCGCCACTTGTCTGCTGGCCTCGGAACATAATCCGGAGAAAATCCGCTGTAAAGCTGTGTTTTTCTATTGGAGTGGGCGGCGTGGCGCGGCCTTTTCTTCCCATTACGGGCCGTGTAAACAGAATCGCGGCCTTGTGCTAGGATGCTAAATTAGACCGGGGCTTCGTTGATGCCTCCGATTATTTAATTCATTTTACTAAAGGAACCGAAAAATGTCGGTTCTTGTAATCCTTAATACGTCTTGCAAAAACAGCGTTTTTTTGGGGGGGCTCTAAACTTTTTTCTAAACCATTTTCAATGGAATAAATCATCGGGACAAGTAGAATGGCTCGTTGGGAAGCGGTGGAGGAGCCAGGACCACGCACGTCGCTACTAGCAGCTCAGGGTAAGCGAAATAGATAAAAAACTTAGTATTGGAATGGAAAAATGAACCAAAAAATGTCGGTTTTGGCACTTAACTCATCCACTGCTTATGACTAGTTTGACGAGTTATATTTATGTGTCCTGATGAGCTGAGTATAGTGCACAGTGTCCTTGGCGTAGTGAAGAATAAGCGAGTCAGACTTCTTTTATAATCTTTAGCCTTCAGGGCATATTTTATTACTGGCAAAATGTGCAAGAGTAAGGGCGCCACCTATTGACAACACTTAACACCCCCACTCGCACTTAGCTCTTTGGGTTACAAAAATAAAATACAATTCAAAATTCAATACCAAACAATGACATGGTTTCCCTTGACCTGCAATCCTGCATTTCAAATCGCTCTAGGATTTTGTTCACATATCCCTTTTGAGACATTTTGACTTTACCCTCAGTTTGGTCAAAATCAATCCCCAGAAAATGCTTCAATTTCCCTAGATCCTTCATTTGAAATCTTTCAGTGAGCATAAATTTCACTCTCTCGAGTACACTGTTGCTGCTAGCTGCTATGATAAGGTTGTCAACCCATACAATTAACATCACCTTCTCATCATATTTCTCTCTAGTATACACACAGTGATCAGCAGGATTCTTTACAAAATCATTCTCAGTTAAACATGTGTGTAACACTGCATTCCAATTTCTACCGGACTGCTTGAGTCCATAGAGAGACTTGTGCAATTTGCAGACTAGCTTTTCACCACTTGGTGATTTTTACATAACCTTCTGGTTGCTCTATGTATATTTCGCAATCAATGGGTGCATGCAAATAGGCTGTCTTTACATCCATTTGGTGCAGGACTAAGTCCTCTTAGCCGCCTTTTGCATAATCACTCTCACACTTGTCATGTCGGCTGTGGGTGAAAATGTCTCTTCGTAGTCAGTCCCTGGTTTATGACTGTAGCCTTTCGCTACAAACCTCGCCTTGTATTTATCTGATCCATCAGTTTACAGTTTACAGTTTAGGCATTTAGCAGACGCTTTTAATCCAAAGCGACTTACAATAAGCAGATAACATCACAATAATAAACAAGATAATAGGTCAGTACATCATTAACAATATAACAGATGCAAATGGATATCTATCTAGAAAAAAAAAAACAGTATAATCAAAGTTCTAACAAACCTAAAAACAAAACAAATGCTAACTAGCTTCATGTATGGTCATTGAATTTCTGTAGCGCTAAAGGCGGCCCTACACTAGCCGATAATCGGGCTATTTAATTACCCCCCCGACAATCGGGCTGCCTCCGACTGAAACGGGCCCGACTATCGGGCATGAAGGTCGTCTAGCATGAGGTCTGACAGATCCACTCGGAGCCCAGCCGAGTGGCTCGGAGGACGATCGGCGGTAGCCCGACTCTTTTCAAACATGTTTGATATTTTCCTGGATCATCAGTACTGGTCTGGAAGACTGGAACAGCAGTAGCTACAGCAGCCGCTAGACGCAAGTCTCTGAGCATACATATCTGAGTGACAGATCTATCTCTTTTTTTTCTCTCCACCTCTCCCTCTGCCTCTCACACACACACACATACACACACACACACACACACACACACACACACACACACACACACACACCTGCCTCTCTTCTCTGCACGTCGCTGCCTGTGATTATTCTGATGGGCAGCCGTCAGCCGAGCGCTGCGCGCAGGAGGAACTTTTTGTGATGAGCTGTGGTGTCGTGGACACTAAACTTGACAGGACATTAACACTCTCACACACGTAGGCTACACTACAGTACTGGACATGTTGGTGTTTGTTGTGGATTGGATAACACTGTGATTGTTCAGTTTGGGACTGATGCTGAGCTGAAAATCGAACTGTTCTACATGACGCACGGCGCACCGCAATGGCTTTCACCTCTCGGTCCTCTGAGCGGCGGCTATTCAGTGCTATTCAGTTCAAGATTTCCACGCACGGCACGCGTCACAACTCCCCGCTGATGGCTCGCCTGTTCAGAGAGGCGGGCGAGCTCTTCAGCCGTCGCTCACTGCGCTGCTGCGCTCTGTCAAACGTCGGTTCGGATCGGTCCAAATCTCCTCGGTTCCATTTCGGCTCGGATCCCATTTTATGGACCCGTGCTATACTCTACTGAGTATAGTGCGTGCGCACGCTGCGAGCGTCGCACTGCAAAGCAGAGTAATGCTGCGCAAATATAGCCTATTTATATATAATTTTAAAATACCCAGCAGAGCATTTGGGAATTTTAAAATACCCAGCAGAGCATTTGGGAAGGCATAGCCTCCCCTGGCCTCCCCTACCCGCCGCCCATACAAACACACACACACACACACACACACACACACACACACACACACACACACACACACACACTTTTCATAGCGTCCGCCCATCCATTAGGTTGTATCATGAATGATTGGGATTTAAATTAAAACTAAACGGTAACGCGATCCAGAAAAAAAACTGAAGAAATAACGCTACCAGCCACTGTCTGCAGTCAGTCACAGGCTGCGAGCAGCACATCACATCAGTACACGCCCATCCTGATCGACGGGGCTCTCCCCTGATCTACAAGCCTACAACGTGGCATGGAGGTTACAGAGGTTGGTCTTGGAGATCTATATGTTCTGTGTGCGCAACACCGTCATACGACTAACTAATCATAAATCAGGCACCGTGAGAAGGAGCAGCTAGCGCTTGACTTTAGCGCAGGAGAGAGAGGGGATGTCAGAGTTGGATAGACATGAAACGTGTCAAAGTTAACTCATATTATCATCAAAACAGGACACAACTTCCATATTGAAGCTTTTTTTTTTCGTTGCGTGAGGCGGTGTTGTGTGTTGTTGTCGAGCGAGTGGATAACGTAATGTGTTTGTATGTGCGTGTGCGTGCGTGTTGCAAAGCACAGCGCTCAGAACAGCCCCGTGGCATTTTGTATCAATTATATTATTTATTATTGCTGTGTTTGAGCCCAACTCAATCTGAATAGAATCCTGTAGCGTGCGGAGCGCCCGACTGTCCAAAACGGCAAGTGTGAGCCCGTTTAGATTATCTGGTCAGAAAATCTGAAAAAATGATCCTGTAGTGTTTAATTCTACCCGATTCAGTCGGGCCCGATTATCTTGTAATGTATGGCCGGCTTAAGGGTTTAGGTGGAGTCTGAAAAGATGAGTCTTCAGTCCACGGCGAAAGCTAGCGAGTGAGACTGTTGTCCTAAGTGCGACAGGGAGTTTGTTCCACAACTTGGGGGCCAGGAGGGCAAACTGTCTCGGACATCAACATTGCTCTTGAGTGCGTAGACCCATCTGCCCCCCACTGCCTGTTTGCCAGGGGGTAAGTGGGTGAGGCTGAAGGCCTCGTTCTCCTCCAGAGATTTTACCTCATCATCTACTATGGCATCTTTCCACTGCCTTGAGCTGTTTGACATTACAGCTTCTCTGTAGGTTTGAGGAATGTCTCATACTGCTCTGTAGCAAGAGTCCACGCATGTCTGCAGTTTGCCCACTGCATCCTCCGTCTCAAACTCCTGCAGGTGAGTTGGTTTCCTCCTATGTCTCTGTGGGTTCCTTCTGTTCACAGTCTCAGAAACACCACTGTGCATACCTTGACCTGGTACATTTTCAACATTGTCATCAACAGAAATTTCCCTGCTGTCATCGACCTTGGGGTGCAGCTCCCCGTCACCATACCCCATGTGTGACTCACACGTTTGTGTTTCTTTTTCTGTTGCCACACTGGTTGTGAACTTAACCAATCTGTGTTTCTGAACCTTTTCTTTTTCTGGATAGTACACTAGGTAGGCGGGGCTGTTTTTATCATAACCCACGAAAACACCCTGCTCGCACCTAGGGTCTAATTTCCCCTTGTCTAGTTGCTTGTATGCGTAGCACACTGATCCAAATTTTTGCATTTTGGATATGTTTGGTTCTTTTCCTGCAAATAGCTCATGGCGTTTTCTTCGTACGCCTGCTGTAGCATCTATTTCTCACATAAGCTGCTGTCTGTACAGCGTATTAGGCAAGTTACTTTCTATCAGTAAGGACCTCCCCATCTCGTAGAGGGTCCGCCAACCTCTTTCTGCGGTGCCATTTTGGTGGGGTGAATAGGGTGCGGACGTCTCATGTCTGATCCTATTCTTAATTAACAGTGCCTGGAACTCTTTACTTGTGTTCTCGGTCCCATTATCCGACCTGATACACCGGACCTCCCCATAAGGCGCTATATCTGCTAAAAAGTGTTCTGTCGCCTGCACTGCATCACTCTTGGACCTTAGAAAATACACCATCATGGTACCTGAGTAGTCATCAGTAAATGATTGAGCATATTTGTGCCCATCTATGCTAGTTGTTTGCATGGGACCGGCTAAGTCAGTGTGAACTAATTCTAAGGGTTTCTTAGCCCTTCTGTCAGGCTCCCTGTTTCTCGACTGGGTAAATTTGCCCTTTCTGCACACTTCACATAACTGTGCTGGTCTGACAGCACTCCCCTTTATCCCCATGCCCTTCACAACACCTTGTAACTTCTGCACATCATCGTAATTACAATGACCTAATATTTCGTGCCAGGTTTGTACATCATGACATGCATTACATTGGTCAACATTATCTTGAACAGTTGGCAAATAATACAAATTACCACTCTCGTTAATGTCAAACCTGCTGCCGTCCCTTGTGACCATGCGATTGTCCCCTTTCTGGAAGGTGATCGTCGCTCCTCCATTCGTGGCTCTCGCCACCGAAAATATGTCATGAGTGTATGAAGGCATGTACAGAGCATCCCTTAGCTATGCTCTGTGCTGTCGTCCAGCGCTGTCTAGTAGGCTGATCGTCGCCGTTCCTCTTCTCTGTGCTATTCCACTGCACTTCGTTCCATCTGCTAACTCCACTGAATGAGTGTCAGGTTGGAACGTGTCATCGAAGCTCTTGAACTTCTCCAAGTCGTTCACGATGTGGGATGTCGCCCCTCCATCCACTATGATGCCTTTCATCTTCACGCTCGCTGGTGGTCTCTCACTCCTTTTGTCCTGGGCCTTGAAGAAATGGTCCTCTTGATCGCCGCCGCGCTCCTCCACGACCTTTCTGGCGCCGTCCTGTGCCCCATTTTTTTGCACAGGGATTCTAGGTGTGTATTACTTTTACAGTAGTCGCACCACACCTTCTTGGTACACTGTCTTGACTTGTGTCCTTTTATTCCGCACCTGTAGCACGTAAACGTGAAATCTTCCTTTGTGTTGCCAGCTTGTGCCTTGGTGGGTCTTCTTCCTTGTTTCACATGTGTCTTCATCACATAGTCTGTAGACTCTGCCTTGTCTCCTTTTAAAGTCAGCAAAAGTAACATTATCTTCGTTCTGTGTTACATGCACTGCTAAGGGTTTGAAGGAGTCTGGTAGCCCGTTTAGCACCATGGCTACTATTAGTCCATCACTCATGGTTTCACCTGCATCTTTCATTATTATGTTCTCTGCTTTTATGATATAATCAGTAGCACTCTCACCTTCATCCATGTGTAGCTTGGTTAGGGAGGTATACAGATTTATAATCCTTGGTTTACTTTTTCCGGAGTAATGATCCCTAAGGATTTTCAGAGCCGTTCTGCCATCGTCGGCTGCTTCGTCCCGTATTATAGACAAGCTCTTATCAGCCTGATCAGTTCAGCATAGCAGTCTGCATTTTTTCTTCTATCTGCAGCTCGCTGATCTTGAGTTCCGCCAGTAACGTAATGGCAAGAGTAAGGGCGCCACCTATTGACAACACTTAACATGTCCACTCTGCTTATGACGAGTTTGACAAAATAAATAAATAAATAAATAAAACAAATGATTTTTTTTTAATGTTTTTTTGGACCCCATCAAATCTAGTGAACATGATTTCAATCGCGATTTTGCGTGTTCCACCCCCATACAACCCCATCTAATATACAGGGCAGCCATTTTTGCTTACATAACATGTAAAACATAATGGCTATTATCTCAAGAATGCCTGAACGGATTTCCAATCGGATTTTTTTTGTTTGAAAGCTGTGAACAAACTGCACAAAAATGGTGCATGTTCTGTGCATGGGCGTGCATGATCTGTGCACTATAAATTACATGTAAGTCTATGGAAACCTATGGCGGGATATCAGTAAAGAATTGCCTTAACCCTAGGATGCATGAGTGGGGTCAAAAATGACCCCAGGGGTTGTTATTCTTCAATATCTTTAAAATTAAAAGTTTAAATATTTTCATATTCCAGGTATTCCTCATAAAACATGTTTGTGACATGAGGCCATTTGCATTTTTATCATTCCTTTCATTAATTTTAAGAAATTGCAGTTTTTGTATCACTACCCCACTCTTCCATGAGTGGGGTCAAAAATGACCCCAATTAAAATTTTTGCAATAAACTACTTCGCTCTCACACATAACTCTGACATACTTTTGCCTAGCAACGTGATTTCAACTTTAAAACACTCACACGACTTTGGCCTTTTTTCCGCCAATAGGGACGAGCTGGAATTGTTGAAGCCCCGCCCCCTCTGTCTACTAAACGCGTGCAGCAGGTGTCACACTTTGCTGTCACACTTTGCTCTCACACGTAACTCTGGCATACTTTTGCGTAGCAACGTGATTTCAACTTTAAAACGCTCACACGACTTGGCACTTTTTCCGGCCAATAGGGACGAGCTGTAATTGTTGAAGCCCCGCCCCCCCTGTCTTCCTATTGGCTGGGCTTTAAACATCCATAACTCCAGTTCGCAGCATGGTACCGTCTCAAAATTTGGTGTCTGGACTTAGAACGCCATAGGGATGAGTTGCAATTGTTGAAGCCACGCCCCCTCTTCCCTCCTATTGGCTGGTCTTTAAACATCCATAACTCCAGTTTGCAGCATTGTATACAGTCTCGAAAATTGGTGTCTGGACTTAGATGGCCAATATGGACGAGCTGTAATTGTTGAAGCCCCGCCCCCTCTTACAAGTCTGTTGTTTCCACCCGCCCTGACGGTCGCTTACTGGTAATAGTAGTAATAGTAGTAATAAAAGTAGTAATAGTGTAATAGTAGTAGTAATAGTAGTAATAATAGTTGCGACCGTAGATTGCAAGTATGTGAACGGTCAAAGCTTGTCCATATGTATGTATGTATCTCTGTCACACCTGACACTGTGGGTCTATGGGTTTGTCGCTCTGACATCAAGCTCTGATGTCACTGTGATGTCGGGGGAACCACTCTAACAGAATGGGTTTGCCACTCTGACCTCACGCTCTGGCTTCACTATGATGTCAAACTAACAGAATCCCTTTTATGCCCATACATGGAGTTCCCTGAAGTCATTAATATTAAGCCCATAAGTATAACAGGACTTAATATGGGAATACCCATATATGGAGACCACATCGTCCACATACAACACTAACAGAATCCATATATGGCCAAGACATAAGGCCAAGACATCCCATATCTGTGTGGCAGGTTCTACAGACAGGGATCTCCATGTATGGGCATAAAAACGTTTAGTGTGACATCACAGTGAAGCCAGAGCGGCAAACACATTCTGTTAGAGTGGTTCCCCTGACATCACATTGACATCAGAGCATGATGTCAGAGCGACAAACCCATAGAACCACAGTGTCAGGCGTGACAGAGAGACATACAGTACGTATACATACATACATACATACCTACCTACAAGCTGTGACCGTTCACATACTAAACTTGCGACCTACGGTTGCAACTATTGTGTTGATGAGATGAGTGTAGACATAGTGTGTACCGATTTGCGTGATTTTAGGGTAAAAATTGTAGGAGCTGTGTCCAAATACTACTATTACTATTACTACTACTATTACTACTATTACTACTATTGCCAGTAAGACACCCTAAGGGCGAGAAGTGACCGTCAGGGCGGGTGGAAACAACAGACTTGTCAGAGGGGGTGGGGCTTCAACAATTACAGCTCGTCCATATTGGCTGTCTAAGTCCAGACACCAAGTTACGAAACGGTACCATGCTGCAAAATGGAGTTATGGCTGTTTATAGCCAAGCCAATAGGAGACAAGAGGGGGCGGGACTTCAACAATTGCAGCTCATTCCTATGGTGGATTAAGTCCAGACACCAAGTTTCAAGACGGTACCATGCTGCGAACTGGAGTTATGGCTGTTTAAAGCCCAGCCAATAGGAAGACAGGGGGGGGGGGGCGGGGCTTCAACAATTACAGCTCGTCCCTATTGGCCGGAAAAAGTGCCAAGTCGTGTGAGCGTTTTAAAGTTGAAATCACGTTGCTACGCAAAAGTATGTCAGAGTTACGTGTGAGAGAAAAGTGTGAGAGCAAAGTGTGACAGCTGCTGCATGCGTTTAGTAGACAGAGGGGGCGGGGCTTCAACAATTACAGCTTGTCCCTATTGGCAGAAAAAAGGCCCAAGTCGTGTGAGTGTTTTAAAGTTGAAATCACGTTGCTAGGCAAAAGTATGGCAGAGTTACGTGTGAGAGCAAGTCGTTTATTGCAAAAATACATTGATTTTAATTGGGGTCGTTTTTGACCCCTCTCATGGAAGAGTGTAGGTATTGGTTGGTCATGCATCCAAGGGTTAAAAATGGCATTGGGTATTAAGAACCACCCTGGGCAAGATATCACATTCCGGTTGGTTCTAGCGGAAGTGCTGCGATTAATGGAAGTTACGTCATGCAGTGCGGGTCTGTTTACACTCCCCAGCGAAACAAACACAAATAGATTGTAGCTTTTAACTCGCTCTTAATAGGTGTAACATCGCCTGAATCAATGTTTTTGTTTGTATATTGTTTATTGTGAGTGCAACCGACGGAGCTGGAGAAGTAGAACAGATTTTCTTTTTTTTTAAGCGGTGAAAACCGCTTCCAATGAATGGCTTTGTGTGTATCACGCCCATATATGGTGGTCTCAGTCCAGAATGAACAGGGTTTTTCAAAAACACAATGTATGTTACCTCCATATATGGTAATTTCAGTCCAGAATGAACAGGTTTTTTTCAAAAACAGAATGTCCGTTTAATTACCATATATGGTGATCTCCGTCCAGAATGAACAGGGTTTTTCAAAAACACAATGTATGTTACCTCATGTCCATATATGGTCACTCCAGTCCAGAATGAATAGGTTTTTCTGTCCCGTACGTCCAGAATATCAGTCCAGAATGAATAGGCTTTTTCAAAAAGTCCCATGTCCATATATGGCCATTTCAGTTCAGAATGAACAGGTTTTATCTGTCCTGTAAGTCCAGAATATGTGTGTAGTGTCCCTCCCGGTCTGATGAATGGATACTTTGAGGATTGGTCAAGCTTCACATGATAATTTGGCCCTCCATTATATATTCATTCAGAATATATAAAGAATGTAGAATTCAGAATATATAAAGAATGTATAGATCACAGAGTTCATAACTCTAGAACACATAGAATAAAGGTTCACCGCTTCACTTCGAACCGAGGTTTGATTTTTTCAGCAAGTAATATGTTTGCAGGGACACCTCCTTGAAATTTCTCTACCCAAGGCTACTTACAGTAAGAACATACTAAAGTTCAAGGAAAATAAACCTTCCGGAAAGGCTTCATTTTCAAGATGGCGTGACTGTCGTCCATGATGGCTGCTGGGACCTTAAAATGCCAATGAACTGGGATTTAATTTGGAGGAAAAAAAGTAACATAATGTAACATAATTCATTGAAAAATCTCTTCCATCAATTATTTGGGATTTCAACCATATACTGACTTATTTAATGTTGGATTAATTGCAAACAGACCAGTAGTTTGTCCACACTGAAGAAAAAAACATTCCACTGTAAACATTGTGACAAGAGTTAGCGTGACACGCCATCTTGAAAATGAATCTTTTCCGGAAGGTTTATTTTCCAAAACCTTTAGTTTATTCTCTTACAGTGCCAATCCCGAAATAGTTCGGCTTTATCTATTCTTATCAGAGTGCCGATCCCGAACTAGTTCAGTTTTAAAAAGAAAAAAAAAAAAAAAATATATATATATATATATATATATATCTTTTTTATATATTTTTTGGGACTTTTTGGGTTGAGGAATCCATAATTGATGTTAATTTAATGATTTAACCTGTTTTTTTCTGATCTGATAATAATTACACTGAGGTCATCTCAAAGGTCATTTCAAAGGTCAAAAACGTCACCTTTTGTCTTAGACAAATAGGACAAAAGGTCTTAATAAACAGCTACACTTCATCAGAATCTGTTGATTCTCCACACTGGCTCCACTCATCATCAGTACTACTGTCATCTGAAGAGTCACATAAGTTGGGAGCTGCTGGGGCAAGGGAGGAAGGGTGTGACGCACTGGACGGCACTTCCCATTCACAATTTCCCAACCATAACCAAGGGATAAGGGATGCTCTAGCAGGTCGTAATGGAGCTGGCAAAATGTAAGGTAGTTTGTCCTTTCAAAATGAAGATTCAGTGAGTCATTTTCAGGTGGAAGACGGGGTAAAAATTGTTTATTATGAGTTCCACTTTGAAGCTCTGGCCTGCCCACGGGTAAAAACTGATCTGGAGCCCTGTTGACTATCATGTTCTTTTTCTGCTCCTAGACATCCTGCACATGGTTGTGTGTAAAGAGGAGGTTTCTCCTGAACAGGAGAGGAGCCCCAGTCTGCTCCAGGAGGAACCAGAGCCCCAAAAGATTACAGAGGAACAGGAGGAACCAGAGCCTCCACACATTAAAGAGGAACAGGAGGAACCAGAGCCCCAACAGATTAAAGAGGGCCAGGAGGAGCAACTTCACAGACCAGAGAAGCCTGTTGATGAAGACATCTCTTCACATTGTTCTGAAGTTGAAGTTGAGCTTGAATCTGACACTGAAGTCACTGAAGACAGTGATGATTGGGGGAAGACAAGTGGAGATGTCCACACTGGTGAAAAACCTTTCCAGTGTAAACTCTGTAACAAGAGTTATAGCTGTTCATATCGTCTCAAGATACACCAATGTGTCCACACTGGAGAAAAGCCTTTCCACTGTAAACATTGTGACAAGAATTTCAGTCAGTCTGGTTCCCTGAAGACACACCAGCGTGTCCACACTGGAGAAAAAACGTTTAAGTGTAATCATTGTAACAGGAGTTTCAGTGTATCTGGTCACCTGAAGAAACACCAGCATGTCCACACTGGAGAAAAACCCTTAAAGTGTAAAAAATTCCACTGTGATCATTGTGACAAGAGTTTCAATTCATCATATGATCTGAAGAGACATAAGCGTTTCTACACTGGAGAAAAACCTTTCCACTGTAAACATTGTGACAAGAGTTTCAGTGTGTCTGGTGACCTGAGGAGACACCAGCGTGTCCACACTGGAGAAAAACCTTTTAAATGTAAACATTGTGACAAGAGTTTCAGTCAGTCCGGTTCCCTGAAGAAACACCAGCCTGTCCACACTAGTACTCGTACTCGAGTCAATGACTTGTCTTGAGTCAGGTCCCGAGTCCGAATTGTCATTGACCCTGTCTTGCCCTTGACTATTCAGTCTTGACTCGGACTTGGACAAAGGGACTCGGGACTCTTCCCCAACTGTGTCCACTAGGGACAAGAGTCAATACAGTGTAATGAAATAATTCTATTATACCCATATTATGAGGAGCCCTGTGATTTTATCACATGAGTTTGTTTTACATTATGAGCCATTATTACATTATGAGTTGCTACAAGGCTAAGGTTCACACCCGCATCCTGAGGGCCCCAGAGCTGAAGAAGATCAAAGTCCTGGGCACTGGGGTGTTTGCATAAGGTGGGGAAAGCTTTTATTTATGAGAACTATCAAGTGCTATTCTTTTTCATATACATTTTATTCAGATCAAACGGTATCGGTAATAAGGACTGTATAAGTAAGATGTTAACCTTCATCCATTATCCATAATACAAAAGAGAGCAATAAGAATAGTACACAAGGTAGGGTTTTATGAGCATACAAATAATCTATTTTTGAGTTCTTGTACATTGAAGCTTGCTGACTTTTTTGATTTCAAAACTGCTCAACTAATACAAACATTCTGGAAATACATTTTAAACAAACAAGTGCTCAGACCACTCGAAAGAGTATGTGCATTTCAGCTTGTGGAGTAAAGATTTGGAACAGTTTGACATAAGAGATTAAACACAATAGAATTATCTTACAATAAAAAAAAAAGACTCAAATCCAATACACCAACACAGCGTTCTGTCATCAGCGCGTCATAGCTGGGGGCGGAGTCGAGCGTGGGGGAAAATATTTACCAACCCCTATTAGTAGAATGGGGTTTTCCGTGTTTTTCAAATCCGATTTTTTAATAGTATAGCGATGTTTTGATTAATTGCAATGTCTTACATTGATTCCTTGGTTGCCAATGGACAAAAAATGATGCATTTAAAATTAAACAGCATTGGGATTAAATATTGTCTGATATTATTAAGGATCATCAAAGACCATGGGTTATCTAGACTATCCGTCTGTTATTAGACACTGTTACATTTTCTACATGATAAATTAACTTATCATGTCAAAAAACGAAAAGCACAATTATGCAATGATGGTTATAGAGCACATTAAATGAATTCCAGTTGTCTACAGCCATTAACAGCTTGTTATCATGCAAGGATTTACACACTGACACGACGCAACACAATCCTATCCTAGTTTCAAACCTGCAGAAAATACTTTTAAACTGGCGTCGATCCTGCCATATATTCAAAGATCAGGTCTCTATCCTACTCACTACGATGTGTTCTATAAACATCATTGACGACTTAACGACTGTTGTTTTTATGATATTATAGTAAGTTTAACTGATCATATATTGTAATTGTGTCTCTACCAGGTTAAAGACATAATGTAAACAGGTTTTGTAGCATAGACAGGGTGCTTATTGTGCAACTTTGACGCATGCACGGGGGATAATCTGAGTCTGATTATAAACCACTTAGGCCGGCTTTACACTGCAGTCACATCCAGCCCAAATCCGATTTGTTCTCAAATCTGATCTTTTGGCCCGACTTTTCACACTGCATTTGCAAGTGACACAGATCTGATCTGTGCGTTCAGACAGCGTTAGCCCAAAGCTGCCCTGCGGTGACATGTATGCTTTGGTTACCGTGGTAACGACGTAGGCGTCATGACGTTACGTCACTACGTCGACGCTGGTTGATTACGTTCTGATTACGTTCAGGAAATGCGACACAATAGACCATAGTAAACACACATTAATATAGTTTTTCTCTCTTCTTTTCTTTGCTCTTGTGTTTCGCTCTTCTCTCTCGTTTTCACTGTTTAGCTCACGTGTTTTCTCTCGTTTTTCTCATGTGCTCAGTGCGCTGTAATCAATAGTAAATACTCGCGCTATGTAATGATGTAATTTACAGCCGCGCTTGGGTCGCGCTGCTCACGCAGCAAGTGACGCTTGGCTAGTTTGAAGTGACTTGAATGTGACCTGCATGTAACTCAATGGGGTGGACGTGGTTGCTGCTTTCAGACTGTGTCAGATGTCCTCAGATCCGATATGGATCGGATTTGAAACTACCTCTGGATGTGGTTTTTCAAAATCGGATTTCATGTGACCTGAATGTGACATGTTTGGATTTAGACTATTTTTAAAAAATCGGATTCCACTTTTGAAGTGACTCAGATCTGATTCAGGCTAGATTGCAGTGGCAGTGTAAAGCCGGCCTTAATTACATTGATTCCTTACTGCAAATGGGCAAAAAACTATCTGCAGTAGCATCGGGATTAATTATTGTCCTTATAGGACTGGTCGGATCAATGCCATGGTTATCTGACTGATTTAATCACCTGGTAACTAAGAGACACACTTTCACATTTTCATGAACATGATCCGATATCAAAAAACAAAGGCCATTAATTCAGCAATGATGTTCATGGATCACGGGAAGGACACAGGAGGAGGATGCCATTGTAAGTGTATTAGGCAATGGGAATGGTTTAATATTGTGGCACGTTTAATTGATTATCTCATATTAATATTAGTGTCTCTATTGAACACTGCATGTGCAAACATGTTTTTGTAACACAGGGAGTAGAGTAAATGGAGAGAAAAACAGATCTCCGATCTCATCTCATGTTTGTGTAACTTGGAGATAGCCTACAAACAGGACAGATCTCCCCATCTCAGTCAGTGCTTGTGTAATTTGCGGGAATATATTAATTTGACTCTGATTACAAACCACTTTACTCCGACTTCTATGTCCTATATGCCAGGGAGAACATAACCCAATTGCGAGCTTGTTGATTTTTGGCACTGCATAGATTGGCAATTTGGTGTAGTAGACTGAATATGTGGTCAAAGAAAAGAGTAACATTGGGTCCCGTTTTATTCCAGAGGTTTTGAAGAGGCAGGAGGAGTAGTTTAGACGAGGTGGCGAGCTACAGTAGCTCCGTAGAGCACATCGGTGCGTTAGCCAGTCATTCATAATAGGCTTGTTATCTTAATAAGTGAACTTTCCGACTGTGGTCAACGTAAAGAGTAAAATTGGGTCCCGTTTTATTCCAGAGGTTTCGAAGAGGCAGGAGGAGTAGTTTAGACGAGGTGGCGAGCTACAGTAGCTCTGTAGAGCACAGCGGTACGTTAGCCAGTCATTCATAATAGGCTTGTTATCTTAATAAGTGAACTTTCCGACGGCAAGTGAGCGATTGCGTTCCAGATGTTCTCCTGGTGGATTTTTCTTGGCTGTCGAGTGTTTTATCGTCCAAAAAAATCGCTCTGAGCGTGATTAAAACGATAGTGTACTGTGTACGCTGTATTAACTACATGGGAGAAAGTGCATTGTTTTCCCCCATGGCAAAACCGGATGTGACGTTTATGGGCGTTCCTTTCTAGCTCCGTGTTGGTGTATGTCCTGGCTAAATACAGTAAAACATAGTATTTTTGCTTATTAAATAGGTGTTAATGGCAATAGCTTCATAGGGATTTTAGATCCATCAAATGGTAAATGCTTTAATCTGCTACTGCTTATATATTTGGGTTTTCATTTACGTTTTATTTCATTTTCATTCTCTTTAATACTCTTAACATATTACTGTATCTTAAACCATGAATATGTAGGATAGGCATTCTTGATTTGCTATTGTTGATGTATATGGGTTTGACTCACATGTTCTTTTATTTGCATTTACTTATTTATATGGTGAACCTGTACAATCCTTTAACTACTGTATCCTAAACATGCAGGACAGGTACTCTTTGGTTTGTTATTATGCTGATGTATTTGGGGCTTGTAATTACAGTTTCTTTTTATTTACATTCTCTTTATATGGTAAATTTGAACACTTAACATTAATGTATTTTAAACCATTAATACGTAGGATAGGCATTTATAAGCTTTTTTTTTTTTTTGCTTCAGCCTATTCCTTTTGATCACCTTAAACAGTGATGCTTTTGTGGATGACTTGGTATGCTTGCTACTGTGAGTTGATCAAATAAACTAAACTAAGCTGATCTACCAAGGGAAATTGGTATGAATGTGTGCATTGTGTTGAATATGTGTGATAGATATGAATTATGATACATAATTGTATGATTGGTGTATGAGGCTCATATGACCATATACGGTTATATTATAAACTCTTATCTGAACTAGTATAGGAGACCACGTTTTGGTTTTGGTTACAGGCCTACTGTATGTCACTGGTGGAAAATTACCAACACTCTACGTGTCTGTCTTCTTCTTATGATCTGGGAACGAATCAATGAGTCCCACGGATCTTACTTTGCATGTACTGTATGTAACTTCCATCTTGGAGAAGAGAGAATTTTTCCAAGCTGCCACTATGGTATGCTTGCTGTTTGTCTTCCTTTTCTGACTCTCTTCAAATACAATAATTTAAGATATAGACCTTTGGCTCGTCTCTGTCTTATTTTGGATATGGATTTAGGCTATATAGGCCTATCCATAGTTTATTTAACTTATTAATTAATTTATCCAACAATGTGTGCATCAGTTTTGTTTGTTTTTTCAAAACAGATTCTCCATAGAGTGCGTTGATTTATTTATTGTATGTAGGCCAACCCAGAAGTTATGCCCATCATGAGCTCCCACAACAGATGTCTAGTTTAAAGATGGGGTCCCATGATGTTTTTCATCTCCCCTAAAACATGATCATCAGGTATGATAATACCAGTAAGACTCCCTAATCGGGAGATAAGCGACTGTCAGGTTGCAGCGTGATTTTAGGGCAAAGATTGTAGGAGCAGTGTCCAAAAATGTGTTTTAAAAAATCGGCCTGAAGGTGGCGCTATATGGGACAGATCCATGTTGATGAGATGAGTGTAGACATTAGCCGCAGTCCAATCCGAAGGGTTCACACTTTGAAGTGCGCATTTCAAGGGCTATGACGTCACTGGGCCGCACCAAATAGCAATCTACAAGCTCACAATGCGTTGCGTTGCGACGCATTGTGAGCTTGTAAATCTGTGACCAGTGACGTCATAGCCCTTCAAATGCGCACTTCAAAGTGTGAACCCTTCGGATTGGACTGTGGCTATACTGTGTAGCGATGTCAGTGATTTTAGGGCAAACATTTTTGGAGCAGTGTCCAAAAATGTGTTTTGCAAGAATCGGCCTCATGGTGGCGCTAGAAGAGGGCCATGTGAGAAATGAGGGGTCGGGTCTCCGCGCCGCCGAGGCGGACGAATAGGTACCGGCCCCGGCTCTCCCGGTCACTCCTAGCCCGAGTTACGGCATTTTATGTGCGCTGCAGTGGCAGGGGATCCTCCAATGGGGGCGCCACCACTTTTGCATCCGTTCTAGAGCACCAGGAGTCGGTGGTCCCCGGGAATTCCCTGTGAGCAGCCCCTTTGGGGTGGTCATTTTTGCACATTTGGTCATTTTTTTACATCTGGGGGTCCCCCAGGGTCCCTGGAGCTCCGGGGGTCCTTGGAGGTTGTAGTTTGGCAGAGTGTGTGCAAAATCTGGCATGGATCGGGTCAACGGTTGCGGAGATATGAGCAGGAAAAAAGTGTGACGTGTGAGGTTTGACAGACTGACGGACGGACGGACGGACGGACGGACTGACTGACGGACTTACAGCTGGTGGAGGTTTTGACAGTAACTGCGACCTGACGGTCGCAACTAGAAAACTACTTTTTTTTTCACAGAAAGTGTTAAAAAAAAGTATGTGACGAGTGGTGACCCATCTGAAGTTGGCTACACCCACAGTGTTGTGGAGAGGATGAGTTTATGATGTCATTAAAACAGTGTTGTTGTTGTTTTTTTTATCAGGCCTTGTCTCTTTCAGGAAGTTTCAGCTTTCAGGAAATAAACAAAAATACACAGGGAAGATGCGATACATTACAACCACAGCTGGGGGTCTTTTAGATGTTAACTCCATATTAGACACATACCCAACTATTACAGCAGCTCTAAGCATGTGTGGACTGTGGATGTGTGCACTTGAATGTACAGGCATGGGTCTGCATATGGGTATCTGTTAACAATCTCCAGCATATGGCTGCAAGGCTGAGGGAGGTGACTTCATGCCTGCAGTAGCCTACTGTCAGAATCCAGGAGATTTATTTTTGGGGGGTGCGTGGAACTCCCCAACCGGGGTCTGGGGGGTCCTCTCCCGAAAACGTTTTAATAGATATATTTTGATAATTTTCCTGTGTTCTGTTGATTTTTGTGCATGTTTGATACATTTATCAGGCTTACTTTACTAGCATGTGTACAATTTCAGCCTAATATGCCAAATGTAGGTGTACAGATCTGATGACAGCAGCAAAGTAAGACATCTTTAATAATGACGTCTCATCTGTAAGTCATAACTTAAGTGAATATCTATATTCTATAGTCATTTCCTGTGTTCTGGTGAATTTTGGAAGTTTGATACAAATTCCAGGAGAAATCCAGGAGATTTCCCAATCCAGGAGAGTCCCAGGAGAGGGGTTCAAAATCCAGGAGACTCCTGGGAATTCCAGGAGAGTTGACAAGCCTGACCATACCAGCCCCTCTCTTCAAGAGCTGCGTGATAAGACTTCCGGTTTGATTTATTCGCCTTCAAAATAAAATGCTCGTATATATTGCCATTGAAAAACGTTGCATTTGCAGATTATATGCTCATTAAAAATATAAATTAGGCATTTGAACAAAGTCATATCACAAAAAATATGTTTGTGTAAAAAAAGCTTTAACAAAAAATATATTTAAATAGATAAATGCTGTTCACTGGAGTGCATAGCCTTTACAAACACTGGAGAACAGACAGCTCTTCGTGTCAGAACTTTTGACACACACACACGTTCGGGGAGACCTCCTCTACCACACCACACTGTCCGCTAAGCGGACAGTGTGCATTGCAAAATTTGCTGGCCGTCCAGTGCTTGCCTGACTGCAAGCGCCAGATTCTCACACCACACTACGTGGGCCACCAGCAGGGGATGGTGATGTGCGGACTGAAGTATCAGGCTAATCCAGTGCAGCCAGGAGCACAAACATACTTGTGGGTGACTTAGTGGGCGCTGGACAGCAGCGGGCTCTTCGTGTCTGCACTTTTGACACGCTGTAGGTCTATAGCTTCAATTAAATGCTTAATCTATATGTTTAACGTGTATATGATTCATCGTTTTTCATGAATAAGAGTAACCTACCCCTAAGGTAGGTTACTCTTATTCTGAAGAGATCGATACCGGAAGTCTTATATGGCACTACATTTGCTCACAGAACATAGCCCGAAAACAGCAGGGTGAACGAACAGAGATCCGCGAAATGAACAGAAAGAACGTTTCCGGTCTGGGCGCAAACAGAAATAAGCCAGGCTCCAGCCTTCAAAATAAAAGTGCGGTAAATAATGTTTATTTAAAAGACACAAATGTATTTAAAAGATGAGTATATGATGTAGGCCTATGTCTCTATACTAGTGTACTTCTAATTGTCATAACACATTTTCCAGGTTCTCGACACAAAGAGCCATCTGCTCTCCAGCGGCAACTAGAGTCTGAAAAAAGTCAGAAAATGACACTTTTTTGAGCGGGTGGCTGCACTGGAAAGCCAACGGAAATTGAGGGGACGCCTCCCCCGCATAACGGAGAGTGTGGTGTGATAGAGGAGATTTCCCCGCACGCGTGCATGTCTCCAAAGTGGCGACACAAAGAGTGTCCAGAGTCAAATTTGTAAAGGCTATATGCACTCCAGTGAACAGCATTTATCCATTTATCATGTTGTTATGTTATTAAAACCTTTCTTTTTTACCCAGAAACCTGTTTAGATACTTAATCTATATTTTTTACGTCCATATTATGGCAACATTATCAGTTTTTCAACGTTTTTCAATGGCTTTAGGCTAGGGGTACTCTTATTCTGAAGAGATCGGCGCCGGAAGCTTTATTTCTGCTAACGCTATTTCTGCTCATTTCACATAGGCCTTTTGTCCTTGTATCTATGGGTCTGGTTGTTGTTGCTGTAGCTTAGCTGTTAGCCTCTTAGTAGTCTGCAAACTTTTCAAAGTTCAACCTATTATATATAAATAACTCTTATGAGTTCAACACAACAGTCTTTTTAAAGACTAACGAGATGGCCAAGACCAATACTTGCGTTATTGGAGGGTGCAGTAACTCCAACGACGATGGAGTACGTTTACATGTTTGGCCGAGGAATGAAAAAAATGCTCGCAAGTGGGACCGCATTGTGAAGATCAAGAGGGCGGACTGGAGGAAGGGGAAGCCTGGCGCTTCGATAATATGTGGGGCCCACTTCACCCCGAGCGACTACGATGGCTATGGCCAGTGGAAAGCTGGACTAAGCTCACGACTGTTGCTAAATAAGGATGCGGTTCCCACAGTCAATGTCGGTGGTTCACAACAGGCTCCTCCATCAGCCACTGTCACCTCGCATTCACAATCGAGAGCCTCTGCCATGATGGAAATCAACCGGGTGAGTGCATGTCGGTCTAATTAAGGGTGCGTTCGGAAACCCGCACCGGGTGTGTGCTCGGTGTAGTGAGTGCAGTGGGCGTGTCGTTGTATAGTGCGTTCAGTGTGGCTTATTTACGAACGACCAGTTTTAAGAGGCAGCTGTGTGCTTTTTCAGTAGCCTAAACTTTCTGAAAAGCAGCAGTTGCTAAGTATGCTAACGTAACGTTGCTATTGAAAGGAGATGTAATTCATAACATTGGCACACCTGCTGTTAGTTTACATCTTTATGCGTGTGAAACTATCAAGCCCAAACGACCAATTAAAGTGATAGTTCGCCTATTTTATAAACGCAGCTGTGTGGAGTACTCACCAGTAATGGACTTGTTCTAATGGCATGAATTGGTTAGCTGAATCCCCTGGACAGAACTATGGTCATTTTTGTGCTGAATTAAAAGTAGTTCCATTGAGTTGCTAACACCTATTTTTTGTAATAAACTAATCCACAAAACCGCCATCATTATTATTGTTGACCTATTTCTACTTCTACGATTAATGCTCGTTCAACTTTGACCCCTCTGTAACATGATACTATTTCTTCTCTGAGTAGATCACTGCGCCGCACTATAACTCTATGGCGCCGCATCACTCACGGCGCTCTGTGCTATATCCTATAATATATTCAATAGATATATTTTTATGACAGATTTACTGGCCTCAACCTCCCGTGTAATTGCGACCGTAGGTCGCATTTACTACCAAAACCTCCACGGGCTGTCCGTCAGTGAGTGAGTGAGTGAGTCTGTCCGTCACACTTTTGCCCTGCTCATATCAGAGAGAGAGAGAGAGAGAGAGAGAGAGAGAGAGAGAGAGAGAGAGAGAAATGGTCAAGCCTGTAATATATTCAATAGAAATATATTTGTTATGCCAAATTACAAAACCACAAGACAAGACCTGTGACATTGTCCTGAAATCCGTTTATTTCCGAGGTTCAGAGAGACCCGAGCATTAAGCTTACTAGTCCTTATAGTCCGGGAAAAAAACGGTGATTTTTGGCTGAACGTGGTTTCGTCGGTAAAAGTTTTTTTCTCAACTGATTCTTGTAGCTTGGGGTCACCTCTTAAGGATTCAAGAGGATGACCAGTGATATCCATTGAGCATTTTTTATTATTAACCCCTTAATGCCTGAAACATGGGCTCCCATTGACTTTCTATACAGGAGGAAAATACCCAGAAAAAGATTATTTTTCGGGGTATTTAAGGAGGATCTGAGCGGTCTAACTAGGGGTTTGTCATGATGCTGAATCCATTGCAGGCATTTGTTTTGCACAAAAAAAACATTCCGTGGGCTAGAAATAGCCTCAGAAAACAATACACGTATGGGTGAGTATTCATGTTAGTCGGAGGCCTTAGGTTTTTTTTTCTCGTGCTAATCAGTCTAAAAGTGCAACATTTTGCACAGATGTAGCTCAGGGCTTGCTCTAATGATTTAGCTAGGGTGCCCGAGTCTGCGACATTCGGGGTCGCCACAGCGGCCAAATCAAGTTGGGCTCCCATCGACTTTAGTGATGAAAAGTGATGAGTCATCACTTTTCAGAGTTTTGTGGGTGTTGTGGTGACCCCGAAGGTCGCCGACCTAGCTAAATCATTAGAGCATGCCCTGAGCTACATCTGTGCAACATTTTGCACTTTTAGACTGATTAGCACGAGAAAAAAAACCCTAAGGCCTCCGACTAACATGAATACTCACCCATACGTGTATTGTTTTCTGAGGCTATTTCTAGCCCACGGAATGTTTTTTGTGCAAAACAAATGCCTGCAATGGATTCAACATCATGACAAACCCCTAGTTAGACCCCTCAGATCCTCCTTAAATACCCCGAAAAATAATCTTTTTCTGGGTATTTTCCTCCTGTATAGAAAGTCAATGGGAGCCCATGTTTCAGGCATTAAGGGGTTAATAATAAAAAATGCTCAATGGATATCACTGGTCATCCTCTTGAATCCTTAAGAGGTGACCCCAAGCTACAAGAATCAGTTGAGAAAAAAACTTTAACAGGCAAATCCACGTTCACCCCCATTTTTCCCGGACTATTACCCGTTCAAAGATATGAGCTCCGAAATGATGTGCAGTGTGTGGGTTATGGGATGTGCACTGTGCACACAGTATATGAGGGATGGAAAGTAACTTTAACTGGTGCTTGCATGCCAGTGTTTCCCCTATATGTATTATGCAGCGGCGGCCCGCCGCTCCTTCAAAACCGACCGCCACTGTATGATTTTCTCCTTTTTTTCTTTTTTTTTTTTTTTTTTTAGATTTTTTTTTTTTTTTTTTAATGTGCTGAAATGTTTCTCACAATGTGCCGCTCACGTGAAGCATACCGTTCTAACTTCTCTCGGTTACGTACAGCTGGAAGGAGATGTATAGCACTCATTTCTCCCCCTCCCCTCTCTCATTCAGTCAGTCAGTCAATCCAGGCTGAGGCTGCAGCAACCCCATGCATGGCAGTAACGCGTCGCAGTCATCTCTCAGACTCGTTGCCCCTCGTTAGGTATATTTGCTACTGGTGTGTACAATCAGAAGAAGTGGACAATGCAGTGCCTCGGCGACCGGTTTGAAAGTAGTTTAGCGCTGTTTGGCAATAGTACTTGTTGTTCCATGCTAATGAGAGCTAAGTGCTAAAAACGACGGTTGTCATTCACTCACTGCCTGGTTAGATGTGGAATAGAAAGGGACGCATCACGACACCACTATCATCAGCCAACAACGTTTCAAGTGATTTTCAAGTGAAAGGAAACATTTTTGACTAGTCAGAAATAAACATTGCTGTTGTGCTTTCACACATGCACACACACAGTGTGTAGCAGTGGTGTAAAGTAACTAGTACATTTACTTTACAAGTACTGTACTTTACTTTTACTTTAGGAGTATTTCAAATTCTCAATACTTTTACTTCTACTCCACTACATTTCTGACATGATTTGAAAATAGCAGATCTACAAGCTCACAAAGCGACACGTTGTGAGCTTGTAGATCTGCTATTTTAAAGGATTTTTTTTAATACAAAACTGTTATGTATACTGAGAACTTCTACTTTTAGTACTTAAGTATATTTTGACACCAATACTAATTTTACTCAAGTAAAAAAAAAAGGCATTTTCTTATCCCAGACTTCTACTTGTAACACAGTATGTCTACATTACAATGTTGTCGATACTGTACTTTTGACACCACTGGTGTGTAGGATTGGTTCTCAAAGAGGGGTCCTTGAGGGAGTTCCAGGGGGTCCCCAGCTAAATGATGGATAGTTATGAACCAAATAGCCGATAGCCGGGGCGGCATAGCTCAGGGGTAGAGAAACCGTTATTAGAGCACGAAGGGTTCCCAGTTCGAATCCGGGCTCCCCCTGAGTTAATGTCGAAGGGTCCTTGGGCAAGACTCTGAACCCCTAATTGCTCCTGGTGAGCAGGTTGGTGCCTTGCATGGTTTCCTCTGCCACCGGTGTATGAATGTGTGCGTGAATGGGTGAATGTAATGCACAATCTCTGTAAAGCGCTTTGGATAAAAGCACTATATAAATGCACCATTTACCATTTACCCCCCCCCCCCCCCCCCCCCCCCCCGCCCCCCCACAATTCTCCCCCACTCCTTCAGCTTCTGGCTAGGGGAAACACTCCATGCTAATATGTAGGAGCATCAATGTAAGAAATACCCGTTCCATTTAACGGCTACAGAGATACTGTGTACCGATCTGCATGATTTTTGGACAACATCTGTAACAGGGCCAGAACCCCAGAACTGTCTGCAGCTGTGTGAACTGATTGACAGGCACTGTCAGAAGTCAGAGCGGTGTAAACTTTATCATGTAATGTAGACTTATTATTGTCCAATGCTGCTGGTTGGTTGCCTAGGAATCTAAATCTATAATAGGCCTATTAACATTGAAACAAAAGCCAGGGAGAAAGGAATGCTTTTAGGCTATTTTCTATCTACAAAGGTATAAAGTAATTTTCCGTTTGTTTAGTTGTAGGCGAGAGAGAGAGAGAGAGAGAGAGAGAGAGAGAGAGAGAGAGAGAGAGAGAGAGAGAGAGAGAGAGAGAAATGGTCGAGTGAGCTTCACTTCGTAAGACGTACGGGACCTGTTGTTTTGTATTATATCGCCTACCTGCTGAGGCCATCTGTTATTTGGTTGATTGAATACCTTAGTCAGTACACATGTATACTGTACAAAATACACAGCCAGCCTAAGAAGCAACTACAGCTTTTTTTTTTTTTTTTGTCCCCCTCATCAATGGCGCTGGTTTTGTAGGCCGATAACTCCAAATTGACCTACAAAACGTCATACGCACGTTCCCCATACATCAAAACGTGCGACTCGGCCGGGAATGGGGTGCTATTACTTTTCTTTCCGATCCGCGTTACCATTGCGACGTAATTCGCAAAAAACTACGCCAAAAAACCCCATTGACTTAGAATGGGGGAAATTTCAGCACGTAATAACTGCCGCACGATTTATATGGAAGCATAAACCTGACGTAATTAAAACGAAATGGCAAATGCGAAAATGAAATTGAAATAACAGAATTGCTTTTTAATTTTCAGGAAATGCACGCATTTTTGGAGACAAAAATGAATGTAAAATGCAATGGCGTTTACATTTTCCATGTACAGGTGCTCATTCTATGACTAAATTATAATTATAAATAAAAGATCATTTCAATTTTAATTTAAAAAAAATTACCGCTAATTTGTTGACAATATTAAAATGAAAATGCAATTTTGAAAATGAAAATGAAATAGAGAAATGCTTTTTAATCTTCAGACAATGAAAGCATTCTTTGAGACAAAAATTAATGTAAAATGCAATAGCATTTCCATTTAATAAAAGGTCATTTGATTTAACATTTTCAATAAAGGCCACGCCAAATAATTGACAATATTAAAATGAAAAAGCTACTTTGAAAATGTAATTTAAATAAGGGTAATGCTTTTTATTTTTAAGCTAATAGATGCATCTTTTGAGACACAAATGAATGTATAATTCAATAGCATTTACATTTCATCTCCATGTGTGCTCATTCTATGACAGATTGTAAAAGCAAATGCAAATCCCATTTGCGATTTCATTTTCCAATTGTAGCTGCTGAAAACATGACAGAATTCAAATGGTCGTTTGGCTAAAGTGATGGCGCATGAAAGTGACGTCATAGGAGTAAACCTTCAACACAGTAGGTGGCAGACAGAGACAGTGTAAAAAAAAGAAAAAGGTGGCAGACAGTGTACACACGTGCAGGACTGGCCAAGCTTCACTCAAGCTCACAACGCCCCCCCCCCCCCCCCCCCCCCCGCGACAACGACCGCCGCGACCCCCCCCCCCCCCCCCCCCCCCCGCGCAAAATGGGGTTAACTGCTCTACCTCAGTGGTGGAAAAAGTAGCCTACTCACATCTTGTACTTAAGTAAAAGTATCAATACTGCAATGTAGATGTACTCCGTTAAGTAAAAGTCTGGAATTCAATATGTACTTGAGTAAAAGTATGAAAGTATTTGATTATTTGGCATTAAAATGTACTTAAAGTAGCAAAAGTAAAAGTACAAAATGTTTGAAAATAGCCGATCTACAAGCTCACAACGCGCCGCGTCGCATCGCGACGCGTTGTGAGCTTGTAGATCATAGAATAGGGCTAAAGTGCATTTATGTATGTTTTATAATATAATGATGTATATCTGCAAAGTAACTAGTAACTAAAGTTTTCAAATAAATGTAGTGGAGTAAAAGTACAATATTTGGAGCCGAGATGAAGTGGAGTAGAATTAAAAGTATTGAAAACTGGACCTACTCAAGTTAAGTACAAATACCTCAAAACTGTACTTAAGTACAGTACTTAAGTAAATGTACTTAGTTACTTTACACCACTGCTCTGCCAAGTTGATATTCCATAGTTGTTGAGCTGGGCAGGGATACATTAAATCACATGAGGTGGAAAAATGTTTGATTCTTACTTGCAATGTATCAGATCAGATCCTTCTACTATGACCATTGGATCTCCACTGGGTGAGTGTCTGTCTGTCAGTGAGTGAGTGCAGTCACGCGCGTCATGCGCCACCTACTGTACGGGTTGGGTATGTCAAGGTTATAAGCAGGCAGCGTTGAAGGATTACTCCTATGACGTCACTTTCCTGCGCCATCACTTTAGCCAAAGGGACCATTTGAATTCTGTCATGTTATGAGCGGCTACAATTTGAAAATGAAATAGCAATGTGGTTTGTGTTTGCTTTTACAATCTGTCATAGAATGAGCACACATGGAGATGTAATGTAAATGCTATTGAATTATACATTTGTTTGTGTCTCAAAAGATGCATCTATTAGCTTAAAAATAAAAAGGATTACCCTTATTTAAATTACATTTTCGAAATAGCCTTTTCATTTTAATATTGTCTATTATTTAGCGTGGCATTTTTCAATGACCTTTTATATATACATTTAATTCTGTCATAGAATAAGCACAACTGTACATTAAATGGAAATGCTATTGCGTTATACATTCATTTTTGTCTAAAAAAATGCGTTCATTGTCTGAAGATTAAAAAGCATTTCTGTATTTCATTTTCATTTTCAAAATTGCATTTTCATTTTAATATTGTCAACAAATTAGCTGTAATTTTTTCAAAATTCAAATTCAAATGATCTTTTATTTATAATTTTAATTCAGTCATAGAATGAGCACCTGTATATGGAAAATGTAAACACCATTGCATTTTACATTCATTTTTGTCTCCAAAAATGCGTCCATTTCCTGAAAATGAAAAAGCAATTCTGTTATTTCAATTTCATTTTCGCATTTGCCATTTCATTTGAAATATGGCAGGTTTTTGCTTCCATAGATTTACACCACCCCCGCAATATATACATCAAAATGTGCGGCTCGGCCGGGAATGGTGTGCTATTACTTTTCTTTCCGATCCACGTTACCATGGCAACGTAATTCGTAAAAAACTTCGTGCAAAACCCACCATTGACTTTGAATGGCGGACTCGGAAAAAAACCCAGAAACTTTGGCGCCACATACTTTTGCCTGGCAACGTGATTCAAACTTTAAAATGCCCACACAACTTTGGTCTTTTTCCAGACAATAGGCATGAGCTGTAATTGATTAAGCCCCGCCCCCTCTATATTCCTATTGGCTGGGTTTTAAACAGCTATTACTTCCAGTTCAGAGCATGGTACCGTCTTGAAACTTGGTGTCTGGACTTAAACGGCCAATAGGGACTTATTACTTAAGCGCCGCCCCTCTTAAGCCCCGCCCCTATCTTCCTATTGGCTTAGCTTTAAACAGCTTTATCTCCAGTTTGCAGCATGGTACCTTAATTAGTGCTTCCTTCACCAAACAGGAAGTGCCCTTTGCCAAACAGGAAGTGTTTCTATATCTCATGAACCGTTTGTCGTACAGACGTGTGGATGGCGTCATATGGCTTGTTTAAGAGTCCTTAACCTTATTTGGTTTTTCCTTCGCCAAACAGGAAGTGCCTCTATATCTCATGAACCGTTTGTTGTACAGTCGATAATGTTAAAGCTAATGCAAAAAATGCTAATGTTAAAAAATCTAAAGCTAATCTACCGCTAATGCTTACACCAAGAAAATTCTAACGCTAATGCTAACACCAACCGTTACACAAGGTTGCACACACTTAGCGAGCTGCAGGCACACTTAAAATTTCTTAGAGATGTTCTTTTCTAGTTAGTTAGTTAATGATGATCCCACAAATTTTGGCACGTAATAACTGCCGCACAATTTACACCACCCCCGCAATATATACTTCAAAACGTGCAGCTCGGCCGGGAATGGGGTGCTATTACTTTTCTTTCCATTCCGCGTTACCATGGCGACGTAATTATCAAAAAACAACGCCCAAAAACCCCATTGACTTTGAATGGGGGACTTTGGCATCACATTACTCTGGCATACTCTGATTTAAACTTTAAAATGCTCACACGACTTTGGACTTTCCGGACAATATGGACGAGCTGTATTTCATTAAGCCCCCGCCCCTCTGTATTCCTATTGGCTGGGCTTTAAACAGCCATAACTCCAGTTCACAGCATGGTACCGTTTTGAAACTTGGTGTCTGGACTTAAACGGCCAATAGGGACTTATTGATTAAGCCCCGCTCCTCTTAAGCCCCGCCCCTATCCTCCTATTGGCTGAGCTTTAAACAGCTGTAACTCCAGTTTGCAGCATGGTACCGTCTCGAAACTTGGCGTGAGAACTTAGATGGCCAATAGGGACGAGCTGTAACGATAAGCCCCTTTGTCTTCCTATTGGTTGAGCTTTAAACCGCCATAACTCCAGTTTGCAGCATGATACTGGTCTCAAACTCAGTGGGTGGTCCAACAGACCTAAAGGCCAACCTCTAATGCTAATGATAAAAATGCTAACGCTTAAATGCTAATGTTAAAAAATGATAATGCTACAAATGCTAATACTATAAATGATAATGCATACACTTAGCGAGCTGCAGGCACACTTCAAATTTCGTAGGAATTTTCTTTTCTAGTTATTATTGTTTTTGTATGCGTACATTCGGTTGAATTCCTGGACACACACCACAGGGCTTGATAGCAAGGGCATGACAACTGACAATGTATGCAACAATATTTTGCTTGAATGGTTCCATCATGAAGCCTGTGTATAGTGATCGAATTACTATGCCACGCATACCGACTGCCCGAATCTGATCAATGTGAATGTCTCGCCATGATATTAGAATATGACATTACGCCTGTGGCCGTCCCGAGTCGAGGTTGTTGTGTTTTTGAGCGGTGGTCACAACGCTCCTATACGTGGCCGTGTGTGGCTGTATGCGTCCGACCGTGTATGCGTGTATGCGTCCGTGTCTTTAGCCTACAGTACCTTTTATGACCACACATGTTAAGGGAGGGGCGCTGTTGTTCAGGATAGGCCAGGCACACTCACACACAAATGTTCAGGCCAGGCCGGGGGCGCGCGCGCGCACACACACACACACACACACACACACACACACACACACACACACACACACACACACACACACACACACACACACACACACACACACACACACTCTCTCTCTCTCTCTATTGGTGAGTTCCAAAAGTGTATTTCTATGAAAATCAGCTATCTCTGGTCACTTTTTGACAAGTCATAGACTACATGACATCCCCTTCACGTTTCATCTATATTGAATCATCACAGATGGTTATTATGCTGACAGCTTCTACTTGAATTGTCATCAATAGTGTTACATAACTATAATGTCTGTATATTCTGTGCTTTTGAAAATAGTGCATTCGTAAGTGATCAAAATATATTTTTCACATTCTCTATTCCAGGGGTTTTCAAAGTGGGTGACGGGCTCCCTGGGGTGCCGTGACTGCAGTCAGGGTTCCCACGGTCATGAAATTCCTGGAAATATTTTGAAACTAGAAAAGAACATTTCTAAGAAATTTTAAGTGTGCCTCCAGCTCGCTAAGTCTGTGCAACCTTGTGTAGCGGTTGGTGTTAGCATTAGCGTTAACATTAGCATTTTTTGCATAAACTTTAACATTATTGTTCTTCATATGACACCACCCACATGTCTGTACGACAAACGGTTCACGAGAAAACGGGTCACTTCCTGTTTGGTGAGGGGCACTTCCTGTTTGGCGAAATAGGCCCCAATTAAGTTTAAGGACTCTTAATCTTGTTATTTGACGCAACCCACGTGTCTTTAAGACAAACGGTTCACAAGATCAAGGGTCACTTCCTGTTTGGTGAGGGGCACTTCCTGTTTGGCGAAAAAGTTTTTTGAGAAAAAAAAATTTGAGAAAAAAAACATTTGAGAAAAAAACATTTGAGAAAAAAAGAATTTGAGAAAAAAAAATTGAGAAAAAAAATGTGAGAAAAAAATATTTTGAGAAAAAAATATTTTGAGAAAAAAAAGAATTTTGAGAAAAAAAAATTTGAGAAAAAAAAAATTTGAGATTTTTTTTTTTGAGAAAATGTTTTTTTTGAGAAAACATTTTTTTTTGAGAAAAAAAAATTATGACACCAGCCGCGAGTCTGTACGACAAACGTTCATGAGTTATAGAGGCACTTCCTGTTTGGTGAAGGGCACTTCCTGTTATAGAGGGGGCGGGGCTTAATCAATTACAGCTCATCCCTATTGGTCGGAAAAAGACCAAAGTTGTGTGAGCATTTTACATTTTAAATGACGTTGCTAGGCAAAAGTATGGCAGAGTTATGTGGCGCCAAAGTTTCTGGGTTTTTTTCGGAGTCCCCCATTCAAAGTCAATGGAGTTTTTGGGCGTCGTTTTTTGCGAATTACGTCGCAATGGTAACGCGGATCGGAAAGAAAAGTAATAGCACACCATTCCCGGCCGAGCCGCACATTTTGATGTATATATTGCGGGGGTGGCGTAAATCGTATGGCAGTTATTACGTGCCGAAGTTTCCCCCATTCTAAGTCAATGGGGTTTTTTGGCGTCGTTTTTTGCGAATTACGTCGCAATGGTAACGCGGATCGGAAAGAAAAGTAATAGCAACCTATTCCCGGCCGAGCCGCACGTTTTGATGTATATATTGCGGCGGTGGTGTAAATCGTGCGGCACTTATTACGAGCAGAAATTTTGCAAGAACATTACTTACTTACTTACTTAAGTATGGCGGATTACAATAAGTGTTTTGCCATTGCTTTGCATGGCAGGCACACTTAATTTGAAAAAAATATATGAGGAACACTTTTGGTGTTGATCAAGGGTCCTGGAAGGTCCTGGAAAAAATAGCTATGCATTGTCTTTGGTTATTGATTTTGTTAATACCTCTGAAATGACAAATTAAACATGGGCAGAGGCAGAACTTGTGAAAATAGCCGTTCTACACACGAGCATGTAGATCTGATATTTTCACAATAGAACCGTGTTATACAAAATTCCTCAACTCTTAGTGGTCGTCAGGGGTCCCCAGTTAAAATATGATTATTTCAGGGGTCACAGCCTGAAAAGGTTGAGAACCAGTGGCATACACTACCAGTCTTTGGGCATTGCGCATAGGAGTAAGCGACTTGTTTTTGAGCTGAATTATTGTTATATAGTCCTGGAAATTGGGTTAAATGGAAAAAAGCTTTGGAAATTAATTGTAAAAATGTGTGGGAACCCTGTGCAGTCCAAGGGTTCCACAAAATTATTTGATAATATTTGGAATTTATTTGGACATTTAGGTAATTACCAGGTAATTATGAGTATGTAACTACCCAGTAGTTACGGTTGAACTGTACTGTAAAGTAAAGTGTGGGTCAATTGAATGAACTTACCTGGTAATTACTCAGCATTAACCCAGTAACTAGAAAAGTTTTTTCCCAGGTAATTACCCAGTAGTTAGTTGAACTGTACTGTAAAAGAAAGCATGGGTCAATTCCATGACATTACCAAGTAATTACTAAGTGTTTACCCAGTAACTAGAATATTTACCTTGCATTTACCCAGTTAAGTGGAACTATGGTAAAAAATAAGTACTTTTTGTTGGGACCAAATGGCATCATGGCCATGGGTGGATAAAATAACCAGGGAGTGGTGAATACTCAGGTAATAAACCTAGTAATTAATAAGTGTATTAGAAGGTATGATGATAATTGCCTAAACTGAAGGTACTTAACATGTAATTACCAGGCAAATACTTACCTGGTAGTTTTCAGGAACATAGCTGTAACTAGAAAAGAAAATGTCTAAGAAATTTTAAGTGTGCCTGCAGCTCGCTAAGTCTGTGCAACCTTGTGTAGCGGTTGGTGTTAGCATTAGCGTTATTAACATTAGCATTTTTTGCATAAGCTTTAACATTATTGTTCTTCATATGACACCACCCACATGTCTGTACGACAAACGGTTCACGAGATCAAGGGTCACTTCCTGTTTGGTGAGGGGCACTTCCTGTTTGGCGAAATAGGCCCCAATTAAGGTCATGGACGATTAATGAATTAAATGACCGGGCCCTCGCAGCTCTACCCACGTCACAAGGCCAGCAGCCAATCAGAAACCAAACAGGAAGTCAGCCATTTCGACTAATTAGTGGCGTTTTGGCGCATTTTTGGCCGTTATCACGGGTCGCACTTTAACCCAAATAGGTCGGTGGTCGCGCCGGCGCGACGGCCGACCTCACGACTTCAAAGCCTTGTTACATAATGATTACATCATGTTACACAGCTGACCCTTATATATTTCGAAACAGCAGAAATTAGCCTTTATCCCAAATTTTCACGGAGATACAGTAATTTAAAGTTTACATAAAAAATTACATAATAATTATACAGTGCGTCGTGATCATTGAATCATGGAATCAATGACTTACTGTAACTTTGATGTTTTTTTCGGATTTCCAGGCTGTAATAAGCCATATCCATAGTCTCTCTGCTTCTCTCCAAAATAAAGTATCCATTTTGTACTCCATTTTGTAGCACTTGGTCAGATTTCATGCTAAATAGTGCCTAAATAGTGCCAAAGTAAACAAACGCACGACGCACAGTGCGTCTCCCTCCCCTCCTCCTCTCACTGAGAGCAGAGCGCAACAGCTGCGCATTCCATTCATTCCATTCCAGACGGCAGACGAACTCATGTAGGTTTGCATAACAAAGGACAAGCTAAGCAGCCAACCAGGAACTAGAGCCTATTGAAATGAATTGAGGTGATGATGTCATCAACTACTCCTTGGATTTGTGCTGGAACCTTGGTTTCCATGGGAATGAACAACACAACATGTCAAAATGGCTTCTTCTTCTTCTATGGTTTACAAGCCTTACCATGGGGTTTGTGGAACCAGCTGGTGACACTCAAGAGTACTGTAGTGTGAATACAGCCCCCTAGAGTTGGGGGGAGGTCTATTTAGACCAGGGGTGCCCAACCTTTTTTGACCCAAGGTCTACTTTGAAAATGTGCCACCTAGCTGAGGGCTACCAGCCCAAAATGTACCGTAACACCCATTCAATATACGTGTAAAAAACAGAAAATATTAATAGATATTATAACATTGTACTCACTGTACTGTACTGTAATCATACTGTATAGTAGGAATTGTAATTGAATGAAACGATTGCAACTTCTCACATTGGGCATACAGACAGCATGACCATTTATTGCACACTCTGCATATTATGCACTGACAACACAGTTTAGTTTTTTTTCTTTTTTCTTTTTTTATAGTTTTTTTTATAGTTTTTTTATAGTTTTTTTTTTGTCCTTTATTCCATGTCAGTCTCTCTACCTTAGTGGGAAACCTGGCACTGGGAAGAGGAGGCTAGCTTGTCAAAGTCAGGGTTGTATGAGCTGGTTGCAAGTTTTAGGCAGGCCACAAGGTGCTCATCTGTCATTGTGGCTCTGTACTTTGACTTGATGAACTTCATGTGAGAAAAAGCAGACTCACACAGGTAGGTTGATCCAAATTCAAATGGGTCTGAGCGGCTTTGGAGCGAGGAATTTCCTCCGCTCCATTCCTCCGCTCCGCTCCGCTCCAAGCCGACCCTATTGGGGCCGCGCGCCGCATGTTTCCAACAAAACAGAGCCGTGCGCAGTAGCCTACTAGTGCAGTGAAGCCTTGTTGGCACCGCGGAGATGGAGAGGAGAACAGACAGAGAATTCCCTTTATCACGATTTCACTCATCCACACACGTAGGCTATGTTTATAATACATAGCCTACCTTGTGTCAGTTAAGTTATATATCACCAGCCAGTCAACGGATACGAATTCAAGTGAGACTGATTGAAAAACACACGCCACGACTCGCCTCCGTCTCTCGGTTGTGGTGATTAATCAATAACCAGCTGGATTTAATATTGCCCGTCTTAGTAAAAAATACAATGCCTTAGATTAGATGGCGTCTTTTGTAACAGTGAACGCAGGTCTCCATCAAGCCGAGGCTCACGTAACGTTACCGCAGGCATTTGTGTTGGGAACACTTGTTGTGCAAAGCAAAGGAGAAAGTGTTTCGCATATGGTAGCAAAATCCTTTTTTTATTTTGGCTGGTGACTCTGATTGACGACCCTGAGCGGAGCGTGGAGCGAGCGCGGAGCGAGAAATGCGAAAATCAACGTGAGCGACGGAGCGGCGGGGAGCGGAGCGGTGCGGTGGCCGACCAGAGCGATGAGCGAGCGGGACAAGAGCCCTCTGGAGCGCGGAGCGGCTTTAGTTGCCGCTCCACTCCGCTCACATGCTCTGCTACACGTTGAGTTGAGTTCAGTCAACATCATCCACTCGCTCGGAGTCGTTTCACTGAAACGCCCGATGTATGTCCTCCCCCCCCGAATTAATAAATTATTTCTTTGAAATCATCTCGCGGTCCACTGGTAACGAGCCCGCGATCTACCGGTCGACCGCGATCGACTGGTTGGGCACCCCTGATTTAGACTATTGAGATGCATGCATGCACACACACACACACACACACACACACACACACACACACAGATGATAGAAAAGCCAGTGTAGTTGAATAAAGACAGAGATGTTGAACTAATCTTAAGATTGTTATACAATATTATATTATATTATATTATATTATATTATATTATATTACTGTTAGAATTACTATTTTTGTTATTTCTTTTAGAGTAAAAACGCCTATTTTCTCACCTGCATTTAGGGGAGAACTATGTGTACATAGCTTGAATTTATTTTACCTTGGCCTTTCTGTGTGTTTGGACAAGTAAAGTTCAACATTTCCTAGCTTCAATATCAGTTGATGAGGATATTTGTCCTTTTTACAAGTGAAAAAGGTGACTTTTTCAAATCCGTTTTTGTAAATGGTGTGTGTTTCTGGGTCAGATGCATTGATATATTAGGTAAAAGTGAAAGAAATAATTGTTGGGTCATATAAATTGGGTTTTGCTGAAGAAAAGGATTCAAGTATTGCTATGGAAAACATTTTCCAGTGTGGGATATAAAGACAGAATGAAAATCAGTAAAAAACGCCTAACATAGATTAGACCTAATATCAGCTCAAAATACATATATATTGCTTTATTTGACTTGAATTTCACTATTTCTTGTTCATATGGACAACCTATTTTGACAATTTCAACATTCAAAATGCATAGCTTAGCATCTGTGTGATTTTTACAAAGCCATAAACCTTATTTTCCATTTCCGATTTTTGTTATTTTTATGTGTTTTGTGGTTCAAAATGCCTTTATAGTATGTAAAAGTGAAACAATTATGGTTTGGTATTATAGCTGAGGTTCTCCTGAAAAAAATGGTACCACACATTGGTGGGTGAACACTTATTAAATGTGTTTTTTAAAGGAAAATGCAAAAACATGCAAAAACGGCCCAAATAGGCTTAGACTTATTTGGGTTAACGACATTTTTTTGAGAAAAATTTGTTTTGTGAGAAAAAAATTTTTTTTTGAGAAATAAAAAAGTTTTTTGAGGAGAAAAAAAATTTGAGAAAAAAAAGAATTTGAGAAAAAATAATTTTGAGAAAAAAAATTTGAGAAAAAAAAATGTTGAGGAAAAAAATTGAGAAAAAAAAATGTTGAGAAAAAAGATTTTTTTTAGAAAAAAAAAATGTATGACACCAGCCGCGAGTCTGTACGACAAACGGTTCATGAGTTATAGAGGCACTTCCTGTTTGGTGAAGGGCACTTCCTGTTATAGAGGGGGCGGGGCTTAATCAATTACAGCTCATCCCTATTGGTCGGAAAAAGACCAAAGTTGTGTGAGCATTTTACATTTTAAATGACGTTGCTAGGCAAAAGTATGGCAGAGTTATGTGGCGCCAAAGTTTCTGGTTTTTTTTCGGAGTCCCCCATTCTAAGTCAATGGGGTTTTTGGGCCTTGTTTTTTGCGAATTACATCGCAATCGTATCGCGGATCGGAAAGAAAAGTAATAGCACATCATTCCCGGCCGAGCCGCACATTTTGATGTATATATTGCGGGGGTGGCGTAAATCGTGCGGCAGTTATTACGTGCCGAAGTTTCCCCCATTCTAAGTCAATGGGGTTTTTTTGCGTGGTTTTTTGTGAATTACGTCGCAATGGTAACGCGGATCGGAAAGAAAAGTAATAGCACACCATTCCCGGCCGAGCCGCACGTTTTGATGTATATATTGCGGCGGTGGCGTAAATCGTGCAGCACTTATTACGTGCCGAAATTTGCAAGAACATTACTTACTTACTGACTGACTTACTTAAAGGGGAAGACCACCCATTTTCAATATTGAACTATGTCATTAATATACCTTAATATACAGTTGTGTGGAAATTAAAAAAAAGTTCCCCCTCTTCTGTGTTGCCTGGAACTGGAGGATTGATTTTGGGGTTTGTATTGTAAAGTACAATGTGTGATGTCATCAAGTTGTAATTAAGTGTGCCTGCTATGCAATAGCAAAACACTTATTGTAATCCGCCATACTTAAGTCAGTCATGTTCTGGCAAATTTCGGCGCGTAATAACTGCCGCACGATTTACACCACCCCCGCAATATATACATCAAAACGTGCGGCTCGGCCGGGAATGGGGTGCTATTACTTTTCTTTCCGATCCGCGTTACCATGGCGACGTAATTCGCAAAAAACGACGCCCAAAAACCCCATTGACTTAGAATGGGGGAAATTTCGGCACGTAATAACTGACGCAAGATTTACGCCACCCCCGCAATATATACATCAAAATGTGCGGCTCGGCCGGGAATGGTGTGCTATTACTTTTCTTTCCGATCCGCGATACGATTGCGATGTAATTCGCAAAAAACGACGCCCAAAAACCCCATTGACTTAGAATGGGGGACTCCGAAAAAAAAACAGAAACTTTGGCGCCACATAACTCTGCCATACTTTTGCCTAGCAACGTGATTTAAACTTTAAAATGCACACACAACTTTGGTCTTTTTCCGGCCAATAGGGATGAGCTGTAATTGATTAAGCCCCGCCCCCTCTGTATTCCTATTGGCTGGCTTTTAAACAGCCACTACTCCAGTTCACAGCATGGTACCGTCTTGAAACTTGGTGTCTGGACTTAAACGGCCAATAGGGACTTATTACTTAAGCCCCGCCCCTCTTAAGC
The DNA here is from genome assembly GCF_963921795.1 of Nannobrachium achirus. NCBI lineage: Eukaryota > Metazoa > Chordata > Actinopteri > Myctophiformes > Myctophidae > Nannobrachium > Nannobrachium achirus. Next base: position 60,603,178 of record NC_137822.1, read on the forward strand.
CACGCCCATATCTTCCTATTGGCTTAGCTTTAAACAGCTTTATCTCCAGTTTGCAGCATGGTACCGTCTCGAAACTTGCTGTGTGTACTTAGATGGCCAATAGGGATGAGCTGTAATTGATTAAGCCCCGCCCCCTCTGTAACAGGAAGTGCCCTTCGCCAAACAGGAAGTGCCTCTACATCTCATGAACCGTTTGTCGTACAGACGCGCATATTGCGTCATATGACTTGATTAAGAGTCCTTGACCTTAATTGGGGCCTATTTCGCCAAACAGGAAGTGCCCCTCACCAAACAGGAAGTGACCCTTTACCTCGTGAACCGTTTGTCGTACAGACGCATGGATGGCATCAAATGACTTGATTAAGAGTCCTTAACCTTAATTGGGGCCTATTTCGCCAAACAGGAAGTGCCCCTCACCAAACAGGAAGTGACCCTTTACCTCGTGAACCGTTTGTCGTACAGACGCGTGGATGGCATCAAATGACTTGATTAAGAGTCCTTAACCTTAATTGGGGCCTATTTCGCCAAACAGGAAGTGCCCCTCACCAAACAGGAAGTGACCCTTGATCTCGTGAACCGTTTGTCGTACAGATGCGCGGGTTGCGTCAATGACAAGTTTAAGAGTCTTTAACCTTAATTGGGGCCTATTTCGCCAAACAGGAAGTGCCTCTCACCAAACAGGAAGTGACCCTTGATCTCGTGAACCGTTTGTCGTACAGACGCGCGGGTTGCGTCAAATGACTTGATTACGAGTCCTTAACCTTAATTGGGGCCTAGTTCGCCAAACAGGAAGTGCCCCTCACCAAACAGGAAGTGACCCTTTATCGCGTGAACCGTTTGTCGTACAGACATGTGGGTGGTGTCATATGAAGAACCATAATGTTAAAGCTTATGCAAAAAATGGTAATGTTAAAAAATGTAACGCTAATGCTAACACCAACCGCTACACAAGGTTGCACAGACTTAGCGAGCTGCAGGCACACTTAACATTTCTTAGAAATGTTCTTTTCTAGTTCACTTTGTCCCCCATCGGCCTCAGTGAAAATACTCGTTCTTATTTATTTCTTTTTTGGGGGCTTGTCGCTTAGAACAACCACAATATTATGTGAGAGTTTACTAGTTAAAGCACACAATGGCGTGAAAGAGGCAGACATCCATTTGACTTGAAGATACAGTAATTCATAACCTTTTTAAGTGTGCCTGCCATGCAATGGCAAAACACTTATTGTAATCCGCCATACTTAAGTAAGTAATGTCGCCACAAAATTTCGGCACGTAATAAGTGCCGCACGATTTACGCCACCGCCGCAATATATACATCAAAACGTGCGGCTCGGCCGGGAATGGGGTGCTATTACTTTTCTAAGAGAAAAGTTGTATCGTTTAATTGATATTAATTTATTAGTGAATTAATTTTACCCATTGACTTATAATGGGAATCGCAAAAACTCACATTCAATATTTTTTTTCTCGCAAACCATAGGGGCTACAGTTTCAAAACTTGGAGAGGAGATTTATAATGATATCAAGGATTAAATAAAAAATAATTTCGTCAGTTGGCCTCATGGTGGCGCTATAACAGTCCACTTTACCTTTCGGCCTGTAACTCTTGAACCGTGGGTCGGAAAATTAAAATTCCTTTTTCCCTGGATTCCTTGGGTCATGACGCATCTCCTCATATAGGCCACGCCCATTTGCGTCAGGATAGATTTTCCGCCATTTTGAATTTTCTTCAAAACACACTTTTTGCTCCTTTTCCTACATATTTTCTCCAAATGTCACAAAAATCGATACACACGATCTGTGGACTCATGCGATAAACATATTTAAACGATATTTTGATTGTCCATACCGTTCTTCCGTAACAGGGTTCCAAAGTTAGCGGGAGGAGCCAGTTTTGTAAGAAGTAGCCATAAATCACAAACGAAACATCCAGTCAACACCAAATTTTAACCACAAGTGGGGGGCGCTATACTGAACATATAACCAAAAGCATTTCCACTTCGACCCATAGGGGGCACCACAAACGCGCAAAACGTAACCGTCTCATGCCAAAACGTGTTTTCAGGGGACTTAGCGAGCTGCAGGCACACTTAAAATTTCTTAGAAATTTTCTTTTCTAGTTTACAATACAAACCCTAAAATCAATCCTCCAGTTCTAGGCAACACATAAGAGGGGGAACTTTTTTTTAATTTCCACACAACTCCTCTAAGGTATATTAATGACATAGTTCAATATTGAAAATGGGTGGTCTTCCCCTTTAAGTATGGGGATTACAATAAGTGTTTTGCCATTGCATTGCATGGCAGGCACACTTAATTACCTGGTAAATAGTAGTTACCTGGTAATAACCGAATTATTATTATTACTACTGTAAAGTAAAGCGTTACCCAAAGTTTTGACAAACATGCTTTGGTTATACTTTAGTGACTTTCAGTTCACCCTTAAGAGACTTGGGGCATAATTCACCTTAAAGTGGGCATGACACGGCCAAAACAGCTAATTATGGCTATCAAATTAGCCAATTTTTTGAATGATGTCATGTACCCCCATGTTAAATGACCCAATCAAATTAATTTATTAAGTGTGCCTGCCATGCAACGCAATGGCAAAACACTTATTGTAATCCGCCATACTTAAGTCATTAAGTCATTAAGTGTTTCGCCACAAATTTCGGCACGTAATAAGTGCCGCACGATTTACACCACCGCCGCAATATATACATCAAAACGTGCGTCTCGGCCGGGAATGGGGTGCTATTACTTTTCTTTCCGATCCACGGTACCGTTGTGACGTAATTCGCAAAAAACGACGCCCAAAAACCCCATTGACTTAGAATGGGGGAAATCTCGGCACGTAATAAGTGCCGCGCGATTTACGCCACCGCCGCAATATATACATCAAAACGTGCGGCTCGGCCAGGAATGGTGTGCTATTACTTTTCTTTCCGATCCGCGTTACCATTGCGACGTAATTCGCAAAAAACGACGCCCAAAAACCCCATTGACTTAGAATGGGGGACTCCGAAAAAAACCCAGAAATGGCGCCACATAACTCTGCCATACTTTTGCCTAGCAACGTGATTTAAACGTTAAAATGCACACACAACTTTGGTCTTTTTCCGGCCAATAGGGATGAGCTGTAATTGATTAAGCCCCGCCCCCTCTGTAACAGGAAGTGTCCTTCGCCAAACAGGAAGTGCCTCTATAACTCATGAACTGTTTGTCGTACAGACTCGCGGCTGGTGTCTGGTGTCATATTTTTTTTTTCTCAATAATTTTTTTTTCTCAAATTTTTTTTTTCTCAAATTTTTTTTTCACAAATTTTTTCTCAAAATTATTTTTTCTCAATTTTTTTTTCTCAAAATTTTTTTTCTCAAAATTTTTTTTTCTCAATTTTTTTTTTCTCAAAAATTTTTTTTTCTCAAAATGTTTTTTTTCTCAAAGTTTTTTTTCTCAAACCTTTTTTTCTCAATTTTTTTTTTCTCACAAATTTCTTTTCTCAAAAAAAATGTTTTTCTCAAAAGTGTGACCCGTGATAACGGCCAAAAATGCGCCAAAACACCACTAATTAGTCGAAATGGCTGTGGGTGGTTGCACACACTTAGCGAGCTGCAGGCACACTTAAAATTTCTTAGAAATTTTCTTTTCTAGTTAAGTGTGCCTGCTATGCAATAGCAAAACACTTATTGTAATCCGCCATACTTGTCATTAAGTCATTAAGTCTTTCGCCACGAATTTCTGCACGTAATAACTGCCGCACAATTTACGCCACCGCCGCAATATATACATCAAAACGTGCGGCTCGGCCGGGAATGGTGTGCTATTACTTTTCTTTCCGATCCGCGTTACCATTGCGACGTAATACGCAAAAAACGACGCCAAAAAACCCCATTGACTTAGAATGGGGGAAACTTCGGCACGTAATAACTGCCGCACGATTTACGCCACCCCCGCAATATATACATCAAAATGTGCGGCTCGGCCGGGAATGGTGTGCTATTACTTTTCTTTCCGATCCGCTTTACGATTGCGATGTAATTCGCAAAAAACAACGCCCAAAAACTCCATTGACTTTGAATGGGGGACTCCGAAAAAAAACCAGAAACTTTGGCGCCACATAACTCTGCCATACTTTTGCCTAGCAATGTCATTTAAAATGTAAAATGCTCACACAACTTTGGTCTTTTTCCGACCAATAGGGATGAGCTGTAATTGATTAAGCCTCGCCCCCTCTTTAACAGGAAGTGCCCTTCACCAAACAGGAAGTGCCTCTATAACTCATGAACCGTTTGTCGTACAGACTTGCGGCTGGTGTCATACCTTTTCTTTTTTTCTCAATTTTTTTTTTCTCAATTTTTTTTTTCTCAAATTTTTTTTTCTCAAATTTTTTTTTCTCAAATTTTTTTTTCTCAAAAAATTTTTTTTCTCAAAAATTTTTTTTCTCAAATTTTTTTTTTCTCAAAACTTTTTTTTCTCAAAAATTTTTTTTTCTCAATTTTTTTTTTCTCAAATTTTTTTTTCTCAAATTTTTTTTCTCAAAATTTTTTTTTCTCAAAAATTTTTTTTTCTCAAAAAATTTTTTTTCTCAAATTTTTTCTCAAATTTTTTCTCAATTTTTTTTTTTCTCAAAAAAATTTTTTCTCAATTTTTTTTTTCTCAAAATTTTTTTTTTCTCAAAATTTTTTTTTCTCAAAATTGTTTTCTCAAAATTATTTTTTTCTCACAATTTTTTTTTCAAAATTTCTTTTTCTCAAAAGTTTTTTTCTCAATTTTTTTTTCTCACAAAACAATTTTTTCTCAAAAAACTGTCGTTAAAGTGCGACCCGTGATAACGGCCAAAAATGCTCCAAAACGCCACTAATTAGTCGAAATGGCTGACTTCCTGTTTGGTTTCTGATTGGCTGCTGGCCTTGTGACGTGGGTAGAGCTGCGAGGGCCTGGTCATCGCTGCTTGCAGCTTTAATTAATTAATCGTCCATGACCTTAATTGGGGCCTATTTCGCCAAACAGGAAGTGCCCCTCACCAAACAGGAAGTGACCCTTGATCTCGTGAACCGTTTGTCATACAGACACGCGGGTTGCGTCAAATGAAATAACGCTAATGCTAACACCAACCGCTACACAAGGTTGCACAGACTTAGCGAGCTGCAGGCACACTTAAAATTTCTTAGAAATTTTCTCTTCTAGTTGTAGTTACTGTACTGAAAGTAGTACTTTCTGTACAGTAACCAAAATAAATTAATTTCATTGGGCTAATATGGGGGGAGGGGCGGAGTCGATTATCCATATCATTAAGTGTGCCTGCCATGCAACGCAATGGCAAAACACTTATTGTAATCCGCCATACTTATTAAGTGTGCCTGCTATGCAATAGCAGAACACTTATTGTAATCCGCCATACTTAATGATAATAATGATCCCACAAATTTCGGCACGTAATAACTGCCGCACAATTTACGCCACCGCCGCAATATATACATCAAAACGTGCGGCTCGGCCGGGAATGGTGTGCTATTACTTTTCTTTCCGATCCGCGTTACCATTGCGACGTAATTCGCAAAAAACGACGCCCAAAAACCCCATTGACTTAGAATGGGGGAAACTTCAGCACGTAATAACTGCCGCACAATTTACGCCACCGCCGCAATATATACATCAAAACGTGCGGCTCGACCGGGAATGGTGTGCTATTACTTTTCTTTCTGATCCGCGTTACCATTGCGACGTAATTCGCAAAAAACGACGCCCAAAAACTCCATTGACTTTGAATGGGGGACTCCGAAAAAAACCCAGAAACTTTGGCGCCAAATAACTCTGCCATACTTTTGCCTAGCAACGTCATTTAAAATGTAAAATGCTCACACAACTTTGGTCTTTTTCCGACCAATAGGGATGAGCTGTTATTGATTAAGCCCCGCCCCCTCTATAACAGGAAGTGCCCTTCACCAAACAGGAAGTGCCTCTATAATTCATGAACCGTTTGTCGTACAGACTCGCGGCTGGTGTCATACATTTTTTTTTCCTCAAAAATTTTTTTTTCTCAAAGATTTTTTTTTCTCAATTTTTTTTTCTCAAAAATTTTTTTTCTCAAATTTTTTTTTCTCAAATTTTTTTCTCAAAAATGTTTTTTTTCTCAAACATTTTTTTTTCTCAATTTTTTTTTCTCAAATTTTTTTTCTCAATTTTTTTTTTCTCAATTGTTTTTTCTCAAATTTTTTTTTTCTCAAATTTTTTTTTCTCAAATTTTTTTTTCTCAAAATGTTTTTTCCTCAAAAATTTATTTTTCTCAATTTTTTTTTTTCAATTTTTTTTTTCTCAAAAAACTTTTTTTTTTCTCAAAAAACTTTTTTTTTCTCACAAAACTGTCGTTAAAGTGCGACCCGTGATAACGGCCAAAAATGCGCCAAAACGCCACTAATTAGTCGAAATGGCTGACTTCCTGTTTGGTTTCTGATTGGCTGCTGGCCTTGTGACGTGGGTAGAGCTGCGAGGGCCCGGTCATCGCTGCTTGCAGCTTTAATTCATTAATCGTCCATGACCTTAATTGGGGCCTATTTCGCCAAACAGGAAGTGCCCCTCACCAAACAGGAAGTGACCCTTGATCTCGTGAACCGTTTGTCATACAGACACGCGGGTTGCGTCAAATGACAAGATTAAGAGTCCTTAAACTTAATTGGGGCCTATTTCGCCAAACAGGAAGTGCCCCTCACCAAACAGGAAGTGACCTGTTTTCTCGTGAACCGTTTGTCGTACAGACATGTGGGTGGTGTCATATGAAGAACAATAATGTTAAAGTTTATGCAAAAAAATGCTAATGTTAATAACGCTAATGCTAACACCAACCGCTACACAAGGTTGCACAGACTTAGCGAGCTGCAGGCACACTTAAAATTTCGTAGAAATTTTCTTTTCTAGTATATATATATATATATATATGTTCCGACAGAATTTCGGCACGTAATAAGTGCCGCACGATTTACGCCACCGCCGCAATATATACATCAAAACGTGCGGCTCGGCCGGGAATGGGGTGCTATTACTTTTCTTTTCGATCCGCGTTACCATTGCGACGTAGTTCGCAAAAAACGACGCCCAAAAACCCCATTGACTTAGAATGGGGGAAATTTCTGCACGTAATAACTGCCGCATGATTTACGCCACCCCCGCAATATATACATCAAAATGTGCGGCTCGGCCGGGAATGGTGTGCTATTACTTTTCTTTCCCATCCGCGTTATCATGGCAACGTAATTCGCAAAAAACTACGCTCAAAAACCCCCATTGACTTTGAATGGGGGACTCCGAAAAAAACCCAGAAACTTTGGCGCCACATAACTCTGCCATACTTTTGCCTAGCAACGTGATTTAAACTTTAAAATGCACACACAACTTTGGTCTTTTTCCAGCCAATAGACAACATTCCTGGCCGATTGCTGGAGGGAGGCCCCGCCCCCAAGTCGAAAGGGAACTTCCGGGTTCTCTCTGTCAGGCATGCATATAAACGTGTTGCCAAGTCAATTTATTTACCTAAACTATCTTGTTTTTTTGCTTATTTATATTGCAAGATTTGGCTTGTTTCGCTTATTTCTCTCACAAATTTTGGCAACACTGCCCAGCGCTGCAGTAAAAGATTATGACAATGAACTGAAAGGGTTAAACCAACGGAGGTTTTTTTTTCCAGCTGTCAGCTAGATGGTGCGGTGCGGTCATGGTCTCTTGATATGCAAGCCACCGCTATCTTCGATGTTTTTATTCTATCTACACCAGTTAATAGTATTGATGACATCCTTAACATATCCTAAACTCAGCAAACTCCCCAGAGAAGCAGCACGACTCACAACAACAACAACAACAACAACAACAACAACAAGGTAAAACTCTCATGCTAGCTAATTAGCATTGTTAGCTACGATCTTTTACTGTATGGTGACTACTACTCTTGTTACAACTAAGTAAAAGTTATTTTCACTTGTGACAACACAACATTGATTATAATTGAAATAAAAGCTCTTCGCTGTTGTGTTGTATCTGTGAATGCAATTGTTTTCTGTCTTTCAGACCTGTACTGTACGTCCATGCAGGACCAATGAAGCCAGATGTGAGGGTCGAGATCTCCTCATCATATTTATTGCAATAAAATATTTATACACACTTTTCTTTGACTTGTCCATGCCTTTTTTTTAACTGTTGAGGGTTTCAAATGTTGTACTGTATATTGTGTTATTGAGATAAGGAATGTTCCCAATGATGCTTTGAAGGAATGCTTTTAAACACTTGTCATTTTCAATTAATCCAGTTTGTTTTTGTATCTATTAAAGCCAAATGTATTCATTGTTTTGACGTGACAGTTTAGGATTTAATGATTAAATGAGCATTAAATATGAATGGATATTTATATTGCCTTGATTAGGATTAAATCGATGATTTACAGTGATATAGTGAAATGAACACAGCATAGGATGCACATAATAGGTGGGCTAATGTGTATTATGTCTATTCTGGAGTGGGTTGAGTTGTTGACAGGCCTATTTGTAAAAACATTAATGCATATCACACAACACAAGCCAACTGTGACTTCATGGTGACATCCCAGAAGAGTGGAGAATGGAGAAGATGACGTTTGACATGATCAACCAGCGTTCTGAAGGGAAAAGGTTTGCTAGCTAGAAGCTTGCTTTCAAATACACAAATCTGTTTATTTGTAGGCCTATATCAATTCAATTCAAAGGAGCTTTATTGGCATGAGAAGACATGTTTATATTGCCAAAGCAAGTGTCAAATAAAATAAAAACAGTTTAAAATGGCGAACATATAATATGACATGCAGTTGGAGGGAGTACAGCATTGTGTAAAAAGCTATGTCGCATTGTGACATTTTATATATATATACAGGGTATAAAGCTTTTGAAACAATTTAAATAGCGTTATTTTTTAAGAAGTTTGCATATGAAAAAAGGTAGTTTCATGACAGTACACTAGTACAAGGTCAACTAAAAGCATACGCCCAAGAAAGCCTATGGCATTGTTTCAATTGAGATCTCTTTTTTTCCCCTCCAACTCATAACATTGAATGACGGCAGAACGGGTGTGTATCGTCACAACTCATTTATTTATCAGCAGAGTGGATGAGTGTTGCCATTAAGTGACATTGTTAACATAAGTTACAAAGTAAAATTACAAAGTAAAACAATCCCGTCTCATTAGTTAAGAGGAGAATCAGATCAGATGAACGTAAACAGGAAATCGCGCTACGATCAAGCCCAAAAAAGGGCTTCCGGTCGGAAGTAGGGGGCGTGGCCAGGCATGTTGTCTATAGGGATGAGCTGTAATTGATTAAGCCCCGCCCCCGCTATAACAGGAAGTGCCCTTCACCAAACAGGAAGTGCCTCTATAACTCATGAACTGTTTGTCGTACAGACGACAAACGGCTGGTGTCATAATTTTTTTTTTCTCAAAAAAATGTTTTTCTCAAAAATTCTTTTTTTTCCTCAAAAAAATTTTTTTCTCTCAAAATTTTTTTTTTCTCTCAAAAATTTTTTTTTCTCAAAAATGTTTTTTTCTCAATTTTTTTTCTCAAAAATGTTTTTTTCTCAATTTTTTTTTTCTCAAATACATTTTTTTTCTCAACTTTTTTTCTCAAAAAACATTTTTTTTCTCACAAAACATTTTTTTCTCAAAAAACTGTTGTTAAAGTGCGACCCGTGATAACGGCCAAAAATGCGCCAAAACGCCACTAATTAGTCGAAATGGCTGACTTCCTGTTTGGTTTCTGATTGGCTGCTGGCCTTGTGACGTGGGTAGAGCTGCGAGGGCCCGGTCATCGCTGCTTGCAGCTTTAATTCATTAATCCTGGCTTATTTCGCCAAACAGGAAGTGCCCCTCACCAAGAAGGAAGTGACCCTTTTTCTCGTGAACCGTTTGTCGTACAGACATGTGTGTGGTGTCATATGAAGAACAGTAATGTTAAAGCTTATGCAAAAAATGCTAATGTTAAAAAATATAACGCTAATGCTAACACCAACCGCTACACAAGGTTGCACAGACTTAGCGAGCTGCAGGCACACTTAAAATTTCTTAGAAATTTTCTTTTCTAGTTATCTTTTGAAACTGCCCCAAAAAAAGCTGTCCGAGGTGTCTTTCCGACTTTCTAAACCAACTTTAAAACTATCATTTCTAGGGGTAAAAATGATATAGCATTCGCTATAAAATCAATGGTTAGATCGATAAAAAAGTACATGTGTTCTTCAAAAAAGGTGTACGAGGGTCAACACGCTTCTCCCCGTCTATGCGACGGTTTTGTCGGCCATACCCTGCTGTCTCTTGCCCTAACCTGACTGGAGCACCCGGGACACCGGAGCAACCGTGGAACGAGGGACCAGCGATCTCCTCCTCCTCCTCCTCCGCAGAGGAGGTCCGCGGCTCATACACTCTGTGTGTGTGTAGCCTGTGTGTGTGTGTGTGTGTGTGTGTGTGTGTGTGTGTACACACACAATAGCTCTCTCAAATAGCCGTGCGGTGCAGCGCTAGCCGCGCTACACGCTAACAACAAGGTTGTGCGCGGCACCGCACGAGGGACGAAGTATACATTGCGTGGCACCGCACGACGGACGAAGTATACATTCACTAATAACTGATACGGCTCGCCTCCTTTTCAGACCGCTTGAAGAAAGACCACGTGACCTACTGTATCATAATGTTAAATTTCGTGTGTAATAAAAGAGTCACGTCTGTCTGCGTGCTCAAAAAGTAAGCTTGCAATTCATTCATTCTTGCAACAGCTACATTGGTGACCCTGACGCTCATCTGCTGGACGTTTTCAGTGATTATACTGTACACGTGAGCTACTACTATGGCAGTGAATACAGTGAAATTACCTGACTTTTGGGAGGCTTCACCCGCCACTTGGAGAGTTTGATCGTTTCTCCTCCTCGTGCAGCAAAGTATGATGCCATCAAAACTCACCTGCTGAAGACATACCAGCCTTCTGAAGCGGAGCGCGCCGACCGTCTCTTCTCTCTGCAAGGTCTGGGTGATAATAAACCGTCTGAACTTATGGATGAGCGAATACTGTCGGACTGTCCAACATGCTCGCTGCCACGGACGAGTTCCTCCGGCTCCTTGCGGAGTTCCCAGCCCTCACGCAGCCCACCTTCTCGTCGTCCACGACCATGCATGGTGTGGAGCACCACATCGCCACTTCAGGTTCTCCGGTCTACGCTAGGGCGCGACGTCTCGACCCTGCTAAGCTGACCATCGCCAGGGCGGAATTTGAGTCCATGGAGCGCCTAGGCATCATTCGCCGCTCCAGCAGTCCGTGGGCTTCCCCCTCCATATGGTCTCGAAGCCTGGTGGTGGGTGGCGCCCGTGTGGTGACTACCGTCGTCTGAACGAGGCGACTACGCCGGATCGTTATCCAGTTCCGCACATCCAGGATTTTTCCACCCACTTGGCCGGGAAGGTCATTTTTTCCAAGGTGGATCTAGTACGTGGGTACCACCAGGTGCCTGTTCACACGCTGGACATCCCCAAAACCGCTGTGATAACGCCTTTCGGACTGTTTGAGTTTCTGCGCATGCCGTTTCCAACGGCTCATGGACTCGGTGCTAATAGGGACCTGCCTTTTCTCTTCGTCTACCTGGATGATATCCTCATCGTCAGCACCTCCAGGACGGAGCACGTGTCCCACCTCCGGACTGTGTTCGAGCGGCTCAGCGCGCATGGCCTGATTGTCAATCCGGCTAAGTGCCAGTTCGGCATGGAGACTATTGACTTTCTCGGGCACGAGTCACCAGAGACGGGGCTGTTCTCCTACCGTCGAAGGTGGAAGCGGTTGCAACCTTCCCCAAGCCACTCACGGTCAGATCTCTGCAGCAGTTCATCGGCATGGTGACGTTTTATCACCGTTTCCTGCCCCGTGCCGCCCACCTTATGCGGCCCCTGTATGAGGCCCTTAGAGGCAAGGCCTCCAAGCATGCTGTGGACTGGTCCCCGGAGAGGGACGGTGCATTCATGGCCGCTAAGGAGGCTCTAGCCAGTGCAACCATGCTGGCGCACCCGCTACCCGGGGCTCCCATCGCAATCACCACTGATGCTTCGGATTATGCCGTCGGTGTGGTGCACGAGCAGTGGGTGGACGGCGCCTGGCTGCCACTCGCTTTTTCCAGCCGACAGCTGCGTTCCAGTGAGCGCAAGTACAGCACTTTCGATCGGGAGCTCCTGGGCCTCTATCTGGCTGTCCGTCACTTCCGGTTCCTGCTGGAGGCCCGCCCATTCACTGCTTTTGTAGACCATAGGCCACTGACTTTCGCCATGGCCAAGGTTGCCGAACCATGGTCTGCACGCCAACAGCGTCACCTCTCCTACATCTCGGAGTTTACAACAGACATACGTCATGTTGCTGGCAAGTCCAACCTCGTTGCTGACTGCCTGTCCCGGGCTGTCGCTGGGGCTGTTCAGCTGGGCCTAGACTATGCCAGTATGGCTGCGGACCAAGCCGCCGATCCGGACATGCAGGCTTACAGGACGGCGATAACAAGTCTTCACCGACGCCGGTGCTACTCTCCTGTGTGATGTCTCGCTGGGTCATGCCAGGCCTGTCGTGCCCAGTGGGTGGCGCCGCCGTGTTTTCGACGCTATCTATGGGCTCTCTCACCCGGGCAGGAAGCCTTCACAAAAGCTGGTGGCAGCCAAGTTTGTCTGGCATGGCCTCAAAAAGGATGTCAGAGACTGGGTGACTAACTGCGTGGTGTGCCAACGCTCCAAAGTGCACCGCCACACCAAGGCCCCCCTGGCGCCGTTCCTGGTTCCGGAGCGGCGTTTCGATCACGTCAACGTGGATCTCATGGGTCCTCTACCTTCCTCCCATGGTTTCACCTACCTTCTCACCATGGTGGACAGGACTACCCGCTGGCCGGAGGCAGTGCCACTGGTTTCGACGTCGACGGCCGAGGTCGCCCGGGCGTTCATCGGGACTTGGGTTGCACGTTTCGGCGCCCCATCTGACCTTTCCAGCGACCGTGGCTCCCAGTTCACGTCTGAGCTGTGGGGTGCCAATGCTGTGGGCCTGGGCACGAGGCTCCACCGCACCACCGCTTACCACGCACAGGCCAGCGGGATGTGCGAGCGTTTCCACCGTGTTATGAAAGCTGCTCTGCGGGCCAGTCTCACAGACAGTGCCTGGGTCGACAAGCTCCCGTGGGTCATGCTGGGCATCAGAACCGCTCCCAAGGAAGATCTCCAGTCCTCGTCTGCCGAGCTGGTTTATGGCCAACCACTGCGAGTCCCCGGTGAGTTCATCCCCACCTCCACGACTCCCTGGTCAGCTTCCTGTCAGCGTTCCTTGTTCCTGGATCAGGCTGCGACCTTTGCCCCGGTCCCTACTGCACCCCACGGCCTGCCTCAATCTCACGTCCCTGTGTCCTTGCGGAAGGCAGAGTACGTTTTCATCCGCCATGATGCTCACCGCGGACCACTGCGGCCCCCTTACGACTGCCCTTTCCGGGTGCTAGAGGCTGGGGACAAGGCCTTTGTCGTCGAGGTCGGAGGCAGGTCTGAACTCATTTCTGTGGATCGCCTTAAGCCTGCCCACCTGGATTTGGACAGTTTGTAAGGATCTGGCATTTGTGGAATGAGCGTGTGGGCAGCACCCCTCCAAAAATGGTCAAAATGTCCTGGCAGGCCTGCAATACTGTTCTTTTGGTGTTCCCCTTTGTTGCTTGGTTCATTGATCGATTGCACTCTCTCACAGTATTAAAGGGAAAAAAACACATGTTGGCCATTTTTACACGCTCAGTGTCAGGGAAGCCCAAAACGAGAGTAAATGCCAGCAGAACAGTATTGCTAGCCATTTTGGCAAAACCTTGGTCGGCTTTACCCACACGTTCTCCTGTGTAGCTCATGTCTCGAATGCCCAATGCTTACAAGCCAGTAGGTTGGTGCCTTGCATGGTTTCCTCCGCCACCGGTGTATGAATGTGTGTGTGAATGGGTTAATGTAATGCACAATATATGTAAAGCGCTTTGGATTAAAAGCGCTATATAAATGCACCATTTACCATTAACCATTTACAAGGTGACGAATCAACAATACAAATTACATAAACACAATACAATTTGGTATTATTCTCAAGTTTCTTAGTCTTGCTGAAGCTTTCTTATTTTCAGGCATGCAACTGCTGTATTAAAACTTTATTAGAATACTTTACTGTTTTCATGCATAGTATGTGTAGTAATTGACAGCATGGGGAGGTAATTAGATGATCATGCAAATGAAGACATTTTTTTTTTTTTGCCATCACAACACCCAGCGACCAATATGACACGATTCAAGCGCTAGAAAGATATTTTATATTTCGGTGGCAGTGCCCTTAAGTAGATGATACCTCATTTTGCGCACGGATTATGGAACATGGAGGATAGAAAATGGTATTTACTAGGGATGTGAAAAATCTACTCGAAAATCGTCTCATGCTCACCGCGACTCAAAAAGTATTTGTTTTTCTATTATTATTATTATTATTATTAAAGTTTTAGAAAAAAGGTTTTCCCCAAAAAAATGTTTTAATCGCTTATTCAGAAATCGCTTGTTAATGGCAGCGTCACCGGGAGGCTCTCTCCATTCCGACATGTCGCCACTCCGAAATTGACTTCTTATTGTCGGAGTGGCACACTCCCATGGGCCTAAGGTTTAGGGTCAGGGTTAGAGCACTCAGCGCCACCTCGTGTGCGGTGATTTTGTCAAGATTGACAATAAAACACAACAAAAAATACATTACTCGTCATTAATGCGACACACCCATGGATGCGGTCGGGGAGGGAGAGTGAGGTAGACCAAAGCTCCACATTTGATACACTAGCCTGGGGTGCCAGCCAGAGCGCTCCCACTACGTTCTATGGGCTTTAGTCTCTAGAGAACAGACTCCATGCTAACGCAAGGAAGAGCATTATTTATTATAATTATTATTAGGGCTTTGATGCAAGTTATAATGGGTGCAGCTGCATGAGTTGTGTTGCTTAAAGTAATGTGCCGTTGTGCTCTCCTCTCAGCTGATGCTTAGCGGAAAAAAAGTCGGTGGAGGCGTAGATTTTCGGCCTCGGCGCGCTGAATCGCAAATAATGCGTTGATTAACATCCCTAGTAGTTACACTCAGGAATCCGGAGTTGACTGTCATGTTGTTTTTATGCTCCTAGATATCCTGATTGTGCCTCCACACATTACAGAAGAACAGGAGGAGCTACTTCAAGAACCAGAGGAGCCTGATGGGTCAACGTTGACATTACTAGCAGTGAACAGTGAAGTTGATGTCAAAAACATCTCTTCACACTGTGCCGAAGTTGAAGTTAAACTTGAATCTGACACTGAATTCACGGATTACAGTAATCATTGTGAGGAGACCTGTGGAGGTTAGTCAGTGTTAAACACATGTAATTACTAAGTAAAATACCTGGTAGTTACCTAATTATTATTATTACTACTGTAAAGTAAAGCGTTACCCAAAGTTTTGACAAACAGATGCTTCGGTTATACCTTTTTTCTTCAGAACTAAATATCTCACAGCTGAGATTGAGTTTTAGTTTTTTGGATTTTAGTAAGTGAAATAATCTATAATAATCCATTATAGTGTATTCTAGTTATCATAGTAATACATTAATACTTATATAGTATAGTGTGTTATAATCCATTTTAGTGTATTATAATTAGGATAGTTGTAATACAAAATATATATATATTGTATTATAATCACAGTTAAAATTGTCAATTTGTTTGTTTTGGTAAAAATGTGATCAAGAATACAAATACAAAAATAAGATACAAAAAAGAAACCCAGGAAAAAGTGCAATGACCTGAACAATGATATGAGGCCAGTAAAAACATCAAGAAGTAAAATTAATTTGAAACGGATGTGTTTTCAGCATATGTTTAAAACTGTCGACTGACAGTAGTTTTTAATGGCAAAGGTAAGGCGTTCCACAAAGTAGGAGTCACCACTGCGAAGGCCCGATCTCCCTTCGTCTTAAGATTGGACACAGGGACTTCCTGTGTCCAAGGCACTTCAGCCGTTGCACATTATAAAGTTGTTGTGTAAGGAATTATCTACCGTATATAAACTCGGCACAAAAAGAAAGGAAACTTGACTTCGGTCCATTATATCTCCCCTTTAATAATACCAATTTGTATTGTGTTTCATATCATTTTTATCGTTGATTCATCACCTTTACAACAAGGTACAGATTGCAAGCATCTGGCCATTCGTGGAATGAGCACCACAGCCAAACGTGTGGGTAGTGGGTAACATGTCGGTCCATTATATCCCCTGTTTAATTATTCCAAATGGGTGATTTGTCACCTTTACAACGTGGTACAGTTTGTAAGGATCTGGCATTTGTGGAATGAGCGTGTGGGCAACACCCCTCCAAAAATGGTGGAAATGGCCTGGCAGGCCTGCAATACTGTTCTTGCCCAAAACGAGAGTAAATGCCAGCAGAACAGTATTGCTAGCCATTTTGGCAAAACTTTGGTCGGCTTTACCCACACGTTCTCCTGTGTAGCTCATGTCTCGAATGCCCAATGCTTACAAGCTGTACCTTGTTGTAAAGGTGACGAATCAACGATACGAATTACATAAAACACAATACAAATTATTATAGGGGAGATATAATTGACCAAACTCAAGTTTCCTTTCTTTTTTAGTTTATTTTAGTCTTGCTGAAGCTTTCTTATTTTCAGGCATGCAACTGCTGTATTAAAACTTTATTAGAATACTTTACTGTTTTCATGCATAGTATGTGTAGTAATTGACAGCATGGGGAGGTAATTAGATGATCATGCAAATGAAGACGTATTATTATTATTTTTTTGCCATCACAACACCCAGCGACCACTATGTCTCGATTCAAGCGCTAGAAAGATATTTTATATTTCGGTGGCAGTGCCCTTAAGTAGATGATACCTCATTTTGTGCACGGATTACGGAACATGGAGGATGGAAAATGGTATTTACTAGGGATGTGAAAAATCTACTCGAAAATCGTCTCATGCTCACCGCGACTCAAAAAGTATTTGTTTTTTTATTATTATTATTATTATTATAAAGTTTTAGAAAAAAAGTTTTCCCCCAAAAAAACGTTTTAATCGCTTATTCGGAAATTGCTTGTTAATGGAAGCGTCACCGGGAGGTTCTCTCCATTCCGACATGTCGCCACTCCGAAATTGACTTCTTATTGTCGGAGTGGCGACACTCCCATGGGCCTAAGGTTTAGGGTTAGAGCACTAAGCGTCACCTTGTGTGCTGTGATTTAGTCAAGATTGACAATAAAACACAACAAAACATACATTACTCGTCATTAATGCGACACACCCATGGATGCGGTCGGGGAGGGAGAGTGAGGTAGACCAAAGCTCCACATTTGATACACTAGCCTGGGGTGCCAGCCAGAGCGCTCCCACTACGTTCTATGGACTTTAGTCTCTAGAGAACAGACTCCATGGTAACGCAAGGAAGAGCAATTATTTATTATAATTATTATCAGGGCTTTGATGCAAGTTATAATGGGTGCAGCTGCATGAGTTGTGTTGCTTAAAGTAATGTGCCGTTGTGCTCTCCTCTCAGCTGATGCTTAGCGGAAAAAAAGTCGGTGGAGGCGTTGATTTTCGGCCTTGGCGCGCTGATTCGCAAATAATGCGTTGATTAACATCCCTAGTAGTTACACTCAGGAATCCGGAGTTGACTGTCATGTTGTTTTTATGCTCCTAGATATCCTGATTGTGCCTCCACACATTAAAGAAGAACAGGAGGAGCTACTTCAAGAACCAGAGGAGCCTGATGGGTCAACGTTGACATTACTAGCAGTGAACAGTGAAGTTGATGTCAAAAATATCTCTTCACACTGTGCCGAAGTTGAAGTTAAACTTGAATCTGACACTAAATTCACTGATTACAGTAATCATTGTGAGGAGACCTGTGGAGGTTAGTCAGTGTTAAACACATGTAATTACTAAGTAAAATACCTGGTAGTTACCATGTAGTTACCTGGTAATAACCTAATTATTATTATTACTACTGTAAAGTAAAGCGTTACCCAAAGTTTTGACAAACAGATGCTTCGGTTATACCTTTTTTCTTCAGAACTAAATATCTCACAGCTGAGATTGAGTTTTAGTTTTTTGGATTTTAGTAAGTGAAATAATCTATAATAATCCATTATAGTGTATTCTAGTTATCATAGTAATACATTAATACTTATATAGTATAGTGTGTTATAATCCATTTTAGTGTATTATAATTAGGATAGTTGTAATACAAAATATATATATATTGTATTATAATCACAGTTAAAATTGTCAATTTGTTTGTTTTGGTAAAAATGTGAACAAGAATACAAATACAAAAATAAGATACAAAAAAGAAACCCAGGAAAAAGTGCAATGACCTGAACAATGATATGAGGCCAGTAAAAACATCAAGAAGTAAAATTAATTTGAAACGGATGTGTTTTCAGCATATGTTTAAAACTGTCGACTGACAGTAGTTTTTAATGGCAAAGGTAAGGCGTTCCACAAAGTAGGAGTCACCACTGCGAAGGCCCGATCTCCCTTTGTCTTAAGATTGGACACAGGGACTTCCTGTGTCCAAGGCACTTCAGCCGTTGCACATTATAAAGTTGTTGTGTAAGGAATTATCTACCGTATATAAACTCGGCACAAAAAGAAAGGAAACTTGACTTCGGTCCATTATATCTCCCCTTTAATAATACCAATTTGTATTGTGTTTCATATCATTTTTATCGTTGATTCATCACCTTTACAACAAGGTACAGATTGCAAGCATCTGGCCATTCGTGGAATGAGCACCACAGCCAAACGTGTGGGTAGTGGGTAACATGTCGGTCCATTATATCCCCTGTTTAATTATTCCAAATGGGTGATTTGTCACCTTTACAACGTGGTACAGTTTGTAAGGATCTGGCATTTGTGGAATGAGCGTGTGGGCAACACCCCTCCAAAAATGGTGGAAATGGCCTGGCAGGCCTGCAATACTGTTAAAATGTAAATGCCAGCAGAACAGTATTGCTAGCCATTTTGGCAAAACTTTGGTCGGCTTTACCCACACGTTCTCCTGTGTAGCTCATGTCTCGAATGCCCAATGCTTACAAGCTGTACCTTGTTGTAAAGGTGACGAATCAACGATACGAATTACATAAAACACAATACAAATTATTATAGGGGAGATATAATTGACCAAACTCAAGTTTCCTTTCTTTTTTAGTTTATTTTAGTCTTGCTGAAGCTTTCTTATTTTCAGGCATGCAACTGCTGTATTAAAACTTTATTAGAATACTTTACTGTTTTCATGCATAGTATGTGTAGTAATTGACAGCATGGGGAGGTAATTAGATGATCATGCAAATGAAGGCGTTTTTTTTTTTTTTTTTTTGCCATCACAACACCCAGCGACCAATATGACAAGATTCAAGCGCTAGAAAGATATGTTATATTTCGGTGGCAGTGCCCTTAAGTAGATGATACCTCATTTTGTGCACGGATTACGGAACATGGAGGACATATCGCCACTCCGAAATATACTTCTTATTGTCGGAGTGGCGACACTCCCATGGGCCTAAGGTTTAGGGTTAGAGCACTCAGCGTCACCTCGTGTGCTGTGATTTTGTCAAGATTGACAATGAAACACAACAAAAAATACATTACTCATCATTAATGCGACACACCCGTGGATGCGGTCGGGGAGGGAGAGTGAGGTAGACCAAAGCTCCACATTTGATACACTAGCCTGGGGTGCCAGCCAGAGCGCTCCCACTACGTTCTATGGACTTTAGTCTCTAGAGAACAGACTCCATGCTAACGCAAGGAAGAGCAATTATTTATTAAGTGTGCCTGCCATGCAACGCAATGGCAAAACACTTATTGTAATCCGCCATACTTAATTAAGTGTGCCTGCCATGCAACGCAATGGCAAAACACTTATTGTAATCCGCCATACTTAATTAAGTCCATAGTTTCGCCACAAATTTCTGCACGTAATAACTGCCGCACAATTTACGCCACCCACGCAATATATACATCAAAACGTGCGGCTCGGCCGGGAATAGGTTGCTATTACTTTTCTTTCCGATCCGCGTTACCATTGCGACGTAATTCGCAAAAAACGACGCCCAAAAACCCCATTGACTTAGAATGGGGGAAATTTCGGCACTTAATAACTGCCGCACGATTTACGCCACCCCCGCAATATATACATCAAAATGTGCGGCTCGGCCGGGAATGGTGTGCTATTACTTTTCTTTCCGATCCGCTTTACGATTGCGATGTAATTCGCAAAAAACAACGCCCAAAAACTCCATTGACTTTGAATGGGGGACTCCGAAAAAAACCCAGAAACTTTGGCGCCACATAACTCTGCCATACTTTTGCCTAGCAACGTCATTTAAAATGTAAAATGCTCACACAACTTTGGTCTTTTTCCGACCAATAGGGATGAGCTGTAATTGATTAAGCCTCGCCCCCTCTTTAACAGGAAGTGCCCTTCACCAAACAGGAAGTGCCTCTATAACTCATGAACCGTTTGTCGTACAGACTTGCGGCTGGTGTCATACCTTTTCTTTTTTTCTCAAATTTTTTTTTCTCAATTTTTTTTTTCTCAAATTTTTTTTTTCTCAAATTTTTTTTTCTCAAATTTTTTTTTCTCAAAATTTTTTTTTTCTCAATTTTTTTTTCTCAAATTTTTTTTTCTCAAATTTTTTTTTTCTCAAATTTTTTTTCTCAAAAATTTTTTTTTCTCAAATTTTTTTTTCTCAAAATTTTTTTTTTCTCAAATTTTTTTTCTCAATTTTTTTTTTCTCAATTTTTTTCTCAAAAATTTTTTTTTCTCAATTTTTTTCTCTAATTTTTTTTTTCTCAAAAAAAACCTTTTTCTCAATTTTTTTTTCTCAAAAATTTTTTTTCTCAAAATTGTTTTCTCAAAATTATTTTTTTCTCAAAAAATGTTTTTCTCACATTTTTTTTTCTCAAGATTTTTTTTTCTCACAATTTTTTTTTCAAAATTTCTTTTTCTCAAAAAAGTTTTTTTCTCAATTTTTTTTTCTCACAAAACAATTTTTTCTCAAAAAACTGTCGTTAAAGTGCGACCCGTGATAACGGCCAAAAATGCTCCAAAACGCCACTAATTTGTCGAAATGGCTGACTTCCTGTTTGGTTTCTGATTGGCTGCTGGCCTTGTGACGTGGGTAGAGCTGCGAGGGCCTGGTTATCGCTGCTTGCAGCTTTAATTCATTAATCATCCATGACCTTAATTGGGGCCTATTTCGCCAAACAGGAAGTGCCCCTCACCAAACAGGAAGTGACCCTTGATCTCGTGAACCGTTTGTCATACAGACACGCGGGTTGCGTCAAATGAAATAACGCTAATGCTAACACCAACCGCTACACAAGGTTGCACAGACTTAGCGAGCTGCAGGCACACTTAAAATTTCTTAGAAATTTTCTCTTCTAGTTAATTAATTAAGTCCATAGTTTCGCCACAAATTTCTGCACGTAATAACTGCCGCACAATTTACGCCACCCACGCAATATATACATCAAAACGTGCGGCTCGGCCGGGAATAGGTTGCTATTACTTTTCTTTCCGATCCGCGTTACCATTGCGACAAAATTCGTAAAAAACTACGCTCAAAAAACCCCATTGACTTTGAATGGGGGACTCCGAAAAAAAAACAGAAACTTTGGCGCCACATAACTCTGCCATACTTTTGCCTAGCAACGTCATTTAAAATGTAAAATGCTCACACAACTTTGGTCTTTTTTCCGACCAATAGGGATGAGCTGTAATTGATTAAGCCCCGCCCCCTCTATAACAGGAAGTGCCCTTCACCAAACAGGAAGTGCCTCTATAACTCATGAACCGTTTGTCGTACAGACTCGCGGCTGGTGTCATACCTTTTCTTTTTTTCTCAAAATTTTTTTTTTCTCAATTTTTTTTTTCTCAAAAAAATTTTTTCTCAAAATTTTTTCTCAATTTTTTTTTCTCAAATTTTTTTTTCTCAAATTTTTTTTTTCTCAAAATTTTTTTTTCTCATTTTTTTTTTCTCAAAATTTTTTTTCTCAAAATTTTTTTTCTCAAATTTTTTTTTTCTCAAATTTTTTTTTTCTCAAAATTTTTTTTATCAAAATTTTTTTCTCAAAATTTTTTTTTCTCAAATTTTTTTTTTCTCAATTTTTTTTCTCAAATTTTTTTTTTCTCAAAATTTTTTTTTCTCAATTTTTTTTTTTCTCAAAAAATTTTTTTCTCACATTTTTTTTTCTCAAAAAAAATTTTTTTCTCACATTTTTTTTTTCAAAATGTATTTTTCTCAAAAAAGTTTTTTTCTCAAAATTTGTTTTTCTCACAAAACAATTTTTTTCTCAAAAAACTGTCGTTAAAGTGCGACCCGTGATAACGGCCAAAAATGCTCCAAAACGCCACTAATTAGTCGAAATGGCTGACTTCCTGTTTGGTTTCTGATTGGCTGCTGGCCTTGTGACGTGGGTAGAGCTGCGAGGGCCCGGTCATCGCTGCTTGCAGCTTTAATTCATTAATCGTCCATGACCTTAATTGGGGCCTATTTCGCCAAACAGGAAGTGCCCCTCACCAAACAGGAAGTGACCCTTGATCTCGTGAACCGTTTGTCATACAGACACGCGGGTTGCGTCAAATGAAATAACGCTAATGCTAACACCAACCGCTACACAAGGTTGCACAGACTTAGCGAGCTGCAGGCACACTTAAAATTTCTTAGAAATTTTCTCTTCTAGTTATAATTATTATTAGGGCTTTGATGCAAGTTATAATGGGTGCAGCTGCATGAGTTGTGTTGCTTAAAGTAATGTGCCGTTGTGCTCTCCTCTCAGCTGATGCTTAGCGGAAAAAAAGTCGACCGAGGTGTTGATTTTCGGCCTCGGCACACCGATTCGCAAATAATGCGTTGATTAACATCCCTAGTATTTACACTCAGGAATCCGGAGTTGACTGTCATGTTGTTTTTATGCTCCTAGATATCCTGATTGTGCCTCCACACATTGAAGAAGAACAGGAGGAGCTACTTCAAGAACCTGATGGGTCAATGTTGACATTACTAGCAGTGAAAAGTGAAGTTGATGTCAAAAACATCTCTTCACACTGTGCCGAAGTTGAAGTTAAACTTGAATATGAGACTGAATTCACTGATGACAATGATCATTGCGAGGAGACCTGTGGAGGTTAGTCAGTGTTAAACACATGACCTACTTGTGTGGGGAGAATTGGCCTTAAAGGGGAGAACCAGGGGGGGGGGGGGCTTTCATGCCTTTATTTGATAGGACAGAAGACTGACAGGAAATGGGGGGAAAGATAGGGGAGAGAGAGAGAGAGAGAGACTCCTAAATAAGGGACTTGTTTGATGATGGAATCTTTTAATTCTCTATTTGTACACACCCTTTTAACCTCCCTCTCTGTCTCTCTCTCTCAGGAGTGACGTCCCAGCCTTCTCAGACCAAGGTCTTCTCCTGTTCTGAGAGTCCATACACCCTCACATCTCAGGACTTCCTCCATAAACAAAACAACCTCTACAGTCAAATGCAGAGGAATGGACACATCAACCCAGCAGCCTGTGAGAAAACCACCAGCTCAACAACCAGCCAGAAACGAGGAGACACTGATGGACCGAGATCCTCTGGTCATCATCGATATAAGAAACCTGAAGAACTCAAGGCTTACATAGACTTCCTCAATCATCAACCAAAAAAAGAGAATCAATGTGAACACTGTGGCAAGAAATGCCGTCGGCCATGTGAGCTGAAGATACACCAACGTGTCCACACTGGAGAAAAACCTTTCCAGTGTAAACATTGTGACAAGAGTTTCACTGTGTGGGGTTCCCTGAAGACACACCAACGTGTCCACACTGGAAAAAAACATTTCAAGTGTAAACATTGTAACAAGAGTTTCAAATGGTCAACAGACCTGGAGATACACCACCGTGTCCACACTGAAGAAAAACCTTTCAAGTGTAAACATTGTAACAAGAGTTTCTCTTCGTCAACAAACCTGGAGATACACCACCGTGTCCACACCCACATTGGAGAACAACTTTTCCACTGTGAGCATTGCGACAAGAGTTTAATTTCATCTTATGTACTGAAGAAACATCAGCGTCTCTACATGGGCAAGTTATGACTTCCGGTTGGTTCTAGCGGAAGTGGTGGAAGTGCTGCGATTAACGGAAGTTACGTCATGCAGTGCGGGTCTGTTTACACTCCCCAGCAAAACAAACACAAGTAGATTGTAGCTTTTAACTCGCTCTTAATTGGTGTAACATCACTTGTTTTTGTTTGTATATTGTATATTGTATATTGTTTATTGCGAGCGCAACCGAAGGAGCGGGATAAGTAGAACAGATTCTTTTTCAGCAGGGAATTTGTTTGCAGGGACACCTCCTTGAATTTTCTCTGCTTCATATCTTGACCAGGCTTTTCTCTTCAGAGATTAGTAAGCTTGGCTACGCGAGGCTACTTAAGAACATACTAAAGTTCTAGAAAATTAAACCTTCCGGAAAAGCTTCATTTTCAAGATGGCGTTACTGGCGTCCATGATGGCTGTTGGGACCTTAAAATGCCTATAAACTGGGGGGAAAAAAAGATCGGTAGCTGTCTTCCATCTCTTCTTTGACTGATCTAAAAGGATCATTCTCTCAACCCTCTGAACCGGAAGTACTTCTGGTAGCTTTCAGCCAGCATAGCCACAGTCCCGTCCACTTTCATTGTAGGAGGAGGCGTTAGCATAGCATCTGTCCGTGATTAACCTGACTACCGCCAGATAGTTGGCAGCAGTGCGTACTGCCCTACTTTGGGCGGTACGCACTGCTGCCACCTATCTGGCGGTAGTCAGGTTAGTCAGTGATGTTTTCGATCAGAACAAATTTGACATGGGCGCTTCATACAGAGTGGATTGGATTACATTCGCTTACCTCGATGTGCACGGATCGTGCACGCAAAGCGCACGGGGGGAGATCATGCCCCCAGAACCCAGGGCTAGATTTGAAACAACCCCGATGGTGGCCAAAGTTGGAGCTGCAGCCTAAACGTGCATTTTGGCCCCTCCACTTCCTCTGAACGGAGAGCTGCGTGACGTCATTTTTGGCCACTAGGTAGTGTGGGTAATTTCCCCCAGAATGCACCCGGATTAGCTACATGCTAGCATGTAGCCGTTGCTTCAAAACGCCACTGAGCACTTGCATTGAAATGATAGTGGGGGCGGGGCCGTTCCGCTCTCTATTTTATATATACTCTATGGGGGAGATGCCTCCGGCAAAATCCCCACTATATGCCAATGCAGATCGAGACACTTCGCTGGTGAGTAAACGGTGGGGGATCGAAAGAAGAAAAAAAAGAACGGTGCCATCCAAGAAGGACGGGGGGGGCGCGCTGATGCTCATAATCATGATATTACGTCTCGGATCATAATACAATAATAGAAATTTCTGGCTAGTCCACAGACAAGCCATTCTGGCCAGGCTGGGAAAGTGTTTTTAATGTTGGATTAATTGCAAACAGACCACTAGGTCTGTTTGTGACACTAGTCACGCCATCTTGAAAATGAAGCCTTTCCGGAAGGTTTATTTTCCAAAACCTTTAGTTTATTCTTAAGCATGCATAGTTGGGTCATTTCCGATAATTCCGTGACCTTGGAGACTGAGCAAAGGTCCGTTTATCAGGCCGGCTTTACACTGCCACTGAAATCTTGCCTGAATCAGATCTGAGTCACATCAAAAGTGGAATCCGTTTTTTTTAATAGTCTAAATCCAAAAAGGGTCACATGCAGGTCACATGAAATCTGATTTTGAAAACCACATCCAGAGGTGGTTTCAAATCCGATCCATATCTGAATCTGAGGACATCTGTCTCAGTCTGAAAGCAGTAACCACATCCACCCCATAGAGTTATACGCAAGTCACATGCAAGTCACATCAAACTGACCAAAGTCACTTGTAGTGCGACCCGAGCGCGGAGCGCCCCCACTGTAATGATGTCATTACAGAGCGCGAGTATTTACTATTTGATTACAGCGCAGTCAGATTACAGCGCGCTGAGCACATGAGAAAAACAAGAGAGGAGAGAGAAAACATGTGATCTAAATAGATAAAACCAGAGCGAAGAGCGAAACACAAAAAGTAGAGAGTAAAAAAAGAAGAGAGAAAAACAATATTGTAACATGTGTTTGTTTTTGTTGTAGTCGCTTGTCTGTTTCCTGAACGTGATCAACTAGTGTCAACGGTGTGACGTAACATCATGACGCCAACATCGTTACCACGGTAACTAAAGCACATATGTCGACGCAGGGCAGATTTGGGCCGACGCTGTTAAAATTAGTCAGAACGCACAGATCCGATCTGGTCACTTGCAAATGCAGTAAGTCAGGCCATAAGATCAGATTTGAGAACCAAATCGGATTTGGGCTGGATTTGACTGCAGTGTAAATCCGGTCTCAGTGGATTTGTCACTTATGAAGGTAAAATAACACATTGAGCTCCAATGCCCCTCGCAAAAATGCGGGCAACATTTGTATGTCTGTCTGGTCCACATCCCTGCGTCCATCCACTGAGATGGCAGGAGGAGGATGTTGTAACAGTGACACAGGTGAATACAAATGATTCAGACCACTTTCTCTCTCTAGTCTACTCCTTAATTAATGGGCCATTGTCAACTTCCTCTGATCTACCACCAGCTGGGAGATCAAAGGCATGCTCGTTGCCTCTTTAATTTATATCTGCGCTTAAAGTTGAGATTCCCGACCCACATGAGAACCACTGCTCTATAGCCTAGTGAAAAGAGAAATGTTTGTAACAATATACAAATAAAGGTGCACATTAATAGTAGTGAAATGAAATGACACAGTATAGAGAACACAGTGACGTAGTCTTCAGTAGTATTTATGCATATTTATATTTATGTGTTGAAGAACAAACATTGAAAGCAGTGAAAAGATTACAAGGAAACAAGTCGGCATGATGACTAAATTGGGAGACAAGAGGAAAGAATTGACAGGCCAAAAAACGTCTAAGCTATTTCCATGTTTACTTCTTGGAAGTGATTCCAAGCCAATATTACATTTGTTTTATTCTAATTGTGCGCGAGAGCGGGTGTAATTATTTTCCTCTCTCGCTGTGCATGCGTGCCTGCGTGTGGCACACAGACATGCACACGCACACACACCGCACCTGTTCAATGCTGCTGCGGTTTTATCAACATTAACGTGAGATGCGTTGGTCTATATTACTATGATGAATCATGAAAGAGCAATATTAGTGATCTATACGCTGGACGTTCCGCTGTGTAAGCCTATGCGCTCTCCAGCTCTCCTCTGGTTAAAAAGAAAGTGTTAATCCTCAACCCACCGGTAGGCTATTAAACTAAGTAAAACAGCGTTTATAAACATACAGCTTATAGGCCTATATTTATTTATGCAGAGGAGAACGTATGTATGTCTACTACTTCCCCCCCTCTCTCCCTCTCCCTCTCTTCTTTCTCTCTCCGCTTTGATTACAACGCCTCTTTTAGCCCTAAATCTATTTATGAACTAAGTTTTTATCCTTAATGTCTATGAAATGTCTAGTTTTTAATCTCAGTGTATTAAATGAAATAATGTTTTTATCTCAACATGAAATGTTTGAACCTTTTAGTACCATTGTTACCACTCAAAAGAAATATACGATTTATACACCTTGGTGCATGAAATGTTTTCACCTCAAATGTCTATGAAATGTCTAGTTTTTAATCTCAGTGTATTAAATGAAATAATGTTTTTTATCTCAAAACATGAAATGCAGGTTGAACCTTTAGTACCCTTTTTACCACACAAAAGAAATATACAATTTATACACCTTGGTGCATGAAATGTTTTCACCTCGTATCAAAATAAACCTGCTGGCCTATACCAGCCCATCTGCTTTTTTCGAATAAATTAAAATGAGGTACTTTACCCTTTTACACAAATAGAAAAAAATGGCCCATATCTGCTAAATTAAAATTAGGTACTCTACCTTTTAGACAAAAAAAGAACAAAAAAGGCCCATTGTGGGGCACCTGCTGGCCTACCGGCCCATGTATTTTTGATTAAATTAATAGGTAGCCTACTCTACCCTTTTATACAGGACCCGGGACAAACAAAATAACAAAAAAATGGGGGAAAAAAACTAAACAAAAAACCTATGCAAAATTATGGATGCAGAAGGTTACAGCACGCCAGTACTGGTTGAGGTCCCGTGCTCCACCTCGGCGGTATTGGCGTCGGATCCTCCGAAGCCTCCAACCGCCGCCACTTCAAACGCTGGCGGGGTGCTGGGTCCCCGCGCTCCGCCTGGGCACACGTCGCCTCAACCAGCCGCTGCTCATCTTTTAAGATGCGGACGAATACCCAGAGCGACGGGTGGCTCCTAGCAACCCGCGCATTCCATCTGTGATGGAACCCTGAAGAAAACATAGATTTTAAAAACTACATTGGCCCAATAACATTTCATTCACATGAATCTGCTCAGACAGCTAAATAGGCCTACAACAGATTTGAAATGAGAAATGAATACCAACTAAAAGAATAAATCATCCAAGGTCTTACCTTCGACCACGTTGTTGCTCCGGTTGTCTATGCGCCGGTTGTAAACACACCAGGTCGCAGGTGGGAACAGGGCTTGCATGCCAACATATGTGTGTTCCATATATTGGATGAAGGTGTTCAGGGGCGGGTAGTGGCGGATCTGGCGTAGGGTCTCTCTCTCGGCACAAAACATCCTAAAGTTCTGCCTCAGTAGGGCGAGAGGGAGATAGCCGGTGGCCATTGCCTTGCGCACCCACCCTCTGAGCTCCCTGTCCTGTCTGTAAGGACCTGCAGAAGTAGAGTAAAACTTATTATACAACTAAAATAGGCTAATTATGTGTTATAAGGAAAGAAGTCTTGAATCCATGAAAGAATCATAACAATTATCTGACTGCTGCTTCTGGACCCTAGGCCTATACCTCTTTCAGAAACATTTTACTCGCATATAACCATGGTAGAAACACCTATACCTTGTTATAATTATTTCATTACCATTCTTCAGTTACAACACTGACCTGCCAGCTCAAGCTCCTGCAGTTTCCGCCATATGGACTGGCAGAGGTGAAAATAGCACCCTGTGACCCTCGTCCCTGGCAGCTCTGCTCTGAAGGCATTCATGGATGCCATCTCAAAGTCCATCAGGACTTGGCCTGGGGTCCATCTTACACAAAAAAATAAAATACATACAGATTAATAATATTTATGTATTTGGGTGGGTGACGTGACGTAACGTTTTCGCTGTCCTCGGTGTCAAACATGTATAAATAAAAAATATATTTGTCAAAAACCTTCTGAATATTGTGCAGGACATTAAGCTTTATGTGAACTTACTCAAGATTAAAACATTTCATTCCTCATTTCTTCAGAATCTTCAACCAAACATGGCAAAACTCATATGGTGTGACTGTCCTGACCTTGTTTCTCAAAGTGGGAACTTGAATAAAACTAAGAAAAAGAATTGCTAAAAATCATTTGAAAATGAATTTAGGCAAAAAAAAAATTCTATTTTGAGCCTATATCTTTTCAAAGTCAAAGCATAATGTTTTCAGTCATTTCTGATCAAAAACATTTTGTCCCCCAACCCAAAATCATTTGGTGTGACACTAGTTTGGAAAAATTAAACAGGCAATTATTTGGACACCTATTGGCTAGAGAGGTCCTTCTTCTGTAAGGCTATTCAGCACTCCCAGCACAACTGCAAGACAGGTGTCTGAGGTGAGTTATGATTTTAACATTTTCATGAAATGCCATCTTGTTGAAACGTTGACAAACTCACCATTCTGGATGTCTTTTGGTGTGACACCTTTTCTTTAAAAAAAGCTTAAGTTATTTGAAGTTTTGGTCATATTTCCATGTAGATCTAGGCTGCTTTGTTATAGCTAGCATGCTGTTAGCATGCTAATGTGTACATAGTAGCCTCAAGGTAAACCTAAATGGAGAAAACAGTAATATGGTGTGACACTTAATCATATGGTGTGACATGTCTGCTTGTCACACCATATGACTTGACTGTCACACCATATGATTTATACTGTATTTAACTACAGATATAACAACAAATAACAAAGTTCCATGTTTCTTTTGTACATTTAAACATTTGTTTTAAACATTTTTACATAAAATGTAATTTAGCTTCATTCAGTGATACTTCAAATTCATCAGACAGAGCAGAAACCCCTTCACAGAAACCTTAACATATTGTTTCAATCTAAACAATATTTTCTCTTTGTCTTAAACTATACATTGCATTTTCTTTTGTCAGCTGGAAAATGACAAGTGCTGAGAGAACGAGAAAGTACAGGGAGAAACTAAACAATGACCCAGGAAGGAGAGAGGAGCCAAAGGGGCGAGACTGCATTTTCTACGAAGAGCAGGAGGTTGTCTGTGGCATAGCAGAACCGCAACAAGGCAGCCGGTTTGCTACCCTCACCAAATACGACTGGCTGATGTACAATACAGTCTAAATGTATAATCTAATCTGATCTAATACTTTTGTACTTTCACTCACTGGACTGGACAGTGGACAGTGTTAAGGTAGGACCCGAGACAAAACTAGCGAAAATAGCTGATCTACAAGCTCTCAACACGTTGTGCTGCGAGAGCTTGTAGATCAGCTATTTTCGGAGTTGCGCAACCCAGCACTCTTTAGCTAGTGGAGATGTGGTGTAATGTCATGATTCCTAATTACATTTGTTCAACACAAAATGCTGTGTTCAAGTTCAGGAGACTTCGGAAAAAAAGCAATTTACCTGAATGCTGAGTTCTGTTTCCACTAATTGGTGTTAATAAAATGTTGCCTTCAATGCCTTGGCTCCAAGTGTGGCTATGCGCCTTATTGTCCCTTTAGGATCCTTCTGCCGTGGGCCGGCAGAAGACTTAGGTGTGCGTAGCATTCCTGTGCACATCCTCATCATCCATCTACTACTACAATTCTTTCTTATCCCATGTTAAAGCCCTACAATAATATCCTGTTCAGAAATATTAAGGCCATGTTATCCTGGGTAATTGTTTAATCAATCAGTAGTTCAGTTCAGTACTCACTAATAGGTAGGTTAAAACACAGTTTGCTTTGACACATGAAGATATGATCATACGGTGTGACACTAAATCATTTGGTGTGACATTCCAAATAGTGAGAAATCATACCTTTATTAATGATTAAACCAAAAAAATGTTTATGGATTACATAGAGAATATTATCAGGAAGAGTCACAAATATTTGTGTAATTTTAGAGAAAGTTTTGACAGAATACATTTAAAATATGTTGTAAGATCATGAACATGGGCCTCACACAGAGTGTCGATTATGAAAAAAATATACAGATATACAAAAAACTATAGTGGATCACTGGTTAGTTATGATAAAGGACTTTGATAAAGTGAGTAACTTAAGAAAGATGTACTCCATTTTCATTTTATGAACAATTATTTTCATGTCACACCATATGACGATTTTAGGCACAAGTACAACAAACTGCTGAATAAAGTCTGATTCCAATAAAATATCTAAAAACAAAATGTATTTCCATAAGGTTGAGAGTGAGTAGAACAAAAGTAAATAACTTTTATGCCTGCAATTTAAAGTTTTTTTAAAAACACATTTTTTGGGGCGTCACGTCACTGACCCATTTATAAACAAACACATAATATGTATTATCTATAAACATTATCTCTAATAGTATAGCCATGTGTTGCATAGAGAATATTGCTCGGCTCCATTCAGGAAGTAGATACGGTGTTCCAGAGTACAATAAGGTCAGACTAAAAAGGTCCTTTGTCCATCAGTCGATTCTAAGGATTAATCAGGAGAGCCATAGGTAGGCTGGGTGGTGGACACTGGTCTTTGTCTGTATTATCCTTGTAACACTGTCTGCTTTTGTTTGTTCTTGTTCCGTTGTGTCAAATGTTTGTATATGTTTCTGCATACATGGCTACTGTGTAGCAAGACACATTTCAGTGTGAACTGACAATAAAGTACTATATCATATCATATCATATCATATAACACACACACACACACACACACACACACACACACACACACACACACACACACACACACACACACACTTACTCTTTGTCAGTCACCCTCTCCACCCTCCTCTTCACATGGCGGAGGACTGCACGGTACATGTCTGTGGTTTTTCCGCTCATTAGCACCATCACGAACGGAACGACCCGTTGCATGTACCGGCCATGGATGGTAACGAACTGTTCGTAGGGCCTCAGGGTTGTTTTGAAGGTGCCGTCGATGTAAATCTAAAACAAATTTCAAAATTAATCTTATTGATTGACGCTGTGTGTGTGTGTGTGTGTGTGTGTGTGTGTGTGTGTGTGTGTGTGTGTGCGGGCGGGCAGTGGTGGACAAGTACTCAATACAGTCTGCACACTGTAGAATAGATGTATTCCGTTACAAGTAAATGTCCAGAATTCAAAATGTACTTGAGTATGAAAGTTGTTGCATCAGAATGTACTTAAAGTACCAAAAGTAAAAGTACATGAATGAAAATAGCAGATCTACAGGCTCACAACGCAAGGCATTTGTATAAGATAGGGCTAAAGTGCTTATTTTTTCAATGATGTAGCCTAGTGTAAAAGTACAAGATTTGGATCTGAGATGTAGTGGAGTAGAAGTAAAAGTAGGCTACTGAAAACTGGAATTACTCAGGTAAAGTAGAAATACCTCAAAACTGTAATTAATGCAGTAGCCTACTTAAGTAAATGTAATTAGTTACTTTATACCACTGTGTGTGTGTGTGTGTGTGTGTGTGTGTGTGTGTGTGTGTGTGTGTGTGTGTGATATGAAATATTTGAATTTAATTATCATGATTTGTTATGCGAGAGGGTTATCACCTGATCACATGTGCTTAGTTTCTCGATATTGCCATCTGTTGCAAAAACGACAAATCCATGTTGCCTGTTGATCCTGGACAGAAAATCATCCCCTCCCCAAGTGACCGCCCATTCTCCCTGGATGTCCACATCATCCAAGTTGCGGGGGATGGGGGGCATGAGGGTTGCCCTACGTCTCTCCAGGCGTGTTTTGACGCTTGAGATTGGGGGTATGATCTCCAGGTCTGACACCTGTGCAACAACGGTATCATATACCCGCTTGATTGGCAGGGTAGGGTCAGCCGCCACCAGGCTAAGCATCCGGTCCACTATAGCCGTGGTGGCGACTAGACCCTCCTCAGCGGCGTGGTTGTGGGCACCAGGTGGTTTAAGCACAATGATCGCTGGGTCTTCGGCGTCAATATCTAGCCGGTTTGTGTGTACACTGGCGCTGCAGCCCCGGTAGGCGCAACGCCAGTATATTTTATCTGGAACAATTTTGTTACGCGAGTAACGAAAACTGTCCAGAATGAGCAGTTTTCCCCCACGACTATTAGCGATTTGTAGGTATGCCATGTCTAGTCGGTGATGTAAAAGAGGAATTGATTGTGGGGAGACGCTTTTTATTGCGACCGTCAGGGAGCAGTTTACTATGAAAACCTCCACCGGCCGTCCGTCCGTCCGTCCGTCGGTCGGTCGGTCGGTCGGTCACACGTCACACCTTTGCCCTGCTCATATCTCCGCATCAGTATATAGGGCTTGTTTGTTTATTGTATGACATCACGCCACATCATCAGCTGTGGACTCTGTGATGTCATCGTATCGCATCAGTATATAGGGCTTGTTTGTTTATTGTATGACATCACGCCACATCATCAGCTGTGGACTCTGTGATGTCATCGTATCTCCATATATGGCCATCTCCGTATATGGAGATATAAGTCGTCCATGCCCAAGTATGGGCTGGTGAGGTCAGACTTTGTGTGATGCGTAGGTTATCTCCATATATGGAGATTCAACATTCCAGGCAATGCTCTCTTCCCTGGTGAGAATTGCCCCTTTATATAGGGCTTGTTTGTGTATTGTATGACATCACGCCACATCATCAGCTGTGGACTCTGTGATGTCATCGTATCTCCATATATGGCCATCTCCGTATATGGAGATATAAGTCGTCCATGCCCAAGTATGGGCTGGTGAGGTCAGACTTTGTGTGATGCGTAGGTTATCTCCATATATGGAGATTCAACATTCCAGGTGTAACTATGGCTACCCGTATGACGTGAGAGGTGGAGGTTGTGATATTTGTGGAGATAAGCGACCAACGGTCGCTTATCTCCCGATTAGGGAGTCTTACTGGTAGGCATGCATTTGATTAGTTACATCTGTTTCCAATACAGCACACGCTTGCCCCAAACTCATTGGCCATGGCTAATTGGATATTTTAGTGGCATGTCCAGGTGGGGTCAGGCTGACATGCCTTCTTATCTGTGTCCATACATGTTTAAAAAGTCGCTGTCGCCATTAAATGTGTTTAACCTCTCTCCCTTATAAAACACTGTATTATTTCACCTGTCTCATATCTGTTTAGGCCATATGTCATTTCATGAAACCAAACAGCGCCGCTTTCTTTTTTTTGTGTCCAATTACTTCTGCGCTTTTGGATTCTGGCAGCATTCACATGCGCTAGACTGCATGCAGTTTTAACCCAGTCCAAGAACTCAAGCAATTTCAATATAATTCAATATTGAAATTGTTCGAATAATACATTTATACACCAATAAATAAACTGGCTAAACTTTAGAAAAATAATAGAATTATTCAGTTGAATTCATAATTCAATTCAGTAATTCATATTAAATGTGCTGAACATCTGTTAAATATATGGAAATACACTCATTTAAACAGAAGGACTTCAGCTTGCAGTGATGCAGTCAATGAATCAAAGCACTCCGACACATCGTGGTCCATCTCCAACTTGTTGACTACCAGCTGGGAGATCAAACAGAATTGACGATGGCCAAGCTACACGCTGTAGCCTAATAATGGCCAATTTGGACATCAACGGAGTGGAGATTACATTTCTCAGAGTCGCGTGGGTGGGCGTGGACTGCTGCAGTTTTTAAATAACTTTCACTGCAGAGTGCAGACAGACATAATGCTTTGTCTCCAAGACAAAGCCAGTAGGCCTATTAGAATTTATAATACAGACAGTACGATAGTAGGCTACTATTATTTCATATTACTTAACTTCACTGTCTGTCTGTCTGTCTGTCTGTCTGTCTGTCTGTCTGTCTGTGTCTCTCTCGGGAGCGTGTTGCTATTTCGACGTGTCATTTGTTCGACGGCCCGCAATTTCGACGCGCCGATAGTTCGAGTTAGGGATCGCGAGATTTCGGCGCCGCTGTTTCGACGGCACCCTTTTTCGAAAAAAAGGACGCCAACAGTTCGACACGACAACTGTCCGACAAGACAACAGTTCGACAACAAGACGGCACGGTATTTCGACAAGGCAGCACGCACAGACAGACTCACAATGCCAACTAACCCAGCCTTACCTCCCCGACTTTTTTGTTCTCTTTCTCGTCTCCCTCCCTCTCTCTTGTCTCGATCTCTTCTCTCCCCCCCTCTCTCTGTCTCTCTCTCACACACACACACACACACACACACACACACACACACACCACAGGGCGAACGGCGGACTGGTTACTGTCTTTCTCACAATGGCCCAAATGTAAACTTTTGTTCTGTGTCATAAGCCCGTGTTTGCCAATAAAGCTCCTTTGAAGCCTATATATGTTGCTTGGATTTTTGGCGAAGTGACCTGTATTCGTGACATGCATGAACTGTAGGCAGGGGTGTTGTGGCAACTTGTGGGGGGAGTGGGTCTCCATTTAGAAGCCCTGTGCACGGATTTATTAGCTGGAGATGTCGCATGCATGCGCTCGCGCACGTGAGTGATCGCCGATTAGGCCTATAATAACCTCTTTAATATGCTCCAGACTGACCCGACATAATTTATCACACCTACTAGATCAGCAGGTTTGTCAACATTGGACAGTCAGAATCCAGGAGATTTATTTTTGGGGGGTGCGCGGAACTCCCCAACCGGGGTCTGGGGGGTCCTCTCCCCAAAATAGATATATTTTCCTGTGTTCTGTTGAATTTTGTGCATGTTTGATACATTTATCAGGCTTACTTTACTAGCATGTGTACAATTTCAGCCTAATATGCCAAATGTAGGAGTACAGATCTGATGACAGAAGCAAAAGGACATCTTTAATAATGATTTCTCATCTTTAAGTCATTACTTAAGTGAATATCTGTATGATCTTTCTTGCATGCATTGCCCCCACCCCTAAAGTGGGGGGTCTGGGGGTCCTCCCCCAGAACATTTTTAACATAGTAGATGTAATTTCCTGTGTTCTGGTGAATTTTGGGAGTTTGATACAAAATCCAGGAGAAATCCAGGAGATTTGCCAATCCAGGAGACTCCCAGGAGAGGGGTTCAAAATCCAGGAGACTCCTGGGAGATCCAGGAGAGTTGACAAGCCTGCTAGATCAGTAGTGTTTTTGCGAGGTGCTAAAACAGCAAAGGGTGTTCGCGCATCTTCTGTCTGTCTGTCTGTCTGTCTGTCTGTCTGTCTGTCTGTCTGTCTGTCTGTCTGTCTGTCTGTCTCACAGACATGTTCATATGTGCATAGGCCTACTACAGCTAGGGAGCCAAGGGAGGAGAGTATATTTTACGTTTATATGCACCCATATTACTGTCATGTCTTATAATATGTTCCTTTTACAAGTAAGATAAGTGATTGGCGGAGCCTGTTGCGCACTGACTGTGGTCATTCATTAGGCTACTCTTAAACAGGGCCGTGCAGTTCATACAGGCAAACCCCACACAGGCTGGGGGCCTCATGAGATTTTGATTTTTTTAACCAATATGGGCATGGGCCCCAGTTGAGCTGTTGAACAGAGAACAGTTGAAGTGAGGGTTAACATGAAACAATTGCTTTGGACATATTAGCTCATTAGAATATGAAAAGAGATTGGCTCTCAAAGGTGCAGGCCAGATAACAATGGCCCTAATTTACCCAAGCAGTTCCTTCATGTGTGTTCTGTGTGTTCTGTGATGTCACATACATCTTTAAGAGGCCCCAATAAACCCTGTGAAAATGTTATCTCATCCTGGGGGGCCCACTTCAAACTGTCCAGGGCCCCCAAAAATATCAATTTGGGGGCCCTCAAAACTTTTTTAAATGTAAATATTTACACAGACTTTAGAAGAAATGTATCCATTCCGGATGCAGGGAATGGGGCCCCCCCAGGATGAGATTAATTAAAGTAGCTGTGGACTTAACATATATATGAGGGTTACCAAATTGAGGTACATATATTGATATATATGTATATATTCAATCTCATTTGGGGCCCCCCTGACAGTTTGAAGTGGGCCCATGATGATGTCAACATAATGAACGGTAAGCGACTTAACATAAATGTTATGTTTAACTTAATACTTTAAACAGGTTTACTGGGGCTTCTTAAAGATGGCACGCAGTGTTTGTTTTACTGGCAATGATTAACATGGACTTAAAATATATGCAATTTTGATGGTTACCAATTGGGCCAGGGGCCTCAAACCGGGGTTTGCCTTGCCTGGGTCCCCCTAGGCCAGGGGTCCTCAATAGGCGGACCGCGGTCCACGTCCGGACCGCGAGGCACCGCCGACCGGACCCAGGACGAATTATTAAAAAAAAAAAAATCTCCGTTTTGTTTCCACTTCTCATTGTATTCCACTTCATTGCATGCGCTCTGAAGTCTGTGTGCGAGAGAGAGAACGCCACGCTGATTGGCTGATGCCGGGGCATAAACTATTATGGGTTGTCATCTCTATGACAACGACGCGCTGATAGTGTTCATTTCACAGACGGCGGAGTGCGGAAGCTTTCGAGGCAGGGAGCACGCAGCAGCAGCGATTAGCTGCAGGCTGTAAACTAGTTGTGGGTTTCATTCGCGCACAAGCACAACATCAACGTGAATACGTTTGCATGAGGATTATAATCTTATCTCCAGAGAGTTTTCGCGAGGTGCCACAGCCATGGCTGCCTCTCTCTTTCTCCATGGATTTGCAGCCAGCGAGCCATGCAGCAAAGCCAGCTGCGAGCCACACGCATTACTCGGTATAGGAGTGAGCCACGTTCCGCATCGTCTCCGACGCGCGACACCTCGTTTTCGGATCGATATTCACGTTGCGACACAAGCATAAATCATTCGAAGATTATCCCAGTTTGCTAAAAGAAACAAAAACTTGGCGCAAACAAATCATTTTCGTAAAATAAATATCTCTGCTCCACCTTGATTTATTACATTCTGTTCTCCCTTCAACGGGTTGTTACTCTTTAGTCAAGTGAATCAACTTGTGGGTCAAATAGGACCCCAAATGATTTTGGAGGAGTCCCCAGGCCAGATGAAAGTGAAGTCATAATTAAGGACTTAACACCCTTTAATACAAAATAAACAGAAAAAGACCATTACTGCATCAACAAACTACTAAAAAAAACATTAGCCAATGTAAAATAATGTATGAAAGGGATCCCTAATTAAGGTTATGAGGGCAAGTGGCCATGACCTGAGGGCAAGTAGGACATGAACTGTACTTGCCAGACGGGCATATATATATATATATATATATATATATATATATATATATATATATATATATATATATATATATATATATATATAATTTTTCCCCGGACCCGGACCTGTTTCAAAAAAATATTTGTGGACCTTCAAGATTTGTATTTGAGGACCCCTGCCCTAGGCCCTAAGCACGGCCCTGCTTTTCCCGTCCGTAAAGATTACTTTACCCCACGTCCTCAGGTAATGTTAATCCAGAGAGAGAGAGAGAGAGAGAGAGAGAGAGAGAGAGAGAGAGAGAGAGAGAGAGAGAGAGAGAGAGAGAGACAGAGAGGGAGAGAGAGAGGGAGAGGAGAGGAGAGGGAGAGAGACGAGAAAGAGAACAAAAAAGTCGGGGAGGTAAGGCTGGGTTAGTTGGCATTGTGAGTCTGTCTGTGCGTGTGTGAGAGAGACGTGTTTTTTTCATTGTCGAAATACCGTGCTGCCGTGTCGAAAGGGCGGGCCACCGGCGTCAGTTTTTTCGAAAAAACGTGCCGTCGAAACAGCGGCGCCGAAATCTCGCGATCCCTAACTCGAACTATCGGCGCGTCGAAATTGCGGCCCGTCGAACAATTGACATGTCGAAAATGCGAGATTTCCCCTCTCTGTCTCTCTCTCTCTCTCTCTCTCTCTCTCTCTCTCTCTCTCTCTCTCTCTCTCTCTCAATTCAATTCAATTGGCTTTATTGGCATGAAATTGTACAAATGTTGCCAAAGCACAAATATGACAAACAACAAACAAACAACATAACAATATAAATCAATGAAATTACAGTAGGCCTATATAAACAAAGGAGATGGTGTGGAAAAGTAAAACATTGTGTATATATACAGTTTGTGTCCTACTGGTCCCTTTTCTTGTGACAAGAGTGTACATATCTTGCAGCTAAAACTGCACATTCTTTCTGTTCTCCTAGAAGGAGTGGCAGTTTCTCTTTTTCTGTCATATTTCTAAATTCAGGGCAAATTATTTCCATTTTTGGGAAGAACTCCTCCCTAATGTTTGCGTATTTTTTACATTGTGTCAGGAAGTGTAATTCTGTCTCTACTGCTCCCTCATCACAATGACAGCACAGCCTCTCCTCTCTGGGCAGCCAGGTCTGTCTGTGTCTGCCCTTCTCTATCGCCAAGCCATGATCACTCAGTCTGTACATTGTCAATGTCTTTCTCAGGTTTTTGTCAGTTACTGTGCTTAAATAATCTGCCACAGTATACTGTCTGTTTAGGGCCAAATATGTTTCTAGTTTGTGTTGTGATTGTGTAAATTCATTCCAATAATTTATGTATTTTTCTTTTTCTTTAGTCATAATTTGGTTAGGTCTGATCTTCTGAGTGATAGTGTGGTCAGGCTGTCTGGGGTTTGATATCAGAAGGTGAGAGGTCAGCTAGTTTCATGACCATTTGACTGAGAGGGCTACTTTGTATGTTCAACTCTTGGTAGGCAAGGGCTTTATAATGGTAACAGGCGGGGTCACTCTTTTTAATATGGCTCCAGAATTTGATACATCTTTTTTGTACATTTAAAATCAAGGGGTATTGGCCTAATTCAGCCCTGCATGCAGAGTTTGGGCTTTTTCTTTGAACCCGGATTATAGTTTTGCAGAACTCTGCATGCAGGATTTCAATTGGATTTTTGTCCCATTTTGCCCAATCTGTTTGTAATAAAGGTCCCCATACCTCACTGCCATACAGTGCAATGGATTCTATAACTGATTTAAATATTTTGAGCCATGTCCTGATTGGAATTTGGATTTGAACTGAACGCTTGATGGCATAAAAAGCCCTTTTTGCCTT
This sequence comes from Nannobrachium achirus, assembly GCF_963921795.1. Taxonomy (NCBI): domain Eukaryota; kingdom Metazoa; phylum Chordata; class Actinopteri; order Myctophiformes; family Myctophidae; genus Nannobrachium; species Nannobrachium achirus. The sequence goes on from NC_137822.1 coordinate 60,643,600, forward strand.
CTCTTTGAGTTCCTTCACAGCTGAACAGAACTCTCTCTCTCTCTCTCTCTCTCTCTCTCTCTCTCTCTCTCTCTGTGTGTGGACAGCTTTACGCGCTGAGCGCAGATAGGAGCCAGGGAGGGCAAATGGCGGGGTTTCGGAATGGGGGTTTACCCTCTCGCTGGTTTAGACGTGGCGCACTTTCTCCTCCATTATAGTTTAGTGTTATGATCACACCGCAATCAATATGGGATCGATTGCAAATAATATATCATTCCAAATAATCAGTTTTTAGGCTATCTCTGTCAAATACTGTAATTTCAATAGGCTAAAGCTGAAGATACTGTGCGCCTCGTTATTACCGGATTTCCAGTTGGTTGTGATTTATTTTTCTTTTGCTCTCCCCTCTATAAAAGTAGGCTAGTCAACTGTGTTTTGTTCAGAGTACCTGCTCCCCCCCTCCCACACACAAAAAATAAAATAAAATAAAAAGGGTGTTTTTTTTCTTCGCCAACTACTTTTTCATAATTTGAAACTGTCAACTACAATTACAACTGTCATCTGCAGTATGCCTATTCCACCCATAAAAACCTTTTTATATTCAACAATGTTAACAGTAACAGTTGCAGAATGCACCTCTTTGGGAAGATTAAAATGGGTTCCCAAACTATCTATAAACTAAACTATTATGATTATGTTGTGCAGTCGCAAACTGGGTAGAGCTTAAAAGTTCAGCCCGAGCCCGACGGGACCCGACGGGTCGGCGCGGCGCGGGCTGGGCCGGGCTCAATTTGTCACGTATATGTCGGGCTTTGGGTCGGGTCGGTCTTTTATAATCCGGTAGGCAAGCGCAGCACGGTAACGTGATGTCTCTGTGACTGTGTAAGCTGCGCTGCACCGCTGCGGCGCAACTTGACACAGTTGAGCGTGTGTGACTGTATGTGCGCTGCTGCGCAACGTTCAGACAGTTGAGCAACGTTCAGTTGAGAGTGTGCTCCCGTGTGTGTGTGTGTGTGTGTGTGTGTGTGTGTGTGTGTGTGTGTGTGTGTGTGTGTGTGTGTGTGTGTGTGTGTGTGTGGCGGTGGCTGCTTGGCCAGTGGGTGCTTCTAGCGGGGCAGGTAAATGCATTTTTGCACTAAAATACTTCACAAGTGGAAAGAAACCTAAAACTTTTCACAAGTACTCCTTAGGGGTTGTTCCTATGATAAAACACGTTAGACACTGAAAAATCAAAATGGCTGCCATGTTTCCAAGATGGCTGCCTCTGAACAGTACGCCAGCCAGTTAATGTCCGATTTTCATAATATTAGAGTTGTTTTGTAGGTTTTAAAACATCGTGAGTTCATTTATTACTCTTTTAAAGCAGCCAGAATAACTTTTCTGACTTTTGGTTGGGGTCTTTCCTCACCTGGGACCCCCCAAACAGACCCCTGAGCCTATCTCAGTAATCGCTTTGCTCCTGCTCCAGAGCAATGTTAAATTAGATCATAACTGAATCATTAAAGTTGTTGTAACTGGGCTCTGAAAGCAAAAATGAGTAGTAGCAAATACCCAGGGGTCTTCCACAGGGGTCCGGGACCCCTAGGGGGTCCTCAGAGTTACTACAGGGGGCCTGCCGAATCTTGATGGGGAAGTTCTTTTTATATATATATATATATATATTGTTTTACATTTGAAACTGTTTTTATTAGTATTCTCAGTATTATTTATAACATTTTTGTGTTAAAAAGACAGGTTCACAGGTTACTGCAGGGATTGCAAGAATTAAGGTATTGCAACTTCTCACTTTGGGCGCACAGTCTAACATGTCCATTTATTGCACTGCACTATCACTGACAACACAACACACACACACCTCTTTGTTATCGTCACCCCAAAACCCGCACCCTATCCTCTTAAAGAGCTCACGGTCAATTGTACCCAAAGAAATTCACTACTATACATGTCCTCCCTAATAGTGTTGACAGTTTCCACTATATCATTTGCAGGGAGGAGAGTGCAAGGCAGGTTATTGTTTGAGCAGCTGCACCGTCCCTTGTAACCTGCTTTGCAAACACATTTGGAGCTTTGCCTTTGCAGCAGGGAGGGCAAGAAACCTGACTGGAACATACCCTCCACTCTCTGAATGCCATCTATTTTTTCAATTGATGGAAGCTCAGGGCAATTTGTCAGGTATGACAAAGTAGGCATCATAATACGATACCTTCATCAAGGGACATGATTTTGAGGAAGTGCAAACACATGAAGAGGCTGATACCCTGATTCCTTATCAAGTCCTTGCCTCCGGTACAAAAAAAGGAAATTGATATATTCGAGTGAGTTCAAGTTGATGTTACAAATGTCAAGGGTTCCTTTGCATACATCGTTTTTCAGGTGCTGACTGGGGAAGAACATTTGTTGGAATCACCAAAAAGACATGGGTCAATGCCTACTTGATGATGATGATGATGATGACCAAGCCACTAACCGCTTCAAGGACCTTGGCAAGGTCATTGGCCATTCCTCCTGAGCTTATAAATTGTGAGCTTCCATCAACATTGCAGTCGGAACATTTTGCATGCCATGTTTACAGTTCAAAAGGTCCAACAACCCTGGGATTACTCAGATGGGAACTATTTCTGTCAAATAACTTGGAGGGTGAGATGCTACCTCCAACTCGTGCTGCACTGCTACCACATTACCTCCGTGCCAACTCCGTCACAATGCAGGATAAATCATACCTGACAAATTTCCCTGTGCTTCCACCAATCGAAGAAAATAGATGGAATTCAGAGAGTGGAGGGTATATTCCAGGTTTCAGGTTTCTTGCTCTCCCTGCTCCAAAGGCAGTACTTGAGCTCATCAAATGTGTCTGCAAAGCAGGTTGTAAGGGACGGTGCAGCTGCTCAAATAAGCTGCCTTTCACTCTATGCTATGGTGGAGACTGTCAACACTATTAGGTTGGACATTGAAGATGATGATGATGAAGACGAATATATCCTGCATGTCTGAAATTACTGTATTGTAGTGAATCTCTTTGGGCGTAATTGTCCATGGGCTCTATAAGAGGATAAGGTGAGGGTTTTGGGGTGACAATAACAAAGAGGTGGGTGTGTGTGTGTGTGTGTGTGTGTGTGTGTGTGTGTGTGTGTGTGTGTGTGTGTGTGTGTGTGCGTTGTCAGTGTGAGTGCAGTGTAATAAATGGAAATGTTGTTCTGCGCCCAAAGTGAAAAGTTGCAATACCTTCATTATTGCAATCCCTGCAGTAACAGCTGTCAACCATAACTGTTTAACACAAAAAACATTATAAATAATACTGAGAATACTAATAAACCATCAAAGTACAATACATAAAACCAGGATACATAAAAACATTCGAAGTTTCAAATGTAAAAAAAAAAGAAAAAAAAAAAGATCTCATCGAGATTTGGCAGGCCCCCTGTAATAGCTCTGAGGACCCCCCCAGGGGTCCCGGACCCCCCGTGGAAGACCTCTGTTATTTGCTACTAGTCATTTTTTATTTCAGAGCATATTTCAGATATAATTTAACATTGTTCTGGAGCAGGAGCAGAGCGATTACTGAAATAGGCTCAGGGGTCTGTCTGGGGGGTCCCAGGTGAGGAAAGACCCCAACCAAAAGTCAGAAAGGTTATTCTGGCTGCTTTAAAAGTGTAATAAATGAACTCAGGATGTTTTAAAACCTACAAAACAACTCTAATATTATGCAAATTCGATATTAACTGGCTGGCGTACTGTAAAACATATCCGAAAAGGCGGCCATCTTTAAAACCGGCGGACATTTTGAAAATTAAGTGTCTAATGTGATTTTTCTAAAGAATGACCCAAGAGGTACACTCTGTACAATTTTGGTGCTTCTTTCCAGAACTGAAGTATTGTTCTCCTTAACAGCCCCGCTATTCTCGCTGTGGCAGAGCGGAGCGGAGGAGATCGTTGAAACCATTCACAGACACTTTTGGATTTCCTATAATATTATAGACGTAGTGTGAATGTTGTAGCTATAATAGCCTGTACGCCTGCTTCCTGATTTAGCGACGGCCGTCAGCTGTGTTTTCCATTGAGGCTCCGATGTTTTTTTTTCTTCCATAATTAGGACGGTGCTTGCTACAATGTCTTTTATTAGACAGTTGGAAAATGGTAGAATGACACTGTTCTTAAAGAATCACCAATATTGAATGAGGAAAAAAAGGATGCTGCCGTCTGCATCATATAAGCTTGTTGTTTAGAATGTCGGTCTTCGGGCTGGGCCGGTCTCCAATTGTCAATTATGTATCGGGCTTGGGCTCGGTCCGGGCTGAAATTCTGTCGGGCTGGGTTGGGCCGGGCTCACTATTTTAGGCCCGATTTAAGCTCTAAAACTGGGTACTTTATTTACAGTGGTGAAAATCTTAACGCACGCAAGCCAGGCCAGCTGATTCTCGTCTCAGTCTGTGATGAGCCACGTCCACACAGACATCAAAGGGGGTTTGAGGCGAGCCCCTGCTTTGGTAAAATAAATGCAAATGTCCCCGGGCCCTTTCCATATGTATTCAAGATAATGCAGCCTTTCTTTACATTTCTAAAATGCCCTTATAAATGTCTGCCTCTGCCTCTCTTCTCTGCACGTCGCTGCCTGTGATTATTCTGATGGGCAGCCGTCAGCCGAGCGCTGCGCGCAGGAGGAACTTTTTGTGATGAGCTGTGGTGTCGTGGACACTAAACTGGACAGGACAGTAACACTCTAACACACGTAGGCTACACTACAGTACTGGACATGTTGGTGTTTGTTGTGGATTGGATAACACTGTGATTGTTCAGTTTGGGACTGAGGCTGAGCTGAAAATCTAACTGTTCTACATGACGCACGGCGCACCGCAATGGCTTTCACCTCTCGGTCCTCGGAGCGGCGGCTATTCAGTGCTATTCAGTTCAAGATTTCCACGCACGGCACGCGTCACAACTCCCCGCTGATGGCTCGCCTGTTCAGAGAGGCGGGCGAGCTCTTCAGCCGTCGCTCACTGCGCTGCTGCGCTCTGTCAAACGTTGGTTCGGATCGGTCCAAATCTCCTCGGTTCCATTTCGGCTCGGATCCCATTTTATGGACTCGTGCTATACTCTACTGAGTATAGTGCGCGCACGCTGCGAGCGTCGCACTGCAAAGCAGAGTAATGCTGCGCAAATATAGCCTATTTATATATAATTTTAAAATACCCAGCAGAGCATTTGGGAATTTTAAAATACCCAGCAGAGCATTTGGGAAGGCATAGCCTCCCCTGGCCTCCCCTACCCGCCGCCCATGCACGTTTATATAACTAATTATATAGTTATATAACACTTTTTTTGTTTTCGGAATGGAGGTGCTTTTAATGTTTGTAGAAGACCCTGCCATTCCGAAATGAAGATTTTTCGGAATGGCGGGGTTTCGGAATGGCGGGGTGTAACCGTCTGAGGTTGGTTTAGATGGTATACCAGGCTGGACAAGCTGGTCAGGCTGGTCCAGCTGATTTGTTCTAAGCTGGATCCAGCTGGTCTTTGATGGTCAGCCAGCTGGCTGGCTGGCTGGATTGACCAGCAAAGCAAAGCTTACCAGCTGGACATAGCTGGTGACTGGTCAGAAGGCTGGATAGACCAGCAAAGACCAGCTTACCAGCTATATATAACAGTATAAGTGTATAGACATATAGAGGGTAGCTGCACATTTCTAAAATGACTATTCAACCTTTAAAATTAAAAATTAAAAAACAAAATAAACATTGGCCATGTTGTCAAATATTAGAGGCAGAATTTGTGAAAATAGACGATCTGGTTGATCATGTAGATCTGCAAGAACCATATTAAACAAAATATAATGCCTCAAGTCATACAACTCAAAAGTATATATCATAGTTATATATTAACTATATTTATATAAATATACATTATATCATATTTATATTATATGAAACATTTGGGGTAGAGGTTCTGCTCTGGACACACACACACACACACACACACACACACACACACGCACACGCGCGTCATTATTGTGAGTTGTGTTTTATTTGACATTTAAAGGAACCCGGGGCATCCCCACATCAACAGCAAACAAATGAGTATCACCACTTCCTAAAACCCATGGATCCTCTGGGATGCGGTCGTTACGGTCGTAACTCAAATGTTAACAACTTCTCAAAACATATGCTACTACTTGAGTCAAAGTACAGCTACTCCTGCTCAAATAGGTATAAGGCAGGGGTCTTCAACGTTTTCAGGTCGAGGAACCCTTAGTTGAGAGAGAGATGAAGCAGGGACCCCCACAACCTGTTCATAGATTCCATATAGTTTAAACGTTTGACAGCACAATCATCAGTGTATTTTGGATTCATGTCAATGTGTGTTTTCAGATACTTAACCGTCAATACTTAATAAACGCCACTTTTCACTCTTTACTTAATCTGTTCCCCCTCTACACCAAACCTCGTTGGCAAAAATAGCTGATCTACAAGCTCACACCGCCTTGCAGTGCGAGGTGTTGTGAGCTTGTAGATCTGCTATTTTTGGCTAAAGTTCGCAGAATATGGACGCTAGGGTTCAAGTGGTTAATATAAAAAAAGGGAGAAAAAGTTTCTATCACTCAATGATTTGGAGGACCCCCTGTAGTAACTCTGAGGACCCCCTAGGGGTCCCGGACCCCCTGTTGAAGACCCCTGGTATAAGGAGATGTCTGCACGCTTCAGCCAGCAGTTGGTAGAAGGGCTCGGCACGTTAGCATTCACCAGTGTCGGCAGGTTAGCATTCACCAGCACCGGCTGGTTAGCCTCATATAACTGGGACCTCGAAACTAGCAGGACCTCGGAATAGCGCTACACGCCCGTACAACTTGCATCAAAGAGAGCAATATCTGGGCACTTCAGGAGACAACCCAAATAAATGATTAGACTGGTCTTTACCTGGTCAGCACAATGGTTGGATTCAGTTGAGAAGCAAATGCGACTGAATTTAACCATTCTGCTCGCCAGGTATAAAGAGTAAAATTTTAAAACACTGGCATATGTCCTCAAAAGTGAGCAGACACTGAAAGACATTACCTATAGTTTCTTAGTTTATTTGATCACTCACATGCATTTATCAGGTCATACATCCACTTATTCATTGTTACAAGTGATCAAAAGGAATAGGCTGAGGCTGTAAGCTTATGAATGCCTATCCTAGTATGCATGGAGTAATAATCCAGGGACCCCCAGGTACCTGGGGGACCCCCAGATGTAAAAAATGACCAAATGTGCAAAAATGACCAAATGACCACCCCAACAGGGCTGCTCACGGGGAATTCCCGGGGACCACCGACTCCTGGTGCTCCAGAACGGATGTAAAAGTGGTGGTGCCCCCAGTGGAGGACCCCCTGCCACTGCAGCGCACATAAAATGCCGTAACTCGGGCTAGGAGCGACCGGGACAGCCGGGGACAGTACCTATTCGTCCGCCTCGGCGGCGCGGAGACCCCACCCCTCATTTCTCACATGGCCTTCTTCTAGCGCTACCATGAGAAGGATTCTTGCAAAACACATTTTTGGACACTGCTCCTACAATTTTTGCCCTAAAATCAATCAAATCGGTACACAGTATGTCTACACTCATGTCATCAACATGGATCTGTCCCATATAGCGCCACCTTCAGGCCGATTTTTTCAAACACATTTTTGGATCCTGCTCCTACACATTTTGCCCTAAAATCACGCTGCTACCTGACGGTCGCTTATCTCCCGATTAGGGAGTCTTACTGGTAAGTTCCATTTTGAAGCTCTGGCCTGCCCACGGGTAAAAACTGATCTGGAAAAGCCCTGTTGACTATCATGTTCTTTTCTGCTCCTAGACATCCTGCACATGGTTGTGTGTAAAGAGGAGGTTTCTCCTGAACAGGAAAGGAGCCCCAGTCTGCTCCAGGAGGAACCAGAGCCCCAACAGATTACAGAGGAACAGGAGGAACCAGAGCCTCCACACATTAAAGAGGAACAGAAGGAACCAGAGCCCCAACAGATTAAAGAGGAACAGGAGGAACTAGAGCCCCAACAGATTAAAGAGGAACAGGAGGAACCAGAGCCCCAACAGATTAAAGAGGAACAGGAGGAACTAGAGCCCCAACAGATTAAAGAGGAAAAGGAGGAACCAGAGCCCCAACAGATTAAAGAGGGCCAGGAGGAGCAACTTCACAGACCAGAGAAGCCTGTTGATGAAGACATTTCTTCACATTGTTCTGAAGTTGAAGATGAGCTTGAATCTGACACTGAAGTCACTGAAGACCGTGATGATTGGGGGAAGACAAGTGGAGATGTCCAAACTGGTGAAAAACCTTTCCAGTGTAAACTCTGTAACAAGATTTATAGCATGTTCATATCATCTCAAGATACACCAGCGTGTCTACACTGGAGAAAAGCCTTTCCACTGTGAACATTGCGACATGAGTTTCATTTCATCATATGAACTGAAGAGACACCAGAAGGTCCACACTGGAGAAAAAACATTCCACTGTAAACATTGTGACAAGAGTTTCAGTCAGTTTGGTTCCCTGAAGAAACACCAGCATGTCCACACTGGAGAAAAAACCCTTAAACCCTTAAGTGCTGTTCGGGTCATTTTGACCCGTTTTACATTTTCATTTGGAAAAAAAAGGTAGAAGTTAAAAATGTTTCCACCTGAAACTCACTGGCCTTAAAGATTCTTCTGAGATGAACATGTAAAAAAAATATTTTTGCACTACACCCATGCTACACCCCCCTCATATTTTTTGAACCTTAAGTGCTGTTCGGGTCATTTTGACCCGGAAGCACAGAAATACACAGTATTATGCCAAAACACAGACACACAGTCACCCCCACTTCTAACACCCCCCTTCCGAAGCCCCATTCCGAACCCTCCCCCCCTTCCTATAAGCATGAGCAATATTGCCCAGTATTAAATGAAGTAGTTTTTTTTACATGGATTTCAGCTAAATCAGTAAAAACGCCTAGCTCTTTCAGTGTTTAATGTGATATAGCAAAGCAGAAATGCAAACATTTACCAAATATATCATATGAATTGTTTGGTATTGAGTCAAAGTCAATGTATCATGATGATTTGTTAAGTTAAAATTTATATTAGTGTTGTTTTTTTTAAACCAAATATCCACCGGGTCAAAATGACCCGAACAGAACGAAGGTGTAGTGAATCTGAACAGAACTTAAGGGTTAAGTGTAAAAAATTCCACTGTGATCATTGTGACAAGAGTTTCAGTTCATCATATGATCTGAAGAGACAAAAGCGTTTCTACACTGGAGAAAAACCTTTCCACTGTAAACATTGTGACAAGAGTATCAGTGTGTCTGGTGACCTGAAGAAACACCAGCGTGTCCACACTAGTACTCGAGTCAATGACTTGTCTTGAGTCAGGTCTCGAGTCCGAATTGTCATTGACTCTGTCTAGCCCTTGACTATTCAGTCTTGACTCGGACTTGGACAAAGGGACTCGGGACAAAAGTCAATACAGTGTAATGAAATAATTGTATTATACCCATATTATGAGGAGCCCTGTGATTTTATCACATTATGAGTTTGTTTTACATTATGAGCCATTATTACATTATGAGTTGCTACAAGGCTAAGGTTCACACCCGCATCCTGAGGGCCCCAGAGCTGAAGAAGATGGGCACTGGGGAGTTTGGCACACTGCATAAGGTGGGGAAAGCTTTTATTTATGAGAACTATCAAGTGCTATTCTTTTTCATATACATTTTATTCAGATCAAACGGTATCAGTAATAATATGGACTGTATAAGTAACCCTTAAGTTCTGTTCAGATTCACTACACCTTCGTTCTGTTCGGGTCAACACTAATATAAATTTTAACTTAACAAATCATCATGATACATTGACTTTGACTCAATACCAAACAATTCATATGATATATATGGTAAATGTTTGCATTTCTGCTTTGCTATATCACATTAAACACTGAAAGAGCTAGGCGTTTTTTACTGATTTAGCTAAAATTCATGTAAAAAAAAATACTTTATTTAATACTGGGCAATATTGCTCATGCTTATAGGAAAAAATTAAAATCAGAATGGGGCTTCGGAAGGGGGGTGTTAGACGTGGGGGTGTCTGTGTGTCTGTGTTTTGGATTAATACTGTGTATATCTGTGCTTCCGGGTCAAAATGACCCGAACAGCACTTAAGGTTCAAAAAATATGAGGGGGGTGTAGCATGGGTGTAGTGCAAAAATATTTTTTTTACATGTTCATCTCAGAAGAATCTTTAAGGCCAGTGAGTTTCAGGTGGAAACAATTTAAACTTCTACCTTTTTTTTTCCAAATGAAAATGTAAACCGGGTCAAAATGACCCGAACAGAACTTAAGGGTTATGTTAACCTTCATCCATTATCCATAATACAAAAGAGAGCAATAAGAATAGTACACAAGGTAGGGTTTTATGAGCATACACATAAACTATTTTTGAGTTCTTGTACGTTGAAGCTTTCTGACTTAGTTGATTTCAAAACTGCTCAACTAATGTTTAAGGAAAGTAATAAACTACTTCCCGCGAACATTCTGGAAATACATTTTAAACAAGTAAGTGCTCAGACCACTCGAAAGAGTATGTGCATTTCAGTTTGTGGAGTAAAGATTTGGAACAGTTTGGGGATTAATCACAATAGAATTAGCTTACAATTTAAAAAAAGACTCAAAATCCAATGTCCTGGCTAAATACAGTAAAATATAGTCTTCTTTTTTTATCACATAGCTTATTAAATAGGTGTTAATGGCAATAGCTTCATAGGGATTTTAGATCCATCAAATGGTAAATGCTTTAATCTGCTACTGCTGATATATTTGGGTTTTCATTTACGTTTTATTTCATTTTCATTCTCTTTAGAAGGTAAACTTGTATACCGTACTCTTAACATATTACTGTATCTTAAACCATGAATATGTAGGATAGGCATTCTCGATTTGCTATTGTTGATGTATATGGGTTTGACTCACATGTTCCTTTTTTTGCATTTACTTCTTTATATGGTGAACCTGTACACCCCTTTAACTACTGTATCCTAAACATGCAGGACAGGCACTCTTTGGTTTGTTATTATGCTGATGTATTTGGGGCTTGTAATTACAGTTTCTTTTTATTTACATTCTCTTTATATGGTAAATTTGCACACTTTAATGTATTTTAAACCATTAATACGTAGGATAGGCATTTATAAGCTTTTTTTTTAGCTTCAGCCTATTCCTTTTGATCACCTTAAACAGTGATTATGCTTTTGTGGATGACTTGGTATATGCTTGCTACTGTGAGTTGATCAAATAAACTAAACTAAGCGGATCTACAAGGGCAATTGGTATGAATGTGTGCATTGTGTCGAATATGTGTGATAGATATGAATTATGATACATAATTGTATGATTGGTGTATGAGGCTCATATATGATCATATAAGGTTATATTATGAACTCCTATCTGAACTTACAGTATAGGAGACCATGTTTTGGTTTTGGTTATACTGTATGTCACTAGTGGAAAATTACCAACACTCAACGTGTCTGTCTTCTTGTTATGATCTGGGAACGAATCAATGAGTCCCACGGATCTTACTTGTCATGTACTGTATTCTTTATATAATACTGTATGTAACTTCCATCTTGGAGAAGAGAGAGAATTTTACCAAGCTGCCACTATGGTATGCTCGCTGTTTGTCTTCCTTGTCTGACTCTTCAAATACAACAATTTAAGATATAGACCTTTGTCTTATTTTGGTTATGGATTTATACATTATCCATATTTTATTTAACTTATTAATTAGTTTATCCAACAATGTGTGCATCATTTCTTTTTTCCAAAACAGAATCTCCAGAGTGCTACAGAGTTGATGTATTTATTGTATGTAGGCCAACCCAGAAGTTATGCCCATCATGAGCTCCACAACAGATGTCTAGTTTAAAGATGGGGTTCCATGATGACAAGACACCAAACAACCTTCCATTGACAATACATTAGTACTGCGCCCCCAGTGGCCATTCTCACACGATAAGGAGAAGATGTTCACGCATGGTGGTGTTTTGTCGTTGCCGTGTCTCTTGGCCAAAAGACAGGCTGTGGTTGAGCTAACGACAAAAAACCAAACAACCTTGCATTGACAATGCATTAGTACGGCGTTCCCAGTGGCCATTCTCAGACGATGTTTCACGCATATGTGTGAGTCCAGCCCAAGAACGTATGGCTGTAAGGCTGAGGGAGGTGACTTCACGCCTGCAGCCATACCCGCCGCGAGTATTCCTACCGTAGTCCGTAGGAGACGGGTTTGCATAAATTAGAAGGCGCGGCTTGTGATTGGCTGGAGCGGAGGTCTGGAGCGCTCGGCTATGGTCACTTGGACTGCGCTTGCCCAGGCCTTGGGCATAAATATAACGATTGCATTCACCACGGCTTCGTAACTCTGGCCCGCTCTTCGCGGGCTCTCGCGCCTGCGGCGCTCGGGCGCGAAGACCAGGACCAAGGTCCGCTGGCCTTCGCACCGCTTGCAATGTCGGTGTTGCAAGCGGTAATCTTCCTGATAATATTCTCTATGTAATCCATAAACATTTTTTTGGTTTAATCATTAATAAAGGTATGATTTTTCACTATTTGGAATGTCACACCAAATGATTTAGTGTCACACCGTATGATCATATCTTCATGTGTCAAAGCAAACTGTGTTTTAACCTACCTATTAGTGAGTACTGAACTTTACTGATTGATTAAACAATTACCCAGGATAACATGGCCTTAATATTTCTGAACAGGATATTATTGTAGAGCTTTAACATGGGATAAGAAAGAATTGTAGTAGTAGATGGATGATGAGGATGTGCACAGGAATGCTACGCACACCTAAGGGTCGATCCATACCGTTATAAGGAGCCTAACAAAGTTCGGTTCGGCACTAGGCGAACCCAAATATGGTTCGCATCTCCCGGTTCGGGGGGGCGTCAACCTACTAAATTCGGCTCTACGGTGTTGACGAAATGTTGTGACCTCCCGACTTCATTTCGGTACTCAGCGGTGTCTTCTCATTCATTCAGCCCGGCTTCACGTTCATATTCTCGGCTGTGAATCCAAGGAAACAGCGGTCGTTGGGAGGGAGACACGCCGACTTCCAAATGCTTGTGTGGCCGTCTTTTGGGCATCGCAGAGCGGACACAAGTCAGCCTGGCTCTGGCTGGAGACGAAGAGTGGTGGACTGGGAGGCGCGCGTGACACACACACACACACACAACACACACACACACACACACGCCTTTGCTGCGTGTATCGCTGCTAACGCGTCGCCGACCGTTTTAAAGAGAAACACAACTTTGCTAATTGCTAGTGTTCCGTGTTGATATGTTTTCCTTTTCCACGACGAGTTGTGACTGCGTGATGACATGCGTGCAGCAAGGGAGGCGGCACGTCTATAATGTGAGCTTGTAGATTAAATGTTTTTGACAGAGCTCGAGCCGAGCATTTGTGAGTGTGAGTGAGAGAGAAGAGACCGCTGGTGCTGCTGCCTGCTGGAGCTGCTACTCACTGGACCTCCAGTCATTCAGTGTGCAGCGCGAGGGAAGGCAAATATCAGAGCAGTATAATCAGAAAATATGTATCCGCCATGCAATGCTCATTCATCGGCCACAAACGTCGTCATGCCACGGACCTCCAATATTTACAAGCGACTTGGGCACTAGCCGTTAAGAAAGTATGGATGAAATCACCCCCGAACCTAAATCATTTCGGGTCGGGGCGTCCTCCCGAACCGAAATTAGTCGGCTCCTTATAACGGTATGAAACGACCCTTAGTCTTCTGCCGGCCCACGGCAGAAGGATCCTAAAGAGACAATAAGGCGCATAGCCACACTTGGAGCCAAGGCAACATTTTATTAACAACAATTAGTGGAAACAGAACTCAGCATTCAGGTAAATTGCTTTTTTCCGAAGTCTCCTGAACTTGAACACAGCATTTTGTGTTGAACAAATGTAATTAGGAATCATGACATTACACCACATCTCCACTAGCTAAAGAGTGCTGGGTTGCGCAACTCCGAAAATAGCTGATCTACAAGCTCTCGCAGCACAATGTGTTGAGAGCTTGTAGATCAGCTATTTTCGCTAGTTTTGTCTCGGGTCCTACCTTAACACTGTCCACTGTCCAGTCCAGTGAGTGAAAGTACAAAAGTATTAGATCAGATTAGATTATACATTTAGACTGTATTGTACATCAGCCAGTCGTATTTGGTGAGGGTAGCAAACCGGCTGCCTTGTTGCGGTTCTGCTATGCCACAGAAAACCTCCTGCTCTTCGTAGAAAATGCAGTCTCGCCCCTTTGGCTCCTCTCCTTGCTGGGTCATTGTTTAGTTTCTCCCTGTACTTTCTCGTTCTCTCAGCACTTGTCATTTTCCAGCTGACAAAAGAAAATGGAATGTATAGTTTAAGACAAAGAGAAAATATTGTTTAGATTGAAACAATATGTTAAGGTTTCTGTTAAGGGGTTTCTGCTCTGCTCTGTTTAAATGTACAAAAGAAACATGGAACTTTGTTATTTATTGTTATATCTGTAGTTAAATACAGTATAAATCATATGGTGTGACAATCAAGTCATATGGCGTGACAAGCAGACATGTCACACCATTATGATTAAGTGTCACACCATATTACGTTTTCTGCATTTAGGTTTACCTTGAGGCTACTATGTACACATTAGCATGCTAACAGCATGCTAGCTATAACAAAGCAACCTAGTTCTACATGGAAATATGACCAAAACTTCAAATAACTTAAGCTTTTTTTAATGAAAAGGTGTCACACCAACAGACATCCAAAGTGGTGAGTTTGTCAAAGTTTCAACAAGATGGCATTTCATGAAAATGTTAAAATCATAACTCACCTCAGACACCTGTCTTGCAGTTGTGCTGGGAGTGCTGAATAGCCTTACAGAAGAAGGACCTCTCTAGCCAATAGGTGTCCAAATAATTGCCTGTTTAATTTGTCCAAACTAGTGTCACACCAAATGATTTTGGTTTGGAGGACAAAATGTTTTTGAGCAGAAATGACTGAAAACATTATGCTTTGACTTTGAAAAGATATAGGCCCACAAATAGACATTTTTTTTAGCCTAAATTCATTTTCAAATGATTTTTAGCAATTATTTTTCTTAGTTTTATTCAAGTTCCCACTTTGAGAAACAAGGTCAGGACAGTCACACCATATGAGTTTTGCCATGTTTGGTTGAACATTCTGAAGAAATGAGGAATGAAATGTTTTAATCTTGAGTAAGTTCACATGAAGCTTAATGTCCTGCACAATATTCAGAAGGTTTTTGACAAATATATTTTTTATTTATAGGGGAGAGCGGGATAAACTGAGACACCGGGTAAACTGAGACGCTCCATTTATCTTGGCAATGGAACACATTTGTGGTCATGTGACCATTATATTTTCAAGCCCCTTGACTTTCCCACTTGTCATGAAAAGAGAGACCTGATAGTGCTGTAGAAAACATGCTTTTTTCACAAAAAATTGTTTTTTGCATGTAAAAGTAAATTTTCTTGCTGTCAACATAATCAGCTGTTGTGTCAAAGCAAATTGATGCAGGGAGAACATTTTATATCATATATGTTGATGAACTACCAACTTATAAATCCATGTGATAGATGCTAGCTGAAGATTACCCTGAGTTGATACAAATATCCCTTTTCCCAAAATGTGGCTGTGGGGTAAAGTGAGACAATTGCTTCGGGGTAAAGTGAGACACTATCTCACATTATCCCAACATGAGAGACAGGGAGAAAGCTGTAAAAACCTGATTAAAGGGTGTACCAAACTAGTCTCAGTTGATTCTGATGTATTTTCCCCTGTAGAATCCATTTTTGATATATATTTCTTTGTATTGTGCATAATTAATGAGATAATTAGCATATTTGACTACATATGCTAATTATTTCATTAGTTATGCACAATACAACAATATACTTTGCAGAAATAGATTCTACAGGAAAAATTACATAAGGATCAACTGAGGAAAGTTTGGTAAACCCTTCTATACATTTTTTATAGGGTTTTTAGTTTTTTCCTTCTGCCCATGTGTCACATTATTTGACACATGGGTGGAAATGACAGGACAAAGCCTATTAAAAGAATGTCTGCTATGTACATTTTTGTATTGCGCATATTTAACCCGGTTAACCATGTTTTTGTGTTTTTATGGTAGTTTTAAAGTGAAAAAAGTGAGTGGATCACTTTACCCTGTTGATTTCTCTGGTCTGTCTCAGTTTACCCCGGTCCTGGGGTAAACTGAGACACAAGACCTTTTAAAACAATCATATTTTCTCTGCCTTTTGTCTTGAATATGTTCTGATATCTTCCATTGTTAGGAAACATCCCAAATTACTGGGAAATGTGTACATTTTTACTGATATATCTTTTAGTTCGCCTAGAGGGGAGCAAATGTAAAAAAGTCAGTTTACCCCGCTCTCCCCTACATGTTTGACACCGAGGACATCGAAAACGTTACGTCACGTCACCCACCCACATATCTAACCATAAAACGAGCGCTCCTTCAAACACCGTCTCCTACGTTTGGAGCATACCCGCCTCTCTCTTCAAGAGCTGCGTGAACTGAGCAAATATAGAACTACCGGTGGTAGAGTGAGAGTCTGAAAATATAAGACTTCCGGTTTGATTTATTCGCCTTCAAAATAAAATGCTTGTATAATAAATTAGGCATTTGAACAAAGTCATATAACAAAAAATATGTTTGTGTAAAAAAAGTTTAAACAAAACATATATCTAAATAGATGATGTTCACTGGAGTGCATATCCTTTACAAATTGGACACTGGAGAACAGACAGCTCTTCGTGTCAGAACTTTGGACACACGTTCGGGGAGACCTCCTCTACCACACCACACTGTCCGCTAAGCAGGAGAGGCGGCATTGCAAAATTTGCTGGCCTACCAGTGCAGCCAGGTGCTAAAAAAGGACTCAAATGGCACTGTTTTCCGACTCTAGTGGGCGCTGGAGAGCAGCTGGCTCTTCGTGTCTGCACTTTTGACACACGCAAGCGTTCACATGGAGACCTCCTCTACGACACCACACTCTCTAAATGCTTAAAGTGATCCCTGACTAATACGACAAATATGTCTTAATACATTATAATTGTCCTCTATAACTACAATGTAAAATTAAAAACACCTTAAATATTTTATTTCTTCTAGAAATAGCTAATCTTTCACTCAGTAGGGGAAATGCCTGTCACAAGTTGATGATGTCATAAATGTAATGTGTCATTTTTATGGCAGGCATGTGCAAAAAAACAAAACACAAACACATTTGAATTATTGATTTGATGCTCATATTAACCATAGGAAGTATTAAGTTTGTTTTTATTTTCACATGCATGCCATAAATTCCTTATAGGGATAGATCACATTTGACATTTATGACATCATCAACTTGCGACGGGCATTTCCCCTATTGAGTGAGAGATTAGAGAGAGTGTTTTTTACTGGTGATTCAGTCAGAGTGTATGAAAGGGTGCGCTCGTTTTATTGTCCACGACATTGCAAGCGGCGCGAAGGCCAGCGGACCTTGGTCCTGCTCTTCGCCCCCGAGCGCCGCAGGCGCGAGTGGCCGCGAAGAGCGGGCCAGGGCCGCGCGGCCGGCGGAGCGCCGCGCGAGTTACGAAGCCGTGGTGAATGCAATCGTTATATTTATGCCCAGGCCGTAAGGCCTGGGCAAGCCCACGATAAACGCCCGCGCAGTCCGGTGCGCATTTCCGAACGCACCCTTTCCCCACACTCGGACTGAAACACCAGTAAAAAACACCATCCCGAGAGATTAGCTATTTCTAGAAGAAATAAAATAATTGAGGTGTTTTTAATTTTACATTGTAGTTATAGAGGACGATTATAATGTATTAAGGCATATGTCGTATTAGTCAGGGATCACTTTAAGAGTAGTTCATCACTTTTCACCTCACTAATGTTCATGATAAAATATCGCATTTTTTTTCTAGTCTCCTAGGAGAGCTGTGGGAAGTTCAGAATCCATCGTCTTGTGACATCATCATTTTCCCCAAAAAAATGTAATCAATATTTTTGAAAAAAATATTTAGATTTTTATTATCGCAAGAATAATGGCTTCCACTTTAAAATTGCAACTTTTCAGGAATAGAAAGCCTGCAGTTTCTTTAAGCTGGATTGGCAATCGATGGTGTCACAAGACGATGGGTTTCTGACCTGCCCATTGGCTTCCTCTGGAAAAAAAAATATAGGCTCTATATAGGCTATATAGTCTATATATATAGACTATATATATATATGAACATAGGTTGAAAAGTGGTGGATTTCCCCTTTAATCTATATGTTTAACGTACGTGTATATGATATATCATATACAAATTAATCGTTTTTCAATGGCGTTAGGGGTAGGCTACTCTTATTCTGAAGAGATCGATACCGGAAGTCTTATATTTGCTGGCACTAAATTTGCTCACAGAACATAGCCCCAAAACGGATGCACTCCCCGAAAACAGCAGGGTGAACGAACAGCGTGTATCAAAACATGAAGATACAGTAAAGGTCAGTGTTATACGTTTGCGGTGCACAAGCCTTTGTAGGTCTATAATTGGTGTCGGACAGTAAAGAGTGACAGGCTGTCTCGTTGTGAAAACGGGAGAAATCCATGAACAATTAAAGTTTGTTTATGCGGGCTAATGCTAAGCTAAGGAACCTAGAATTATTATAAATATTTGCCCGTTAATTGATTGATTTAAGACTTTATTTGAAGTTTGCATAGGAAAAGGTACAGCTTCATGACGGTACAGTTCACTGGTACAAGGTCAACTAAAAGGAGACCCTAGAAAGCACTTGGCATATTTGCACAGGAAAACCATCTAAGTAGGCTATCTCATATAACATTGAATGACGTATACACAGACTCCCTAATCGGGAGATAAGCGACTACTATGCATTACCCAGCTAACAATTTTCCCGATATTTCTGACGTGAGAACGGCGTCACGCCGCCTCGCGATCGCCATTAGCGTGTCGTTCGCCAGGCGTGTTACGCTGCGCTGACGTCACGTCCTTGATCAGCGCACGCCAAGCCTTACGCCAAGCCTCCAAACGACGTCACTCCGGCGGAGCCCGGCGTGCGGCGATAGCGAGCGAATAGCGTGACACCGTCGTATAGCAACATCATTATGCCCCCCCCCCCCCCCCCCATATTATGTACCCTCCTCCCCTCCCTTCACCCATACAGTATTTATACAATCAGTTGAGGCACAGACATTAACTTCGTTTTCTTCTTTTTTATTTAAATGTACACAAGCAACAAGCAATCACAATTATGTACAAGGCAGGATGATATCAGTTGTACTGATGTAAATCTCTTTTGTTCTTTTGTTTACAAGTGCTTTACTGCATAGTACTGTGTACTGTCTGTCATTCAATTTAATTAGTTAGAGCAGTGGTCCTCAACCTTTTCTGGCCATGACCCCCAAAATAATCATATTTTAACTGGGGACCCCCTACCCTGACGAGCACTAAGAGTTGATACATTACATTTTGTAGAACATAGTTCTATTGTGAAAATAGCAGATCTACATGCTCACAATCTGCATGCTCACAAGCATGTAGATCGGCTATTTTCACAATTTCTGCCTCTAATTTTGACAATTTGGCCCATGTTTAATTTGTCATTTTAAATTAAAAAGTCCTTCAATTGTCACTTTAGAAATGTGCAGATACCCTCTGCAGTGTTGAGTGAGAAAACAATGTTGCACATTAAGGGAACCAGAGAGAACCACTGAGTTAGAGAATGATATCAATGAAAATAAGCCCTTGCAAAACCTCCAATAAAAACTTCAAGCAATCACATTACACAAAGGTTGCCATCTTTATATCATTGACAACTGGTAAACCTGCCTGAAAAGAATTTAAACAAAGTATGGGTGGGTTAACAGTACATTTTGATATCCTAAAGGCTCTGCTATATATTATTTTGGGAAAGGTTAATCATTTATCCTGTATGCTAAAAACAGAAAGGCGTAAACATAGCCAATATCCAAGCTCAATACACATGTAACTTTTCTATAATAGTTTAAACTGTACTGTGGCACTGAAGAGGTACAACATATAATAACATTACCACATGTATATCGGAGGACATTGTAAACATTAAAAGTATTTAGTCTTTCTATAGACAGATTGTGTGCATGCTGTCAACCCTAAAAATGAATTACAGTACCATCAGAGCTGGCATTGGACAGAATTGGAACCACATTCCCATCATCAGTTTGTTTCATGAAGGGTATGTAAAATTAATTCAAATAGAAAAGTTAAACTGATCCACTTAACATGAAGTCAAAAGACCCAAGTCAAAAGACACCAGATGGTAGGGTAATGGTGGGGATGAACAATATTTTGAACTCTAGAAACAATATTCAAAAGGTTTAAACACAAAACATCCTTTAGGTAGAGAACAGTGGGAAGGTCAATGAACTTTGTGTACGGGTGGTGAGCGTTTAGACTTGGGGCCAGGAGGTGAAGGCATGGAGACCTTAGATAGATAGATAGCTTATCCCACAAGGGAAAACTGACAGTGCACACTGTCTGTCAGTGTCCATTTGGTTTCATGTGTACACTCTCAGAGTTACAGACCTGTTAGGGTCCATTTGATTCCATTTGCACACTGTCAGAGTTAGGAAGAGTGTTTTCTTCTGGTGTTTCAGTCAGTGTATCAAAGGGTGCGTTCGGAAATGCGCACCAGTTCTGGTTAGGGTTAGGTTTAGGCATAGATTTACTGAGGTTAGGGTTAGGGTTAGGCATAGTTTTACTGAGGTTAGGGTTAGGATTAGGGTTAGGTTTAGGCATCCACTACACTGAGCACACACCCGGTGCGCATTTCCGAACGCACCCTTTGATACACTCGGACTGAAACACCAGCAGAAAACACTCTTCCTAACTCTGACAGTGTGCAAATGGAATCAAATGGACCCTAACAGGTCTGTAACTCTGAGAGTGTACACATGGAACCAAATGGATGAAGTAGGTGGGCATGGGGACTGAGCGACTGTGGTATCCTGGGCTGTGCTGTGCTTCTTTCGTATGGCGTCGGAGGTCCAACTATGTCGCGTGGCCGTGTCTCGGGATGAGGGTGGTCTGAATAGGGGGCATGTGGTTCGGTGTGGTCCATTGCTGGCCAGGGAGATGGATGCAGGACTTTATGCAGGAAGGTTTTCAGCTTGGTGTGGGGACCGGATCTTCCTACAGGAGGATGATGAACAGAGAGAGAGTGTCAATAATTGAATAAATGCATTTCAATACATTTCTTTTCCCAAATTACAGTAATCTCCAAGCCAAAAAAAGCTGATCTACAATCTCAAAGCAGGGTCCATTTTACACTCAGAGAGTTACAGACCTGTAAAGGTACATTTGGTTTCATAAGTACACTCTGAGTTACAGACTTGTAAGGGTCAATTTGGTTCCATTTGTACACTCTCAAAGTTACAGACATGTTAGGGTCCATCAATAAGTAGTGAAAATAGCTCATCTGCAGAGCTTGTAGGTCTTCTGTTTGGGTAAATGATTTAATAAAAATAGAGTATTTGGGCTTGGTGGTGGAATTTTACACTCTCATACTCAACACATTTAAAAAATAAATTGAAAAGCAAAAATAGCCAGATGGGGAACATTAGACAAGACATTTTAAGGCTACAGATAGAGGTTTACCTACACACAGAGATGATTTGTGGTCTGCCAGTGTAAATGGAACCAAATGAACCCTAAGGGTCCCTGTAATCTGCTTTGAGAACCACTGGCTATCTTTACATGTGCAGGTCAGATATGAATACACACATAAATAGGGAATCATTAACTCATTGACTGCCACCATTAAAAGTGAACTATCAAGCTAGGTTGCCAAGCATTTCTTGATTTTTTACCATGTTTACCATTTTATTTTAAATTCTGTCTAATGATGACTATGTCATGCCATGGCCCAGATGAAAGAGGATAACTTCTAGTTTCCACAGAAAAAATAATTATGTTTTTATCATGTACACTTCTTTAGTTATAGCCATTTGAAAACCCTTGTTTCACCAAAACCAAGCCCTCTCAGAATAACAACTGGAGAAAAAGAAGTTTTTGTGAATGGTCTCTTTTCAAGCAAACAACTCATTTTTTTTTACTCACAGCTCTTTATTTATTACATCAGATGCTTACTTTATGATTTGAAACAAAAACAATATTTTCTTACAGTGTAATGGGCACATTGTCTGTCCGTCCGTCACACGTCACACTTTTGCACGTCACATCGTATCTCCGCAACCGTTGCCCCGATCCATGCCAAATTTCGCACACACACTCCTTGCCTGCCAACCTACAACCTCCACCACCATCAATTCTCACATGCCCCTCTTCTAGCGCCACCATGAGGCCGATTCTTGCAAAACACATTTTTGGACACTGCTCCTACAATATTTGCCCTCAAATCACGCAAATCGGTACACAGTATGTCTACACTCATCTCATCAACATGGATATGTCCCATTTAGCGCCACCTTCAGGCCGATTTTTCAAAACACATTTTTGGACACTACTCCTACAGATTTTGCCCTAAAATCACGCAAATCGCTACACAGTATGTCTACACTCATGTCATCAAAATGGATCTGTCCCATATAGCGCCACCATCAGGCCGATTTTTTCAAACACATTTTTGGACACTGCTCCTACAGAATTTGCCCTAAAATCACACAAATCGGTACACAGTATGTCTACACTCATGTCATCAAAATGTGTCTGTCTATCGTCGACGTCGAGCACCGCTTGCATGCTCATAGTCAATCTCTGCGTGGTACCGTTCGAAACAAAGCCTCCTGTGCAAAGGCACAAGACACAGAGGGCAGTAGAATGAGGTCTCACTCCTTTTCTTATGTATTTTGCTGCAGATGTAGCAGACCCTTGTAGGGTTTCTCCTTCGTGGTCTGGGCGGTATCTTCTCAGGGACATGGGCTGACCTCCTCACACTCCGAGGATCGGGCCAGAGGGGTTGGGTGGGTCGCGGGGTGCACCAGGCTTCGACAATGGCTTCGGTGAAGCTCAGGAGCTCCTATATACACACACACACACACACACACACACACACACACACACACACATATATATATATATATATATATATATATATATATATATATATATTTATATACACATATATACACACACATATATATATATATATATATATATATATATATATATATATATATATATATATAAAATATCATTATTTTTATCTTACCTTTGCCTGTTCCTTTGCTTGAAGGTCTCTGTGTCCCAGTGCCTGACAGAGAAGCACTTCCTTGATCAGCTTCTGAAAACGCATACCAAAATAAAATACATTATTTACTCCTCAAATTGAATGAAAAGTTCTGTTTGTGTGTGTGTGTGTGTGTGTGTGTGTGTGTGTGTGTGTGTGTGTGTGTGTGTGTGTGTGTGTGTGTGTGTGTGTGTGTGTGTGTGTGTGTGTGTGTGTGAAAAGCATCAATGCTATATGAGATACATAAAGGTTTGCTGTGGGTGTATGTGTACTATGGGTATGCAGGGGTACTGCATGGTGAAAATGGGAATATGTATTTTACTGTTATGGGTAATGACAAAACATCAATACCTTGACTAGAATAACTTGAACAGAAAAATACATTTATATTTGCCATTATGCTGTTTTATTTTGAACATATTGACATGGGAAATGTTTTAGGCATTTAGTAGACCCAGAGCGATTAGTTACTCATCTAAATAAATAAATACATTATACAGAATATACTGTGTGTGTGTGTGTGTGTGTGTGTGTGTGTGTGTGTGTGTGTGTGTGTGTGTGTGTGTGTGTGTGTGTGCACGCGCGCGCAATGTGTGCTGCACGTGCACAACTTACGCGCATAGAAAGGGTCGTCTTTGCGGTTGCGTGTTGCTCTCCGGGGGTGCCACTCACAATCATCAGAGCCCTAGAATGGAGAGTTGCGTCACTCCCGTTCACTTCATGGGGCCAGGTCTTCTACGCACACATCTATTGGCGTATAGTGATAAACGGCCAACCGGAAGTTTACAAAATGCATTGAAGTCTATGAGGTGTAAAGTGACAATGAACCACGTGACCAGCGCTGTTTCTGACCCCGCGGTGACACCACTCTCTGATTATACTGCTCTGACAATCATCAGTGCTGCTGATGACATCATCTGCATCGGACACGGAGCTGTACACATCATTTGATCGAGTGAATAATTTAGCGAAAGTTAGTTAGTCAGGAAAGTAGGCTACAAAGTGATGCGCTGTGAACTTGCACTGACTGCTGCTGTTTTTGAATGGATCAATGATATGGATAATACATACATCTCACTCTGGGACTGGGAGAGCGTCTCGATGTTATCTCTCGGCGACATGGGCATGGCAGAGCGTTCTTCGCGTGGCCTCACGCAAGCCACCGATTCCGGCGTGAGGAGTGCGGGCAGTGGAGCCATGTCTGCCCGCGGTGTGTGTTGTTGGGACGGCGGCGCCGCCTCATCCGTCTCGTACTCCGTATCCGTCTCCGGACGGGGCAAATTGGCGATTAGAAAGGCATCCATGGTGATCTGACCAGGACCGGGCTCGCCCGCGTCCAGGGATCGGGCTGGTTCGCGACGGGAACCAGAATCAGAGGCGACCGGCGAACCATGGCTAGCCGTCGGGCGCTTGCTGTGCCGCGGTGAGGGCATGAAACCCGCTCACAAACAGAAAAAGAAAACTACACGAATGAAACTATAGGATTAC
Source organism: Nannobrachium achirus (assembly GCF_963921795.1). Classification (NCBI taxonomy): domain Eukaryota; kingdom Metazoa; phylum Chordata; class Actinopteri; order Myctophiformes; family Myctophidae; genus Nannobrachium; species Nannobrachium achirus. The sequence continues at coordinate 60,668,385 of NC_137822.1, forward strand.
TGATCTACTGACACTAAACGGCACTGGACTTATCTGTCTCTCTCTGTGTGTGTGTGTGTGTGTGTTACACCAACGCTCTCCTCATCACACTGAGGTAAGTTTATGTTGAAACTTTTATAACACTTTGAGTGTTGATTTGTCAATGCTTTCATCTGGGAGGTGTTGCTGTGTTGTTGATGTGTTTGTGTTGGCTTGTTTTGGTATAGAGAGGCCTGAGAGGCCGGGCGGTTGCTACGAGGCTCTGATGTAGCCATTGTTTTCTTGCTGGGTCTTACCGTTTTGGTAAACTTTTGTTGTAGAAACTTTGAACTTTTTTGTGTGGGTATGGAGGTGTGTGTGGGTTAGAGTTAGGGTGACCCAGTGCAGCAGGTCACAGCTTTTCAAGTGAAAAAGTTTTTGATTCATGCAGAATGGTCTGCTTGAAGATCTGCTAGTTTTGTTTCACCACTGCTGCGGCCGCGCCGCACTGTGTCGGCAGAACTGAAGCCGTGTCCTGATAAATGAGTTCACTTTGGGTCATGGGGACTGGGGAGGTCGATTTCTCCTTTGTTTTCAAACAAGCTGACTTTGATGTGTGATTTTTAACCACCCTTTTATCATAGAAACATGAAATTTTGTGACAGGCTAGGGGAAAGTGTACTTTTGCATAAACCTTGAAAACAGCCCCAACTCGTGAAACTCGGGCTACGCAGCCTCAGACAACGGGAATAACTCGGGAAACTCGTGGCGGCGCAGTCAATGAGTTAATAAAATAAGCAGCCTTTTTGTCTGCTGACAAAAAAACAAAAACAAAACAACAACAAAGGCATGGCTCCTAGTGCTTGACGCAAACATTGCTAACATTAGCCCATTAGCCACACACACACACACACACACACACACACTCTCTCTCTCTCACAAAAAATATATATATACAAAACGTAGATCTGTTTACCAATCTATCAAACAAACATTAGTATGTTATGACTGAATGGGTATGATTTCAAGCACTGCACCACGACGCAATAATACCGCAAATGAAAATAAGAGAATGTTTACGACGAGGCTACCATGCTATGTAGCTAACAAGCTACAAATAGGCAAACAAAGGAAGGTCTCACACACGGACATTTAGACTTAACTACACAGACCACACTTCCCCACATATACACTCACCGTTTCAAATGAATTACATTTCCAGGAGTAGAAGAATTAAGTATAAAATTCAACATGTATCTCTCCAAAGCATGGTCCTGTGGTCCCGTATACTCGCGTTTTCTCTTTGACCGAGAAGAAAAGATACGACACGGAAAGGCATCGATAGCACGGTGACCACTTCCGGTCTGTGGATTCCGTGATGAATAAAAAAGTTGTAAACATTAAAACCCTACAAAATACAATTTGACAATGCAAGCCTAATGAATAAATAAAATAGCAACAGCACAATAATGAAAAAATAAATAAATAAGGAAAAACATAAATAAATAAAAATAAAATAACTTTATTTAGAAGACAGTTTTCATTGGAATTGAATCAGTATTATTACCGAAGTCATCTTGTTTTGTTTCAAACAGTAAATAACACCAATATAATAATATTGGCATAATGTCAAAAAATAAAGAAATTACAAAAGTGCTGTACAATGAGAGAGATAGAGAGAGAGAATATCCTATGGCTTTAAGGGTGGCGTTGCGTGAGGACGTGAGGTCGTCGTTACACTATTGCTATACGCCACTCAAAATCGTCACGCTAAGGAATTCTAGATAGCGGGATTGATCGGCGTGAGGAGAGCTGAGCGTCGGCGTTTCCCGCACGGCCCCGCTCTTAAAATACCAGCGTCACGTCATCAGCGGCGGAGCCTTGTTAGCTGGGTAGATAGTCTGGAAAAAAAAGAAAACAACAGTGCAAAAAATATAGCAGTAGATAATTACAAAGAAGTGTCACTGGGAAGGTAAAACTGGGCTAGGTTTATTTTTCTGCCAGTTACAAGTGGTTTTTCAGGACGATTTTAAATTAATTAATATTTAAGACTGTGCATCACACATTGAACTGAAAAATAAGAAGACAAAAATACTGTTATTGTTGAAGTTGATTTTAAGTGTTATTTTTCTTCACAAATCCTGATGAAACTCTGGTATTCTATTATAGTTTCATTCCAGAGTCTGTGGAGTCCAGACTGCAGGACGGTGAAACGAGAACACCAGCCAGAGCTCAGTAAGTTTTTTTTTTTTTTTTTTCTACTCAGGGCACCCATGTAAATAATGTTTTCATCCAGAGTTAGGGCTGAAGTATTTATTTAATTTTTTTTAGCTCACATTGTTACATGACGCAGCTCCACAAATCATGTTCAGTCCAGATTTAACTCTAAAAAGGCTCTAATTCGTTCTCCTGCAGTCTGCTATAGGCTACCACCAACATGTGGAACGCCCTACCACATGCTTTAAATGAGAGCAAATCCCGACTCTTTCAAAATAGGTCTGAAAGGTCACCTACAGACGGCTGCCTCTTGAACCTCGTAATAAACTAAGCCCATACCTATACCTCCCCTTTTCCATTGTAAATAGCTCTTATTTCTCTATTATTTATTCTTCCCTTGTTATTGTTTATGCCTGCTTTTTTCCCCCCCTTTTGTTACTGATAATTTACCTACCTACGTTTAACCACTTGAACCCCTGCATCCCTATTCTGCGGGGGAAGGTTCACCAAAAGTAGCTGATCTACAAGCTCACAACACGTCTCAACGGTACACGTTGTGAGCTTTTTAGATCTGCTATTGTTTTGGTGAAGAGAGTTTGCTGTAGATGGAAAAAGAACTCATCAAGTGCAGTGCAGATCAGGTCTGTTTTACAGCATCCAAATGACTGGCATCTCGGCACCTAGCTCTGGTCCATCGCGTCTCCTCCCAGAGACGCTCTGACAGACCCGTCGGGAAATGGCTAGACTCGAGATTGTCGGCCCCTCCGAGCGCTCAACATCAGTCAAAATAAACAAAACTACTTCACTACTCACCAAACCAAAGGTTGTTTTGCGTTGTTGAAAGTCTATTCTCCGCGGTGGTAAACCTCTCAGCACCCCACCTACTCTGTAACATACATTATTTTTGTCACGAAATAAAACGCACACACCTCAGGCCACCTAGCGGCCACCGCAGATACAATGGTTCACAACCCGGAAATAAGCGGCGGTCGAGTTGTATGCACTTTATTTCATGCCAAAAATAATGTATTTTACAGAGTAGGTGGGGTGCTGAGGGGAGGCTCTCTCCATTCCGACATGTCGCCACTCGGAAATTGACTTTCTATTGTCGGAGTGGCGACACTCCCATGGGCCTAAGGTTTAGGGTTAGGGTTAGAGATAGGGTTAGTGTCGGAATGGAGACATGTCGGAAAGGAGACATGTCGGAGTGGAGAGATGCACTCGTGCTGAGGGGTTCACCACCGCAGAGAATAGACTTTCAACAACGCAAAACTACCTTTGGTTTGGTGAGTAGTGAAACAGTTTTGTTTATTTAGACTGATGTTGAGCGCTCGGAGGGGCTGACAATCTCGAGTCTAGCCATTTCCCGACGGGTCTGTCGGAGCCTTCCCTGGGAGCAGACGCGATGGACCAGAGCTACTAGGCACCCACTTTGGGAAATCCTGGTTCATACATTACAGCTGCTAAACTGTGCTATAAACACTCTTTGTCCTTGTAGTGTAGCAGTGTGTTTATGGAGGAATACCTGAGACAAGAGGGCATGAAGGCAATTCATAGACTGTAAAACAAATATGGACGGTCTTAAGCCATTGGTTTCTATGCTGCAAAAATTCCACTTTTTTGTCCCTTGTACGGGTCATTGTAGAAATGGTAGGCCTACCATCTCGAATGTTATTGGCTGCCAATGGTCACGTGCAACCGCAGGGATACTTGGGAGAATGTGGTGTTGAGCTTCCCAAATAAAGCACACGAAGAAGAACCATCACAAGCCTATGATCACAAGCCCCTCCTACAGCACACCCTGCTTTAACATCAAATATAACATAAATTGGTCCATATTTTCACATAACGCATATCATGGTGATTGAAACAAGGCTTTAAACTAGCGACAGGAACCATGAAGTACCTATGAAAATGTTTATTAAGGTAAGAAAATTGAATGTATATGTTCGGGGGGAATATAATGGAACCAATGGAGAACATGTTGCTTCTGGTACCAGAACAGCGCGACTAGTGGCCAATCATAGGAATTTTATGTTCCGTGTTGCTTCATTTTAAATCCTGACGCCTGTCCCCCTGAGTGCTATTTAACACTTAGGCCTACCAAAAGAATATTCTGGTTTCCGGTAGGCGACCGACCCTATTAAATACGTGCGACCCAGATGTTTTTATTGGCATTTGGAGTGAAAAAAAAAATAAAAATAAGTCAAAATCCGACCGAGTCGATCAAAAACGTCTTACAAAAAATATATTTGGTGCGACCACATTCGCGAAGTTTAATCAAAGTTTTCTTTCGTCTAAAATATCAAGTGCGCAAATATTTTGTTTTACTATTCATGCGTCATTCCGTCTGCTCCAACTCCAGCTGTGCTCAGACCGCAGCGTTACTAGCCTCTGTTCCCAATTCCCATGCATAGAAAGCAAGCAGGCATAGCAGCAGTGACTGGAGTGGAGATGCAACACAGCAGTTGATAGAAAATAGCGCCCGATACAAGCTGTTGTAAACCGCATGATTGGTGGACTCTCTGCTTTGAAAACTGCCTGATTGTAATGATTTTATTCCTCTCCTCCACGGCTAAAGGAACGGGGCTAAAGCGCTAGCATGCTAATGATTTAGCCACATTCTTTCAGGAGGAAAAACAACAACAAACACAGGCTAAAAGTAACAAGTATGTAACGTCACTGCATCGATAAAGAACGGTAGGCCTGCGCGGCTGCATCGCTATGCAAGCAAATTGTCTTAATCTAAAACTTTTTAAGAAGTCCTCTACTACTACATCACTGTTTACTATGCGTGCAGTGTGTGCGCTGACTGCGCTCGACACAACACAGCACCAAGCCCCTTTTCGACTGCAACTTTAGCTAGGGTTACCAACCGTCCCGTAAAATACGGGATCGTCCCGCTTTTGGAAACTAAAAGACGTGTCCCGTATTGAACTGAAACGGGACGCTCTTTGTCCCGTATTTGAAGGTTGGGGGATAAATATGAATGACGGGATGATTTAATTGAGAAATGACAGCTATTCTGCCTGTCAGAGAGCTTCCACTCTGCTCTCCTCTGAGACAAGTGCTGCATCCCATTGCTGTGAGGGGCGCTGCGCTGTTTGTAAGCAGCCCATTGGCTACAGTGTTGCTAAGACACAGTCTCCGCCAATCCAATCCCTTCCCATGGGCTCTAGGTTCAGTCCATAAGTTGCCTGCGCGAGACGATACAAGTGCATGCGAGCGCGAGCATACGACAGTGCTCGGCTCAGAACACATTGTTTAATGTCTTATAAAAACGTGTTACAGAAGATTGTGTACAAACAGATTAGACATGAATCCATGATAGGTGATAGCCTAAACAACAAGGTGAAAAAGCAGGCAAGCAAGCAGAAAATAAGCCATGGATTGTATTCCTGGGAGTCTTGTCTGCCAACTAAAGCGACCCCAGACCATCCCCAGACTGGCTGGTATGTGAAATAACATAAGCATGCGTTGATTTTGTTTTTACAACCTAAAGGTTATTACTGTATGCCATTCCAATATGATTAAACTAGTGTTGGGTAACCAGAGAGTGGGCACATAAGAACCAGGTAGACCCGTTTTGGGAGAAATAATATATTTAGGAAATGGCCCAAAGACACCCGAAATGATATTGTGAAAGGAAAAATATGATTTAATATAGGAAAATACTCGTTTTAGCCAACTTTATAACCGAAAATACCCGATTTGACGCTACTTTCCTCATAAATATAATGAGGTGTCCCGTATTTGAAACTCTGGGAGTTGGTAACCCTTAGTATTACTTTCACACCACTACCCAGGTCCTTGTAGTGGAAGACATGTCACAAGTGGGCGGTGTGGAGTGGTGTGGTGTTGGGCCAGTGGAAAAGGGGTTCTATTACACACTGCAGCCTATGACTGCAGCCAGGCAAACGCCTCATAGCGTTTGTCAACCTGTGGGTCGAGACCCCAGAGAGGTCACAAAATGATTTTGGGGGGTCCAAAACTTAATGTGCAACATTGTTTTCTCACTCAACTGTAAACAAAACAACATACAGTGTATTGAGGGTTTATGTACATGTCTAAAGTGACAACGTAAGGACTTTTTTTAACCTCTGAAATGACAAATTAAATTGACAAAGGGTCAAATTGTCAAATATTAGAGGCTGAAATTGTGATCTAAATCTGAAATAGCTGATCTACATGCTCACAATGCCTCGCAACGTGAGGGGTTGTGAGCATGTAGATCTGCTATTTTCACAATAGAACCGTGTTATACAAAATGTTATGCCTAACATGAACCATTTAATGATTTAGAAATTGGTAACTCAGGAAAACAGAATATATTAAAAAAGAAGCATATCGATCATTGCCATAGAAAAAAAAAAAAAAAAACTACCTACCCATCCTTCCCATGAGGAAATAAAATAAAATTCGTTGCTACCCATCATGCCCACAAAAAAATTAAAATAAAAAATAAAATAAAATAAATTCCCTACCTACTCAGCCCTAAAATTACAGCCTACCGGAAGACAAGGATTTATTTTGCTAGGCCTTACTACTGATCTGATGCCCAAATGGCCTTTCCTCTAGTGCCATCTGTTGGCCAAACTCTCCACTTGCATACAGTCTCAAAAATGAAATGGGCAGATTCAGATCATCATGAAACTTGATCAGGTGCTTTAATGCTTCCTGGAAGATTAACCCTAACCTGTTCCAATGACCTACCATCTAGCACCACCATCAGATAACAAATAATGACGTTTCACACAAGGCTGCTAGATTATGGCATAAATTATCTAAACTATTGTTGTTTTATATGATTATTTACTCCTTGAAACCAAAGTGTTGACAAACAGATGCTTTGGTTTTCCTTTTTTTCTTCAGAACTAAATATCTCACAGCTGAGATTGAGTTTTAGTTTTTAGGATTTTAGTAAGTGAAAGTGCAAAAAAATAAATAATAATAATAATAAATAAATACATATATTTTTCAGCAGGTAAAAAAAGGCTGGCTACAGTATGAGATCTATTACGATACAATACGATATTACACTATTATAATCTATTATAGTGTATTCTAGTTATCATAGTAATACATTAATACTTATATAGTGTATTAAAATCACAGTTATAATCCATTTTAGTGTATTATAATTAGGATAGTTGTAATACAAATGTATATTGTATTATAATCACAGTTAAAATGGTCAATTTGTTTCTTACTGATAGGGGTACTTTTGTGTAATGTAAAATGTAGATAATTTTAAGTGGTGTGGTGTGGTGTGGTGTACAGTGTCGTGTAGTGTGTTGCTAAAGCTGCAGTCGAACTTGCAATGCTTCCTCTGTTTCACAAAACGAATGACACGTCAAACGACCACCTTCCGTAATCCAGAAGTTGGTCTTTTACTAACTCATTGAATGCCATTTCAAGATGGCCCCCAAGTACCAGACTGCCACTATCCTAGATTTCTAGTGCACGGATCAATTTTTAGTGCACGGATCGTGCACGCCCATGCACCATATAGCATCATATGTGTAGTACTTTTTAACAGCTTTCAAACAAAAAAATCCGCTTGGAAATCCGTTCAGGCATTCATGAGATAGAAGCCTTCAAAGTCAGACAAAACAAACACTGCCACCTTCCTAAATTTTGAGTGCACGGATCAATCTTTTGTGCACGGATCGTGCACGCCCATGCACCATATATGCATCATATGTGTAGTACTTTTTAACAGCTTTCAAACAAAAAAATCCGCTTGGAAATCCGTTCAGGCATTCATGAGATACAAGCCTTCAAAGTCAGACAAAACAGCCATTTTTGACATTTTGAAAGATGTGTTTGTTATGGGGCTAAACATGCAATTTCACAATTGCGATCATGCCTAATACATTTGAGGCATTTTTAGAAATGTTTTTATACAAAAAAAAAGTTTTTTTTCTTTTTTTTTTTAAATGGCTTCCAACTCGGGCCAGCCCATGCAACGCTTTATATGTAATCAAAAGTATTTTAAAATCTATTCTAGCTTTTAATAGGTAGCCAGTGAAGTGAGGCTAACACCAGGGTTATGTGTACTCTGCAGTTAGTGTTGGTGAGGATTCTTATAGTAATATATACTTGGTAGAAGGGTAGGGGGTATACATTTTGGTGAGGTGGGATGGACGTATAAGAAAGTATGGCTGCAGAAACATTACTTAGCAGATGGGCTACTTACATCTCATTCACTTTAGTTAAGATCATTATTTGCTTATTCTTAACACCACTTGTGTGAAGTTATTAAAAGTCCAATTTCAATTCCTACTGTTCATTTCAGACCAGTGTGTGGAGTCCAGACTGCAGGTGAAGATGAACTCTCCAGACTCAGCCAGGGTCATTTCTATTAAACAGGAAGAACCTGAAGACCACCAACACTTCAGTAAGTTTAACCACTTGAACCCTAGCATCCCTATACATCGTGTCACAAGCTCACAACTAGGGTTGGAATCCGGAACCGGTTCTTCGGGTACCCGGTTCCGAAATTGAGGAACCGGAGCCGGTTCCATCATATTTTTATGACCGGTTCCTATAACGGTTCCTGGAATTTCTTTTGAGCGTTCATTTGGCCCAGCTGTGTACATTGCAAGTGACTGTGGTGACGTCTTGCTACATGTGTGAGCGAGGTGGATACGCCCACTCAGTCAGAGGCAGTCAGGCAGAGCGGACGCCTGCTGAACGACGATCAGAATGCTAGGCTAGCGTTAGTAGCGTCCTTCGAGACAGACAGACAGAGCCAACGTTAGCGCAGCAGCAAAACTACTCACGAGTGTGGTCGCACTTTACAAGAGAGGGAAAAAAGCATGCAACGTGCACGAAATGCAGTGCAATCCTTTCGTGCAAATGTGCAGTCTCCTAAAATCTGTACCAGTGACTGGCTGACTGCAGCTGCTGCTTCACTTTCTTCAGTAGCCTAGCTAGCTGCTAACGGAGTAACCAGTAACCACGGCGCAATGTCCATGTCCATTTCACTCGGCTTGTACTGCAGTTCATTCATGGTGTTGCATATGACGGACGCAACGTTTGTTTGAGGTTTTATGAATAACTAGAACTATAGCAACAGTCAGCAACTCACTCCTTTCAGCTTTCACGCTGGTAGCAGCTGGGATAATGACAACGAAAGACTACCCGATCTACAAGCTCACAGCACGTCGCGCGCGACGCGTTGTGAGCTTGTAGATCGGCTATTCATCGTGCCGTTAAATAACCATGTATTTATTCTCCACTTCTTGAACGTCCACCCTTAACCATGTATTCCATCGTTATTGTGGTTAAGTTGAAATAGTAGTTATACAAGTTGCTGTAGTAATCAGGGAATCACTTTATAATAATGAAAGAAAAATATCTATCTATATCTATCTATCTATCTATCTATCTATATATATATATATATATATATCTATATATCTATATATATATATATATCTATATCTTTATCTATATCTTTATCTCTATATATATATATATATATATATATATATATATATATATATATATATATAGAGATATATATATATATATATATATATATATATAGGCCTATATATACAACTTCCGGAACCGTTATAGGAACCGGTTCTACCCGGAACCGATATGGGGGAACCGAAAAAGAATCGGACTCGGTTCAAACCAAACGGATCCCAACCCTACTCACAACGTGTCAACAATTATGTTTTATTATTGTTTTATAATTTCATGATTGAAATTGAATTCTTGCTGTGTTTACAGTATATGTATTTAGTTAAAAATCATCCTAAAACGTTAAAGCCAGATTTGTCATAACTTCAGTTTCAAACACCCGTAATAACCTGTAACTAGTAACTTTACTTGTTTAGTTTAAAATAGTTGTTCTGTCAATGCAAAGACACAACTTAGCGTGGTGTTGCATCAAGTGGTACAAATGAGGCGAAGGAAGCGTTGTTTCGCTTCTGTACTCTTCACTCTAACTGAAAAATGGCAACAGAGGCTATGTTCGCTTCTCCATCACTTCAGCCTTTGCACATAAAGTTGTTGTGTAAGGAATTATGTATATAAACTCTGCACAAAAAGAAAGGAAACTTGACTTCGGTCCATTATATCTCCCCTTTAACTCATACAATGCCAGGCGACTTTTAGAGCAACTTTCTCACTATGGGCTTCCCTGCCAAGCGACTTTGGGCGACTTTTTCTTAGGGATTTATTTTTTTTTTTTTGGACCCCATTAAATCTAGTAAACATGATTTCAATCGCGATTTTGCATGTTCCACCCCCATACAACCCCATCTTTATACAGGGCAGCCATCTTTGTTTACATAACATGTAAAACATAATGGCTATTATCACAAGAATGCCTGAACGGATTTCCAATCTTTTTTTTTGTTTGAAAGCTGTGAACAGCCTGCACAAACATGGTGCACGATCTGTGCATGGGCTTGCATGATCTGTGCACTACAAATTACATGGAAGTCTATGGAGATTTTCTGGCACTAATGCCACTCGAGGGCATTTTTAATTGGCAGTAACTACCAATTTGTATTGTGTTTCATATCATTTTTATCGTTGATTCCTCACCTTTACAACAAGGTACAGATTGTAAGCATCGGGCCATTCGTGGAATGAGCACCACACCACAGCCAAACATGTGGGTAGCGCCAACCCAAAATTTGCCAATATTCGGTCCATTATATCCCCCGTTTAATTATTCCAAATGCAGCTTGTAAGGATCTGGCATTTGTGGAATGAGCAACACAGCCAAACATGTGGGTAGCGCCCCTCCAAAAATGGTCAAAATGGCCTGGCAGGCCTGCAATACTGTTCTTTTGGTGTTCACCTTTGTTGCTTGGTTCATTGATTGATTGCACTCTCTCACAGTATTAAGCCATTTTTACATGCTCAGTGTCAGGGAAGCCCAAAACGAGAGTAAATGCCAGCAGAACAGTATTGCTAGCCTTTTTCGCAAAACTTTGGTCGGCGCTACCCACACGTTCTGCTGTGTAGCTCATGTCTCGAATGCCCAATGCTTACAAGCTGTACCTTGTTGAAAAGGTGACGAATCAACGATAAAAAAATTACATAAAACACAATACAATTTGGTATTATTATAGGGGAGATATAATTGACCAAACTCAAGTTTCCTTTCTTTTTGAGTTTATGTTAGTCTTGCTGAAGCTTTCTTATTTTCAGGCATACAACTGCTGTATTAAAACTTTATTAGAATACTTTACTGTTTTCATGCATAGTATGTGTAGTAATTGACAGCATGGAGAGGTGATTAGATGATCATACAAATGAAGAAGTTTTTTTGCCATCACAAGTCACAACACCCAGCGACCAATATGACACGATTCAAGCGCTAGAAAGATATTTTATATTTCGGTGGCAGTGCACCTTAAAGGACAACTTTAGTTTTTTTATAACAAGGGTTCATATATTAGATTGTTGTTAAAGAATATAAAAGATGAAAAATTATTTCATTTACTTCTTTCTATTGTTTTAGAGATTCTTATTTCAGTGTTTGGGGACATGCGTACAAGTGGCTAAATATGTCATTTTACACAGAATAAGCCCATTCCCAAGATACAACGCAACCTTTCATGGTTGGATGTGACTTATAGTAAGGGGAACATAAGAAAATCTGCGAAGTAAATCGTTACCAAGAAATTTCTTCACCAATGTGTTTCTAAAGGTGTGTAATAATATGTACTAAAAGGTTGAAATTCAACTCCCGGGGGAAACCTCATAAAAAACTGATTTGTGTTTATGTCCCATTCATTTACTATACAGGGAAAAAATACAAAAAATAAATCTGCTTTAAGTAGCATGTGAGGGGTCTAACTAGGGGTTTTTCATGATGCTGAATCCATTGCAAGCATTTGTTTTGCACGAAAAACATTCCATGGGCTACAAATGGCCCCCACAAAACGGTGAAAAGTGATGATTCATCACTAAACCATCGTTTTGTGGTCCGATTTTAGCCCAAGGAATGTTTTTCATGCAAAACACATGCTTGCAATGGGTTCAGCATCATGAAAACCCCCTTGTTAGACCCCTCACATGTTACTTAAAGCAGATTTATTTTTTTGTATTTTTTCCCTGTATAGTAAATTAATGGGACACAAACACAAATCAGTTTTTTTATGAAGTTTCCCCCAGGAGTTGAATTTCAACCTTTTACTACGTATTATTACACACCTTTAGAAACACATTGGTGAAGAAATTTCTTGGTAACGATTTACTTCGCAGATTGGTCAAATATCTTTTAAAATCCCCTTACTATTATGGGGGCTAGAAGTGTTACTGTAAATCGCAATAAAGAAACTGCTGGCTTAACGTGTCTAAAAATACATACTTAGCCACTTGTGCTAAAATGCCCCACATTTTAGCACGGTTAATGCGATAAAACAATAGAACGAAGCAAATGAAAACATTTTAACACTCACTTTTTCTTTTCTCTAATTACAATCTAAAATATGAACCCTTGTTGTAAAAAACCAAAGTTGTCCTTTAACCGATTTAGTGCCAATCCCGAGAATACTCGTGAAAAGTACTCGAAAAGTACATGGTGCCGATCTCGAGTATACTCGTGAAAAGTAATATATTACTGTAACGGCGAGTACAATACCGAGTACAATGGCGGAACCTCCGGAGACGAAATCCGTCGCTGATTTGTCATCATCACGGCTCCACGAGCACAAAATAGTCATCCCATAACGTTGAGGTGGACGGGGGATCTCATCTTTAATGTCCATTATCTCAAAACTACACTTTAGAAGCGAAGATGGAGGCAGATGCTCGCTTATATAACACATGTATAAAAGCTCCGATGCAATCCAGCATGGCACCACGTAAACAACGATCGGTTCCGGCGCAGGACCCGATGACGTCAGACCGGAAGTGTTCGCGCTATGGACTTCTGGCCTTCAAAATAAGATAACGGGAGTGAATGGGAGCCTGAAGGTGGCATCGTGGACTTTATAATCCGTTAAAGTCAGAGGCTTTAAATGGGTTAAGTAGATGATACCTCATTTTGTGCACGGATTACGGAATATGGAGGATGGAAAATGGTATTTACTAGGGATGTTAAAAATCGACTTGAAAATCGACTTATGCTCACCACGACAGCTCAGTGGCCTTGTGGTTAGAGTGTCCGCCCTGAGACTGGGAGGTCAGGGGTTCAATTCCCCGGCCGGGTCATACCAAAGACTATAAAAATGGGACCCAATGCCTCCCTGCTTGGCACTCAGCATCAAGGGTTGGATTGGGGGGGTTGATCACCACCAATGGGGATCCTGTCTGTCTGTCTGTCTGTCTGTCTGTCTGTCTGTCTGTCTGTCTGTCTGTCTGTCTGTCTGTCTGTCTGTCTGTCTGACTGACCAGCTCAGTGGCCTTGTGGTTAGAGTGTCCGCCCTGAGACTGGGAGGTTGGGGGTTCAATTCCCCGGCCGGGTCATACCAAAGACTATAAAAATGGGACCCAATGCCTCCCTGCTTGGCACTCAGCATCAAGGGTTGGATTGGGGGGGGTTGATCACCACCAATGGGGGTCCAGGGACTACAGATGAAAATTAGCCCACGGCGGGCTAACTCTGGCTCATTTACATTGAAGTGAAAACTGACATGTCCATTAATGAGCACGGTCCCTGTCAAATAAACAGATCTTAACTCTTAACGACTCAAGTCGAAAAATCTTTTTTTAAACTTTATTATTATTTTATTATTATAACTTTTAGAAAAAAAGTTTTAAAAGTTTTAAAATGTTTTAATCGCTTGTTCAAAAACGTTATAAGCGTTAATGTTTTCCAATTGTGCGAGGACCGGTGTGTGTCTGTCGGAGACGAGTGCATGTACTGTGTTGTGCATGCATATGCATCGCAGGGGCGCGGACAACTGTTTGAGAAACACTGCTGGATGTGTTTTTTTTACCTCGATCCTGCCTTTGCATGCATGCTTGACATGAAAGCTCGCTTGTTAATGGCAGCGTCGCCTCGTGTCTTCACACTGTGCCGAAGTTGAAGTTAAACTTGAATCTGACTCTGAATTCACTAATGACAGTGATCATTGCGAGGAGACCTGTGGAGGTTAGTCAGTGTTGAACACATGACCTACTTGTGTGGGGGAAATTGGCCTTAAAGGGGAGAACCACCCATTTTCTAAGGATTTTTTGGGGGCTTTTATGCCTTCATTTGATAGGACAGTAGACTGACAGGAAATGGGGGGAGATATGGGGAGTGACATCCGGCAAAGGTTGTCTATTTTCAAATTTAGGCTAGATCAGATCTCAGTTGGTAGGCGGTCGCCTAGTCCGCCTAACGCTGCGTACGCACCTGTTTAAGTTATGTGAAAATGGCTTGTAAAGTACATCCTGCAGTCCTTGGCAACACAGGAGGGGGGGGGGGGTTATTAATAACATAGGTCAATATTGTAAATGGGTGGTTCTCCCCTTTAAACAAGAGAGAGAGGAGAGAAATATCATCAGAGAAGCTGTATGGCTGATGGAATATTTTCAATCTATCTGTACACACCCTTTTAACCTCCCCCTCCCCTCCCTCTCTGTCTCTCCCTCTCAGGAGTGAAGTCCCAGCCTTCTCAGACCAAGGTCTTCTCCTGTTCCGAGAGTCCATACACCCTCACATCTAAGGTTTTCCTCCATAAACACGACGACCTTTACTGCCAAATGCAGAGGAATGGACACATCAACCCAGCAGCCTGTCAGAAAACCACCAGCTCAACAACCAGCCAGAAACGAGGAGACACTGATGGACAGAAATCCTCTGGTCATCATCGATATAAGCAACCTGAAGAACTCAAGGCTTACATAGACTTCCTGAAAGACTACCAGTATGTCCACACTGGAGAAAAACATTTCCACTGTGAACATTGCGACAAGAGTTATAGCGAGTATGGTTCCCTGAAGAGACACCAGTATGTCCACACTGGAGAAAAACCTTTTCAACACCAGAATGTCCACATTGAAGAAAAACCATTCCACTGTGAACATTGCGACAAGAATTTCAGTCAGTCAGGTCACCTGAAGACACACCAGCGCGTCCACACTGGAGAAAAACCTTTCAAATGTAAACATTGTGACAAGAGTTTCAGTCATTCGCGTTCCCTGAAGACACACCAGTTTGTCCACACTGGAGAAAAACCTTTCCACTGTGAACATTGCGACAAGAGTTTCAGCGAGTCTGGTTCCCTGAAGACACACCAGTATGTCCACACTGGAGAAAAACCTTTCAAGTGTAAAAATTGTAACAAGAGTTTCACTAGGTCAAAAAACCTGGAGAGACACCACTGTGTCCACACTGGAGAAAAACCTTTCCACTGTGAACATTGCGACAAGAGTTTCACTCAGTCCCGTTCCCTGAAGACACACCAGCGTGTCCACACTAGTGCTTCATCAGTGTTGAGTAAGTAGTAGGATATAAAGGAAATAGTATTTTATCTAAATAAAATAATGAAAACACATGAAAACACATGTTAAGAAAAAAGATCCAGGACAGTATTTTGAAATTGATCCTAACATAGTCCAAATAACCTGATTCTTCATCAGGCCAAAATGGTGGAAACAAACTGGGCTATTTTGCCTTTGCATGTTTGCAATTACTATTGTTTTTTCTTGACACCATCGGGTCTTCAGTTATTAAAGCCCTTATTCAATTGCTTCATTTCAGACCAGTCTGTGGAGTCCAGAATGCAGGTGAAGATGAACTCTCCAGACTCAGCCAGGGACATTTCTATTAAACAGGAGGAACCTGAAGACCACCAGCACCTCAGTAAGTTCCATGTGCTCACTCTTTCTCATTTTTAGTTCTGTTGTAGGGCTCAAGGACTGTCAAAATATCGTATCTATACGATAATCATGACAATATCTAGATCCATCCATCATTACAATATCTCTGAAAATTACTCTTTTAGGGCACTCGGGTGGCACAGTGGTATAGTACCTGCAGCCCCGGAGGTAGTGGATTCCAATCCACCGTGGTGCATCCGGCTTTCCCTGAACAAGGGCCAATTGTGTTCGTATGGATGCTCGGTTCATATGAACACAATTGGCCCATGTTTGGAAGCCGGGTGAGGAGAGTGATATCACTGCACATATTCCTACAGGCTGGGGTGGCTCCTGTCAGCAGGGAGTTTTGGGTGGGAGGAGTAAAATACAACAGCAGTGGAAACACAAACGTTTGTGCGGAGGAATTAATTGGTATAAAAAGGGCTATAGAATTAATACTAATTACAATTGTTATATTTTTAACATTCATTGCCTTATTACTTTTTTCTAAAACGGCTAGTTCCATTCCTTGACTCTGATTGTCTGGTTTCCCTTTAATTGCTGTGGTATATGAGACTTTCTAAAACAGCTAGTTCCATTCCTTGATTCTGATTTGCTGGTTGCCGTGGTATATCTGAAACTATAACCCACACCTAGAATCAGTTTATATCAAAGCCAGGTGCGTTATTTCTTTCCACAGTGCCGTGAGGCTGAACTAGAGAAGCGAGCGTTTGATTTTTTCCTCAGATCCTGCCAAGCGGGTGCTTCTAAGCACCGCCCACATGCATAAGACAGTGACTGAATGGCTCCGGACGGGGCTTGTAAAGGCAACAAGCGCCCTCTATTCTCCAGGCACCACTCGGCTGTTTAGCTTAGGTTTAGGCTAGCTTTTTTAATTTGATGTTCACCCACATAGCAGCTAAATCTGGATGAAAATAAACATGTGTATGGATCGAATATGGTTCTTAACCCTTTGCCGTCCGAAATAGAATGGTTGTTGGTAGATTAGCCGTGAAACTTCTATTATTATATTATGATCTGAACCGCATTCATTTTACCAGACATCCAGCGCTATATCACGTGGTCTTCATCCCCCATTACCATTCCGCGATCCCCCGTTGTTTTACTCACCCAGTTCCCAGTGAAATTCTCAATCTGCATTGGCTTAGAGTGGGAGATTCGGCTGACGCATCATGTCCCCGTGCGTTTCGCGTGCGCGATCCGTTCACGTAAATGTCCCCTCAAATAATCCACGTGTGACTCAAGAGTAGAACTGAAAAGTATCGCTAGCATAGCCACCAGCACGGCTGCAGTAGAAGCACTCGTGAACAGACAGTAACCGAATGGGGGAAGGTGCCTTGGAGAAGGAAAGGCCATGACATCACTTCTGCTTCATGTCAGACCAGCCATGAGCTATCAATGCACGAGTGGTGACTAGGGAAGGTTAGACGATCGCTGATTTTCGGATGAAAATCATTTATTTCGGTAAATACGGGAAAAGACGATTGGCTGCCCCTCCCCCCCTAGGAAGTCCGATATAGTACGGTTTTAATATTAAGGGGCTCCCCATGGCTTGGAAAGGGTTAACATGAGGCTGATCTTACATAAGTGTTGTTTCCCAATTTTTTGGCAAAAAGAATTACGTGACTTTATAAACACACACTGGCTTCCGTAAGTTCCGTTCCTTGATGTGGCTGGTAAACAGTGATGGGCAGTAGCGAGCTACAAGTAGCGACGCTACATAACTTAACTACATTTCTCAGTAGCGTCACGGTAGCGCAGCTCCTTTTTGTAGCGTAGCGTAGCTATTTTTAGACCCCAGCAGTGACGTAGCGTCCAACAAACGCTACACGTTACTATCCCGGCAAAATTTGACTGCTAAATAAAGTTTGTGAGGAAAATAATTTCCAACAGATCCCCAAACGTGTTGAGAGAAGAGACTAAAGCAAGCAAGTACCGGTAACTGGAGTCGGTCTGCTGCGCCGATGGGCGCAGATGGGAGTGGCGTCTGTGGGCGTAGCGCGATGGGCGTGGGACAGGCTGCCACGAGCCTATAGCCAGCAGCTCGCCGTTCGGCTCCCACTCCCACTCTCGCAGTTTCTACCGTAATTACACTACTTAATGCGCAGGTCCGCTCACTATCCCGACAGGCCGCTGTTCCGACTAGCGTCGGCAGGTTAGTTACTGAGGTACGGTTACTGAGGTTAGGGATAGAGTTAGGGGGTTAGTTTTAGTGTCGGCGACGAGTGGCACGCGTGCCGTGGACCACCTCCAGGGACCCCTGGCTATATAACCTGGGGACATGCGGATATATAGAGAGAGAACGAGGGACACGGGACGGCCGCCGTTCCACTCCTATCCGAAGTGGGCTGCAGAGGCGGCGTTCCTCCGCAGCGGCGCGACCACATTTGCGTCCCCTGAAGCGATGGTCCCCGGGCGCCGTCCGTGAGCCACCCCGTTAGAAGGGTCTTTTTTCGGTTACACAGGGTGTAGCGCGGCGCCGCCAGGAGGTCCCCGGAGCTCCGCGATACCTCCAGGTGTCCCCGGAGGGCGGAGGTGGTCCGCGATACGAGCCACTCAGCCGTCCCACTCCGATGCTCTAAAGTCGGATAGTAGTGGAACGGCTGCCGCCCCGTGCCCCTGGTTCTCTACTCTCTATATATCCCCATATCCCCTGTTATATCGCCAGGGCAGGGGTAACTGGAGGCAGTCCGCGGCCGAGACCCCAAACCCAAAGACGGATGCAAGAAGTGGAGCGGCGAGCCGCTGCTTCCCTCTCTCTCCCAACACTATCGAAGACCTTCCCCACATAAGTAACTCCCATTCGACATAAGTAACTCCCACTCCCACCGTAACTCCCAATCTGAGCAGCAGCACAGAATCCGCCGCCATCTTTAACCTCCAGTTACTCCTGTCTCAAAGCAAGGGATATATGGCTCTTTGAAGTGAGACCGAGCAAGGATCTGTCTCACTATGCGCTCTCCACTATGCGCTCTCTACTGCGCGAACCGGATCCCATCGTTCACTTCAAAGTACTGTTCAAACGATTAGATTCGTTCGCAGACGTCCCACCTCTCCCCGCAAAACACGGTGAGTTCAGAGAGCGTCTGAGTGAGAACTGAACTGGCATACAAGCTCACATCGCGTTGCAAATGCCAACATTGTGAGCTTGTAGATCTCCGGGGGGGGGGGCATAAATCAGGCTTGAGGCGCTGCAGCCAGAGATGGACATCAGGGGTTTCCGCCACCGTTATACAGTCCGGGCGCGCCGCCCGGTCTGAAATTGCCCCCGCCCGGCCAGACGTCAAGGGAAAATTCCTCCTAAAAGCGCACAGGCACGCGACACGGCTCTGGAATGTGTTCAAGAATGTCCATGCATCCTGCCTCGCTGCGCTGTCTATCAGCGCACATTAACACCAGATATATTTGTGTTACATAGTTGTTATTTTTTATTCTTTTGTGCTGTGCTGTATGGCTGCAGCGCGCAGAGCATACAATACCCCTTCTTTGCAAAGAGACTTCACGTCCACGTCGTCATTACACACACACACACACGCACACGCACAGAGAGGGAGAGCTTATTAGCCGACATGTTAACAGTGCCGCTATGTGTCCGATGGGACGCGATGCCAGATGAGAACCACAATAAAAAGTTTTCATCATCTTCACCTACCCTCCCGGCGAGTCAACAGTTTGAAAATGCGGATCCTACATGCTGCGCTACATTGTTTGGGGGCAATTGTGGAAGAGCAGACAGTGGTGGAAAAAGTACTCAAATGTTTTACTTAAGTAAAAGTATCAATGCTGCAATCAATGTAGAAGTAGCCTACTCAGTTACAAGTAAAAGTCAAGCTCACAATGAGCTTGTAGATCGGCTATTTTCAAATGGCCTAGGTATGTTTTATAATATAATCATGTATATCTCCAATGTAACTAAACTAAAGTTTTCAAAAAAAAAAAAAAAAAAAAACGTAGTGGAGTAAAAGTACAATATTTGGATCCTACACCACGCTGCACTTCACCGCCGCCCGCGAGCATGTTTTCTCCTCACGGAGAGGAGAGGAGGAGAGGGTGGCTGGCACAATGCAGCCCTGCCCTGAGCGGCGGCCGCCTTTACCTCCGCGGTGGAAATCCTGTTACCCGCGACTCACGTCGCATAAAAACTTGCAAAAGTATTTAACTCCAGCACGGGAGGGATGTGTTAGGTGTTGTGAACTTGTGTAGGCTACTGCATGAGAATCACGCACCACTCCGTGAGTTAGTTTCACAGGACTTTGTGCTTTACTATTTACGTTGGTTTAATGTGTAAGATTAAACATAGCAGCGCCAATACCACGTTACCTAACCCTACGACGATAGTATAGTGTCCGATCACTGGTCATCACCAGCACACAGTAGCACTAGCACTAGCAAGCTAGGTAGCTATGTTATTGTTCGTCATGTCAGACCAACGTAAACCTGTTACCCCGGTCAATACATAGGCTTCAAAATAAGAGCTTCTCGGTGGACTTCAAAACAAAATAAGAACGATTGGTACTTAAATGTAAAGTAGTCTATAAACAAGCTCGCCAACGTTTGGTTTAGCTGTGTGATGCTGTGATAGCAGAGGTACAGGGTCAAAGTAGCTAAACTGGTTTTGCTACACAATGTTGAATAAATGTGAATAATGATAGCATAATAATCTAGTTGCATTTTCCTTTTCCACACCAACTCATTAATATTTTGAGGGCAAAAATTATAACTGATTTAATCAAAAATCGAAATATGTTTTGTTTGTTATAAGCAACTTCTCTCTTATTTAACTTCACTTAATATTTTGAGGGCAAACATAAGAATTTATATAATAAAAATGAATCAAGAAATGCATTTTAATTAAGCGAATTAATTAATTAATTAAGCAAACTTTTCCGGCTCGCGCGCAAGAATAGAATGACGATAGCAAGTAGTTTGTTTTCCATCATCACACCAACTGTTATCATGATGTTTGTGGTTTGAAAATACCTGATTGATTAAGACACTTCTCTTAACTTGTTAACATTTTTAGGCCAAAAATTATTTAAAAAAATGGCAAAGATAAGAATTAATAACTCTAATAAATTAATTAATTATCAAAATTTTTCGCCGCCCGCGCTTTGCGCGGGCGTCGCGCATCGGCGTGCCCGCGCTTCGCGCGGTCGCAAGGAGGTCCCCCCTGGTCAAGACTTTTTTCTGCAGGAAACCCTGGACATTACTCGACCCGAGTAGCCTACTTGATTAAGAGTACAGAGTAGGCTACTCCTGGTCACATTTACTCCAATCCACAGTAAACTGACTAAACTCAGTCAAAATGTTACAAGTAAGAGTAAAAAAGTACTTTTAAATAAACGCATGTATTCAAGAGTACATACGGTATAGACCCTATACATGCTTTTAAGCTACTTGAAGTACAAATAAAAGTAAAAGTACTCAAGTACATTTACACAGTTACTGTCCACCACTGGCTGCAGCTTATCAGCTGTTTCGACAGCACACAAGTCAGTGGACTCTTTTGTCCACAGTTAACTAATGACAGTGAAGTGGCAATTTAAGGACCTTTAGACATTTTTAATACCTAAACAAATATAAATAAAATACCAAAACTGCATCAAAAGTTATCAACTATAAAAAACTGGTCAAACATTGGCCAAATTGACAATATAGTAAAAGAGGCACAAATTGTGAAAATGGCAGATCTACAAGCTCGAAACGCCTTGTGTTCCGAGAGGCCTTGTGAGCTTGTAGATCTGCTATTTTCACAAAATGTATTGGTGGAACTATGTGAAACTAAATGTAATGCCTCAACTCCTAATTCCAATTGCTTGTCAGGGTGGGGTCCTCAGTTCAAATAGGATTTTTGAACAAGCCAGACATGAGGGCTTGTTTCCAGTTTTATAATAAGGATCATGAAGTTGATAAAACAAAAAAAAAAAAAAAAAATATATATATATAGCTTTGTTGTAGTTAGCTACTTTTGCTGTGTAGCTTGTAGCTTGCTTTGCTAAATTTTCTGTGGGTAGCTTCGTTGTAGCTTAAGCTATATTTCATCAAGAGTAGCTTGTAGCTTAGCTTACTACATTTTCCAAGTAGCTTGCCCATCACTGCTGGTAAACAAGGAAATGTCTCTTCCTGGTGGCGGAGAAGTGTACTTTTTTTTCCAAATAATGCAATGCTATGATTTTCATGTTGCAATATTGTGACCGTTTTAGAAAAGCAATAAGCCACGCGAGGCTTCTGGTTACCGGGGTAGTATACACCGGCTGAAACGCCTTTCAGCCGGTGTATACTACCCCGGTAGCCACTCGCCTCTTGTGGCTTATTGCTTTAATAACCCACACCTCTAATCAGTTTATATCAAACCCAGGTGTGTTATTTCTTTCCACTGTGTTGTGAAGCTAGACTAGAGAACTTAATTTCTTAATTACTTAACTACTTTCTTGCAGAGCAGACCTTATAGTGAATTATTAGTGATAGAACCGTTTTAATTGGTACATGTCTATGATTTTTCATGTTGCCATATTGCAACCGTTTTAGAAAAGCAATGAGCCACGCGAGGCTTGTGGTTATCTGTATTTTACACCGGCCTGTCAGCTGGAGTAATATACCAGGTAACCACTCGCCTCTTGTTGCTTATTGCCTCAATGTATATCCAAAAGCACATCCTCTTATGTTTAAATGCAATGTAAAAGAAAACTGCATCATATCACTTTACATTGTAAATGTTTTGCAGCTTTACATTGTAAAAGTTAATGCACTCTAATTATTGAGTGCAACCCATCATCTATATGAATGTTATTGGTCTAAGAGGATTTTGCACCAGAAGAGTCAGAGTGCGGTGGCAACAGAAAGTTGACCTACTCAAAAGTAGACCAATAACAGCTGTTGTCATCAAACAGAAGCACATCTGTCCATGAAAGCCTGCAATACCTGGTTAAAACGTGGGTCATAGTTGAGAATCTATTCATGTAAATGAATGTTGTTTTTCATGGTGTGGCTTGGTAGGAAGCAGGCCATCTAGAAATGGGACATGTGAGAACAATGTTTGTCAACCCTTTTCTCAGCGGGGTCCACCCTATGTTCCCCAGGTTCTATGTTCCCCACAGGTTAAAATTCACCAGGTTAGCATTCACCAGCGTTAGTTTTATTGATGTTAGGGTTAAGATTAGGGTTAGGGTTAGGGTTAGGCATAGTTTTACTGAGGTTAACGTTAGGTTTAGGTGGTAAATGGGGAACATAGAACCTGGGGAACATAGGTACGGTCCTTCACAATGGCTCACTAATAGAGGGTTGGCTCACTAAGTATAGAAGGTTTTAGTCTTTCTATCGGATGTGAAAAATACTTTCTTGGCATACTGGCATTGTGCATTTAATTTGGCACTGATCAGTACAGTTGTCTGTCTAATTTGCCCAGTGAGTCAATATGAAAAGAGATCACTTAGGGGTATTACACTTAAAAAAAAAAGAAATGGTAATTTTATCGTCTAATCAGGCTTTTATGAACACCCTGAACAGTTTTAAATTTGCTTGATTCAATATTTAGATATTTGATGTAAATGTTACCAGGCCCTCCAGGCCCAGGGCTTCTCCCCATTAGGGTTGGGTATCGTTTGGATTTTTACGATTCCGGTTCCGGTTTCGGTTCTGCTTATCGGTAACGGTTCCAAACGGTTCCTATTTTGGTTCCAAAATGGTTTGGTTTTTACACAAAAACTTTTTTTTTTTATTTTTTTTTTTTAATGTTTAATTTACAGTTTTAATGAATAATTTAAAACATATATTTTTTAATTGAATTTGAATGTTTAATTACAGTTTTAATGAAATATGACAAATGAAATCATATTTCAATGTCTTCAGCGATACTCTTATTCTGAAGAGATTAAGAAGTCGACCATCGTCTGGAAGGATTATTGCATTACAAAACTGACCACCGCCTGGAAGTCTTATTGCAGCTAGCGCAACATCTTATTCTGAAAAGATCGGCTACCGGAAGTGTTAGATTTGCCAGCTTAGATTTGACAAAATAACACAGCTCAGCGAGCGAGCGACACAGAGCTGAGCCCGCAGTCGCATCAAAACCCAAAGAGACACGCGGGGGTCCGCAAGCACTGTTGCTGTTGCCGTACAGGCTTTCAGATGAATGCCACGCTGTTATAAATGTTTCGACTCCATCTCACGTCTCTCTGTGGCTGTGCAGGGCTCAGCTGTACTGTGGTGGATGGGCTGCTAATTTTGCTAGCATCGCTGTTGTTGTTGACTGACTAGACTGAGTGGCAAAGCAGTTGTTCCCCGATTGTGTGTGCGCTTGTGTGTATGTGTGTTGGAGGAATACAAGAGCCGCTTCCCAATTCAGTGTGTGCGCCCTTCGTAGTGTAGCCCGTGTAGGGCTTGTCCTGTGAAGTGCACGTAATGTAATGTAGCCGGATGAACGGATAGCACGTCTTTTTTTTTACTGGTGCGTCTAGGAACCGATAAGCGGTACCGAAAGTAAATATTATTTTTGGGTACCCAGGAACAGTCATGTCCTTATCGGTTCTGTCCCGGTACCGAATTTCGGTACCCAACCCTACTCCCCATACACACCTATTGTAACTTCAAACTCCATTTTAACCATGATAGATTCATTAAAAACACCCATTGTGTTTTTCTGGTGACTCATACTACCCTCCTAATACGTGAGCACGCCGTGTTTTTTTTTTTGTTTTTTTTTTTATAATGTTTTTCATTATTTTTAATAAAAACATGGCCTAAAAACGTGGAGAGCAAAGGTCCGTTTCACTTGTCACTTATGAAGGTAAAATAACAAATTGAGCTCTCATGCGGGCAAAATTTGTAAGAGCCCAAAATCCAAAATGGCTGCCATCAGCTATGACGAAAAATGTTCAATGGTTTGACCTACGGTGATGAGTAGAACTAGTTTTCTGTGACTTTTTGGGTTGAGGAATCCATAATTGATGTTTAAATTTTTTTAATGATTTAACCTGTTTTCTTTTTTTCTTTTGATCTAAAAATAGTTACACAGAGGTCATTTCAAAGGTCAAAAAGGTCACCCTTTGTCTTGTACAAATAAGACAAAAGGTCTTAATAAAGCGCTACAATTCATCAGAATCTGTTGATTCTCCACACTGACTCCACTCGTCATCAGTACTACTGTCATCTGAAGAGTCACATAAGTTAGGAGCTGCTGGGGCAAGGGTGTGTCGTACTGGACGGCACTTCCCATTCACAAGTTCCCAACCATAACCAAGGGGTATGGGATGCTCTAGCAGGTCGTAATGGAGCTGGCAAATTGTAAGGTAGTTTGTCCTTTCAAAATGAAGATTCAGTGAGTCATCTTCAGGTGGAAGACGGAGTGTAAATTGTTTTTATATGTTCCACTTTCTGGCCTGCCCACGGGTAAAAACTGATCTGGAAAAGCCCTGTTGACTATCATGTTCTTTTTCTGCTCCTAGACATCCTGCACATGGTTGTGTGTAAAGTGGAGGTTTCTCCTGAACAGGAGAGGAGCCCCAGTCTGCTCCAGGAGGAACAAGAGCCCCAACACATTAAAGAGGAACAGGACGAACCAGAGCCTCCACACATTAAAGAGGAACAGGAGGAACCAGAGCCTCCACACATTAAAGAGGAACAGGAGGAACCAGAGCCTCCACACATTAAAGAGGAACAGGAGGAACCAGAGCCTCTACACATTAAAATGGAACAGGAGGAACCAGAGCCTCCACACATTAAAGAGGAACAGGAGGAACCAGAGCCCCAACAGATTATAGAGGAACAGGAGGAGCTACTTCACAGACCAGAGAAGCCTGTTGATGAAGACATCTCTTCACATTGTTCTGAAATTGAAGTTGAGCTTGAATCTGACACTGAAGTCACTGAAGACAGTGATGATTGGGGGAAGACAAGTGGAGATGTCCACACTGGTGAACAACATTTCCAGTGTAAACTCTGTATGAAGAGTTACAGCTGTTCATATCGTCTCAAGATACACCAGCGTGTCCACACTGGAGAAAACACATTCCACTGTGAACATTGCGACAAGAGTTTCATTTCTTCATATCAACTGAAGAGACATCTGCGTATCCACACTGGACAAAAACCTTTCCAGTGTAAACTCTGTATCAAGACTTATAGCTGTTCATATGAACTGAAGAGACATCTGCGTATCCACACTGGAGAAAAACCTTTCCAGTGTAAACTCTGTAACAAGAGTTATAGCTGTCCATATCGTCTCAAGATACACCAGCGTGTCCACACTGGAGAAAACTCATTCCACTGTGAACATTGCAACAAGAGTTTCATGTCATCATATGAACTGAAGATACACCAGCGTGTCCACACAGGAGAAAAACCTTTCCACTGTAAACATTGTGCCAAGAGTTTCAGGGTGTCTTGTGACCTGAAGATACACCAGCGTGTCCACACAGGAGAAAAACCTTTCCACTGTAAACATTGTGCCAAGAGTTTCAGTGAGTCTGGTGCCCTGAGGACACACCAGCGTGTCCACACTGGAGAAAAACCTTTTAAATGTAAACATTGTAACAAGAGTTTCAGTCAGTCAGGTACCCTGAAGAGACACCAGCGTGTCCACACTAATATTTAAGTACTCGAGTCATGAATTGTCTTGAGTCAGGTCTCAAGTCCAAATTGTCATTGACTCTGTCTCGCCCATGACTATACAGTCTTGGACAAAGGGACTCGGGACTCTTCCCCAACCGAGTCTACTAGAGACAAGAGTCAATACAGTGTAATGAAATATTTATATTATACAAGGAGCCCTGTGATTTTATTACATTATTAGTTTGTTTTACATTATGAGCCATTATTACATTATGAGTTGCTACAAGGCTATGGTTCACACCCACAGCCTGAGGCCCCCAGAGCTGAAGAAGATCCAAGTACTGGGCGCTGGGGTGTTTGGCATAAGGTGGGGAAAGCTTTTATTTAGTGCTATTATCAAGTGCTATTCTTTTTTATATACATTTTATTCAGATCAAACGGTATCAGTAATAACTAGAAAATATTGTTCCATCGAAACAATTGTGGGCTCGCTTTAAGCCAAAAACAATGGCTTTAAAAGTACAAAATGTCAAGATCACAGGCAGTGCTCTCTTTGATTTGAGGCATTTTATTCCAAAAAGGTGTTGTGCAAAAGTTGACCCGCTGGTGGCGTTATAACGGGCCAATGTGAGAAAGGTGGCATATGTTCCTTGACCTATTGGGAATGTGCTTGCAATATTTCACACACATTGCAGGCTGTGTTCATGATTTGAGGTGTTTTTGGCTTTGGCCACTTTATCGCTGCTTGCAGCTATATTTATTATTATTATTATTATCATAAGTTTTGTGTGTGTGCACTTCATAGGCATATTAGATAAAGGTCCGTAGATTGTGTGTAGAATGTTTCATGAAAATTGCAAAAATAAAAATCCTAACTGGTTTAAGTGTTTCACAAACTGCTCAAATGATATAGCGCCACCCTTTGGCCAATTGGAGTAAGATTGGTTTTAGTGATATTTGGACTAACACTCTACATCTTTGCCAAATGCCATGAACATAATACTTTGCATGTATTATTTAGAGGCAGAAGAATAATTTGCATAAAACTGCAATATACATTGAATTATTAAAAAAGCATGTTTCAATTAAAAAAAAATCCGATCTGACAGATCTTTAGATATTGGTCACAAGTTCATATCAAAAAAAGTTTTGTGCACGTGACGCGGAAATTCCAGAATAAAAGCGGGTTTAAGCGTTTTACAAATTGCTCAAAATGGCGGAAAATCTAAGGGTGGAGCTTACTAAACAAAGTCACAGATGTCTTCCGCTTGAGTCAAAGCACGCGAGTAAGCAAGTTGCATGTCTTCAAACGAAACGAGTCATGACTTATGCCCGTTTGAAGTTTGAATTTTCAAACGCTTTGTATAGCGCCCCCCTTTGGCCGATAAGAATAAAATTGGTTTCAGTGATACTTTGACTAACCCTCTACATCTTTGCCAAATGCCATGAACGTGTAACTTTGCATGTATGATTTAGAGGCAGAAGAATAATTTGCATAAAACAGCAATATCCATTGAATTATTAAAAAATAATGTTTCACTTTAAAAGAAATCCGACCAGACAGTTTGACCGTATTGGTCCAAAGTTCATGTGAAAAAAAGTTTTGTGTGCGTAACGCAAAAATCCCAGGAGGAGATAGATTTTTACTTTTTTTCATTTCAAAATGGTGGGAGACTTAAAGGTCAGAGGTCAAAAGTCAGAGCTTAAAAGTTGTTCGGCATGAGGAGACGCATACGTGTATACAGGTTTCATGGCTGTACCCCAAACACAGCATGAGCTATACCTGTTCAAAGTTTGCACTTTTGAAGGCTTCCTACAGCGCCACCATTTGGCCGATTGCTGTAAAAAGTAATAGCACACGTAGCCACAGTAAGCTGAACACATTGATTTTTTATTTTTATTTTCATTTTCTCACTAAGTATGTAGGAATAGAAAGGTGCCAAAGTATTGAGGAGAACTGTCTGATATGACTGCCTGACCTACTGGATAAATAATGACAATATCTAAAGTGTGCTTGCCTTACAGGCTGTATAAGTAAGATGTTAATCTAGCGTTATTATCTACACATACAGTCTGAGGATGGTCGAATAATTGTTTATAAGATCAATATCGATCAAGAAAAAACACTGAATCTTTTTCACTGGACAAGTTTCATCCTACCGATAATAACACAGCATGACCAACCAACGTACAGTGCTGGTCAGACCACAATAACCAACTTCTCCCAGTGAGCAGCACACATGCATATGCACAGCGTTGCTTGTCCCCATGGATTTATATTTACAATCGGATGGAAGCGTGGACGAAAGCATGTGACATGAGATTGAACAAGATGGAGTCTAATATATTATTAATCTCTCAAGACAGACTCTGAAAAAGAGTGGGCGTTCCCTTTTATTTGACGATGGTTAGCCACATTTATATAATATTGATAGAATACTCGTATTAGTTTTCTAAAGCCCCCTTTCCACTGGCCCAACTCCACACCACTCCACACCACACCGCCCACTTGTTCCAGGTTTTCCACTACAAGGACCTGGGTAAAGTGTTGTGAAAGTGGTACTAAACGGGGTACTAAAAAGTATCCACTCTAGAGTAGGTCTGAGCTAGGCCACACAGGGCCAAACACTTCATAATGACTGACCACTCACTGACTTTTCATTTAGACTACCATGATATAGTTGTAATACATGATAATAAATTCTATTGTGTTATAACCACTATTATAATCTATTATAGTGTATTATAATTATCATAGTAATACATTAATACTTTATAATATAATTATAATGTATTATAATCACAGTTATAATCCATTGTGTGTGGTGTGGTGTGGTGCTAAAACTGCAGTCGAAAAGGGGCTTAAGTGCAGTTTGTCGGCTCAAAACACACGTCCTCCAAGCCCACCGATACACCCAGACTTAGGGGTGTTTCATACCGTTATAAGGAGCCTAACAAAGTTCGGTTCGGCACTAGGCGAACCCAAATATGGTTCGCATCTCCCGGTTCGGGGGGGCGTCAACCGACTAAAATCGGCTCTACGGTGCTGACGAAATGTTGTGACCTCCCGACTTCATTTCGGTACTCAGCGGTGCCTTCTAATTCATTCAGCCCGGCTTCAAG
This sequence comes from Nannobrachium achirus, assembly GCF_963921795.1. Taxonomy (NCBI): domain Eukaryota; kingdom Metazoa; phylum Chordata; class Actinopteri; order Myctophiformes; family Myctophidae; genus Nannobrachium; species Nannobrachium achirus. The sequence goes on from NC_137822.1 coordinate 60,698,019, forward strand.
TGCATATTCTCGGCTGTAAATCCAAGGAAACAGCGGTCGTTTGGGACGGAGACACGCCGACTTCCAAATGCTTGTGTGGCCGTGTGTTGGGCATCGCAGAGCGGATACATACAGCTGTCTCTCGCTCTGGAGACGACTGGTGGACTAGCTGGGAGGCGCGCGAGACACACACACACACACACACACACACACACACACACACACACACACGCGCCTTTGCTGCGTGTATCGCTGCTAACGCGTCGCCGACCGTTTAAAGAGAAAAGAAGAGCTTAAACACAACCTTGCTAGTGTTCCGTGTTGATATGTTTTCCTTTTCCACGACGAGTTGTGACTGCGTGATGACATGCATGCAGCAAGGGAGGCGGCACGTCTATAATGTGAGCTTGTAGATTAAATGTTTTTGACAGAGCTCGAGCCGAGCGTTTGTGAGTGTGAGTGAGAGAGAAGAGACCTCACTGGTGCTGCTGCCTGGTGAGAGCTGCTACTCACTGGACCTCCAGTCATTCAGTGTGCAGCGCGAGGGAAGGCAATATCCGCCATGCAATGCTCATTCATCGGCCACAAACGTCGTCATGCCACGGACCTCCAATATTTACATGCAACTTCGGCACTAGCCGTTAAGAAAGTATGGATGAAATCACCCCCGAACCTAAATAATTTCGGGTCGGGGCGTCCTCCCGAACCGAAATTAGTCGGCTCCTTATAACGGTATGCAACGACCCTTAGGTTGAACACATTGTCCAGTCCACAGGTTGAACTTTAGTTTGCATATAGTTTACTTATCTACAAAGTGTATTGGTACAAACAGTTTCAGCTTCTGTTGCTGGCATTTTTCTGTGACTTTGGTTAAAAAAAAAAAAGAAAATCCACCTCATCAGGCTTATATGCCCTTGCTGTCAATCAGCCAGGCCTGGGAGAGGCGTGCCCTTGGTGCCCAAAATCATAATTAAAGACGGTGAAATCAAAAACATGTTTTTCACACTTTTAGAGCATATCTGTAGTGATAATATGGCCATAACTAACACTAGATTCAAAAAATGTATATCAAAGGTCCCTAAATGGGTCATTCTTCAATTACTTTCTTCAATTCACCCTTTGTCAAGTCCCGCCCGTTGTCCTGCCCCTCTCCACAGCCATTGGTTGCTGTGTCTTGGTGGGACACTCCATCCACTACCATGTTAATTCAGTTGCTTCGTATTGTTATTCTGTGTGCTCAATTCTAATTTCAAACTTGGTTTCAGTCAAATGGAGCTGCTCAGTGGCAGCATAGTGAATTTTTTATATGTTTTTATTTCTCCATAAATTATGTTTTAGCAAATTCAACATACAAAAGGCGGAACCAGGGCGGGACAAGGCAGATAGAGCCTGCTGGTTGGTCAGTCAGGGACCAACCAGAAGGCTAACAAAGGGTGAATTAAAAAATGACATAGACAGGTCCGCTTGCATATAAATTAACCTTTGATTGCATTCACCTGTTTGTTTCCCATTGCTGGCTCCCATTACTCCCATTACTCAGATGCTAAATCCCATCGCCTGAAGGGCAGGTCCCCTTGGATTGCTTCAGAAACACACAGGCTTCCTTTTCAAACTGAAACATCAAAATAAAATACCCCAAATAGTCATGTCATTGGGTCTTTAACCAATATCAAACTAATACGACTAATAATGCCAAATATACTAAATAATCACACATATGATAATGAAAATAACTATAATCTAACAAACAAAGGCAGTGCAATAGCTTTTACAAGTATTTTTCAAAAAAGGTGCAGGAAATTACAGTTCAATACAAGGTCTGCTAAGAGGATTTTAAATCCATGAAAGACTATGGCTTGTTTCCATTGGGGTCCTTTGTACTCAATTCATTGTAACGGCGTGGTTCAACATAGAGCTTTAACATGTGTCACAACATCATTGTAATTTTTAACCAAACATTACCTTACATCACCTGTGATTAAATAGGTGTTAATGGCAATAGCTTCATAGGATTTTAGATCCCTCAAATGGTAAAAATGCTTTATATTAATCTGCTACTGCTGATATATTGGGGTTTTCATTTACGTTTTATTTCATTTTAATTCTCTTTAGAAGGTAAACTTGTCTACCGTACTCTTATAACATACACATACTGTATCTTAAACCATGACTATGCATTCTTGATTTGCTATTGTTGATGTATATGGGTTTGACGCACATGTTCCTTTATTTGCATTTACTTCTTTATATGGTGAACCTGTACACCCCTTTAACATATTACTGTATCCTAAACATGCAGGACAGGCACTCTTTGGTTTGTTATTATGCTGATGTGTCTGGGGCTTGTAATTTTACAGTTTATTTTTATTTACATTCTCTTTATTTGGTAAATTTGAACACTTTTATAACATTAATGTATTTTAAACCTGCAGGCATGTATTAGCTTTTTTTTTTTTTTGCTTCAGCCTATTCCTTTTGATCACCTTAAACAGTATGTCTAAGTGTCCCAACACATTATAAAGGTTCTTTCAGATTGAAATTTGTTGTATGCGAGCTATTAAAGGCTACTTAACATGTTAATTCCATTTTTCTACTGTAATCCATAGAAGAGCTTGCATCTTGGGAATGGTCTTATTTATTGTGTCTAAAATGACATCAACAAGAGCTATCAATTGGTTGTTGATACAAGTAGGCTACACCTAATTACAGGTAGGTCTAGTAACTCTTACTAATGCCTTTAATTATCAATATTACTTTATCTGTGTATTTAGCTGGGACATATGGTAGGCTACTATAGGCTATTAATGTATTAAGGAAAATACACTTTGTGTGTATCTACACCAGGGGTCTTCAACAGGGGGTCCGGGACCCCATAGGGGGAGGCACAAGATCTATGTGTGATAGGACCATTCTTTTAGAATAAATTAACAACCCTCTCATCCCTTTTCTGAGGAGAACTTTAGCCAAAAATAGCAGATCTACAAACTTGTAGATCTGCTATTTTTGGCAAATAGGTTTGGTGTAGAGGTAAAAATAAGAGTGGACAAAGTACAGAGTAAAGGTCAAATTTACTAAGTAAATGATCAAGGACATAAGGAGTAAAATGACTGAAAAATCTAAAATAAAATAAAAAAAACGTCCCAAAAAGCGCAGTTTTCAAACTCTAATGGGCGCTGGACAGCAGGCGGCTCTCCATGTCGGTATTTTTGACCCATGCACGTGTTCGGGGACACCTCTTCCACACCACACTCTCAGCTAAGCATTGCTGCAACGCTTGCAGGCCGTCCAGTGCAGCCAAGCGCTCAAAAAGGCCTCAAAAGGCGCAATTTTCCGACTAGTGGGAGCTAGAGAGCAGGCGGCTCTTCGTGTTGGCACTTTGGACCCACGCATGTGTTCGGGGAGATCTCCTCTTCCACACTACACTCTCCGCTAAGTGGGAGAGGCGTCATTGCAACTGCTGCTGGCCGTCCAGTGCGGCCAGGTGCACAAAACGGCCTCAAAAGGCACCATTTTCCGTCTGGCCGCAGCTCTTTCTCTCTTTGTGTCGGAACTGTGTGTGTGTGTGTGTGTGTGTGTGTGTGTGTGTGTGTGTGTGTGTGTGTGTGTGTGTGTGTGTGTGTGTTTATATTATAATCATTCAAAAGAAAAATCATAACACATTATAAACCATTCTATGACTTACTGTATATGGTAAAGGATACTGCATTTATCCTGTGTAATTACTGTTATAATCATTCATGAGTGCTCATAATACATTATTAACCATGTTACATTATCTGCTTAACATGTACTCTTACCAGCTTGTCAACACTATACTATATACTGCTTGTTATAAAAAAGTACAATTAATATCATGCAGAATTCAGTTCAACCTTTTGGTCCACAACAATATTTTCTGCTGTTCATGAAGCGGTTTTGAGCGCCTGGCCGCACTGGACGGCCAGCAGCAGTTGCGATGCCGCCTCTCCCACTGAAGCCCGTATCAGAGTATACGGTGGAGACCTATCCACCGCAAATTTGAGGTGGAAAGCTTTCCTCCTCAAGTCAGAAAATAAGTGCAGGCCATCATAGTACGCCATGGTGGAGTCCTATTCACCGTGACTGACTAGTCTAGATTGACCAATCAGTGAACGGGGTGTAGAGCCTGTCTGTCTGATAGTAAAAACAGAGAGATGTGTCGGGACTCTCCACCGCGAGGAATGATGTAATGTTGTAGTTTCATGACTCGAAAAGACTACACCGCGGTGTAAAGCCTTCCACCACCGAGGCGACTATGATGCCGGCTTTAGCGGAGAGTGTGGTGTGGAAGAGGATATCTCCCCGAACGCGTGCGTGGGTCCAAAGTGCCGACACGAAGACCCGCCTGCTCTGAAAATGGCACCTTCTGAAGCATTTTTGAGCGCCTGGCTGCACTGGACGGCCTGCAGCAGTAGCAATGCCGCCTCTCCTGCTAAGCGGAGAGTGTGGTGTGGCAGAAGAGGTCTCCCTGAACAAGGTGCATGGGTCAAAAGTGCCGACACGAAGAGCCGCCTGCTCTCCAGCGCCCACTAGAGTCAGAAAATGGCGCCTTTTGAGGCCTTTTTGAGCGCCTGGCTGCACTGGACGGCCTGCAGTAGTTGCAATGCCGCCTCTCCCACTTAGCGGAGAGTGTGGTGTGGCAGAGGAGGTCTCCCTGAACATGTGCATGGGACAAAAGTGCCGACACAAAGAGCTGCCTGCCCTCCAGTGCCCACTAAATTCTGAAAATGGCGCCTTGCTAGGCCTTTTTGAGCACCTGGCTGCACTGGACGGCCTGCAGTAGTAGTGTGTAGAGGAGGACTCCCTGAACGCGTGCATGAGTCCAAAGTGCCGACATGAAGAGTTGTCTCCTGTCCAGTGTCCAATTTGTAAAGGCTATGCACTCTATTGAACATCATTTATCCATTTAGGCCTATATAATTTTGTTATTAAAACTTTTTTATTTTACCCAAAAACATAATTATCATTGTGTATGTTCGTATAAATGCTTAATCTATGTTTTGATTGTGCATATCATGGGAAAATGTATCGTTTTTCAACATTTTTCAATTGGCTGAGGGGTACTCTTATTTTGAATAGAGATCCTTATATTCGCCAGTTTCACAGAAGCGAGACCTGCATACCCGCCTCTCTTCAAGAGCTGCGTGAACTAAGCAAATATAGAACTTCCGGTGTTAGAGATATCAAACATAAGACTTCCGGTTTGATTTATCCGCCTTCAATATAAAATGCTCGTAATTAATGACAGTGAGAAAATTTTAATTTGCAGATTATATGCTCATTAAAAAATATAAATTAGGCATTTGAACGTCATATAACAAAAAATATGTTTGTGTAAAAAAAAAGTTTAAACAAAATATACCTAAATAGATAAATGCTGTTCACTGGAGTGCATAGCCTTTACAAATTGGTCACTGGAGAACAGACAGCTTTTCGTGTCAGAACTTTTGACACACACCCACGTTCGGGGAGACCTCCTCTACCACACCACACTACCACACAGCGGCGGTTAATTGCTCTACGCACACTACGCACCTGCGTAGAGCCCCTGGGCAGAGGGGGCCCCCTGCTGGGCTGATTGATAATTACATTTCAGTCAGCAGCAGGTTCTTTTTTTCTACCTACCTGTCCCGAGCATGAAGCAGTCTCAAGTACTACTACTATTTCCGGTATAATTTCAAAATAAAACGTGTGTTGAATGATCAATAGTATAATTGAAAATAAAAGAGACTCTTGTTTTGAAATGCGCACCGGCACCTTTGAGAGGAAGGAGGAAATAGCTCTCTCAATGTAGCCCATATGGCGACAGGTCCGTGAACTGAGCAAATATAGAACTTCCGGTGTCAGAGCTATCAAATATAAGACTTCCGGTTTGAAGCATTCGCCTTCAAAATAAAATGCTTGTAATTAATTCCATTGAAAAACGTTGAATTTGCAAATTATATGCTAATTAAAAATATAAATTAGGCATTTGAACAAAGCCATATAACAAAAAATATGTTTATGTGTAAAAAAAAAAGATTTAATAACAAAAAATATATCTAAATAGATAAATGCTGTTCACTGGAGTGCATAGCCTTTACAAATTGGACACTGGACAGTAGACGGCTCGCTGCGTCGGCACTTTGAACACACGCACGCGTTCGGGGAGACCTCCTCTACCACACCACACTCTCCACTAAGCGGGAGAGGTGTAAAATAAAAATTTGATGGCCTTCCAGTGTGGCTAGACATAGAAAAAGTACCATTTTTCAGACATTTTCAAACTCTAGTTGGCGCTGGAGAGCAGACGGCTCGCTGCGTCGGCACTTTGAACACACGCACGCGTTCGGGGAGACCTCCTCTACCACACCACACTCTCCGCTAAGCGGGAGAGGTGTAAAATTAAAATTTGATGGCCTTCCAGTGTGGCTAGACATAGAAAAAGTACCATTTTTCAGACATTTTCAAACTCTAGTTGGCGCTGGAGAGCAGACGGCTCGCTGCGTCGGCACTTTGAACACACGCACGCGTTCGGGGAGACCTCCTCTACCACACCACACTCTCCGCTAAGCGGGAGAGGTGTAAAATAAAAAATTTATGGCCTTCCAGTGTGGCTAGACATAGAAAAAGTACCATTTTCAGACTCTAGACAAGTCCCATCTATTTCACTGCAGATTAGATTATCATCCCTAACCCTTAAATTCAACCAATTCTTGGACTAAAATTGAGTTTTACTTGATGGCCTTCCTGCCCTGGCATTTGGCCTTAGTGCCCTCAAACAATGGACAACACCAAAGGCTAAGTGTCCTTGCCCCTAAAATGACGACATTCCAGGCCTGACCCCCACCCACCCATTATCTAATGAGCAATCTAATCATTATCTAATGAGTGGGTGATTCACACATCATGGACACTTTATGCTAACCAGAGTAATGGTAACAGTAATGGGCCAAATGGATGAACGAGCGGGCACATTGGGTGACTATGTCATTAGCTTGGCTGTAAACGCAGTAGACGGCCCTCCACGCTTATTTTTACACCTCTCCAGCTTAGCAGAGAATAAAAGAATACAGACAAGGTTTTGAAAGTTAAAAAGAAATACCCTTTAATTACTCATTGCAAATAAAACTGTACATTTTCACTGGAAAGGAAAACATTACCATTTGTCTTAATGTCTTAATGTGGACTCAAAGGCTACTTTGGTAGTTTAGTAATCACAGTATTGATTGTGAGTGTATGTGCGCTAATAACAACAAACGTTATTCCAAGGTATATCATGCAAAACTGTTCTGGGAAGTGCAATTAAAATCTGCAACATGCAATGCACCAAACATCACTAAAATTTAAAAAGGTACAACATGCTTTGTACCATTTAAAGTGCAAATGTCAAGCAAAAGTAGCACACACAAAACATTATTCAAACATAATCATGCAAAACTGATCTAGGAAGTGCAATTAAAAGGTGCAACATGCAATGCACCAAACATCACTCAAATTTAAAAAGGTACAACATGCTTTTACTGTTCTGGTTAGCATAAAGTGTCCATGATGTGTGAACACGCCCATTTTGAATCACCCAGTGAGGGTCATGAGATTGGTGGGTGGGGTGGGTTCTATGGGGCCACATGAACAGCAGAAAATATTGTTGTGGACCAAAAGATTGAACTGAATTCTGCATGATATTAATTGTATTTGTTATAACAAGCAGTATATAGTATAGTGTTGACAAGCTGGTAAGAGTATATTAAGCAGATAATGTAACATGGTTTATAATGTATTATGAATGCATTATGAGCACTCATGAGTGCTTATAACAGTAATTACACCGTGTTATACTGTATGTGTATAACACATACAGTATAACACTGTATGTGCCCTGGCCAAATGCCAGGGCACCTGTCCCCACTGGACGGCCATCAAATTTTGCAATGCCGCCTCTCCCACTTAGCGGAGAGTGTGGTGTGGTAGAGGAGGTCTCTGTGAACGCGTGAGTGTGTCAAAAGTGCCGACACGAAAAGCCGTCTCCTCTCCAGCGCCAACTAGAGTCGGAAATCGGCGCCATTTGAGGACTTTTTTTGGCACCTGGCCCCACTGGACGGCCATCAAATTTTGCAATGCCGCCTCTCCCGCTTAGCGGAGAGTGTGGTGTGGTAGAGGAGGTCTCTGTGAACGCGTGCGTGTGTCAAAAGTGCCGACACGAAAAGCCGTCTCCTCTCCAGCTCCCACTAGAGTCGGAAACCGGCGCCATTTGAGGGTTTTTTTGGGCACCTGGCCCCACTGGACGGCCATCAAATTTTGCAATGCCGCCTCTCCCGCTTAGCGGAGAGTGTGGTGTGGTAGAGGAGGTCTCTGTGAACGCGTGAGTGTGTCAAAAGTGCCGACACGAAGAGCCGTCTCCTCTCCAGCTCCCACTAGAGTCGGAAAACGGCGCCATTTGAGGTTTTTTTTGGGCACCTGGCCCCACTGGACGGCCATCAAATTTTGCAATGCCGCCTCTACCGCTTAGCGGAGAGTGTGGTGTGGTAGAGGAGGTCTCTGTGAACGTGTGCGTGTGTCAAAAGTGCCGACACGAAAAGCCGTCTCCTCTCCAGCGCCAACTAGAGTCGGAAATCGGCGCCATTTGAGGACTTTTTTTGGCACCTGGCCCCACTGGACGGCCATCAAATTTTGCAATGCCGCCTCTCCCGCTTAGCGGAGAGTGTGGTGTGGTAGAGGAGGTCTCTGCGAACGCGTGCGTGTGTCAAAAGTGCCGACACGAAAAGCCGTCTCCTCTCCAGCTCCCACTAGAGTCGGAAACCGGCGCCATTTGAGGTTTTTTTTGGGCACCTGGCCCCACTGGACGGCCATCAAATTTTGCAATGCCGCCTCTCCCGCTTAGCGGAGAGTGTGGTGTGGTAGAGGAGGTCTCTGTGAACGCGTGAGTGTGTCAAAAGTGCCGACACGAAGAGCCGTCACCTCTCCAGCTCCCACTAGAGTCGGAAAACGGCGCCATTTGAGTTTTTTTTTGGGCACCTGGCCCCACTGGACGGCCATCAAAATTTGCAATGCCGCCTCTACCGCTTAGCGGAGAGTGTGGTGTGGTAGAGGAGGTCTCTGTGAACGTGTGCGTGTGTCAAAAGTGCCGACACGAAAAGCCGTCTCCTCTCCAGCGCCAACTAGAGTCGGAAATCGGCGCCATTTGAGGACTGATTTTGGCACCTGGCCCCACTGGACGGCCATCAAATTTTGCAATGCCGCCTCTCCCGCTTAGCGGAGAGTGTGGTGTGGTAGAGGAGGTCTCTGTGAACGCGTGCGTGTGTCAAAAGTGCCGACACGAAAAGCCGTCTCCTCTCCAGCGCCAACTAGAGTCGGAAACCGGCGCCATTTGAGTTTTTTTTTGGGCACCTGGCCCCACTGGACGGCCATCAAATTTTGCAATGCCGCCTCTCCCGCTTAGCGGAGAGTGTGGTGTGGTAGAGGAGGTCTCTGTGAACGCGTGAGTGTGTCAAAAGTGCCGACACGAAGAGCCGTCTCCTCTCCAGCTCCCACTAGAGTCGGAAAACGGCGCCATTTGAGGTTTTTTTTGGGCACCTGGCCCCACTGGACGGCCATCAAATTTTGCAATGCCGCCTCTCCCGCTTAGCGGAGAGTGTGGTGTGGTAGAGGAGGTCTCTGTGAACGCGTGCGTGTGTCAAAAGTGCCGACACGAAAAGCCGTCTCCTCTCCAGCGCCAACTAGAGTCGGAAATCGGCGCCATTTGAGGACTTTTTTTGGCACCTGGCCCCACTGGACGGCCATCAAATTTTGCAATGCCGCCTCTCCCGCTTAGCGGAGAGTGTGGTGTGGTAGAGGAGGTCTCTGTGAACGCGTGCGTGTGTCAAAAGTGCCGACACGAAAAGCCGTCTCCTCTCCAGTGCCAACTAGAGTCGGAAATCGGCGCCATTTGAGGACTTTTTTTGGCACCTGGCCCCACTGGACGGCCATCAAATTTTGCAATGCCGCCTCTCCCGCTTAGCGGAGAGTGTGGTGTGGTAGAGGAGGTCTCTGTGAACGCGTGCGTGTGTCAAAAGTGCCGACACGAAAAGCCGTCTCCTCTCCAGCTCCCACTAGAGTCGGAAACCGGCGCCATTTGAGGGTTTTTTTGGGCACCTGGCCCCACTGGACGGCCATCAAATTTTGCAATGCCGCCTCTCCCGCTTAGCGGAGAGTGTGGTGTGGTAGAGGAGGTCTCTGTGAACGCGTGAGTGTGTCAAAAGTGCCGACACGAAGAGCCGTCTCCTCTCCAGCTCCCACTAGAGTCGGAAAACGGCGCCATTTGAGGTTTTTTTTGGGCACCTGGCCCCACTGGACGGCCATCAAATTTTGCAATGCCGCCTCTACCGCTTAGCGGAGAGTGTGGTGTGGTAGAGGAGGTCTCTGTGAACGTGTGCGTGTGTCAAAAGTGCCGACACGAAAAGCCGTCTCCTCTCCAGCGCCAACTAGAGTCGGAAATCGGCGCCATTTGAGGACTTTTTTTGGCACCTGGCCCCACTGGACGGCCATCAAATTTTGCAATGCCGCCTCTCCCGCTTAGCGGAGAGTGTGGTGTGGTAGAGGAGGTCTCTGTGAACGCGTGAGTGTGTCAAAAGTGCCGACACGAAGAGCCGTCTCCTCTCCAGCTCCCACTAGAGTCGGAAAACGGCGCCATTTGAGTTTTTTTTTGGGCACCTGGCCCCACTGGACGGCCATCAAATTTTGCAATGCCGCCTCTCCCGCTTAGCGGAGAGTGTGGTGTGGTAGAGGAGGTCTCTGTGAACGCGTGCGTGTGTCAAAAGTGCCGACACGAAAAGCCGTCTCCTCTCCAGCGCCAACTAGAGTCGGAAATCGGCGCCATTTGAGGACTTTTTTTGGCACCTGGCCCCACTGGACGGCCATCAAATTTTGCAATGCCGCCTCTCCCGCTTAGCGGAGAGTGTGGTGTGGTAGAGGAGGTCTCTGTGAACGCGTGCATGTGTCAAAAGTGCCGACACGAAAAGCCGTCTCCTCCCCAGCGCCAACTAGAGTCGGAAATCGGCGCCATTTGAGGACTTTTTTTGGCACCTGGCCCCACTGGACGGCCATCAAATTTTGCAATGCCGCCTCTCCCGCTTAGCGGAGAGTGTGGTGTGGTAGAGGAGGTCTCTGTGAACGCGTGCGTGTGTCAAAAGTGCCGACACGAAAAGCCGTCTCCTCTCCAGCGCCAACTAGAGTCGGAAATCGGCGCCATTTGAGGACTTTTTTTGGCACCTGGCCCCACTGGACGGCCATCAAATTTTGCAATGCCGCCTCTCCCGCTTAGCGGAGAGTGTGGTGTGGTAGAGGAGGTCTCTGTGAACGCGTGCGTGTGTCAAAAGTGCCGACACGAAAAGCCGTCTCCTCTCCAGCTCCCACTAGAGTCGGAAACCGGCGCCATTTGAGGGTTTTTTTGGGCACCTGGCCCCACTGGACGGCCATCAAATTTTGCAATGCCGCCTCTCCCGCTTAGCGGAGAGTGTGGTGTGGTAGAGGAGGTCTCTGTGAACGCGTGAGTGTGTCAAAAGTGCCGACACGAAGAGCCGTCTCCTCTCCAGCTCCCACTAGAGTCGGAAAACGGCGCCATTTGAGGTTTTTTTTGGGCACCTGGCCCCACTGGACGGCCATCAAATTTTGCAATGCCGCCTCTACCGCTTAGCGGAGAGTGTGGTGTGGTAGAGGAGGTCTCTGTGAACGTGTGCGTGTGTCAAAAGTGCCGACACGAAAAGCCGTCTCCTCTCCAGCGCCAACTAGAGTCGGAAATCGGCGCCATTTGAGGACTTTTTTTGGCACCTGGCCCCACTGGACGGCCATCAAATTTTGCAATGCCGCCTCTCCCGCTTAGCGGAGAGTGTGGTGTGGTAGAGGAGGTCTCTGTGAACGCGTGCGTGTGTCAAAAGTGCCGACACGAAAAGCCGTCTCCTCTCCAGCGCCAACTAGAGTCGGAAATCGGCGCCATTTGAGGACTTTTTTTGGCACCTGGCCCCACTGGACGGCCATCAAATTTTGCAATGCCGCCTCTCCCGCTTAGCGGAGAGTGTGGTGTGGTAGAGGAGGTCTCTGTGAACGCGTGCGTGTGTCAAAAGTGCCGACACGAAAAGCCGTCTCCTCTCCAGCTCCCACTAGAGTCGGAAACCGGCGCCATTTGAGGTTTTTTTTGGGCACCTGGCCCCACTGGACGGCCATCAAATTTTGCAATGCCGCCTCTCCCGCTTAGCGGAGAGTGTGGTGTGGTAGAGGAGGTCTCTGTGAACGCGTGAGTGTGTCAAAAGTGCCGACACGAAGAGCCGTCTCCTCTCCAGCTCCCACTAGAGTCGGAAAACGGCGCCATTTGAGGGTTTTTTTGGGCACCTGGCCCCACTGGACGGCCATCAAATTTTGCAATGCCGCCTCTACCGCTTAGCGGAGAGTGTGGTGTGGTAGAGGAGGTCTCTGTGAACGTGTGCGTGTGTCAAAAGTGCCGACACGAAAAGCCGTCTCCTCTCCAGCGCCAACTAGAGTCGGAAATCGGCGCCATTTGAGGACTTTTTTTGGCACCTGGCCCCACTGGACGGCCATCAAATTTTGCAATGCCGCCTCTCCCGCTTAGCGGAGAGTGTGGTGTGGTAGAGGAGGTCTCTGTGAACGCGTGCGTGTGTCAAAAGTGCCGACACGAAAAGCCGTCTCCTCTCCAGCTCCCACTAGAGTCGGAAACCGGCGCCATTTGAGGTTTTTTTTGGGCACCTGGCCCCACTGGACGGCCATCAAATTTTGCAATGCCGCCTCTCCCGCTTAGCGGAGAGTGTGGTGTGGTAGAGGAGGTCTCTGTGAACGCGTGAGTGTGTCAAAAGTGCCGACACGAAGAGCCGTCTCCTCTCCAGCTCCCACTAGAGTCGGAAAACGGCGCCATTTGAGGTTTTTTTTGGGCACCTGGCCCCACTGGACGGCCATCAAATTTTGCAATGCCGCCTCTACCGCTTAGCGGAGAGTGTGGTGTGGTAGAGGAGGTCTCTGTGAACGTGTGCGTGTGTCAAAAGTGCCGACACGAAAAGCCGTCTCCTCTCCAGCGCCAACTAGAGTCGGAAACCGGCGCCATTTGAGGTTTTTTTTGGGCACCTGGCCCCACTGGACGGCCATCAAATTTTGCAATGCCGCCTCTCCCGCTTAGCGGAGAGTGTGGTGTGGTAGAGGAGGTCTCTGTGAACGCGTGAGTGTGTCAAAAGTGCCGACACGAAGAGCCGTCTCCTCTCCAGCTCCCACTAGAGTCGGAAAACGGCGCCATTTGAGGTTTTTTTTGGGCACCTGGCCCCACTGGACGGCCATCAAATTTTGCAATGCCGCCTCTCCCGCTTAGCGGAGAGTGTGGTGTGGTAGAGGAGGTCTCTGTGAACGCGTGCGTGTGTCAAAAGTGCCGACACCAAAAGCCGTCTCCTCTCCAGCTCCCACTAGAGTCGGAAATCGGCGCCATTTGAGGACTTTTTTTGGCACCTGGCCCCACTGGACGGCCATCAAATTTTGCAATGCCGCCTCTCCCGCTTAGCGGAGAGTGTGGTGTGGTAGAGGAGGTCTCTGTGAACGCGTGCGTGTGTCAAAAGTGCCGACACGAAAAGCCGTCTCCTCTCCAGCTCCCACTAGAGTCGGAAACCGGCGCCATTTGAGGGTTTTTTTGGGCACCTGGCCCCACTGGACGGCCATCAAATTTTGCAATGCCGCCTCTCCCGCTTAGCGGAGAGTGTGGTGTGGTAGAGGAGGTCTCTGTGAACGCGTGAGTGTGTCAAAAGTGCCGACACGAAGAGCCGTCTCCTCTCCAGCTCCCACTAGAGTCGGAAAACGGCGCCATTTGAGTTTTTTTTTGGGCACCTGGCCCCACTGGACGGCCATCAAATTTTGCAATGCCGCCTCTACCGCTTAGCGGAGAGTGTGGTGTGGTAGAGGAGGTCTCTGTGAACGTGTGCGTGTGTCAAAAGTGCCGACACGAAAAGCTGTCTCCTCTCCAGCGCCAACTAGAGTCGGAAATCGGCGCCATTTGAGGACTTTTTTGGCACCTGGCCCCACTGGACGGCCATCAAATTTTGCAATGCCGCCTCTCCCGCTTAGCGGAGAGTGTGGTGTGGTAGAGGAGGTCTCTGTGAACGCGTGCGTGTGTCAAAAGTGCCGACACGAAAAGCCGTCTCCTCTCCAGCTCCCACTAGAGTCGGAAACCGGCGCCATTTGAGGTTTTTTTTGGGCACCTGGCCCCACTGGACGGCCATCAAATTTTGCAATGCCGCCTCTCCCGCTTAGCGGAGAGTGTGGTGTGGTAGAGGAGGTCTCTGTGAACGCGTGCGTGTGTCAAAAGTGCCGACACGAAAAGCCGTCTCCTCTCCAGCGCCAACTAGAGTCGGAAATCGGCGCCATTTGAGGACTTTTTTTGGCACCTGGCCCCACTGGACGGCCATCAAATTTTGCAATGCCGCCTCTCCCGCTTAGCGGAGAGTGTGGTGTGGTAGAGGAGGTCTCTGTGAACGCGTGCGTGTGTCAAAAGTGCCGACACGAAGAGCCGTCTCCTCTCCAGTGTCCAATTTGTAAAGGCTATGCACTCCATTGAAGAGCAATTATCTAGTTGTATATTATATTTTTTGTCATTAAAACGTTATTTTTGCACAGAAACATTATTTTTGTTGTATAGCTTTAATTAAATGGTAAATCTATATTTTTAATGTGTATATCATATACAAATTATTCGTTTTTCAATTACGTTAGGGGTACTCTTATTCTGAAGAGATCGCCACCGGAAGGCTTATATTTGCTGACACTAAATTTGTTCACGGAACATAGCAGGGTGAGAACTTCCAAGAGTGTAACTTCCGGTGTTAGAGAAATCACACTTAAGACTTCCGGTTTGATTTAATCGCCTTCAAAATAAAATGCTCGTAATTAATGCCATTGAAAAACATTTAATTTGCAGATTATATGCTCATTAAAAATATAAATTAGGCATTTGAACAAAGTCATATAACAAAAAATATGTTTGTGTAATAAAAAAAGATTAAACAAAATATATCTAAATAGATAAATGCTGTTCACTGGAGTGCATAGCCTTTACAAATTGGACACTGGAGAACAGACAGCTTTTCGTGTCAGAACTTTTGACACACGCACACGTTCGGGGAGACCTCCTCTACCACACCACACTGAGGCGGCATTGCAAAATTAGCCGCCTCTCCCGCTTAGCAGCTAGAGGGTGTGGTGTGGTAGAGGAGGTCTCTGTGAATGCTTTGTGTCAAAAGTGCCGACACGAAGAGCTCTCTGTTTTCCAGTGTCCAATTTGTAAGGCTATGCACTCTATTGAAGAGCATTTATCTATTTGGATGTATATTTCTTTATTTTTACACATAGACATAATTGTCGTTGTATAGCTTCAATTAAATGCTTAATCTAGAGGCTATGTTTAATTTGTATATGATAAATCATATACAAATTAATCGTTTTTCAATGGCGTAAGGGGTACCGTTATTCTGAAGAGATCGATACCGGAAGTCTTATATTTGCTGGCACTAAATTTGCTCACCGAACATAGCCCGAAAAGAGCAGGGTGAACGACCAGCGTGTATCAAAACATGAAGATACAGTAAAGGTCAGTGTTATAGGCTACGTTTGCGGTGCACAAGCCTTTGTGTAACTGGCGTTGGACAGTAAAGAGTGACATGCTGTCTGGTTGTGAAAACGGGAGAAATCCATGACATTTTAAAGTTTTTTTGTGCAGGCTAATGCTAAGCTAAGGAACCTAGAATGATATATATTTGAACCTTAATTGATTGATTTAAGACTTTATTAGAAGTTTGCAAAGGAAAGGGTACAGCTTCATGACGGTACAGTTCACTAGTGTTGACAAACAGATGCTTTGGTTTTACCTTTTTTCTTTAGAACTAAATATCTCACAGCTGAGATTGAGTTTTAGTTTTTAGGATTTTATTTAATGAAATTGCAAAAAGAAAAAAAAAATACATATATTTTTTCAGCCACGTAAAAAAAGGCTGGCTACAGTATGAGATCTATTACGATACAATATGATATTACACTAATCTATTATAGTGTATTCTAGTTATCTTAGTAATACATTAATACTTATATAGTGTATTATAATCACAGTTTTAATCTATTTTAGTGTATTATAATAAGGATATCTGTAATACAAATTGATATTGTATTATAGTCACAGTTAAAATGGTCAATTTGTTTCTTACAGATAGGGGTACTTTTGTGTAATGTAAAATGTAGATAATGTTAAGTGGTATGTGTGTAAGTGTCGTGTAGTGTGGTGCTAAAGCTGCAGTCGAAAAGGGGCTTTACTTGCAATGTAATGCTTACTTGCAATGCTTCCTCTGTTTCACATAATTTCTAAAACGAATGACACGTCAAACGACCAACTTCCGTAATCCAGAAGTTGGTCTTTTACTAAGTCTATACAGCCGTATAGCAAGTAGTAGTAAGTAAACCTTATTTATATAGCACCTTTCGAAACAAGGTTACAGAGTGCTTTACAGTATACACAATATAAACATTAACAAGTAACAGGGTAAAAATGTAATCAAGAATGAAAATACAAAAAAGAAACCCAGGAAAAAGTGCAATGACCTGAACAATGAGGCCAGTAAAAACATCATGAAGTAAAATTAATTTGAAACCGATGTGTTTTCAGCATATGTTTAAAACTGTCAACTGACAGTAGTTTTTTATGGCAAAGGTAAGGCGTTCCACAAAGTAGGAGCCAAAACTGCGAAGGCCCGATCTCCCTTCGTCTTAAGATTGGACACAGGGACTTCCAGAAGGCACTTGTTAGAGGATCTAAGTAAGCGATCCTCTAAGAGAGGGTTTAGGAGGCAATAGGTCAATAATGTAAATCGGGGCCAGCCCATGCAACGCTTTATATGTAATCAAAAGTATTTTAAAAGCTATTCTAGCTTTTAATAGGTAGCCAGTGAAGTGAGGCTAACACCGGGGTTATGTGTGCTCTGCAGTTAGTGTTGGTGAGGATTCTTATAGTAATATATACTTGGTAGAAGGCTAGGGGGTATATATTTTGGTGGGGTGGGATGGACGTATAAGAAAGTATGGCTGCAGAAACATTATGGGCTACTTTCATCTCATTCACTTTAGTTTAGATCATTATTTGCTTATTCTTAACACCACTTGTTTGAACTTATTAAAAGTCCAATTTCAATTCCTTCTGTTCATTTCAGACCAGTGTGTGGAGTCCAGACTGCAGGTGAAGATGAACTCTCCAGACTCAGCCAGGGACATTTCTATTAAACAGGAAGAACCTGAAGACCACCAACACTTCAGTAAGTTTAACCACTTGAACCCTAGCATCCCTATGCAGGGGGGAACATCGTGTCACAAGCTCACAACGTGTCAAAAATTATGTTTTAATATGTTTTATAATTTCATGATTGAAATTGAATTCTTGCTGTGTTGACAGTATATGTATTTCGTTAAAAATCATCCTAAAACGTTAAAGCCAGATTTGTCATAACTTAATAACCGTAACCTGTAACTAGTAACTTTACATGTTTAGTCATTCTAAAGGTGCGTTCCCACAGAAAATAAAATAGTAGTTCTGTCATTGCAAAGACGCGACTCGGCGTGGCGTTGCATCAAGTGGTACAAATGAGGCGAAGGAAGCGTTTTGTCGCTTCGGTACTCTTCACTCTAACTGAAAAATGGCAACAGAGGCAATGTTCGCTTCTCCATCACTTCAGCCTTTGCACATTAAAGTTGTTGTGTAAGGAATTATCTAAATAAACTCAACACAAAAAGAAAGGAAACTTGACTTCGGTCCATTATATCTCCCCTTTAATAATACCAATTTGTATTGTGTTTCTTATCATTTTTATCGTTGATTCATAACCTTTACAACATGGTACAGATTGTAAGCATCGGGTCATTCGTGGAATGAGCACCACAGCCAAACGTGTGGGTAGTGGGTAACGTGTCGGTCCATTATATCCCCCGTTTAATTATTCCAAATGGTTGATTTGTCACCTTTACAACGTGGTACAGCTTGTAAGGATCTGGCATTTGTGGAATGAGCAACACAGCCAAACGTGTGGGTAGCGCCCCTCCAAAAATGGTCAAAATGGCCTGGCAGGCCTGCAATACTGTTCTTTTGGTGTTCACCTTTGTTGCTTGGTTCATTGATTGATTGCACTCTCACACAGTATTAAAGGGGAAAAAAAACACATATTGGCCATTTTTACACGCTCAGTGTCAGGGAATCGCAAAACGAGAGTAAATGCCAGCAGAACAGTATTGCTAGCCTTTTTCGCAAAACTTTGGTCGGCGCTACCCACGCGTTCTGCTGTGTAGCTCATGTCTCGAATGCCCAATGCTTACAAGCTGTACCTTGTTGTAAAGGTGACGAATCGACGATAAAAATTACATAAAACACAATACAATTTGGTATTATTATAGGGGAGATATAATTGACCAAACTCAAGTTTCCTTTCCTTTTGAGTTTGTTAGTCTTGCTGAAGCTTTTTTTTTATTTTCAGGCATACAAATGCTGTATTAAAACTTTATTAGAATACTTTGCTGTTTTCATGCAAAAAGTATGTGTAGTAATTGACAGCATGGAGAGGTGATTAGATGATCACGCAGATTAACCCTTAAGTTCTGTTCAGATTCACTACACCTTCGTTCTGTTCGGGTCATTTTGACCCGGTGGATATTTGGTTTAAAAAAAACAACACTAATATAAATGTTAACTTAACAAATCATCATGATACATTGACTTTGACTCAATACCAAACAATTCATATGATATATTTGGTAAATGTTTGCATTTCTGCTTTGCTATATCACATTAAACACTGAAAGAGCTAGGCGTTTTTACTGATTTAGCTGAAATCCATGTAAAAAAAACGACTTCATTTAATACTGGGCAATATTGCTCATGCTTCTAGGAAGGGGGGGAGGGTTCGGAATGGGGCTTCGGAAGGGGGGTGTTAGAAGTGGGGGTGACTGTGTGTCTGTGTTTTGGCATAATACTGTGTATTTCTGTGCTTCCGGGTCAAAATGACCCGAACAGCACTTAAGGTTCAAAAATATGAGGGGGGTGTAGCATGGGTGTAGTGCAAAAATATTTTTTTTACATGTTCATCTCAGAAGAATCTTTAAGGCCAGTGAGTTTCAGGTGGAAACATTTTTAACTTCTACCTTTTTTTTCCAAATGAAAATGTAAAACGGGTCAAAATGACCCGAACAGCACTTAAGGGTTAAGACATTTTTTTTTTGCCATCACAACACCCAGCGACCAATATGACGATTCAAGCGCTAGAAAGATATTTTAGATTTTGGTAGCAGTGCACCTTAACACATGGGCTGCTCAGGTTTATAACATTTCTAGCTGTTGCTGCTGCCGCCGTTCACTCACGCTTTATTTTGAAGAGCCTCGGAAGCTTCGTGCGTGTGCACGTGGGTGTCCACTGACGATTGAGGAAGATAATCCCTTTGTTTACAAAAGCTCGCGAAACTATAATCCAAACCGGGGCCGACCATCGCGGTAAAGTGTCGCCGTGAAAACAATCAGATCTCTGCTTCCCTGGCGTTCTTTTCATCTCATTCAGAGATAAAGCCCTTCTTATGTTTCAGAGTAGAATGGAAAGTAATGTAAGCTGCCTCCGCCATTTTCTCCCCCTCTCTCTATCTGCCTGCTGCGGGGTGATGTAATGGACTCGGGTCATTCAGAGGGCAGGCTGCAGCAAGTACAGTTAACCCTATGTTGTCTCGTCTCTCAACCAGATAACTCCTTTTGGCAGGGTGACACCTAGTGGCCTTAACTCTTCCCTGAACGAGTTTGGCTCCCCAAGTGTTAAAGCTATACTGTGTAAGTTGCTCAACTAGTGGTCAGTAGCTTTATAGCAAACCTCGGTCGCGTCCGCGTCTTTCGACGTTTTTTCGCCGCGGACTCCACCTTGCCGAGATCTATCTTTAGAGGGGTCCCTGGTTCCTGTGCGTTCAGGCATTCCGGAGAAACGGACTCTTTCACCCATGCTTCACCGTTCACCCGAGTATAGAGACACACGGGAGCCTACAAATATGGCCGCCCTAGCGACCCCAGTTCAAGATGCGCTGTGATTGGCCGGCAGTGTATAACCCTCGCTGTGATTGGCCGGTAGTGTATGATGACTAGGCCTGTGCAAAAAAATCGATTCACTATATTATCGCGATGTTAAGGCCGGCGATTCAATTGATCGATTTTCAAAGTTCAGAATCGATTTTCCCGATTTTATAAAAAAAAAACAAAAAAAACTAATTTTTTTTTAGGCGAAAGACAGAGGAGAGCTGTTATTCTCCTCTCTCTCTCTCTCTCTCTCTCTCTCTCTCCCTCCCTCTCTCCCTCCCTCTCTCTCTCTCTCTCTGTGTGTGTGTGTGTGTGTGTGCAATGTGCATGCATGCGGCAGTTCACTTCTCTGTGAGCCAAATTTCTCCCCTCTACACACACGCACACGGAGTAGAGAGAAAACTGCTCTGCTCTTGGATACACCACTGACACTGGAATAATTCATCATATATCATAATATAAGTAGCTTACTTTTACCTTTGTAGCTGTTGTCATCTCAAAGTAAAATCCACAATGTTATGCTCCAAGTTGCTTGGATTAGAATCCAGAGAAGTGAACACGATGCGTTTTCAACACTATTGCCAGCCAGCTGTGTTGTTAGGTTAACTAACGAGGCTCATTGAGAATGACCCTCATTTGACATAGATGCGTGTGTGTGCGTGTGTGTGTGGGTGTGTGGCTCCAGTTAACGTCTCTCTCCTTCCCTCTCTGTGTGCGACATGAGAGATAACTACTCAGTCACGTTGCTGTAAAACTTCCCAAAAAAAAAAAAAAAAAACATAATTCCAAAGCCATTGGAGTAGATATGGACAACAGTTGTTGTTGATCGAAGGATAAAGTTTGTAATTCCCTTATAGAGTTTAAAACAGTCATTTCCATAGGAGCTAACGTTTAGCAGCTAATTGTAAAGGAGGATGAAATTCAGTTTCTGACACAGAAACAAGCAAACAGGTCTATAAAAAGGTGTTTCCAGATCATGTTTTTGCGAGCAAACAGGTCTATAAAAATAAAAACATTGGGGAATGTCAGTCAAACAGAAATGTTGCTGTCTGATATTGTTTAAGAACAGTGGTTCTCAAACATTTTCATGCCGAGAGCAAGGATCCCAAATGTGTAATATAATGTACAGAAAAACAATCTTAAGGGCTTTAAATCATATACAAATTAATCGTTTTTCAATGGCGTAAGGGGTACCGTTATTCTGAAGAGATCGATACCGGAAGTCTTATATTTGCTGGCACTAAATTTGCTCACCGAACATAGCCCGAAAAGAGCAGGGTGAACGAACAGCGTGTATCAAAACATGAAGATACAGTAAAGGTCAGTGTTATAGGCTACGTTTGCGGTGCACAAGCCTTTGTGTAACTGGCGTTGGACAGTAAAGAGTGACATGCTGTCTGGTTGTGAAAACGGGAGAAATCCATGACATTTTAAAGTTTTTTTGTGCAGGCTAATGCTAAGCTAAGGAACCTAGAATGATATATATTTGAACCTTAATTGATTGATTTAAGACTTTATTAGAAGTTTGCAAAGGAAAGGGTACAGCTTCATGACGGTACAGTTCACTAGTGTTGACAAACAGATGCTTTGGTTTTACCTTTTTTCTTTAGAACTAAATATCTCACAGCTGAGATTGAGTTTTAGTTTTTAGGATTTTATTTAATGAAATTGCAAAAAGAAAAAAAAAATACATATATTTTTTCAGCCACGTAAAAAAAGGCTGGCTACAGTATGAGATCTATTACGATACAATATGATATTACACTAATCTATTATAGTGTATTCTAGTTATCTTAGTAATACATTAATACTTATATAGTGTATTATAATCACAGTTTTAATCTATTTTAGTGTATTATAATAAGGATATCTGTAATACAAATTGATATTGTATTATAGTCACAGTTAAAATGGTCAATTTGTTTCTTACAGATAGGGGTACTTTTGTGTAATGTAAAATGTAGATAATGTTAAGTGGTATGTGTGTAAGTGTCGTGTAGTGTGGTGCTAAAGCTGCAGTCGAAAAGGGGCTTTACTTGCAATGTAATGCTTACTTGCAATGCTTCCTCTGTTTCACATAATTTCTAAAACGAATGACACGTCAAACGACCAACTTCCGTAATCCAGAAGTTGGTCTTTTACTAAGTCTATACAGCCGTATAGCAAGTAGTAGTAAGTAAACCTTATTTATATAGCACCTTTCGAAACAAGGTTACAGAGTGCTTTACAGTATACACAATATAAACATTAACAAGTAACAGGGTAAAAATGTAATCAAGAATGAAAATACAAAAAAGAAACCCAGGAAAAAGTGCAATGACCTGAACAATGAGGCCAGTAAAAACATCATGAAGTAAAATTAATTTGAAACCGATGTGTTTTCAGCATATGTTTAAAACTGTCAACTGACAGTAGTTTTTTATGGCAAAGGTAAGGCGTTCCACAAAGTAGGAGCCAAAACTGCGAAGGCCCGATCTCCCTTCGTCTTAAGATTGGACACAGGGACTTCCAGAAGGCACTTGTTAGAGGATCTAAGTAAGCGATCCTCTAAGAGAGGGTTTAGGAGGCAATAGGTCAATAATGTAAATCGGGGCCAGCCCATGCAACGCTTTATATGTAATCAAAAGTATTTTAAAAGCTATTCTAGCTTTTAATAGGTAGCCAGTGAAGTGAGGCTAACACCGGGGTTATGTGTGCTCTGCAGTTAGTGTTGGTGAGGATTCTTATAGTAATATATACTTGGTAGAAGGCTAGGGGGTATATATTTTGGTGGGGTGGGATGGACGTATAAGAAAGTATGGCTGCAGAAACATTATGGGCTACTTTCATCTCATTCACTTTAGTTTAGATCATTATTTGCTTATTCTTAACACCACTTGTTTGAACTTATTAAAAGTCCAATTTCAATTCCTTCTGTTCATTTCAGACCAGTGTGTGGAGTCCAGACTGCAGGTGAAGATGAACTCTCCAGACTCAGCCAGGGACATTTCTATTAAACAGGAAGAACCTGAAGACCACCAACACTTCAGTAAGTTTAACCACTTGAACCCTAGCATCCCTATGCAGGGGGGAACATCGTGTCACAAGCTCACAACGTGTCAAAAATTATGTTTTAATATGTTTTATAATTTCATGATTGAAATTGAATTCTTGCTGTGTTGACAGTATATGTATTTCGTTAAAAATCATCCTAAAACGTTAAAGCCAGATTTGTCATAACTTAATAACCGTAACCTGTAACTAGTAACTTTACATGTTTAGTCATTCTAAAGGTGCGTTCCCACAGAAAATAAAATAGTAGTTCTGTCATTGCAAAGACGCGACTCGGCGTGGCGTTGCATCAAGTGGTACAAATGAGGCGAAGGAAGCGTTTTGTCGCTTCGGTACTCTTCACTCTAACTGAAAAATGGCAACAGAGGCAATGTTCGCTTCTCCATCACTTCAGCCTTTGCACATTAAAGTTGTTGTGTAAGGAATTATCTAAATAAACTCAACACAAAAAGAAAGGAAACTTGACTTCGGTCCATTATATCTCCCCTTTAATAATACCAATTTGTATTGTGTTTCTTATCATTTTTATCGTTGATTCATAACCTTTACAACATGGTACAGATTGTAAGCATCGGGTCATTCGTGGAATGAGCACCACAGCCAAACGTGTGGGTAGTGGGTAACGTGTCGGTCCATTATATCCCCCGTTTAATTATTCCAAATGGTTGATATGTCACCTTTACAACGTGGTACAGCTTGTAAGGATCTGGCATTTGTGGAATGAGCAACACAGCCAAACGTGTGGGTAGCGCCCCTCCAAAAATGGTCAAAATGGCCTGGCAGGCCTGCAATACTGTTCTTTTGGTGTTCACCTTTGTTGCTTGGTTCATTGATTGATTGCACTCTCACACAGTATTAAAGGGGAAAAAACACATATTGGCCATTTTTACACGCTCAGTGTCAGGGAATCGCAAAACGAGAGTAAATGCCAGCAGAACAGTATTGCTAGCCTTTTTCGCAAAACTTTGGTCGGCGCTACCCACGCGTTCTGCTGTGTAGCTCATGTCTCGAATGCCCAATGCTTACAAGCTGTACCTTGTTGTAAAGGTGACGAATCGACGATAAAAATTACATAAAACACAATACAATTTGGTATTATTATAGGGGAGATATAATTGACCAAACTCAAGTTTCCTTTCCTTTTGAGTTTGTTAGTCTTGCTGAAGCTTTTTTTTTTTTCAGGCATACAAATGCTGTATTAAAACTTTATTAGAATACTTTGCTGTTTTCATGCAAAAAGTATGTGTAGTAATTGACAGCATGGAGAGGTGATTAGATGATCACGCAGATTAAGACGTTTTTTTTTTGCCATCACAACACCCAGCGACCAATATGACGATTCAAGCGCTAGAAAGATATTTTATATTTTGGTAGCAGTGCACCTTAACACATGGGCTGCTCAGGTTTATAACATTTCTAGCTGTTGCTGCTGCCGCCGTTCACTCACGCTTTATTTTGAAGAGCCTCGGAAGCTTCGTGCGTGTGCACGTGGGTGTCCACTGACGATTGAGGAAGATAATCCCTTTGTTTACAAAAGCTCGCGAAACTATAATCCAAACCGGGGCCGACCATCGCGGTAAAGTGTCGCCGTGAAAACAATCAGATCTCTGCTTCCCTGGCGTTCTTTTCATCTCATTCAGAGATAAAGCCCTTCTTATGTTTCAGAGTAGAATGGAAAGTAATGTAAGCTGCCTCCGCCATTTTCTCCCCCTCTCTCTATCTGCCTGCTGCGGGGTGATGTAATGGACTCGGGTCATTCAGAGGGCAGGCTGCAGCAAGTACAGTTAACCCTATGTTGTCTCGTCTCTCAACCAGATAACTCCTTTTGGCAGGGTGACACCTAGTGGCCTTAACTCTTCCCTGAACGAGTTTGGCTCCCCAAGTGTTAAAGCTATACTGTGTAAGTTGCTCAACTAGTGGTCAGTAGCTCTATAGCAAACCTCGGTCGCGTCCGCGTCTTTCGACGTTTTTTCGCCGCGGACTCCACCTTGCCGAGATCTATCTTTAGAGGGGTCCCTGGTTCCTGTGCGTTCAGGCATTCCGGAGAAACGGACTCTTTCACCCATGCTTCACCGTTCACCCGAGTATAGAGACACACGGGAGCCTACAAATATGGCCGCCCTAGCGACCCCAGTTCAAGATGCGCTGTGATTGGCCGGCAGTGTATAACCCTCGCTGTGATTGGCCGGTAGTGTATGATGACTAGGCCTGTGCAAAAAAATCGATTCACTATATTATCGCGATGTTAAGGCCGGCGATTCAATTGATCGATTTTCAAAGTTCAGAATCGATTTTCCCGATTTTATAAAAAAAAACAAAAAAAAACAATTTTTTTTTTAGGCGAAAGACAGAGGAGAGCTGTTATTCTCCTCTCTCTCTCTCTCTCTCTCTCTCTCTCCCTCCCTCTCTCCCTCCCTCTCTCTCTCTCTCTGTGTGTGTGTGTGTGTGTGTGTGTGTGTGCAATGTGCATGCATGCGGCAGTTCACTTCTCTGTGAGCCACATTTCTCCCCTCTACACACACGCACACGGAGTAGAGAGAAAACTGCTCTGCTCTTGGATACACCACTGACACTGGAATAATTCATCATATATCATAATATAAGTAGCTTACTTTTACCTTTGTAGCTGTTGTCATCTCAAAGTAAAATCCACAATGTTATGCTCCAAGTTGCTTGGATTAGAATCCAGAGAAGTGAACACGATGCGTTTTCAACACTATTGCCAGCCAGCTGTGTTGTTAGGTTAACTAACGAGGCTCATTGAGAATGACCCTCATTTGACATAGATGCGTGTGTGTGCGTGTGTGTGTGGGTGGGTGTGTGGCTCCAGTTAACGTCTCTCTCCTTCCCTCTCTGTGTGCGACATGAGAGATAACTACTCAGTCACGTTGCTGTAAAACTTCCCAAAAAAAAAAAAAAAACATAATTCCAAAGCCATTGGAGTAGATATGGACAACAGTTGTTGTTGATCGAAGGATAAAGTTTGTAATTCCCTTATAGAGTTTAAAACAGTCATTTCCATAGGAGCTAACGTTTAGCAGCTAATTGTAAAGGAGGATGAAATTCAGTTTCTGACACAGAAACAAGCAAACAGGTCTATAAAAAGGTGTTGCCAGATCATGTTTTTGCGAGCAAACAGGTCTATAAAAATAAAAACATTGGGGAATGTCAGTCAAACAGAAATGTTGCTGTCTGATATTGTTTAAGAACAGTGGTTCTCAAACATTTTCATGCCAAGAGCAAGGATCCCAAATGTGTAATATAATGTACAGAAAAACAATCTTAAGGGCTTTAAATCATATACAAATTAATCGTTTTTCAATGGCGTAAGGGGTACCGTTATTCTGAAGAGATCGATACCGGAAGTCTTATATTTGCTGGCACTAAATTTGCTCACCGAACATAGCCCGAAAAGAGCAGGGTGAACGAACAGCGTGTATCAAAACATGAAGATACAGTAAAGGTCAGTGTTATAGGCTACGTTTGCGGTGCACAAGCCTTTGTGTAACTGGCGTTGGACAGTAAAGAGTGACATGCTGTCTGGTTGTGAAAACGGGAGAAATCCATGACATTTTAAAGTTTTTTTGTGCAGGCTAATGCTAAGCTAAGGAACCTAGAATGATATATATTTGAACCTTAATTGATTGATTTAAGACTTTATTAGAAGTTTGCAAAGGAAAGGGTACAGCTTCATGACGGTACAGTTCACTAGTGTTGACAAACAGATGCTTTGGTTTTACCTTTTTTCTTTAGAACTAAATATCTCACAGCTGAGATTGAGTTTTAGTTTTTAGGATTTTATTTAATGAAATTGCAAAAAGAAAAAAAAATACATATATTTTTTCAGCCACGTAAAAAAAGGCTGGCTACAGTATGAGATCTATTACGATACAATATGATATTACACTAATCTATTATAGTGTATTCTAGTTATCTTAGTAATACATTAATACTTATATAGTGTATTATAATCACAGTTTTAATCTATTTTAGTGTATTATAATAAGGATATCTGTAATACAAATTGATATTGTATTATAGTCACAGTTAAAATGGTCAATTTGTTTCTTACAGATAGGGGTACTTTTGTGTAATGTAAAATGTAGATAATGTTAAGTGGTATGTGTGTAAGTGTCGTGTAGTGTGGTGCTAAAGCTGCAGTCGAAAAGGGGCTTTACTTGCAATGTAATGCTTACTTGCAATGCTTCCTCTGTTTCACATAATTTCTAAAACGAATGACACGTCAAACGACCAACTTCCGTAATCCAGAAGTTGGTCTTTTACTAAGTCTATACAGCCGTATAGCAAGTAGTAGTAAGTAAACCTTATTTATATAGCACCTTTCGAAACAAGGTTACAGAGTGCTTTACAGTATACACAATATAAACATTAACAAGTAACAGGGTAAAAATGTAATCAAGAATGAAAATACAAAAAAGAAACCCAGGAAAAAGTGCAATGACCTGAACAATGAGGCCAGTAAAAACATCATGAAGTAAAATTAATTTGAAACCGATGTGTTTTCAGCATATGTTTAAAACTGTCAACTGACAGTAGTTTTTTATGGCAAAGGTAAGGCGTTCCACAAAGTAGGAGCCAAAACTGCGAAGGCCCGATCTCCCTTCGTCTTAAGATTGGACACAGGGACTTCCAGAAGGCACTTGTTAGAGGATCTAAGTAAGCGATCCTCTAAGAGAGGGTTTAGGAGGCAATAGGTCAATAATGTAAATCGGGGCCAGCCCATGCAACGCTTTATATGTAATCAAAAGTATTTTAAAAGCTATTCTAGCTTTTAATAGGTAGCCAGTGAAGTGAGGCTAACACCGGGGTTATGTGTGCTCTGCAGTTAGTGTTGGTGAGGATTCTTATAGTAATATATACTTGGTAGAAGGCTAGGGGGTATATATTTTGGTGGGGTGGGATGGACGTATAAGAAAGTATGGCTGCAGAAACATTATGGGCTACTTTCATCTCATTCACTTTAGTTTAGATCATTATTTGCTTATTCTTAACACCACTTGTTTGAACTTATTAAAAGTCCAATTTCAATTCCTTCTGTTCATTTCAGACCAGTGTGTGGAGTCCAGACTGCAGTTGAAGATGAACTCTCCAGACTCAGCCAGGGACATTTCTATTAAACAGGAAGAACCTGAAGACCACCAACACTTCAGTAAGTTTAACCACTTGAACCCTAGCATCCCTATGCAGGGGGGAACATCGTGTCACAAGCTTACGTTTAATTATTCCAAATGGTTGATTTGTCACCTTTACAACGTGGTACAGCTTGTAAGGATCTGGCATTTGTGGAATGAGCAACACAGCCAAACGTGTGGGTAGCGCCCCTCCAAAAATGGTCAAAATGGCCTGGCAGGCCTGCAATACTGTTCTTTTGGTGTTCACCTTTGTTGCTTGGTTCATTGATTGATTGCACTCTCACACAGTATTAAAGGGGAAAAAAACACATATTGGCCATTTTTACACGCTCAGTGTCAGGGAATCGCAAAACGAGAGTAAATGCCAGCAGAACAGTATTGCTAGCCTTTTTCGCAAAACTTTGGTCGGCGCTACCCACGCGTTCTGCTGTGTAGCTCATGTCTCGAATGCCCAATGCTTACAAGCTGTACCTTGTTGTAAAGGTGACGAATCGACGATAAAAATTACATAAAACACAATACAATTTGGTATTATTATAGGGGAGATATAATTGACCAAACTCAAGTTTCCTTTCCTTTTGAGTTTGTTAGTCTTGCTGAAGCTTTTTTTTATTTTCAGGCATACAAATGCTGTATTAAAACTTTATTAGAATACTTTGCTGTTTTCATGCAAAAAGTATGTGTAGTAATTGACAGCATGGAGAGGTGATTAGATGATCACGCAGATTAAGACGTTTTTTTTTTGCCATCACAACACCCAGCGACCAATATGACGATTCAAGCGCTAGAAAGATATTTTATATTTTGGTAGCAGTGCACCTTAACACATGGGCTGCTCAGGTTTATAACATTTCTAGCTGTTGCTGCTGCCGCCGTTCACTCACGCTTTATTTTGAAGAGCCTCGGAAGCTTCGTGCGTGTGCACGTGGGTGTCCACTGACGATTGAGGAAGATAATCCCTTTGTTTACAAAAGCTCGCGAAACTATAATCCAAACCGGGGCCGACCATCGCGGTAAAGTGTCGCCGTGAAAACAATCAGATCTCTGCTTCCCTGGCGTTCTTTTCATCTCATTCAGAGATAAAGCCCTTCTTATGTTTCAGAGTAGAATGGAAAGTAATGTAAGCTGCCTCCGCCATTTTCTCCCCCTCTCTCTATCTGCCTGCTGTGGGGTGATGTAATGGACTCGGGTCATTCAGAGGGCAGGCTGCAGCAAGTACAGTTAACCCTATGTTGTCTCGTCTCTCAACCAGATAACTCCTTTTGGCAGGGTGACACCTAGTGGCCTTAACTCTTCCCTGAACGAGTTTGGCTCCCCAAGTGTTAAAGCTATACTGTGTAAGTTGCTCAACTAGTGGTCAGTAGCTCTATAGCAAACCTCGGTCGCGTCCGCGTCTTTCGACGTTTTTTCGCCGCGGACTCCACCTTGCCGAGATCTATCTTTAGAGGGGTCCCTGGTTCCTGTGCGTTCAGGCATTCCGGAGAAACGGACTCTTTCACCCATGCTTCACCGTTCACCCGAGTATAGAGACACACGGGAGCCTACAAATATGGCCGCCCTAGCGACCCCAGTTCAAGATGCGCTGTGATTGGCCGGCAGTGTATAACCCTCGCTGTGATTGGCCGGTAGTGTATGATGACTAGGCCTGTGCAAAAAAAATCGATTCACTATATTATCGCGATGTTAAGGCCGGCGATTCAATTGATCGATTTTCAAAGTTCAGAATCGATTTTCCCGATTTTATAAAAAAAAACAAAAAAAAACACATTTTTTTTAGGCGAAAGACAGAGGAGAGCTGTTATTCTCCTCTCTCTCTCTCTCTCTCTCTCTCTCCCTCCCTCTCTCCCTCCCTCTCTCTCTCTCTCTGTGTGTGTGTGTGTGTGTGTGTGTGTGCAATGTGCATGCATGCGGCAGTTCACTTCTCTGTGAGCCACATTTCTCCCCTCTACACACACGCACACGGAGTAGAGAGAAAACTGCTCTGCTCTTGGATACACCACTGACACTGGAATAATTCATCATATATCATAATATAAGTAGCTTACTTTTACCTTTGTAGCTGTTGTCATCTCAAAGTAAAATCCACAATGTTATGCTCCAAGTTGCTTGGATTAGAATCCAGAGAAGTGAACACGATGCGTTTTCAACACTATTGCCAGCCAGCTGTGTTGTTAGGTTAACTAACGAGGCTCATTGAGAATGACCCTCATTTGACATAGATGTGTGTGTGTGGGTGTGTGGCTCCAGTTAACGTATCTCTCCTTCCCTCTCTGTGTGCGACATGAGAGATAACTACTCAGTCACGTTGCTGTAAAACTTCCCAAAAAAAAAAAAAAAAAACATAATTCCAAAGCCATTGGAGTAGATATGGACAACAGTTGTTGTTGATCGAAGGATAAAGTTTGTAATTCCCTTATAGAGTTTAAAACAGTCATTTCCATAGGAGCTAACGTTTAGCAGCTAATTGTAAAGGAGGATGAAATTCAGTTTCTGACACAGAAACAAGCAAACAGGTCTATAAAAAGGTGTTGCCAGATCATGTTTTTGCGAGCAAACAGGTCTATAAAAATAAAAACATTGGGGAATGTCAGTCAAACAGAAATGTTGCTGTCTGATATTGTTTAAGAACAGTGGTTCTCAAACATTTTCATGCCAAGAGCAAGGATCCCAAATGTGTAATATAATGTACAGAAAAACAATCTTAAGGGCTTTGGCCTATTGTTGATTCTGCTTTTAAAGGAATATGTTATTAACCATTATAACCAAGTAACCTTGAACATAATGAAGGTCAGACAATATTGCCACTGTGTTTATAGGAAAAAGTTCTTCTTTTTTTCTTTTGGAGGAATTTTCCTAGGACTAGGACTAGAATCGAAAGTTGAATTGAATTAATATATACAATGTCAATGTTGAGTAAGAAGAATCATTAAATATATAAATGCTGCTACAGTGACAAATTAGAAGAATTTATGGATTTCATGCTGTGATCGATCGGTGCCTGCAGCACAGCGATTTTTCTTTTATCTTTTATTTATGACTGTTGTGTTCTGTGTTTTCTGGCATCTTGACAAGGAACATGTTGTAATGTTGTACCACTGGCACTTTGGCTGAAATAAATGTCAGAAAGATTGACTGACTTTATTTGGCTGCATTGATTTTGAAGTATATGATTTTGATGATTTTTAATGTTTTTAGAATTGTTTTAAAATGTTTCAATATAAAAAAGCTGTAATTTTTGGGGAAAAATCGCAATAATCTTGATTCGAATCGCAAATCGCAGGAAAGCGCAATTAATTGTGATATAATCGAATCGTCACCCAATGAATCGAAATCGAATCGAATCGGGAAAAAGTGAATCGTCACAGGCCTAATGATGACGTCATTTTGCCGCGAAATTCTCCCCCCCTCACGGCTCATAGAAAACATATAAAGAGAAGGCTTTTGAAGCTGAAAATAACGGAGTGGGTGTTCTAAAACTTTAGCGATTTAACAGTTAGGACAATTTTAAGATTTGTTTTATAAAAAAAGTTACATGGTATAATAGATGATACCTCATTTTTTTTCACGGATTACGGAGCATGGAAGATGGTAAATGGTATTTACACTCAGGATTCCTTAGTTGACTGTCATGTTGTTTTTATGCTCCTAGATATCCTGATTGTGCCTCCACACATGAAAGAAGAACAGGAGGAGCTACTTCAAGAACCAGAGGAGCCTGATGAGTCAATGTTGACATTACTAGCAGTGAAAAGTGAAGTTGATGTCAAAGACATCTCTTCACACTGTGCTGAAGTTGAAGTTAAACTTGAATCTGACACTGAATTCACTGATGACAGTGATCATTGCGAGGAGACCTGTGGAGGTTAGTCAGTGTTAAACACATGATGTGTTAATTTATTTTATTTTTTTAGAGCCGCGCCGCCGGCCGTCATTTGTTTACACGGCCCGCGAGAGCGTCGCGCCGCCGATATTTACCATCCACTCCAATGCAATCCAGGATCTTTAGAGCTCATTTTCTCTGTTCCATGCATATCCATGAGGTGTGCAAGGTTTAATCATGGCTAAATCGCCGAAAATAGGGCTTCTAAAATGCTTGGTAGCCAATAGCTAACTTCAAGCTAACTTCATCCTGTTCCTGTAAATGAACAAAGGAAATTGTTCAGGTGCATCATGGCTGCGCACGGCTTGTGCATGTACCAGCGTATCTCTGGTGAATTATTTGGCCACTGGGCGCCCTCTAGTGGTGAAAGCTGGCACTAATAGGGTTAAGGATTACAAGAACCGAAATTTTTTGGTTCCTTTAGTAAAATGAATTAAATAATCGGAGGCATCAACGAAGCCCCGGTCTAATTTTCCATCCAAGTACAGGGCCGCGACTCTGTTTACACGGCCCGTAATGGGAAAAAAAAGGCTGCACCACTCCGCCCACTCCAATAGAAAAACACATCTTTACAGCGGATTTTCTCCGCATTGTGTTCCGAGGCCAGCAGAAACGTTTTTTTTTGCGGCTGAATAACTTAAGATCGCTCTTCTAAAAAATGATATAGCCGATTGCTAACTGATAGCTAACTTCCTCCGGCTCGCTAGCATAGCACTCATTCCAGTGAAAAGCCAAGCCAGTTCTGGCTGGCGACCCGGATGTGATAGTGAATGCCTACAGGAGAATGGCTGGCACTCTAGCGGCCACTAGCGGCGCCTGTCGTCCAAAGAGTTAATAAGATAGTTCAATATTGAAAATGGGTGGTTCTCCTCTTTGAGAGAGAGAGAGAGAGAGAGAGAGAGAGAGAGAGAGAGAGAGAGAGAGAGAGAGAGAGAGAAGCTGTATGGCTCCTAAATAAGGGACTTCTTTGATGATGGAATCTTTTCAATCTCTATCTGTACACACCCTTTTAACCTCCCCCTCCCCTCCCCTCCCTCCCTCTCTGTCTCTCTCTCTCAGGAGTGACGTCCCATCCTTCTCAGACCAAGGTCCAAGGACCAAGACACCAGCGTGTCCACACTGGAGAAAAACCTTTCAAGTGTAAACATTGTAACGAGAGTTTCAGTGAGCCTGGTTCCCTGAAGACACACCAGTTTGTCCACACTAGAGAAAAACCTTTTCAATGTAAACATTGTGACAAGACTTTCATTTCATCATATGAACTGAAGCAACACCAGAATGTCCACATTGGAGAAAAAACATTCCACTGTGAACATTGCGACAAGAATTTCAGTCAGTCAGGTCACCTGAAGACACACCAGCGCGTCCACACTGGAGAAAAACCTTTCAAATGTAAACATTGTGACAAGAGTTTCACTCAGTCAACTCACATGAAGACACACCAGCGCGTCCACACTGGAGAAAAACCTTTCAAATGTAAACATTGTAACAAGAGTTTCAGTCAGTCACGTTACCTGAAGACACACCAGTTTGTCCACACTGGAGAAAAACCTTTCCAGTGTAAACATTGTGACAAGAGTTTCAGTATACCATCTAACCTGACGACACACCAGCGTGTCCACACTGGAGAAAAACCTTTCCACTGTGAACATTGTGACAAGAGTTTCAGACAGTCACGTTCCCTGAAGAAACACCAGCGTGTCCACACTGGAGAAAAACCTTTCCACTGTGAACATTGCGACAAGGGTTTCATTTCCACATATGAACTGAAGGAACATCAGCGTGTCCACATTGGAGAAAAACCTTTCCACTGTGAACATTGCGACAAGATTTTCAGAGAGGCAGGTCAACTGAAGATACACCAGCGCGTCCACACTGGAGAAAGACCTTTCAAGTGTAAACATTGTAACAAGAGTTTCACTGGGTCAACAGACCTGAAGAGACACCACCGTGTCCACACTGGAGAAAAACCTTTCAAGTGTAAACAATGCAACAAGATTTTCAGTCAGTCAGGTCAGCTGAAGACACACCAGCGCGTCCACACTGGAGAAAAACCTTTCAAATGTAAACATTGTGACAAGAGTTTCACTCAGTCAACTCACATGAAGATACACCAGCTCGTCCACACTGGAGAAAGACCTTTCAAGTGTAAACATTGTAACAAGAGTTTCACTGGGTCAACAGACTTGAAGACACACCACCGTGTCCACACTGGAGAACAACTTTTCCACTGTGAACATTGCGACAAGAGTTTAATTTCATCTTGTGAACTGAAGAAACATCAGCGTGTCCACATTGAAGAAAAACCTTTCCACTGTGAACATTGCAAGAGTTTCAGTCAGTCCCGTTCCCTGAAGACACACCAGCGTGTCCACACTAGTGCTTCATCAGTGTGGAGTAAGTAGTAGGATATAAAGGAAATAGTATTTATCTAAATAAAATAATTAAAATACATCCAGGACAGTATTTTGAAATTGATCCTAACCTAGTCCAAAAAACCTGATTCTTCATCAGGCCAAAATGGTGGCAACAAAATGGGCTATTTTGCCTTTGCATGTTTGCAAATACTATTGTTATTCACCATCGGGTCTTAAGTTATTAAAGCCCTTATTCAATTGTGTCATTTCAGACCAGTCTGTGGAGTCCAGAATGCAGGTGAAAATGAACTCTCCAGACTCAGTCAGGGACATTTCTATTAAACAGGAGGAACCTGAAGACCACCAGCACCTCAGTAAGTTCCATGTGCTCACTCTTTCTCATTTTTGGAGCTGTGTGAAGCACAGGCTCCCTATACGTGGCCGTGTGGGTCTGTCTGTGTGTCTGTCTGTCTGTCTGTGTGTGTGTCTGTATGTAGCCTGAACTTCCTAAACTTCGGCACGCCACTAGTCCCACAGTTTTGCCACCACACACTCGCGCCATATGTCAAATCGAACGGCTTACTCGGGAATCGTGGGCTATTACTTTTCTAAGAGAAAGGTTCTATAGTTTAATTGATATTAATTTATTAGTGAATTAATTTTCCCCATTGACTTATAATGGGAATCGCAAAAACTCACATTCAATTATTTGTCTCTCGCAAACCATAGGGGCTAGAGTTTAAAGACTTGGAGAGGAGGTTCATAATGATTTCAAGGATTAAATAAAAAATAATTGTGTCATTTGGCCGCATGGTGGCGCCATTACACCCCACTTTACGTTTTGGCCTGTAACTCTTGAACCGTAGGTCGGAAAATTAAAAATATTTTTTCCCTGGATTCCTTGGGTCATGACGCATCTCCCCATATAGGCCACGCCCATTTGCGCCATGATAGATTTTCCGCCATCTTGAATTTTCTCCAAAACACACTTTTTGCTCCTTTTCCTACATATTTTCTTCAAATGTCACAAAAATCGGTACACATGATCCACACACACACACACACACACACACACACACACACACACACACACACACACACACACAGCTCCACTTCACACGGGTGTGATTTTTAGTTCTGTTGTAGGGCTCAAGGGCTGACACAATATCTTATCTGTACGATAATCATGACAATATCTAGATCCATCCATCATTAAAATATCTCTGAAAATTAATCTTTTAGGGCACTCAGGTGGCACAGTGGTATAGTACCTGCAGCTCCGGAGGTAATGGATTTGAATCCAACATGGTGCATCTGGCTTCCCCCGAACATGGGCCAATTGTGTTCGCATGGATGCTCGGTTCATATGAACAAAATTTGCCCATGTTCGGAAGCCGGTTGAGGAGAGTGATATCACTGCACATATTCCTACGGGCTGGGGTTGCTCCTGTCAGCAGGGAGTTTTGGGTGGGAGCATCCTGTAGACAATATGCCTTTCGGTGTGTTCCAAGATTTCTAGCGGAAGTCTGCGTTTCATGCGGTGTGGGTATGTTTACATTCACCAGCGAAAAAACTAAAATAGATTGTAGCTCTTAACTCACTCTTAATAGGTGTAACATTGCTTGAATCAATGTTTTTGTTTGTATATTGTTTAATATACAGAGTTAATTTTGTGCATGGAATACGTTTGCAGGAACACTGCACCGTGAAAAAAATACAGCTTCCGGTGAAATTCCTACGGCGGAAGTTGAACGCTTTCTGCCTTCTATTGTCACCAGGCTTTTCTCTTCGGAGATGAGTAAGCCTGGCTACGCGAGGCTAGGGTGGGTGGAGTAAAATACAACAGCAGTGGAAACACAAACGTTTGTGCGGAGGAATTAATTGGTATAAAAAAGGGCTATAGAATTAATACTAATTACAATTGTTATATTTTTAACATTCATTGCCTTATTACTTTTTCTAAAACGGCTAGTTCAATTCCTTGATTCTGATTGGCTGGTTTCCCTTTAATTTGCTGTGGTATATGAGACTATAACCCACACCTCTAATCAGCTTATATCAAACCCAGGTGTGTTATTTCTTTCCACTGTGTTGTGAAGCTAGACTAGAGAACTTGATTGCAAGTAACAGGTGTGTTGTTTCTGCAGCCTGGCTGGGAACTAATCTCTTACTTTCTTGCAGAGCAGACCTTAAAGTGAATTATTAGTGATAAAACAGTTTTAATTGGTACATGTCTATGGTTTTTCATGTTGCCATATTGCAACCGTTTTAGAAAAGCAATGAGCCACGCGAGGCGTGTGGTTATCTGTATTTACACCGGCTGAGAGGGTTGGAGACACTCGGCTGCGCCTCGTGTCTCCCTACGCTTCTCAGCCGGTGTAAAATACCAGATAACCACTCGCCTCTTGTTGCTTATTGCTTCAATGTATATCCAAAAGCACATCCTCTTATGTGCAAATGCAATGTAAAAGAAAAACGGCATCATATCACTTTACATTGTAAATGTTTTGCAGCTTTACATTGTAAAATGTAATGCACTCTTATTATTGAGTGCAACCCGTCACCTATATAAATGTGACTAGGTCTGGTACTTCGTTCCTTATGTCTGCATTGGTCATTTTTCTTTTTTTGTACATATTATCCAAGTACAGAATCTAAGCTTTAACTCATTTAGTGCCACCCCTTTCACCACTAGAGGGCGCCCAGTGGCCAGAGAAAATCCCATAGAGATATGCTGGTATATGCAGAAGCCCTGCAGCCATGACTTGCCTGAACACTTTCCTTTGTGCATGACTGCATGTACAGGAAGAGGATGAAGTTAGCTTGAAGTTAGCTATTGGCTACCAAGCATTTTAGAAGCCTTATTTTCGTCAACTTAGCCATGATTAAACCTTGCACACCTCATGCATGGGAAAAAAACAGAGAAGAATGAGCTCTGAAAAATCCAATGCAATCCAGAGTGGATTTGTGCAGTTTGTTCACAGCTTTCAAACAAAAAAATCCGATTGGAAATCTGTTCAGGCATTCTTGAGATAATCGCCCTTATGTTTTACATGTAATGTAAACAAAAATGGCTGCCCTGTATGTTAGATGGGGTTGTATGGGGGTGGAACATGCAAAATCGCGATTGAAATCATGTTCACCAGATTTGATGGGGTCCAAAAAAAAAAAAAATAATTCAAAAAAAAAATTTTCAAAAAAAAAAAAAATTTTTTTTTTTTTTTTTTTTTTATATCCCGAACTTGTTCGGGATAGGCACCCTGTGATACGATCATATATCCCGAACTAATTCGGGATAGGCACTCAATGAGTTAATATGATGTATCATGAAAAAAAAAAAAAAAAAAAAAAAAACAAAGCAAAAAATAAACCAATCTTTTTTCGCATTTTCTGACTTTTAAAAACAGCGACATATGGGCCTTTCCACCAGCACCAGTCACAAATGTTATTGGTCTAAGAGGATTTTGCACCAGAAGAGTCGGAGTGCGGTGGCAACAGAAAGTTGACCTACCGGTACTCAAAAGTAGACCAATCACAGCTGTTGTCATTAAACAGAACCACATCTGTCCACGAAAGCCTGCAATACCTGGTTAAAACATGGGTCATAGTTGAGAATCTATTAATGGGTGGGTGACGTGACGTAACGTTTTCGCTGTCCTCGGTGTCAAACATGTATAAATAAAAAATATATTTGTCAAAAACCTTCTGAATATTGTGCAGGACATTAAGCTTTATGTGAACTTACTCAAGATTAAAACATTTCATTCCTCATTTCTTCAGAATCTTCAACCAAACATGGCAAAACTCATATGGTGTGACTGTCCTGACCTTGTTTCTCAAAGTGGGAACTTGAATAAAACTAAGAAAAAGAATTGCTAAAAAACATTTGAAAATGAATTTAGGCAAAAAAAATGTCTATTTTGAGCCTATATCTTTTCAAAGTCAAAGCATAATGTTTTCAGTCATTTCTGATCAAAAACATTTTGTCCCCCAACCCAAAATCATTTGGTGTGACACTAGTTTGGAAAAATTAAACGGGCAATTATTTGGACACCTATTGGCTAGAGAGGTCCTTCTTCTGTAAGGCTATTCAGCACTCCCAGCACAACTGCAAGACAGGTGTCTGAGGTGAGTTATGATTTTAACATTTTCATGAAACGCCATCTTGTTGAAACGTTGACAAACTCACCATTCTGGATGTCTTTTGGTGTGACACCTTTTCTTTAAAAAAAGCTTAAGTTATTTGAAGTTTTGGTCATATTTCCATGTAGATCTAGGCTGCTTTGTTATAGCTAGCATGCTGTTAGCATGCTAATGTGTACATAGTAGCCTCAAGGTAAACCTAAATGGAGAAAACAGTAATATGGTGTGACACTTAATCATATGGTGTGACATGTCTGCTTGTCACACCATATGACTTGACTGTCACACCATATGATTTATACTGTATTTAACTACAGATATAACAACAAATAACAAAGTTCCATGTTTCTTTTGTACATTTAAACATTTGTTTTAAACATTTTTACATAAAATGTAATTTAGCTTCATTCAGTGATACTTCAAATTCATCAGACAGAGCAGAAACCCCTTCACAGAAACCTTAACATATTGTTTCAATCTAAACAATATTTTCTCTTTGTCTTAAACTATACATTCCATTTTCTTTTGTCAGCTGGAAAATGACAAGTGCTGAGAGAACGAGAAAGTACAGGGAGAAACTAAACAATGACCCAGCAAGGAGAGAGGAGCCAAAGGGGCGAGACTGCATTTTCTACGAAGAGCAGGAGGTTGTCTGTGGCATAGCAGAACCGCAACAAGGCAGCCGGTTTGCTACCCTCACCAAATACGACTGGCTGATGTACAATACAGTCTAAATGTATAATCTAATCTGATCTAATACTTTTGTACTTTCACTCACTGGACTGGACAGTGGACAGTGTTAAGGTAGGACCCGAGACAAAACTAGCGAAAATAGCTGATCTACAAGCTCTCAACACGTTGTGCTGCGAGAGCTTGTAGATCAGCTATTTTCAGAGTTGCGCAACCCAGCACTCTTTAGCTAGTGGAGATGTGGTGTAATGTCATGATTCCTAATTACATTTGTTCAACACAAAATGCTGTGTTCAAGTTCAGGAGACTTCGGAAAAAAGCAATTTACCTGAATGCTGAGTTCTGTTTCCACTAATTGGTGTTAATAAAATGTTGCCTTCAATGCCTTGGCTCCAAGTGTGGCTATGCGCCTTATTGTCCCTTCAGGATCCTTCTGCCGTGGGCCGGCAGAAGACTTAGGTGTGCGTAGCATTCCTGTGCACATCCTCATCATCCATCTACTACTACAATTCTTTCTTATCCCATGTTAAAGCCCTACAATAATATCCTGTTCAGAAATATTAAGGCCATGTTATCCTGGGTAATTGTTTAATCAATCAGTAAAGTTCAGTACTCACTAATAGGTAGGTTAAAACACAGTTTGCTTTGACACATGAAGATATGATCATACGGTGTGACACTAAATCATTTGGTGTGACATTCCAAATAGTGAGAAATCATACCTTTATTAATGATTAAACCAAAAAAATGTGTATGGATTACATAGAGAATATTATCAGGAAGAGTCACA
Source organism: Nannobrachium achirus (assembly GCF_963921795.1). NCBI lineage: Eukaryota > Metazoa > Chordata > Actinopteri > Myctophiformes > Myctophidae > Nannobrachium > Nannobrachium achirus. The sequence continues at coordinate 60,738,154 of NC_137822.1, forward strand.
AATATTTGTGTAATTTTAGAGAAAGTTTTGACAGAATACATTTAAAATATGTTGTAAGATCATGAACATGGGCCTCACACAGAGTGTCGATTATGAAAAAAATATACAGATATAATTAATTTTCAAAAAACTATAGTGGATCACTGGTTAGTTATGATAAAGGACTTTGATAAAGTGAGTAACTTAAGAAAGATGTACTCCATTTTCATTTTATGAACAATTATTTTCATGTCACACCATATGACGATTTTAGGCACAAGTACAACAAACTGCTGAATAAAGTCTGATTCCAATAAAATATCTAAAAACAAAATGTATTTCCATAAGGTTGAGAGTGAGTAGAACAAAAGTAAATAACTTTTATGCCTGCAATTTAAAGTTTTTTTAAAAACACATTTTTTGGGGCGTCACGTCACTGACCCTAATGTAAATGAATCTTGTTGTTTTTCATAGTGTGGCTCGGTAGGAAGCAGGCCATCTAGAAATGGGACATGTGAGAACAAATCTTTGTCAACCCTTTTCTCAGCGGGATCCACCCTATGTTCCCCAGGTTCTATGTTCCCCTCAGGTTAATTAAAATGCACCAGGTTAGCATTCACCAGCGTTAGTTTTATTGAGGTTAGGGTTAGGTTTAGGGTTAGGCATAGTTTTACTGAGGTTAGGGTCAAGGTTAGGTTTAGGTGGTAAATGGGGAACATAGAGCCTGGGAAACATAGGTACGGTCCCTCACAATAGCTCACTAATAGAGGGTTGGATCACTAAGTATAGAAGGTTTTAGTCTTTCTATCGGATTCCAAGGCATACTGGCATTTAGGGCAGTCACGATTAATACATAATCGTCTAATCGCGAATATTTTTCATATTCGCAAATATTTTTCATATTCGCGATTATCATCAATTATCTAATTTAATTAAAAAAGTAGTTAGTTTTGACAATAAAACCATTCTTAAATAAGTTAAACTTCACGTCAACACTTGCATTCTTGAATGCGCCGCCTCCTTGTTGCCACGGGGACCCGTGAACGCTCAATGCTGGTCCTCCTCAGTCAGTCAACACAACAGCAGCACGGCATGCACTGCCGTCACACAGCACAGGCAGGCTGGCTGGCTAACTAAAAAATGCTTAAAAAGTTTGTTTCAATCGATACGATCAATTACTTTTTCCAGACGGTCGGAACAGACAAATGTACCATACACATCCCGGGACTATTCCTTTTGATACGATACAGACAAAGGCGTTCACTTTCGTTTCAACACAGAGGACTGGAGTCAATGCCTTTACTGCAGCTTAGCTTAGCACTGCTGCTCTGCTGTAGAGGGGATGATGATGATGATGATGATGATGATGATTTCATACAGACGGTGACTAGCTATAGATGTTGGATCGTGTCGTGATAAACATTATAGGCTACTGTCGCCATTTTCAGCTGTCGGCTATTTTTGCAGTTGTCTGCTATTTTCACAACATGTAGATCGTCTATTTTCACAACGCACCGCAACGCGTTGTGAACTTGTAGATTGGCTATTTTCACAATGCAACACAACGCGCTGTGAGCTTGTGGATCGGCTATTTTCACAACGCACCGCGACACGCTGTGAGCTTGTAGATCGGCTATTTTCACAACGCACCGCAACGCATTGTGAGCTTGTAGATCGGCTATTTTCAAATAGCTACGGTATAAAATTAAAATAGGGCTAAAGTTAGCAAGTAAATGTACTTAATAGTTACTTTACAGTTTACACCACTGAACTGATGTTTAAAAAGCAATTAAATTGCTCTTCATTAAGGTACAGTATGAGTAAGAGCTCAAAGCCTATTATCATAGTGGCATAAAATGAAGGGGGGAAAAAAGACAATATTTTCGTCAATCGCCTATTATTTGTATGACAATTAATCGTCTGGAGAAAGCTTGTAGATCGGCTATTTTCAAATAGCTACGGTATAAAATTAAAATAGGGCTAAATGTTAGCAAGTAAATTTACTTAATTGTTACTTTACAGTTTACACCACTGAACTGATGTTTAAAAAGCAATTAAATTGCTCTTCATTAAGGTACAGTATGAGTATGAGCTCAAAGCCTATTATCAAAGTGGCATAAAATGAAGGGGGGAAAAAGACAATATATTCGTCAATCGCTGATTATTTGTATGACGATTAATCATCTGGAGAAAGTCCTAATCGTAATTTGGCACTAATCCGTACAGTGGTCTGTCTAATTTGCCCAGTGAGTCAATATATGAAAAGATATCACTTAGGGATATTACAAAAAAACTTTTGGTAATTGTATCGTCTAATCAGGCTTTTATGAACACACTGAACAGTTTTAAATTTGCTTGATTCAATATTTAGATATTTGATGTAAATGTTACCAGGCCCTACTCCTCCAGGGCTTCTCCCCATACACACCCATTGTAACTTCAAACTCCATTTTAACCATGATAGATTCATTAAAAACACCCATTATATAAAACACATTCCACTGTAAACATTGTGACAAGAGTTAGCGTGACACTAGTCACGCCATCTTGAAAATGAAGCCTTTCCGGAAGTTTTAACCTTTAGTTTATTCTTAAGCTAGTTGGGTCATGTCCGATAAATCCGTGACCATGGAGAGCAAAGGTCCGTTTCTCAGTGGATTTGTCACTTATGAAGGTAAAATAACAACTTGAGCTCCCACGCCCCTCGCAAAAGTGCAGGCAAAATTTGTAAGAGCCCAAAATCCAAAATGGCTGCCATCAGTTATGACGAAAATTCTTCAATGATTTAACCTACGGTGGTGAGTAGAACTAGTTTTCTGTGACGTTTTGGGTTGAGGAATCCATAATCGATGTTAATTTAATGATTTAACCTGTTTTTTTTTATTCATTCTGATCTGAAAATAATAACACAGAGGTCATCTCAAAGGTCAAAAAGGTCACCTTTTGTATAAGACAAAAGGTCTTAATACATCGCTATACTTCATCAGAATCTGTTGATAATCTACACTGGCTCCACTCATCATCAGTACTACTGTCATCTGAAGAGTCACATAAGTTAGGAGCTGCTGGGGCAAGGGGGGAAGGGTGTGACCTACTGGACGGCACTTCCCATTCACAAGTTCCCAACCATAACCAAGGGGTAAGGGATGCTCTAGCAGGTCGTAATGGAGCTGGCAAAATGTAAGGTAGTTTGTCCTTTCAAAATGAAGATTCATTGAGTCATCTTCAGGTGGAAGACGGAGTGTAAATTGTTTCTTATACGTTCCACTTTGAAGCTCTGGCCTGCCCACGGGTAAAAACTGATCTAGAAAAGCCCTGTTGACTATCATGTTCTTTTTCTGCTCCTAGACATCCTGCACATGGCTGGGTGTAAAGAGGAGGTTTCTCCTGAACAGGAGAGGAGCCCCAGTCTGCTCCAGGAGGAACCAGAGCCCCAAAAGATTAAAGACAAACAGGAGGAACCAGATCCACACATTAAAGAGGAACAGGAGGAACCAGAGCCCCAACAGATTAAAGAGGAACAGGAGGAACCAGAGCCTCCACACATTAAAGAGGAACAGGAGGAGCTACTTCACAGTTCTGAAATTGAAGTTGAGCTTGAATCTGACACTAAAGTCACTGAAGACAGTGATGATTGGGGGAAGACAAGTGGAGATGTCCACACTGGACTAAAACCTTTCCAGTGTAAACTCTGTATCAAGAGTTATAGCGGTTCATATGAATTGAAGAGACACCAGAAGGTCCACACTGGAGAAAAAACATTCCACTGTGATCATTGCGACAAAAGTTTCATTTCATCATATGAACTGAAGAGACATAAGCGTGTCCACACTGGAGAAAAACCTTTCCACTGTAAACATTGTGACAAGAGTTTCGGTGTGTCTAGTTCCCTGAAGGAACACCAGCGTGTCCACACTGGAGAAAAAACTTTCAAGTGTAATCATTGTAACAAGAGTTTCACTCAGTCAGGTTCCCTGAAGAAACACCAGCGTGTCCACACTGGAGAAAAACCTTTCCACTGTAAAAAATGTAACAAGAGTTTCAGTGCGTCTAGTAACCTGAAGGCACACCAGCGTGTCCACACTGGAGAAAAAACTTTCAAGTGTAAAAAATGTAACAAGAGTTTCAGTGAGTCTAGTAACCTGAAGAGACACCAGCGTGTCCACACTGGAGAAAAACCTTTCCACTGTAAAAAATGTAACAAGAGTTTCAGTGAGTCTAGTAACCTGAAGGCACACCAGTATGTCCACACTGGAGAAAAAACTTTCAAGTGTAATCATTGTAACAAGAGTTTCACTCAGCCAGGTTCCCTGAAGAAACACCAGCGTGTCCACACTAGTATTTAAGTACTCAAGTCAATGACTTGTCTTGTCTCGAGTCCGAATTGTCATTGACTCTGTCTCGCCCATGACTATTCAGTCTTGACTTGGACAAAGGGACTCGGGACTCTTCCCCAAACGAGTCCACTAAGGACAAGAGTCAATACAGTGTAATGGAATAATTGTATTATACCCATATTATGAGGAGCCCTGTGATTTTATTACATTATGAGTTTGTTTTACATTATGAGCCATTATTACATTATGAGTTGCTACAAGGCTAAGGTTCACACCCGCATCCTGGTGGCCCCAGAGCTGAAGAAGATCCAAGTCCTGGGCACTGGGGTGTTTGGCACACTGCATAAGGTGGGGAAAGCTTTTATTTATGAGAACTATCAAGTGCTATTCTTTTTATTTACATTTTATTCAGATCAAACGGTATCAGTAATAAGTACTGTATAAGTAAGATGTTAATCTAGCGTTATTATCTACACATACGGTCTGAGGATATTAGAATAACCGTTTATAAGATCATAATCGAACACTGAAACTTTAAACTGGACGAGTTTCATCCTACCGATAATAGCACAGCATGACCAACCAACGTACAGTCAGCCAGCCAGTCTTTTATACTGGCTGGCTGGTCAGACCACAATAACTAACTTCTCCCAGTGAGCAGCACACATGCATATGCACAGCGTTGCTTGTCCCCATGGATTTACATTTACAATCGGATGGAAGCGTGGACGAAAGCACATACCATGAGATCGAACAAGATGGAGTCGAATATATTATTAATCTCTCAAGACAGACTCTGAGGAAGAGGAACAAAAAGAGTGGGCGTTCCCTTTTATTTGATGATGGTTAGCCAGATTGATATAATATTGATAGAATACTTTTATTAGTTTTCTAAGTGCAGTTTGTCGGCTCCAAACAAACGTCCTCCAAGCCCACTGATACACCCAGACTTAGGTTGAACACATTGTCCACTGATTGAACTTTAGTTTGCATATATTTTACCTATCTACAACGTGCATTGGTACAAACAGTTTCAGTTTCTGTCTTGCTGGCATTGTTCTGTGACTTTGGTAAAAAAAAAAAAAGAAAAAAAATCCACCTCATCATCAGGCCTATATGCCCTTGCTGTCAATCAGCCAGGCCTGGGAGAGGCGTGCCCTTGGCGCCCAAAATCATAATGAACCAATATCAAACTAATACAACTAATAATGCCAACTATACTAAATAATCACACATATGATAATGAAAATAACTATAATCTAACAAGCAATGGCTTCTACAAGTATTTTGCAAAAAAAGGTACAGGAAATTACAGTTCAATACAAGGTCTGCTAAGAGGATTTTAAATCCATGAAAGACTATGGCTTGTTTCCATTCGGGTCCTTTGCACTCAATTCATTGTAACGGCGTGGCTCAACATAGAGCTTTAACATTTTTCACAACATCATTGTAATTTTAACCAAACATTACCTTACATCACCTTTGATTAACATTAACTTTAATGTTATTATACATTATTACCAGAAGGCAGTGAACGAATGTTTGCTTTTCACACGGAATACAAACAGAACCACATGGACCCTTACAGGTCCATTTTGAGTCCATTGCTTGATTTATGTACTGTTGTACTGTTCTTGATTAAGAACAGTACAACTACAAGTATAGTCAAAAAGAAGGGGGGAGTACATTCGCCAAGGCAAGGTAATCCCATATGAACTAGGGATGTTCAAAATGATACATCTCTGCTTACCTTGTACAATACGCTTATACTACCTTATCTGTCCTACTGTTTGGAGGTGTGGGGAAATACATACAGTAGTACCCTTCATCCATTATCCATAATACAAAAGAGCAATAAGAAAAGTACACAATGTAGGATTTTATGAGCATAAAAATAATCTATTTTTGAGGTCGTGTACATTGAAGCTTGCTGACTTAGTTCAAAACTGCTCAACTAATGTGTAAGGCAAGTAATAAATTACTTCCCCCGAGCATTCTGGAAATACATAAAGACAGTAAAGATTTAGAACAGTTTGACAGTTGAGATTAAACAGTAATATTATCTTAGAATTAAAAAAAAAATACTCAAATCCAATATCCTAGCTAAATACAGTAAAACATTTTTTTTAATTTTGTCTATTTGAGTTTTATTTTCATTTTAATTTTTATATTTTATATTATAGTGACAACATATATAATACTCTATAGCAGTATAAAAGTCAAATCACATGCTTATTAAATAGGTGTTAATGGCAATAGCTTCATAGGGATTTTAGATCCCTCAAATGGTAAAAAAAAAAGCTTTTTTATTTCATTTTCATTCTCTTTAGAAGGTAAACTTGTATACCGTAACATATTCCTGTATCTTAAACCATGAATATGTAGGATAGCATTCTTGATTTGCTATTGTTGATGTATATGGGTTTGACGCACATGTTCCTTTATTTGCATTTACTTCTTTATGGTGAACCTGTACACCCCTTTAACATATCACTGTATCCTATACATGCAGGACAGGCACTCTTTGATTTGTTATTGTCTCCACCAGCCGAAGGCATGGGGGAGAGTATGTTTTCCCCTTCGTCCGTCTGTGCGTGCGTGCGTCCTCGCAGTTTGTGTGCACCTAATCTCAGTCGCCGTTGGCCTGGTCGCTGCCAAAGTGAGCACAAACACATTCCCTGGATGCCAATCTAGAACCTCTGCCCTACATTTTTCAAATGGGCCTGTTCTAGCGCCACCTAGTGGCCGATGTTCGCAAAACAGATTTCTGTGGACTACTCTTACAGATTTTGTCCAAAAATCCTACAAATCGGGAGGCAGTATCTCGACAGTCATGTGATCGACACGGATCTATTCCATCCTGATTGGCTAAGATTGGCTTCCAAAGTTTGTAGGATTGAGCCGTTTTGAACAAAATGCCTCAAATCACAAACGGAAAGTGCAATTATCATGAAATCGCGCACACACGTTCCCACTAGGCCGAGGAAGAAATGCCACTTACATTTTTAAAAATCAGCCTCATGGTGGCGCTATAACAGGCCGTTTTGTGGTTTTACCTATAACTCCACCGATCAGTTTCAAACTTTGTAAGCACACTCCCTAGAGGACGCACGGCCTGGTGGAGACCTGTGCTCAGAAGAGCACTGCTTCTAGTTATGCTGATGTATTTGGGGCTTGTAATTACAGTTTCTTTTTATTTACATTTAATATGGTAAATTTTAACACTTTTATAACATTAATGTTTTGTAAACCATTAATATGTAGGATAGGCATTTATAAGCTTTTTTTTTGCTTCAGCCTATTCCTTTTGATCACCTTAAACAGTGATTATGCTTTTGTGGATGACTTGGTATGCTTGCTACTGTGAGTTGATCAAATAAACTAAACTAAGCAGATCTACAAGGGCAATTGGTAAGAATGTGTGCATTGTGTTGAATATGTGTGATAGATATGAATTATGATACATAATTGTATGATTGGTGTATAAGGCTCATATGACCATATAAGGTTATATTATGAACTCCTATCTGAATTTACAGTATAGGAGACCATGTTTTGGTTTTGGTTGTACTGTATGTCACTAGTGGAAAATTACCAACACTCAACGTGTCTGTCTTCTTGTTATGATCTGGGAACGAATCAATGAGTCCCACACGGATCTTACTTGTCATGTACTGTATTCTTTATATAATACTGTATGTAACTTCCATCTTGGAGAAGAGAGAGAGAGAATTTTACCAAGCTGCCACTATGGTATGCTCGCTGTTTGTCTTCCTTGTCTGACTCTTCAAATACAACAATTTAAGATATAGACCTTTGTCTTATTTCGGTTATGGTTTTGTACATTATCCATATTTTATTTAACTTATTAATTAGTTTATCCAACAATGTGTGCATCATTTTTTTTTTTTTTTTTTCAAAACAGATTCTCCAGAGTGCTACAGAGTTGATGTATTTATTGTATGTAGGCCAACCCAGAAGTTATGCCCATCATGAGCTCCACAACAGAGTCTAGTTTAAAGTTGTACCATGTAACTTTTTTTATAAAACAAATCTTAAAATTGTCCTAACTGTTAAATCGCTAAAGTTTTAGAACACCCACTCCGTTATTTTCAGCTTCTGAAGCCTTCTCTTTATATGTTTTCTTCTTAGCAGTGACAGGGGCGGGATTTTGCGCCAAAATGACGTAATCTGCATCATCTGTATACGTTGTGTATACGTTGCCCAATCACATCGCCGATCATGCACACATGGTACACTACCGGCCAATCACAGCTTATCTGCTCTGGTCTCCAGGAAGCGCCTCCGCTTGGCTACAGTGTTTACCATGGTGAAGGATTTTAACCTCTTAACCCTTAAGTGCTGTTCGGGTCATTTTGACCCGTTTTACATTTTCATTTGAAAAAAAAAGGTAGAAGTTAAAAATGTTTCCACCTGAAACTCACTGGCCTTAAAGATTCTTCTGAGATGAACATGTAAAAAAAATATTTTTGCACTACACCCATGCTACACCCCCCTCATATTTTTTGAACCTTAAGTGCTGTTCGGGTCATTTTGACCCGGAAGCACAGAAATACACAGTATTATGCCAAAACACAGACACACAGTCACCCCCACTTCTAACACCCCCCTTCTGAAGCCCCATTCCGAACCCTCCCCCCCTTCCTATAAGCATGAGCAATATTGCCCAGTATTAAATGAAGTCGTTTTTTTTACATGGATTTCAGCTAAATCAGTAAAAACGCCTAGCTCTTTCAGTGTTTAATGTGATATAGCAAAGCAGAAATGCAAACATTTACCAAATATATCATATGAATTGTTTGGTATTGAGTCAAAGTCAATGTATCATGATGATTTGTTAAGTTAAAATTTATATTAGTGTTGTTTTTTTTAAACCAAATATCCACCGGGTCAAAATGACCCGAACAGAACGAAGGTGTAGTGAATCTGAACAGAACTTAAGGGTTAATCCACAAATCCTGGCCAGAAAATTACGTTCTACCATGCGTTCTACCCCTCCACGGATTACTATCGGTCGCGGTGGTTTGCTGGCGCCGCTCCGGTGGTCCGCGGCGGTGGTCCGCGACGACTCCGGCCGAAAAACGGCCGAAAAAAGCAATACCGCTACTGACCACTAGTTGAGCAACTTACACAGTATAGCTTTAAAGATGGGGTTCCATGATGACAAGACACCAAACAACCTTCCATTGACAATGCATTAGTACTGCGCCCCCAGTGGCCATTCTCACACGATAAGGAGAAGATGTTCACGCATGGTGGTGTTTTGTCGTTGCCGTGTCTCTTGGCCAAAAGACAGGCTGTGGTTGAGCTAACGACAAAAAACCAAACAACCTTGCATTGACAATGCATTAGTACGGCGTTCCCAGTGGCCATTCTCAGACGATGTTTCACGCATATGTGTGAGTCCAGCCCAAGAACGTATGGCTGTAAGGCTGAGGGAGGTGACTTCACGCCTGCAGCCATACCCGCCGCGAGTATTCCTACCGTAGGAGACGGGGTTGCATAAATTAGAAGGCACGGCTTGTGATTGGCTGGAGCGGAGGTCTGGAGCGCTCGGCTATGGTCACTTGGACTGCGCGGGCGTTTATCGTGCGCTTGCCCAGGCCTTGGGCATAAATATAACGATTGCATTCACCACGGCTTCGTAACTCTGGCCCGCTCTTCACGGGCACTCGCGCCTGCGGCGCTTGGGCGCGAAGAGCAGGACCAAGGTCCGCTGGCCTTTGCACCGCTTGCAATGTCGTGTACAATAACTGTGACATATCTAACCATAAAACGAGCGCTCCTTCAAACACCGTCTCCTACGTTTGGAGCATACCCGCCTCTCTCTTCAAGAGCTGCGTGAACTGAGAAAATATAGAACTACCGGTGGTAGAGAGAGAGTCGGAAAATATAAGACTTCCGGTTTGATTTACTCGCCTTCAAAATAAAATGCTCGTATATGATGCCATTGAAAAACGTAGAATTTGCAGATTATGCTCATTAAACATATAAATTAGGCATTTGAACAAAGTCATATAACAAAAAATATGTTTGTGTAAAAAAAGTTTAAACAAAACATATATCTAAATAGATGATGTTCACTGGAGTGCATATCTATACCTACATTTTAGAACTGCAGCCAGCGGTTTTTGTCAGTTTGTGGGAGAGTGGATCACTCAGACACGACCAAATGCAGCACTCCAATTGGCTAGGACTGATCACGTGGCACACGGAGTTCTAAACCGGAAGTGCGTCCGGCGATCAAATAGGTCCGACCGGAAACGTTTTTTTTTTTTTTTTTTTTTTTTTTTTTAACTAGATGGGAGCGGCCCGAAGGGCCGTGACCCTCTAGTCCTTTACAAATTGGACACTGGAGAACAGACAGCTCTTCGTGTCAGAACGGCGGCATTGCAAAATGTGCTGGCCTACCAGTGCAGCCAGGTGCTAAAAAAGGACTCAAATGGCACTGTTTTCCGACTCTAGTGGGCGCTGGAGAGCAGGCGGCTCTTCGTGTCGGCACTTTTGACACACACACTCGCTCACAGAGACCTCCTCTACCACATCACACTCTCCGCTAAGCGCGAGAGGCGGCATTGCAAGTGCTGCTGGCCCTCCAGTGCAGCCAGGAGCACAAAAAGACTTCAAAAGGCGCCGTTTTCCGACTCTAGTGGGCGCTGGACAGCAGCTGGCTCTTTGTGTCTGCACTTTTGACACACGCAAGCGTTCACAGAGACCTCCTCCGCTCTACGACACCACACTCTCTAAATGCTTAAGAGTAGTTCATCACTTTTCACCTCACTAATGTTCATGATAAAATATCGCAATTTTTTTCTAGTCTCCTAGGAGAGCTGTGGGAAGTTCAGAATCCATCGTCTTGTGACATCATCATTTTCCCCCAAAAAATGTAATCAATATTTTTGAAAAAAATATTTTGATTTTTATTATCGCAAGAATAATGGCTTCCACTTTAAAATTGCAACTTTTCAGGAATAGAAAGCCTGCAGTTTCTTTAAGCTGGATTGGCAATCGATGGTGTCACAAGACGATGGGTTTCTGACCTGCCCACAGGCCTCCTCTGGGGAAAAAAAAAAAATATATATATATATATATATATATATATATATATATATATATATATATATATATATATATATATAATTGGATAATTGGATTTCCCCTTTAATCTATATGTTTAACGTACGTGTATGATATATCATATACAAATTAATCGTTTTTCAATGGCGTTAGGGTTAGGCTACTCTTATTCTGAAGAGATCGATATATACCGGATGTCATATATTTGCTGGCACTAAATTTGCTCACAGAACATAGCCCGAAAACAGCAGGGAGAACGAACAGCGTGTATCAAAACATGATGATACAGTAAAGGTCAGTGTTATAGGCTACGTTTGCGGTGCACAAGCCTTTGTGTAATTGGTGTCGGACAGTAAAGAGTGACAGGCCGTCTCGTTGTGAAAACGGGAGAAATCCATGAACAATTAAAGTTTGTTTATGCGGGCTAATGCTAAGCTAAGGAACCTAGAATTATATAAATATTTGCCCGTTAATTGATTGATTTAAGACTTTATTAGAAGTTTTCATAGGAAAAGGTACAGCTTCATGACGGTACAGTTCACTGGTACAAGGTCAACTAAAAGGAGGGCTACATCGACGCCTCTGTTTGAGTGGGGTTGTTTGAAATGGAGTCGGAGGAGGAGGAATTTGACAGTGGAAGAAAGCTGCGAAACAGAAAGAAAAGGAAGAAAGCTGGAATCTCGGAATCGGAGAGTAATGATGAAACGGAAAGCCCTTTTACGTGTATCGGCATGATCGCCAGTACACAAACCGACGGCATTTTTAAAGATCCGGAAGCGGTTGGAAAGTTTGTGGAAAAAAGAATTGGGAAGGTGAAGTCAGTGAGAATTACGAGGACCGGCATGGTGATCATAGATTGTTTCCGGCAGGCGGATAAGGCAATGCAAGATTTACAGTACTTTAAGAAGCACTCGGTTAAAGTATTCTTCCTAGGAGGAAAGCGAAAAGTGAGGGGAGTAATCAGTGGTGTTCCACTGTCTGTGAAGCCTGAAGATATTGAGCTGGAAGGAGTCTGTGAAGCCAGGAGGTTGACACGGTATATGGAAGGGAAACGAGAGGACAGCAAGTCATTATGTCTAACATTTGAAGGGAATGAGTTGCCAGAGCGGGTTTATGTTGGATATGTCAGTTATCGTGTGAGACCATTTGAGAGAGCACCTTTAAGGTGTTATTCCTGTCAGCAATATGGTCACGTAGCGGCCGTTTGCAGGGGAAACAAAACCTGTGGGAGATGTGGGAAAGAGGGGTGCAATTTGGAATGTGATGGAAAAGAAGAAGTCAAGTGCATGCATTGTGGAGGCCAGCATTTTGCAGGGGCAGCTCAGTGCCCAAGGAAAGTTAAAGAGGTAATGGTACACAAGATGAGATCAGGGAAGAGGGAAATTTCGTACTCTGAGGCCGTAAAGAGAGTGGAGGTTCACATCGAAAAGGAAAAGAAGACAGAACGGAAAGAACAAGGGGAAAAAGGAAATGATAACATTTGTATGGATAAGACTCGATTCTTAGCTTTTATTGCAATGGTCATCAACTGTGCGATGGGAATTACAAGTAAATCGGAGAGAATTAAGATGGTGCTTGAAGCAGCCAGAAGATTTTAAATTAATTAATATTAAAGACTGTGCATCACACATTGAACTGAAAATAAGAAGACAAAAATACTGTTATTGTTGAAGTTGATTTTAAGTGTTATTTTTCTTCACAAATCCTGATGAAACTCTGGTATTCTATTATAGTTTCATTCCAGAGTCTGTGGAATCCAGACTGCAGGACGGTGAAACGAGAACACCAGCCAGAGCTCAGTAAGTTCTTTTTTTTTTTTTTTTTTTCTACTCAGGGCACCCCTGTAAATAATGTTTTCATCCAGAGTTAGGGCTGAAGTATTTATTTAATTTTTTTTAGCTCACATCGTTACATGACGCAAATATGCACATCTTTCTTTTCACAACACCAGACCAGAGGCAGCTCCACAAATCATGTTCAGTCCAGATTTAACTCTAAAAAAGGCTCTAATTTGTTCTCCTGCAGTCTGCTATACCACCAACATGTGGAACGCCCTACCGCATGCCCTATACCATGTAACTTTTTTTATAAAACAAATCTTAAAATTGTCCTAACTCTTAAATCGCTAAAGTTTTAGAACACCCACTCCATTATTTTCAGCTTCTGAAGCCTTCTCTTTATATATTTTCTTCTAGCAGTGACAGGGGCGGGATTTCCCGGCAAAATGACGTCATCATACACTACCGGCCAATCACAGCGAGGGTTATACACTGCCGGCCAATCACAGCGCATCTTGAAGTGGGGTCGCTAGCTATCACAATAGGGCGGCCATATTTGTAGGCGCCCGTGTGTCTCTATCTATACTCGGGTGAAACACTCCGTTTCTCCGGAATGCCTGAACGCACAGGAACCAGGGACCCCTCCAAAGATAGATCTCGGCGAGATGGAGGCAGACGCGGGGGTGACGCGGGGGTGTGAGGCCCGGTCCGCGGCGAAAAACGGCCGAAAGACGCGGACGCTACTGACCACTAGTTGAGCAACTTACACAGTATAGCTTTAAATGAGAGCAAATCCCAAGACTCTTTCAAAATAGGCCTGAAAGGTCACCTACAGACGGCTGCCTCTCGAACCTCGTAATAAACTAAGCCCATACCTATACCTCCCCTTTTCCATTGTAAATAGCTCTTATTTCTCTATTATTTATTCTTCCCTTGTTATTGTTTATGCCTGCTTTTTTCCCCCGTTACTGATAATTTACCTACTGTGTTCTATACAGGGTGTCCGCGGATCTTGAAAAGCCTTGAAAAGTATTGAATTTAGTTTTGGAAATTCAAGGCCTTAAAATGTCTTAAAACGTATGGAATAGTGTGAGTGGGGGTATTGAATTTTATCTGGGGCAGAATGAATGAACGTGTCGCAAACAGCATTTCGTTTCATATCCTCGCCAGAAAGTGCCTGCCGTCTGTCTCTTTCTGCATGCAGCGGAGCCACGGCTCTCTGCTCCAGCCTCCACTGTGAGACTGGTCCCTGCTCGCTCGCTCCCGCGTACATGAACGTGCTCTGTCACTGTGATGTGATGCTACGTTTAGCTACATGCTAAAGCTACTGCCGTTTCTGGCTTCTCGTCTCGGTACTACAGAGTGAGGCTAGAAGTTGGTCGTTTACTAGGCTAGAGTGAGGCTGGCAGAGAGTCATAAACTCATTAAGTCATAAAAAGACGTCTGATTTTCAAAGCGGAGAAACTAATTATCTGTGATTTACAACAGCCGTTCTCTTGAGTCCCGACCTGAGCGCTCTGCACGTTCTCATAGTATTACGTCTCTCCCATAGAGGGGTCTCCCCCCTCTTCTGAGAGCCCCCACAGTGGTGAGAAAAGTATACTCAAATGTTTCACTTGAGTAAAAGTATCTATACACTGCAAAAGTCCGGAATTAAAAATGTACTTGAGTAAAGTATACACTTAGGACTAAAAGTAAAAGTACTCATTATGGACAATTATTCTGTTTCACATGTTACCAAATAATATCCTTTGAAAATAGCCATGGCTGAAGTGGTTATGTAGGCTATAGGCCTACTTTTCAAAGTAACTAGTAACTAAAGTTTTCAAATAATTGTAGTGGAGTAAAAGTGCAATATTTGCCTCTGAGATGTAGTGTAGTAGAAGTAAAAGTAATGAAAATTGGAATTACTCCAATAAAGTAAAAATACCTTAAATTGTACTTATAAGTACAGCACTTGAGTAAATTTCCTTTTTATTACCTCAAGAAAAAGAAATAAATGCCATTATTGCACCAAAGTAATCAACATACTAAAACTATACTATAAAAAATGTTCCAAACATTAGCCAAATTGTAAAATAATATAAGAAAGAGGCAAACATTTTATAAATAGCCGATCTAAAAGCTCACAATGCAAAATTTGACCCATTTGAATGACCACCTGTGGTGCAGGACTCATTACATTGAAAATCTAGCAACATCACTGTACATGTTTACTTACTGTCGTTATGCTGAATGGCATCATATTACTTGTTTACACGTATTTATCCAATGCAATTCAATAAACAATGCAATAATAGTAAACGTTTTTTTTTTTAAATGTTGCCGCGGTAATGGTATTAAATTTGTGTTTTTAGAGGTATTAAAAAGCATTAAAAAGTATTGAATTTGTACTTGGGAAATGTGCAGATACCCTGGTTCTATAGAGAAAACTGCTGCGCCCTAGTTTGTCCTTTGTCTTGGTTTAACTGCAGGTGCGGAGGTCTGGAGGAAATGAAGGAAGGCTGGTAGAGGACTCGCACACTGCATATATATATTTCAGGAATACTCCTTAGACTGAGACTTAAATATACTTTCTTTTATTTTTAGCCCATAGTGTCAGGTGCTCAGTGCAAAAGTTTAAAAAAGCAAACGTTTCGGTCCTGGGACCTTTACATGTAAAGCACTGACGAAGGTCCCAGGACCGAAACGTTTGCTTTTTTAAAAAAAGGTTAAAAAAAAGCCTGGCTACAGTATGAGATCTATAGTGTATTCTAGTTATCCTAGTAATACATTAATACTTATATAGTGTATTATAATAACAGTTATAATCCATTTTAGTGTATTATAATTAGGATGGTTGTAATACAAATTGATATTGTATTATAATCACAGTTAAAATGGTCAATTTGTTTCTTACCGATATGGGTACTTTTGTGTAATGTAAAATGTAGATAATGTTAAGTGGTGTGGTGTGGTGTGGTGTGGTGTGGTGTAGTGTTGTGTAGTGTGTTGCTAAAGCTGCAGTCGAAAAGGGGCTTTACTTGCAATGTAATGCTTACTTGCAATGCTTCCTCTGTTTCACATAATTTCTAAAACGAATGACACGTTAAACGACCACCTTCCGTAATCCAGAAGTTTGTCTTTTACTAAGTCTATACAGCCTTTTAGTAAGTAGTAGTAAGTCAACTTTATTTATATAGCACCTTTCTAAACAAGGTTACAGAGTGCTTTAGAGTAGTATACACAATATAAACATTAACAAGTAACAGGGTAAATACAAATGTGATCAAGAATAAAAACACAAAAATACAATACAAAAAAGAAACCCAGGAAAAAGTGCAATGACCTGAACAATGAGGCCAGTAAAAACACCATGAAGTAAAATTAATTTGAAACAGATGTGTTTTCAGCATATGTTTGAAGCTGTTGACTGATAGTAGTTTTTAATGGCAAAGGTAAGGTGTTCTACAAAGTAGGAGCCACCACTGCGAAGGCCCGATCTCCCTTTGTCTTAAGATTGGACACAGGGACTTCCAGAAGGCACTTGTTAGAGGATCCAAGTAAGCTATCCTCTAAGAGAGAGTTTAGGAGGCAATAGGTCAATAATGTAAAGCGGGCCAGCCCATGCAACGCTTTATATGTAATCAAAAGTATTTTAAAATCTATTCTAGCTTTTAATAGGTAGCCAGTGAAGTGAGGCTAACACCAGGGTTGTGTGCTCTGCAGTTAGTGTTGGTGAGGATTCTTAGAGTAATATATATACTTGGTAGAAGGCTAGGGGTTGTATATTTGGGTGGGGTGGGATGGACGTATAAGAAAGTATGGCTGCAGAAACATTACAAGCAGATGGGCTACTTTCATCTCATTCACTTTAGTTTAGATAATTCTTTGCTTATTCTTAACACCACTTGTGTGAAGTTATTAAAAGTCCAATTTCAATTCCTTCTCTTCATTTCAGACCAGTGTGTGGAGTCCAGACTGCAGGTGAAGATGAACTCTCCAGACTCAGCCAGGGACATGTCTATTAAACAGGAAGAACCTGAAGACCACCAACACTTCAGTAAGTTTAACCACTTGAACCCTAGCATCCCTATGCAGGGGGAACATTGTGTCACAAGCTCACAACGTGTCAAAAATTATGTTTTAATATTGTTTTATAATTTCATGATTGAAATTGAATTCTTGCTGTGTTGACAGTATACGTATTTCGTTAAAAATCATCCTAAAACGTTAAAGCCAAATTTGTCATAACTTCAGTTTCAAACAACCGTAATAACCTGTAACTAGTAACTGTACTTGTTTAGTCATTCTAAAGTTGCGTTCCCACAGAAAGAAAATAGTAGTTCTGACATTGCAAAGACGCGACTCTGCGTGGCGTTGTATCAAGTTGTACAAATGAGGCGAAGGAAGCGTTTCGTCGCTTCGGTACTCTTCACTCTAACTGAAAAATGGCAACAGAGGCAATGTTCGCTTCTCCATCACTTCAGCCTTTGCACATTAAAGTTGTTGTGTAAGGAATTATCTACGTATATAAACTCAGCACAAAAAGAAAGGAAACTTGACTTCGGTCCATTATATCTCCCCTTTAATAATACCAATTTGTATTTTGTTTCATATCATTATTATCGTTGATTCATCACCTTTACAACAAGGTACAGATTGTAAGCATCGGACCATTCGTGGAATGAGCACCACAGCCAAACGTGTGTTTAGTGGTTAACGTGTCGGTCCATTATATCCCCCATTTAAAGGACAACTTTGTTTTTTTACAACAAGGGTTCATATTTTAGATTGTAATTAGAGAAAAGAAAAAGTGAGTGTTAAAATGTTTCCATTTGTTTCGTTCTATTGTTTTATCGCGTTTACCGTGCTAAAATGTGGGGCATGCGTACGCATTGGGGCATGCGTACAAGTGGCTAAATATGTATTTTTAGACACAATAAGCCAGCAATTTCTTTATTGCTATTTACAGTAACACTTCTAGTCACATCCAACCATAAAAGGTTGCGTTGTATTTTGGGAATGGGCTTATTCTTACATATTTAGCCACTTGTACGCATGCCTCCAACCACTGAAATAAGAATCTCTAAAACAATAGAAAGAAGTAAATTAAATCATTTTAACACTAATCTTTTCTATTCTTTAATTACAATCTAGATTATGAACCCTTGTTGTAAAAAAACTAAAGTTGTCCTTTAATTATTCCAAATGGTTGATTTGTCACCTTTACAATGTGGTACAGCTTGCAAGGATCTGGCATTTGTGGAATGAGCAACACAGCCAAACGTGTGGGTAGCGCCCCTCCAAAAATTGTCAAAATGGCCTGGCAGGCCTGCAATACTGTTCTTTTGGTGATCACCTTTGTTGCTTGGTTCATTGATTGATTGCACTCTCTCACAGTATTAAAGGGGTAAAAAAACACGTATTGGCCATTTTTACATGCTCAGTGTCACGGAAACCCAAAACGAGAGTAAAGGCCATCAGAACAGTATTGCTAGCCATTTTGGCAAAACTTTGGTCGGCGCTATCCACACATTCTGCTGTGTAGCTCATGTCTCGAATGCCCAATGCTTACAAGCTGTACCTTGTTGTAAAGGTGACGAATCAACAATAAAAATTACCGGTACATAAAACACAATATAATTTGGTATTATTATAGGGGAGATATAATTGACCAAACTCAAATCAACTCAAAGCGTTAATGTTTTCCAAATGTGAGAGGACCGGTGTGTGTCTGTGTCATGTCTGTGTTGTGCATGCATATGCATCGCAGATTCGCATGCATGCGGCGCTAGTCAGGGCCGCGGACTACTGTTGGAGAAACACTGTCTGATTGCGTGTCATAGTCATGTGTGCTGACTGGATGTGTTTTGTTATGCTTGACACGAAAGCCCGCTTGTTAATGGCAGTGTCGCCTCGTGTGATTTTGTCAAGATTGACAATAAAACACAACACAAAATACACTACTCGTCGTTAATGCGACACACCCGTGGATGCGGTCGGGGAGGGAGAGTGAGGCAGACCAAAGCTCCACATTTGATACACTGGGGGTGCCAGCCTGGGGTGCCAGCCAGAGCGCTCCCACTACGTTCCATGGACTTTGTCACTCCGCTTCTAGTCTCTAGAGAACAGACTCCATGCTAACGCAAGGAAGAGCAATTGTTTATCATAATTATTATTAGGGCTTTGATGCAAGTTCGAATGGGTGCAGCTGCATGAGTTGTGTTGCTTCAAGTAATGTGCCGTTGTGCTCTCCTCTCAGCTGCTGCTTAGCGGAAAAAAATTGAAAAAAAGCCTTGGCGCGTCGATTCGCAAATAATGGTTGATTAACATCCCTAGTATTTACACTCAGGATTCCTTAGTTGACTGTCATGTTGTTTTTATGCTCCTAGATATCCTGATTGTGCCTCCACACATTAAAGAAGAACAAGAGGAGCTACTTCAAGAACCAGAGGAGCCTGATGGGTCAATGTTGACATTACTAGCAGTGAAAGGTGAAGTCGATGTCAAAGACATCTCTTCACGCTGTGCTGAAGTTGAAGTTAAACTTGAATCTGACACTGAATTCACTGATGACAGTAATCATTGCGAGGAGACCTGTGGAGGTTAGTCAGTGTTAAACACATGACCTACTTGTGTGGGGAAAATTGGCCTTAAAGGGGAGAACCACCCATTTTCTAAAGATGTGTCTTTTTGGGCTTTCATGCCTTTATTTGATAGGACAGACTGACGGGAAATGGGAGGGAAAGATGGGGAGTGACATCCGGCAAAGGTTGTCTATTTTCTAATTTCGGCTAGATCAGATCTCAGTGGGTAGGCGGTCACCTAGTCCGCCTAACGCTGCGTATGCACCTGTTTGAGTTAAGTAGAAATGGCTTGCAAAGTACACTGTGATGATGTAATCACGGTATACTTTGCGAGCCAAACCACAAAATCAATCCTGCAGTTCTAGGCAACACAGAAGGGAGGTGGGTCAATATTGAAAATGGGTGTTTCTCCCCTTTAACCCATTTAGGCCTAACCTATAGTTAGGCCCAAATCAGAAATTAGCCTACAAAAAGAAATATGTTGATACATACTGTACATGTACTGTAGGCCCCTTCCATACACTAAAATGTGGGGGGGGGGGGGGGGGGGGGGGGGAGAGAGAGAGAGAGAGAGAGAGAGAGAGAGAGAGAGAGAGAGAGAGAGGCTCCTAAATAAGGGACTTTTTTTGATGATGGAATCTTTTCAATCTATCTGTACACACCATTTTAACCTCCCCTCCCTCTCTGTCTCTCTCTCAGGAGTGACGTCCCAGCCTTCTCAGACCACGGTCTTCTCATGTTCTGAGAGTCCGTACACCCTCACATCTCAGGTCTTCCTCCATGAACACAACGACCTCTACTGCCAAATGCAGAGGAATGGACACATCAACCCAGCAGCCTGTGAGAAAACCACCAGCTCAACAACCAGCCAGAAACGAGGAGACGCTGATGGACCGAGATCCTCTGGTCATCGTCGATATAAGCAACCTGAAGAACTCAAGGCTTACATAGACTTCCTGAATCATCAACAACCAAATGGAGAGAATTACTGTGAACACTGTGACAAGAAATTCCGTCTGCCAAGTGAGCTGAAGATACACAAACGTGTCCACACTGGAGAAAAACCTTTCCAGTGTAAACATTGTAATGAGAGTTTCAGATGTACAAATAGTCTGAAGACACACCAGTATGTCCACACTGGAGAAAAACCTTTCCAGTGTAAACATTGTGACAAGAGTTTCACTCAGTCAGGTTCCCTGGAGGCACACCAGTATGTCCACACTGGAGAAAAACCTTTCCAGTGTAAACATTGTGACAAGAGTTTCACTCAGTCAAGTTCCCTGAAGGCACACCAGTATGTCCACACTGGACACACTGGAGAAAGACCATTCCAGTGTAAACATTGTAACAAGAGTTTCAGTAAACCATCTGACCTGAAGAGACACCAGCGTGTCCACACTGGAGAAAAACCTTTTCAATGTAAACATTGTGACAAGAGTTTCATTTCATTATATGAACTGAAGCGACACCAGAATGTCCACATTGGAGAAAAACCTTTCCACTGTGAACACTGCGGCAGGAATTTCAGTCAGTCAGGTCACCTTAAGACACACCAGCGCGTCCACACTGGTGAAAAACCTTTCATATATACATATTGTGACAAGAGTTTCACTCAGTCAACTCGCATGAAGACACACCAGCGCATCCACACTGGAGAAAAACATTTCAAGTGTAAACATTGTAACAAGAGTTTCAATCAGTCACGTTCCCTGAAGACACACCAGCTTGTCCACACTGGAGAAAAACCTTTCCATTGTAAACATTGTGACATGAGTTTCACTCGGTCTGGTTCCCTGAAGGAACACCAGCGTGTCCACACTGGAGAAAAACCTTTCCAGTGTAAACATTGTGAAAAGAGTTTCACTCAGTCAGGTTCCCTAAAGACACACCAGTATGTCCACACTGGAGAAAAACCTTTCCAGTGTAAACATTGTGACAAGAGTTTCAGAGAGTCGGGTCACCTGAAGACACACCAGCGTGTCCACACTGGAGAAAAACCTTTCAAGTGTAAACATTGTAACAAGAGTTTCACTCGGTCAACAAACCTGAAGAGACACCAGCGTGTCCACACTGGAGAAAAACCTTTCAAGTGTAAACTTTGTAACAAGAGTTTCACTGGGTCAACAGACCTGAAGAGACACCAGCATGTCCACACTGGAGATCAACTTTTCCACTGTGAACATTGCGACAAGAGTTTAATCTCATCTTATGAACTGAAGAAACATCAGCGTGTCCACATTGCAGAAAAACCTTTCCACTGTGTACATTGCGACAAGAGTTTCAGTCAGTCACGTTCCCTGAAGACACACCAGCGTGTGCACACTAGTGCTTCATCAGTGTGGAGTAAGTAGTAGGATATAAAGGAAATAGGAGTCATCAAAATAAAATAATGTAAATACATGTTAAGAAAAAGATCCAGGACAGTATTTTGAAATGAATCCTAACAGGGTCCAAATGACCTGATTCTTCATCAGGCCAAAGTGGTGGCAACAAAATGGGCTATTTTGCCTTTGCATGTTTGCAAATACTATTGTTATTCTTGACACCATCGGGTCTTCAGTTATTAAAGCCCTTATTCAATTGCTTCATTTCAGACCAGTCTGTGGAGTCCAGAATGCAGGTGAAGATGAACTCTCCAGACTCAACCAGGGACATTTCTATTAAACAGGAGGAACCTGAAGACCACCAGCACCTCAGTAAGTTCCATGTGCTTATTCTTTCTCATTTTTAGTTCTGTTGTAGGGCTCAAGGGCTGTCACAATATCGTATCTATACAATAATCATGACAATATCTAGATCCATCCTTCATTACAATATCTCTTTTAGGGCACTCGGGTGGCACAGTGGTATATTACCTGCAGCCCCGGAGGTAGTGGATTTGAATCCACCGTGGTGCATCCGGCTTTCCCCGAACATGGGCCAATTGTGTTCGTATGGATGCTTGGTTCATATGAACACAATTGGCCCATGTTCGGAAGCCGGGTGAGGAGAGTGATATCACTGCACATATTCCTACGGGCTGGGGTGGCACCTGTCAGCAGGGAGTTTTGGGTGGGAGGAGTAAAATACAACAGCAGTGGAAACACAAACGTTTGTGCGGAGGAATTAATGTGTATAAAAAGGGCTATATAATTAATTCTAATTACAATTTTTATATTTGTAACATTCATTGTTACTTTTTCTAAAACGGCTAGTTCCATTCCTTGATTCTGATGGCTGGTTTCCCTTTAATTGCTGTGGTATATGAGACTTTCTAAAACGGCTAGTTCCATTCCTTGATTCTGATTGGCTGGTTGCCATGGTATACCTGAGACTGTAACCCATACCTTGAATCAGTTTATATCAAAGCCAGGTGCGTCATTTCTTTCCACTGTGCCGTGAGGCTGAACTAGAGAAGCGAGCGTTTGATTTCCCCTCAAATCCTGCCGTGCGGGTGCTTTTAAGCACCGCCCGCATGCATAGGACAGTGACTGAATGGCTCCGGGCGGGGCTTGTAAAGGCAACAAGTAACAGGTGTGTTGTTTCTGCAGCCTGCCCGGGAACTACGTTCTTGTGCTGGGGACTACTTTCTTGCAGAGCAGAGCTTATAGTGAATTATTAGTGATAGAACCATTTTAATATAATTGGTACATGTCTATGATTTTTCATGTTGCCATACTCCAACTGTTTTAGAAAAGCAATGAGCCACGCAAGGCTTATGGTTATGTGTATTTTACACTGGCTGAGAGGGTTGGAGACACTCGGCTGCGCCTCGTTTCTCGGTGTAAAATACCAGGTAACCACTCGCCTCTTGTTGCTTATTGCTTCAATGTATGTCCAAAAGCACATCCTCGGGGCGCCAGGTGGCCTAGTCGGCATCAATGCCTGTCGGCGTCGCCGGTTCGATTCCCGATCCGGCCGACCTTTGCCGCATGTCACTCCCTGTCTCTCCCCCACTGTAAACATTGTGACAAGAGTTAGCGTGACACTAGTCACGCCATCTTGAAAATGAATCTTTTCCGGAAGGTTTATTTTCCAAAACCTTTAGTTTATTCTTAACTCATTTCCTGCTATCCCCGTCGAAACCGGAGATTCCCCGCTGTACCACGCTGAGATGCCCGTAGATCCCGGAAATTGAATTAGCTTTAATCATTATGAAACAATTAAAAGTATGATCACTGTATATAGCCGATTCGGACTCTTTAGGCCCGCCTCATAACTGTATCCGGCCGTAGTTCCTGTTTTGACCGGATCCGGTTTAAGCGTAGCTAGTAGCTACGATTGGGCCTTAAACCGGGACATAGGTTTATATTGTAAACAAGGAAGCTGCCTGCACGTTCATAACATGGTCTTTTTTTCACGCAGATTTGTTTTATTTGGAAGCTGTTTGATTCTTTTACCCGCC
The DNA here is from genome assembly GCF_963921795.1 of Nannobrachium achirus. NCBI lineage: Eukaryota > Metazoa > Chordata > Actinopteri > Myctophiformes > Myctophidae > Nannobrachium > Nannobrachium achirus. Next base: position 60,762,299 of record NC_137822.1, read on the forward strand.
TGGCATATGATCTGTGTGCGACGTGCCCTCACAGGACCATAGCGCACAGCTTGGCGTTTTACATGAGTTCTTCTGTAAACAGTGGCAGATACAACGGATATTTATTTTTCCAATGGGATTGTTTTTTTGTTTTTTTCGAAAGCTGTGGTCCGGTCTGCAACGCTGGTACATGTTACATGCACAGATCGTGCGCGATGCGTGCATGTGCCCACGTTAAAAGGTAAGGCCAATGTGGCAGTTGCTGAGTCCAGGCTATGTTTAAAATGGCAGAGAAAAAGTATTAAGCATGCCATGCATAGTTGGATCATTTCCGATAATTCCGTGACCGTGGAGATTAAAGGTCCGTTTCTCAGTGGATTTGTCACTTATGAAGGTAAAATAACAAATTGAGCTCCCATGCCCCTCGCAAAAATGCGGGCAAAGTTCGTAAGAGCCCAAAATCCAAAATGGCTGCCATCAGCTATGACGAAACATTTTAAATGGTTTGACCTACAGTGATGAGTAGAACTCGTTTTCTGTGACTTTTTGGGTTGAGGAATCCATAATTGATGTTAATTTAATGATTTAACCTGTTTTTCTTTTTTTTTTCTTTTTTTTTCTGATCTGATAATAATTACACTGAGGTCATCTCAAAGGTCATTTCAAAGGTCAAAAAGGTCACCTTTTGTCTTATACAAATAGGACAAAAGGTCTTAATAAACCGCTACACTTCATCAGAATCTGTTGATACTCCACACTGGCTCCACTCATCATCAGTACTACTGTCATCTGAAGAGTCACATAAGTTGGGAGCTGCTGGAGCAAGGGGGAAAGGGTGTGACATACTGGACGGCACTTCCCATTCACAAGTTCCCAACCATAACCAAGGGGTAAGGGATGCTCTAGCAGGTCGTAATGGAGCTGGCAAAATGTAAGGTAGTTTGTCCTTTCAAAATGGAGATTCAGTGAGTCATTTTCAGGTGGAAGATGGAGTATAAATTGTTTCTTATAAGTTCCATGTTGAAGCTCTGGCCTGCCCACAGGTAAAAACTGATCTGGAAAAGCCCTGTTGACTATCATGTTCTTTTTCTGCTCCTAGACATCCTGCACATGGTTGTGTGTAAAGAGGAGGTTTCTCCTGAACAGGAGAGGAGCCCCAGTCTGCTCCAGGAGGAACCAGAGCCCCAACAGATTAAAGAAGAACAGGAGGAACCAGAGCATCTACACATTAAAGAGGAACAGGAGGAACCAGAGCCTCCACACATTAAAGAGGAACAGGAGGAACCAGAGCCCCAACAGATTAAAGAGGAACAGGAGGAGCTACTTCACAGACCAGAGAAGCTTGTTGATGAAGACATCTCGTCACATTGTTCTGAAGTTGAAGTTGAGCTTGAATCTGACACTGAAGTCACTGAAGACAGTGATGATTGGGGGAAGACAAGTGGAGATGTCCACACTGGACTAAAACCTTTCCAGTGTAAACTCTGTAACAAGAGTTATAGCTGTTCATATCGTCTCAAGATACACCACCGTGTCCACACTGGAGAAAAAACATTCCACTGTAAACATTGTGACAAGAGTTTCAGTCAGTCTGGTTCCCTGAAGAAACACCAGCATGTCCACACTGGAGAAAAACCCTTTAAGTGTAAAAAATTCCACTGTGATCATTGTGACAAGAGTTTCAGTTCATCATATGATCTGAAGAGACATAAGCGTTTCTACACTGGAGAAAAACCTTTCCACTGTAAACATTGTGATAAGAGTTTCAGTGTGTCTGGTGACCTGAAGAGACACCAGCGTGTCCACACTGGAGAAAAACCTTTTAAATGTAAACATTGTAACAAGAGTTTCAGTCAGTCAGGTACCCTGAAGAAACACCAGCGTGTCCACACTAGTATTGATGTACTCGAGTCGATGACTTGTCTTGAGTCAGGTCTCGAGTCCGAATTGTCATTGACTCTGTCTTGCCCTTGACTATTCAGTCTTGACTCGGACTTGGACAAAGGGACTCGGGACTCTTCCCCAACCGTGTCCACTAGGGACAAGAGTCAATACAGTGTAATGAAATAATTGTATTATACCCATATTATGAGGAGCCCTGTGATTTTATCACGTTATGAGTTTGTTTTACATTATGAGCCATTATTACATTATGAGTTGCTACAAGGCTAAGGTTCACACCCGCAGCCTGAGGGCCCCAGAGCTGAAGAAGATGGGCACTGGGGTGTTTGGCACACTGCATAAGGTGGGGAAAGCTTTTATTTATGAGAACTATCAAGTTCTATTCTTTTTCATATACATTTTATTCAGATCAAACGGTATCAGTAATAATAAGGACTGTATAAGTAAGATGTTAACCTTCATCCATTATCCATAATACAAAAGAGAGCAATAAGAAAAGTACTCAAGGTAGGGTTTTATGAGCATACAAATAATCTATTTTTGAGTTCTTGTACATTGAAGCTTGCTGACTTCAAAACTGCTCAACTAATGTTTAAGGCAAGTAATAAACTACTTCCCGCAAACATTCTGGAAATACATTTTAAACAAGCAAGTGCTCAGACCACTCGAAAGAGTATGTGCATTTCAGTTTGTGGAGTAAAGATTTGGAACAGTTTGATATAAGAGATTAAACACAATAGAATTATCTTACAATTAAAAAAAAGACTCAAATCCAATGTCCTGGCTAAATACAGTAAAACATAGTCTTCTTCTTTTTTGTTATCACATATGCTTATTAAATGGGTGTTAATGGCAATAGCTTCATAGGGATTTTAGATCCATCAAATGGTAAATGCTTTAATCTGCTACTGCTGATATATTTGGGTTTTCATTTACGTTTTATTTCATTTTAATTCTCTTTAGAAGGTAAACTTGTATACCATACTCTTATAACATATTACTGTATCTTAAACCATGAATATGTAGGATAGGCATTCTTGATTTGCTATTGTTGATGTATATGGGTTTGACGCATATGTTCCTTTATTTGCATTTACTTCTTTATATGGTGAACCTGTACACCTCTTAACACATTACTGTATCCTAAACATGCAGGACAGGCACTCTTTGGTTTGTTATTATGCTGATAGATTTGGGGCTTGTGATTACAGTTTATTTTTATTTGCATTCTCTTTATTTGATAAGTTTGAACACTTTTATAACATTAATGTATTTTAAACCTGCAGGCATGTATTAGCTTTTTTTTTTGCTTCAGCCTATTCCTTTTGATCACCTTAAACAGTGTACGTCTAAGTGTCCCAACACATTATAAAGGTTCTTTCAGATTGAAATTTGTTGTATGCGAGCTATTAAAGGCTACTTAACATGTTAAATCCATTTTCTACTGTAATCCATAGAAGAGCTTGCATCTTGGGAATGGTCTTATTGTGTCTAAAATGACATCAACATGAGCTATCAATTGGTTGTTGATACAAGTAGGCTACACCTAATTACAGGTAGGTCTAGTAACTCTAACTAATGCCTTTAATTATCAATTTTACTTTATCTGTTTATTTAGCTGGGACATATGGTAGGCTATAGGCTATAGGCTATTAATGTATTAATGAAAATACACTTTGTGTGTATCTACACCAGGGGTCTTCAACAGGGGGTCCGGGACCCCATAGGGGGAGGCACCAGATCTATGTGTGATAGGACCATTCTTTTAGAATAAATTAACAACCCTCTCATCCCTTTTCTGAGGAGAACTTTAGCCAAAAATAGCAGATCTACAAGCTTGTAGATCTGCTATTTTTGGCAAATAGGTTTGGTGTAGAGGTAAAAATAAGAGTGGACAAAGTACAGAGTAAAGGTAAAATATACTAAGTAAATGATCAAGGACATAAGGAGTTAAATTTCTGAAAAATATAAAATAATATAAAAAACGCCCCCAAAAGCGCAGTTTTCAAACTCTAATGGGCGCTGGACAGCAGGCGGCTCTCCATGTCGGCATTTTTGACGGGCCACCTCTTCCACACCACACTCTCCGCTAAGCATTGCTGCAGCTGCTGCAGGCCGTCCAGTGCAGCCAGGCGCTCAAAAAGGCCTCAAAAGGCACAATTTTCCGACTCTAGTGGGCGGTGGAGAGCAGGCGGGGTAAACAGACACTTTTTACATGTGCTCCCCTCTAGGCGAACTAAAAGATATATCAGTAAAAATTTACACATTTCCCAGTAATTTGGGATGTTTCCTAACAATGGAAGTTATCAGAACATATTCAAGACAAAAGGCAGAGAAAATATGATTGTTTTAAAAAAAGTGGTCTTGTGTCTCAGTTTACCCCAGGACCAGGGTAAACTGAGACAGACCAGAGAAATCAACGGGTGATCCACTCACTTTTTTCACTTTAAAACTACCATAAAAACACAAAAACCCGGTTAACCGGGTTAAATATGCACAATACAAAAATGTACATAGCAGACATTCTTTTAATAGGCTTTGTCATGTCATTTCCACCCATGTGTCAAATAATGTGACACATGAAGGAAAAAACTAAAAACCATATAAAAAATTGATAGAAGGGTTTACCAAACTTTCCTCAGTTGATCCTTATGTAATTTCTCCTGTAGAATCTTTTTCTGCAAAGTATATTGTTGTATTGTGCATAACTAATGAAATGATTCGCATATTTAGTCAAATTTAGTCAAATATGCTAATTATCTCTGTTGCGAAGGCTCTCAATTGCTCTCACGTCATACCGGCAGTTAACAGTTGACATGATTGCGCCTTGAAGTTGAATCTCCATATATGGAAATGACTGACGTATCTCACCTCACCTCACATTCGATATCTCCATATATGGAGATATCTAGCTGCTGACTTCATCAGGGTGATATCACATCGTACACAAAGGAGCGGCCCATATATGGAGATGTCTAGTTAGTGACCTCATCAGGATGACATCATGCTGATGTTACCCATCACGCTGATATCACATCGTACACAAAGGAGCGGCCCATATATAGAGATGTCTAGTTAGTGACCTCATCAGGATGACATCATGCTGCTGTCACCTTCATAAACAAACAAGCCCTATAAATAGGAGCCTTTGACACCGGAGAAGCCAGAAGCATCTCATACGATTCAAGGCATCTCGGTTAAGTTCTTACCGGACACCACTGCGGCGGGTCCTAACCCTAGAAACCAGTTCCTTTTGAGTAGCAATATTACATGGTGCCGAAACCCGGGACCGGGACCGGCTTTGGTAGGAGGAAGTTCGTGCGATACTTCCCTTGGCTTGGTAAAAGGGCCTAAAAGGGGCCGAGCAACAAATCTGCCCAGATAAGGATGGTCAGAAGCAAGACAAAGACCGGATCATCAGTGATCTACAACATCAGGTAGGTGAGTATGTGGAGACGATTCGTCAGATGAATCTCCATTCTCAGGTTCGTATTTTGCCTCCGGAGCCCGAGGGCTCTGGAGGTCAGGGGTGTCTGCTCCACAGACACCCAGGTCCCGAAGATGTGGGACTTAAGGTTCATCGTTTGCCGACCAGAGCTCGAGGGCTCTGGAGGCGGGGTGTCTGCTCCACAGACACCCAGGTCCCGAAGATGTGGGACTTAAGGTTCATCGTTTGCCGACCAGAGCTCGAGGGCTCTGGAGGCGGGGTGTCTGCTCCACAGACACCCAGGTCCCGAAGATGTGGGACTTAAGGTTCATCGTTTGCCGACCAGAGCTCGAGGGCTCTGGAGGCGGGGGTGTCTGCTCCACAGACACCCAGGTCCCGAAGATGTGGGACTTAAGGTTCATCGTTTGCCTCCGGAGCCCGAGGGCTCTGGAGGTCAGGGGTATCCACAATCCAGGCACCCAGGTACCGAAGATGCGGGACATCAGTTCCGTCACTTATTCCTGGAGCCCAAGGGCCCTGGAGGTCAGAGCATACAGGGCCATCAGGACTACTACCTATCAACGGGGCGGCGTCATGAGACTGTGACCTCAGCTCATCCAAACCCATCAGGGCATCACTATCCTACCGACTTTCCCAGAGATGATCAGTCATCGAGATCCAGGGGGCGGTCCCAATCCCCAGTAAGATCAGAGCCTGATAGGCAGAGGACCACTTATCATCAAGAAGACAACCACCAGGCAAACCGTCCCTTGTATCAACCCAAGGAGCACCAGCACCATCCTAACATGCACCGGAGTATGAGTCAGATCTATCTGGGGCCATCACCCATCATTCCTATCGATCGAAGATCGGACAGGCCGCGGCAGACCACCACAACATATACAGCAGAGACGAGACTAGTAAAGGAGCACCAAGAGGACCAGTTCGAGCCTTCTTAATATTTTATCGATTTCCACGGGAAATCTGGGGCGGCTGTTGTGAAGGCTCTCAATTGCTCTCACGTCATACCGGCAGTTAACAGTTGACATGATTGCGCCTTGAAGTTGAATCTCCATATATGGAAATGACTGACGTATCTCACCTCACCTCACATTCGATATCTCCATATATGGAGATATCTAGCTGCTGACTTCATCAGGGTGATATCACATCGTACACAAAGGAGCGGCCCATATATGGAGATGTCTAGTTAGTGACCTCATCAGGATGACATCATGCTGATGTCACCCATCACGCTGATATCACATCGTACACAAAGGAGCGGCCCATATATAGAGATGTCTAGTTAGTGACCTCATCAGGATGACATCATGCTGCTGTCACCTTCATAAACAAACAAGCCCTATAAATAGGAGCCTTTGACACCGGAGAAGCCAGAAGCATTCTTCGACTCAGACCTTATCGCCAGGATCACCTAAGCTTATAGCTTATCATCACCTCCAACCACCTCAAGATACTCAGCTAGTTCTCCCAGCAAGACTTCAGAGCCTCTCATACGATTCAAGGCATCTCGGTTAAGTTCTTACCGGACACCACTGCGGCGGGTCCTAACCCTAGAAACCAGTTCCTTTTGAGTAGCAATTTTACAATCTCATTAATTATGCACAATACAAAGACATATATATCAAAAATGGATTCTACAGGGGAAAATACATAAGAATCAACTGAGAAAAGTTTGGTACACCCTTTAATCAGGTTTTTACAGCTTTCTCCCTGTCTTTCATGTTGGGATAATGTGAGATAGTGTCTCACTTTACCCCGAAGCAATTGTCTCAGTTTACCCCACAGCCACATTTTGGGAAAAGGGATTTTTTTTTATCAATTCAGGGTAATCTTCAGATAGCATCTATCATGGATTTATAAGTTGGTAGTTCAACAACATGTATGATATAAAATGTTCTCCCTGCATCAATTTGCTTTGACACAACAGCTGATTATGTTGACAGCAAGAAAATTTACTTTTACATGCAAAAAACAAATTTTTGTGAAAAAAGCATGTTTTCTACAGCGCTATTAGGTCTCTCTTTTCATGACAAGTGGGAAATTCAAGGGGCTTGAAAATATAATGGTCACATGACCACAAATGTGTTCCATTGCCAAGATAAATGGAGCGTCTCAGTTTACCCGGTGTCTCAGTTTACCCCGCTCTCCCCTATGTTCGTTTAAATGCTTAATCTATGTTTTGAATGTGCATATCATGGGAAAATGTATTGTTTTTCAAAAATGTTCAATTGGCTGAGGGGTACTCTTATTCTGAAGAGATATCCTTATATTCGCCAGTTTCACAGAAGAGACCGCTGCAGCCATACCCGCCTCTCTTCAAGAGCTGCGTGAACTGAGCAAATATAGAACTTCCGGTGTTAGAGCTGGCACATATAGGACTTCCGGTTTGATTTATTTGCCTTCAAAATAAAAAGCTAGTAATTAATGCCATTGAAAAACGTTTAATTTGCAGATTATATGCTCATTAAAAATAACAAAAAAATATGTTTGTGTAAAAAAAAAAGTTTAAACAAAAAATATATCTAAATAGATAAATGCTGTTCACTGGAGTGCATAGCCTTTACAAATTGGACACTGGAGAACAGACAGCTTTTCGTGTCAGAACTTTTGACACACGCACACGTTCGGGGAGACCTCCTCTACAACACCACACTGAGGCGGCATTGCAAAATTAGCCGCCTCTCCCGCTTGGCAGAGGGTGTGGTGTGGTAGAGGAGGTCTCCTCTACCTATGCATTCCATTGAAGAGCATTTATCTATTTGTATATTTCTTTATTTTTACACATAGACGTAATTTTCGTTGTATAGCTTCAATTAAATGCTTAATCTATAGGCTATGTTTAATTTGTATATGATAAATCATATAATCGTTTTTCAATGGCGTTAGGGGTACCGTTATTCTGAAGAGATCGATACCGGAAGTCCTATATTTGCTGGCACAACATTTGCTCACCGAACATAGCCCGAAAAGAGCAGGGTGAACGAACGGCGTGTATCAAAACATGATGATACAGTAAAGGTCAGTGTCATAGGCTACGTTTGCGGTGCACAAGCCTTTGTGTAACTGGCGTTGGACAGTAAAGAGTGACATGCTGTCTGGTTGTGAAAACGGGAGAAATCCATGACATTTTAAAGTTTGTTTGTGCGGGCTAATGCTAAGCTATGGAACTTAGAATTATATTTGAACCTTAATTGTTTGATTTAAGACTTAGTTTATTAGAAGTTTGCATAGGAAAGGGTTCAGCTTCATGACGGTACAGTTCACTGGTACAAGGTCAACCAAAAGGAGATCCTAGAAAACACTTGGCATATTTGTACAGGAAACCATCTAAGTAGGCTATCTCAAATAACATTGAATGACGTATACAGTACTATGCAGTAGATATAGTCAGAAAAAAGAAAAACTGTGCAAAATAGGCCTACAGTAAAGAAGGGTCAGTGGGAAGGTAAAACTGGGCTAGGGTTTCTTTCTTTTTTTTTCTTCTTTTTTTTTACCAGTTACAAGTGTTTTGTTTTTTTTCAATTTTAGGGCGATTTTAAATTAATTAATATTAAAGACATTGCAATGAAAAAGAAGAAGAAAGAAATATTATTATTGTTGAAGTTCTGTTGAGTTTAAGTGTTAGGCGCTCTACAGACGGACAGCGGTTGCCGCCGGGGCTCCCGCTTGGATCTGCGAGGACCGCGCCGCGGTGATACACAAACACACTCGCTCTTTGAGTAAACGCTGCGCGGTATTTCACAAAGATGAACACAATCCATCTCTCACCGCCCGCGTATGCATGCACAAACGAGCACGCTGCGCGGACGAAATAGCCGCCCGCCTCTCATTGAAAATGAATTACTAGCAGGCGATGACCGCGTACCGTCTGGAATCCCCTTTATTCTTCTTAACAAATCCTGATGATAAACTCTGGTATTCTATTCTATTAGTTTCATTCCAGAGTCTGTGGAGTCCAGACTGCAAGTGAAACAAGAGGAACCTGAACACCAGCCAGAGCTCAGTAAGTTGTTTCACTGTCTCTCTCCTTCTTTGCTTTTATCTTTTTTTTTTACTCGGGGCACCCCTGTAAATAACCAGAGTTAGGGCTGAAGTATTCTGTACATTTTTTATATTTTATTTTTTAGCTCACATCGTTACATGACGCAAATATGCCCATCTTTCTTTTCACAACACCAGACCAGAGGGTGCTCCACAAATCATGTTCAGCCCAGATTTAACTCTAAAAAAGGCTCTAATTCATTCTCCTGCAGTCTGCTATACCACCAACATGTGGAACGCCCTACCGCATGCCTTAAATGAGAGCAAATCCCTAGACTCTTTCAAAATAGGTCTGAAAGGTCACCTACAGACGGCTGCTTCTCGAACCTCGTAATAGACTAAAGCCGGCATCATAGTCGTTTCGGCGGTGGAAGGCTTTACACCGCGGTGTAGTCTTTTCGAGTCTTTTTGAGTCATGAAACTACAACGCTACATCATTCCTCGCGGTGGAGAGCTTTCCACCGTGAGTCCCAACACATCTCTCTGTTTTTACTATCAGACAGGCTCTACACCTCGTTCACTGATTGGTCAATCTAGACTAGTCAGTCACGGTGAATAGGACTCCACCGTGGCGTACTATGATGTCCTGCACTTATTTTCTGACTTGAGGTGGAAAGCTTTCCACCGGTGGATAGCTCTCCACCGTACACTCTGATACGGGCTTAAGCCCATACCTATACCTCCCCTTTTCCATTGTAAATAGCTCTTATTCTTCCCTTGTTATTGTTTATGCCTGCTTTTTTCCCCCTTTTGTTACTGATAATTTACCTACTGTGTTCTATCCGTCTGTCTTTCAATGTTATATGAGATGCATAAGTGGTTCCTGTGTAAATAAGCTGAAAATCTACTAGGATCTTCTTTTAGTTGACCTTGTACCAGTGATTTGTCATGAAACTGTACTGTTTCTATAAAAACGAATACATTCTTCAATCAATCACTCCACCTGAGATACGGTAGGGCCTACCGAAACGGAAATTTCTCGGGTAGGCTATGTTACAGAGAAATTTCCGTTTCCATCAGAACTGACTGAAAATATCTTTATATTTGACGTTCAACCACTTGAACCCCTGCATCCCTATTCTGCGGAGAAGGTTCACCAAAGGTAGCTGATCTACAAGCTCACAACACGTCTCAACGAGACACGTTGTGAGCTTTGTAGATCTGCTATTGTTTTGGTGAAGAGAGTTGGCTGTAGATGGAAAAAAGAACTCAAGTGCAGTGCAGATCAGGTCTGTTTTACAGCATCCAAATGACTGGCATCTCGGCACCCACTTTGGGTAATCCTGGTTCATAAATTACAGCTGCTAAACTGTGCTATAAACACTCTTTGTCCCTGTAATGTAGCAATGTGTTTATGGAGGAATACCTGAGACACGAGGGCATGAAGGCAATTCATAGACTGTAAACAAATATGGACGGTGTTATGCCATTGGTTTCTATGCTGCGAAAATTCCACTTTTTTGTCCCTTGTACGGGTCATTGTAGAAATCAACGTTCACTGGTAGAAATGGTACCATCTCAAATGCTATCGGCTACCAACGGTCACGTGCAACCGCAGGGATACTTGGGAGAATGTGGTGTTGAGCTTCCCAAATAAAGCACACGAAGAAGAACCATCACAAGCATATGAGCACAAGCCCCTCCTACAGCATACCCTGCTTTAACATGAAATATAACATAAATTGGACCATATTTTCACAAAACGCATATCATGGTGATTGAAATGAGGCTTTAAACTAGCGACAGGAACCATGAAGTACCTATGAAAATGTTTATTAAGGTAAGAACATCGAATGTAAAAGTTTGGGGGGAATAGATTGGAACCAATGGAGAACAGGTTGCTTCTGGTACCAGAAGAGCACAACTAGTGGCCAATCTTTATGTTCCTTGTTGCTTCATTTTAAATCCTGATGCCTGTCCCCCTGAGGCAATTACTATAGATTTAACACTTACTACTGATCTGATGCCCAAATGGCCTTTCCTCCGGCGTCATCTTTTGGCCAAACTCTCCACTTGCACACAGGGTGTCTCAAAAATGTAATGGGCAGATTCAGATCATCATGAAACTTGATCAGGCGCTTTAATGCTTCCTGGACGATTAACCCTAACCTGTTCCAATGACCTACCATCTAGCGCCACCATCAGATAAAAAGTAATCACACAAGGTTGGAGCTGCTCGATTATGGCATAAATTATCTAAACTACTTTTGTTTTATATGATTATTTACTCCTTGAAACCAAAGTGTTGACAAACAGATGCTTTGGGTTTACCTTTTTTTCTTCAGAACTAAATATCTCACAGCTGAGATGGATACAGTATGAGATCTATTACGATACAATATGATATTACACTAATCTATTATTGTGTATTCTAGTTATCCTAGTAATACATTAATACTTATATAGTGTATTATAATCACAGTTATAATCCATTTTAGTGTATTATAATTAGGATAGTTGTAATATAAATTTATATTGTATTATAATCACAGTTAAAATGGTCAATTTGTTTCTTACTAATAGGGGTACTTTTGTGTAATGTAAAATGTAGATAATGTTAAGTGGTATGTGTGTAAGTGTCGTGTAGTGTGGTGCTAAAGCTGCAGTCGAAAAGGGGCTTTACTTGCAATGTAATGCTTACTTGCAATGCTTCCTCTGTTTCACATAATTTTTAAAACAAATGATACGTCAAACGACCAACTTCCGTAATCCAGAAGTTGGTCTTTTACTAAGTCTATACAACCTTATAGTAAGTAGTAGTAAGTAAACTTTATTTATATAGCACCTTTCGAAACAAGGTTACAGAGTGCTTTACAGTATACACAATATAAACATTAACAAGTAACAGGGTAAAAATGTGAACAAGAATAAAAATACAGAAACCCAGGAAAAAGTGCAATGACCTGAACAATAAGGCCAGTAAAAAAATCATGAAGTAAAATTAATTTGAAACAGATGTGTTTTCAGCATATGTTTAAAACTGTCGACTGACAGTAGTTTTTAATGGCAAAGGTAAGGTGTTCCACAAAGTAGGAGTCACCACTGCGAAGGCCTGATCTCCCTTCGTCTTAAGATTGGACACAGGGACTTCCAGGAGGCACTTGTTAGAGGATCTAAGTAAGCGATCCTCTAAGAGAGGGTTTAGGAGGCAATAGGTCAATAATGTAAAGCAGGTCCAGCCCATGCAACGCTTTATGTGTTATCAAAAGTATTTTAAAATCTATTCTAGCTTTTAATAGGTAGCCAGTGAAGTGAGGCTAACACCAGGGTTGTGTGCTCTGCAGTTAGTGTTGGTGAGGATTCTTATAGTAATATATACTTGGTAGAAGGGTAGGGGGTATATATTTTGGTGGGGTGGGATGGACATATAAGAAAGTATGGCTGCAGAAACATTACAAGCAGATGGTCTACTTTCATCTCATTCACTTTAGTTTAGATCATTATTTGCTTATTCTTATGTGATGGTCTGGCTCCAGGACCACCACAAAAAAGGGGAGACGACACAGAGGTCAAATGCAAAAGATAGTGTTTTTATTTACAAAATGAATTAATTAAAGCAATTAAGGCAAAAACGGTTTCCAAAAATAAACAGGCAGGGAAACTAACTGCCCATCATTTAACTCAAACTAAAGGTTAACGTAACATAACAATAACTGAGCAGCTGCTCTGAGGTGGCCTGCCGCTCCAGCGGCCTGGAGAGGACTGAGGAGAGAAAGAAGGTTAGTCAGGCAGGTCTTTTATAGTGTTTGGGGGCGGCACTGGCCAGGTGTCTCCCCTCTGCTGATTGCCTCACGACTCCACCCTCCAATCCAGCACTGCAACAGAATAGTTAAAGGCACACACTCACATAACCTTATCAGGCCATCGGGGCCGTCACACTTAACACCACTTGTGTGAAGTTATTAAAAGTCCAATTTCAATTCCTTCTGTTCATTTCAGACCAGTGTGTGGAGTCCAGAATGCAGGTGAAGATGAACTCTCCAGACTCAGCCAGGGACGTTTCTATTAAACAGGAAGAACCAGAAGACCACCAACACTTCAGTAAGTTTAACCACTTGAACCCTAGCATCCCTATGCAGGGGAGAATATTGTGTCACAAGCTCACAACGTGTCAAAAATTATGTTTTAATATTGTTTTATAGTTTCATGATTGAAATTGAATTATTGCTGTGTTGACAGTATATGTATTTCGTTAAAAATCATCCTAAAACGTTAAAGCCAGATTTGTCATAACTTCAGTTTCAAACAACCGTAATAACCTGTAACTAGTAACTTTACTTGTTTAGTCATTCTAAAGTTGCGTTCCCACAGAAAATAAAATAGTAGTTCCGTCATTGCAAAGACGCGACTCGGCGTGGCGTTGTATCAATTTGTACAAATGAGGCGAAGGAAGCGTTTTGTCGCTTCGGTACTCTTCACTCTAACTGAAAAATGGCAACTGAGGCAATGTTCGCTTCTCGATCACTTCAGCCTTTGCACATTAAAGTTGTTATGTAAGGAATTATCTATATAAACTCAGCAAAAAAAGAAAGGAAACTTGACTTGGGTCCATTATATCTCTCCTTTAATAATACCAATTTGTATTGTGTTTCATATCATTTTTATCGTTGATTCATCACCTTTACAACATGGTACAGATTGTAAGCATCGGCCATTCGTGGAATGATCACCACAGCCAAACGTATGGGTACGTGTCGGTCCATTATATCCCCCATTTAATTATTCCAAATGGTGGATTTGTCACCTTTACAACGTGGTACAGCTTGTAAGGATCCGGCATTTGTGGAATGAGCAACACAGCCAAACATGTGGGTAGCGCCCCTCCAAAAATGGTCAAAATGGCCTGGCAGGCCTGCAATACTGTTCTTTTGGTGTTCACCTTTGTTGCTTGGTTCATTGATTGATTGCACTCTCTCACAGTATTGAAGGGGGAAAAAACACATATTGGCCATTTTTATACGGTCAATGTCAGGGAAGCCCAAAACAAGAGTAAATGCCAGCAGAACAGTATTTCTAGCTTTCTGTTATTATAGGGAGATATAATTGACCAAACTCAAGTTTCTTTTCTTTTTTAGTTTAGCTTTTTAGTTAAGCTTTCTTATTTTCAGGCATAGGCCTACAACTGCTGTATTAAAACTTTATTAGAATACTTTACTGTTTTCATGCATAATATGTGTAGTAAATGACAGCATGGAGAGGTAATTAGAATCTAATTACCTCATGCATGATCATCTGATGATCATGCAAATTAAGAAGTTTTTTTGCCATCACAACACCCAGTGACAAATATGACACGATTCAAGCACTAGAAAGACATTTTATACTGTATTTCGGTGGCAGTGCACCTTAAGTAGATGATACCTCATTTATACCTCATTTTGTGCACGGATTACGGAGCATGGAGGATGGAAAATGGTATTTACTAGGGATGTGAACAATCGACTCGAAAATCGTGCATGCTGACTTGATGTGTTTTGTTTACCTCGATCCTGCCTTTGCATGCAAAGCTTGCTTGTTAATGGCAGTGTCGCCTCGTGTGCAGTGATTTTGTCAAGATTGACAATAAAACACAACACAAATACACTACTCGTCGTTAAAGGTGATACACCATGCATTCAAAAAGTATTTGTCATATTGTTTTTGTCCCAAAAAACTTTTTTCAAAAGGTTTGAGGCTAAATTACCACTCCTGAATAGAGAGCCTCTCATTTTTGAATGCCCAGATACACTAACTATCAACAAAAGTAAAGATATTGCAAATGGATTTAATAATTTTTTTGTTAATGTAGGACCAAGCCTTGCAAATTATATAAAAGAGCCGGGGGATGGGGATGGCCTGAAGGATAGGCTTGTCAATCAAAATCAACATTCAATTGTCATCAAAAGTATAGATCAAAATGAAATAATAAATATTGTTAAGAATCTTAAAAGTAAAAAATCCACTGATAGCACAGATATTGACATGATACTAATTAAGAATACAATACAAAACATAGTAGCACCATTAACACATATATGTAATCAGTCATTTCTTACAGGTATATTTCCCAATAAAATGAAAACGGCTAAAGTCATTCCTATCTATAAAACTGGTGACAGGCATCAATTTACAAACTACAGACCCATCTCCCTGCCTTCTCAATGTTCAAAGATATTAGAACAATTATGTGTTACAAGACTAGATCACTTCATTGACAAGCACCAACTATTAAGCAATCACCAGTATGGTTTTAGGTCAAATAGGTCCACCTTGATGGCAGTAACGGAACTTGTAGAGGCTATTTCAACTGGCATTGAAAACAGGGAGTACACTGTGTGGGGGCTTTCGACACGATTGATCACAAAATACTTGTTAAAAAATGGAGAGGTATGGCTTTAGAGGAGTCTCCAGCAAGTGGCTAGAAAGCTACCTGAATGACAGAAGACAGTATGTGCATGCAAATAATGTTGACTCAGACCCACTATATATCACACATGGAGTCCCTCAGGGTTCCGTACTTGGTCCTAAATTGTTTATTATGTATATAAATGACATCTGTGAAGTATTGACTCAGCTTAAACATGTATTATTTGCAGACGACACTAGCCTATATAAATCGTGTGGAGATCTTGAACAGCTTCTGTGTGTAGTGGAAAAAGAATTACAGATTCTCAAAAAGTGGTTTGACGTCAATAAGTTATCATTAAATCTTAGTAAAACAAAATATATTCTTTTTTGTAATCGGAAAGTTGATATACCAGTGAAACTAAAAATACATAACGTGAAAATTGAACAAGTAAATTAACATACATTTCTGGGCATCATCATAGACAAAACTCTGTTGGAAACCACATATAACAAATATAAAGTCTAAATTATCAAAAACCATTGCAATATTATATAAATTGAAACCTATTATAAATAATAATTAACTATACTTACTCTACTGCTCCCTCATGCTTCCATACTTTACTTACTGTGTGGAAGTATGGGGGAATGCATACAAAACCATAACCAACCCAATCTTCATACTGCAAAAAAGCCATAAGAATAATAAATAAATCTGACTACCTAGCACCAACCAACCCACTATTTATCAATACACAAATCCTCAAATTTGAAGATCTAGTTGATCTAAAGATTGCCATTATTATGTATAAAGCCCACCATAAAGAACTCCCACCCTGCATGCAGAGGCTGTTCAAAGTGCGAGATACCAAGTACCAACTTAGGGGGACTTGTATATTTGAGGGATCAACACCAAGAACCAACACAAAAGCAAGATGTATATCTGTAGTAGGGGTAAGTACATGGAATAATTTAGACATCAGTGTTCAAATTCAAAAAAATGTTTAAAACCAAGATAATAAATAAATACAAAACATTTTAAATCTAAAAATATTGCAATATAAGTAACACATTATAAAGAAAAAATATATATAAAACAAATAATGATAAGTTAATATGAAAATATCTTAAAATATACTATAAAACAGTAATAAATGCTAAATAACATTGGTACAATAGTGGGTCAGGGTCTTATTGATCAGGGTCTTATATGTGCATTGTATGTATGTTTTTTTGTAAGTGTATTTATCATATGGCATTGTGTCTATTTATCATTTTTAACTATTTAAGTGGCAGAGTTTGGTGTTAAATCGTGGCTATATTTCCATATCGCCACATGATATAGCGCCAAACTGAACTGTTTTGTTCTTTTTCATTTTTTGGACTAAAAAATCAAATAGAATTACTAAAAGTTTTTGTTTCTGTTTTTCAGTTTTGTAAATTCAAATAACATTAACATTTGATATTTTAATTTAAATGGGGTAGGCAATATAAGCTACGGCTTCCGCCTATACCTTTTTGGACCTTTTGGACTGTTTTGAATGTGCTTAATAACCTCTGTATGCATTGTGTCAATTGTCTGAAATGGTACCAAAATAAACTAACCTAAACAAAAATAAACTAAACAGCTTCTAGTCTCTAGAGAACAGACTCCATGCTAACGCAAGGAAGAGCAATTGTTTATTATAATTATTATTAGGGCTTTGATGCAAGTTCTGATGGGTGCAGCTGCATGAGTTGTGTTTCTTAAAGGAGTAGTTCACCCCCAAAATGACTTTTTTTTTCTATTGATTAGTCACGCCATGGAGACTAGAGTTCAATATTTTTTTTTTGGTTTTTGTCGCATTCCTAAGACAAAAATGTGATAACAATAAATTTACCCCCATTCATTCCGGATGGTGACCCGTTTCGAAACGGGTCACCATCCGGAATCAATGGGGGTAAATTTACTCGAATCAAATTTTTGTCTTAGGAATGTGACAAAAACCAAAAATATTATTGAACTCTACTCTCCATGGCATGACTAATCAATAGAAAAAAAAATCATTTTGGGGGTGAACTACTCCTTTAAAGTAATGTGCCGTTGTGCTCAACTCTCAGCTGCTGCTTAACGGGAAAAAAGTGAAAAAGTCGACGAGGCGTCGATCAAGGCGTCAATTTTCGGCCTTGGCGCGTCGATTCGCAAATAATGCATCGATTAACATCCCTAGTATTTACACTCAGGAATCCGGAGTTGTCTGTCATGTTGTTTTTATGCTCCTAGATATCCTGATTGTGCCTCCACACATTAAAGAAGAACAGGAGGAGCTACTTCAAGAACCAGAGGAGCCTGATGGGTCAATGTTGACAATACTAGCAGTGAAAAGTGAAGTTGATGTCAAAGACATTGCTTCACACTGTGCCGAAGTTGAAGTTAAACTTGAATCTGACACTGAATTCACTGATGACAGTGATCATTGCGAGGAGACCTGTGGAGGTTAGTCAGTGTATTTGATTTATTTGGACACTTTTAAAAATATATTGTATCATTTCAAACCTGAAGTACAAAGTTATTTTCTGTCGGTTCTAACCAACATGGCTATTATCTCAACGTTTTCCTCGCAACATAATCTCGGGGAGAATAATAGCAAAATGTGCTTATGTTGAAAATGATGAATATAATGTAGGGGTGCCTAGGATGGAAAAAGATATTCAAAGGGGTGCCCTGAGCCTAAAAGGTTTGGGAACCCCTGCTGTAGATCAGAGATCACAGTCCCTTCATAATCTTTGTAATCTACAGACCAGATCAAACACATGACCTACTTGTGTGGGGAAAATTGGCCTTAAAGGGGAGAACCACCCATTTTCTTAATAACATGGGTCAAAATGGGTGTTTCTCCCCCTTAAACGAGAGAGAGAGGGGGGGAGAGAAGAGAAATGTCAACAGGGAAGCTGTATGGCTCCTAAATAAGTGAAGTTTTTGATGATGGAATCTTTTCAATCTCCATCTGTACACACAATTTTAACCTCCCCCTCCCCTCCCTCTCTGTCTCTCTCTCTCTCAGGAGTGACATCCCAGCCTTCTCAGATCAAGGTCTTCTCCTGTTCTGAGAGTCCATACACCCTCACATCTCAGGTCTTCCTCCATAAACACAACACTGGAGGAGAAAAACCTTTTCAGTGTAAACATTGTAATGAGAGTTTCACTCAGTCAGGTTCCCTGAAGGCACACCAGTATGTCCACACTGGAGAAAAACCTTTCCAGTGTAAACATTGTGACAAGAGTTTCACTCAGTCAGGTTCCCTGAAGGCACACCAGTATGTCCACACTGGACACACTGGAGAAAGACCATTCCAGTGTAAACATTGTAACAAGAGTTTCAGTAAACCATCTGACCTGAAGAGACACCAGCGTGTCCACACTGGAGAAAAACCTTTTCAATGTAAACATTGTGACAAGAGTTTCATTTCATTATATGAACTGAAGCGACACCAGAATGTCCACATTGGAGAAAAACATTTCCACTGTGAACATTGCGACAGGAATTTCAGTCAGTCAGGTCACCTGAAGACACACCAGCGCGTCCACACTGGAGAAAAACCTTTCAAATGTAAACATTGTAACAAGAGTTTCAGTCAGTCAGGTACCCTGAAGACACACCAGTATGTCCACACTGGAGAAAAACCTTTTAAGTGTAAACATTGTAACAAGAGTTTCAATCAGTCCAGTTCCCTGAAGACACACCAGTTTGTCCACACTGGAGAAAAACCTTTCCAGTGTAAAGATTGTGACAAGAGTTTCAGTAAACCATCTGATCTGAAGACACACCAGTTTGTCCACACTGGAGAAAAACCTTTCCACTGTGAACATTGCGACAAGAGTTTCAGCAGGTCTGGTTCGCTGAAGAAACACCAGCTTGTCCACACTGGAGAAAAACCTTTCCACTGTGAACATTGCGACAAGAGTTTCAGCGAGTCTGGTTCCCTGAAGACACACCAGCTTGTCCACACTGGGAAAAAACCTTTCAATTGTAAACATTGTAATAAGAGTTTCAGACAGTCACGTTCCCTGAAGACACACCAGTATGTCCACACTGGAGAAAAACCTTTCCACACTGGGAAAAAACCTTTCAATTGTAAACATTGTAATAAGAGTTTCAGACAGTCACGTTCCCTGAAGAAACACCAGTATGTCCACACTGGAGAAAAACCATTCCACTGTGAACATTGCGACAAGAGTTTCAGCGAGTCTGGTTCCCTGAAGACACACCAGCTTGTCCACACTGGGAAAAAACCTTTCAATTGTAAACATTGTAATAAGAGTTTCAGACAGTCACGTTCCCTGAAGACACACCAGCGTGTCCACACTGGAGAAAAACCTTTCAAGTGTGAACATTGCGACAAGAGTTTCAGAGATGCAGGTTACATGAAGAGACACCAGCGTGTCCACACTGGTGCTTCATCAGTGTGGAGTAAGTAGTAGGATATAAAGGAAATAGTATGTATCTAAATAAAATAGTCCAAATGACATGATTCTTCATCAGGCCAGAATGGTGGTAACAAAATGGGCTATTTTGCCTTTACATGTTTGCAAATACTATTGTTATTCTTGACACCATCGTGTCTTCAGTTATTAAAGCCCTTATTCAATTGCTTCATTTCAGACCAGTCTGTGGAGTCCAGAATGCAGGTGAAGATGAACTCTCCAGACTCAGCCAGGGACATTTCTATTAAACAGGAGGAACCTGAAGACCACCAGCACCTCAGTAAGTTTCATGTGCTCACTCTTTCTCTATTTTACACAACATGTATGCAAAAGACTGTAGGCCTATATGCAACAGACATAAACAACTGTGATACTATGCACCTGGACAGTTTGATGATGTACATTGTAAGCCTTGCTGAGCTATGAAGACCATATGAATCGGACGAGCCATGAATCTCATAGGGCAGGAGCCAATCTCCTGTTTCTGTAGCGTAAGGCAGCTTGATGGACAAGTACACCCCCTGGACATGACGCTAGTATGTCGCAGGGAGTTACCCCCAATCCAACCCTTGATGCTGAGTGCCAAGCAGAGAGGCACTGGGTCCCATTTTTTAGAATCTTTGGTATGACGCGACCCAGGTTTGAACCCGGATCTCCCAGTCTCAGGGCAGACACTCAAACCACTAGGCCACTGAGCTGGCACATGATATCATTGCAATCCTTGGAAATCTCAACATAGGTGTAGACATGACAGTTTGTATTATAATGCTTGTTTCAGGAGTTATGATGCAAAATACATTATTTAGTAATGGCGGATATTAAAATACGCATCAAGGGGGGTTGGGGGACATTTTTAGGAAGGCTACCAAATGTTATGGCTTTACGCTTATATAAACGCCAAGCGGGATTTGATCTAGCGACCTTCTGCATGAAAGGCATATGCTCTGACCACTACACTAGGCAGCCACAGGATTTGTTAAACATGTTTGTTTAAAAAAAAAAGAAGGAAAAAAAAGTTCTATGTAGGCTGAGTGCCTTGATTTTATTAATTTATTTTTTATATTTTGGAGGCTTGGGGTGAAATCAATCTGAGTAAATGTAATCTGAGTATTTCTGACATTTTCGAGTGATCATATTTTCTTTCACATTCACAGAAAAATAACGGCCGGTAGAGAAGGGCTCATTTTAAACATGAACGTGATCTGGAGTTAGATCAGACGTGTCAACATTAAAGAGTTTGACACACATGCCATGGGCATCCAGGATGTTAACATCAACTCAACCCAACGTGGGGTTTGAACTCACAACTGTCCGTATATCAGGCACAGGCACTGACCACTACACTACGGCAGTCAAACATAATGGTCCTGTCATTAAAAAATCACACCCGTGTGAACTGAGCGGTGGTCGTGGAGGCTGTGCAACAGCACTACTGGGTGGGTGCAGCGGGGTTAGTGTGCTTTACAATGCTGTAGTTTCTTCACACACTCTAATTTATTTGACCCTAAAACATTCAGTTTGTTAATAATAATAATAATACTTGACCACACATGCTGACCCACCCTTCCCCCCTGTGTGTGTGTGTGTGTGTGTGTGTGTGTGTGTGTGTGTGTGTGTGTGTGTGTGTGTGTGTGTGTGTGTGTGTGTGTGTGTGTGTGTGTGTGTGTGTGAGAGAGAGAGAACAACAGCGCCCCTCCCTTAACATGTGTGGTCAGAAAAGGTACTGCAGGCTTGAGGCTACATACACGGACGGCCGGACGGACGGACGGACGGACGGATACCCTCACACACGGCCACGTATAGGAGACGGTGTGACCACCGCTCAAAAAAAGAAAACTTGCAATATTGATTGAATTATTAAAAAAGCATGTTTCAATTTTTTAAAAATCCGATCTGACAGATCTTTAGATATTGGTCCAAAGTTAATGAAAAAAAAGTTCCATGCACGTGATGCGAAAATTCTGGAATAAAAGCGGGTTTAAGCGTTTTACAAACTGCTCAAAATGGCGGAAAATCGAAGGGCGGAGCTTACTTAACAAAGACACAGATGTCTTCCGCTTGAGTCAAGGCACGCGTGTAAGCAAGTTGCATGTCTTCAAACGAAACGAGGCATGACTTATGCCCGTTTAAAGTTTGAGTTTTCAACCGCTTCGTATAGCGCCCCCCTTTGGCCAATTGGACTTTCAGTGATATTTGGACTAACCCTCTACATATTTGCCAAATGCCATGAACGTGTCACTTTGCATGTATGATTTAGAGGCAGAAGAATATTTTGCATAAAACTGCAACATTGAGTGAATTATTAACTTTGGACGATTGTTGCAAGCTTCGCGTTTTAGCCGTTTGGCATAGTCTTCTGCCATACTGCTGAGTTTCGTAAAAAGCGACTGCACGGTCTAGCCGCTAGAGAAAAAGTGGCGGAAGAATAATAATAATAACTAGAAATACTGTTCCTTCGAAACAGTGTGGGCTCGATTCCAACCCAACAAATAGGATACTTTAAGGTACTGTAAGGTACAGTACCCTACAGTATTGTACTGTACCTTACTATACTGTACTGCACCTTACTGTACTGTACTGTACTGTACTGTACTGTACTGTAACTTACTGTACTTTACTGTACTCTACTGTACTTTACCTTACTGTACTTTACTGTACTCTACTGTAACTTACTGTACTTTACTGTACTCTACTGTACCTTACTGTACTGTACTTTACTGTACTCTACTGTACCTTACTGTACTGTACCTTACTGTACTGTACCTTACTGTACTGTACTTAACTGTACTCTACTGTACCTTACTGTACTATACTGTACTGTACTCTACTATGCCGTACTGTAACTTACTGTACTGTACTCTACTGTACCTTACTATACTGTACTTTACTGTACTCTACTGTACCTTACTGTACTCTACTGTACTTTACTGTACTCTACTGTACCTTACTGTACTGTATTGTACTTTACTGTACTGTACTTTACTGTACACTACTGTATCTTGCTGTACCTTACTGTGCTGTACTTTACTGTACTTTACTGTACACTACTGTACTGTACTGTACCTTACAGTACTGTACTTTACTGTACTCTGCTGTACCTTACTGTACTTTACTGTACTCTACTGTAACTTACTGTACCTTACTGTACTGTACTTTACTCTACTCTACTGTACTGTACCTTACTGTACTTTACTGTACTCTACTGTACCTTACTGTACTGTACCTTACTGTACTGTACTTTACTGTACTCTACTGTACCTTACTGTACTATACTGTACTGTACTC
This sequence comes from Nannobrachium achirus, assembly GCF_963921795.1. NCBI lineage: Eukaryota > Metazoa > Chordata > Actinopteri > Myctophiformes > Myctophidae > Nannobrachium > Nannobrachium achirus. The sequence continues at coordinate 60,785,749 of NC_137822.1, forward strand.
TACTGTGCCGTACTGTACCTTACTGTACTGTACTCTACTGTACCTTACTATACTGTACTTTACTGTACTCTACTGTACCTTACTGTACTCTACTGTACTTTACTGTACTCTACTGTACCTTACTGTACTGTATTGTACTTTACTGTACCTTACTGTACTGTACCTTTCTGTACTGTACCTTTCTGTACCTTACTGTACTTTACTGTACTCTACTGAACCTTACTGTACTTTTACTGTACTCTACTGAACCTTACTGTACTGTACATATTCTATGTGTTCTAGATCTACATTTTTGATTCTGTGTTTGGGAACCAGCAACTGTCAAATGGACTCCAACTGTAGTGGAGTATATTGAGTGCATATACATATTGGCTAACAATCCCAGATCACATCTGTCCTCCACTATGTCTATAACCAAGGCGTTCTTCTATGTGGCCACTCCAGACTGAGGAGTGGAGCATGGCTTTTATTGTGTTTGTGGATCTGACTTGGAAATGCATTGGTTTTGATATCTCCCTGACAACCAACAACAACCACTAATATGGCTGACTGTCCCTGCGGGCTCTAGGATATATGGCTATGGGATTTACATCCCATCGCCCGGACTTGATTCTTGATCACAGCTGTGTAATCAGTAGAGTGGAGAGGGACATTTATTTATAGTTTTAACTATAACTATAGTTTTATACATCACACAGCTTAGATATTTGGATCAAATCAGAGAGCAGACCTGTGTGAACGCATTGATATAAATAGCATATCTGAAGTGTGAATATTGCAGCCACAGCGCCTTAATATAAACATGGGTCCCTTTCCTCACTAAACCCATTGGAAATGCATTGGGTGCTTAAAGTTAAACATTTTTATTTTTTTATAATTATACTACAAAACATTTCAAAAAGAAAAATACACGCACACTTGTCCTCAGTAAGCTGAGCACATAAAAATTTGAATGGTGTTGAAAGGTGTAAGCGTTTAAGAGATGAAGCGCGCCAAAGTTTTGAGGATACTGACTAGTATAGAAATAAATAATGAAGATAACATACGTGTGCTCGCCTTCCAGGCGAGCCCACAATGATGAAGTCCAATATCAATGAGTGGCCATTTGCCAATTTGTGGCCTTGGCCACTAAAAAGGCTCTAATTCGTTCTCCTGCAGTCTATACCACCAACATGTGGAACGCCCTACCGCATGCCTTAAATGAGAGCAAATCCCTAGACTCATTCAAAATAGGTCTGAAAGGTCACCTACAGAAGGTTGCTTCTCGAACCTTGTAATAGACTAAGCCCATACCTATACCTCCTCTTTTCCATGTTGTTACTGATAATTTACCTACTGTCTTCTATCCGTCTGTCTTTCAATGTTATATGAGATGCATTAGTGGTTCCTGTATAAATAAGCTGAAAATCTTATTAGGATCTCCTTTAAGTTGACCTTGTACCAGTGATTTGTCACGAAACTGTACTTTTTCTATAAAACACTTCTAATGCATTCTTCAATCAATCAATCAATCCACCTGAGATACGGTAGGCTATGTCACGGAGAAATTTCCGTTTCCATCAGAACTGACTGAAAATATCTTTATATTTGATGTTTAACCGCTTGAACCTCTCCATCCCTATTCTGCAGGGAAGGTTCACCAAAAGCAGTGGCGAAAATTCAGGTCCCCAGGTACGGGGGTCCGATTTGGACCGGCCCAGCCCACAACGCCCACTTTGGTGCTGCGCGCGCGAAAATTGGCGGTTTTTCGCGGTTTTGATCGCGTTTTATTCGGATTTCCGCGGTTTATTTTGTTGCTAAACAATCGGGAACGGCACACTACACTTTCCCTTTGCCTCTCTCCACATGCACCAGCCAGCAAGATAGTCTATAGTTATATAGTAGATGGAATTCTTGATACCAACACTCCAACACCAGTATAATATCATCATTCAGTTCCAAAAGCTTTTCAATTAATCTACTTAATTTTACACCACTGTCACTACAGCAAGCATGATGGTACCCAAACGTTTTAGCCCGTGAACCAAGAGAAACTAAACCCAAACAAGTAGAAGTGAAAATAGCCGATCTACAAGCTCACAACGAGTCGTTTCGCGCTGCGTTGTGAACATCTAGATCGGCTATTTTCAAGACCCATGCAATGTGTCCACAACGCTAGCCAAAACAGTGTTAGCTAGCAGCATAGCATCCATCATTACTCCGACCAACTCCAATATAGCCACGACTCACTGTGACGATGAGACGAGCAGGACGATGTTTAATGCCTTTATAGCCTACATGGTCTTGTATTGGTGTTCTGTTTATAATCCTTTATGCCTGTGTTGTTAATTTCTCCACGAGTCCATCAGGGCGCAAGATACGCACTGACGACAGAGTGGACGACCGTTAAAGGCTCGTCCTATGAAAGCCATTTCCTCTCTGCACAGAAGCGCATTTCAAAACAAGTCTTTATTTTATTTTTTTCATCTATACAATCGATCATTCAACATGTTTATTTTGAAATTGTCCTGGAAAATAGTAGCCAAATAGCCCCTACATGCCACTGAGAGGTTACGTTTGTGTTGATGAGAGCCAGTTTGCAGCGCAGTGGAGGAAAAAAAAAAAAAAAAACACCCCGGCCGGCAAAAAAGGTGGGGGGGGATGAGATTACGTTTTTATGAAAGTGGGGGTGTCCCGTCACACTTTTAAAGCATTTGCAGTCACCACTGACTGCATGATTGATGCTTTATGCTTACCGGTCCAATTTGGGGGACAGGGCAAGCAGCCATGGCCATGCTGCTTCCCTGGAGAGGAGCTGTGTGTTTGGGCTGGGCCTGGGGGGGAGCAGGCGCAGCCCTGCTTCCAACTGCAGCGGCAACAACAGTTGCCCAAATGGCCTTTCCTCTTACTCCTTGAAACCAAAATGTTTGACAAACAGATGCATTGGTTTTAACTTTTTTCTTCAGAACTAAATATCTCACAGCTGAGATTGAGTTCAGTTTTTAGGATTTTAGTAAGTGAAAGTGCAAAAAATATATATTTTCAGCCAGGTCAAAAAAAGCTGGCTGTATGAGATCGATTACGATATTTTATCCACACGTGTTAGTTTGAGGATATGTTTTGGATCACAGCCTGGTGTTTGAACTACACTTACTTGCAACGTAATGTTTACTTGCAAAATGTTTTACATCATTTCTAAAACTAATGACACGTCAAACGACCAACTTCCGTAATCCAGAAGTTGGTCTTTTACTAAGTCTATACAGCCTTATAGTAATATATACTTGGTAGAAGGGTAGGGGGTATATATTTTGGTGGGGTGGGATGGACGTATAAGAAAGTATGGCTGAAGAAACATTAAAAGCAGATGGGCTACTTTCACCTCATTCACTTTAGTTTAGATCATTATTTGCTTATTCTTAACACTACTTGTGTGAACTTATTAAAAGTCCAATTTCAATTCCTTCTGTTCATTTCAGACCAATGTGTGGAGTCCAGACTGCAGGTGAAGATGAACTCTCCAGACTCAGCCAGGGACATTTCTATTAAACAGGAAGAACCTGAAGACCACCAACACTTCAGTAAGTTTAACCACAGTAAGTTTAACCACTTCCCCCCCTGCATCCCTATGCAGGGGGTAACATCGTGTCACAAGCTCACAACGTGTCAAACATTATGTTTTAATATTGTTTAATAATTTCATTTGAACTTGAATTCTTGCTGTGTTGACAGTATATGTATTTCGTTAAAAATCATCCTAAAACGTTAAAGCCAGATTTGTCATAACTTCAGTTTCATAGAAAATAAAATAGTTGTTCTGTCAATGCAAAGACGCGACTTGGTGTGGTGTTGAATCAAGTGGTACAAATGAGGCGAAGGAAGTGTTTTGTTGCTTCGGTACTCTTCACTTTAACTGAAAAATGGCAACTGAGGCAATGTTCGCTTCTCCATCACTTCAGCTTTTGCACATTAAATTTGTAAGAAATATATATATATATATATATATATTTTAGTCTTGCTGAAGCTTTCTTATTTTCAGGCATATACGGCTGTATTAAAACTTTATTGGAATACTTAACTGTTTTCATGCATTGTATGTGTAGTAAAGAGAGGTGGCGAGGTGATTAGGTGATCATGCAAATGAAGACGTTTTTTTTTTTTGCCATCACAACACCCAGCGACCGATATGACACGATTCAAGCGCTAGAAAGATATTTTATATTTCGCTGGCAGTGCACCTTAAAGCAGTAGTTCACCCCCAAAATGACTTTTCTATTGACTACTCACACCATGGGGACATGGGGGCGTTCAATAATATTTCTTTGTATTTGTCGCATTCCTAAGACAACGTTTTGATTATAGTAAATTTACCCCCACTGATTCCGGATGGGGACACAAATGCATTCGGATCCCCACCCGGAATCAATGGGTGTACATTTATTGTAATCAAATCATTGTCGTTAGGAATGAGACGAAACACTAAAAATGTTATTGAACTCAAGTCTCCATGGGGTTAGTAATCAATAGAAAAAAAGTCATTTTGGGGGTGAACTTCTCCTTTAAGTAGATGATGCCTCATTTTGTGCACGGATTACGGAACATGGAGGATGGAAAATGTTATTTACACTCAGGAATCCAGAGTTGACTGTCATGTTGTTTTTATGCTCCTAGATATCCTGATTGTGCCTCCACACATTAAAGAAGAACAGGAGGAGCTACTTCAAGAACCAGAGGAGCCTGATGAGTCAATGTTGACATTACTCGCAGTGAAAAGTGAAGTCGATGTCGAAGACATCTCTTCACACTGTGCTGAAGTTGAAGTTAAACTTAAATCTGACACTGAATTCACTGATGACAGTGATCATTGCGAGGAGACCTGTGGAGGTTAGTCAGTGTTAAACACATGCCCTACTTGTGTGGGGAAAATTGTCCTTAAAACAAATATGTTGCTACATACTGTACATGTGCTGTAAGCCCCTCCCAAACAGCAAAATGTGTTCCCGGCCTGAATGGGTTAAAGGTGATACACCATGCATTTAAAAAGTATTCATGTCATATTGTTTATGTCCCAAAAACGTTTTTCAAAAGGTTTGAGGCTAAATTACCACTCCTGAATAGAGAGCCTCTCTCATTTTTGAATTTTCAGCTGCAGTATAAAATTGGCCTGAGGGGGGGTGGCGCAGTTCTGCCTGTTGTGTGTGCAGATATGCACCCCAAACAAACACTACACGAAAAGTCTTAAAAATAAAAACAACAATAATAATAATTTAGATTATAGTTATAGTTTTCTTTTTAACATATTGCAACCATTATAAACAGAATATTATTATCCAGCCATCTAGGCTGCATCTAGAGAGCATCTCCATGGGTTTAAGGGTTAATCTCAAATCTCAGGGTTCACGCAAAGTTCACCCAAACTGAAAGTGAAAGTGCCAGTGCACATTGCAGCATGTCAGGCGCATCGTTGTCCACAACAAGACTGGACTATAGCCTACTACAGATTAGAATAGTTGTTTAACAGTTTAACAAGGTAGCACGATCAAAGCAAGCAGAGGACATCCCGGTTCTGGACAGATGATTAGAAGTAATTAAAAGACCTTGGATTGTTTTGAGCTAGCCTGATAGCCTAGGCTAGGCTGCCTAGCCGACCCTGCAAATGGATTATTTTGTACTTTGTTTAACGAGAGATACAGCAGATACCAGCTTGGTTAGTAAATATTTCCAATTCCTTTAATATCATTACCATAGCAGCTACAATGGATGTGGCAATTGTGAAATGCTGTGTTGCTGCAACGTGCACACACACACGTGGGTTTGTGTGAGTATACGTTGTCATGGTAATTTGGCTGCTCAGCTGCAGTGAAAAGCCGTCTTTATTATTAAATTATAGCTTAAGGACTAGTGGACTAGTCAACTACCAGTGGCATCAACTAGTCAATCTGTAAAAAATACTAGATGTGAAAGCCCTAGTGTATGTTAATCTGACATTAGTTTACTTCTTGGACATTGGGCATTTGTGACAGGTTATTTAACCCTTTCAAAGCCACGGGGAGCCCCTTAATATTACAACTGTAATATACCGGACTTCTGAGCAAGGGTGTCTCAGCTGCTCAACTTTTCCCGTACTGGGTCATTAAAAACTAAATAAATGATTTTTATCCGAAAATCGGCGATCGTCTAACCTTCCCTAGTCACCACTCATGCATCGATAGCTCATGGCTGCTCTGACATGAAGCAAAAGTGACGTCAGCTCCTCTCCTTCTCCGTGGGATGCTTTTAAACTCCGCCTTCTCAAAACCAGAGAAAGACACAATGGTCAGAAATGGGACTTTGTGAGGATAGAAGGTGCCAGTGGGACCCCAAAAAAGGTTTTAAAATAGGAAAAGTAAAATGTCATGGTGTATCACCTTTAAAGGGGAGAACCACCCATTTTCTAAAGATAGGTCAATATTGAAAATGGGTGGTTCTCCAGAGAGAGAGAGAGAGAGAGAGAGAGAGAGAGAGAGAGAGAGAGAGAGAGAAACAGGGAAGCTGTATGGCTCCTAAATCAGGGACTTCTTTGATGATGGAATCTTTTCAATCTCTACCTGTCTCTCTCTCTCAGGAGTGACGTCCCAGCCTTCTCAGACCAAGGTCTTCTCCTGTTCTGAGAGTCCATACACCCTCACCTCTCAGGTCTTCCTCCATAAACACAACGACCTCTACTGCCAAATGCAGAGGAATGGACACATCAGCCCAGCAGCCTGTGAGAAAACCACCAGCTCAACAACCAGCCAGAAACGAGGAGATCAACAACAACCAAATGGAGAGAATTACTGTGAACACTGGGACAAGAAATTCCGTTGGCCATCAACCCTGAAGACACACCAGCGTGTCCTTACTGGAGAAAAACCTTTCCAGTGTAAACATTGTAACAAGAGTTTCTCTTCCTCAACAAACCTGAAGAAACACCAACGTGTCCACACTGGAGAAAAACCTTTCCAGTGTAAACATTGTGACAAGAGTTTCAGTAACCCATCTGACCTGAAGAGACACCAGCGTGTCCACACTGGAGAAAAACCTTTCCACTGTGAACATTGCAACAAGAGTTTCAGCGAGTCTGGTTCCTTGAAGACTGGTGTGAAACTCTTGTCGCAGGGTTTCATTTCATCATATGAACTGAAGAAACATCAGCGTTTCCACATTGGAGAAAAACCTTTCCACCGTGAACATTATGACAAGAGTTTCAGAGAGTCAGGTACCCTGAAGACACACCAGCGTGTCCACACTGGAGAAAAACCTTTCAAATGTAAACATTGTAACAAGAGTTTCACTGGGTCTGCAGACCTGAAGAGACACCACCGTGTCCACACTGGAGAACAACCTTTCAAGTGTAAACATTGCGACAAGAGTTTAATTTCATCTTATGAATTGAAGAAACATCAGCGTGTCCACATTGCAGAAAAACCTTTCTACTGTGAACATTGCGACAAGAGTTTCAGTCAGTCACGTTTCCTGAAGACACACCAGCGTGTCCACACTAGTGCTTCATCAGTGTGGAGTAAGTAGTAGGATATAAAGGAAATAGTATTTATCTAAATAAAATGGTGTAAATACATGTTAAGAAAAAGATCCAGGACAGTATTTTGAAATTGATCCTAACAGAGTCTAAATGACCTGATTCTTCATCAGGCCAAAATGGTGGCAACAAAATGGGCTATTTTGCCTTTGCATGTTTGCAAATACTATTGTTATTCTTGACACCATCGGGTCTTCAGTTATTAAAGCCCTTATTCAATTGCTTCATTTCAGACCAGTCTGTGGAGTCCAGAATGCAGGTGAAGATGAACTCTCCAGACTCAGCCAGGGACATTTCTATTAAACAGGAGGAACCTGAAGACCACCAGCACCTCAGTAAGTTTCATGTGCTCACTCTTTCTCATTTTTAGTTCTGTTGTAGGGCTCAAGGGCTGTCACAATATCGTATCTATACGATAATCATGACAATATCTAGATCCATCCATCATTTCAATATCTCTGAAAATGTATCTTTTAGGGCACTCGGGTGGCACAGTGGTATAGTACCTGCAGCCCCGGAGGTAGTGGTTTGGATTCCACCTTGGTGCATCCGGCTTTCCCCAAACATGGGCCAATTGTGTTCGTATGGATGCTCGGTTCATATGAACACAATTGGCCCATGTTTGGAAGCCGGGTGAGGAGAGTGATATCACTGCACATATTCCTACGGGCTGGGGTGGCTCCTGTCAGCAGGGAGTTTTGGGTGGGAGGAGTAAAATACAACAGCAGTGGAAACACAAACGTTTGTGCGGAGGAATTAATTGGTATAAAAAAGGGCTATATAATTAATGCTAATTACAATTGTTATATTTTTAACATTCATTGCCTTATTACTTTTTCTAAAACGGCTAGTTCCATTCCTTGATTCTGATTGGCTGCTTTCCCTTTAATTGCTGTGGTATATGAGACTATAACCCAAACCTCTAATCAGTTTATATCAAACCCAGGTGTGTTATTTATTTCTACTGTGTTGTGAAGCTAGACTAGAGAACTTAATTGCAAGTAACAGGTGTGTTGTTTCTGCAGCCTGGCCGGAAACTACTTTCTTGTGCTGGGGACAACTTTCTTGCAGAGCAGACCTTATAGTGAATTATTAGTGATAGAACCGTTTTAATTGGTACATGTCTATGATTTTTCATGTTGCCATATTGCAACCGTTTTAGAAAAGCAATGAGCCACGCGAGGCCTGTGGTTATCTGTATTTACACCGGCTGAGAGGGTTGGAGACACTCGGCTGCGCCTCGTGTCTCCCTACGCCTCTCAGCCGTGCCTCGTGTCTCCCTACGCCTCTCAGCCGGTGTAAAATACCAGGTAACCACTCGCCTCTTGTTGCTTATTGCTTCAATGTATATCCAAAAGCACATCCTCTTATGTGCAAATGCAATGTAAAAGAAAAACGGCATCATATCACTTTACATTGTAAATGTTTTGCAGCTTTACATTGTAAAATTTAATGCACTCTTATTATTGATTGCAACCCATCACCTATATGAATGTTATTAGTCTAAGAGGATTTTGCACCAGAAGAGTCGGAGTGCTGTGGCAACAGAAAGTTGACCTACCGGTACTCAAAAGTAGACCACAGCTGTTGTCATCAAACAGAAGCACATCTGTGCATGAAAGCCTGCAATACCTGGTTAAAACTTGGGTCATAGTTTAGAATCTATTCATGTAAATTAATGTTGTTTTTCATGGTGTGGCTCGGTAGGAAGCAGGCCATCTAGAAATAGGACATGTGAGAACAATGTTTGTCAACCCTTTTCTCAGCGCGGTCCACCCTATGTTCCCCAGGTTCTATGTTCCCCACAGGTTAAAATGCACCAGGTTAGCATTCACCAGAGTTAGTTTTATTGAGGTTAGGGTTAAGTTTAGGGTTAGGCATAGTTTTACTGAGGTTAGGGTTAGGGTTAAGGTTAGGTTTAGGTGGTAAACGAGGAACATAGAACATGGGGAACATAGAGCCTGGGAAACATAGGTACGGTCCCTCACAATAGCTCACTAATAGAGGGTTGGATCACTAAGTATAGAAGGTTTTAGTCTTTCTATCCGATGTGAAAAATACTTCCAAGGCATGCTGGCATTGTGCCCTTAATTTGGCACTAATCAGTACAGTGGTTTGTCTAATTTGCCCAGTGAGTCAATGTATGGAAAGATATCACTTGGGTATATTACACTTTCAAAAAAACTTTTGGTAATTCTATCGTCTAATCAGTAGGGTTGCGGACGATAACCGCCGTACCGCCGTATACCGCGGCCTACCGTGGTGTCATGGTCCTTACCGCTGTCAAAAAAGACAATAAAGAGGCATTTTTTTTAAACGGGGGAGAAGCAAGGACCGCATGCGCTCCATGCCGCTCTGCTCTGGGACGCGTACCACGTGTTTGGAAGCTTAATGGGCCATCAGTTTCCTTTTCATCGAAAATGAAATTAACGCTAGACCCTAGGTTTTGCCGTAACACGGAGACAGAGAAATCCCCACTGGACACTGACTGGAGCAGCAGTCTCGTAGCAGGCAGCAGCGTTAAACTTTCTCCATTATCCACACGACACAAGTATGTTTATACATTTTTTATTCATACGGACAGAGCGCGAGCCGCGAGGACTAAAACCGAAAATGAAACCGACTTCTACTTTTTCCAACACGACGCTGACTCCAATTGCATGAGCGCGTTATGCCCTGTCGCCGATTTTACAACCTTTTGTGTCAAGTCTTGTAACTAAAACCTGTCACTCAATGCGTTTTGAGACGTGAGTTTACAGAAGAAACAATGTACATGATCGTCTCTCATCTGGTTGTTCACACACAGCGTACTGTGTCTGAAAAGCCCCAGTAGCAGGCTACGTTACTATAGTAACCCGACAGCGCACAGATCTACAAGCTCAGAACGCGTTGCGGATGTGACGTGTTGTGAGCTTGTAGATCTGCTCCTTTCAAAGCCAGACCCGCTGTGATGTACGGGGATGTATAACTCGGGCTGTGGAGCGGCAAATTCTGGGCAGATGATTGGAATATTTAAGTGTGCCTGCCATGCAATGCAATGGCAAAACACTTATTGTAATCCGCCATACTTAAGTAAGTAAGTCACGTTCTTACAAATTTCGGCACGTAATAACTGCCGCACAATTTACGCCACCGCCGCAATATATACATCAAAACGTGCGGCTCGGCCGGGAATGGTGTGCTATTACTTTTCTTTCCGATCCGCGTTACCATGACGACGTAATTCGCAAAAAACGACGCCCAAAAACCCCATTGACTTAGAATGGGGGAAATTTCGGCCCGTAATAACTGCCGCACGATTTACACCACCGCCGCAATATGGATATCAAAATGTGCGGCTCGGCCGGGAATGGTGTGCTATTACTTTTCTTTCCGATCCGCGTTACCATGGCAACGTTATTCGTAAAAAACTACGCGCAAAAACCCCCATTGACTTTGAATGGGGGACTCGGTAAAAAACCCAGAAACTTTGGCGCCACATAACTCTGCCGTACTTTTGCCTAGCAACGCGATTTAAACTTTAAAATGCACACACAACTTTGGTCTTTTTCCGACAAATAGAGATGAGCTGTAATTGATTAAGCCCCGCCCCCTCTGTATTCCTATTGGCTGGGCTTTAAACAGCCACTACTCCAGTTCACAGCATGGTACCGTCTTGAAACTTGGTGTCTGGACTTAAACGGCCAATAGGGACTTATTACTTAAGCCCCGCCCCCTCTTAAGCCCCGCCCCTATCTTCCTATTGGCTTAGCTTTAAACAGCTTTATCTCCAGTTTGCAGCATGGTACCGTCTCGAAACTCGCTGTCTGTACTTACATGGCAAATAGGAACTATCTGTAAATACTTAAGCCCCGCCCCCTCTGCCTTCCTATTGGCTGGGCTTTAAACAGCCATGTCTCCACTTCCCAACACGGTACTTGTTTCAAACTTGGTGGGTGGTCCCACAGTCCCAACGGCTAACCGCTAATGTTAATGCTAAAAATGCTTATGCTAATGCTAACACATGCTAATGTTAACAAATGGTAATGTTAAAACTGTTAATGCTAATGCTAAAAATGCTAATGCTAATGCTAACAAATGCTAACAAATGCTAATGCTAACAGAAGGTAATGTTAATGCTAACAAATGCTAATGCCAACAAATGCTAATGCTAAAAATGCTAATGCTAACAAATGCTAATGCTAACAAATGCTAATGCTAATGTTAACAAATGCTAATGCTAATGCTAAAACATGCGGATGCTAACAAATGCCAATGCTAACAAATGCTAATGCTAACACATGCTATTGCTAACAAATGCTAATGCTAATGTTAACACATGCTAACAAAAGCTAACACATGCTAACGAATGCTAATGTTAACACATGCTAATGTTAACGAATGCTAATGCTAACAAATGCTAACTCATGCTAATGCTATGCTAACACATGCTAACAAATGCTAATGCTAAAAAATGCTAAAGCTAACATGATAATGCTAATGCTAACAAATAATGTTAATGCAAAAATAACGTGCGGCTCGGCCGAGAATGGTGTGCTATTACTTTTCTTTCCGATCCGCGTTACCATTGCGACGTAATTCGCAAAAAACGACGCCCAAAAACTCCATTGACTTAGAATGGGGGAAATTTCGGCACGTAATAACTGCCGCACAATTTACGCCACCGCCGCAATATATATATCAAAATGTGCGGCTCGGCCGGGAATGGTGTGCTATTACTTTTTTTTTCGATCCGCGTTACCATGGCAACGTAATTCGTAAAAAACTACGCGCAAAAACCCCCATTGACTTTGAATGGGGGACTCGGTAAAAAACCCAGAAACTTTGGCGCCACATAACTCTGCCATACTTTTGCCTAGCAACGTGATTTCAACTTTAAAATGCACACACAACTTTGGTCTTTTTCCGGCCAATAGAGATGAGCCATAATTGATTAAGCCCCGCCCCCTCTGTATTCCTATTGGCTGGGTTTTAAACAGCCACTACTCCAGTTCACAGCATAGTACCGTCTTGAAACTTGGTGTCTGGACTTAAACGGCCAATAGGGACTTATTACTTAAGCCCCGCCCCTCTTAAGCCCCGCCCCTATCTTCCTATTGGCTTAGCTTTAAACAGCGATAGCTCCAGTTTGCAGCATGGTACCGTCTCGAAACTCGCTGTGTGTACTTACATGGCAAATAGGAATTATCTGTAATTTCTTAAGCCCCGCCCCCTCTGCCTTCCTATTGGCTGGGCTTTAAATAGCCATGTCTCCACTTCCCAACATGTTACTGGTCTAAAACTCGGTGGGTGGTCCAACAGTCCCAACGGCTAACCGCTAATGCTAATGCTAATGCTAACAAATGCTAATGCTAAAAAATTCTAATACTATCAAATGCTAATGCTAAAATTGCTAACGCTAATGCTATCAATTACTAATGCTAACAAATGCTAATGCTATCACATGCTAATGCTAATGCTAACTAATGCTAATGCCAACACGTGCTAATGCTAACACATGCTAATGCTAAAAATGCTAATGCTAACTAATGCTAACACATGCTAATGCTAACAATTGCTAATGCTTACAAATGCTAATGCTAACATATTCTAATGCTAACACATGCTAATGCTAACAAATGCTAATGCTAAAACATGCTAATGCTAACACATGCTAATGCTAACAAATGCTAATGCTAACAAATGCCTAATGTTTAAAGGGAAAAAATCAATAATAATGCTAAAAATCTTAAAGCTAATGGGAATAAAAATGTTAATGTTAAAGCTATTGATAAAAATGCTGATGTAAAAAAATCTAATAATGATGTTAATGTTAATGCAAAATGCTTATGCTAACACCAACTGCTATACAAGGTTGCACACACTTAGCGAGCTGCAGGCACACTTAAGATTTCTTAGAAAATTTATTTTCTAGTTTGGCTTATCGCCGAACCTTAATTGATAGATACGGGGGTGCGGTAATTACCGCAACACCGGCGGTAAATGGGAAGACGGTAACCGCGATAACAAAATGTCGATACTGACCCACCCCTACTAATCAGGCTTTTATGAACACCCTGAACAGTTTTAAATTTGCTTGATTCAATATTTAGATATTTAATGTAAATGTTACCAGTCCCTAGGGTTACCAACCGTCCCCTAAAATACGGGATCGTCCCGCTTTTGGAAACTCAAAGACGTGTCCTGTATTGAACTGAAACGGGACGCTCTTTGTCCCGTATTTGAAGGTTGGGGGATAAATATGAATGACGGGATGATTTAATTGAGAAATGACAGGGATTCTGCCTGTCAATGAGCTCCGCTCTGCTCTCCTCTGAGTTAAGTGCTGCATCCCATTGCTTTGAGAGGCGCTGCACTGTTTGTAAGCAGCCCATTGGCTTAACACAGTGTTGCTAAGACACAGTCTCCGCCCCCTACACCAATCCCTTCCCATCGGCTGTAGGTCAGTCCACAACACAAGTCAAGTTGCCTGCACGAGAGTGCGTGCGAGCGAGCGAGCGAGCATACGACAGTACTCGGCTCAGAACATTGTTTAATGTCTTACGCGTGACAGAAGATTGTGTACCAACAGATTAGACATGAATCCATGATAGGTGATAGCCTAAACAACAAAGTGAAAAAGCAAGCAGAAAATAAGCCATGGATATATTGGTATTCCTGGGAGCACTACAGTAGCCTATTTCTTGTCTGCCAACTAACCCAGAGTGGCTGGTATGTGAAATAACATAAGCATGCGTTGATTTTGTTTTTAAAACCTAATGGTTATTACTGTATGCCAATATGATTAAACTAGTGTTGGGTAACCAGAGAGTGGGCACATGAGAACCATGTAGACCTGTTTTGGAAAAAAAAATACACTACATGATTTTAAGGTATAGGACATGGCCCAGACACCCGAAATGATATTGTGAAAGGAAAAATATGATTTAATATAGGAAAATACCCGTTTTAGCCAACTTTATAACCGAAAATACCCGATTTTTCGGCGTCGCCTTTGGCGACGCTACTTTCCTCAGAAATGTAATGAGGTGTCCTGTATTTCAAACTCTGGGAGTTGGCAACCCTACCAGGCCCTACTCCTCCAGGGCTTTTCCCCATACACACCCATTGTAACTTCAAACTCCATTTTAACCATGATAGATTCATTAAAAACACACATTATATAAAAAAACATTCCACTGTAAACATTGTGACAAGAGTTAACGTGACAATAGTCACGCCATCTTGAAAATGAAGCCTTTCCGGAAGTTTGATTTTCCATAACCTTAACAACTCGCAAAAGTGCAGGCAAAATTTGTAAGAGCCCAAAATCAAAAATGGCTGCCATCAGCTATGACGAAAAATGTTCAATGGTTTAACCTATGGTGATGAGTAGAACTAGTTTTCTGTGACGTTTTGCGTTGAGGAATCAATAATCGATGTTAATTTAATGATTTAACCTGTTTTTGTTCTGTTTTTTTTTATTCTGATCTGAAAATAATTATACAGAGGTCATCTCAAAGGTCATTTCAAATGTCAAAAAAGTCACCTTTTGTCTTATACAAATAAGACAAAAGGTCTTAATAAACCGCTACACTTCATCAGAATCTGTTGATTCTCCACACTGGCTCCACTCATCATCAGTACTACTGTCATCTGAAGAGTCACATAAGTTGGGAGCTGCTGAGGCAAGGGGGGAAGGGTGTGACGCACTCGACGGCACTTCCCATTCACACGTTCCCAACAATAACCAAGGGTAAGGGATGCTCTAGCAGGCCGTAATGGAGCTGGCAAAATGTAAGGTAGTTTGTTCTTTCAAGATGAAGTTTCAGTGAGTCATCTTCAGGTGGAAGATGGAGTATAAATTGTTTCTTATACGTTCCACTTTGAAGCTCTGGCTGCCCACAGGTAAAAACTGATCTGGAAAAGCCCTGTTGACTATCATGTTCTTTTTCTGCTCCTAGACAGCCTGCACATGGTTGTGTGTAAAGAGGAGGTTTCTCCTGAACAGGAGAGGAGCCCCAGTCTGCTCCAGGAGGAACCAGAGCCCCAACACATAAAAGAGGAACAGGAGGAACCAGAGCATCCACACATTAAAGAGGAACAGGAGGAACCAGAGCCCCAACAGATTAAAGAGGGACAGGAGGAGCTACTTGATGAAGACATCTCTTCACATTGTTCTGAAATTGAAGTTGAGCTTGAATCTGACACTGAAGTCACTGAAGACAGTGATGATTGGGGGAAGAAAAGTGGAGATGTCCACACTGGTGAAAAACCTTTCCAGTGTAAACTCTGTAACAAGAGTTATAGCGGTTCATATGAACTGAAGAGACATCTCCGTATCCACACTGGTGAAAAACCTTTCCAGTGTAAACTCTGTAACAAGAGTTATAGCGGTTCATATCAATTGAAGAGACACCAGAAGGTCCACACTGGAGAAAAAACATTCCACTGTGATCATTGCGACAAAAGTTTCATTTCATCATATGAACTGAAGAGACATAAGCGTGTCCACACTGGAGAAAAACCTTTCCACTGTAAACATTGTGACAAGAGTTTCAGTGTGTCTAGTTCCCTGAAGGATCATCAGCGTGTCCACACTAGAGAAAAACTGTTCCACTGTAAACATTGTGACAAGAGTTTCAGTGTGTCTGGTGACCTGAAGAGACACCAGCGTGTCCACACTGGAGAAAAACCTTTTAAGTGTAAACATTGTAAAAAGAGTTTCAGTCAGTCACGTTACCTGAAGAAACACCAGCGTGTCCACACTAGTATTGAAGTACTCGAGTCAATGACTTGTCTTGAGTCAGGTCTCGAGTCCAAATTGTCATTGACTCAACCTCGCCCATGACTATTCAGTCTTGACTTGGACAAAGGGACTCGGGACTCTTCCTAAACGAGTCCACTTTGGACAAGAGTTTACAGTGTAATGAACTAATTGTATTATACCCATATTATGAGGAGCCCTGTGATTTTATTACATTATGAGTTTGTTTTACTTTATGAGCCATTATTACATTATGAGTTGCTACAAGGCTAAGGTTCACACCCGCATCCTCAGGGCCCCAGAGCTGAAGAAGAGTCAAGTCCTGGGCACTGGGGTGTTTGGCACACTGCATAAGGTGGGGAAAGCTTTTATTTATGAGAACTATCAAGTGATATTCTTTTTATTTACATTTTATTCAGATCAAACGGTATCAGTAATAATGACTGTATAAGTAAGATGTTTATCTAACGTTATTATCTACACATACGGTCTGAAACTTTTTCACTGGACGAGTTTCATCTTATATAATAATAATAATAATAAAACTTTATTTATATAGCACCTTTTAAAACAATGTTACAAAGTGCTTAACAACAAAATAACATCAACAGTGAGTCATAATCATAACAGGTTCAGTAACAATAAAATAAGTATAAAAACAACATACAGCAATGGTAACAGTGAGAAAAGATGCACTTTAGGGGGTTAAAAAGGCCTTTCTATAAAAATAGGTCTTAAGTTGAGACTTAAAAACAGTTATGGAGCTAGCAAATCTGAGGGCCACTGGAAGGCTGTTCCAAAGCGTGGGGGCCCTGACCGCAAAGGCCCTGTCACCCTTGGTTACCCTGTTTGAGCTGGGAACCTCCAGAAGAGCCAAACCAGAGGACCTCAAACTGCGGGCAGGCACATATGGTTTTAAAAGATCAACTAGATACTGAGGTGCTAGGCCGTTACGAGCTTTAAAAGTTAACAGTAAAATCTTAAAATCAATTCTAAATGCTACAGGCAGCCAATGTAATGCAGCCAGTACCGGGGTTATATGTTCAGACCTCCTAGTCCCAGTAATAAGCCTGGCGGCCGCATTTTGTATTAACTGTAGGCGATGTATGATTCCCTTGCTGATACCAGAATATAGTGAGTTACAGTAGTCCAGACGTGATGAGATGAGGGCATTAATAACTTTATGGAGGTTAGGGGTGGAAAGGACAGCTCGAATTCTATAAATGTTTCTCAGTTGGAAAAAGCAATTCCGTACCACCGTTTTTACTTGGGCCTCCAAACGGAGGTCAGAGTCCAGTAGCACACCCAGATTCCTTGCTACTGGTGTAACATGTGGACATGGAGTCGAGACAGTTTAGTAGTTGAGATCTAGCGGTGGGAGGGCCGAACAGGATGATTTCTGACTTGTTAGTATTGAGTTGTAGGAAGTTAGCAGACATCCAGTTTTGGAGGTCAGTTAAACAGGCTTTTAGGGAGGAAAGACAATTTGGGTTTGAGGTGTTAAGTGGGAGGTACACTTGGGTGTCATCTGCATAACAGTGGAATTGAATGTTGTGTTTACGAATGATTTGACCTAGGGGAAGCATATAGACGGAGAACAGCAAAGGACCAAGAATTGATCCTTGTGGGACACCGTGAATGAGGGGGGCAGAGGAGGAGGTGGCATTTCCAATCTCGACAGAGAAGGTTCTAGATGTTAAGTATGACTGCATCAGCTGGATAGCGGTGCCAGTTAGACCCACCCATGACTGTAGTCGGTTCAACAGGGTGGCATGGTCGACTGTGTCGAAAGCCGCACTTAAGTCCAAGAGGACCAATATTGCTGCATCCCCATTGTCCAGTGTCATTAACAGGTCACTGTTGACCTTAACCAAAGCTGTCTCTGTGCTGTGGTGTGCTCTGAAACCGGATTGGAATTTTTCTAAAAGATTGTGGTTGGACAGGTGTGTGAGGAGTTGTGAGGAAATTATTTTTTCTAATATTTTGGACATGAAAGACAGTTTGGAGATGGGTCTGTAGTTGGTGAGAAGAAGAGGATCGAGAGTAGGTTTCTTTAGAAGGGGGTGGATTAAGGCGTGTTTAAAAGAGAGTGGGACAGAACCGGAAACTATGGAGTGGTTGATAATGGTGAGGATGGATGGACCTACTGTTTCAAATACCTCTTTAAGAAGTGAAGTTGGAATTGTGTCGAGATTGCAGGATGAGGATTTCATTTGTGATATGGTTTTGGTTAGTTCTAACAGGGTTATGGGTTCAAATTGATGAAGAGGAGCTGGAACGGTGGGTGAGATTGAGGTGATATCAGTGATGGGTGGGATCTGGAGACGGATGTCTAGAACTTTATTGATGAAAAATGTCAGTAATTGTTCACATTTTACTGATGATGGCTCTAGTTGGTGGGAGGTCGGGGGTTTTGTAACAGAGTTAATTACTGAGAAGAGGGTCCTGGGGTTATTGCTGCTTTTTGTGATTATATCAGAGTAATAGTCATACTTGGCCTTGATTACAGCTTCTTGGTAGGTTTTCATGAGATCTTTAAGGATAATGAGGGAGTCAGGATGTTTGGTGGTTTTCCATTTCCGTTCTGCTGTTCTGCGTTTTCTCTTGATTGACCGGGTGTGCTCATTGAGCCATGGATTTAGGTTTAATTTTTTTTTAATCTTACCGATAATAGCACAGCATGGCCAACCAACGTACAGTCAGCCTGCTATTCTTTTATACTGGCTAGCTGGTCAGACCACAATAACCAACTTCTCCCAGTGAGCAGCACACATAGACATGCATGTATGTGTTGCTTGTCCCCATGGATTTACATTTACAATCGGATGGAAGCGTGGACGAAAGCCCATAACATGAGATTGAACAAGATGGAGTCTAATATATTATTAATCTCTCAAGACAGACTCTGAGGAAGAGGAACAAAAAGAGTGGGCGTTCCCTTTTATTTAACGATGGTTAGCCAGATTGATATGATATAATGATTGAATACTTTTATTAGTTCTCTAAGTGCAGTTTGTCGGCTCCAAACAAACGTCCTCCAAGCCCACTGATACACCCAGACTTGGGTTGAACACATTGTCCACAGGTTGAGCTTTAGTTTGCATATATTTTACTTATCTACAAAGTGCATTGGTACAAACAGTTTCAGCTTCTGTCTTGCTGGCATTGTTCTGTGACTCTGGTAAAAAGAAAAAAAGGTCATCATCAGGCCTATGCCCTTGCTGTCAATCAGCCAGACCTGGGAGAGGCGTGCCCTTGGTGCCCAAAATCATAATTAACCAATTTCAAACTAATACAACCAAAATATACTAAATAATCACACATTAAGGCAGTGCAATGGCTTCTACAAGTATTTTGCAAAAAAGGTACAGGAAATTACAGTTCAATACAAGGTCTGCTAAGAGGATTTTAAATCCATGAAAGACTATGGCTTGTTTCCATTGGGGTCCTTTGTACTCAATTCATTGTAACGGCGTGGCTCAACATAGAGCTTTAACATTTTTCTCAACATCATTGTAATTTTAACCACACATTACAGTACCTTACACCACCTTTGATTAACATTATCTTTAACGTTATTATACATACTAGAAGCTTGAAAGGCGGCCGAGTGTCTAGTCGCAACCTGGCCAACTCGGGAACAATGTAAATAGGGAATGAATGCCCCGCCCTTTAATGCAAACCCCATTATACCTGTTGTCATAGGATCTGTTTTGACCTTCTGTTTGCGTGTGTCCATTTATGCCAATATATGGAGATATCTGTCTGTCTACATCCATTTCATGCCCATATATGGAGATCTATGTAAGACCCGTTTGACCATCTGTTTGCTGTGTCCATTTATACCCATATATGGAGTTATCTGTCTGTCTGTGTCCATTTTATGCCCATATATGGAGATCTCTGTAGGACCCGTATTGACCATCTCAGTGATGTTACTAGGTTTTCAATGTAATGGGTCCCGGGACCCACAGGTGGTCATTCAAATGGGTCCCAGAAAAGTTTTATGAGTCCTCAATACAATGTTTTCGAGCGCTGTGAGCTTGTAGATCGGCTATTTTCAAAATGTTTGCCTATTTCTTATATTTATTTTACAATTTGGCTAATGTTTGAACTTAGAACTACTAAAACTACTAAAACATGTTGTGCCCCTAATGAATTCGGGCGCGCAAAATGGCGTTGGACGTCAGTGGAATCAAAACATTGACGTTTCTATGGCCTGTTTGAGACTTTCTACATGGATTTTTTTGTGTTAACGTAGGGTAAAGTAGGATGCTTTCACCCATGAACAATGGTGGTGTATGTGGAATTTAAAAATGTTTTTCTTTTACCACGATGCGGTAAATTATTTTAACATGGACTCCAATGGAGGCGCATCCCCGGGACCCCAGGACCATGACATGAATGAGTCCCTGGGTGACTTGAATGAGTTTTTGATGCGGGATGCGCACGTAATGACATCACTGCCATCTGTTTGCCTGTGTCCATTCATACTCATATGGAGATATCTGCATCTGTCTGCCCCTTTTATGCCCGTATATGGAGATCTCTGTATCTGTCCGTCTGTGTCCCTTTATGCCTATATGGAGATCTCTATTTCAGACCAAAGGCCTGAAATGTGATATACATTTATACTGTCAGGACCTCAGGAAAGACAACATTGCTGAGAAAGTGGCACTTTTTTATTTTCTCCATCTTGAGCAAGAATACGCAGCATGCTTGCTTGCTTGTGAGGTCAGACTTATGGAGATCTCTGTATCTGTCTGTGTCCCTTTTATACAAATATACGGGGACATCTGTCTATATGCGTCCATTTATTGTGTCCATGTTATGCCCATATGCCCATATAACGAGATCTCTGTATCCGTCTGTCTCCCTTTTATGCCCATGTACTCTATCTGCGTCCATGTTATGCCCATATATGGAGATCTCTGTATCTGCCCATTTATGGAGATCTCTGTATCAGTCTGTGTCCCTTTTTATGCCCATATACGGAGATATCTGTCTATATGCGTCCATTTTGTTGACTCATCTGTCCCTTTTATGCCCATATACTCTATCTGCGTCCATTTTATGCCCATATATGCAGATCTCTATCTGCCCATATGCCCATGTATGGAGATCTCTGTATCAGTCTGTGTCCCTTTTATGCCCATATACCGAGATATCTGTCTACAGAATATGCGTCCATTTTTTGTTGACTAATGATATCTGTCTATATGCGTCCATTTTTTGTGTCCATTTTATGCCCATATGCGATTCAGAACATTTTGCGCTGGCCATATGCCCATATATGGAGATCTAAGTATCTGCCCATATGCCCATATATGGAGATCTCTGTATCAGTCTGTGTCCCTTTTATGCCCATATACGGAGATATCTGTCGGGTCGAGGCAAGGCCCGGCACTGCAGTGATGTCACAAAGAGTCAGTGCTTGAGCCGATTTCCTCCGGAACAGCCTGATGTCAACAATCAGCCCCGCATAAGGAGATTCCGAACGTTTCGCGCCGGTTCGGGAAAACCGCGCGTCGGGTCGAGGCCCGGCACTGCACTCCGCGCCGCGGCGGGGAACGCGCGTCCTACTGTTTGTAGGTGTGGGGAAATACATAAAGTAATAACATTCATCCATTATCCATGATACAAAAGAGAGCAATAAGAATAGTTCACAAGGTAGGGTTTTATGATGCTACAAATAATCTATTTTTGAGGTCTTGTACATTGAAGCTTGCTGACTTAGTTGATTTCAAAACTGCTCAACTAATGTTTAAGGCAAGTAATAAACTACTTCCCGCAAACATTCTGGAAGTACATTTTAAACAAGCAAGTGCTCAGACCACTCGAAAGAGTGTGCATTTCAGTTTGTGGAGTAAAGATTTGGAACAGTTTGACAGATGATATTAAACACAGTAATATTCTCTTACAATAAAAAAAAAAGACTCAAATCCAATATCCTGGCTAAATACAGTAAAACATAGTCTTCTTTTTATTTTAGTCTTTTTGAGTTTTATTTTCATTTTTATTTTCATATTTTATATTACAGTGACATAGATAATACTATATAACAGTATAAAAGTCAAATCACATATGCTTATTAAATAGGTGTTAATGGCAATAGCTTCATAGGGATTTTAGATCCCTCAAATGGTAAAAAAAAATGCTTTAATCTGCTACTGCTGATATATTTGGGTTTTCATTTACGTTTTATTTCATTTTCATTCTCTTTAGAAGGTAAACTTGTATACCATACTCTTATAACATATTACTGTATCTTAAACCATGAATATGTAGGATAGTCATTCTTGATTTGCTATTGTTGATGTATATGGGTTTGACGCACATGTTCCTTTATTTGCATTTACTTCTTTATATGGTGAACCTGTACACCCCTTAACATATTACTGTATCCTAAACATGCAGGACAGGCACTCTTTGGTTTGTTATTATGCTGATGGATTTGGGGCTTGTAATTACAGTTTATTTTTATTTGCATTCTCTTTATTTGGTAAATTTGAACACTTTTATAACATTAATGTATTTTAAACCTGCAGGCATGTATTGGCTTTTTTTTTTTTGCTTCAGCCTATTCCTTTTGATCACCTTAAACAGTGTATGTCTAAGTGTCCCAACACATTATAAAGGTTCTTTCAGATTGAAATTTGTTGTATGCGAGCTATTAAAGGCTACTTAACATGTTAATTCCATTTTCTACTGTAATCCATAGAAGAGCTTGCATCTTGGGAATGGTCTTATTGTGTCTAAAATGACATCAACAAGAGCTATCAATTGGTTGTTGATACAAGTAGGCTACACCTAATTACAGGTAGGTCTAGTAACTCTTACTAATGCCTTTAATTATCAATTTTACTTTATCTGTTTATTTAGCTGGGACATATGGTAGGCTATAGGCTATAGGCTATTAATGTATTAATGAAAATACACTGTGTGTGTATCTACACCAGGGGTCTTCAACAGGGGGTCCGGGACCCCATAGGGGGAGGCACCGGATCTATGTGCGATATATAGGACCATTCTTTTAGAATAAATTAACAACCCTCTCATCCCTTTTCTGAGGAGAACTTTAGCCAAAAAATAGCAGATCTACAAGCTTGTAGATCTGCTATTTTTGGCAAATTTGGTGTAGAGGTAAAAATAAGAGTGGACAAAGTACAGAGTAAAGGTCAAATTTACTAAGTAAATGATCAAGGACATAAGGAGTTAAATGTCTGAAAAATATAAAATAATATAAAAAACGCCCCCAAAAGCGCAGTTTTCAAACTCTAATGGGCGCTGGACAGCAGGCGGCTCTCCGTGTCGGCATTTTTGACCCACGCACATGTTCGGGGACACCTCTTCCACACCACACTCTACGCTAAGCATTGCTGCAACCGCTGCAGGCCGTCCAGTGCAGCCAGGCGCTCAAAAAGGCCTCAAAATGCGCAATTTTCCGACTAGTGGGCGCTAGAGAGCAGGCGGCTCTTCGTGTCGGCACTTTGGACCCACGCATGCGTTCGGGGAGATCTCCTCTTCCACACGACACTCTCCGCTAAGCGGGAGAGGCGTCATTGCAACTGCTGCTGGCCGTCCAGTGCGGTCAGGTGCTCAAAACGACCTCAAAAGGTGCCATTTTCAGACTCTTAATAGGCGCTGGACAGCAGGCGGCTCTCCGTGTCGGCATTTTTGACCCATGCACGTGTTCGGGGACACCTCCTCTTACACACCACACTCTCCGCTAAGCGGGAGAGGCGGCATTGCAAGTGCTGCTGGCCGTCCAGGTCCAAGCGCTCAAAACCGCTTCAAAAGGCGCCATTTTCAGACTCTAGTAGGCCCTGGAGAGCAGGTGGTCTTCGTGTCGGCACTTTGGACCCACACGCGTTCGGGGAGATCTGTGTGTGTGTGTGTGTGTGTGTGTGTGTGTGTGTGTGTGTGTGTGTGTGTGTGTGTGTGTGTGTGTGTGTGTATAAGCATTCAAAAGAAAAATCATAACACATTATAAACCATTCTATGACTTACTGTATATGGTAAAGGATAAATGCAGTAACACTGTGTAATTACTGTTATAAGCATTCATGAGTGCTCATAATGCATTCATAATACATTATGAACCATGTTACATTATCTGGTTAACATATACTCTTACCAGCTTGTCAACACTATATTATATACTGCTTGTTATAACAAAGTACAATTAATATCATGCAGAATTCAGTTCAACCTTTTGGTCCACAACAATATTTTCTGCTGTTCATGTGGCCCCATAGAACCTTTTGAAGCGGTTTTGAGCGCCTGGCCGCACTGGACGGCCAGCAGCAGTTGCGATGCCGCCTCTCCCACTTAGCGGAGAGTGTGGTGTGGAAGAGGAAATCTCCCCGAACGCGTGTGTGGGTCCAAAGTGCCGACACGAAGACCCGTCTGCTCTCCAGTGCCCACTAGAGTCTGAAAATGGCGCCTTTTGAGGCCGCTTTGAGCGCCTGGCCGCACTGGACGGCCAGCAGCACTTGCAATGCCACCTCTCCCGCTTAGTGGAGAGTGTGGTGTGGAAGAGGAGATCTCCCCGAACGCGTGCGTGGGTCCAAAGTGCCGACACGAGGACCCGCCTGCTCTGAAAATGGCACCTTCTGAAGCATTTTTGAGCGCCTGGCTGCACTGGACGGCCTGCAGCAGTAGCAATGCTGCCTCTCCTGCTAAGCGGAGAGTGTGGTGTGACAGAGGAGGTCTCCCTGAACGTGTGCATGGGTCAGAAGTGCCGACACGAATAGCCGCCTGCTCTCCAGTGTCCACTAAATTCTGAAAATGGCGCCTTTCTAGGCCTTTTTGAGCGCCTGGCTGCACTGGGTGGCCTGCAGTAGTTGCAATGCCACCTCTCCCACTTAAAGGAGAGTGGTGTGAAAGAGGAGGTCTCCCTGAACGTGTGCATAGGTCAAAAGTGCCGACACGAAGAGCCGCCTGCTCTCAAGTGCCCACTAAAGTCTGAAAATGGGGCCTTGTGAGGCATTTTTGAGCGCCTGGCTGCACTGGACGGCCTGCAGTAATTGCAATGCCACCCCTCCCGCTTAGCGGAGAGTGTGGTGTGGCAGAGGAGGTCTCCCTGAAGGCGTGCGTGTGTCCAAAGTGCCGACACGTAGAGCCTCCTGCCGTCCAGCACCCACTAGATTCAGAAAATGGCGCCTTTCTAGGCCTTTTTGAGCACCTGGCTGCACTGGGCGGCCTGCAGTAGTTGCAATGCCACCTCTCCCACTTAGCGGAGAGTGTGGTGTGACAGAGGAGGTCTCCCTGAACGTGTGCATGGGTCAAAAGTGCCGACACGAAGAGCCGCCTGCTCTCCAGTGCCCACTAAAGTCTGAAAATGGTGCCTTTTGCAGCATTTTTGAGCGCCTGGCTGCACTGGACGGCCTGCAGTAATTGAAATGCCGCCTCTCCCGCTTAGCGGAGAGTGTGGTGTGGTAGAGGAGGTCTCCCTGAATGCGTGCATGGGTCAAAAGTGCCGACACGAAGAGCCGCCTGCCGTCCAGCACCCACTAGATTCAGAAAATGGCTTTTTGAGCACCTGGCTGCACTGGACGGCCTGCAGTAGTAGTCTGGTGTGACAGGAGGTCTCCCTGAACGCGTGCATGGGTCCGAAGTGCCGACATGAAGAGTTGTCTCCTGTCCAGTGTCCAATTTGTAAAGGCTATGCACTCTATTGAACATCATTTATCCATTTATATAATTTTGTTGTTATTAAAACTTTTTTATTTTACCCAAAAACATAATTATCATTGTGTATGTTCGTTTAAATGCTTAATCTATGTTTTGAATGTGCATATCATGTGAAAATGTATCGTTTTTCAAAAATGTTCAATTGGCTGAGGGGTACCCTTATTCTGAAGAGATATCCTTATATTCGCCAGTTTCACAGAAGCGAGAGACCTACAGCCATACCTGCCTCTCACATACATAGAAAGGTAGACGCCTCTTCCGGCTGGGGGGTGCTGGTCTGTGCCTATGGTCTGTGCCTGCCTCTCTTCAAGAGCTGCGTGAGCTGAGCAAATATAGAACTTCCGGTGTTAGAGAACATATAGGACTTCCGGTTTGATTTATTTGCCTTCAAAATAAAAAGCTCGTAATTAATGCCATTGAAAAACGTTTAATTTGCAGATTATATGCTCATTAAAAATATAAATTAGGCATTTGAACAAAGTCATATAACAAAAAATATGTTTGTGTAAAAACAAAAAATATATCTAAATAGATAAATGCTGTTCACTGGAGTGCATAGCCTTTACAAATTGGACACTGGAGAACAAACAGCTTTTCGTGTCAGAACTTTTGACACACGCACACGTTCGGGGAGACCTCCTCTACCACACCACACTGAGGCGGCATTGCAAAATTAGCCGCCTCTCCCGCTTAGCAGAGGGTGTGGTGTGGTAGAGGAGGTCTCTGTGAATGCTTTGTGTCAAAAGTGCCGACACGAAGAGCTCTCTGTTTTCCAGTGTCCAATTTGTAAAGGCTATGCACTGCATTGAAGAGCATTTATATATTTGTATATTTCTTTATTTTTACACATAGGCCTATACATAATTGTCGTTGTATAGCTTCAATTAAATGCTTAATCTATAGGCTATGTTTAATTTGTATAGCCTATGATAAATCATATAATCGTTTTTCAATGGCGTTAGGGGTACCGTTATTCTGAAGAGATCGATACCGGAAGTCTTATATTTGCTGGCACTAAATTTGCTCACCGAACATAGCCCGAATAGAGCAGGGTGAACGAACAGCGTGTATCAAAACATGATGATACAGTAAAGGTCAGTGTTATAGGCTACGTTTGCGGTGCACAAGCCTTTGTGTAACTGGCGTTGGACAGTAAAGAGTGACATGCTGTCTGGTTGTGAAAACGGGAGAAATCCATGACATTTTAAAGTTTGTTTGTGCGGGCTAATGCTAAGCTATGGAACCTAGAATTATATATATTTGAACCTTAATTGATTGATTTAAGACTTTATTAGAAGTTTGCATAGGAAAGGGTTCAGCTTCATGACGGTAGAGTTCACTAGTACAAGGTCAACCAAAAGGAGATCCTAGAAAACACTTGGCATATTTGTACAGGAAACCATCTAAGTAGGCTATCTCAAATAACATTGAATGACGTATACAGTACTATGCAGTAGATATAGTCAGAAAAAAGAAAACTGTGCAAAATAGGCCTACAGTAAAGAAGGGTCAGTGGGAAGGTAAAACTGGGCTAGGGTTTCTTAATTTTTTTTATTTATTTTTTTACCAGTTACAAGTGTTTTTTTAAATTTTAGGGCGATTTTAAATTAATTAATATTAAAGACATTGCAATGAAAAAGAAGAAGAAAGAAATACTATTATTGTTGAAGTTCTGTTGAGTTTAAGTGTTATTCTTCTTAACAAATCCTGATGATAAACTCTGGTATTCTATTCTATTAGTTTCATTCCAGAGTCTGTGGAGTGCAGACTGCAAGTGAAACAAGAGGAACCTGAACACCATCCAGAGCTCAGTAAGTTTCACTGTCTCTCTCCTTCTTCCCTTTTTTCCAAAGGTGTTTATACCAGGGATTTTCAAACTTTTATCTTTTTTTTTTACTCAGGGCACCCCTTTAAATAACCAGAGTTAGGGCTGAAGTATTCTGTAATTTTTTTAATCTTATTTTTAGCTCACATGAAGCGAATATGCACATCTTTCTTTTCACAACACCAGACCAGAGGCAGCTCCACAAATCATGTTCAGTCCAGATTTAACTCTAAAAAAGGCTCTAATTCGTTCTCCTGCAGTCTGCTATACCACCAACATGTGGAACGCCCTACCGTAGGCCTTAAATGAGAGCAAATCCCTAGACTCTTTCAAAATAGGTCTGAAAGGTCACCTACAGAAGGCTGCGTCTCAAAACTTGTAATATACTAAGCCCATACCTATACCTCCCCTTTTCCATTGTAAATAGCTCTTATTTCTCTATTGATAATTCTTCCCTAGTTATTTTTTATGCCTGCTTTTTTCTCCCTTTTGTTACTGATAATTTACCTACTGTGTTCTATCCGTCTGTCTTTCAATGTTATATGAGATGCATAAGTGGTTTTTGTGTAAATAAGCTGAAAATCTACTAGGATCTTCTTTTAGTTGACCTTGTACCAGTGATTTGTCATGAAACTGTACTGTTATAATAAACTAATACATTCTTCAATCAATCAATCAATCAATCAATCAATCAATCAATCAATCAATCAATCCACCTGAGATACGGTAGGGCAGGCTATGTCACAGAGAAATACCTTTGTACTCTCATAATTTATGCCCCTGGTCTCCATAGACTTCCATGTAATTCATAGTGCACGGATCATGCACACCCATGCCTAGATAATGCACCACGTGTGTCCACATTGCTCACAGCTTTCAAACAAAAAAATCCGAATGGAAATCCGTTCAGGCATTCATTAGATAGAAGCCATTATGTTTTCCTAACATGTAAACAAAGATGGCTGTCACGTTTGATAGATGGGGTTGCTATGGGGGTTAAACATGCAATTTCGCGATTTCTATCATGCCTACTACATTTTTTGGGGTCAAAACATAAAAAAAATATATATATTTAACGCCAAATAGGCTTAGTCTCAAAATAATTACATTTTAATGTAAGTAAATTTTACCTTCCTCCATGTGGAACCAACTGCTTGACATCTGAGCAAGGTGCAAGAGAAGAATCCCCCAAAAAGAGCGCAAAGGGGTAAAGGACCCGGCAGGGCATAAGCCCTCCGTGGAGCCCTCCAAAAATCCCCAAAAAAGCCTAAAATACGCTCTTGTGTGAGCCCTTAAATACGGTGGTTCGATCTCAGGGAAGTTCCCCAGACATGAGTATGAGTGCGTGCGTGCGCGTAAGTGTGCGCACTCTCTCTCTCTCTCTCACACACACACACACACACACACACACACACACACACACACACACACACACACACACACAAAAAAGGAACTTAATTTGCATCCTTTTCAGACATAGCCATATCTGAGGTATGCAGTATGTGCTGATCGGTGATGTAAATAGACATGGCATGTCTCAAAAATACAGGCTATATGTCACGTACACACTGTATGTACTTCAAACACAGGAAATGCATAACCACAAAGAGGCCCCTAAAAGCTTGCAAAGTTTCCAGTGCACCTGCAGTCATTTCAACCAGTCAATATTGTTCCTTCTTTAACCAGGCCAAGTGATAATATAATAAGCCTCTGAGTTGTTCAACATAAATTACGTTCTTTTACATTTCACTATGTCCAACAATGATTATTTACTCCTTGAAACCAAAGTGTTGACAAACAGATGCTTTGGTTTTACCTTTTTTTCTTCAGAACTAAATATCTCACAGCTGAGATTGAGTTTTAGTTTTTAGGATTTTAGTAAGTGAAAGTGCAAAAAAAAAAAGGAAATGCATATAATTTTCAGCCAGGTAAAAAAAAGGCTGGCTACAGTATGAGATCTATTACGATACAATATGATATTACACTAATCTATTATAGTGTATTCTAGTTATCCTAGTAATACATTAATACTTATATAGTGTATTATAATCAGAGTTATAATCCATTTTAGTGTATTATAATTAGGATAGTTGTAATATAAATGTATATTGTATTATAATCGCAGTTAAAATGGTCAATTTGTTTCTTACCGATAGGGGTACTTTTGTGTAATGTAAAATGTAGATAATTTTAAGTGTTGTGGTGGTGTTTAAGTGTCGTGTAGTGTGGTGCTAAAGCTGCAGTCGAAAAGGGGCTTTACTTGCAATGTAATGCTTACTTGCAATGCTTCCTCTGTTTCACATCATTTCTATAACGAATGACACGTCAAACGACCAACTTCCGTAATCCAGAAGTTTGTCTTTTACTAAGTCTATACAGCCTTATAGTAAGTAGTAGTAAGTAAAATGTATTTATATAGCACCTTTCGAAACAAGGTTACAGAGTGCTTTACAGTATACACAATATAAACATTAACAAGTAACAGGGTAAAAATGTGAAAAAGAATAAAAATACAAAAATACAGAAACCCAGGAAAAAGTGCAATGACATTAGCCGGGGATCCAGTCATCAAAATGGGAGAGGACCTGTGATGTTCTGCCGCACTTTTTATTTCTGTTTTATCTATTAGTTCGGTCATTAAGGTCCACAGAATGAGAGGCCTGCTCTCATTCTCAAAAGTTAGGGCCATTTGTATATTCACTGTCCCATTGACTCCACTAGAAATATTCAAACAAGAAAAAAATTTGCTTTAAGTAGCATGTGAGGGGTCAAACTACGGGTTCTTCATCATTCTGAATCCATTGCAAGCATTTGTTTTGCATGAAAAACATTCCTTGGGCAAAATATTGGCCAGCAAAAACTGTGACAAGTGGAAAAAAAGTGATGACTCATCACTTTTCACAGCTTTTACGGGCCAATATTTTGCCCAAGGAATGTTTTTCATGCAAAACAAATGCTTGCAATGGATTCAGAATGATGAAGAACCCATAGTTTGACCCATCACATGCTACTTAAAGCAGATTTCTTTCTTTTTTAAATATTTCTAGTGGAGTCAATGGGACAGTGAATATACAAATGGCCATAACTTTCTTTCGCAACATTTCCGGCAGAGCAGGCCTCTGATTCTGTGGACCTTAATGACCAAACTAATAGATAAAACAGAAATAAAAAGTGCGGCAGAACATCACAGGTTCAACCCTATTCCTTGAGCTTTTGGGCAAGTGGATCCCCGACTACATGAACAATATAAAATATCATGAAGTAAAATTAATTTGAAACAGATGTGTTTTCAGCATGTTTAAAACTGTCGACTGACAGTAGTTTTTAATGGCAAAGATAAGGCGTTCCACAAAGTAGGAGCCAACACTGCGAAGTCCCAATCTCCCTTCGTCTTAAGATTGGACACAGGGACTTCCAGGAGGCACTTGTTAGAGGATCTAAGTAAGCGATCCTCTAAGAGAGGGTTTAGGAGGCAATAGGTCAATAATGTAAAGCGGGGCCAGTCCATGCAACGCTTTATGTGTAATCAACAGTATTTTAAAAGCTATTCTAGCTTTTAATAGGTAGCCAGTGAAGTGAGGCTAACACCGGGGTTATGTGTGCTCTGCAGTTAGTGTTGGTGAGGATTCTTATAGTAATATATACTTGGCAGAAGGGTAGGGGGTATATATTTTGGTGGGGTGGGATGGACGTATAAGAAAGTATGGCTGCAGAAACATTACAAGCAGATGGGCTACTTTCATCTCTTTCACTTTAGTTTAGAGCATTATTTGCTTATTCTTAACACCACTTGTGTGAAGTTATTAAAAGTCCAATTTCAATTCCCTCTGTTCATTTCAGACCAGTGTGTGGAGTCCAGACTGCAGGTGGAGATGAACTCTCCAGACTCAGCCAGGGACATTTCTATTAAACAGGAAGAACCTGAAGACCACCAACACTTCAGTAAGTTTAACCACTTGAACCCTAGCATCCCTATGCAGGGGGGGACATCGTGTCACGTGTTATGTTTTAATATTGTTTTATAATGTCATGATTGAAATTGAATTCTTGCTGTGTTGACAGTATATGTATTTCGTTAAAAATCATCCTAAAACGTTAAAGCCAGATTTGTCATAACTTCAGTTTCAAACACCCGTAATAACATGTAACTAGTAACTTTACTTGTTTAGTCATTCTAAAGTTGCGTTCCCACTGAAAATAAAATAGTAGTTCCGTCATTGCAAAGACGCGACTCGGCGTGGCGTTGCATCAAGTTGTACAAATGAGGCGAAGGAAGCGTTTTGTCGCTTCGGTACTCTTCACTCTTACTGAAAAATGGCAACTGAGGCAATGTTCGCTTCTCGATCACTTCAGCCTTTGCACATTAAAGTTGTTATGTAAGGAATTATCTATATAAACTCAGCAAAAAAAGAAAGGAAACTTGACTTGGGTCCATTATATCTCTCCTTTAATAATACCAATTTGTATTGTGTTTCATATCATTTTTATCGTTGATTCATCACCTTTACAACATGGTACAGATTGTAAGCATCGGCCATTTGTGGAATGAGCACCACAGCCAAACGTGTGGGTAGTGGGTAACGTGTCGGTCCATTATATCCCCCGTTTAATTATTCCAAATGGTGGATTTGTCACCTTTACAACGTGGTACAGCTTGTAAGGATCCAGCATTTGTGGAATGAGCAACACAGCCAAACGTGTGGGTAGCGCCCCTCCAAAAATGGCCTGGCAGGCCTGCAATACTGTTCTTTTGGTGTTCACCTTTGTTCCTTGGTTCATTGATTGATTGCACTCTCTCACAGTATTGAAGGGAAAAAACACATATTGGCCATTTTTATACGGTCAGTGTCAGGGAAGCCCAAAACGAGAGTAAATGCCAGCAGAACAGTATTTCTAGCTTTCTGTTATTATAGGGAGATATAATTGACCAAACTCAAGTTTCTTTTCTTTTTTAGTTTAGCTCTTTAGTTAAGCTTTCTTATTTTCAGGCATACAACTGCTGTATTAAAACTTTATTAGAATACTTTACTGTTTTCATGCATAATATGTGTAGTAAATTACAGCATGGAGAGGTAATTAGATGATCATGCAAAGTTTTTTTTGCCATCACAACACCCAGCGACAAATATGACACGATTCAAGCGCTAGAAAGACATTTTATACTGTATTTCGGTGGCAGTGCACCTTAAGTAGATGATACCTCATTTATACCTCATTTTGTGCACAGATTACGGAGCATGGAGGATGGAAAATGGTATTTACTAGGGATGTGAACAATCGACTCGAAAATCGTGCGTACTTGATGTGTTTTGTTTACCTCGATCCTGCCTTTGCATGCAAAGCTTGCTTGCTAATGGCAGTGTCGCCTCGTGTGCAGTGATTTTGTCAAGATTGAGAATAAAACACAACACAAAATAGACTACTCGTTGTTAAAGGTGATACACCATGCATTCAAAAAGTATTTGTCATACTGTTTGTCCCAAAAAAAACTTTTTCAAAAGGTTTGAGGCTAAATTACCACTCCTGAATAGAGAGCCTCTCATTTTTGAATGTCTCCCCCCCCCCCCCAAAAAAAAAAAAAAAAAAAAATCTTCAAAAACGGCCGTTTATGACGTCACAAACGGCAGCAAATCTGGACAGCCTGTTTTGAGAACCCGTGGGATGCTTTTAACCTCCACCTTCCCAAAACCAGAGAAAGACGCAACGGTCTGAAATGGGACTTTGTGAGGATAGAAGGTGCTAGTGGGACCCCAAAAAAAAAAGAGAACAATGGATGCGGAAAACAGATATAAGACCTATAAAAATAAATTAGTAAATATAATAAGAGTAAATAAAAATAATTATTACCAAAAGCAACTTGAACAGCATAAAGGAAACACCAAGCTACATGGAAAATATGAAATAACATTATAAAAAATGTAAGGGAAAAAGTGAGTATCCAAGTTACTTTATTAAAGTAACTTAAAGTATTAAACTATCAACAAAAGTAAAGATATTGCAAATGGATTTAATTATTTTTTTGTTAATGTAGGACCAAGCCTTGCAAATGATATAAAAGAGCCGGGGGGATGGGGATGGCCTGAAGGATAGGCTTGTCAATCAAAATCAACATTCAATTTTCATCAAAAGTATAGATCAAAATGAAATAATAAATATTGTTAAGAATCTTAAAAGTAAAAAATCCACTGATAGCACAGATATTGACATGATACTAATTAACTCATTTAGTGCCACCCCTTTCACCACTAGAGGGCGCCCAGTGGCCATAGAAAATCCCATAGAGATATGCTGGTATATGCAGAAGCCCTGCAGCCATGACTTGCCTGAACACTTTCCTTTGTGCATGTACAGGAAGAGGATGAAGTTAGCTTGAAGTTAGCTATTGGCTACCAAGCATTTTAGAAGCCTTATTTTCGTCAACTTAGCCATGATTAAACCTTGCACACCTCATGCATGGGAAAAAAACAGAGAAGAATGAGCTCTAAAAAATCCAATGCAATCCTGGATTGCATTGGAGTGGATTTGTGCAGTTTGTTCACAGCTTTCAAACAAAAAAATCCGATTGGAAATCCGTTCAGGCATTCTTGAGATAATCGCCATTATGTTTTACATGTTATGTAAACAAACATGGCTGCCCTGTATGTTAGATGGGGTTGTATGGGGGTGGAACATGCAAAATCGCGATTGAAATCATGTTCACCAGATTTGATGGGGTCCAAAAAAAAAAAAAAAAAAAATCATTTTTTTTTTTTTTTTTTTTTAAGCCGAACTTGTTCGGGATCGGCACTCTGCGATACGATAATAAAGCCGAACTAGTTCGGGATTGGCACTCAATGAGTTAAGAATACTAGCCTACAGCCCCTTGGTGTGAAGCAGACAGACTGTGATGTTGCTCTCTCTGGAACTGCCCCCCTCCCCCTCACTCCATCTCTGCTTGCAGGCAGTTGGGACTGGGAGTGCGCTGCTTGTTGACGCCCATTTGTGATGTAAATCGCATCACAGGACAGCCGCCTACAGGCCAAAATTTGGGGAAATATTTTAAACATTTGGGGATTATGAGAAGTAGAGACACATCTGAAGGTGATAAAGTTGATGTTGGGCAAGGTACATGCGTTATTGATTTTTGTATTATGTTTTTTAGACAATTGAACAACTGCTGAACGTCGAGTTACAGATGGAAACACAAACACACTATTTTCTGGGGCGATTCTAATTAAGGTTGTGGAATAATACAAAACATAGTTGCACCATTAACACATAATGTAATCAGTCATTTCTTACAGGTATATTTCCCAATAAAATGAAAACGGCTAAAGTCATTCCTATCTATAAAACTGGTGACAGGCATCAATTTACAAACTACAGACCCATCTCCCTGCCTTCTCAATTTTCAAAGATATTAGAAAAATTATTTGTTACAAGACTAGATCACTTCATTGACAAGCACCAACTATTAAGCAATCACCAGTATGGTTTTAGGTCAAATAGGTCCACCTTGATGGCAGTAACGGAACTTGTAGAGGCTATTTCAACTGGCATTGAAAACAGGGAGTACACTGTGTGGGGGCTTTTGACACGATTGATCACAAAATACTTATTAAAAAAATTGAGAGGTATGGCTTTAGAGGAGTCGCCAGCAAGTGGCTAGAAAGCTACCTGAATGACAGAAGACAGTATGTGCATGCAAATAATGTTGACTCAGACCCACTATATATCACACATGGAGTCCCTCAGGGTTCCGTACTTGGTCCTAAATTGTTTATTATGTATTTAAATGACATTGGTGAAGTATTGACTCAGCTTAAACATGTATTATTTGCAGACGACACTAGCCTATATAAATCGGGGTGGAGATCTTGAACAGCTTCTGTGTGTAGTGGAAAAAGAATTACAGATTCTCAAAAAGTGGTTTGACGTCAATAAGTTATCATTAAATCTTAGTAAAACAAAATATATTATTTTTTGTAATCGGAAAGTTGATATACCAGTGAAACTAAAATACATAACGTGGAAATTGAACAAGTAAATTAACATACATTTCTGGGCATCACCATAGACAATAAACTCCTTTGGAAACCACATATAACAAATATAAACTCTAAATTATCAAAAACCATTGCAATATTATATAAATTGAAACCTATTATAAATAATAATTCACTATACTTACTCTACTGCTCCCTCATGCTTCCATACTTTATAGGGATGGACATCGGTATCGGCCAATATCAGAAATCGGCAGGTATCATATCAAACCGGCCAAATCGGTGATCGGCAGGTGACTGACATAAATATGCCAAAATCGGCCAATTGTATCTCTTGCACTGCACAGCATGATGCTCGGTCCTGTGAAGTAAACATTAGCAAGTAGCAGCCAGTCTACTTGGAGGCAGCCTACAGAATACAGATGGTGCTGATTACCTTTGCAATGTAAGGATATATTCCATAATCCTGTGTCAATGTCGTCTCCAAAAAGAAGGGGGGAAAAAAGCATGCGTCACCTGCTTTCCTCCTGCCTAGTCCAGACGGTCATATTAGACTGGATATTGTCTGTGATTTTGGATATTGTACTATTGTGATTGATTTGGCATTAGTGTTTTTCTAGCTTATTGGTACTCAAATTGAAGTATGTCTTGTAGGCCTACTTGGCCTGAAACAAAAGGGTATTGGAGCAACCCTATTTCCTAGTTCTTAGCTAAAGAAATCGGTATCGGAAAAATCGGTTTTGGCAGGTCAGACCTTCATAAAACCGGTGGATCGGTATCGGCCAAGAATTTTGCAATCGGTCCATCTCTAATACTTTACTTACTGTGTGGAAGTATGGGGGAATGCATACAAAACCATAACCAACCCAATCTTCATACTGCAAAAAAAAGCCATAAGAATAATAAATAAATCTGACTACCTAGCACCAACCAACCCACTATTTATCAATACACAAATCCTCAAATTTGAAGATCTAGTTGATCTAAAGATTGCCATTATTATGTATAAAGCCCACCATAAAGAACTCCCACCCTGCATGCAGAGGGTGTTCAAAGTGCGAGATACCAAGTACCAACTTAGGGGGACTTGTATATTTGAGGGATCAACACCAAGAACCAACACAAAAGCAAGATGTATATCTGTAGTAGGGGTAAGTACATGGAATAGTTTAGATAAAGAATTGAAAATGTGAACATCAGTGTTCAAATTCAAAAAAATGTTTAAAACCAAGATAATGAATAAATACAAAACATTTTAAAAATATTGCAATATAAGTAACAAACTATAAAGAAAAAATAGATATAAAAATAATGATAAGTTAATATTAAAATATCTTAAAATATATACTATAAAACAGTAATAAATGCATAAACTTAAAATAACATTGGTACAATAGTGGGTCAGAGTCTTATTGATGCACATACATATATACTGCATATACATGTGCATTGTATGTATGTTTTTGTAAGTGTATTTATCATATGGCATTGTGTCTGTCTAGTCGGCGACCTGGCCAACTCGGAACAATGTAAATAGGGAATGAATGCCCCGCCCTTTAATGCAAACCCCATTATACCTGTTTTCATAGGACCCGTTTTGACCATCTGTCTGCCTGTGTCCATTTATGCCCATATATGGAGATATCTGTATCTGTCTGTCTGTCTGTCGGTGTCCATTTTATGTCCATATATGGAGATCACTGCAGTTATAGTTCTGGGTCCATTTTATGCCCATATATGGAGATATCTGTCTATCTGCGTCCATTTTATGCCCATATATGGAGTATCTGTCTGTGCCTCCAACTGTGTTGCAGACACAGTGCCGGTTCCCCCTTTAATGCAAACCTCATTATACCTGTTGTCATAGGACCCGTTTTGAACATCTGTTTGCCTGTGTCCATTTATGCCCATATATGGAGATATCTGTATCTGTCTGTCTGCGTCCATTTTATGACCATATATGGAGATCTTTGACCATCTGTTTGCCTCTGTCCATTTATGTCCATATATGGAGATATCTTTCTGTCTGCAATCCATTTTATGCCCATATATGGGGGCATTCATTTTATGCCCATATATGGAGAACGCGCGTGCCCGTGGGACGAACGGTTCTCGAGATACGCGGATTACATACATACACACTCACAGAGATTTTTTGTTGACTCATGTGGCGTACGTGATGTCAGAGCCATTTATGAAGTGATGTCACAATGAGTCAGAGCTTTCGCCGATTTCCTCCGGAACAGCCTGATGTCAACAATCAACCCCGCATAAGGAGATTCCGAACGTTTCGCGCCGGTTCGGGAAAACCGCGCGTCGGGTCGGGTCGAGACCCGGCACTGCACTCCGTGCCGCGGCGGGGAACGCGCGTGCCGAATCTGAAGCCGGTGGGACGAACGGTTCGCGAGATACGCGGATTACAGACACACAGACAGACAGACACGCAGAGACTTCTCGCATTTATAGATAGATAACTATTTAAGTGGCAGAGTTTGGTGTTAAATCGTGGCTATATTTCCATATTGCCACATGATATAGCGCCAAACTGAACTGTTTTGTTCTTTTTCATTTTTTGGACTAAAAAATCTAATGGAATTACTAAAAGTTTTTGTTTCTGTTTTTCAGTTTTGTAAATTCAAATAACATTAACATTTGATATTTTAATTTAAATGGGGTAGGCAATATAATCTACGGCTTCCGCCTATAACTTTTTGGACCTTTTGGACTGTTTTGAATGTGCTTAATAACCTCTGTATGCATTGTGTCAATTGTCTGAAATGGTACCAAAATAAACTAACCTAAACAAAATAAACTAAACAGCTTCTAGTCTCTAGAGAACAGACTCCATGCTAACGCAAGGAAGAGCAATTGTTTATTATAATTATTATTAGGGCTTTGATGCAAGTTCTGATGGGTGCAGCTGCATGAGTTGTGTTTCCTAAAGTAATGTGCCGTTATGCTCAACTCTCAGCTGCTGCTTAGCAGAAAAAAAGGGAAAAAAGTCGACGAGGCGTCGATCGAGGCGTCAATTTTCGGCCTTGGCGCGTCGATTCACAAATAATGCGTCAATTTACATCCCTAGTATTTACACTCAGGAATCCGGAGTTGTCTGTCATGTTGTTTTTATGCTCCTAGATATCCTGATTGTGCCTCCACACATTAAAGAAGAACAGGAGGAGCTACTTCAAGAACCAGAGGAGCCTGATGGGTCAATGTTGACATTACTAGCAGTGAAAAGTGAAGTTGATGTCAAAGACATCTCTTCACACTGTGCCGAAGTTGAAGTTAAACTTGAATCTGACACTGAATTCACTGATGACAGTGATCATTGCGAGGAGACCTGTGGAGGTTAGTCAGTGTTAAACACATGACCTACTTGTGTGGGGAAAATTGGCCTTAAAGGGGAGAACCACCCATTTTCTAAAGCCCTATTAATAACATGGGTCAATTTTGAAAATGGGTGTTTCTCCCCCTTAAACAAGAGAGAGGGGGGGGGGGGGGGGAGAGAGAGAAGAGAAATGTCAACAGGGAAGCTGTATGGCTTCTAAATAAGTGACGTTTTTGATGATGGAATCTTTTCAATCTCCATCTGTACACAAAATTTTAACCTCCCCCTCCCCTCCCTCTCTGTCTCTCTCTCTCAGGAGTGACATCCCAGCCTTCTCAGATCAAGGTCTTCTGTTCTGAGAGTCCATACACCCTCACATCTCCGGTCTTCCTCCATAAACACAACGACCTCTACTGCCAAATGCAGAGGAATGGACACATCAACCCAGCAGCCTGTGAGAAAACCACCAGCTCAACAAACAGCCAGAAACGAGGAGACACTGATGGACCGAGATCCTCTGGTCATCATCGATATAAGCAACCTGAAGAACTCAAGCCTTACATAGGCTTCCTGAATCATCAACCAAATGGAGAGAATCACTGTGAACACTGTGACAAGAAATTCCGTTGGCCATCTGACCTGAAGACACACCAACGTGTCCACACTGGAGAAAAACCTTTCCAGTGTAAACATTGTAATGAGAGTTTCACTCAGTCAAGTTCCCTGAAGGCACACCAGTATGTCCACTCTGGAGAAAAACCTTTCAAGTGTAAACATTGTAACAAGAGTTTCACTGGGTCAACAAACTTGAAGACACACCAACTTGTCCACACTGGAGAAAAACCTTTCAAGTGTAAACATTGTGACAAGAGTTTCAATAAACCATCTGACCTGAAGAGACACCAGCATGTCCACACTGGAGAAAAACCTTTCCATTGTAAACATTGTGACAAGAGTTTCACTGGGTCAAAAGACCTGAAGAGACACCACCGTGTCCACACTGGAGAAAAACCTTTCAAGTGTAAACATTGTAACAAGATTTTCACTGGGTCAAACAACCTGAAGAGACACCACCGTGTCCACACTGGAGAAAAACCTTTCAAGTGTAAACATTGTAACAAGAGTTTCACTCAGTCAACTCACATGAAGACACACCAGCTTGTCCACACTGCAGAAAAACCTTTCAAGTGTAAACATTGTAACAAGAGTTTCACTGATTCAACAAACCTGAAGACACACCAGCGTGTCCACACTGGAGAAAAACCTTTCAAGTGTAAACATTGTAACAAGATTTTCACTGGGTCAAACAACCTGAAGAGACACCACCGTGTCCACACTGGAGAAAAACCTTTCAAGTGTAAACATTGTAACAAGAGTTTCACTCAGTCAACTCACATGAAGACACACCA
The DNA here is from genome assembly GCF_963921795.1 of Nannobrachium achirus. Classification (NCBI taxonomy): domain Eukaryota; kingdom Metazoa; phylum Chordata; class Actinopteri; order Myctophiformes; family Myctophidae; genus Nannobrachium; species Nannobrachium achirus. The sequence goes on from NC_137822.1 coordinate 60,826,275, forward strand.
GCTTGTCCACACTGGAGAAAAACCTTTCAAGTGTAAACATTGTAACAAGAGTTTCACTGGGTCAACAAACCTGAAGACACACCAGCGTGTCCACACTGGAGAAAAACCTTTCAAGTGTACACATTGTAACAAGAGTTTCACTGGGTCAACAGACCTGAAGAGACACCACCGTGTCCACACCCACACTGGAGAACAACCTTTCCTCTGTGAACATTGCGACAAGAGTTTCATTTCATCTTATGAACTGAAGAAACATCAGCGTGTCCACATTGCAGAAAAACCTTTCCACTGTGTACATTGCGACAAGAGTTTCAGTCAGTCACGTTCCCTGAAGACACACCAGCGTGTCCACACTAGTGCTTCATCAGTGTGTAGTAAGTAGTAGGATATAAAGGAAATAGTATTTATCTAAATAAAATAATGTAAATACATGTTAAGAAAAAGATCCACAACAGTATTTTGAAATTGATCCCAACGGAGTCCAAATGACCTGATTCTTCATCAGGCCAAAATGGTGGCATGTTTGCAAATACAATTGTTATTCTTGTTATTCATTTCAGACCAGTCTGTGGAGTCCAGAATGCAGGTGAAGATGAACTCTCCAGACTCAGCCAGGGACATTTCTATTAAACAGGAGGAACCCGAAGACCACCAGCACCTCAGTAAGTTTCATGTGCTCACTCTTTCTCATTTTTAGTTCTGTTGTAGGGCTCAAGGGCTGTCACAATATCTTATCTATACGATAATCATGACAATATCTAGATCCATCCATCATTACAATATCTCTGAAAAATATTTTTTTAGGGCACTCGGGTGGCACAGTGGTATAGTACCTGCAGCCCCGGAGGTAGTGGATTCCAATCCACCGTGATGCATCCGGCTTTCCCAGAACATGGGCCAATTGTGTTCGTATGGATGCTCGGTTCATATGAACACAATTGGCCCATGTTCGGAAGCCGGGTGAGGAGTGATATCACTGCACATATTCCTACGGGCTGGGGTGGCTCCTGTCAGCAGGGAGTTTTGGGTGGGAGGAGTAAATTACAACAGCAGTGGATAAAACATTTGTGCGAAGGAATTAATTGGTATAAAAAAAAGGCCTATAGAATTAATTATAATTGCAATTGTTATATTTTAACATTCATTGCCTTATTACTTTTTCTAAAACGGCTAGTTCCATTCCTTGACTCTGATTGTCTGGTTTCCCTTTAATTGCTGTGGTATATGAGACTTTCTAAAACGGCTAGTTCCATTCCTTGATTCTGATTTGCTGGTTGCCGTGGTATATCTGAAACTATAACCCACACCTAGAATCAGCTTATATCAAAGCCAGGTGCGTTATTTCTTTCCACAGTGCCGTGAGGCTGAACTAGAGAAGCGAGCGTTTGATTTTTTCCTCAGATCCTGCCAAGCGGGTGCTTCTAAGCACCGCCCACATGCATAAGACAGTGACTGAATCCGGGCGGGGCATGTAAAGGCAACAAGCACCCTCTATTCTCCAGGCACCACTCGGCTCTTTAGCTTAGGCTGCTATGCTAGCGTTTTTGATTTGATGTTCACCCACATAGCAGCTAAATCTGGATGAAAATAAACATGTGTATGGATCGAATATGGTTCTTAACTTCTTACATAAGTGTTGTTTCCCTATTTTTTGGCAAAAAGAATGACGTGACTTTATAAACACACACTGGCTTCCGTAAGTTCCGTTCCTTGATGTGGCTGGTAAACAAGAAAATGTCTCTTCCTGGTGGCGGAGACGTGTACTTTTTTTTTTTTTAAATAATGCAATGCTTTGATTTTAATGTTGCAATATTGTGACCGTTTTAGAAAAACAATAAGCCATGCGAGGCTTGTGGTTACCGGGGTAGTATACACCGGCTGAAACGTCTTTCTGCCGGTGTATACTACCACGGTAACCACTTGCCTCTTGTGGCTTATTGCTTTAATAACCCACACCTCTTTCTTTCCACTGTGTTGTGAAGCTAGATTAGAGACCTTGATTGCAAGTAACAGGTGTGGTGTTTTTGCCGTCTACCCGGGAACTACTTTCTTGTGCTGGGGACTACTTTCTTGCAGAGCAGACCTTATAGTGAATTATTAGTGATAGGACCGTTTTAATTGGTACATGTCTATGATTTTTCATGTTGCCATATTGCAACTGTTTTAGAAAAGCAATGAGCCACGCGAGGCTTGTGGTTATCTGTATTTTACACCGGCCTCTCAGCCGGAGTAATATACCAGGTAACCACTCGCCTCTTGTAGCGTATTGCCTCAATGTATATCCAAAAGCACATCCTCTTATGTGCAAATGCAATGTAAAAGAAAAACTGCGTCATATCACTTTACATTGTAAATGTTTTGCAGCTTTACATTGTAAAATTGAATGCACTCTAATTATTGAGTGCAACCCCCCATCACCTATATGAATGTTATTGGTCTAAGAGGATTTTGCACCAGAAGAGTCGGAGTGCGGTGGCAACAGAAAGTTGACCTACTCAAATGTAGACCAATCACAGCTGTTGTCATCAAACAGAAGCACATCCATGAAAGCCTGCAATACCTGGTTAAAACTTGGGTCATAGTTGAGAATCTATTCATGTAAATTGTTTTTCATGGTGTGGCTCGGTAGGAAGCAGGCCATCTAGAAATGGGACATCTTTGTCAACCCTTTTCTCAGCGGGGTCCACCCTATGTTCCCCAGGTTCTATGTTCCCTACAGGTTAAAATCCACCAGGTTAGCATTCACCAGCGTTAGTTTTATTGATGTGAGGGTTAAGATTAGGTTTAGGTTTAGGGTTAGGGTTAGGCATAGTTTTACTGAGGTTAAGGTTAGGTTTAGGTGGTAAATGGGGAACATAGAACCTGGGGAACATAGGTACGGTCCTTCACAATAGCTCACTAATAGAGGGTTGGCTCACTAAGTATAGAAGGTTTTAGTCTTTCTATCGGATGTGAAAAATACTTCCTTGGCATACTGGCATTGTGCATTTAATTTGGCACTGATCAGTACAGTGGTCTGTCTAATTTGCCCAGTGAGTCAATATGAAAAGAGATCACTTAGGGATATTACACTTTAAAAAAAAATGTATTGTCTTATCAGGCTTTTATGAACACCCTGAACAGTTTTAAATTTGCTTGATTCAATATTTAGATATTTGATGTAAATGTTACCAGGCCCTCCAGGCCCAGGGCTTCTCCCCATACACACCCATTGTAACTTCAAACTCCATTTTAACCATGATAGATTCATTAAAAACACCCATTGTGTTTTTCTGGTGACTCATACTACCCTCCTAATACGTGAGCACGCTGTGTGTTTTTTTTTTTATGTTTTTCATTTATTTTTAATAAAAACACGGCCTAAAAAACATGTGGAGAGCAAAGGTCCGTTTCATTTGTCACTTATGAAGGTAAAATAACAAATTGAGCTCCCATGCGGGCAACATTTGTAAGAGCCCAAAATCCAAAATGGCTGCCATCAGCTATGACGAAAAATGTTCAATGGTTTGACCTACGGTGATGAGTAGAACTAGTTTTCTGTGACGTTTTGGGTTGAGGAATCCATAAGTGTTTTAATTTTTTTAATGATTTAACCCGTTTTCTTTTTTTATTCTGATCTGAAAATAGTTACACAGAGGTCATTTCAAAGGTCAAAAAGGTCATCTTTTGTCTTGTACAAATAAGACAAAAGGTCTTAAACTTCATCAGAATATGTTGATTCTCCTCACTGTCTCCACTCATCATCAGTACTACTGTCATCTGAAGAGTCACATAAGTTGGGAGCTGCTGGGGCAAGGGGGGAAGAGTGTGACATACTGGACGGCACTTCCCATTCACAAGTTCCCAACCATAACCAAGGGGTAAGGGATGATCTAGCAGGTCGTAATGGAGCTGGCAAAATGTAAGGTAGTTTGTCCTTTCAAAATGAAGATTCAGTGAGTCATCTTCAGGTGGAAGACGGAGTGTAAATTGTTTCTTATAAGTTCCACTTTGAAGCTCTGGCCTGCCCATGGGTAAAAACTGACCTGGAAAAGCCCTGTTGACTATCATGTTCTTTTTCTGCTCCTAGACATCCTGCACATGGTTGTGTGTAAAGAGGAGGTTTCTCCTGAACAGGAGAGGAGCTCCAGTCTGCTCCAGGAGGAACCAGAGCCCCAACAGATTAAAGAGGAACAGGAGGAACCAGAGCCCCAACAGATTAAAGAGGAACAGGAGGAACCAGAGCCTCCACACATTAAAGAGGAACAGGAGGAACCAGATCCTCCACACATTAAAGAGGAACAGGAGGAACCAGAGCCCCAACAGATTAAAGAGGAACAGGAGGAACCAGAGCCTCCATACATTAAAGAGGAACAGGAGGAACCAGAGCCTCCACACATTAAAGAGGAACAGGAGGAGCTACTTCACAGACCAGAGAAGCCTGTTGATGAAGACATCTCTTCACATTGTTCTGAAGTTGAAGTTGAGCTTGAATCTGACACTGAAGACAGTGATGATTGGGGGAAGACAAGTGGATATGTCCAAACTGGTGAAAAACCTTTCCAGTGTAAACTCTGTAACAAGAGTTATATCTGTTCATATGAACTGAAGAGACATAAGCGTGTCCACACTGGAGAAAAACCTTTCCACTGTAAAACATGTAAAAAGAGTTTCAGTGAGTCAGGTGACCTGAAGAGACACCAGCGTGTCCACACTGGAGAAAAACCTTTTAAATGTAAACATTGTAACAAGAGTTTCAGTCAGTCATGTTCCCTGAGGAGACACCAGCGTGTCCACACTGGAGAAAAACCTTTCCACTGTAAACATTGTGACAAGAGTTTCAGTGTGTCTAGTTCCCTGAAGGAACACCAGAGTGTCCACACTGGAGAAAAACCTTTTAAGTGTAAACATTGTAAAAAGAGTTTCAGTCAGTCACGTTCCCTGAAGAAACACCAGCGTGTCCACACTAGTATTGAAGTACTCGAGTCAATGACTTGTCTTGAGTCAGGTCTCGAGTCCAAATTGTCATTGACTCAACCTCGCCCATGACTATTCAGTCTTGACTTGGACAAAGGGACTCGGGACTCTTCCTAAACGAGTCCACTTGGGACAAGAGTCTACAGTGTAATGAACTAATTGTATTATACCCATATTACGAGGAGCCCTGTGATTTTATTACATCATGAGTTTGTTTTACTTTATGAGCCATTATTACATTATGAGTTGCTACAAGGCTAAGGTTCACACCCGCATCCTCAGGGCCCCAGAGCTTAAGAGGAGTCAAGTCCTGGGTGCTGGGGTGTTCGGCACACTGCATACGGGAATGCTTTTATTTATGAGAACTATCAAGTGCTATTCTTTTTATTTACATTTTATTTAGATCAAACGGTATCAGTAATAAGTACTGTATAAGTAAGATGTTAATCTAGCGTTATTATCTACACATACGGTCTGAGGATATTAGAATAACCGTTTATAAGATCATAATCGAACACTGAAACTTTAAACTGGACGAGTTTCATCCTACCGATAATAGCACAGCATGACCAGTCAGCCAGCCAGTCTTTTATACTGGCTGGCTGGTCAGACCACAATAACCAACTTCTCCCAGTGAGCAGCACACATACACATGCATGTATGTGTTGTTTGTCCCCATAGATTTACATTTACAATCGGATGGAAGCGTGGACGAAAGCACATTACATGAGATTGAACAAGATGGAGTCTAATATATTATTAATCTCTCAAGACAGACTCTGAGGAAGAGGAACAAAAAGAGTGGGCGTTCCCTTTTATTTGATGATGGTTAGCCAGATTGATATAATATTGATAGAATACTTTTATTAGTTTTCTAAGTGCAGTTTGTCGGCTCCAAACAAACGTCCTCCAAGCCCACTGATACACCCAGTCTGACCCAGACTTAGGTTGAACACATTGTCCACTGGTTGAACTTTAGTTTGCATATATTTTACGTATCTACAACGTGCATTGGTACAAACAGTTTCAGCTTCTGTCTTGCTGGCATTGTTCTGTGACTTTGGTAAAAAAAAAAAAGGTCCACCTCATCATAAGGCCTATATGCCCTTGCTGTCAATCAGCCAAGCCTGGGAGAGGCGTGCCCTTGGTGCCCAAAATCATAATTAACCAATATCAATGATGCCAACAACTAATAATGCCAACTATACTAAATAATCACACATATGATAATGAAAATAACTATAATCTAACAAACAAAGGCAGTGCAATGGCTTCAAGTATTTTGCAAAAAATGTACAGTAAATTACAGTTCAATACAAGGTCTGCTAAGAGGATTTTAAATCCATGAAAGACTATGGCTTGTTTCCATTGGGGTCCTTTGCACTCAATTCATTGTAACGGCGTGGCTCAACATGGCTTTAACATTTTTCACAACATTATTGTAATTTTAACCAAACATTACCTTGCATCACCTTTGATTAACATTAACTTTAATGTTATTATACATTATTACCAGAAGGCAGTGAAAGAATGTTTGCTTTTCACACGGAATACAAACAGAACCACATGGACCCTTAAAGGTCCATTTTGAGTCCATGTGAGGATTTGGCTTGATTTATTGAACATTTTATTTATTCAAAAATTAAGAACAGTACAAGTATAGTCAAAAAGAAGGGGGGAGTACATTCGCCAAGGCAAGGTAATCCCATATAAACTAGGGATGTTCAAAATGATACATCTCTGCTTACCTTGTACAATACGCTTATACTACCTTATCTGTCCTACTGTTTGGAGGTGTGGGGAAATACATACAGTAGTAACCTTCATCCATTATCCATAATACAAAAGAGCAATAAGAAAAGTACACAATGTAGGGTTTTATGATTATAAAAATAATCTATTTTTGAGGTCTTGTACATTGAAGCTTGCTGACTTAGTTCAAAACTGCTCAACTAATGTGTAAGGCAAGTAATAAATTACTTCCCCCGAGCATTCTGGAAATACATTTTAAACAAGCAAGTGCTCAGACCACTCGAAAGAGTATGTGCATTTCAGTTTGTGGAGTAAAGATTTAGAACAGTTTGACAGATGAGATTAAACAGTAATATTATCTTAGAATAAAAAAAAAAATACTCAAATCCAATATCCTAGCTAAATACAGTAAAACATTTTTTTAATTTTGTCTATTTGAGTTTTATTTTCATTTTTATTTTTATATTTTATATTATAGTGACAACATATATAATACTCTATAGCAGTATAAAAGTCAAATCACATGCTTATTAAATAGGTGTTAATGGCAATAGCTTCATAGGGATTTTAGATCCCTCAAATGGTAAAAAAAAATGCTTTAATCTGCTACTGCTGATAATGGGGTTTTCATTTAAGTTTTATTTCATTTTCATTCTCTTTAGAAGGTAAACTTGTATACCGTAACATATTCCTGTATCTTAAACCATGAATATGTAGGATAGCATTCTTGATTTGCTATTGTTGCATGTATATGGGTTTGACGCACATGTTCCTTTATTTGCCATTACTTCTTTATGGTGAACCTGTACACCCCTTTAACATATCACTGTATCCTAATTCCTAAACATGCAGGACAGGCACTCTTTGATTTGTTATTGTCTCCACCAGCCGAAGGCATGGGGGAGAGTCTGTTTTCCCCTTCGTCCGTCCGTGTGTCCGTCTGTGCGTGCGTGCGTCCTCACAGTTTGTGTGCACCTAATCTCAGTCGCCGTTGGCCCGGTCGCTGCCAAAGTGAGCACAAACACATTCCCTGGATGCCAATCTAGAACCTCTGCCCTACATTTTTCAAATGGGCCTGTTCTAGCGCCACCTAGTGGCCTATGTTCGCAAAACAGATTTCTGTGGACTACTCTTACAGATTTTGTCCAAAAATCCTACAAATCGGGAGGCAGTATCTCGACAGTCATGTGATCGACACGGATCTATTCCATCCTGATTGGCTAAGATTGGCTTCCAAATTTTGTAGGATTGAGCCGTTTTGAACAAAATGCCTCAAATCACAAACGCAAAGTGCAATTATCATGAAATCGCGCACACACGTTCCCACTAGGCCGAGGAAGAAATGCCACTTACATTTTTAAAAATCAGCCTCATGGTGGCGCTATAACAGGCCGATTTGTGGTTTTACCTATAACTCCACCGATCACTTTCAAACTTTGTAAGCACACTCCCTAGAGGACGCACGGCCTGGTGGAGACCTGTACTCGGATTAGCACTGCTTCTAGTTATGCTGATGTATTTGGGGCTTGTAATTACAGTTTCTATTTATTTACATTTTCTTTATATGATACATTTGAACACTTTTAACATTAATGTATTTTAAACCATTAATACGTAGGATAGGCATTCATAAGCTTTTTTTTTGCTTCAGCCTATTCCTTTTGATCACCTTAAACAGTGATTATGCTTTTGTGGATGACTTGGTATGCTTGCTACTGTGAGTTGATCAAATAAACTAAACTAAGCTGATCTACAAGGGCAATTGGTATGAATGTGTGCATTGTGTTGAATATGTGTGATATATATGAATTATGATACATAATTGTATGATTGGTGTATGAGGCTCATATGACCTTATAAGGTTATATTGTGAACTCCTATCTGAACTTACAGTATATAAGACCATGTTTTGGTTTTGGTTATACTGTATGTCACTAGTGGAAAATAACCAACACTCTACGTGTCTGTCTTCTTGTTATGATCTGGGAACGAATCAATGAGTCCCACGGATCTTACTTGTCATGTACTGTATTCTTTATATAATACTGTATGTAACTTCCATCTTGGAGAAGAGAGAGAATTTTACCAAGCTGCCACTATGGTATGCTCGCTGTTTGTCTTCCTTGTCTGACTCTTCAAATACAACAATTTAAGATATAGACCTTTGTCTTATTTTGGTTATGGATTTATACATTATCCATATTTTATTTAACTTATTAATTAGTTTATCCAACAATGTGTGCATCATTTTTTTTTTTTTTCAAAACAGATTCTCCAGAGTGCTACAGAGTTGATGTATTTATTGTATGTAGGCCAACCCAGAAGTTATGCCCATCATGAGCTCCACAACAGAGTCTAGTTTAAAGATGGGGTTCCATGATGACAAGACACCAAACAACCTTCCATTGACAATGCATTAGTACTGCGCCCCCAGTGGCCATTCTCACACGATAAGGAGAAGATGTTCACGCATGGTGGTGTTTTGTCGTTGCCGTGTCTCTTGGCCAAAAGACAGGCTGTGGTTGAGCTAACGACAAAAAACCAAACAACCTTGCATTGACAATGCATTAGTACGGCGTGCCCAGTGGCCATTCTCAGACGATGTTTCACGCATATGTGAGTCCAGCCCAAGAACGTATGGCTGTAAGGCTGAGGGAGGTGACTTCACGCCTGCAGCCATACCCGCCGCGAGTATTCCTACCGTAGGAGACGGGGTTGCATAAATTAGAAGGCGCGGCTTGTGATTGGCTGGAGCGGAGGTCTGGAGCGCTCGGCTATGGTCACTTGGACTGCGCGGGCGTTTATCGTACGCTTGCCCAGGCCTTGGGCATAAATATAACGATTGCATTCACCACGGCTTCGTAACTCTGGCCCGCTCTTCACGGGCACTCGCGCCTGCGGCGCTCGGGCGCGAAGAGCAGGACCAAGGTCCGCTGGCCTTCGCACCGCTTGCAATGTCGTGGACAATAACTGTGACATATCTAACCATAAAACGAGCGCTCCTTCAAACACCGTCTCCTACGTTTGGAGCATACCCGCCTCTCTCTTCAAGAGCTGCGTGAACTGAGAAAATATACCGGTGGTAGAGAGAGAGTCGGAAAATATAAGACTTCCGGTTTGATTTAATCGCCTTCAAAATAAAATGCTTGTATATAATGCCATTGAAAAACGTAGAATTTGCAGATTATGCTCATTAAAAATATAAATTAGGCATTTGAACAAAAAATATGTTTGTGTAAAAAAAGTTTAAACAAAACATATATCTAAATAGATGATGTTCACTGGAGTGCATATCCTTTACAAATTGGACACTGGAGAACAGACAGCTCTTCGTGTCAGAACTTTGGACACACGTTCGGGGAGACCTCCTCTACCACACCTCACTGTCCGCTAAGCGGGAGAGGCGGCATTGCAAAATGTGCTGGCCTACCAGTGCAGCCAGGTGCTAAAAAAGGACTCAAATGGCACTGTTTTCCGACTCTAGTGGGCGCTGGAGAGCAGGCGGCTCTTCGTGTCGGCACTTTTGACACACGCACTCGCTCACAGAGACCTCCTCTACCACATCACACTCTCCGCTAAGCGCGAGAGGCGGCATTGCAAGTGCTGCTGGCCGTCCAGTGCAGCCAGGAGCACAAAAAGACTTCAAAAGGCGCCGTTTTCCGACTCTAGTGGGCGCTGGACAGCAGCTGGCTCTTCGTGTCTGCACTTTTGACACACGCAAGCGTTCACAGAGACCTCCTCTACGACACCACACTCTCTAAATGCTTAAGAGTAGTTCATCACTTTTCACCTCACTAATGTTCATGATAAAATATCGCAATTTTTTTCTAGTCTCCTAGGAGAGCTGTGGGAAGTTCAGAATCCATTGTCTTGTGACATCATCATTTTCCCCCAAAAAATGTAATCAATATTTTTGAAAAAAATATTTTGATTTTTATTATCGCAAGAATAATGGCTTCCACTTTAAAATTGCAACTTTTCAGGAATAGAAAGCCTGCAGTTTCTTTAAGCTGGATTGGCAATCGATGGTGTCACAAGACGATGGGTTTCTGACCTGCCCACAGGCCTCCTCTGGAAATATATATATATATATATATATATATATATATATATATATATATGAACATAGGTTGAAAAGTGGTGGATTGCCCCTTTAATCTATATGTTTAACGTAGGCCTACGTGTATATGATATATCATATACAAATTAATCGTTTTTCAATGGCGTTAGGGGTAGGCTACTCTTATTCTGAAGAGATCGATACCGGAAGTCTTATATTTGCTGGCACTAAATTTGCTCACAGAACATAGCCCGAAAACAGCAGGGTGAACGAACAGCGTGTATCAAAACATGATGATACAGTAAAGGTCAGTGTTATAGGCTACGTTTGCGGTGCACAAGCCTTTGTGTAATTGGTGTCGGACAGTAAAGAGTGACAGGCTGTCTCGTTGTGAAAACGGGAGAAATCCATGAACAATTAAAGTTTGTTTATGCGGGCTAATGCTAAGCTAAGGAACCTAGAATTATTATAAATATTTGCCCGTTAATTGATTGATTTAAGACTTTATTAGAAGTTTGCATAGGAAAAGGTACAGCGATCATGACGGTACAGTTCACTGGTACAAGGTCAACTAAAAGGAGACCCTAGAAAGTACTTGGCATATTTGCACAGGAAAACCATCTAAGTAGGCTATCTCATATAACATTGAATGACGTATGGGGCTGTTAAGTATGACATCATTTTGTAGGCAGAGGAGAATTTCTGCCCCCAGTTTCCGTGAATCTTTTTACAATTTTTACTATTTACACATTTTTCTTCTCTTTGTTGTTGAAAGGAAAGTGTTAGAATTATACTTTGGTCGTTATTTTTGTCTTGGATCTGTTGAAAATAGCGAGGGACAGAAAATGCTCTGGGGGCAGATTCTCCTCTGCCTACAAAATGATGTCACGGCTTAAAAGCCCCATACACAGTATAGGCTACTATGCACCAGTAAGACTCCCTAATCGGGAGATAAGCGACTACCCACTGAGCACGCCGTCTAAAAGTGGTCTAATAGACGTATAGATTTGTAAATTTATTAGTGGTCTAAACTTAGACTAGACGACTAATAGACTTCTAATAGTCGTCTAAATGTAGACGGTCTACATTTAGACGACTATTAGAAGTCTATTAGTCGTCTAGTCTAAGTTTAGACCACTAATAAATTTCCAAATCTATACGTCTATTAGACCACTTTTAGACGGCGTGCTCAGTGGGTACTATGCATTAGATAGTCTGAAAAAAAAGAAAACAACAGTGCAAAAAATATAGCTATACAGTAGATAATTACAAAGAAGTGTCACTGGGAAGGTAAAACTGGGCTAGGTTTATTTTTTGCCAGTTACAAGTGTTTTTTCAGGACGATTTTAAATTAATTAATATTAAAGACTGTGCATCACACATTGAACTGAAAATAAGAAGACAAAAATACTGTTATTGTTGAAGTTGATTTTAAGTGTTATTTTTCTTCACAAATCCTGATGATAAACTCTGGTATTCTATTATAGTTTCATTCCAGAGTATGTGGAGTCCAGACTGCAGGACGGTGAAACGAGAACACCAGCCAGAGCTCAGTAAGTTTTTTTTTTTTTTTTTTTTCTACTCAGGGCACCCCTGTAAATAATTTTTTCATCCAGAGTTAGGGCTGAAGTATTTATTTAATTTTTTTAGCTCACATCGTTACATGACGCAAATATGCACATCTTTCTTTTCACAACACCAGACCAGAGGGTGCTCCACAAATCATGTTCAGTCCAGATTTAACTCTAAAAAGGCTCTAATTCGTTCTCCTGCAGTCTGCTATACCACCAACATGTGGAACGCCCTACCGCATGCTTTAAATGAGAGCAAATCCCTAGACTCTTTCAAAATAGGCCTGAAAGGACACCTACAGACGGCTGCCTCTCGAACCTCGTAATAAACTAAGCCCATACCTATACCTCCCCTTTTCCATTGTAAATAGCTCTTATTTCTCTATTATTTATTCTTCCCTTGTTATTGTTTATGCCTGCTTTTTCCCCCGTTACTGATAATTTACCTACTGTGTTCTATAGAGAAAACTGCTGCGCCCTTGTTTGTCCTTTGTCTTGGTTTAACTGCTGGTGCGGAGGTCTGGAGGAAATGAAGGAAGGCTTGTAGAGGACTCGCACACTGCATATATATTTCAGGAATACTCCTTAGACTGAGACTTAAATATAATTTCTTTTATTTTTAGCCCATAGTGTCAGGTGCTCAGTGCATAAGTTTAAAAAAGCAAACGTTTCGGTCCTGGGACCTTTACATGTAAAGCACTGACGAAGGTCCCAGGACCGAAACGTTTGCTTTTTTAAAAAAAGGTTAAAAAAAAGCCTGGCTACAGTATGAGATCTATAGTGTATTCTAGTTATCCTAGTAATACATTAATACTTATATAGTGTATTATAATCACAGTTATAATCCATTTTAGTGTATTATAATTAGGATGGTTGTAATACAAATTGATATTGTATTATAATCACTGTTAAAATGGTCAATTTGTTTCTTACCGATATGGCTACTTTTGTGTAATGTAAAATGTAGATAATTTTAAGTGGTGTGGTGTGGTGTAGTGTTGTGTAGTGTGTTGCTAAAGCTGCAGTCGAAAAGGGGCTTTACTTGCAATGTAATGCTTACTTGCAATGCTTCCTCTGTTTCACATAATTTCTAAAACGAATGACACGTTAAACGACCACCTTCCGTAATCCAGAAGTTTGTCTTTTACGTCTATACAGCCTTTTAGTAAGTAGTAGTAAGTCAACTTTATTTATATAGCACCTTTCTAAACAAGGTTACAGAGTGCTTTAGAGTAGTATACACAATATAAACATTAACAAGTAACCGGGTAAATAAAAATGTGATCAAGAATAAAAACACAAAAATACAATACAAAAAAGAAACCCAGGAAAAAGTGCAATGACCTGAACAATGAGGCCAGTAAAAACAGCATGAAGTAAAATTAATTTGAAACAGATGTGTTTTCAGCATATGTTTGAAGCTGTTGACTGATAGTAGTTTTTAATGGCAAAGGTAAGGCGTTCTACAAAGTAGGAGCCACCACTGCGAAGGCCCGATCTCCCTTTGTCTTAAGATTGGACACAGGGACTTCCAGAAGGCACTTGTTAGAGGATCTAAGTAAGCGATCCTCTAAGAGAGAGTTTAGGAGGCAATAGGTCAATAATGTAAAGCGGGCCAGCCCATGCAACGCTTTATATGTAATCAAAAGTATTTTAAAATCTATTCTAGCTTTTAATAGGTAGCCAGTGAAGTGAGGCTAACACCAGGGTTTTGTGCTCTGCAGTTAATGTTGGTGAGGATTCTTAGAGTAATATATAGCCTATACTTGGTAGAAGGCTAGGGGTTGTATATTTGGGTGGGGTGGGATGGACGTATAAGAAAGTATGGCTGCAGAAACATTACAAGCAGATGGGCTACTTTCATCTCATTCACTTTAGTTTAGATCATTCTTTGCTTATTCTTAACACCACTTGTGTGAAGTTATTAAAAGTCCAATTTCAATTCCTTCTCTTCATTTCAGACCAGTGTGTGGAGTCCAGACTGCAGGTGAAGATGAACTCTCCAGACTCAGCCAGGGACATGTCTATTAAACAGGAAGAACCTGAAGACCACCAACACTTCAGTAAGTTTAACCACTTGAACCCTAGCATCCCTATGCAGGGGGAACATTGTGTCACAAGCTCACAACGTGTCAAAAATTATGTTTTAATATTGTTTTATAATTTCATGATTGAAATCGAATTCTTGCTGTGTTGACAGTATACGTATTTCATTAAAAATCATCCTAAAACGTTAAAGCCAAATTTGTCATAACTTCAGTTTCAAACAACCGTAATAACCTGTAACTAGTAACTGTACTTGTTTAGTCATTCTAAAGTTGCGTTCCCACAGAAAGAAAATAGTAGTTCTGACATTGCAAAGACGCGACTCTGCGTGGCGTTGCATCAAGTGGTACAAATGAGGCGAAGGAAGCGTTTTGTCGCTTCGGTACTCTTCACTCTAACTGAAAAATGGCAACAGAGGCAATGTTCGCTTCTCCATCACTTCAGCCTTTGCACATTAAAGTTGTTGTATAAGGAATTATCTACGTATATAAACTCGGCACAAAAAGAAAGGAAACTTGACTTCGGTCCATTATATCTCCCCTTTAATAATACCAATTTGTATTTTGTTTCATATCATTATTATCGTTGATTCATCACCTTTACAACAAGGTACAGATTGTAAGCATCGGACCATTCGTGGAATGAGCACCACAGCCAAACGTCTGTTTAGTGGTTAACGTGTCGGTCCATTATATCCCCCATTTATTAAAGGACAACTTTGTTTTTTTACAACAAGGGTTCATATTTTAGATTGTAATTAGAGAAAAGAAAAAGTGAGTGTTAAAATGTTTCCATTTGCTTCGTTCTATTGTTTTATCGCATTTACCGTGCTAAAATGTGGGGCATGCGTACGCATTGGGGCATGCGTACAAGTGGCTAAATATGTATTTTTAGACACAATAAGCCAGCAATTTCTTTATTGCTATTTACAGTAACACTTCTAGTCACATCCAACCATAAAAGGTTGTGTTGTATTTTGGGAATGGGCTTATTCTGTGTAAAATTACATATTTAGCCACTTGTACGCATGCCTCCAACCACTGAAATAAGAATCTCTAAAACAATAGAAAGAAGTAAATGAAATCATTTTAACACTAATCTTTTCTATTCTTTAATTACAATCTAGATTATGAACCCTTGTTGTAAAAGAACTAAAGTTGTCCTTTAATTATTCCAAATGGTTGATTTGTCACCTTTACAACAAGGTACAGCTTGTAATAATAATAATAAAGCTTTATTTGTATAGCACCTTTCATGACATGAAATGCAGCTCAAAGTGCTTTACAGAGCAGAAAATGAAGCACAGTTACTTAACAGAAAAAATAAAATACACATGAATACAATAAAGCAGAACAATAAAAACATAAAACATTGAAGAACAATTTCAGAACAGTGTGGACGTCAATAGCATCAAAGAGATAAAAAAATAATTCGGCTAAAAGCAAGAGTAAAGAAATAGGTCTTGAGCTGTGCTTTAAAGCTATCCACAGAGGCTGCCTGTCTTAGGTGTAGTGGGAGTTTATTCCAAACTGTCGGTCCATGGAAGCAGAAAGCTGCTTCACCATATTTTTTATATTTCATTTTAGGCACATCGAGTAGGTCAGCACTAGAAGACCTGAGTGGGCGGTTTGGAACGTATCTATGCAGGCAGTCATAGAGGTACGAAGGTGCCAGACCATTTAGAGCTTTATAAACAAGTAAAATAATTTTAAAATCAATCCTAAAAACAACCGGGAGCCAGTGTAGCGACGCTAAGACTGGAGTAATATGTTCTCTCATCTTAGCTTTAGTTAAAACTCTGGCTGCCGCATTTTGAACAAGTTGCAAACTGTCAGTTGTTTTCTTTGGCAGACCAGAGAGAAGTGCGTTGCAGTAATCAAGCCGAGAGAAAACAAAAGCGTGGATCAGCGTTTTTGCATCGTCCAATGTTAGATAGGCTCTAATTCGCGCAATATTTCTAAGGTGAAAGAAGGCAATCTTGGTGACATGATTAATGTGTGTATTAAAATTCAATTCAGCGTCAATGATCACTCCCAGGTTCTTTACAGAAGTGTTACTTTCTTTAGACAGGTTACCAAGTCTACTTATTATTGATTCTCTCTGCGCAGTAGAACCAATTATGAGAACTTCTGTCTTGTCCTCATTTAGTTTGAGAAAGTTCTCACTCATCCAGCATTTTATGCTAGACACACACGTCAGCAATGGGTCTAGAGCACAGGGGTCGTCCGGAGCTACCGAAAGGTACAGCTGGGTGTCATCAGCATAGAAATGGAAATTCACACCGTGAGCGGAAATAAGTTCTCCCAGCGGCAGTATATAGAGGGAGAATAATAAAGGACCAAGAATTGAGCCCTGTGGAATACCAGAGCAGATGTTGTGTTTGTTTGACTCAAAGTCAGCTAGATTAACAAAGTAGCTTCTGCCTGTTAGGTAGGAGTAAAACCAGGACAAAGCTGTGCCTGACAGCCCTACCCAGTGTTCAAGACGTTGTATTAGAATTGTATGGTCAATTGTGTCAAAAGCCGCCGTTTGATCCAGCAGTAGGAGAACGGATACATTTTTGTTATCAGCAGACACCCTAAGATCATTAATTACTTTTAAAAGTGCAGTTTCTGTGCTGTGTCCTTTCCTGAAGCCGGATTGGAATTTGTTGTGCACCTTATTGTTCTGCAGAAATACATCCAATTGATGAAAGATAATTTTTTCTAGGACCTTGCCCAGAAAAGGCAAATTGGAAATGGGTCTATAATTACACAGCATGGACGGGTCGAGGTTGTGTTTCTTGAGTAAGGGCTTAACTACGGCCGTTTTCAGTGTTTCTGGAAAGACACCTGATTGTATAGAGTTATTTACTATTTTTAGGATATCTCCAATCACACAGTCTACAACCTCTTTGAGAAATGGCGTGGGTATTGCATCCAGCGAGCAAGAAGACGATGTCATTTGCGATATGGTTTTACGAAGTTCCTCTTCATCAATTTCACAAAATGATACTAGGCTGCCCCTAGATTTATCTACACTTTTACACATGGCACCATTAACCGCATTTGCATTTGTGACAGTATTATTCATAATACCAGCTCGAATGTTCACAATTTTGTTGTCAAAGAAGGATGCAAACTCATTACACTTTGCTTTAGAGGCAAGGAGTGACTGCTTGTAGGACTGGGGGGGGTTTAAGAGGCGTTCAATAGTGGAGAATAAGACCCTAGCATTGTTCTTGTTCTCATTAATAATTCCGGAAAAATAGGCCTGCCTAGCCAGACGCATGGTTTTATTGTACGTGGCTGTTAATGACTTAAAAATCTGTAGATGGATAGTTAGTTTATTTTTTCTCCAAGCTCGCTCTGCTTTGCGGCATTGTTTCTTGAGTGAGCGTATATGATCGTTTATCCAGGGTGTTTCTTTTACTTTATGTTTCTTTTTAGTTTTCATAGGAGCCACTATATCCAGAGCTGACTCTAATTTAAGATTAAAATGTTGAACCATATCATTTACTGAGGGAATATCAGGAAGGGGGGGTGCACATGCAAGATGGCGAGCAAACTCTTCTGCTGCCGATGCCCTGAAAAATCTCTTTTTTATAGTATATTCTCTAAGGATCTGGCATTTGTGGAAGGAGCAACACAGCCAAACGTGTGGGTAGCGCCCCTCCAAAAATGGTCAAAATGGCCTGGCAGGCCTGCAATACTGTTCTTTTGGTGATCACCTTTGTTGCTTGGTTCATTGATTGATTGCACTCTCTCACAGTATTAAAGGGGTAAAAAAACACGTATTGGCCATTTTTACACGCTCAGTGTCACGGAAACCCAAAACGAGAGTAAATGCCATCAGAACAGTATTGCTAGCCATTTTGGCAAAACTTTGGTCGGCGCTATCCACACATTCTGCTGTGTAGCTCATGTCTCGAATGCCCAATGCTTACAAGCTGTACCTTGTTGTAAAGGTGACGAATCAACGATAAAAATTACCGGTACATAAAACTCAAATCAACTCAAAGTGTTAATGTTTTCCAAATGTGAGAGGACCGGTGTGTGTCTGTGTCATGTCTGTGTTGTGCATGCATATGCATCGCAGATTCGCATGCGTGCGGCGCTAGTCAGGGCCGCGGACTACTGTTGGAGAAACACTGCTGGACTTGTCTGATTGCGTGTCATAGCCATGTGTGCTGACTGGATGTGTTTTGTTATGCTTGACACGAAAGCCCGCGTGTTAATGGCAGTGTCGCCTCGTGTGATTTTGTCAAGATTGACAATAAAACACAACACAAAATACACTACTCGTCATTAATGCGACACACCCGTGGATGCGGTCGGGGAGGGAGAGTGAGGCAGACCAAAGCTCCACATTTGATACACTAGCCTGGGGTGCCAGCCAGAGCGCTCCCACTACGTTCCATGGACTTTGTCATTCAGTCTCCGCTTGTAGTCTCTAGAGAACAGACTCCATGCTAACGCAAGGAAGAGCAATTGTATATCATAATTATTATTAGGGCTTTGATGCAAGTTCTGATGGGTGCAGCTGCATGAGTTGTGTTGCTTCAAGTAATGTGCCGTTGTGCTCTCCTCTCAGCTGCTGCTTAGCGGATAAAAATTGAAAAAAGCCTTAACGCGTCGATTCGCAAATAATGGTTGATTAACATCCCTAGTATTTACACTCAGGATTCCTTAGTTGACTGTCATGTTGTTTTTATGCTCCTAGATATCCTGATTGTGCCTCCACACATTAAAGAAGAACAAGAGGAGCTACTTCAAGAACCAGAGGAGCCTGATGGGTCAATGTTGACATTACTAGCAGTGAAAAGTGAAGTCGATGTCAAAGACATCTCTTCACACTGTGCTGAAGTTGAAGTTAAACTTGAATCTGACACTGAATTCACTGATGACAGTAATCATTGCGAGGAGACCTGTGGAGGTTAGTCAGTGTTTAACACATGACCTACTTGTGTGGGGAAAATTGGCCTTAACACATTGACCGCCATTTTAACATACCTCCGTACTCCCACCTGCCATTCGTCTCCATAGACTTCCATGTAATTGGGTGTGCACGGATCATGCACACCCATGCCTAGATAATGCACCACGTGTGTCCACATTGCTCACAGCTTTCAAACAAAAAAATCCGAATGGAAATCCGTTCAGGCATTCATGAGATAACAGCCACTATGTTTAACAAAGATGGCTGCCAAAATGGCTGCCATGCTTGAAAGATGGGGTTGCTATGGGGGTTAAACATGCAATTTCGCGATTGCTATCATGCCTACTCCATTTTTTGGGGTCCAAAATTTTTTTTGAAAAAAATTTTTTTTTGAAAAAAAAATATATATATATTTTTTTTTTTAATTCTCGGGACTATCGGGCCTGGCGGGGAAAGACATTGGAATAATCTCGGGACTATCGGGCCTGGCAGGGAATGAGTTAAGGGGAGAACCACCCATTTTCTAAAGATTTGTCTTTTTGGGCTTTCATGCCTTTATTTGATAGGACAGTTAGACTGACGGGAAATGGGAGGGAAAGATGGGGAGTGACATCCGGCAAAGGTTGTCTATTTTCTAATTTCGGCTAGATCAGATCTCAGTGGGTAGGCAGTCACCTAGTCCGCCTAACGCTGCGTATGCACCTGTTTGAGTTAAGTAGAAATGGCTTGCAAAGTACACTGTGATGATGTAATCAGAGAGAGAGAGAGACTCCTAAATAAGGGACTTTTTTGATGATGGAATCTTTTCAATCTCTATCTGTACACACCATTTTAACCTCCCCTCCCTCTCTGTCTCTCTCTCTCAGGAGTGACGTCCCAGCCTTCTCAGACCAAGGTCTTCTCATGTTCTGAGAGTCCGTACACCCTCACATCTCAGGTCTTCCTCCATAAACACAACGACCTCTACTGCCAAATGCAGAGGAATGGACACATCAACCCAGCAGCCTGTGAGAAAACCACCAGCTCAACAACCAGCCAGAAACGAGGAGACACTGATGGACCGAGATCCTCTGGTCATCATCGATATAAGCAACCTGAAGAACTCAAGGCTTACATAGACTTCCTGAATCATCAACAACCAAATGGAGAGAATTACTGTGAACACTGTCACAAGAAATTCCGTCGGCCATATGACCTGAAGATACACCAGCGTGTCCACACTGGAGAAAGACCTTTCCACTGTGAACATTGCGACAAGAGTTTCAGAGAGTTGGGTCACCTGAAGACACACCAGTATGTCCACACTGGAGAAAAACCTTTCCAGTGTAAACATTGTGACAAGAGTTTCACTCAGTCAGGTTCCCTGGAGGCACACCAGTATGTCCACACTGGAGAAAAACCTTTCCAGTGTAAACATTGTGACAAGAGTTTCACTCAGTCAAGTTCCCTGAAGGCACACCAGTATGTCCACACTGGACACACTGGAGAAAGACCATTCCAGTGTAAACATTGTAACAAGAGTTTCAGTAAACCATCTGACCTGAAGAGACACCAGCGTGTCCACACTGGAGAAAAACCTTTTCAATGTAAACATTGTGACAAGAGTTTCATTTCATTATATGAACTGAAGCGACACCAGAATGTCCACATTGGAGAAAAACCTTTCCACTGTGAACACTGCGGCAGGAATTTCAGTCAGTCAGGTCACCTTAAGACACACCAGCGCGTCCACACTGGTGAAAAACCTTTCATATATACATATTGTGACAAGAGTTTCACTCAGTCAACTCGCATGAAGATACACCAGCGCATCCACACTGGAGAAAAACATTTCAAGTGTAAACATTGTAACAAGAGTTTCAATCAGTCACGTTCCCTGAAGACACACCAGTTTGTCCACACTGGAGAAAAACCTTTCCAGTGTAAACATTGTGACAAGAGTTTCAGTAAACCATCTGACCTGAAGAGACACCAGCTTGTCCACACTGGAGAAAAACCTTTCCATTGTAAACATTGTGACATGAGTTTCACTCGGTCTGATTCCCTGAAGGAACACCAGCGTGTCCACACTGGAGAAAAACCTTTCCAGTGTAAACATTGTGAAAAGAGTTTCACTCGGTCTGGTTCCCTAAAGACACACCAGTATGTCCACACTGGAGAAAACCCTTCCCAGTGTAAACATTCTAACAAGAGTTTCAGTAAACCATCTGACCTGACGAGACACCAGCACGTTCACACTGGAGAAAAACCTTTCCAGTGTAAACATTGTGACAAGAGTTTCACTGGGTCAAAAGACCTGAAGAGACACCACCGTGTCCACACTGGAGAACAACCTTTCCACTGTGAACATTGCGACAAGAGTTTAACCTCATCTTATGAACTGAAGAAACATCAGCGTGTCCACATTGCAGAAAAACCTTTCCACTGTGAACATTGCGACAAGAGTTTCAGTCAGTCACGTTCCCTGAAGACACACCAGCGTGTCCACACTAGTGCTTCATCAGTGTGGAGTAAGTAGTAGGATATAAAGGAAATAGGAGTCATCAAAATAATGTAAATACATGTTAAGAAAAAGATCCAGGACAGTATTTTGAAATGAATCCTAACAGTGTCCAAATGACCTGATTCTTCATCAGGCCAAAGTGGTGGCAACAAAATGGGCTATTTTGCCTTTGCATGTTTACAAATACTATTGTTATTCTTGACACCATCGGGTCTTCAGTTATTAAAGCCCTTATTCAATTGCTTCATTTCAGACCAGTGTGTGGAGTCCAGAATGCAGGTGAAGATGAACTCTCCAGACTCAGCCAGGGACATTTCTATTAAACAGGAGGAACCTGAAGACCACCAGCACCTCAGTAAGTTCCATGTGCTCACTCTTTCTCATTTTTAGTTCTGTTGTAGGGCTCAAGGGCTGTCACAATATCTTATCTATACGATAATCATGACAATATCTAGATCCATCCATCATTACAATATCTCTGAAAAATAATCTTTTAGGGCACTCGGGTGGCACAGTGGTATAGTACCTGCAGCCCCGGAGGTAGTGGATTCCAATCCACCGTGGTGCATCCGGCTTTCCCAGAACATGGGCCAATTGTGTTCGTATGGATGCTCGGTTCATATGAACACAATTGGCCCATGTTCGGAAGCCGGGTGAGGAGAGTGATATCACTGCACATATTCCTACGGGCTGGGGTGGCTCCTGTCAGAAGGGAGTTTTGGGTGGGAGGAGTAAAATACAACAGCAGTGGAAACACAAACGTTTGTGCGGAAGAATTAATGTGTATAAAAAGGGCTATATAATTAATTCTAATTACAATTTTTATATTTGTAACATTCATTGTTACTTTTTCTAAAACGGCTAGTTCCATTCCTTGATTCTGATGGCTGGTTTCCCTTTAATTGCTGTGGTATATGAGACTATAACCCACACCTCTAATCAGTTTATATCAAACCCAGGTGTGCTGTTTTTTTTCCACTGTGTTGTGAAGCTAGACTAGAGAACTTGATTGCAAGTAACAGGTGTGTTGTTTCTGCAGCCTGCCCGGAAAATACTTTCTTGTGCTGGGGACTACTTTCTTGCAGAGCAGAGCTTATAGTGAATTATTAGTGATAGAACCATTTTAATATAATTGGTACATGTCTATGATTTTAAGTAATAAAACAATACAAAAAACAAGTAATACAAAATTCAAAATAAAAGCACAGAGCACCAAGCCTAAAATACCAGGTAACCACTTGCCTCTTGTTGCTTATTGCTTCAATGTATGTCCAAAAGCACATCCTCGGGGTGCCTGGTGGCCTAGTCGGCATCAATGCCTGTCGGCGTCGCCGGTTCGATTCCCGATCCGGCTGACCTTTGCCGCATGTCACTCCCTGTCTCTCCCCCATTTCCTGTCAGTCTACTGTCCTATCCAATAAAGGCAAAAAGCCCAAAAACATTCATTTTCAAGATGGCGTGACTGTCGTCCATGATGGCTGCTGGGACCTTAAAATGCCAATGAACTGGGATTTAATTTGGAGAAAAAAAAGTTACATAATGTAACATAATTCATTGAAAAATCTCTTCCATCAATTATTTGGGGTTTCAACCATATACTGACCTATTTAATGTTGGATTAATTGCAAACAGACCAGTAGTTTGTCCACACTGAAGAAAAAACATTCCACTGTAAACATTGTGACAAGAGTTAGCGTGACACTAGTCACGCCATCTTGAAAATGAATCTTTTCCGGAAGGTTTATTTTCCAAAACCTTTAGTTTATTCTTAACTCATTTCCTGCTATCCCCGTCGAAACCGGAGATTCCCCGCTGTACCACGCTGAGATGCCCGTAGATCCCGGAAATTGAATTAGCTTTGATCATTATGAAACAATTAAAAGTATGATCACTGTATATAGCCGATTCGGACTCTTTAGGCCCGCCTCATAACTGTATCCGGCCGTAGTTCCTGTTTTGA
The DNA here is from genome assembly GCF_963921795.1 of Nannobrachium achirus. Lineage (NCBI taxonomy): Eukaryota > Metazoa > Chordata > Actinopteri > Myctophiformes > Myctophidae > Nannobrachium > Nannobrachium achirus. The sequence goes on from NC_137822.1 coordinate 60,850,040, forward strand.
CCGGATCCGGTTTAAGGCCCAATCGTAGCTACGCTCCCATAGGTTTATATTGTAAACAAGGAAGCTGCCTGCACGTACATAACATGGTCTTTTTTTCACGCGGATTTGTTTTATTTGGAAGCTGTTTGATTCTTTTACCCGCCTGGCATATGATCTGTGTGCGACGTGCCCTCACAGGACCATAGCGCACAGCTTGGCGTTTTACATGAGTTCTTCTGTAAACAGTGGCAGATACAACGGATATTTATTTTTCCAATGGGATTGTTTTTTTTTTTTTTTCGAAAGCTGTGGTCCGGTCTGCAACGCTGGTACATGTTACACGCACAGATCGTGCGCGATGCGTGCACGTGCCCACGTTAAAAGGTAAGGCCAATGTGGCAGTTGCTGAGTCCAGGCTATGTTTAAAATGGCAGAGAAAAAGTATTAAGCATGCCATGCATAGTTGGATCATTTCCGATAATTCCGTGACCATGGAGATTAAAGGTCCGTTTCTCAGTGGATTTGTCACTTATGAAGGTAAAATAACAAATTGAGCTCCCATGCCCCTCGCAAAAATGCGGGCAAAGTTCGTAAGAGCCCAAAATCCAAAATGGCTGCCATCAGCTATGACGAAACATTTTAAATGGTTTGACCTACGGTGATGAGTAGAACTAGTTTTCTGTGACTTTTTGGGTTGAGGAATCCACAATTGATGTTAATTTAATGATTTAACCTCTTTTTATTTTTTTTATTTTTTTTATCTGATAATAATTACACTGAGGTCATCTCAAAGGTCATTTCAAAGGTCAAAAAGGTCACCTTTTGTCTTATACAAATAGGACAAAAGGTCTTAATAAACCGCTACACTTCATCAGAATCTGTTGATACTCCACACTGGCTCCACTCATCATCAGTACTACTGTCATCTGAAGAGTCACATAAGTTGGGAGCTGCTGGAGCAAGGGGAGAAGGGTGTGACATACTGGACGGCATTTCCCATTCACAAGTTCCCAACCATAACCAAGGGGTAAGGGATGCTCTAGCAGGTCGTAATGGAGCTGGCAAAATGTAAGGTAGATTGTCCTTTCAAAATGGAGACAGTGAGTCATTTTCAGGTGGAAGATGGAGTATAAATTGTTTCTTATAAGTTCCATGTTGAAGCTCTGGCCTGCCCACAGGTAAAAACTGATCTGGAAAAGCCCTGTTGACTATCATGTTCTTTTTCTGCTCCTAGACATCCCGCACATGGTTGTGTGTAAAGAGGAGGTTTCTCCTGAACAGGAGAGGAGCCCCAGTCTGCTCCAGGAGGAACCAGAGCCCCAACAGATTAAAGAGGAACAGGAGGAACCAGAGCCCCAACAGATTGAAGAGGAACAGGAGGAACCAGAGCATCTACACATTAAAGAGGAACAGGAGGAAACAGAGCCCCAACAGATTAAAGAGGAACAGGAGGAGCTACTTCACAGACCAGAGAAGCCTGTTGATGAAGACATCTCGTCACATTGTTCTGAAGTTGAAGTTGAGCTTGAATCTGACACTGAAGTCACTGAAGACAGTGATGATTGGGGGAAGACAAGTGGAGATGTCCACACTGGACTAAAACCTTTCCAGTGTAAACTCTGTAACAAGAGTTATAGCTGTTCATATCGTCTCAAGATACACCAGCGTGTCCACACTGGAGAAAAAACATTCCACTGTGAACATTGCGACAAGAGTTTCATTTCATCATATGAACTGAAGAGACATAAGCGTTTCCACACTGGAGAAAAACCTTTCCACTGTAAACATTGTGACAAGAGTTTCAGTGTGTCTGGTGACCTGAAGAGACACCAGCGTGTCCACACTGGAGAAAAACCTTTCCACTGTAAAAAATGTGACAAGAGTTTCAGTGAGTCTGGTTCCCTGAAGAAACACCAGCGTGTCCACACTGGAGAAAAACCTTTTAAATGTAAACATTGTAACAAGAGTTTCAGTTTATCTGGTCACCTGAAGAGTCACCAGCATGTCCACACTGGAGAAAAACCTTTTAAATGTAAACATTGTAACAAGAGTTTCACTCGGTCAGGTTCCCTGAAGAAACACCAGTGTGTCCACACTAGTATTGAAGTACTCGAGTCAATGACTTGTCTTGAGTCAGGTCTCGAGTCCGAATTGTCATTGACTCTGTCTTGCCCTTGACTATTCAGTCTTGACTCGGACTTGGACAAATGGACTCGGGACTCTTCCCCAACCGTGTCCACTAGGGACAAGAGTCAATACAGTATAATGAAATAATTGTATTATACACATATTATGAGGAGCCCTGTGATTTTATTACATTATGAGTTTGTTTTACATTATGAGCCATTATTACATTATGAGTTGCTACAAGGCTACGGTTCACACCCGCATCCTGAGGGCCCCAGAGCTGAAGAAGATCCAAGTCCTGGGCACTGGGGTGTTTGTTACACTGCATAAGCTTTTATTTATGAGAACTATCAAGTGCTATTCTTTTTCATATACATTTTATTCAGATCAAACGGTATCAGTAATAATAAGGACTGTATAAGTAAGATGTTAACCTTCATCCATTATCCATAATACAAAAGAGAGCAATAAGAATAGTACACAAGGTAGGGTTTTGTGAGCATACAAATAATCTATTTTTGAGTTCTTGTACATAAGAGATTAAACACAACAGAATTATCTTACAATAAAAAAAAAGACTCAAATCCAATGTCCTGGCTAAATACAGTAAAACATAGTCTTCTTTTTTTTTTTTTATCACATATGCTTATTAAATGGGTGTTAATGGCAATAGCTTCATAGGGATTTTAGATCCATCAAATGGTAAATGCTTTAATCTGCTACTGCTGATATATTTGGGTTTTCATTTACGTTTTATTTCATTTTAATTCTCTTTAGAAGGTAAACTTGTATACCATACTCTTATAACATATTACTGTATCTTAAACCATGAATATGTAGGATAGGCATTCTTGATTTGCTATTGTTGATGTATATGGGTTTGACGCACATGTTCCTTTATTTGCATTTACTTCTTTATATGGTGAACCTGTACACCCCTTTAACATATTACTGTATCCTAAACATGCAGGACAGGCACTCTTTGGTTTGTTATTATGCTGATGTATTTGGGGCTTGTGATTACAGTTTATTTTTATTTGCATTCTCTTTATTTGGTAAATTTGAACACTTTTATAACATTAATGTATTTTAAACCTGCAGGCATGTATTAGCTTTTTTTTTTTTGCTTCAGCCTATTCCTTTTGATCACCTTAAACAGTGTATGTCTAAGTGTCCCAACACATTATAAAGGTTCTTTCAGATTGAAATTTGTTGTATGCGAGCTATTAAAGGTTACTTAACATGTTAATTCCATTTTCTACTGTAATCCATAGAAGAGCTTGCATCTTGGGAATGGTCTTATTGTGTCTAAAATGACATCAACAAGAGCTGTCAATTGGTTGTTGATACAAGTAGGCTACACCTAATTACAGATAGGTTTAGTAACTCTTACTAATGCCTTTAATTATCAATGTTACTTTATCTTTTTATTTAGCTGGGACATATGGTAGGCTATAGGCTATTAATGTATTAATGAAAATACACTTTGTGTGCATCTACACCAGGGGTCTTCAACAGGGGGTCCGTGACCCCACAGGGGGAGGCACCAGATCTATGTGTGATAGGACCATTCTTTTAGAATAAATGAACAACCTTCTCATCCCTTTTCTGAGGAGAACTTTAGCCATAAATAGCAGATCTACAAGCTAAAGGTAAAAATAAGAGTGGACAAAGTACAGAGTAAAGGTAAAATTTACTAAGTAAATGATCAAGGACATAAGGAGTTAAATGTCTGAAAAATATAAAATAAAATAAACGTCCCAAAAAGCACAGTTTTCAAACTCTAATGGGCGCTGGACAGCAGGCGTCTCTCCATGTCGGCATTTTTGACCTATGCAGATGTTTTTCGGGGACACCTCTTCCATACCACACTCTCAGCTAAGCATTGCTGCAACTGCTGCAGGCGTCCAGTGCAGCCAGGCGCTCAAAAAGGCCTCAAAAGGCCCAATCTTCCGACTCTAGTGGGCGGTGGAGCGTTCGGGGAGATCTCCTCTTCCACACCACACTCTCCACTAAGCGGGAGAGGCAGCATTGCAAGTGCTGCTGGCCGTCCAGTGCGGCCAGGTGCTCAAAACGGCCTCAAAAGGCAAACATTTTCATCTGACCGCGGCTCTTTCTCTCTTTATAAACCATTCTATGAATTACTGTATGGTAAAGGATAAATGCAGTAACACTGCATTTACCCTGTGTAATTACTGTTATAAGCATTCATGAGTGCTCATAATGCATTCATAATACATTATGAACCATGTTACATTATCTGCTTAACATATACTCTTACCAGCTTGTCAACACTATACTATATACTGCTTTTTATAACAAAGTACAATTAATATCATGCAGAATTCAGTTCAACCTTTTGGTCCACAACAATATTTTCTGCTGTTCATGTGGCCCCATGAACAGCATGCAGAAAAACCTTTTGATACTGTTTTGAGCACCTGGCCGCACTGGACGGCCTGCAGCAGTAGCAATGCCGCCTCTCCTGCTAAGCGGAGAGTGTGGTGTGGAAGAGGAGATCTCCCAGAACGCGTGCGTGGGTCCAAAGTGCCGACACAAAGACCCGTCTGCTCTCCAGCGCCCACTAGAGTCTGAAAATGGCGCCTTTTGAGGCCGATTTGAGCGCCTGGCCGCACTGGACGGCCAGCAGCACTTGCAATGCCGCCTCTCCTGCTAAGCGGAGAGTGTGGTGTGGAAGAGGATATCTCCCCAAACGCGTGCGTGGGTCCAAAGTGCCGACACAAAGACCCGCCTGCTCTGAAAATGGCACCTTCTGAAGCATTTTTGAGTGCCTTGCTGCACTGGACGGCCTGCAGCAGTAGCAATGCCGCCTCTCCTGCTAAGCGGAGAGTGTGGTGTGACAGAGGAGGTCTCCCTGAACGCGTGCATGGGTCAAAAGTGCCGACACGAAGAGCCGCCTGCCGTCCAGCACCCACTAGATTCAGAAAATGGCGCCTTGCTAGGCCTTTTTGAGCACCTGGCTGCACTGGACGGCCTGCAGTAGTAGGGTGGTGTGACAGAGGAGGACTCCCTGAACGCGTGCATGAGTCCAAAGTGCCGACATGAAGAGTTGTCTCCTGTCCAGTGTCCAATTTGTAAAGGCTATGCACTCTATTGAACATCATTTATCCATTTATATAATTTTGTTATTAAAACTTTTTTATTTTACCCAAAAACATAATTATCATTGTGTATGTTCGAATAAATGCTTATGTTTTGAATGTGCATATCATGGGAAAATGTATCGTTTTTCAAAAATGTTCAATTGGCTGAGGGGTACTCTTATTCTGAAGAGATATCCTTATATTCGCCAGTTTCACAGAAGCGAGAGACCTGCAGCCATACCCGCCTCTCTTCAAGAGCTGCGTGAACTGAGCAAATATAGAACTTCCGGTGTTAGAGATTGAAAACATATAGGACTTCCGGTTTGATTTATTTGCCTTCAAAATAAAAAGAACGTAATTAATGCCATTGAAAAACGTTTAATTTGCAGATTATATGCTCATTCAAAATATAAATTAGACATTTGAACAAAGTCATATAAAAAAAATATGTTTGTGTAAAAAAAAAAGTTTAAACAAAAAATATATCTAAATAGATAAATGCTGTTCACTGGAGTGCATAGCCTTTACAAATTGGACACTGGAGAACAGACAGCTTTTCGTGTCAGAACCTTTGAGACACACGTTCGGGGAGGCGAGTTTAGAAACTCTAGGCTTGCAAAGGGAAGGAGCGCTCGTTTTCAGTTATTGTCCACGACATTGCAAGCGGCGCGAAGGCCAGCGGACCTTGGTCCTGCTCTTCGCCCCCGAGCGCCGCAGGCGCGAGTGGCTGCGAAGAGCGGGCCAGGGCCGCCGCGCGAGTTACGAAGCCGTGGTGAATGCAATCGTTCTATTTATGCCCAGGCCGTAAGGCCTGGGCAAGCGCACGATAAACGCAATGATAATTGGGTTTTGGTGCACCTCGCGCGGTCCAAGTGACTACAACGGAGCGCTCCCAACCTCCGGTTCAGCCAATCACAAGCTTCAAAAATGAGTGCGGGGCGTGGTTTCCCTTTGCAAGCCTAGAGTTTCTAAACTCGCTTCGGGGAGACCTCGTCTACCACACCACACTGAGGCGGCATTGCAAAATTAGCCGCCTCTCCCGCTTAGCAGAGGGTGTGGTGTGGTAGAGGAGGTCTCTGTGAACGCTTTGTGTCAAAAGTGCCGACACGAAGAGCTCTCTGTTTTCCAGTGTCCAATTTGTAAATGCTATGCACTCCATTGAAGAGCATTTATCTATTTGTATATTTCTTTATTTTTACACAGACATAATTTTCGTTGTATAGCTTCAATTTGCTTAATCTAATAGGCTATGTTTAATTTGTATATGATAAATCATATACAAATTAATCGTTTTTCAATGGCGTTAGGGGTACCGTTATTCTGAAGAGATCAATAGCGGAAGTCTTATATTGCTGGCACTAAATTTGCTCACCGAACATAGCCCGAATAGAGCAGGGTGAACGAACAGCGTGTATCAAAACATGATACAGTAAAGGTCAGTGTTATAGGCTACGTTTGCGCTGCACAAGCCTTTGTGTAACTGGCGTTGGACAGTAAAGAGTGACATGCTGTCTGGTTGTGAAAACGGGAGAAATCCATGACATTTTAAGTTTGTTTGTGCGGGCTAATGCTAAGCTATGGAACCTAGAATTATATATATTTGAACCTTAATTGATTGATTTAAGACTTTATTAGAAGTTTGCATAGGAAAGGGTTCAGCTTCATGACGGTACAGTTCACTGGTACAAGGTCAACCAAAAGGAGATCCTAGAAAACACTTGGCATATTTGCACAGGAAACCATCTAAGTAGGCTATCTCAAATAACATTGAATGACGTATACAGTACTATGCAGTAGATATAGTCAGAAAAAAGAAAACTGTGCAAAATAGGCCTACAGTAAAGAAGGGTCAGTGGGAAGGTAAAACTGGGCTAGGTTTATTTTTTACCAGTTACAAGTGGTTTTTCAGGACGATTTTAAATTAATTGATATTAAAGACTATAATAAGAAGACAAATATACTGTTATTGTTGAAGTTGAGTTTAAGTGTTATTTTTCTTCACACATCCTGATGATAAACTCTGGTATTCTATTCTATTAGTTTCATTCCAGAGTCTGTGGAGTCCAGACTGCAAGTGAAACAAGAGGAACCTGAACACCAGCCAGAGCTCAGTAAGTTTTTTTTTTGTTTTTACTCAGGGCACCCCTGTAAATAACTTTTTCATCCAGAGTTGGAGCTGAAGTATTCTGTAAATTGTTTTATTTTATTTATTAGCTCACGTCGTTACATGACGCAAATATGCACATCTTTCTTTTCACAACACCAGACCAGAGGCAGCTCCACAAATCATGTTCAGTCCAGATTTAACTCTAAAAAGGCTCTAATTCGTTCTCCTGCAGTCTGCTATAGCACCAACATGTGGAACGCCCTACCGCATGCCTTAAATGAGAGCAAATCCCTAGACTCTTTCAACATAGGTCTGAAAGGTCACCTACAGAAGGCTGCTTCTCGAACCTTGCAATAGACTATAAGCCCATACCTATACCTCCCCTTTTCCATGTTGTTACTGATAATTTACCTACTGTCTTCTATCCATCTGTCTTTCAATGTTATATGAGATGCATAAGTGGTTCCTGTATAAATAAGCTGAAACTCTTACTAGGATCTCCTTTAAGTTGACCTTGTACCAGTGATTTGTCATGAAACTGTACCTTTTCTATAAAAAACTTCTAATGCATTCTTCAATCAATCGTTTAACCACTTGAACAGCTCCATCCCTATTCTGCAGGGAAGGTTCACCAAAAGTAGCTGATCTACAAGCTCACAACACGTCTCAACGAGACACGTTATGAGCTTTGTAGATCTGCTATTGTTTTGGTGAAGAGAGTTTGCTGTAGATGGAAAAATAAATCAAGTGCAGTGCAAATCAGGTCTGTTTTACAGCATAGTGAAGTGATAGTGATGAATTCCAAATGTTATCAAATTGTTCTGCTGCACCCCTGGACGGGCATCTCGGCACCCACTTTGGGAAATCCTGGTTCATACATTACAGCTGCTAAACTGTGCTATAAACATTCTTTGTCCCTGTAGCAATGTGTTTATGGAGGAATACCTGAGACACGAGGGCATGAAGGCAATTCATAGACTGTAAAAAAAATATGGACAGTGTTAAGCCATTGGTTTCTATGCTGCGAAAATTAAGCTTTTTTTGTCCCCTTGTCAATGTAGAAATCAACGTTCACTGGTAGAAATGGTACCATCTCGAATGCTATTGGCTGCCAACGGTTACGTGCAACCGCAGGGATACTTGGGAGAATGTGGTGTTGAGCTTCCCAAATAACGCACACAAAGAAGAACCATCACAAGCCTATGATCACAAGCCCCTCCTACAGCATACCCTGCTTTAACAAATATAACAGAAATTGGACCATATTTTCACAAAACGCATATCACAGTGATTGAAACAAGGCTTTAAACTAGTGACAGGAACCATGATGTACCTATGAAAATGTTTATTAAGGTAATTTCGGGGGGAATAGAATGGAACCAATGGAGAACATGTTGCTTCTGGTACCAGAACAGCGCAACTAACGGCCAATCATTGATTGATTGATTGATTGATTGAAGAATTTATTAGAAGTTTGCAATAGAAAAAAGTACAGTTTCAAGACAGTACAAATCACTGGTACAAGGTCAACTAAAAGGAGATCCTAGAAAGCCGAGGCTTATTTCCACAGGAACCACACTTTAAGTATCTCATATAACATTGAAAGACGGACGGATAGAACATAGTACTTTATCTAGGATAATATCAGTTTCAAAAGCATAACATCAAATACAAAGGCAGAAAAAAGAATAATAAAAAAAGGGGGGGGGGGGGGGCATGGGGGCTTAGTCTATTTACAAGTCACGGGTAGCAGCTGTCTGAAGGTGACTTTTCATACCAATTTTGAAGGAGGCTAGGGATTTGCTCTCCTTTAGGGCTTGAGGAAGGGCGTTCCAAATGTTGATGGTGTAGCAGGAGAACGAGTTAGAGCCTTGTTTAGTGTTAAATCTACGTTGATGATGATTAGTGGAGCTGCCTCTGGTGTTGTGGTCGTGAACATCCTTGACCTTTAAGAAGTAGTTTGGCAGGTACATGGGAATCTTGGAGGTGTAGTGTATCTTGTACACCAAGCCCATTGCAAGATGCTGTACTCTGTCAGCTACTTTGAGCCATCCCACGCTTTCGTGGTGATGATCGGTAAGGTGGGTCAGAGGTGGGAGACCAAGCACAACCCTAATTAATTTGTTTTGGGCTGTTTGAAGCTTTAACTTTAAGGCGGCTGGGGCGTCGCGATACCAGACAAGGACTCCGTAATCAATGAGGGGCCCAATAAGAGCTCCTCCTAGTGTCTTTCAGGATTTAGTATTGATCAGCGGGGCAACCCTTTGCAAGAAGCAAATTCGTTGGTTGACTTTATTGATTACCTTGGTGGTCATTTTTGCACTGGATAGGTTAGCCTCCAGGATGCAACCCAGGTAGCAGATGTAGTTTTTTCTTTCTATCACAGTGTCACCTACTTTAATTGTGAAGTTCTCAACTAGGCTAAGTTTCTGACTAGATCCAAAGAGGATACATTCAGTTTTGCCTAGGTGAATTGAGAGTCTGTTGTCATTGAGCCAGGTGCAGATCTTGTTAAGTTCACAGTTAAGGGCCTTTTCGACCTGCAATAAGTCTCTGCCGGAGACTAGGAGAGCCGAGTCATCCGCGAACAGAAACAGATTGCAGTCACAAGCAGATGACATGTCGTTTACGTATATTAAGAACAACAGTGGTCCTAGTATACTCCCTTGAGGTACTCCACAGTTTACTGGGAGGGGGGGGGGACAGGGTTCCGTTGACTTCCACCATCTGTTCCCTCCCCACCAAGTAAGAGTGCATCCATCTCACTGCTGTGCTATCAAGACCAATAGCTTTGAGTTTTTCAATCAGAATAGAATGATCGACGGTGTCAAATGCCTTCTGGAGGTCCAGCATGACCATGCCGCAATATTTGCCATCGTGAATTTCACGTTTGATGTAATCATTCAAATAGATGAGGCATGTATCTGTGGAATGGGACTCTCTGAAGCCAGACTGGAACTCGTAGATCAGTTTATTCTCTTCAAGATATTTAGCCACCTGTTCATAGACAATTTTTTCCATTACCTTAGAGATGGAACTAAGGATTGAGATTGGCCTGTAGTTGCCAGGGTCAAGTTTACTGCCTTTTTTGTGCAGGGGGGTTACCTTAGCTAATTTGAAGTCCTGGGGGACATAACCCTGCTTGATAGATAGATTAATAATATGGGTAATGATTGGGGCAATGGTGGCAGCTGAGTCTATGAGAAATTTGGGGGCGATTTTATCATGGCCAGCGGCCTTGAATTGAGGTAGGGTGCGAAGTTTTTTAAACACTTCATCAGTTGTCACCGTGGTAAGTTTAAAATTGTCTTTGCATACCCCAAGGTTCCTGTAGAATTTCAAGATGTGCCTAACACCAAACAGCCCAGATGGAGCGGGCAGTTTATTGACCAGATTTTTGGCCATGGAGGTGAAATAGATGTTGAGATTTTTGGCTACATCGAGACTGTCAGTGAGGAGGGTTAAGGGAGTTTGGATGGATATGTTGCTGGCTATGGATCTAAGTTTAGCACCACAGCCTAGCTGGGTTTTAAATAGCTTCCATAGGTCTCGTGGTTTGTGGATGTTTTCCTCAACTTTCTCATCCAAGTAGTGTTTTTTGGCAGAAAGGATTAAGGAGGTTGTCCGATTTCTCAGTTTATTAGCCTCTAAACTGACTATTTCTAATTTGGCTTCAAGGTGTTTATTGGGGCCTTTTTTGAGTTTGTGATTATATTTGCGTTTCTCAGAGTATTTTTTGTCTCTGAGTTTCATTGATTCACAGATTTCCGAATTCCACCATGGCTGTGAGCGGGCTTTAACCCTGACCCTACGCAAAGGAGCCACTTCGTCTAGGGTAGTGTTGAAAATGGATTTAAAGCCCAGCCAGGCTTCATCGACCTGAGTGCTAGCTAGTACTGGGGACCAGTCAGATTTCTCCAGTTTGTGATTAAAGGCTTCGCTAGAGTAGGTTTTGAGGTTTCTAGCTTCAACTGTTTTGTGGCCGTCAGCTTTGGACTTATGTATTTTACGGGTGCAGTAAATTATATCATGGTCGCTTAGGCCACCACATTCAATAGTCCCACTCGCGGAGACTTTAGATTTGTCTGTGGTTACAATGAGATCTATGGTGGTTTGAGAGTTATCTGTAACCCTAGTTGGCTTGGGAACCATTAGTTCCGTGTTGCTTCATTTTAAATCCTGACACCTGCCCCCCCTGAGGCAATTACTATAGAGAGCTATTTAACACTCACAGATATAAAAAGCTAGACCTCCTCCGCCGCTGCAGTTCATTGGGGTGACAATGAACAAATAGGACTGGCGGAAGTGCGTAACTGTTGAACTGCGGAAGGCACTCTGCCCCCTCCAATGGGAAAGAGGGAGTCCTGCCAGTCCTGCATCTGATTGGCCTACCGAGCTTCCCATTCTGTGAGGCACAAGGAAGCGTCCTTCAGAATTCCCAAGAGCCCCGCCTCAGAATTCCGGAGGCTTGCATAGAGTTATTGGGAGGCTTGCCAGTCCTCTTTGACCAACACCCCACACCGGAGTAGGTATCTAGCGTTTTATATCTGTGTTTAACACTTACTACTGATCTGACGCCCAAATGACCTTTCCTCTGGTGCCATCTTTTGGCCAAACTCTCCACTTGCACACAGGGTGTCTCAAAAATGTAATTTATGCGATTATGGCATAAATGATCTGAACTACTTTTGGTTGATATGACTATTTACTCCTTGAAACCAATATGTTTGACAAACAGATGCATTGGTTTTAACCTTTTTCTTCAGAACTAAATATCTCACAGCTGAGATTGAGTTTAGTTTTTAGGATTTTAGTAAGTGAAAGTGCAAAACATATATATTTTCAGCCAGGTCAAAAAAGGCTGGCTGTATGAGATCGATTACGATATTTTATCCACACGTGTTAGTTTGAGGATATGTTTTGGATCACAGCCTGGTGTTTGAACTACACTTACGCAACGTAATGTTTACTTGCAAAATGTTTTACATAATTTCTAAAACTAATGACGTCAAATGAACGAGTCAAACGACCAACTTCTGTAATCCAGAAGTTGGTCTTTTACTAAGTCTATACAGCCTTATAGTAATATATACTTGGTAGAAGGGTAGGGGGTGTATATTTTGGTGGGGTTGGATGGACGTATAAGAAAGTATGGCTGCAGAAACATTAAAAGCAGATGGGCTACTTTCACCTCATTCACTTTAGTTTAGATCATCATTTGCTTATTCTTATTAACACCACTTGTGTGAAGTTATTAAAAGTCCAATTTCAATTCCCTCTGTTCATTTCAGACCAGTGTGTGGAGTCCAGACTGCAGGTGAAGATGAACTCTCCAGACTTTGCCAGGGACATTTCTATTAAACAGGAAGAACCTGAAGACCACCAAGACTTCAGTAAGTTGAACCACTTGAACCCTAGCATCCCTATGCAGGGGGGACATCGTGTCACAAGCTCACAACGTGTCAAAATGTATGTTTTAATATTGTTTTATAATTTCATGATTGAAATTGAATTATTTCTGTGTTGACAGTATATCTATTTCGTTAAAAATCATCCTAAAACGTTAAAGCCAGATTTGTCATAACTTAATAACCGTAATAACCTGTAACTAGTAACTTTACATGTTTAGTCATTCTAAAGTTGCGTTCCCACAGAAAATAAAATAGTAGTTCTGTCATTGCAAAGACGCGACTCGGCGTGGCGTTGCATCAAGTGGTACAAATGAGGCGAAGGAAGCGTTTCGTCGCTTCGGTACTCTTCACTCTAACTGAAAAATGGCAACAGAGGCAATGTTCGCTTCTCCATCACTTCAGCCTTTGCACATTAAAGTTGTTGTGTAAGGAATTATCTATATAAACTCAGCACAAAAAGAAAGGAAACTTGACTTCGGTCCATATCAATTTGTATTGCGTTTCATATCATTTTTATCGTTGATTCATCACCTTTACAACAAGGTACAGATTGTAAGCATCGGGCCATTCGTGGAATGAGCACCACAGCTAAACGTGTGGGTAGTGGGTAACGTGTCGGTCCATTATATCCCCCGTTTAATTATTCCAAATGGTTGATTTGTCACCTTTACAACGTGGTACAGCTTGTAAGGATCTGGCATTTGTGGAATGAGCAACACAGCCAAACGTGTGGGTAGCGCCCCTCCAAAAATTGTCAAAATGGCCTGGCAGACCTGCAATACTGTTCTTTTGGTGTTCACCTTTGTTGCTTGGTTCATTGATTGATTGCACTCTCTCACAGTATTAAAGGGGAAAAACACATATTGGCCATTTTTACACGCTCAGTGTCAGGGAAGCCCAAAACGAGAGTAAATGCCATCAGAACAGTATTGCTAGCCTTTTTGGCAAAACTTTGGTCGGCGCTACCCACACGTTCTGCTGTGTAGCTCATGTCTCGAAAGCCCAATGCTTACAAGCTGTACCTTGTTGTAAAGGTGACGAATCAACGATACAAATTACATAAAACACAATACAATTTGGTATTATTATAGGGGAGATATAATTGACCAAACTCAACTCAACTCAAAGCGTTAATGTTTTCCAAATGTGTGTGTCCGTGTCATGTCTGTGTTGTGCATGCATATGCATCGCAGATTCGCATGCGTGCGGCGCTAGTCAGGGCCGCGGACTACTGTTTGAGAAACACTGCTGGACTTGTCTGATGCTTGTGTCATAGCAGTGCGTGCTGACTGGATGTGTTTTGTTTACCTCGATCCTGCCTTTGCATGCATGCTTGACACGAAAGCTCGCTTGTTAATGGCAGTGTCGCCTCGTGTGATTTTGTCAAGATTGACAATAAAACACAACACAAAATACACTACTCGTCGTTAATGCGACACACCCGTGGATACGGTCGGGGAGGGAGAGTGAGGCAGACAAAAGCTCCACATTTGATACACTAGCCTGGGGTGCCAGCCAGAGCGCTCCCACTACGTTCCATGGACTTTGTCACTCCGCTTCTAGTCTCTAGAGAACAGACTCCATGCTAACGCAAGGGAGAGCAATTGTTTATTATAATAATTTTTAGGGCTTTGATGCAAGTTCTGATGGGTGCAGCTGCATGAGTTGTGTTGCTTCAAGTAATGTGCCGTTGTGCTCTCCTCTCAGCTGCTGCTTAGCGGAAAAAAAGCCTTGGCGCGTCGATTCGCAAATAATGCGTTGATTAACATCCCTAGTATTTACACTCAGGAATCCAGAGTTGACTGTCATGTTGTTTTTATGCTCCTAGATATCCTGATTGTGCCTCCACACATTAAAGAAGAACAGCTACTTCAAGAACCAGAGGAGCCTGATGGGTCAATGTTGACATTACTAGCAGTGAAAGGTGAAGTCGATGTCAAAGACATCTCTTCACACTGTGCTGAAGTTGAAGTTAAACTTGAATCTGACACTGAATTCACTGATGACAGTAATCATTGCGAGGAGACCTGTGGAGGTTAGTCAGTGTTAAACACATGACCTACTTGTGTGGGGAAAATTGGCCTTAAAGGGGAGAACCACCCATTTTCTAAAGATTTGTCTTTTTGGGCTTTCATGCCTTTATTTGATAGGACAGACTGACGGGAAATGGGAGGGAAAGAACGGGAGTGACATCCGGGAAAGGTCATCCATTTTCTAATTTAGGCTAGATCAGATCTCAGTGGGTAGGCGGTCACCTAGTCCGCCTAACGCTGCGTATGCACCTGTTTGAGTTATGTGGAAATGGCTTGCAAAGTACACTGTGATGATGTAATCACGGTATACTTTGCGAGCCAAACCACAAAATCAATCCTGCAGTTCTAGGCAACACAGAAGGGAGGTGGGTCAATATTGAAAATGGGTGTTTCTCCCCTTTAACCCATCCCTTTTTTTGATGATGGAATCTTTTCAATCTATCTGTACACACCATTTTAACCTCCCCTCCCCTCCCTCCCTCTCTGTCTCTCTCTCTCAGGAGTGACGTCCCAGCCTTCTCAGACCACGGTCTTCTCATGTTCTGAGAGTCCATACACCCTCACATCTCAGGACAAGAAATTCCGTCTGCCAAGTGAGTTGAAGATACACCAACGTGTCCACACTGGAGAAAAACCTTTCCAGTGTAAACATTGTAATGAGAGTTTCAGATGTACAAATAGTCTGAAGACACACCAGTATGTCCACACTGGAGAAAAACCTTTCCAGTGTAAACATTGTGACAAGAGTTTCACTCAGTCAGGTTCCCTGGAGGCACACCAGTATGTCCACACTGGAGAAAAACCTTTCCAGTGTAAACATTGTGACAAGAGTTTCACTCAGTCAAGTTCCCTGAAGGCACACCAGTATGTCCACACTGGACACACTGGAGAAATACCTTTCCAGTGTAAACATTGTAACAAGAGTTTCAGTAAACCATCTGACATGAAGATACACCAGCGTGTCCACACTGGAGAAAGACCTTTTCAATGTAAACATTGTGACAAGAGTTTCATTTCATTATATGAACTGAAGCAACACCAGAATGTCCACATTGGAGAAAAACATTTCCACTGTGAACACTGCGACAGGAATTTCAGTCAGTCAGGTCACCTGAAGACACACCAGCGCGTCCACACTAGAGAAAACCCTTTCAAATATAAACATTGTGACAAGAGTTTCACTCAGTCAACTCACATGAAGATACACCAGCGCGTCCACACTGGAGAAAAACCTTTTAAGTGTAAACATTGTAACAAGAGTTTCAATCAGTCACGTTCCCTGAAAACACACCAGTTTGTCCACACTGGAGAAAAACCTTTCCAGTGTAAAGATTGTGACAAGAGTTTCAGTAAACCATCTGACCTGGAGAAACACCAGCGTGTCTACACTGGAGAAAAACCTTTCCACTGTGAACATTGCGACAAGAGTTTCAGCGAGTCTGGTTCCCTGAAGAAACACCAGCTTGTCCACACTGGGAAAAAACCTTTCAATTGTAAACATTGTAACAATTGTTTCAGACAGTCACATTCCCTGAAGACACACCAGTATGTCCACACCGGAGAAAGACCTTTCAAGTGTGAACATTGTGACAAGAGTTTCACTCAGTCAACTCACATGAAGATACACCAGCGCGTCCACACTGGAGAAAAACCTTTTAAGTGTAAACATTGTAACCAGTAAGACTCCCTAATCGGGAGATAAGCGACCGTAGGTCTCGCTAGAAGAGGGCCATGTGAGAAATGAGGGGTGGGGTCTCCGCATTTTTTATGTGAGCTGCAGTGGAGGGGGTCCTCCACTGGGGGCGCCACCACTTTTGCATCCGTTCTGGAGTAGCAGGAGTGGGTGGTCCCCGGGAATTCCCCGTGAGCAGCCCCGTGGGGGTGGTCATTTGGTCATTTTTGCACATTTGGTATTTTTTTTACACCTGGGGGTCCCCCAGGGACCTGGGAGTCCCTGGAACTCCGGGGGTCCTTGGAGGTTGTAGTTTGGCAGGCAAGGAGTTTGTGTGGAAATTTTGGCATGGATCGGGCCAACGGTGGCCGAGATATGAGTAGGGGGAAAGTGTGACGTGTATGTGGTAATGTTTTTACACCTGGGGGTCCCTGGAACTCCAGGGGTCCTTGGAGGTTGTAGTTTGGCAGGCAAGGAGTTTGTGTGGAAATCTTGGCATGGATCGGGGCAACGGTTGTGGAGATATGAGCAGGGCAAAAGTGTGAAGGACGGACTGACTGACTGACTGACGCACGGACACCTGGTGGAGCTTTCTGTAGTAAGTGCGACCTACGGTCGCAACAAGAGTTTCAATCAGTCACGTTCCCTGAAGACACACCAATTTGTCCACACTGGAGAAAAACCTTTCCATTGTAAAGATTGTGACAAGAGTTTCAGTAAACCATCTGTCCTGAAGAGACACGAGCATGTCCACACTGGAGAAAAACCTTTCCAGTGTAAACATTGCGACAAGAGTTTCCGAAATGCAGGTTACATGAAGAGACACCAGCGTGTCCACTCTGGTGCTTCATCAGTGTGTAGTAAGTAGTAGGACATAAAGGAAATAGTATTTATCTAAATAAAATAATGTAAATACATTTTAAGAAAAAAATCCAGGACAGTATTTTGAAATTAATCCTAACAGAGTCCAAATTACCTGATTCTTCATCAGGCCAAAATGGTGGCAACAAAATGGGCTATTTTGCCGTTGCATGTGTGCAAATACTATTGTTATTCTTGACACCATCGGGTCGTCAGTTATTAAAGCCTTATTCAATTGCTTCATTTCAGACCAGTCTGTGGAGTCCAGAATGCAGGTGAAGATGAACTCTCCAGACTCAGCCAGGGACATTTCTATTAAACAGGAGGAACCTGAAGACCACCAGCACCTCAGTAAGTTTCATGTGCTTATTCTTTCTCATTTTTAGTTCTGTTGTAGGGCTCAAGGGCTGTCACAATATCTTATCTATACGATAATCATGACAATATCTAGATCCATCCATCATTTCAATATCTCTGAAAATTAATCTTTTAGGGCACTCTGGTGGCACAGTGGTATAGTACCTGCAGCCCCGGAGGTAGTGGATTCCAATCCACCGTGGTGCATCCGGCTTTCCCCGAACATGGGCCAATTGTGTTCGTATGGATGCTCGGTTCATATGAACACAATTGGCCCATGTTCGGAAGCCGGGTGAGGAGAGTGATATCACTGCACACATTCCTACGGGCTGGAGTGGCACCTGTCAGCAGGGAGCCCAACTTGATTTGGCCGCTGTGGCGACCCCGAAGGTCGTCGGCTCAGGCGCCCAAGCTAAATCATTAGAGCAAGCCCTGGGCTACATCTGTGCAAAGTTTTGCGCTTTAAGACAAATTTGCACGAAATTAGCATTTGCTCCCCTTACATCCCCACACTAGTTCCACTTTGAAGCTCTGGCCTGCCCACGGGTAAAAACTGATCTGGAAAAGCCCTGTTGACTATCATGTTCTTTTTCTGCTCCTAGACATCCTGCACATGGTTGTGTGTAAAGAGGAGGTTTCTCCTGAACAGGAGAGGAGCCCCAGTCTGCTCCAGGATGAACCAGAGCCCCAACAAATTAAAGAGGAACAGGAGGAACCAGAGCCTCCACACATTAAAGAGGAACAGGAGGAACCAGAGCCTCCACACATTAAAGAGGAACAGGAGGAACCAGAGCCCCAACAGATTAAAGAGGAACAGGAGGAGTTACTTCACAGACCAGAGAAGCCTGTTGATGAAGACATCTCTTCACATTGTTCTGAAGTTGAAGTTGAGCTTGAATCTGACACTGAAGTCACTGAAGACAGTGATGATTGGGGGAAGACAAGTGGAGATGTCCACACTGGAGAAAAACCTTTTAAATGTAAACATTGTAACAAGAGTTTCACTCAGTCAGGTATCCTGAAGAAACACCAGCGTGTCCACACTAGTATTGAAGTACTCGAGTCAATGACTTGTCTTGAGTCAGGTCTCGAGTCCGAATTGTCATTGACTCTGTCTTGCCCTTGACTATTCAGTCTTGACTCGGACTTGGACAAAGGGACTCGGGACTCTTCCCCAACTGTGTCCACTAGGAACAAGAGTCAATACAGTGTAATGAAATAATTCTATTATACCCATATTATGAGGAGCCCTGTGATTTTATCACATTATGAGTTTGTTTTACATTATGAGCCATTATTACATTATGAATTGCTACAAGGCTAAGGTTCACACCCGCATCCTGAGGGCCCCAGAGCTGAAGAAGATCCAAGTCCTGGGCACTGGGGTGTTTGCATAAGGTGGGGAAAGCTTTTATTTATGAGAACTATCAAGTGCTATTCTTTTTCATATACATTTTATTCAGATCAAACGGTATCAGTAATAATAAGGACTGTATAAGTAAGATGTTAACCTTCATCCATTACCCATAATACAAAAGAGAGCAATAAGAATAGTACACAAGGTAGGGTTTTATGAGCATACAAATAATCTATTTTTGAGTTATTGTACATTGAAGCTTGCTGACTTAGTTGATTTCAAAACTGCTCAACTAATGTTTAAGGCAAGTAATAAACTACTTCCCGCGAACATTCTGGAAATACATTTTAAACAAGCAAGTGCTCAGACCACTCGAAAGAGTACGTGCATTTCAGTTTGTGGAGTAAAGATTTGGAACAGTTTGACATAAGAGATTAAACACAATAGAATTATCTTACAATTTAAAAAAAAGACTCAAATCCAATACACCAACACAGCGTTCTGTCATCAGCACGTCATAGCTGGGGGCGGAGTCGAGCGTGGGGGAAAATATTTACCAACCCCTATTAGTAGAATGGGGTTTTCCGTGTTTTTCAAATCCGATTTTTTAATAGTATAGCGATGTTTTAATTAATTGCAATGTCTTACATTGATTCCTTGGTTGCCAATGGACAGAAAATGATGCATTTAAAATTAAACAGCATTGGGATTAAATATTGTCTGATATTATTAAGGATCATCAAAGACCATGGGTTAACTAGACTATCCGTCTGTTATTAGACACTGTTACATTTTCTACATGATAAATTAAATTATCATGTCAAAAAACGAAAAGCACAATTATGCAATGATGGTTATAGAGCACATTAAATGAATTCCAGTTGTCTACAGCCATTAACAGCTTGTTATCATGCAAGGATTTACACACTGACACGACGCAACACAATCCTATCCTAGTTTCAAACCTGCAGAAAATACTTTTAAACTGGCGTCGATCCTGCCATATATTCAAAGATCAGGTCTCTATCCTACTCACTACGACGTGTTCTATAAACATCATTGACGACTTAACGACTGTTGCTTTTATGATATTATAGTAAGTTTAACTGATCATATATTGTAATTGTGTCTCTATCAGGTTAAAGACATAATGTAAACAGGTTTTGTAGACAGGGTGCTTATTGTGCAACTTTGACGCATGCACGGGGGATAATCTGAGTCTGATTATAAACCACTTAATTACATTGATTCCTTACTGCAAATGGGCAAAAAACTATCTGCAGTAGAATCGGGATTAATTATTGTCCTTATAGGACTGGTCGGATCAATGCCATGGTTATCTGACTGATTTAATCACCTGGTAAGAGACACACTTTCACATTTTCATGAACATGATCCGATATCAAAAAACAAAGGCCATTAATTCAGCAATGATGTTCTTGGAACACGGGAAGGACACAGGAGGAGGATGCCATTGTAAGTGTATTAGGCAATGGGAATGGTTTAATATTGTGGCACGTTTAATTGATTATCTCATATTAATATTAGTGTTTCTATTGAACACTGCATGTGCAAACATGTTTTTGTAACACAGGGAGTAGAGTAGATGGAGAGAAAAACAGATCTCCGATCTCATCTCATGCTTGTGTAACTTGGAGATAGCCTACAAACAGGACAGATCTCCCCATCTCAGTCAGTGCTTGTGTAATTTGCGGGAATATATTAATTTGACTCTGATTACAAACCACTTTACTCCGACTTCTATGTCCTATATGCCAGGGAGAACATAACCCAATTGCGAGCTTGTTGATTTTTGGCACTGCATAGATTGGCAATTTGGTGTAGTAGACTGAATATGTGGTCAAAGTAAAGAGTAACATTGGGTCCCGTTTTATTCCAGAGGTTTTGAAGAGGCAGGAGGAGTAGTTTAGACGAGGTGGCGAGCTACAGCACATCGGTGCGTTAGCCAGTCATTCATAATAGTCTTGTTATCTTAATAAGTGAACTTTCCGACTGTGGTCAACGTAAAGAGTAAAATTGGGTCCCGTTTTATTCCAGAGGTTTCGAAGAGGCAGGAGGAGTAGTTAAGACGAGGTGGCGAGCTACAGTAGCTCCGTAGAGCAAAGCGGTGTGTTAGCCAGTCATTCATAATAGGCTTGTTATCTTAATAATTGAACTTTTATACCATACTCTTAACATATTACTGTATCTTAAACCATGAATATGTAGGATAGGCATTCTTGATTTGCTATTGTTGATGTATATGGGTTTGACTCACATGTTCCTTTATTTGCATTTACTTCTTTATATGGTGAACCTGTACACTCCTTTAACTACTGTATCCTAAACATGCAGGACAGGCACTCTTTGGTTTGTTATTATGCTGATGTATTTGGGGCTTGTAATTACAGTTTCTTTTTATTTACATTCTCTTTATATGGTAAATTTGAACACTTAACATTAATGTATTTTAAACCATTAATACGTAGGATAGGCATTCATAAGCTTTTTTTAGCTTCAGCCTATTCCTTTTGATCACCTTATTAAACAGTGATTTTGCTTTTGTGGATGACTTGATATGCTTGCTACTGTGAGTTGATCAAATAAACTAAACTAAGCAGATCTACAAGGGCAATTGGTATGAATGTGTGCATTGTGTTGAATATGTGTGATAGATATGAATTATGTATGATACATAATTGTATGATTGGTGTATGAGGCTCATATGACCTTATAAGGTTATATTGTGAACTCCTATCTGAACTTACAGTATAGGAGACCATGTTATGGTTTTGGTTATACTGTATGTCACTAGTGGAAAATTACTTCTTGTTATGATCTGGGAACGAATCAATGAATCCCACGGATCTTACTTGTCATATACTGTATTCTTTATATAATACTGTATGTAACTTCCATCTTGGAGAAGAGAGAGAATTTTACCAAGCTGCCACTATGGTATGCTCGCTGTTTGTCTTCCTTGTCTGACTCTTCAAATACAACAATTTAAGATATAGACCTTTGTCTTATTTTGGTTATGGATTTATACATTATCCATATTTTATTTAACTTATTAATTTGTTTATCCAACAATGTGTGCATCATTTTTTTTTTTTTCAAAACAGAATCTCCAGAGTGCTACAGAGTTGATGTATTTATTGTAGCCTATGTAGGCCAACCCAGAAGTTATGCCCATCATGAGCTCCAAACAACCTTCCATTGACAATGCATTAGTACTGCGCCCCCCCGAGTGGCCATTCTCACACCATAAGGAGAAGATGTTCACGCATGGTGGTGTTTTGTCGTTGCCGTGTCTCTTGGCCAAAAGACAGGCTGTGGTTGAGCTAACGACAAAAAACCAAACAACCTTGCATTGACAATGCATTAGTACGGCGTGCAGTGGCCATTCTCAGACGATGTTTCACGCATATGTGTGAGTCCAGCCCAAGAACGTATGGCTGTAAGGCTGAGGGAGGTGACTTCACGCCTGCAGCACCCTGTAGACAATATGCCTTCCGGTGTGTTCCAAGATTTCTAGCGGAAGTGCTGCGTTTAACGGACGTTACGTCATGCGGTGCGGGTCTGTTTACTCCCTAGCGAAAAAACTAAAATAGATTGTAGCTCTTAACTCGCTCTTCATAGGTGTAACATTGCTTGAATCAATGTTTTTGTTTGTATATTGTTTATTGCGAGCGCAACCGACGGAGCAGGAGACGTAGACCAGATTTTTTCGTGCAGGGAATACGTTTGCAGGAACACCGCACTGTGAAAAAAATACAGCTTCCGGTGAAATTCTCACGGCGGAAGTTGAACGCTTTCTGCCTTCTATTGTCACCAGGCTTTTCTCTTCGGAGATGAGTAAGCCTGGCTACGCGAGGCTATGCCTGCAGCCATACCCGCCGCGAGTATTCCTACCGTAGGAGACGGGGTTGCATAAATTAGAAGGCGCGGCTTGTGATTGGCTGGAGCGGAGGTCTGGAGCGCTCGGCTATGGTCACTTGGACTGCGCGGGCGTTTATCGTGCGAAGAGCAGGACCAAGGTCCGCTAGCCTTCACACCGCTTGCAATGTCGTGGACAATAACTGTGACATATCTAACCGTAAAACGAGCGCTCCTTCAAACACCGTCTCCTACGTTTGGAGCATACCCGCCTCTCTCTTCAAGAGCTGCGTGAACTGAGCAAATATAGAACTACCGGTGGTAGAGAGAGAGTCGGAAAATATAAGACTTCCGGTTTGATTTATTCGCCTTCAAAATAAAATGCTCGTATATAATGCCATTGAAAAACGTAGAATTTGCAGATTATATGCTCATTAAAAATATAAATTAGGCATTTGAACAAAGTCATATAACAAAAAATATGTTTGTGTAAAAAAAGTTTAAACAAAACATATATCTAAATAGATGATGTTCACTGGAGTGCATATCCTTTACAAATTGGACACTGGAGAACAGACAGCTCTTCGTGTCAGAACTTTGGACACACGTTCGGGGAGACCTCCTCTACCACACCTCACTGTCCGCTAAGCGGGAGAGGCGGCATTGCAAAATGTGCTGGCCTACCAGTGCAGCCAGGTGCTAAAAAAGGACTCAAATGGCACTGTTTTCCGACTCTAGTGGGCGCTGGAGAGCAGGCGGCTCTTCGTGTCGGCACTTTTGACACACGCACTCGCTCACAGAGACCTCCTCTACCACATCACACTCTCCGCTAAGCGCGAGAGGTGGCATTGCAAGTGCTGCTGGCCGTCCAGTGCAGCCAGGAGCACAAAAAGACTTCAAAAGGCGCCGTTTTCCGACTCTAGTGGGCGCTGGACAGCAGCTGGCTCTTCGTGTCTGCACTTTTGACACACGCAAGCGTTCACAGAGACCTCCTCTACCACACCACACTCTCCGCTAAGCCGGCGGAGAGGCGCTAGGCCGGAGAGGCGGCATAGCAAAATTTGCTATGCCGCCTCTCCGGCTTAGCGGAGAGTGTGGTGTGGTAGAGAAGGTCTCTGTGAACGCTTGCGTGTGTCAAAAGTGCCGACTTGAAGAGCTGTCTGTTTTCCAGTGTCCGATTTGTAAAGGCTATGCACTCCATATGAGAGCATTTATCTATTTATGTATATTTCTTTATTTTTACACATACACATAATTTTTGTTGTTGGCCTATAGCTTCAATTAAATGCTTAAGAGTAGTTCATCACTTTTCAACCTGTCTTCATATAATAGGTCCTCACTAATGTTCATGATAAAATATTGCAATTATTTTCTACTCAGTCCAAGTCTCCTAGGAGAGCTGTGGGAAGTTCAGAATCCATTGTCTTGTGACATCATCATTTTCCCCCAAAAAATGTATCAATATTTTTGAAAAGAATATTTAGATTTTTATTATCGCGAGAACAATGGCTTCCACTTTAAAATTGCAACTTTTCAGGAATAGAAAGCCTGCAGTTTCTATAAGCTGGATTGGCAATCGATGAAGTCACAAGACGATGGGTTTCTGACCTGCCCACAGCCCTCCTCTGGAAAAAAGAAATATATGAACATAGGTTGAAAAGTGGTGGAGTGCCCCTTTAATCTATATGTTTAACGTACGTGTATAAAATTTATCATTTTTCAATGGCGTTAGGGGTAGGCTACTCTTATTCTGAAGAGATCGATACCGGAAGTCTTATATTTGCTGGCACTAAATTTGCTCACAGAACATAGCCCGAAAACAGCAGGGTGAACGAACAGCGTGTATCAAAACATGAAGATACAGTAAAGGTCAGTGTTATAGGCTACGTTTGCGGTGCACAAGCCTTTGTGTAATTGGTGTCGAACAGTAAAGAGTGACAGGCTGTCTCGTTGTGAAAACGGGAGAAATCCATGAACAATTAAAGTTTGTTTGTGAGGGCTAATGCTAAGCTAAGGAACCTAGAATTATATAAATATTTGCCCGTTAATTGATTGATTTAAGACTTTATTAGAAGTTTGCATAGGAAAAGGTACAGCTTCATGACGGTACAGTTCACTGGTACAAGGTCAACTAAAAGGAGATCCTAGAAAGCACTTGGCATATTTGCACAGGAAAACCATCTAAGTAGGCTATCTCATATAACATTGAATGACGTATACACAGTATAGGCTACTATGCATCAAGCATCTATCAAGCATCTATACTGGAGCAATTGGTGGCAAACCTAAACCAGAATGTTTAGCTACATATTCTCACAAACACCTCTCACAAACATAGCCACCACGTCGAACAAACGTGAAAATGTACAACTGTCCACATTTTAAACATGCCACTCTTTGAACCGCATTTATTTCAATTTAACAACATCTCGCCTCACGCAGAGCAGCCAGTCCTGACAGTATTCTGAACATTCTGGCCAGTGCTGAAACGTCAAAATGATCATCAGGGTATCAAGTTACAGAGGGAGGGAGGGGGGAGAGGAGCTGAGCAGAGTAGAGTATCGAATTTATTCTGAACATTCTGGCCAGTGCTGAACAGAGTTGGGATCCGTTACTCCAAAAAGTAGTGCACTACATATTACATATTACCTCTGAAAAAAGTAGTGCCTTACACTACTTCATTACTTCCTGGAGAAAGTAACTCGTTACACTACTCGTTACACTACTTTTGCGTTACTCCATAAAAAAGCCTGAGATGCATTGCCAACATATATTAGATGTATTAAATATTTATTATATATTATTATAATATCTAATACAATACAGTTATGTTGTTCAATGAAGTGAGCAGGGCTCACTGGTGGTCATTTGAATGAGTCTAATAATAATAATAATATTAATAATACGAAGTTATAATAATTAATCAAAATTATAATAATTAAATTATTTCTGAGCCCCTGTGGCCTTATTTAGCTCACATATGAGTTTATTCATTTATTTATGGACATACATGGTTTCCACCTGACATTATAGCCTATAGTTCTGTATCCATATGTCAGTCAGTTTAAGCAGATTTCATTCCATTTGGCTCCTATGAATTTTCCAGTCCAGGGGTGGACATGACCTGGCGGAGATTCTCCCCCCACAGAGCGCAGCAGGTCATATAGTAATTATTATAATTTGTATTAGTAAGTAGGTAGTTCTGTAGTCAAATACAGCTGGGGGGCTTATTACCCCAGGGGGGGCCTATTCCCCCACTCTACCCTACTGTAGCAGGCGAAAGTGATGGAACTACAATGAGATGACTCCGTGTGCAGCAGAAGCACTAAAACAATGTCAAACTAATTCTAGCAGCGGAAAACTTCCCATTTGCTTAAAAAAGCAACATGCAGCGATGGTTTTGCATAAGGAATTATTAATTGTCCGTCATCATCAGCTCATGTCAGAGTCTCAGAGCAAAGGTGAGGTGCTCTTTTTCCCTCTCTCTCTCAGCCTACCGTACATTTCCAGTAGGCTAATTCATTCTTGTGGCTCGCTGGATATTTAATACTCACTATTTGGGGGTTTTAATGTATCTTGTCACGTGTAGGATATTAATCTAGGCTGTGATTCAAACGTCGGCTTTGCGCACCTCGTGATGCGCTGCCGTGCCACTCTTTTTTTCTCTTTTCTCTCTCTCTCTCCCTTTCTCTCATGGGCAAAAGGTAACTCATTTCTTTGCTTGATATTATAAATATCCGTATTTGGGGGGTTTGCTGTTTTTAGTCCCTTGTATTAATCTATATGCGATGGTTATCAAATGTCGGGTGGCTGCTGGCTGCGGCTTGATTGCCACAGTGTCACCGTGACCTGCTGCTGCGCTGACAATCAAATGTGTTATCAAATGTGTTTGATTACCTCTTCTTTGGTTAGTTATTTTAGATAAATGGCAGTTCCAATGTTTTAAAAGACAAGTGATGATGTTTACAATCGGTTCCTGCTGAAGGCAGAAGCAGAAACTGCAGGCACGAAAGTAGCGAGTAGCGAGTAACGCGACCAGGCAGTATTTGTAGTGTTATTATTATTTCGGAGGAGTAGTACCGTTACACTACTCGTTACCGAAAAAAGTAGTATTATTACAGTAACGCGTTACTTTGTAACGCGTTACACCCAACTCTGGTGCTGAAACGTCAAAATGATCATCAGGGTATCAAGTTACAGAGGGAGGGAGGGGGAGGGAGGGGGGAGAGGAGCTGAGCAGAGTAGAGTATCGAATTACAACAGAGGGGGGTGTGTGTGCGCGTGCGTGCGTGCGCATGTGTGTGCGCGCAAGCGTTTTTTTTCCCCCAAAAAAAATGTTTTTTCCCCAAAAAAAAAATTTTTTTTCAATGTTTTTTTCAAAAACTTTTTTTTTTCAAAAAACTTTTTTTTTTCAAAAAACTTTTTTTTTTCAAAAACTTTTTTTTTTCAAAAAACTTTTTTTTTTCAAAAAACTTTTTTTTTTCAAAAACTTTTTTTTTTCAAAAAACTTTTTTTTTTCAAAAAACTTTTTTTTTCTCAAAAAACTTTTTTTTCTCAAAAAACTTTTTTTCTCAAACTTTTTTTCTCAAAAAACTTTTTTCTCAAAAAACTTTTTTTTCTCAAAAAAAGAATTACCCATATTTGGCCATTACACACACCACACTGCCGCAACATGGCGGTGAAGGCCGCGCAGCGGCCTGAACTCTAGACTTTCTGCAAACTTCTAGTTAGGTATAGTCAGAAAAATATGCAAGTGCAAAAAATATAGCTATAGTAGGGTGACCATATTTTCAGCCACTCAAACCGGGACGCAAAACACTGTTGCCTAAAACTGGGACCCTAAAAGCAATGCGCAGCGCACGTTACCGCGCACACGCGTGCCCATTCTCTAACGTTCGTGCACGCGCACACACGCACCGCAGGGTTGCAAACAGGCAGTGAGTGATAGACAAACAGGCTCAGCCGCTCTGCGTTGAATTCAGACACGCAATGAATTTGTTCCTTTTTTCTGATTGGTTAGGTGAGCATGTTTTCATGAAAATAACATGATAAATGTCTATGCAACCACTGAAAACAGCTACTATTATTTAATTCTGGCGAAAACCGGGACAATTTTGCAGTGAATGTTGAAAACCGGGACATATTAGTGTTTTAGAGATATTTGTCGGGACACTGGGACACGCAGCTTGAAAACGGGACTGTCCCGGGTAAAACGGGATGTCTGGTCACCCTAAGCTATAGGCCTACAGTAGATAATTACAAAGAAGTGTCAGTGGGAAGGTAAAACTCGGCTAGGTTTATTTTTTGCCAGTTACAAGTGGTTTTTCAGGACCATTTAAATTAATTAATATTAAAGGCTGTGCATCACACATTGAACTATAGCCCCATATAGAACCTCACCCGTCGCTGCATACTGTTGTGCTCCGAGACGAGGTCCTATAAAGGTTTCCCCGTGGGGAGGGCTAACGCCTCCAACGTTGAGGTAGAAAACACTCTTCTCGAAATTTTATCCACAAAGTAAAGGTATACCTCCCCTTTTCCATTGTAAATAGCTCTAATTTTTCTATTATTTATTCTTCCCTTGTTATTTGTTATGCCTGCTTTTTTCCCCCCTTTTGTTACTGATAATTTACCTACCTACGTTTAACCACTTGAACCCCTGCATCCCCTGCATTTTAACCGTCCCCCAATTAAATCGATTTAAATCTATTTTTTCGTGAATCGTGACAGGCCTACAGTATACACAATATAAACATTAACGTAAAGTAACGGTAAAAATGTGATCAAGAATAAAAGTACAAAAATACAATACAAAAAAGAAACCCAGGAAGAAGTGCAATGACCTGAACAATGAGGCCAGTAAAAACATCATGACGTAAAATTAATTTGAAACAGATGTGTTTTCAGCATATGTTTAAAACTGTCGACTGACAGTAGTTTTTAATGGCAAAGGTGAGGCGTTCCACAAAGTAGGAGCCACCACTGCGAAGGCCCGATCTTCCTTCATCTTAAGATTGGACACAGGGACTTCCAGAAGGCACTTGTTAGAGGATCTAAGTAAGCGATCCTCTAAGAGAGGGTTTAGGAGGCAATAGGTCAATAATGTAAAGCGGGGCCAGCCCATGCAACGCTTTATATGTAATCAAAAGTATTTTAAAATTTATTCTAGCTTTTAAAAGGTAGCCAGTGAAGTGAGGCTAACACCAGGGTTATGTGTGCTCTGCAGTTAGTGTTGGTGATGATTCTTATAGTAATATATACTTGGTAGAAGGCTAGGGGGTGTATATTTTGGTGGGGTTGGATGGACGTATAAGAAAGTATGGCTGCAGAAACATTAAAAGCAGATGGGCTACTTTCATCTCATTCACTTTAGTTTAGATCATTATTTGCTTATTCTTAACACCACTTGTGTGAAGTTATTAAAAGTCCAATTTCAATTTCTTCTGTTCATTTCAGACCAGTGTGTGGAGTCCAGACTGCAGGTGAAGATGAACTCTCCAGACTCAGCCAGGGACGTTTCTATTAAACAGGAAGAACCTGAAGACCACCAACACTTCAGTAAGCGTAACCACTTGAACCCTAGCATCCCTATGCAGGGGGGAACATTGTGTCACAAGCTCACAACGTGTAAAAAATTATGTTTTAATATTGTTTTATAATTTTGAATTATTGCTGTGTTGACAGTATATGTATTTAGTTAAAAATCATCCTAAAACGTTAAAGCCAGATTTGTAATAACTTCAGTTTCAAACACCCGTAATAACCTGTAACTATAGTAACTTTACTTTTTAGTCATTCTAAAGGAAAATAAAATAGTTGTTCTGTCATTGCAAAGATGCAACTCGGCGTGGCGTTGCATCAAGTTGTACAAATGAGGCGAAGGTAGCGTTTCGTCGCTTCGGTACTCTTCACTCTAACTGAAAAATGGCAACAGAGGCAATGTTCGCTTCTGCATCACTTCAGCCTTTGCACATTAAAGTTGTTGAGTAAGAAATGATCTATATAAACTCAGCACAAAAAGAAAGGAAACTTGACTTCGGTCCATTATATCTCCCCTTTAATAATACCAATTTCTATTGTGTTTTATAACATTTTTATCGTTGATTCGTCACCTTTACAACGAGGTACAGATTGTAAGCATCGGTCATTCGTGGAATGAGCACCACAGCCAAACGTGTGGGTAGCGCCAACCCAAGATTTGCCAATATTCGGTCCATTATATCCGCCGTTTAATTATTCCAAATGGTTGATTTGGCACCTTTACAACGTGGTACAGCTTTTAAGGATCTGGCATTTGTGGAATGAGCAACACAGCCAAAAATGGTCAAAATGGCCTGGCAGGCCTGCAATACTGTTCTTTTGGTGTTCACCTTTGTTGATTGATTGCACTCTCTCACAGTATTAAACGGGCACAAAACACATATTGGCCATTTTTACACGCTCAGTGTCAGGGAAGCCCCAAACGAGAGTAAATGCCAGCAGAACAGTATTGCTAGCCTTTTTCGCAAAACTTTGGTCGGCGCTACCCACACGTTCTGCTGTGTAGCTCATGTCTCGAATGCCCAATGCTTACAAGCTGTACCTTGTTGTAAAGGTGACGAATCAACGATACAAATTACATAAAACACAATACAATTTGGTATTATTATAGGGGAGATATAATTGACCAAACTCAAGTTTCCTTTCCTTTTGAGTTTGTTAGTCTTGCTGAAGAATTTTTTTTTTCCAGGCATACAAATGCTGTATTAAAACTTTATTAGAATACTTTGCTGTTTTCATGCATAAAGTATGTGTAGTAATTGACAGCATGGAGAGGTGATTAGATGATCACGCAGATTAAGACGTTTTTTTTTTTTGCCATCACAACACCCAGCGACCAATATGACACGATTCAAGCGCTAGAAAGATATTTTATATTTTGGTAGCAGTGCACCTTAACACATGGGCTGCTCAGGATTATGACATTTCTAGCTGTTGCTGCTGCCGCCGTTCACTCACGCTTTATTTTGAAGAGCCTCGGAAGCTTCGTGCGTGTGCACGTGGGTGTCCACTGACGATTGAGGAAGATAATCCCTTTGTTTACAAAAGCTTGCGAAACTATAATCCAAACCGGGGCCGACCATCGCGGTAAAGTGTCGCCGTGAAAACAATCAGATCTCTGCTTCCCTGGCGTTCTTTTCATCTCATTCAGAGATAAAGCCCTTCTTATGTTTCAGAGTAGAATGGAAAGTAATGTAAGCTGCCTCCGCCATTTTCTCCCCCTCTCTCTCTCTGCCTGCTGCGGGGTGATGTAATGGACTCGGGTCATTCAGAGGGCAGGCTGCAGCAAGTACAGTTAACCCTATGTGTCCCAGTCTGGCAGGCAGCTAGTCATCTCGGACTGATCAATTGTTCACAGGAGCTGTTATGACGTTTTGTTTTGTTTTTTCTCTAAAATGTGATAAAGCCACAAAAGTATCTCAAAATATCTAGGCTACATTTCACTTAAACGCCAGAGCTTAACTCTGCATGTAAATAGGACTTTTTTTTTATTCATGTGAGAGATTGTGACATATTTGTGTTGGTCCTCCCAGAATATGGCTAAAATGCTAGACCTAGCCAGCCTGTATTAGCCCTTTGTAGCCAAATGCCGTAATATCGAGACTCCATTACTTGGCGATATTTATTCCGGTATTTATTCCGTTAATTTAATGCCACGTATGTTCCAAATGAACCACGTTACGTTGTTATAATGATTTAATCTATTATTTATCTATTATTTATTTAATTGTTAGTCCGGTTTTCTTCTTCTCTGGTGTGGAAAAAATGATCCGTTGGCATCTGTGTTTGGCTAAGACTCGTGACGTATGTGTTCTACTTCCGCAAACGGTGCAGTCCTTTGTCCTTGAGTTAGCTTAGCATTGAATAGAACAGAGTCATCGTAAACCATCTAGTTTTAACGTTCAGAGCGTTTTCTTTTGGACAATAAAACATTAACAGGAATGACAGCCAGGGGAAAAATCCATCAGAAGGACACTTGGAATGTAATCGTTCCCTCAACGTCGGAAAGTTGACTTATTAGACTATTCTGGATGACTGTATATTATAGTGGGAGTGTTTCAGGCAAAAATCGTGCACTTTATGAAAGAAGCATGAAATTTGGCACACAGTTAGAACATGCCATATGGAACATTTTTGGCTATAGGGGCATCGCAGATTTGTCTTGGGAAACTTGTGGGAGCCAATCAAAGTTGGGCTCTCATAGACTACTATAGAGTAAAATAATACAAAAAATAAATATGCTTTAAGTAGCATGTGAGGGGTCAAACTAGGTGTTTTTCGGGATTCTGAATCCAATGCAAGCATTTGTTTTGCACAAAAAACATTCCTTTCCGAGAAACGGCCACCACAAAACTGTTGAAAAGTGATGACTCATCACTAAACCATACTTTTATCACTTATATGGGGTCCGTTTTTAGCCCAAGGAATGGTTTTCCTGCAAAATAAATGTTTGCATTGGATTCAGAATCCCGAAAAACACCTAGTTTGACCCCTCACATGCTACTTAAAGCATATTTATTTTTTTGTATTATTTTACTCTATAGTAAAGTCTATGAGAGCCCAACTTTGATTGGCTCCCACAAGTTTCCCAAGACAAATCTGCGATGCCCCTATAGCCAAAAATGTTCCATATGGCATGTTCTAACTGTGTGCCAAATTTCATGCTTCTTTCATAAAGTGCACGATTCCATCAAAATACTGCCCGAAACGCCTGCACTATTAGTGGCTAACGGCTAACGCTAACGTTAGCTAGCGCTAGCTGCAGGCTAACGCAGGCATCGTATACCCAACTCTATTGTTGCTCTTCTACAAGCTCACAACGCAAGGCGGTTAAGACTGTAGATTGTGGTTTATTATCAGATCAGAACCGTCAGATTATCCTTCTGACTGAAGTTACACAAACACAAACAATGATGTTACATAAAGCATTTTTTAGCACAGTTAGCTGACCGAATTCGATAGGTCACGAGTTATAGTGTTGCGCACGTAGCTTCCCTTAGAGCAACGTGGACTGACGAAAACGGGTGCCCCATAGAACTTTGTGCCACTATAGGAAGAAATACTTTACTTTTCTTATTTACTTAAGTAAAAGTATATGCCCACTGCAATTTAGATATACTCTGTTACAAGTAGAAGTCCAGTATTAAATAAATATATTTTTAAAATAGAAGATCTACAAGCTCACAATGTGAGCTATTTTCAAATGGCCAAAATGTGTATAGGCTACAATAACAGCTGAAGTGGTTAATGTATGTTTTGGGCTATTAAAATCAAAATCTACAAATAAATAACTAAAGTTTAAAACATACATAAACCACTTTAGCCCTATGTTATACCAAGGCTATTTGAAAATAGCCGATCTACAAGCTCACAACACATTGCGGTGCGATGCGTTGTGAGCTTGTAGATCTGCTATTTTCAAACATTTTGTACTTTTACTTTTGGTACTTTAAGTACATTTGGATACCAATACTTTTGTACTTTTACTCAAGTACATTTTTAATTCTGGACTTTTACTTGTAACAGAGTGATTCTATATTGCAGTATTGATACTTTTACTTAATTATAAAGTGTAGGTACTTTTTCCACCACTGTGTAAACGTTTGTGTTCTCATGCCAATAAAGCTTCTTTGAATTGAAGATTGGCTCTCTACTTCCCCATGTGGCGGAGTCAGATCATTGCAGGTTAGAACTTTATTTAAAACTTGAATATCTCAAAAGTACTATTTCAGCATGGCATCATTCTATAAGCCATATCTTCAAAACTGTTGGGTCAATCTCCACAACCAATATATCATTTTGTGGCTATGATCCCCAGCTTTCAAATGGAATGAAGAAATGAAAATGAAAAAAATATCAATGACTAGCCGTCAGCCGTGTCCAGTCACCTTATGTTGTCTCGTCTCTCAACGAGATAACTCCTTTTGGCAGGGTGACACCTAGTGGCCTTAACTCGTCCCTGAACGAGTTTGGCTCCCCAAGTGTTAAAGCTATACTGTGTAAGTTGCTCAACTAGGGGTCAGTAGCTCTATAGCAAACCTCGGTCGCGTCCGCGTCTTTCGACGGTTTTTCGCCGCGGACTCCACCTCGCCGAGATCTATCTTTAGAGGGGTCCCTGGTTCCTGTGCGTTCAGGCATTCCGGAGAAACGGACTCCTTCACCCATGCTTCACCGTTCACCCGAGTATAGAGACACACGGGAGCCTACAAATATGGCCGCCCTAGCGACCCCAGTTCAAGATGCGCTGTGATTGGCCGGCAGTGTATAACCCTCGCTGTGATTGGCCGGTAGTGTATGATGACGTCATTTTGCCGCGAAATTCTCCCCCCCTCACGGCTCATAGAAAACATATAAAGAGAAGGCTTTTGAAGCTGAAAATAACGGAGTGGGTGTTCTAAAACTTTAGCGATTTAACAGTTAGGACAATTTTAAGATTTGTTTTATAAAAAAAGTTACATGGTATAATAGATGATGCCTCATTTTTTTCACGGATTACGGAGCATGGAAGATGGTAAATGGTATTTACACTCAGGATTCCTTAGTTGACTGTCATGTTGTTTTTATGCTCCTAGATATCCTGATTGTGCCTCCACACATGAAAGAAGAACAGGAGGAGCTACTTCAAGGACCAGAGGAGCCTGATGGGTCAATGTTGACATTACTAGCAGTGAAAAGTGAAGTCGATGTTGAAGACATCTCTTCACACTGTGCTGAAGTTGAAGTTAAACTTGAATCTGACTCTGAATTCACTGATGACAGTGATCATTGCGAGGAGACCTGTGGAGGTTAGTCAGTGTTAAACACATGATGTGTTATTTTTTATTTTTTTTTATTTTTTTTAGAGCCGCGCCGCCGGCCGTCATTTGTTTACACGGCCCGCGAGAGCGTCGCGCCGCCGATATTTACCATCCACTCCAATGCAATCCAGGATCTTTAGAGCTCATTTTCTCTGTTCCATGCATATCCATGAGGTGTGCAAGGTTTAATCATGGCTAAATCGCCGAAAATAGGGCTTCTAAAATGCTTGGTAGCCAATAGCTAACTTCAAGCTAACTTCATCCTGTTCCTGTAAATGAACAAAGGAAAGTGTTCAGGCGCATCCAGCGTATCTCTATGGTGAATTCTTTGGCCACTGGGCGCCCTCTAGTGGTGAAAGCTGGCACTAATAGGGTTAAGGATTACAAGAACCGAAATTTTTCGGTTCCTTTAGTAAAATGAATTAAATAATCGGAGGCATCAACGAAACCCCGGTCTAATTTTCCATCCAAGTACAGGGCCGCGACTCTGTTTACACGGCCCGTAATGGGGAAAAAAAGGCTGCACCACGCCGCCCACTCCAATAGAAAAACACACCTTTACTGCGGATTTTCTCCGCATTGTGTTCCAAGGCCAGCAGAAACGTTTTTTTTTTTTTTTTGCGGCTGAATAACTTTAGATCGCTCTTCTAAAAAATTATATAGCCGATTGCTAACTGATAGCTAACTTCCTCCGGCTCGCTAGCATAGCACTCATTCCAGTGAAAAGCCAAGCCAGTTCTGGCTGGCGACCCGGATGTGATAGTGAATGCCTACGGGAGAATGGCTGGCACTCTAGCGGCCACTAGCGGCGCCTGGTGTCCAAAGAGTTAATAAGATAGTTCAATATTGAAAATGGGTGGTTCTCCTCTTTAAATGAGAGAGAGAGAGAGAGAGAGAGAGAGAGAGAGAGAGAGAGAGAGAGAGAGAGAGAGAGAGAGAAGCTGTATGGCTCCTAAATAAGGGACTTCTTTGATGATGGAATCTTTTCAATCTCTATCTGTACACACCCTTTTAACCTCCCCCTCCCCTCCCCTCCCTCCCTCCCTCTCTGTCTCTCTCTCTCAGGAGTGACGTCCCATCCTTCTCAGACCAAGGTCCAAGGACCAAGACACCAGCGTGTCCACACTGGAGAAAAACCTTTCAAGTGTAAACATTGTAACGAGAGTTTCAGTGAGCCTGGTTCCCTGAAGACACACCAGTTTGTCCACACTAGAGAAAAACCTTTTCAATGTAAACATTGTGACAAGACTTTCATTTCATCATATGAACTGAAGCAACACCAGAATGTCCACATTGGAGAAAAAACATTCCACTGTGAACATTGCGACAAGAACTTCAGTCAGTCACGTCACCTGAAGACACACCAGCGCGTCCACACTAGAGAAAAACCTTTTCAATGTAAACATTGCAACAGGAGTTTCATTTCATCATATGAACAGTCACGTCACCTGAAGACACATCAGCGTGTCCACATTGCAAAAAAACCTTTCCACTGTGAACATTGCAACAAGAATTTCAGAGCGTTAGGTAACCTGAAGAGACACCAGCGTACCCACACTGGAGAAAAGCCATTCAAGTGTAAATATTGTGACAAGAGTTTCACTCAGTCAACTCACATGAAGAAACATCAGCTTGTCCACATTGCAGAAAAACCTTTCCACTGTGAACATTGCAACAAGAATTTCAGAGCGTTAGGTAACCTGAAGAGACACCAGCGTACCCACACTGGAGAAAAGCCATTCAAGTGTAAACACTGTGACAAGAGTTTCACTCAGTCAACTCACATGAACAAACACCAGCTTGTTCACACTAGAGAAAAACATTTCCAGTGTAAACATTGTAACAAGAGTTTCACTGGGTCAAACAACCTGAAGAGACACCAACTCAGTAAGTTTCACTGTCTCTCTCCTTCTTCCCTTTTTTCCAAAGGTGTTTATACTTTTTCAAACTTTTTTTTTACTCAGGGCACCCCTTTAAATAACTTTTTCATCCAGAGTTAGGGCTTTTTTTCCCCCACATCGTTACATGATGCAAATATGCACATCTATCTTTTCGCAACACCAGACCAGAGTCAGCTCCACAAATCATGTTCAGTCCAGATTTAACTCTAAAAAAGGCTCTAAATCGTTCTCCTGCAGTCTGCTATGTGGAACACCCTAAATGAGAGCAAATTCCTAGAATCTTTCAAAATAGGTCTGAAAGGTCACATACAGATGGCTGCTTCTCGAACCTCGTTATAGACTAAGCCCATACCTATACCTCCCCTTTTCCATTGTAAATATCTCCTATTTCTCTATTATTTATTTTTCCCTTTTTATTTTTTATGCCTGCTTTCCCCCCCTTTTGTTACTGATAATTTACCTACTGTGTTCTATCCGTCTGTCTTTCAATGTTATATGAGATGCATTAGTGGTTCCTGTATAAACAAGCTGAACATCTTACTAGGATCTCCTTTTAGTTGACCTTCAATGATTTGTCATGAAACTGTACTTTTTCTATAAAAACTTCTAATACATTCTTCACTCAATCAATCCTCCTGAGATATGGCAGGCTATGTCACAGAGAAAGTTCCGTTTCCATCGTAACTGAATGAAAATATCTTTATTTTTGACGTTTAACCACTTGAACCCCTGCATCCCTATTCTGCACGGAAGGTTCACCAAAAGTAGCTGATCTACAAGCTCACAACAAGTCTCAACGAGACACGTTTTGAGCTTTGTAGATCTGCTATTGTTTTGGTGAAGAGAGTTTGCTGTAGATGGAAAAAAGAACTCATCAAGTGCAGTGCAGATCACGTCTGTTTTACAGCATAGTGAAGCGATAGTGATGAATTTTAAAAGCTGCAAACTGTGCTATAAACATTATTTGTCCCTGTAGCAATGTATTTATGGAGGAATACCTGAGACACGAGGGCATGAAGGCAATTCATAGACTAAAAACATATGGACGGTGTTAAGCCATTGGTTTCTATGCTGCGAAAATTCCACTTTTTTGTTCCTTGTACGGGTCATTGTAGAAATCAACGTTCACTGGTAGAAATGGTACCATCTCGAATGCTATTGGCTGCCAACGGTCACGTGCAACCACAGGGATACTTGGGAGAATGTGGTGTTGAGCTTCCCAAATAAAGCACACGAAGAAGAACCATCACAAGCCTATGATCACAAGCCCCTCCTACAGCATACACTTTTAACATATTTATTTACACAAAACGCATATCATGGTGATTGAAACAAGGCTTTAAACTAGCGACAGGAACCATGAAGTACCTATGAAAATGGTAAGAAAATTGAATGTAAAAGTTCGGGGGGAATAGAATGTAAAATGGACAGGGGTTGACACTAAGGTCTCAGAGGCACTTGCCCGTCGGGCAAGTACAGGTCATGTTCTACTTGCCCTGAGGTCATGGCCACTTGCCCTCATAATCGTAAAATCGTAACATTTGAATTACCGTTCATTTTAACGTATGTGTTACCTTCTACTTGCAGTGATGTTGCTAGGTTTTCAATATAATGGGTCACGGGACCCACAGGTGGTCATTCAAATAGGTCCCAGAAAAAAAAGGGTTTTTGAGAGTTGTGAGCATGTAGATAAGCTATTTTCCAAAATTTGCCTCTTTCTTGTACTATTTTACAATTTGGCTAGTGTTTGTTTTTATAGTATTTTGATTACTTTTGATGCAGCAATGGTATTTTCTTTCTTGTCTTTATTTATTAAAAAAAGGTCTTAAGTCCTTAAATTATTACTTAAATTATTACTTGTCATCTAGGGACCCCCCAATATCATTTGGGGACCTCTGGGGGGTCTCGACCCACAGGTTGACTCACTATAAGTGGAAGGGAGAATGTTGTTGTAGTAGATGAATGAAAGTGGAGCAAAGCTATTTGTTTCAAGAACATTAGAAAGTGTTTATTGCTCTGGTGTTTTCTTTTTACAAACTGGGATTCTCTTCGAATGCTTTATGCTTGTGTCGCAATGTGAACGATCTGAAAACAACGTTGCGCATCATAGCGGCTCTTGGCTCGCTCCGATGCCAACTATACAGTGTGCTGTTCGCGGCTAGCTTTTCTGCATGGCTCGCCGCAAAGAGAGGCGGCCACGGCACGTCGCGACAGGATCAGACACTCTTTTGAGAGAGGATTGAACCTGCAAACAAATTCACATTTAGGTTTTGTGCGAATGAAACCCACTGATTTATACCTCTGTGAAGTTGGCACCCCATATGATGAAAACATATGTAAAAATGGTGTCATTCTTTAGTGCTGAATTTGTGCTGAATTGTGCCGTAAATTTTATAATTTGTGCTGGTATCACTTTTTAGTTATTCTACATAACACCACTGTTCTGCTCCTATGTTCTACCATTATCTCTATCGCCCTCTGCTGGCCACACCACTGTAATGCTGCTAAATCTTATAATTCACATCCAGCACTAAAGAATGAGACCCTTTTTTCCCGATGTGGAGCCAAAAAATTGGGGGTGCAAGGCTCAGCAAAACTATAACTTGAAATATCTCAAACATTATACCAGCACTCATTATAAAATTGACTGCACAATTCAGCACAAATTCAGCACTAAATAATGACACCATTTTTATATACGGTATGTTTTCATCATATGGGGTGCCAACTTCACGCAGGTCTCACTTATACCTAGTTGCAACTGTGTGCGCATTGTGTCTTCATCATAAAGTGATCTTGTTGATTAGCTGTTTTCGACAGAGGCACGGAGCACGCATGTGTTTGTGTGTGTGTGTGTGTGTGTGTGTGTGTGTGTGTGTGTGGGGACTGGGGAGGAGGGATGGACTGAGGGGAGAGATAGATGGAGAGACGGAGCAGCACTCTAGTCTCGTTAAAGTTTCTAAAGATGGATAATGTCATTATATTACTCAAAATGTGCGCTTGCCCGGTTGGGTAAGCTGGTAGCAGCCTTCACCTGCCCGACCATTTTATTTGCCTGCCCCGGGCAGTCGGGCAAGCGTTAGCGTCCTGCAATGGAGGACATGTTGCTTCTGGTACCAGAACAGCACAACTAGTGGCCAATCATAGGAATGTTATGTTCCTTGTTGCTTCATTTTAAATCCTGACTGTCCCCGAGGCAATTACTATAGATTTAACACTTACTACTGATCTGATGCCCAAATGGCCTTTCCTCTGGCGCCATCTTTTGGCCAAACTCTCCACTTGCACACAGGGTGTCTCAAAAATGGAATGGGCAGATTCAGATCATTATGAAACTTGATCAGGGCTTTAATGCTTCCTGGAAGATTAACCCTAACCTGTTCCAATGACCTACCATCTAGCGCCACCATCAGATAAAAAATAATGATGTTTCACACAAGGTTGGGGCTGCTAGATTATGGCATAAATGATCTGAACTACTTTTGGTTTATATGATTATTTACTCCTTGAAACCAAAAGTGTTGACAAACAGATACATTGGTTTTACCTTTTTTCTTCAGAACTAATTATCTCACAGCTGTGATTTAGTTTTTAGGAAGAGAAAGTGCAAAATGAAAAATAAAAGGAGTCTCTGCAAACTCAAAACTGTGCTCAATCAAGTTTTTAATTTCTGTTTAGGCAGAATGCAAGCTTT
Organism: Nannobrachium achirus; assembly: GCF_963921795.1. Classification (NCBI taxonomy): domain Eukaryota; kingdom Metazoa; phylum Chordata; class Actinopteri; order Myctophiformes; family Myctophidae; genus Nannobrachium; species Nannobrachium achirus. Next base: position 60,890,359 of record NC_137822.1, read on the forward strand.
CGGTCATAGACCTTTAGGCATAATGATAATAGTCTAGTAAAGAATTACATATATATATATATATATATATATATTCTGTCAGGTCAAAAAAGGCTGGCTACAGTATGAGATAGATTACAATATTTTATCCACACTTGTTAGTTTGAGGATATGTTTTGGATCACATCCTGGTGTTTGAACTACACTTACTTGCAATGTAATGCTTACTTGCAATGCTTCCTCTGTTTTACATAATTTCTAAAAGGAATGACTTGTCAAACGACCAACTTCCGTAATCCAGAAGTTGGTCTTTTACTACGTCTACACAGCCTTATAGTAATATATACTTGGTAGAAGGGTAGGGGGTATATATTGTGGTGGGGTGGGATGGACATATAAGAAAGTATGGCTACAGAAACATTAAAAGCAGATGGGCTACTTTCACCTCATTCACTTTAGTTTAGATCCTTATTTGCTTATTCTTAACACCAGTTGTGTGAAGTTATTAAAAGTCCAATTTAAATTCCTTTTGTTAATTTCAGAGCAGTGTGTGGAGTCCAGACTGCAGGTGTTGATGAACTCTCCAGACTCAGCCAGGGACATTTCTATGAAACAGGAAGAACCTGAAGACCACCAACACTTCAGTAAGTTTAACCACTTGAACCCTAGCATCCCTATGCAGGGGGGGACATCGTGTCACAAGTTCACAACGTATAAAAAAATGTTTTAATATTGTTTTATAATTACATGATTAAAATTGCTATGTTGACACTATATGTATTTACTTAGTTAAAAATCATCCTAAAACGTCATAACTTCAGTTTCAAACACCCGTAATAACCTCTAACTAGTAACTTTACTTGTTTAGTCATTCTAAGGTGCGTTCCCACAGAAAATAAAATAGTTGTTCTGTCAATGCAAAGACGCGACTCGGCGTGGCGTTGCATCAAGTGGTACAAATGAGGCGAAGGAAGCGTTTTGTCGCTTCGGTACTCTTCACTCTAACTGAAAAATGGCAACTGAGAAAATGTTTGCTTCTCCATCACTTCAGCCTTTGCACATTAAAGTTGTTGTGTAAGAAATTATCTATATATACTCGGCACAAAAAGAAAGGAAACTTGACGTTGGTCCATTATATCTCCCCTTTAATAATACCAATTTGTATTTTGTTTTATATAATTTTTATCGTTGATTCGTCGCCTTTACAACGAGGTACACTTCGTAAGCAATCGGTCATTTGTGGAATGAGCACCACAGCCAAATGTGTGGGTAGCGCCAACCAAAAATTTGCCAACACTCGGTCCATTATATCCCCCCTTTAATTATTCAAAATGGTTGATTTGTCACCTTTACAACGAGGTACAGCTTGTAAGGATCTGGTATTCGTGGAATGAGCAACACAGCCAAACGTGTGGGTAGCGCCCCTCCAAAAATGGTCAAAATGGCCTGGCAGGCCTGCAATACTGTTCTTTTGGTGATCACCTTTGTTGCTTGGTTCATTGAATGATTGCACTCTCTCACAGTATTAAGGGTTAGGGTTAGGGTTAGGGTTAAATGCCAGCAGAACAGTATTGCTAGCCTTTTTGGCAAAACTTTGGTCGACACTACCCACACGTTTTGCTGTGTAGCTCATGTCTCGAATGCCCAATGCTTACAAGCTGTACCTCGTTGTAAAGGTGGCGAATCAACGATAAAAATTACATAACACAATAAAATTTCGTATTATTATAGGGGAGATATAATTGACCAAAGTCAAGTTTCCTTTCTTTTTATGCTGAGTTTATTTTAGTCTTGCCGAAGCTTTCTTATTTTCAGGCATACAACTGCTGTATTAAAACTTTATTAGAATACTTTACTGTTTCCATTCATAGAATGTGTAGTAATTGACAGCATGGAGAGGTGATTAGATGATCACGTAAATGAAGACTTTTTTTTTGCCATCACAACACCCATGACACGATTCAAGCGCTAGAAAGATATTTTATATTTTGGTGGCAGTGCACCTTAACACTTTGCCGTCCAAAATAGAATGGTGGTTGGTAGATTAGCCGTGAAATTTCTATTATTGTATTGTGATCTGAGACATAATATTATGTTTATAAACATGACCCCGCCGCCCTTCCTTCTTGGACAGCGCCGTTGTTTTTTCTTTTTTTTCCCCCCAGGTCATAAACTCACCGTGATTATCTGGTTCTCCGTTGGGATAGAATGGGGGTTTTGGCCGATCATCGATCTCCCCGTGCGTTTCGCGTGTGCGTTCCCTTCACGTAAATGTCCCCGCAAATAATCCATGTGTGACTCAAAAGCAGAACTGAAAATTTTCGCTAGCATAGCCCCTAGTATGGCTGCTGTAGAAGCACCAGGGTACAGACAGTAACCGAATAGGGTAATGTGCCTTGGAAAAGGAAAGGCCAATGACATCACTTCTGCTTCATGTCAGCCCAGCCATGAGCTATCAATGCACGAGTGGTGACTAGGGAAGGTTAGACGATCGCCGATTTTCGGATCAAAATCATTTATTTCCGGTTTTAATGACAAAGTCCGGGAAAGTACGGCGTGGCTGAGACTCCCTGCTGGGATGTGCGATATAGTACGGTTTTAACATTAAGGGGCTCCCCGTGGCTTTGAAAGGGTTAAGTAGATGATACCTCATTTTCTTCACGGATTACGGAACATGGAGGATGGAAAATGGTATTTACACTCAGGAATCCAGAGTTGACTGTCATGTTGTTTTTATGCTCCTAGATATCCTGACTGTGCCTCCACACATGAAAGAACAGGAGGAGCTACTTCAAGGACCAGAGGAGCCTGATGGATCAATGTTGACATTACTAGCAGTGAAAAGTGAAGTCGATGTTGAAGACATCTCTTCACACTGTGCTGAAGTTGAAGTTAAACTTGAATCTGACACTGAATTCACTGATGACAGTCATCATGGCGAGGAGACCTGTGGAGGTAGGTCATTGTTAAACACATGACCTACTTGTGTGGGGAAAATTGGACTTAAAGGGGAGAACCACCCATTTTCTAAAGATTAGTTTTTTGGGGGCTTTTATGCCTTCATTTGATAGGACAGTAGACTGACAGGAAATGGGGGGAGTGACATGCGGCAAAGGTCGTCGGGATCGCACTGGCGACGCAAGCAGGCATCAATGCCTATGTGGTATGCGCCTAGACCATTAGGCCAGCGGGCGCCTCCGAGGATCACTCATTTTAATAGTGAGCGACCGATATATCGGCGGCCGATATTATCGGGCCAATATGACCTTATTTGGGCATATCGGTTCATATGGTATCGGTGAAATGTCCCGCCAATATAATAAAAAGTAAGCCCAGCGCATCGAAAGCAGTGTTGAAGGGTTGGAGGGCTCTGATGTAATGATATAGATTGTCTAGCAGAGCGTGCCGTGCCACATGCCCGATATAAGCAATGAGTCTTCAACCTTGAGTCTGTGAAATGATTCTTCTACCACTTTTTCGAGTCACGTGTTCAAATACTGGATTCTGATTGGCTAAATTCCGGAGGTTATGAGAGGACAACTGCCGCAAAGTTGTGTGTCCGAGATCAATGCGCCTCAGTGTACATCCGGGGACTTCAGGAGGTAGTAGAACACATTTCCCCCAACCAACAAATGAAGGTCGCAGCGGTCCTATGTTTACTAACGTGCGTACTATCGTCGCCGATTTATTTGGATCCAATGCAATCCGCCAACTTTAAAGCCCCTTTTCTCTGAACCTATGCCTTTCTGGAAGCGAACAGCCTCTATTTACGGCCGGAACGGTGCTTTTAACTGACGTTAGCTTAGCTGTAAGCTAGACGCATGGATTAGTATGGAGTTGGCGCCATCTGTTGGTGAGTAGAAGATGTTGTTGGTGGAACTATCTGCTGTCTCGCGGAAGTTTTATAGGCAATAATGATTGTAACTTAAGATCCTTGCAAGTTACAACTATGTGTTTTCTTTCATGTATACGGGAAAAAGTGGTAGAAAAGCTATTTACCACTCGGGGTCGGACATTATGCTCTCATAATGTCCTGAGTGAGGGTGTTATCGGACTCGGCTGCGCCTCATCCGATAACACCCTCACTGCGGACATTATGAGAGCATAATGTCCTCTCACTCGGGGTAAATTGCTTACTTTACAGAGACGTGTAATCGATTCAAATATGCGCTGCAGCCCTGCATGCATGATTCTGCACCAAATGCAGTGAGGTGGCATAATCAACTAGCCGTTCAGTTCAGTGTGGATTCCAATGCAGAGATTCAATGTAGATCGGGTGGGATTTGTCTTGTGTCACTCACTCAACGTCCATGCTATGGTTCTGCTAGCTACCAAACAAGCTAATACTCTAAAGAATCATAACGCATGTGGTTCTGTGTTAAAGAGTCATAAAGTCCATGGTTCTGTGTTCCTTCCCCGATAGTAGGCTGTGTATAATCCATAGACTGTAGATCATAAAAAGTGTGCTCCACTTCTCCGTTACTGTATGGTGAATTGACGACGTACTGTGTTTGTCAGCCGAGCCCTGTCAGGCCTGTCAATGGCCTGGATTGTGTGTGTGCGTCAGGCCTGTCAAAGCTCCTGGATTGTGTGTAAAAATATTATAATAATAATAACTCATTTGTTGCCCCCGCCCAAGTTTTTTTTTTTTTTTTTTTCATTTTCTTTTTTCGCCAAAAATGTAGTAGGCATGATCACATATATATTGGACTTCACGCGGGAGGCCCAGGTTTGAAACCCAGGCGTTACACATATATATATATATTGGTATCGTATCGGTATCAGTGATGGGCCCCCCTCTCTTGTATCGTATCGTATCGGTTCACAAAAAAGTCTTATCGGTCGGTCACTAGTCATTATTGCGAACAAAGGTCGCATTATGTGTTTGTTGTTGCAACCGAAGGTCGCATTATACCCTGAAAAACCTCGCCGCTTGTCTGTCTGACTGTCCGTACGTCCGTACAGGAAGTGATGTCAATGTGATGTCAGTGAGTCACAGTGATGTGGTACAGAATGACTCGTATATGGGCCTAAAAAGGATGTCACGTCACGTGACATCACTTCCTGTACTGACAGTCAGACAAGCTACGAGATTTCTCAGGGTATAAAAAAGTCCATATATGGTCATTCCCAGAAAAAGAAAAAAAAAACTTTTATGTCCATACATGGAGATGTCTGATGTCATAAATTCCAGGTCGAAAATGAGAATGTTAGGGTACCATATATGGCCCATATATGGAGATCCACTGGCATCAAACCAAGGCCCTAACTCACCAAGGCCCTGCTTGGCATTACTCATTAACATACTTTTTTTAATGCCCATCTCCATGTATGGGCATAACATTATATTGTATGTATATGGATACATATTATTTTTAATAAAGGATAAAATAAAATAAAAAGTCCATATATGGTCATTCCCAGAAAAAAAAAAACTTTTATGCCCATACATGGAGATTTCTGATGTCATAAATCCCAGGCACAAAATGAGAATGTTAGGGTACCCCCTTATGCCCATATATGGAAATCCACAGGCATCAAACCAAGGCCATAACTCACCAAGGCCCTGCTTGGCATTACTTACGTACGTTTTATGCTCATATACTGTATGGAGATTCCTATATTGTCAATATTAACTCTACTACTGCCAGATTATTTATTTATTTATTGGGTCTGGTGCCATCAAAAAGCGGCTTACCTTTGCGACGTTATAGTAGATAGATAGACATTTATTTATTTATTTATTTATTATTTTTTTGATTGTGCAATAGTGCACTTTGGTCTGCCAGGCAGCAGAGGGCGGCGTCATGCAAGAATTAATGTGAATTTGCCTGTTATGTGTTGCCGTACATTCAGTGCAGTCACGGGCCACAGAGCCTCACAGCCAGAGGGAATAAACAAGGAAGTGAATTGGTCTCCGTTGATGTTAACGCATAATGGATTTTTTACACCATCACCGCGGAAAATGTGTTTACAGTACACGGCGGCGCGACCCCCACGAGGTAAACGAACGAGCGCCGTATTGAAAAATTGGGGCGAACAGGAACGTTCAAAGCAGAATAAGAGTTAAGGACATTATTAAGGATATTATGTTATCAATATTAAGGACATATATGGGGGGCGTGTTCCTCCCTCCGCGTCATCAGCGCCCACAATCTAGAGTTTGCATGTTCCCCCCGTGTCTCCTAGGGTTGATACCCTCACAAAAACATGAAAAAACTCCCCCCAGAATGACAACAACTAGAATCGTCAGAGAAACGCTGTGGTTGGCCAGATGGCCGAGAATTGACCCTATCACCCTGAGGTCACAAGTCACCCTGCAGGCATGCAAACTTGTAGCTTTGTAGTTTTGAATCCAAATTGGTCATTTGTGTGAATCGTGCAGATTCGTTAAAAAAACTGTTTAGGGGGGTGGGGGGGTGTCGTATCGTCAGAGCAGCAGTGAGAAGAGGAGCGTTTATTTCTTATTCTCTACTCCGTCCGTTTTGTCATTACAATTGTGTTGAAGGTGGATGGGGAAGTGGGTCGTTTTATTTTTAACAAATCAAGCGCTCCCTTCTCTTGCACGCGACGTCAACTGCAGGCAGCGTTCAGTCAGAATGAGCCCAGCCAGCCACTGTACTGCGAGCCACAGAGCAGAGCGCTCAAACTCAAAGCTTGCAAAGTTAGTGTGGTCGTGTAGTACTGTAGTTGTGGAGTGACTGTGGACTTATGGTTTTTGATTCGCTTCCATCACGGTTGTGCGCTATTCTGCATCGATGTGTGACGTTATATAACCGATTGTAGCCTTGTTGATTTTACTCGACGATGATGCGCTAGCTACATGCTGACGCTAGTGCAGTGACTTGGGAGCGTTTCGCTGTTATGCCTCCGTTCTTTCTGCCTACAGAATGACGCTGAGACTAGTCACAAAAAGTCTCTCAAGAACAGACTGAGCTCGAGTTATAAGTGAAAAGGATCAACCTTTTCTTTGACTTTGACGATGGCTAGATTGCAAAAGGTCAGCCAGGAGAATCCACTAAATAAATCATCTGTGATTTACAACACTGTTTCCCAAACCCTGGGTCGGGACCCATTTGTGGGTCGTTGACACATTTTTATGGGTCCCTTAATTTTTGGTTTTCTACATTTCGTTTTTAATTACAAAAAAACAATTACAAAACATTCCCTCCCCAAAAAGCTAAACATTTCATGATTAAACAAATAATAATAATTCTAATTTCTAAAATACAAATGATCAAAGAAATGAACTTAGAAAACAAATAGGCCTTTTTAAGAAGTAGTGAAAATAGCCGATCTACAAGCTCACAGTGTGCATTGTGTCTGTCTATGCCTGTAGACAAGTCCCTAAATATTAGGATACTCCTATAACTATATCTGTAAGCTATATTATATTCTTATTGTAAATTTAATTTTCTTTATTATATCTAGAACAATCGGTGGTAGGCAACAAGTCCAATTTTTCTTCGTGCAAATTCACTCGACCCGTTCCGAAACAGCGCGGCGCGCGGCGCACATTTTAACCCCTGAAAATTTGTCACCTTTTTCACCTTGGGGCTGTTTGCATGTCTGACCCTGAGGTGTCTTACTAGTATACCTTTGAGTTATGTGGAAATGGCTTGCAAAGTATATTGTGATGATGTCACAATAAATGGGTTACTAAAAGTCCAATTTCAATTCCCTCTGTTCATATCAGACCAGTGTGTTGAGTCCAGACTGCAGGTGAAGATGAACTCTCCAGACTCAGCCAGGGACATTTCTATTAAACAGGAAGAACCTGAAGACCACCAACACTTCAGTAAGTTTAACCACTTGAACCCTAGCATCCCTATGCAGGGGGGAACATTGTGTCACAAGCTCACAACGTGTCAAAAATTATGTTTTAATATTTTTTTTTATAATTTCATGATTGAAATTTAATTCTTGCTGTGTTGACACTATATGTAAAGCCAGATGTGTCATAACTTCAGTTTCAAACACCCGTAATAACCTGTAACTAGTAACTTTACTTGTTTAGTCATTCTAAGGTGCGTTCACACAGAAAATAAATGGTTGTTCTGTCAATGCAAAGACGCGACTCTGCGTGGCGTTTCATCAAGTGGTACAAATGAGGCGAAGGAAGCGTTTTGTCGCTTTGGTACTCTTCACTCTAACTGAAAAATGGCGACTGAGGCAATGTTCGCTTCTCCATCACTTCAGCCTTTGCACATTAAAGTTGTTGTGTAAGAAATTATCTATATAAACTCGGCACAAAAAGAAAGGAAACTTGAATTCGGTCCATTATATCTCCCCTTTAATAATAGCAATTTGTAGTGTGTTTTATATAATTTTTATCGTCGCCTTTACAACGAGGTACAGTTTGTAAGCATCGGTCATTCGTGGAATGAGCACCACAGCCAAACGTGTGGGTAGCGCCAACCAAAAAGTTGCCAACATTTGGTCCATTATATCCTCCGTTTAATTATTCCAAATGGTTGATTTGTCACCTTTACAACTAGTCTAGGAAATTAAGTCTATTTTTTGGAAGAATCGTTCAGTTTCTGATACATGCACCAAATTTTGCACAAAGTTTCCTCTGTACATACTTTTCCCAAAAAGCACGTTAGCCACTCATTTTTTATTTTTAAGGGTTGGGGTCCCATTGACTTTCTATACAGTAAAATAATACAAAAACATAACTCTGCTTTAAGTAGCATATGAGGGGTCAAACTAGGGGTTTTTCATGATCCTGAATCCAATACAAGCATTTGTTTTGCACAAAAAATATTCCTTGGGCTAAGAATAGCCCCCACAGTGGCCCACACTACTGTGAAAAGTGATGACTCATCACTAAACCATAGTTTCATGGGCCTTTTTTAGCCCAAGGAATGTTTTTTGTGCAAAACAAATGCTTGCATTGGATTCAGGATCATGAAAAAACCCTAGTTTGACCCCTCACATGCTACTTAAAACAGATTATTATTTTTTTATTATTTTACTGTATAGAAAGTCAATGGGACCCCAACCCTTTTTTAAATAAATTGAGTGGCTAACGTGCTTTTTGGGAAAAGTAGGTCCAGAGGGAACTTTGTGCAAAATTTGGTGCTTGTATCACAAAGTGAACGATTGTTGTACTAATTTCCCGGGCTAAACGTGGTACAGCTTGTAAGGATCTGGCATTCGTGGAATGAGCAACACAGCCAAACGTGTGGGTAACGCCCCTCCAAAAATGGTCAAAATGGCCTGGCAGGCCTGCAATACTGTTCTTTTGGTGTTCACCTTTGTTGCTTGGTTCATTGAATGATTGAACTCTCTCACAGTATTAAAGGAAAAAAACACATATTGGCCATTTTTACACTGTTAATGTTAAGCTCTGTGTCAGGGAAGCCCAAAACGAGAGTAAATGCCAGCAGAACAGTATTGCTAGCCATTTTGGCAAAACTTTGGTCGGCACTACCCACACGTTTTGCTGTGTAGCTCATGTCTCTCGAATGCCCGATGCTTACAAGCTGTACCTCGTTGTAAAGGTGGCGAATCAACGATGAAAATTACATAACACAATACAATTTGGTATTATTATAGGGGACATATGACGTTTTTTGTTTTTTATATATTTGTATGCTAATTGTTGATCTTTTTGTATGTAATCTCGTCAGCATTGCAAATGAGGGTGAACCTCAATGCTCTTTTCGAGAATAAATAAAGGTTTCAATCAATCAAAACATATAATTGACCAAAGTCAAGTTTCCTTTCTTTTTGTGCTGAGTTTATTTTAGTCTTGCTGAAGTTTCTTATTTTCAGGCATTCAACTGCTGTATTAAAACTTTATTAGAATACTTTACTGTTTTCATGCATAATATGTGTAGTAATTGACAGCATGGAGAGGTAATTAGATGATCACGCAAATGAAGACTTTTTTTGCCATCACAACACCCAGCGACCAACATGACACGATTCAAGCGCTAGAAAGATATTTTATATTTCGGTGGCAGTGCAGCTTAAGTAGATGATACCTCATTTTGTTCATGGATTACGGAACATGGATGATGGAAAATGGTATTTACACTCAGGAATCCAGAGTTGACTGTCATGTTGTTTTTATGCTCCTAGATATCCTGATTGTGCCTCCACACATGAAAGAAGAACAGGAGGAGCTACTTCAAGACCCAGAGGAGCCTGATGGGTCTATGTTGACATTACTAGCAGTGAAAAGTGAAGTCGATGTTGAAGACCTCTCTTCACACTGTGCTGAAGTTGAAGTTAAACTTGAATCTGACACTGAATTCACTGATGACCGTGATCATTGCGAGAAGACCTGTGGAGGTTAGTCAGTGTTAAACACATGACCGACTTGTGTCGGGAAAATTGGCCTTAAAGGACAACTTTGTTTTTTTACAACAAGGGTTCATATTTTAGATTGTAATTAAAGAATATAAAAGATAAGTGTTAAAATTATTTCATTTACTTCTTTCTAATGTTTTAGAGATTCTTATTTCAGTGGTTGGGGGCATGCGTACAAGTTATGGCCGTTTTTCGCGTGCTGCAGTGGAGGGGGTGCTCCACTAGGGGATGCAATCACTTTTGGATCTGTTCTGGAGCAGCCGGAGTCGGTGGCCCCCCGGGAATTCCCCATGAGCAGCCCTGTTGGGGTGGTCATTTGGTCATTTTTGCACTTTTTGGCAGCTGGAACAGGGGGTCCCTGGAGCTCCGGGGGTCCTGGGAGGGGTGGAGGTTGTGGTTTGCCAGGCAAGGACTGTGTGTGCAAAGTTTGGCATGGGGCAACGGTGGCAGAGATATGAGTTGGGGAAAAGTGTGACGTGACGGACAGCCAGCATTTTCACGCGACGGGACCAACTACATCGGACTCAATGTCAAAAATCAAGTCAGAATAAGTGTATTTTATCTGAAAAAATATATAATTGATGCTGTGTGTTTTTTAATATAAAACTAATATAACATTCCTATGTAAAATAACATCCGGATTTATTAATATAATTATAGGCTATTAATTATATTATTAAAATTATTTATAGTATGTATTATAATTATAATAGTTAATTGTTATTATCATTATCAATCAATTTATTATCTAATATAATCTTTGCATAAGTGTTGTTCATCACATGAGAAACAATGCATTGTTGCATCAGCAGTTACAGAGTTAAGTTCCCAAACTTGGTTAGACCAGTGACATCACACAGTGCTTTGATGTGCCTGCAGAGTGAAACTGGATTAAACCGGTTTGTTTGAATTGCTTTCAGTGACTCACTGCCACTGCCAGTGAGTGTGAATGCAGGCAGAAGGCTCTCTCATGGACTAAATTTATATCTCCTTTTGGTAGGTGAAATTTAAACAATACTTAACCACTGGATAATGTATGTTAAGAATGTTGTCTGTGGTGTTTTTGTCTGTGGTGTTTCCTGAAGGGCCCATGCTAACCAGTAGACAAATACAAAGCTAATGATAACTGATGCTAAAGTTATTACAGTACATCCTAAAGGAACTGAATGTTCCAACTGTGTTGAATAGCTTATACTATGCCCTTTTGATAGAAGTGGCAGTTTTTTTGTTTTGTGTTATAGGTGCTTTGCTGTGTACTGTAGTATGTGTGGCTATAAGCTAACATTAGTTAGCAATTGTTCCATGTTAGCAGCATGTGTTGTTTGTAGCTAGCTAGCTAATGTCAATTTGCTAGTTGTTCAATGGTAGCAGAGAGTGTACAAATGGAACCAAACAACCCCTAACAGGTTAATTTGGTTCCATTTGTACACTGTTAGAGTTAAGGGGAGACCTTGACATTTTAATCTGTTGTTGTCTGTTAGCCCCCAAAATAATCACATTTGAACTGCATGGGGACCTCCCAAAATATTCACATTTTAACTGGGGACCCTCCACCCACCAGGCCACCAAGTACTTGGACTGCAGTGAGCTTGTAGATCTGCTATTTTCACATTGGTTGCCTCTTTCTTATATCAGCTGACAATTTGGCCAATGTTTGACCAGTTTGTATTTAGTGTTGTTTACTTTTGATGTTAGATCTTATAGTGGAGCCACTGACACCAGCCAGACAAAATGACACACATCTGACACTCAAAGGAGGCATGTGCTTGATCCATCATCATTTGTCAGATCATTTAATTTAATTTCTGGAATCAAATTGGTTTAATTAATTGATAACGTGTGTGTGTGTGTGTGTGTGTGTGTGTGTGTGTGTGTGTGTGTGTGTGTGTGTGTGTGTGTGTGTGTGTGTGTGTGTGTGTGTGTGTGTGTGTGTGTGTGTGTGTGTGTGTGTGTGTGTGTGTGTGTGTGTGTGTGTGTGTGTGTGTGCATGCACACTGTAGGAAGAGTCCTTCAAGGCGTGTTAAAGAGGACTACGCAAATCACTGCCTTGTTTCCATACCTGGCCGATCCCTAGGGCACTTTGGGCTATGTAAGTACATAATACAAGTCTAACTTCCTTACTCCTCACTCCTGGAATTGCCCGAAAAGACAAGAGTGAGATTTCAACTAAATTTCAACAAATTTTCTATATGCTGACCCCAACAAGTTGATCGCCACAGATGTCAGACCTGCGGGCATGTGTTTAGTTTTTTAAGGAGAAAAAATAAAACACGTTATTGTTTTTTAGGAGCAGTATTACAATCCAGTAGATGGGAGTGGGTTTCTTGCATGGAGAGTGAAAACACTTCAAAACGAAGCCTCAGAGGGACAAAAGAAGAGAAGAAACACTCAGCCACTGACAGGTATGTGATTTTGATTATAGTTAGAATTTCACATGTTAAATAATTTTTTAATGTGCATAGGCCTATAGTGCATTTTTGCTACTGTGGTGGGCATCGCAAGGGGGTCCAGTAAAAAGACAAGTGGCCCTCTGGTGTAAGGGGTAAAAACTGTCTTAACGTTTTTGAGAAACTAAACCCAACATCACATTGTAGCAAATCGCGTGGGTGCCCACTAGGCCACTTGTTCCCAAGCAGTGGGTCGGGATCCATATGTGGGTCGCAGACAAATTTTTTAACGTCCCTTATATTTGTATAAAAAAGTAGTTAGTGAAAATGGCCTAAACTAGTGAAAACAGCAGAACTACAAGCTCACAATGCGTCGCACCGCATTGTGAGCTTGTAGATCTGCTGTTTTCACTAGCTTGGGTCCTGGGCATAATTTCTCTTGAGCTAATAGTTTGGGAACCACTGCTCCAAGCCATGGCCCATTGGTCAGAACTAGTCCCAAGTCCCAACATACCTTTCTCCTAACCCCTACAAGTACATACCTTTCTCCTAACCCCAACAAGTTGATCGTCACAGATATCAGACCTGTTGACCTTGATTTTAGCAATTCTCCAGACAAGGGCATGTGTTTAGTTTTTTAAGGAGAAAAAATAAAACACGTTCTTGTTTTTTAGGAGCAGTATTACAATCCAGTAGATGGGAGTGGGTTTCTTCAGCTAACGACAGAAACCCAGTGTCTTGAGGGCATCGCACTGATGATGGTCAAGGAGAAGATGAAACAGACCTTCACCCATTGCCAAACAATGGTTCATGACCCAGTGAAGTCCTCTGAAATATTCACCACCTTTACAAGATTTCTTGACATTGCAGGAATGGTATGTCGCTCTTTAACTGTCTTGCCTTAAAGTCAAACTGAAATGAAAAATGACTTTAAACAGATCACATCCCTGGTCATAGGGTGAACCCATTAAAATGTATGCCATGTTGTCTGTATTCCATCCTGTCTGCAGATACAGGATTTCAGTCTGATGTTTGGTGATGACATCGCTGCAGAAGTGGCCTACTTACTCACTACATGCAGTAAGTCCTTGAACAAAGCTGTGGACTCGCCCAGACAGGCGACCATGTAGATCTGCTTCATAATGCTGAATCCACAACAGAAGAACTGGAAAATGGTACGCTGGAATTAAAGGAATAATACTAATGGAAGAGGGGATGGTTTTGAAACCAAAATGTAAACAGATTTTAGTAAAAATGTCTTTGTTTCCCCCCCACCCTTGTATTTTCAGGATGGGACAGTGAGATGTCCTCCATCTTGCCTTATCCACCACATGCCACCCTCACCTCAAGGCCGCAACGAGACCAGGAAAGCTCTCAGCCCGACAAGCCATTGACCACCTTTTGAAGTTTATCTAGGTAAGGTTACAGTTCAATTAAAGTTTTTAAGATGGCTCACTGTACTGTCCCTAATATTCACCCTTAAAACTATACTTTTCTGAAATTATGCGATGACCATGCTCATCTGTAATCAGCGACTGATATGTGTCTGCTTCTAAATCTAAATACTGAATGAAGAAATTCAAAAACTGTCCTGGGTGTTCCCAAAAGCCTGATTAGATGCTAACATGACAAAAAGTAATTTTGAAATTGGAATATCTCTTTAAGTTACTCTAGACCCCCCGGTGTGTTGTTATAAATATCCCCTACCCTGGCTGGGTCACCCACCATTCACAAAAAATGAAGCATAGTGTTGCAGTTAATTCTGTCAGCTCATTTCTTTGTCTCACTTGAAACTTTACATTTTCTGTCTACTGGAGAGATGGGGAGAGAAGGTTGCCGTTGAACATGACAATCCCTGCTACTGAGAAAATAAATATTCCATAGCAATGGCATAGCAATGACTGTTATCAGAATATAGCGCTATTTAACACTTATTTGTACTCAACCTTTGAATATGTTGGGATTGTCATAATATTTGTTCCTCTTCATTCCAGGCATTGAACACCTGCAAGCTCTACAGGGACTTGTTGAGATGGTTGGGGACATGGAGATGGCAGATCCAATGTGAAAAGTTTAGGTGTTGGCCATTGAGGTGCAAGAGCTATATCCAGGCATGTATAAATGTATAATGGATTTTACATTTTTGATGGTACGATTATAGTCCAGGTAAAAATTTGGGAGGTAGACGAACATGTTCAATATACATTTCACACTACAGTGAGAAGATTAACTATCTTAACTATATCCCATACTACGCTTTGTGATCTGTTAGAGCTAGAAAGTTAAGTTTCCTTTAGGCCTGCTTTACACTGGCAGTCAAATCCAGCCTAAATCAGATCTGAGTCACATTCAGATTGGAATCCGATTGGCTTAAATGGTCACATGGAACCAATCAGATTCCAACCCGGATGTGACACAGATCTGATTCAGGCTGGGTTTGGCTGCCAGTGTAAACCAGGCCTAATTAGATCACACAATGGTCTGTTTCCATGGTCCACTTGAAGAGCAGAAACTTTGTGAAATGTGTTATTCATGGAATCTTTGTTCACTGGCTGTGGACTCTGTGTTCTCGTTCGAACAGGTAGCCATTCACCACAGTGCTAAGAAGGACTGCAGTCGCCTGTTCCACCAGCTGTTTGACAAATTCCTCACGACTGAAGAACTGGAAGGATGCAGTTGTCACAGGGAGGCATGGTGTTGTTCCAGAGCTCGAGGGCAAACATATGCTGGACCCCACCAAAGTGGAAAAGATTCAAAGTAAGTTTATCTTACACTTACACGTTTTGTAAAGTATATTCAGATATACAGTATGATGTCACCATTGCATTGGTTATATGTGGGAAATAATGTGTCTGACACATTGTGCAGTAGTTAGTAAAGAAATGCTGCCCAGCTTCAACATGATGTTGCAGTGGTGAGAGTCTCTCCCAGTCTAGTCAAATACTTTTTAATGTAATATTGTAACATCCCCCACTGACTGAGCAAAGGACCGAACATGGGGAAAACTAGCCCCATATAGAACCTCACTCTCCGCTGCATACCGTTGTGCTCCTCGAGATGAGGTCCTAAGCGGATATCCCTGGGCTGCTGTAGAATGCCTCCACGCCGAGGTAGAGGTTCTATCCAAAAAGTAAAGGTAGTTCCATGCTCCCAGAGTATGATTTTCCATCCTGCGGTGCATAACAGTATGCAGCAGAGGTTCTATGGGCTAGGGGAAAACATGTTTAATGTGCTATTATAGCTAATTTCATCTTCTCTGTCTCCAATCTTACGGTATAGCACCGGAGCTGGATGGAAGGCAGTATCGGTGGAAACATCAAGACTGGTTGGACAACGCTGAGGTGATTCACAGCAAGGGGAAGAGCAGGCTGTTCTTCCTGAGAAGACTGCGATCGTTTTGCCACCAAACAGTTTTTTTTTTATTAATGTGGAATAACGTGCTGGGGAGGAACAACTGAGCGAGTGACACCTTCAACTCAACAGACTGGTGAGGAAGGTGGGCTCCGTTGTTGGGTTCTCCTTGTAGGGGGTGGAGGATTAATTGGCCAGGATGCAAATGGCTAGGACGCTGGATATCCTCCCACCCCCTCCACCTTCCTTGGATAGACAGAGGATCCGATAGATTCATCTACCCAGGACGGAGATGTGAGAGACTGGGAAAGTCCTTTGTGAATGTTATACAATGAGAGACACAGCGGTCGTTTGGACAACTGTAACTTAACTGGAATAATTGTTACTGACTGTTCCTGTGCGGCTTTGCTGGGAGTCCAGCCCATGTCACTTCTACTTTTTTGCACTGACCAATGGACATTTTGCATTCTCTGTAAGTATGTGCCTGTATGATAATTACTGCCCCCACACACACACACACACACACACACACACACACACACACACACACACACACACACACACACACACACACACACACACACACACACAATGTGTGGCCATTAATGTGCCAGGCTACAGCAGTCGATATGTCGTCAGTTCAGTTTTCAAATGGAACATACAGTATCAGTGTCAGTTGAGTTCTGCTTGTATGTGAATAAATGCTAATAATGACTTCAAGATTGTGTGTTTTATTTTGTATTCCTGTAGGTATATATAGAGAGTATGGTATGTGTATCATTTAACACATACATGTACATATATGTTGTGCATATATGTGCATATATTCTACATATATATGTGTACATACCAGTCAAAGGTTTGGACACAGCTTCTCAAACACACATTGAATAGAAGCTGTCCAAACCTTTGACTGGTAGGCTATGTGCATATATCTTGCGACCATAATAAACATGTGTGCATATATACATATATGTACATATATGTTTATATGCACACATATATGACATATGACATATAGGCGGCCATTTTTTTTACATGTGGCATATATGTTAGACATATATGCATGCATATATTAAAAACATATATGTTCATATATTTTTCTTCCGTGTGGGTTATGGGGGCAAGAAGTGTTACTGTAAATAGCAATAAAGAAACTGCTGGCTTATTGTGTCTAAAAAGTCATATTTAGCCACTTGTACGCATGCCCCCATGCGTACGCATGCCCCACATTTTAGCACGGTAAACGCGATAAAACAATAGAACGAAGCAAATGAAAACATTTTAGCACTCACTTTTTCTTTTCTCTAATTACAATCTAAAATATGAACCCTTGTTGTAAAAAAAACAAAGTTGTCCTTTAAAGGGGAGTACTACCCATTTTCTAAAGATTTGTTTTTTGGGCTTTGATGCCTTTATTTGATAGGACAGTACACGACAGGAAATGGGGGAAGAGATGGGGAGCGACATCCGGCAAAGGTCGTCTATTTTCTAATTTAGGCTAGATCAGATCTCAGTTGGTAGGCGGTCGCCTAGTCCGCCTAACACTGCGTACACACCAGTTTGTAGAAATGGCTTGAAAAGTGATTATGATTATGTCATCACGGTGTACATTACGAGCCAAACCTCAAAATCAATCCTGCAGTTTTAGGCAACACAGAAGGGAGGGGGGTCAATGTTGAAAATGGTTGGTTCTCCCCTTTAAACGAGAGAGAGAGAGAGAGAGAGAGAGAGAGAGAGAGAGAGAGAGAGAGAGAGAGATCAACAGGGAAGCTGTATGGATCCTAAATAAGTGACTTCTTTGATGATGGAATCTTTTCAATCTCTATCTGTACACACCATTTTAACCCCCCCCCCCCCCCCTCCCCTCCCCTCCCCTCCCTCTCTTTCTCTCTCTCTCAGGAGTGAAGTCCCAGCCTTCTCAGACCAAGGTCTTCTCCTGTTCTGAGAGTCCACACACCCTCACATCTCAGGTCTTCCTCCATAAACACAACGACCTCTACTGCCAAATGCAGAGGAATGGACACATCAACCCAGCAGCCTGTGAGAAAACCACCAGCTCAACAACCAGCCAGAAACGAGGAGACACTGATGGACCGAGATCCTCTGGTCATCATCAATATAAGCAACCTGAAGAACTCGAGGCGTACATAAACTTCCTGAATCATCAACCAAATAAAGAGAAGCATTTCCACTGTGAACACTGTGACAAGAAATTCCGTTCGCCATCTGACCTGAAGAGACATCAGCGTATCCACACTGGAGAAAAACGTTTCAAGTGTAATCATTGTAACAAGAGTTTCGCTAAGTCATGTTCCCTGAAGAAACACTTAGACACATTTAAGTACTAAAGTCAATGACTTGTCTTGAGTCAGGTCTCGAGTCTGAATTGTCACTAGTGGCGTTTCCATAAAGCCACTTTTTGCGCATTAACGGCTTATTCGCAAAATGTTTTTATGGAAACACTTGCGAATAAACTTTCATTATCCGCAAAAAAAGTTATCCGCTTGGCGGAGGAGGATTTTGAGCCTTTATCGAATATACTAAATGCGCATAAGTGAATGGAAACGGGTCAGACAATAAATGCAAATAGATTATGACGTTCTAGGTCCATTTCCCCTGCCGCTTTACGTCCATGGTATAGCGTTAGTCCACAAAACAAACCGGTTGTTTGTTACACACGGAGTGACACGGACCGTGTGTAAATTCCTCCCGTTTTCACCTCCCGGAGTCAAGCCATCGGTGGCGAACCCTTCCTCATCACACAGTGTTGCGTGCCTGAAGTGCCCAATCTACAAGCTCACAGCAGCTCACATCCACGTCTCCGCGTCGCGTTGTGAGCTTGCAGATCTGCCACCTGACTTTCCAGAGGACGCTGAAACTTGCAGGATGAGCACTGTGCAGCGACGCAACCGTGGTTTTCCCGGTGAACAAGTAGCTTTATGTATTGAGAGGAACTCTTGCCAATTTCGTAAGAGACTCGTCGTCAATTGTAATATATTTAAAAGTTATTTGGGGCCATGATGATGACTGATAACCCCTTCTTCCCACTACTAGACAGCGACCGAGTCACAGCAGTCAGACGTGCAGACGGTGCAGTGCTCAGGTTCGGTCTGAAAAAAATCAGCCCGATCAACTCTTGCGACCGTCGCTAATTCGGATGACACCCGCAAATGGAAACATGCTAAATTCGCTTTGTCTTAATGCGTATTTCTGATAATTCGCTTCCCTAATTCGAATACGTTTATGGAAACAGTGTTATTTCAATACAGTGTAATGAAATAATTATATCATACCCATATTATGAGGAGCTCTGTGATTTTATTACATTATGAGTTTGTTTTACATTATGAGCCATTATTACATTATGAGTTGCTACAAGGCTAAGGTTCACACCCGCATCCTGGTGGCCCCAGAGCTGAAGAAGATCCAAGTCCTGGGCACTGGGGTGTTTGACACACTGCATAAGTTGGGGAAAGCTTTTATTTATGAGAACTATCAAGTACTATTATTTGTATTTACATTTTATTCAGATCAAACAGTATCAGTAATAATAAGGGCTGTATAAGTAAGATGTTAATCTAGCGTTCTTATCTACACATACGGTCTGAGAATAATCGTTTATAAGATCAAAATCGATCATCAAAATGTAAAAAAAAAAGACGAAAAAAACACTGAAACTTTTTCACTGGACGAGTTTCATCCTACCGATAATAGCACAGCATGACCAACCAACGTACAGTCAGCCAGTCTTTTATACTGGATGGCTGGTCAGACCACAATAACCAACTTCTCCCAGTGAGCAGCACATTAGTTTTCTAAGTGCAGTTTGTCGGCTCTAAACAGACGTCCTCCAAGCCCACTGATACACCCAGACTTAGGTTGTCCACAGGTTGAACTTTAGTTTGCATATATTTGACTTATCTTCAAAGTGCATTGGTACAAACTAGGGATGTTAATCGACACATTATTTGCGAATCGAGGCGTCGCGGCCGAAAATCGACGCGTCGATCGACTTTTTTCACTCCCCCCCTGCTATATTAATACTAAGCTGCAGCTGAGAGGAGACCACAACGGCGCATTACTTTAAGCAACACAACTTGCAGCAGCACCCACCAGAACTTGCAACAAAACCCTAATAATAATTATAATAAACAATTGCTCTTCCTTGCGTTAGTATGGAGTCTGTTCTCTAGAGACTAGAAGCGGAGTGACAAAGTCCATGGAACCGTTCCGTTGTGGGAGCGCTGGGAGGCTCTCTCCATTCCGACAGTGGAGATTCAGATTCAGATTCAGATTTCTTTATTAACCATTGTGTAATACACATAGGAATTTGCTTTGGCATACTACATTTTTGCATTCAAATCAATTTTTTCACATATAACGTAAACAAAAACAAACAAACACAAAAACACCGACAGAACGCAACACGTAGTCACCACAGCAGCCATGGTCGGCGCTATCTTGGAGAACCTGCGCAACAATTTCGGGCGGTCAAACAAAAAAACACAAACAAAAAACAACAAACATACAGGTTGACAAACAAAACAAACAGGTTGACAAACAAAAACAAACAAGAACACAGGAGGGGAAAAAAGAAAAGGCATAATGTGGAAGGGGGGGGGGGGGGGGGGTTTGCCTGTACGAACAGATAGGGGCAGTGTGCATGGGGGGGGGGTGAAAGGCGGGTGAGTGGTTGTGAGTGTGCGTGCGTGTAAGTTTGAGTCATGTTTATGTTTGCGTGAGTCTGTGTAGAGGCTTCCAGATAGCAGCCTAGGTCAGAATGTCTTTTCCGCTGGTGTCAGTGCGATAATTGTCTCTCCCGCGATGTCAGGGCTATGAGACATCCTTGGCTGGAACAGTCCAGAAGACACAACAACAGGTGTTTGAGGGTGGGAGGGTGGGAAGCGCACTTCAACACAGTTCCTGAGAGATGCACCCGCTCAGGCTGGCACTCCAGAATAGTGTATAAAATGTGGAACTTTGTTTGGTCTGCCTCGCTGGCTCGTTCTCCCTCCCCGACCGCGTCCACGGGTGTGTCGCATTAACGGCGATTAGTGTATTTATTTTGTGTTGTGTTTTATTGTCAATCTTGACAAAATCACTGCACACGAGGCGACGTTGCCATTAAATAAGCGAGCTTTCGTGTCAAGCATGCATGCAAAGGCAGGAGGTGAACAACACATCCAGTCAGCACGCACTGCTATGACGCGGCACACGAACAGACCAGCAGTGTTTCTCAACCAGTAGTCCGTGGACCTGACCAGCGAATCATTGCTCTGTGACTTTGAAATAAAAAATAAAAATACGGCCATCACCTCATCATCAGGCCTATGTTCCGGGCCCTATAGCTGTCAATCAGCCAGGCCTGGGAGAGGCGTGCCCTTGGTGCCCAAAATCATAATTAACCAATATCAAACTAATACAACTAATAATGCCAAATATACTAAATAATCACAAATTATGATAATGAAAATAATAACTGATCTAACAAACACAGGCAGTGCAATGGCTTCTACAAGTATTTTGCAAAACAGGTACAGGAAATTACAGTTTAATACAAGGTCTGCTAAGAGGATTTAAAATCCACGAAAGACTATGGCTTGTGGCTCTACATAGAGCTTTAACCTTTTTCACAAAATGATTGTAATTTTAACCATAACATTACCTCACATCACCTTTCATTAACATTAATTTTAACGTTATTATACATTATAAACAGAAGGCAGTGAAAGAACGTTTGCTTTTCACTCGGAATACAAACAGAACCACATGGACCCGTACAGGTCCATTTGAGTCCATTGGCTTGATTTATTGAATATTTTATTTATTCAAAAATTAAGAACGGTACAAGCATAGTCAAAAAGAAGGGGAAAAAGTACATTCACCGAGGCAAGGTAATCCCATATAAACTAGGCCTATGTGCATGCTTAAGTGGCAAGGAGTGTTGGGGTGCACCGTCCTAGGTAAAACAAGGGATGTTCAAAATGATACATCTCTGCTTACCTTGTACAATACGGTTATACTACCATATCTGTCCTACTGTTTGGAGGTGTGGGGAAATACTTACAGTAATAACCTTCATCCATTATCCATAATACAAGAGAGCAATAAGAATAGTACACAAGGTAGAGTTTTATGAGCATACAAATCTATTTTTGAGGTCTTGTACATTGAAGCTTGCTGACTTAGTTGATTTCAAAACTGCTCAACTAATGTTTAAGGCAAGTAATAAACTATTTCCCGCGAACATTCTGGAAATACATTTTAAACAACCAAGTGCTCAGACCACTCGAAAGAGTATGTGCATTTCAGTTTGTGGAGTAAAGATTTGGAACAGTTTGACAGAAGAGATTAAACACAGTAATATTCTCTTACAATTAAAAAAAAAATACTCAAATCCAATATCCTGGCTAAATACAGTAAAACATTGTCTTTTTATTGTTTTTTTTTTTTTGTTTTGTTTTGTTTTTATTTTTACCCTTTATATTATAGTGACAACATAGATAATACTCTAACTACTTATACTATACTATAACAGTATAAAAGTCAAATCACATTATGTTTATTAATTAGTTATTAATGGCATTAGCTTCATAGGGATTTTAGATCCCTCAAATGGTAAAAGAAAATGATAATAAAAAAATACATTTGGGGTTTTCATTTAAGTTTTATTTAATTTTCCATTCTCTTTAGAAGGTGAACTTGTATACTCTTATAACATATTACTGTATCTTAAACCATGCATATGTAGGATAGGCATTCTTTGATTTACTATTGTTGGTTTTACGCACATTTTCCTTTATTTGCATGTTCTTTATATGGTGAACCTGTACACTCCTTTAACATATTACTGCATCTTAAACATGCAGGACAGGCACTCTTTGATTTGTTATTATGCTGATGTATTTGGGGCTTGTAATTACAGTTTCTTTTTATTTACATTCTCTTTATATGGTAAATTTGAACACTTGTAACATATGAATGTATTTTGTATGTATTTTTCATTTATAGCTTCAGCCTATTCCTTTTGATCACCTTAAACAGTGATTGTGCTTTTGTGGATTTATGACTTGTATAAAGGTATGCTTGTAGTACTGTGAGTTGATAAAATAAAATAAAATAAATTAAGCAGATCTACAAGGGCAATGTGTGCATAGCGTTGAATATTATATATTTCCATAGAGTGCTACAGAGTTGATGTATTTATTGTATGTAGGCCAACCCAGAATTTATGCCCATCATGAGCTCCCTCAACAGATGTCTAGTTTAAAGATGGGGTTCCATGATTTCTTCTCCCCCCCAAAACATGATCATCAGTTATTATGATAATACTAGGAGGAAGACTTGTTTTTGTTTTTTTTTCTTCTTTTTTTTTTACAGAAAGTGTTACAAGAGGTCGCCAGAGTGCCAGACATTTCTGTATAGGCCTTCACTCTAGCTTCAGTCGACACAGGCAGTAGTGGCTTGTGATTTCACTGCAGCCACTGTTATGGATGACGAGAGGAGGAAGTTAGCTAACAGTTAGCTATTAGCTTCTTTATTTTTTAGAAGCCCGATCTGAAGCTATTTTAGTCGCAAAAAGACTTTGTCTCTGCACTGGGAACACAGTTCAGAGAAAAAGGTCTCGAAAGATGTGAGTTTGTATTGGAGTGGGCGGCGCGGTGCGGCAGCGTTGCGCGACTACGGGCCGATGTAAACAGAATCGCGGCCCCGGCCATGGATGGAAAATTAGACTTCGTTGAGGCCTCCGATTAATTAATTCATTTTATTAAATATCCCGGACTAGTACGTAGGGTTGCCAACTCCCAGAGTTTCAAATACGGGACACTTGCTAATGAAAAATGTGTCAGCTAAGCCGCCGCCGAAAAATCTGGTATTTTTGGTTATAAAGTTGGCTAAAACTGGTATTTTCCTATATTAAAACATATTTTTCCTTTCACAATATTAATTTGGGTGTCTTTGGGCCACCTAACCTAAAATCATGTGTAGTCCTATATTGTATTTCTCTCAATTTTCCAAAACATATAGCCTAGGTCTACCTGGTTATCATCTGCCCACTCTCTGGTTACCCAACACTAGTTTAATCATATTGGCATACAGTAATAACCATTAGGTTTTAAAAACAAAATCAACGCATGCTTATGTTATTTCACATACCAGCCTGTCTGGGGTCGCTTTAGTTGGCAGACAAGACTACTGTAGTGTTCCCAGGTATACCATCCCATGGCTTATTTTCTGCTTGCTTGCCTGCTTTTTCACCTTGTTGTTTAGGCTATCACCTATCATGGATTCATGTCTAATCTGTTTGTACACAATCTTCTGTCACACGTTTTTTTGGAGCTGTGTGGAACACAAGCTCCCTATACGTGGCCGTGTGTGTAGGTATGTGGGTATGTGGGTGGGTGGGTCTGTGGGTCTGTATGTAGCCTGTATGTAGTAACCCTGGGTGACCAGAGAGGTGCTGTTGAGTCTAGCCTGCCCTGAGCATCAACTGCAATACACACACACACACACACACACACACACACACACACACACACACACACAGCTCCACTTCGAACAGAGGTTCGATTTTTTTTAAGACATTAAACAATGTTCTGAGCCGAGCAATGTTGTATGCTCGCTCGCACGCACTCGTCTCGTCTCTCGCAGGCAACTTGTGGACTCACTGGACTGAACCTACAGCCCATGGGAAGGGATGGGTGTAGGGGGCGGAGACTGTGTCTTAGCAACACTGTTAATAAGACAATGGGCTGCCTACGCCTCACTCAGCAATGGGATGCAGCACTTGACTGAGTGGAAGCTCACTGACAGGCAGAATCGCTGTCATTTCTCAATCAAATCATCCCGTCATTCATATTTATCTCCCAACCTTAAAATACGGGACAAAGAGCGTCCCGTATCAGTTCGATACGGGACACGTCTTTTAGTTTCCAAAAAAGGGACGATCCCGTATTTTACGGGACAGTTGGTCCCGTAAACCCTACTAGTACGGGATAGGCACCCCGGAATACGTCGCGCCGCCGACAAGTAGGCCTATAGATTGAGTTTTTTTGGGGGGGCTCTAAACTTTATTTTAAACCATTTTCAATGGAATAAATCGTCGGACCATCTAGGATCACTCGTTGGAAAGCGTAGGACGAGCCAGGACCACCCACATCTCTACAAGCAGCTCAGGGTAAGTAAAATAGCAAAAAAAAATGTATTGGATTGAAATAAAGCCAAACTTGTCCGGGATAGGCACAAAAAGGGTTAGAATTATGTTTATATGTGTTTTATATGTGGCCACACCCACCCCGTTCAGTGTTGGGTGCATGGTAAAAGGGGAGGGGATGAGTATTATGATGTCATTAAAACAGTGTTTTTTGGCCTTGACTCTCTTTCAGGAAGTTTCAGCTTTTAGGAAGTAAGCAAAAATACACAGGGAAGACATAGAAGGGCGGCCGAGCGTCTATAGGTCGGAGCCTGGCATGCTCGGAAATGATGTAAATAGGGAATGAATGCCCCACCTTTAATGCAAACACCATTATACCTGCCCATATGGAGATATCTGTGTCTGTGTGCGTCTATTTTATGCCCATATATGGACATCTCTGCCTCTCCCTTTATGCTCATAATCCTTAAGGAGATCGCAACAAACAATGTTGTCAGTAATGCCCTTATTATCCACAATGAAAACTTTTACAACCTTTGGAGAAGGCTGTGTAGAGTTGGCCATGAGCGAGCACAGGTTGAGGCAAGTAGATGCCAACCCATTCATTCTCTTGGCCCTGACCCTTATTGATGGTAACAGAGACGGAGTCTAATGAAGGTGAAGGGACAGCTTAAAGTCGTCTAATGAAGGTGAAGGGAAGCTCACCTCTGTCATAGTGAGGTATTTTTGGTAAGAAGATTGTTTCACTCCTCTTTGTGCCTACTACACTCTCACTCTCAATGACTCTGTTCATCATTTGCATTACCACCTTTCTGGTGCCATTCTTGAGAGTGCGGCCAGGGCCTGCTTGCGGGTTTCTAAGCAGCATGAGGTTGTCCAGGTCCAAAGATGGGGCTTGTGAGGTCAGACTTAATGAGATGTTTGACCATATGTTTGCCTGTGTCCATTTATGCCCATATATCGAGATATCCATATCTGTTTGTCTGCGTTCATTTTATGCCCATATGGAGATCTCTGAAAACACTGATGTCAGACATTAGCTCCGCATACGGAGATTCCGAACCTTTCGCGCCGGTTCCGTAAAACCGCGTTTCGGGTCGGTCGAGGCCAGGCACTACACTCCCTGCTGCGGCGGGGAACTCGCGTGCCGAAGTCTGTGTAATGCCCATATATGGAGATCATTGCAGACACAGTGCCGGTAACGGGAAACCCTGATGTCAGACATCAGCTCTGCCTACGGAGAATCCGAACCGTTCGCGCAGGGTTCCGGAAAATCGTGTATCAGGTCGCGTCGAGGCCGGGCACTGCACGGCATCTGCTGCGGCAGGGAGACGTGCGTGCCAAATTTGAAGCCGGTGGGACGAACGGTTCCTGAGATATGCGGATTACATACATACATACATACATAGATACATACATACAGTACATTACATACACACTCAGAGAGATTTTTTGTTGACTCATGTAGCGTACGTGATGCCAGAGCCTTTTATGAAGTGATGTCACAATGAGTCAGCGCTTGCTCCGGAACAGCCCGATGTCAGACATCATCTCTGCATACGGAGATTCCAAACCTTTCGCGCCGGATCCGAAAAACCGTGAATCGGGTCGGGTCGAGGCCTAGCTAAGAACATAGGCAAAGGTCTGAGCTATCTGCGTGCGAAATTTGGAATCTGTAGCACCAACCATGTGCTGTCAGGGCTCTTTCATGCAATTCGGGCCAATTCGGATTTGTCGTCCATTGGCTTCAATTAGTAGTCAGGACTCCGCATATGGAGATTCCGAACCTTTCGCGTTGGTTCCGGAAAACCACATATCGGGTCGGGTCGAGGCCTAGCTAAGAACGTAGGCAAAGGTCTGAGCTATCTGCGTGAGAAATTTGGAGTCTGTAGAACCAACCATGTGCTGTCAGGGCTCTTTCGTGCGATTGGCCCAATTCGGCCTTGGCTTCAATTAATAGTCCATATTAGACACACAATGGGAAAAAGTACACAACTATGACAGCACCTCTTTAAGCATGTGTGGATGCGTGCACTTGAATGTACAGGCATGGCTGTGCATATCGGTATCTGTTAACAATCTTAATGATTTGTTGCTGTATTTAACGCGACCGTCAGGTCACAGTTACTATCAAAAGCTCCACCGGCTGTCTGTCAGTCAATCTGTCCTTCACACGTCACGTCACACTTTTACCTCTCTCATATCTCCGGCACTGTTGCCCCGATCCATGCCAAACTTCGCATTTCTCACATGGCCCTTTTCTAGCGCCACCATCAGACCGATTTTCGCAAAACATAGGCTGTTTTTGAACACTGCTTCTACAGATTTTCGCCTAAAATCACGCAAATTGGATGGAAAATCACTACCTCCGGTCCTCCGCCCCTGATTTCTCACATGGCCCTCTTCTAGCGCCACCATCAGGCCGATTTTTGCAACACACATTTTCACATTACTTTACTGTACAGAGCCGGACTGGCGGTGCAGGGTAGAGCTCTTCACGGGTCCAACAAAATTTAACGAAATCGAAATGGACTGTCAAATTGTGTCCGATTCCGACCTGTTCCGAAATAATAATCAAACTAGAAGCAGTGCTCTTCCGAGCACAGGTCTCCACCAGGTCAGGTAGGTCCTGGTGGCGCTAAATGTGAAAAGGGTGCCATGCATTCTTTGGCCTTTAATGGCAATTTGACACTGAATGAATGATTTGAGGCATTTTGTTCCAAAAATGTTTTACATTAGTCGGCCTCCTGGTGGCGCTATAAAAGGCAGATATGAAAAATCCAGGGCAATGTGTTTCCTTGGCCTCTAGGGAGTGTATACAAAGTTGTACACTGATCAGTGGAGTTATAGGTAAAAGCACAAATCGGCCTGTTATAGCGCCACCGTGAGGCTTTTTTAAGTGGCATTTATTCCTCTGCCTATTGGGAATGTGCATGCACAATTTCATCAAAATTGCACACTGTGTTCATGATTTCAGGCATTTTATTCAAAACGGACCAATCCTGCAAACTTTGGAAGCCAGTTTTAGCCAATCAGGATGAAATATGGCTAATCGGACAAATCCATTTCGATCACATGACTGTAGAGATACTGTCTGCCGATTTGCTTTATGAGTAATGGCAAAAGATAGTTTTGCAAAAATTGGCCTCCTGGTGGCGCTAGAACAGGCCCATGTGAAAATTTGGGGCAGAGGTTCTGAATTGGTATACAGTGTGTGTGTGTGTGTGTGCACAGTTTGGCAGCGACCGGGCCAATGGCGCCGGAGATTAGTTGGTAATGGACGGACGGACACACACACGGACGCACGGACGTAGAGAGACGAAAACATACTCTCCCCCATGCCTTCGGCTGGCGGAGACAATTACAAAATCAAACCCGAGTGGCCCTGTAACGGTCTCGTCTGATTCCGTCCCATTCCGACATTCTTTCTTTTTTTTCAGACCGTATGCCGACCGTAACTCGTCGTGACATGTTATCCCGAAATCCTTTTATTTCTGAGGTTCCGAGAGACCCGTCCATTTAATCATTATTAAACCACTCTTTCATGTACCGAGATGGCGAGATCCCTCATTCACAGCAGCCGTGCGGCATGCACTGTTAACTGATTGGCAGGCAGAAGAAGGCTGCAAAGGAATCTATTATTACATCGAAACAAAAGCCAGGGATAAAGGAATACTTTTAGGCTATTTTCTATCTACAGAGGTAAGTCATTTTCGGTTTGTTTGTCATGGTTTAACTTGTACTTTCTCATCAGCCTGACAGCATGAGAAGCTACGCATCACTCCTGCAGTTAACATAGCTGGGCAGAAAATCGGAACTGCGCCGCGGGGGTCCCCGGAGCTCTAGGGGGTCCGCGGGGAGTCCCTAGGTCGCGTGGCCGGCCTCTTGCCCCTGGAGCTCCCGGCTGGTACCACCAGGTCCCCGGCCGAAATATTTCTAAGTCCAAAAACACTAAGAAAAATTCAGGCAATGGAGATGAGCTTTTATTCTCGAAGCTCCGTGGAGCTCCATGGAGCTGGGCTGCAAGGTGGGAGAATTTTGGCCCTATAGAGTTGCCGGAAAGCCAAAAGCCAATCACAACATCGCAAGCAACGGAAGTGACGTATCCCACCCCGATCCACAGCTGGGGCAAATCCTGTACCGACACCGGACGAGAGACAAGGACGGAAACGGTCCTCGACCTCGTCCTTCCCTCTATCTTATCCGAGTTGAAACACACACTAGCATGACGTACGACCGCCATGGATGAGGATTCACCTGCGTTGGCGGAGGCGAATTCGACAGCCTATACAAACATTCAGATTTTGCAAAGAAAGTGTTTTATAAAGTCTCAAACCTGTCTTGGCGGTAGGCCTATTGCATAATTACCCGGAACCTCCGTGTTCTTTAATAAGAAGCCTTTTTTATACAATATGTTTTCAGTTTTCCCATGTATTTCCTGGCATTCCGCGTGGCCTTGCAAAAATGGGTCGAAAATACATGGGTGTTAAAAGATGACTAGAAGTTTGCGGCACATCGGGCCGCTCACATCTAGAGATCGCGCCTGCTTTGCAGGCGCTCACAGCTACGTTGCAGCAGTGATCGAACTGATACGGCCCTGCACCGCCTACTGTGTGGTTTTTTTATCATAGTCACTCGGAGCTGGGTCGGGAACGGACGCATTTCCCTCAGAACGGGACTGTAATCATCATGTGTATAACCCGAGAGGACCCAATAGGACCCGTACTGTGTGTGTGATGTGTGTGTACTTTTTTATGCAAACTGTAAAGCAATCAATCAATGTGTGCGCTGCTGCGCTATGACCAGGATAAGGAACGAACTGGAGTTCTGTTTAACCTGTGCCCTGTGTGTTGTTTAGGCTGTCCTAGGATCAAATTCAGGTCAGTTATTAGCCGTGAGGCAGCGACATGAAGAATGGCTGTGTAACTGTGAGATGATAATGCTGGTCTAAGATAAGATGGGGAAAAAAGAGCTTGGTGCGTGCGTAATGCATGCAAGTGCGTGATGCGTAGCTTCTCCTGCTGTCAGGCTGATGAGAAAGTACAAGTTAAACCATGACAAACAAACCAAAAATGACTTACCTCTGTAAATAGAAAATAGCTTAAAAGTATTCCTTTATCCCTAGCATTTGTTTCGATTTAATAATAGATTCCTTGGCAGCCTTCTTCTGCCTGCCAATCAGTTAACAGTGCATGCCGCATGGCTGCTGTGAATGAGGGATCTCGCCATCTCGGTACATGAAAGAGGGGTTTAATAATGATTAAATGGACGGGTCTCTCGGGAACCTCAGAAATAAAAGGATTTCGGGTTAACATGTCATGTATTACGGTCGGGTTACGGTCTGTAAAATCAGACGAGACCGTTACGGGGTCACTTGGGTTTGGTTTTGTAATTGTCTCCACCAGCCGAAGGCATGGGGGAGAGTATGTTTTCGTCTTTGTGCGTCCGTGTGTGCGTCCGTCCGTCCGTCCGTTACCAGCTAATCTCCGGCGCCGTTGGCCTGGTCGCTGCCAAACTGTGGGCACACACTCCCTGGATACCAATTCAGAACCTCTGCCCCAAATGTTTCACATGGGCCTGTTCTAGCGCCACCAGGAGGCTGATTTTTTGCAAAACTATCTTTTGCCATTACTCCTACAGATTTTGTCCAAACATCAGCAAATCGGCAGACAGTATCTCTATACAGTCATGTGATCGAAATGGATTTGTCCGATTTGCCATATTCCATCCTGATTGGCTAAAACTGATTGGCTAATTCCGTTTTGAATAAAATGCCTGAAATCATGAATGCAGTGTGCAATTTTGATGAAATTGTGCATGCACATTCCCAATAGGCAGAGGAATAAATGCCACTTAAAAAAAAGCCTCACGGTGGCGCTATAACAGCGGCGCCCCCAGTGGAGGACCCCCTCCACTGCAGCTCACATAAAATGCCGTAACTCGGGCTAGGAGCGTCCGGGAGAGCCGGGGCCGGTACCTATTCGTCTGCCAAGGCAACGCGGAGACCCCACCCCTCATTTCTCACATGGCCCTCTTCTATCGCCACCTTCAGGCCGATTTTTAAAACACATTTTTGGACACTGCTCCTACAGTTTTTGCCCTAAAATCACGCAAATCGCTACATAGTATGTCTACACTCATCCCATCAACATGAATCTGTCCCATATAGCGCCACCTTCAGGCCGATTTTTAAAAACACATTTTTGGACACTGCTCCTACAGATGTTGCCCTAAAATCACGAAAATCACTACACAGTATGTCTACACTCATGTCATCAACATGGATCAGGAACATTTTGGAAAAACAAATGTTTGCCCTATTTGTGGAGATAAGCGACCGTAGGTCGCTTATCTCCCGATTAGGGAGTCTTACTGGTGTTTTTACCTATAACTCCACTGATCAGTGTACAACTTTGTATGTGCACTCCCTAGAGGCCAAGGAAACACATTTGGTCTGGATTCCACCAGGAGGCCGACTTATGTAAAACATTTGTTTTCCTATTATTCCTTGAGATTTTATTCAAAAATCATGCAAATCAGTACACAGTATATCTACAGTATAGTCAAGTGAGACAGATCTGTCCCATATTTCATATTCCATCCTAATTGGCTAACATTGGCTTCCAAATTTTGCAGGATTGGTCCATTTTGAACAAAATGACTTAAATCATGAACGCAGCTTGTGATTACAGAAACATTATGCACGCACATTCCCACTGGGTCAAGGAACAAATTACACTCTTTTCACATTGGCCTGTTATAGCGCCACCAGCAGGTCGACTTTTGACAAACACATTTTTGGAACAAAATGCCTCAAATCATTCATTCAGTGTCAAATTGTCATTAAAGGCCAAAGAAGACATGGCACCCTTTTCACATTTAGCGCCACCAGGACCTACCTGACCTAGTGGAGACGAGACCTGTGCTCGGAAGAGCACTGCTTCTAGTTTGATAATTATTTCGGAACAGGTCGGAATCGGACGAAATTTTACGGTCCATTTCGATTTCGGTTCACTTTTTTTTTACCCGCGAAGAGCTCTACCCTGCACCGCCAGTTTGGCTCTGTGCAGTAAAGTAATGTGAAAATGTGTTTTGCAAAAATCGGCCTGATGGTGGCGCTAGAAAAGGGCCATGTGAGAAATGCGAAGTTTGGCATGGATCAGGGCAACAGTGCCGGAGATATGAGTGACGGAAAAAGTGTGACATGACGTGTGACGGACAGACTGACAGACTGACTGACTGACTGACAGCCGGTGGAGGTTTTGATAGTAACTGTGACTTGACAGTCGCAATAAATACAGCAACATATCATTAAGATTGTTAACAGATACCGATATGCATACCCATGCCTGTACATTAAAGCGCACGCATCCACACATGCTTAAAGAGGTGCTGACATAGTTTTGTACTTTTTGTGTATGTGTCTAATATACACCAACAAGGCGTTCTGTCATCAGCGCGTCTGGGGGCGGAGTCGAGCGCGGGGGAAAACATAACACCAACCCCCATTAGTAGAATGGGGTTTTCCGTGTTTTTCAAATCCGATTTTTTTTAATAGTATAGCGATGTTTTAATTAATTGCAATGTCTTACATTGATTCCTTGGTTGCCAATGGACAAAAAATTATGCATTTAAAACCAGTAAGACTCCCTAATCGGGAGATAAGCGACCGTTGGTCGCTTATCTCCACAAATAGGCCAAAAGTTTGTTTTACCAATTATCAAGACATACGGGCAGTTGACAGTTTGCCATGGTTACTCATTGAAGTTGAATCTCCATATATGGAGACATAAGTTGCTCATACCATAGCAACCATGTTTTTTACAGGGCCTGGGATTGATGACATCAGAAATCTCCATATATGGGCATGAAAGGGATTTTGTTTCTGGAAATATGTCTGTGGGGTGCCACATTTGGAATAAAACACTTACATCACACATCTGGATATCCATACAGCCCATCTAGTTTGCCTGTGTCCATTTATGCCCATATATCTGATGACATTGGGACACTGATCTCCATATATGGGCATAAAACTTATGTTAATTAGTAAAGCCTGGGGATCTCCATATATGGGCATGAGGGGTACCCTAAAAGGGCATCATCTGGGAATAGCAAATATAGTTATCCTAGAAAGTGAAAATCTTACATCAAAGGCCATAACTACCTACCTACCACCATACTGCATTCCTCATTAAACTACCTACCAGTAAGATGCCTATAGGGAGAAAAGCAAAGGGCGAGGTTGCACCATTTCTTGGTCTTCTGGCCAGTGATGTATATCGGACCATTTAACCATATATGGAGACATCTGGTACCCAAAGATATTCACAGATATGGGCTTAATATTGATGACATAAGGGATCTCCATATATGGGCGTAAAAGGGATTTGGTTCCCCTGGCATCACAGGGATCTCCATATATGGGCATAAAATGGATTTGGTTACCCTGGCAACACGGGGATCTCCATATCTCCATATATGGGCATAAAAGGGATTTGGTTCCCCTGGCATCACAGGGATCTCCATATATGGGCATAAAAGGGATTTGGTTCCCCTGACATTACAGTGATGTCAGTGGCTGGTTCTACAGAGGGGATCTCCATTTATGGGCATAAAAGGGAATGTATGTATGATGATGTCAGATATCATAGACGTCATAGGACTTTCACATAACGAATAACTGAGTAAGCATGTAAACCCGTAAAATCTATATTTGGGCATGGCTGATTTATGACCTCATCATGATGACACGAGCAAACACAGCTGAATTGTATAAATGATCAGTGCAGAAACCAACAGAAGTATTTGACCAAGACTCTTCGATTTAAACATCAACAAAGGTGTGACGGACGGACGGCCGGTGGAGGTTTTCATAGTAAACTGCTCCCTGACGGTCGCAATTAAACAGCATTGGGATTAAATATTGTCTGATATTATTAAGGACTGGTCGCATCATCAAAGACCATGGGTTATCTAGACTATCCGTCTGGTATTAGACACTGTTACATTTTCTATATGATAAATTAAACTTATCATAGGCTATCAAAAAACAAAAAGCATAATTAATCAATGATGGTTATAGAGCACATTAAATGAATTCCAGTTGTCTACAGCCATTAACAGCTTGTAATCATGCAAGGATTTACACACTGACACGACGCAACACAACACAATCCTATCCTAGTTTCAAACCTGCAGAAAATACTTTTAAACTGGCGTCGATCCTGCCATATATTCAAAAATCAGGTCTCTATCCTACTTGAACTCACTACGACGTGTTCTATAAACATCATTGACGACTTAACGACTGTTGTTTTTTTTGATATTATAGTAAGTTTAAATGATCATATATTGTAATTGTGTCTCTACCAGGTTAAAGACATAATGTAAACAGGTTTTGTAGCATAGACTAGAGGGAAGAGGGGGACCCACGGGTGCTTATTGTGCAACTTTGACGCATGCACAGGGGATAATCTGAGTCTGATTATAAACCACTTAATTACATTGATTCCTTACTGCAAATGGGCGAAAAACTATCTGCAGTAGCATCGGGATTAATTATTGTACTTATAGGACTGGTCGGATCAATGCCATGGTTATCTGACTGATTTAATCACCTGGTAAAAGACACACTTTCACATTTTCATGAACATGATCAATTACACTTAGCCTATATCAAAAAACAAAGGCCATTAATTCAGCAATGATGTTCATGGAACACGGGAAGGACACAGGAGGAGGATGCCATTGTAAGTGTATTAGGCAATGGGAATGGTTTTATATTGTGGCACGTTTAATTGATCACATCTCATATTAATATTAGTGTCTCTACCAGGATTGAACAATGCATGTGCAAACATGTTTTTGTAACACAGGGAGTAGAGATGGAGAGAAAAACAGATCTCGATCTCATCTCATGCTTGTGTAACTTGGAGATAGCCTACAAAAACGACAGATCTCCCCATGTCAGTCAGTGCTTGTGTA
Organism: Nannobrachium achirus; assembly: GCF_963921795.1. Lineage (NCBI taxonomy): Eukaryota > Metazoa > Chordata > Actinopteri > Myctophiformes > Myctophidae > Nannobrachium > Nannobrachium achirus. Next base: position 60,925,540 of record NC_137822.1, read on the forward strand.
ATTTGCGGGGAATATATTAATCTGACTCCGATTACAAACCACTTGAACTCCGACTTCTATATCCTATATGCCAGGGAGAACATAACCCAGTTGCGAGCTTGTTGATTTTTGGCACTGCATAGATTGGCAAAAATAGATTTGGTGTAGTAGACTGAATATGTGGTCAACGTAAAGAGTAAAATTGGGTCCCGTTTTATTCCAGAGGTTTTGAAGAGGCAGGAGTGGTAGTTTAGACGAGGTGGCGAGGTACAGTAGCTCCGTGGAGGACAGCGGTGTGTTAGCCAGTCATTCATAATAGGCTTGTTTTGTTATCTTAATAATAAGTGAACTTTCCGTCGGCAAGTGAGCGATTGCATTCCAGAAGTCCTTCTGATGAATTTTTCTTGGCTGTCGAGTGTTTTATCGTCCAAAAAAATCGCTCTGAACGTGATTAAAACGATAGTGTACTGTGTACGCTGTATTCCTTTCTAGCTCCGTGTTGGTCTATGGAGTTATAGTAAGGGGAACATAAGAAAATCTGCAAAGTAAATCGTTACCAAGAAATTTCCCAACCAATGTGTTTCTAAAGGTGTGCAATAATGTGTACTAAAAGATTGAAATTCAACTCCCATTCCATGGGCTACTACAAAACGGTGAAAAGTGATGATTCGTCACTAAACCATCGTTTTGTGGGTCCGATTTTAGCCCAAGGAATGTTTTTTTCCCCTAGTATGACCCCTCACATGCTACTTAAAGCAGATTTATTTTTTTCCTGTATAGTAAATTTATGGGAGACAAACAAAAATCATTTTTTATGAGGTTTCCCCTGGGAGATGAATTTCAACCTTTTAGTACATATTATTACACACCTTTAGAAACTCATTGGTGAAGACATTTCTTGGTAACGATTTACTTCGCAGATTGGTCAAATATCTTATAAAATCCCCTTACTATTACAGTTTTTCATGATTGTTAACACACGTTTTTCACTACACTAACGGCTTTTTCAAAACTGCACACAAAACTGAAAACCTCACACACAAAATGCTAAACCTCACACTCCCTTCCCAAGATGATCACTTTGCCATCAAATCACTTAACTGTGTTCACAAAATGGACTTGTGTTTTCATTTGGTACACACGCCATATTTTCAAATGACACATACTATTCATTCAGTACACACAACTAAGCATTTGCTGCACACTACCAAGCATTTACAGCACACTGGAGTGCAAAATTGAAAACACACCATTGAATTGGAACACACCATATGAATGACATTGACTGTGGAGAATGAGCTATTTCTCCTTTTGTAAAATTACTCAGTGTTGGCCTACTTTTTTTATATAGTCAAACATAAAACAGCACACAAATATGCAACCAAAAAGTTTTATTTGGGTACATGATTTACAGTAGATTTAGGCACCATGCCTCCAGTCAGAGATGGGCACAAAATACAAAAAGACTTGGTCTAATATTGACCAGGATAGTGTCACCAAGATACTATCCTGGTGGTGACACTATGCTGGTATTTGTATCTTTGTATTTTAAATCATTTTTTGTATTCTGTGCCCATCTCTGCCTCCGGTTCCTGTCTCAATGTTGAGTTGTGCTACAACAACTGAACATTGTGTGTAGTGTTTATACAACAAGGTGCTTGTGTAATTGACATAAGACTTGAATGTGTAGAGTTTTGAATAGTTGTGTGTTGTGCGTTGATACTTTGAGATTTTACGTGAGAAGTGTGTGCAACAACTGAACATTGTGTATAGTGTTTCAACAACAAGGTGATGTGTAATTGACATCCGTGCTTTATAGGTTGATGCTTTGAGATTTTACATGAGAAGTGTGTGCAACAACATGACATCAGATTGTAAAGAAGGAGAATCCGAGTCTAATGCATGAAAAGCGAGTGTGAAGTAGTGCCAAATCAGGTCAAGCTACATGAAGTGAAGGTTGTGAAAATTGTGCCGAATTTCAGATTTTTGTGTTAACAATCGTGAAAAACTAACATTAATCTAATAATCTAATAATCAAAAATCACTGTTTTAATGACATCATATACTCATCCCCTCCCCTTTTACTATACACCCCGACAAGCTAGGTCACCACCCACCTGACAATAAGGCATACTTAATGAACGGGTGGGTGTGGCCCACATATATAAACATAATTTATATCAATCTGGCTAACCATCGTCAAATGAAAGGGAACGCCCACTCTTTTTGTTCCTCAGAGTCTGTCTTGAGATTAATTAATCATATATTAGATCCAATCTTGTTCAATCTTTTGTCCACGCTTCCATCCGATTCAATTGTAAATTAAATCCATGGGGACAAGCAACACATACATGCATATACATGTATGTGCTGCTCACTGGGAGAAGTTGGTTATTGTGGTCTGACCAGCCAGCCAGTATAAAAGGCTGGCTGGCAGACTGTACGTTGGTTGGTCATGCTGTGCTATTATCGTTAAGATGAAACTCATCCAGTGAAAAAGTTTCAGTGTTTTTTTGTCTTTTTTTTTACATTTTGATGATCGATTTCGATCTTATAAACGATTATTCGAATATCCTCAGACCGTATGTGCCAAACACCCCAGCGCCCAGGACTTGGAACTTCTTCAGCTCTGGGCCCTCAGGATGCAGGTGTGAACCGTAGCCTTGTAGCAACTCATAATGAAGTAATGGCTCATATAAAACGGCTCATGTAAAACAAACTAATAATGTAATAAAATCACAGGGCTCCTCATAATATGGGTATAATACAATTATTTAATTACTGTATTGACTCTTGTCCCTAGTGGACTCGTTTGGGGAAGAGTCCCGAGTCCCTTTGTCCAAGTCCGAGTCAAGACTGAATAGTCATGGGTGAGACAGAGTCATTGACAATTCGGACTCGAGACCTGACTCAAGACTCAAGTCATTGACTCGAGTACTTCAATACTATTGTGGACACGCTGGTGTCTCTTCAGGGAACCTGACTGATTGAAACTCTTGTTACATTGTTTACAGTGGAAAGGTTTTTCTCCAGTGTGGACACGCTGGTGACTCTTCAGGTGATCAGATGCACTGAAACTCTTGTTACATTTTTTACAGTGGAAAGGTTTTTCTCCAGTGTGGACACGCTGGTGTCTCTTCAGGTCACCAGACTCACTGAAACTCTTGTTACAATGATTACACTTGAAAGTTTTTTCTCCAGTGTGGACACTCTGGTGTGTCTTCAGTTTATATGATGAAATGAAACTCTTGTCGCAATGTTCACAGTGGAATGTGTTTTCTCCAGTGTGGACACGCTGGTGTATCTTGAGACGATATGAACAGCTATAACTCTTGTTACAGAGTTTACACTGGAAAGATTTTAGTCCAGTGTGGACACGCAGATGTCTCTTCAATTCATATGAACAGCTGTAACTCTTGATACAGAGTTTACACTGGAAAGGTTTTAGTCCAGTGTGGACATCTCCACTTGTCTTCCCCCAATCATCACTGTCTTCAGTGACTTCAGTGTCAGATTCAAGCTCAACTTCAACTTCAGAACAATGTGAAGAGATGTCTTCATCAACAAGCTTCTCTGGTCTGTGAAGTAACTCCTCCTGTTCCTCTTTAAGTTGTTGGAGCTCTGGTTCCTCCTGTTCCTCTTTAATGTGTGGGGGCCCTGGTTCCTCCTGTTCCTCTTTAATCTGTTGGGGCTCTGGTTCCTCCTGGAGCAGACTGGGGCTCCTCTCCTGTTCAGGAGAAGCCTCCTCTTTATACTCAACCATGTGCAGGATGTCTAGGAGCAGAAAACGAACATGATAGTCAACAGGGCTTTTCCAGATCAGTTTTTACCTGTGGGCAGTCCAGAGCTTCAAAGTGGAATGTATAAGAAACAATTAAACTCCATCTTCCACCTGAAGATGACCCACTGAAACTTCACCTTGAAAGAACAAACTACCTTACATTTTGTCAGCTCCATTACGACCTGCTAGAGCATCCCTTACCCCTTGGTTATGGTTGGGAACTTGTGAATGGGAAGTGCCGTCCAGTGCACCAGTGCACCCTTAACATGGAGTTTGAAGTTACAATGGGTGTGTATGGGGAGAAGCTCTGGAGGAGTAGGGCCTGGTAACATTTACATCAAATATCTAAATATTGAATCAAGCAAATTTAAAACTGTTCAGGGTGTTCATAAAAGCCTGATTAGACAATAAAATGACCATCATAAAAGCCTGATTAGACAATAAAATTACCAAAAGTTTTTATTTTTTAAAGTGTAATATCCTTAAGTGATATCTTTTCATATATTGACTCACTGGGCAAATTAGACAGACCACTGTGCTGATTAGTGCCAAATGAAATGCACAATGCCAGTATGCCTTACTACTACATAGTATTTTTCACATCCGATAGAAAGACTAAAACCTTCTATACTTAGTGATCCAACCCTCTATTAGTGAGCTATTGTGAGGGACCCATGTTTCCCGGGCTCTATGTTCCCCATTTCTATGTTCCCCATTTACCACCTAAACCTAACCTTAACCCTAACCCTAACCCTAAACTTAACCCTAACCTCAATAAAACTAACGCTGGTGAATGCTAACCTGGTGCATTTTAACCTGTGGGGAACATAGAACCTGGGGAACATAGGGTGGACCCCGCTGAGAAAAGGGTTGACAAAGATTTGTTCTCACATCTCTCATTTCTCTGCTTCCTACCAAACCACACCATGAAATACCGACTCTTCTGGTGCAAAATCCTCTTAGACTAATAACATTCATATAGGTGATGGGTTGCACTCAATAATAAGAGTGCATTAAATTTTACAATGTAAAGCTGCAAAACATTTACAATGTAAAGTGATGTAATGCCGTTTTTCTTTTACATTGCATTTGCACATAAGAGGATGTGCTTTTGGATATACATTGAAGCAATAAGCAACAAGAGGCGAGTGGTTACCTGGTATTTTACACCGGCTGAGAGGCGTAGGGAGACAACCCTCTCAGCCGGTGTAAATAGAGATAACCACAAGCCTCGCGTGGCTCATTGCTTTTTTTTCTATCACTAATAATTCACTATAAGGTCTGCTCTGCAAGAAAGTAGTCCCCAGCTCAAGAAAGTAGTCCCCAGCTCAAGAAAGTAGTCCCCAGCTCAAGAAAGTAGTTCCCAGCCAGGCTGCAGAAACAACACACCTGTTACTTGCAATCAAGTTCTCTAGTCTAGCTTCACAACACAGTGGAACGAAATAACACACCTGGGTTTGATATAAACTGATTAGAGGTGTGGGTTATAGTCTCATATACCACAGCAATTAAAGGGAAAGCAGCCAATCAGAATCAAGGAATGGAACTAGCCATTTTAGAAAAAGTAATAATGCAATGAATGTTAAAAATATAACAATTGTTATTAGTATTAATTCTATAGCCCTTTTTATACCAATTAATTCCTCCGCACAAACGTTTGTGTTTCCACTGCTGTTGTATTTTACTCCTCCCACCCAAAACTCCCTGCAGGATTCACCCCAGCCCGTAGGAATATGTGCAGTGATATCACTCTCCTCACCCGGCTTCCAAAGATGGGCCAATTGTGTTCATATGAACCGAGCATCCATACGAACACAATTTGCCCATGTTCGGGGAAAGCCGGATGCACCACGGTGGATTCGAATCCACTACCTCCGGGGCTGCAGGTACTATACCACTGTGCCACCCGAGTGCCCTAAAAGATTAATTTTCAGAGATATTGTAATGATGGCTGAATCTAGATATCGTCATGATTATTGTATAGATACGATATTGTGACAGCCCTTAATTGAGCCCTACAACAGAACTAAAAATGAGAAAGAGTTGAGCACATGGAACTTACTGAGGTGCTGGTGGTCTTCAGGTTCCTCCTGTTTAATAGAAATGTCCCTGGCTGAGTCTGGAGAGTTCATCTTCACCTGCATTCTGGACTCCACAGACTGGTCTGAAATGAAGTAATTGAATAAGGCTTTAATAACTGAAGACCCGATGGTGTCAAGAATAACAATAGTATTTGCAAACATGCAAAGGCAAAATAGACCATTTTGTTGCCACCATTTTGGCCTGATGAAGAATCAGGTCATTTGGACTCTGTTAGGATTAATTTCAAAATACTGTCCTGGATATTTTTCTTGACATGTATTTACATTATTTTATTTAGATAAATACTATTTCCTTTATATCCTACTACTTACTACACACTGATGAAGCACTAGTGTGGACACGCTGGTGATTCTTCAGGGAACATGACTGACTGAAACTCTTGTTACAATGTTTACACTTGAAAGGTTTTTCTCCAGTGTGGACACGCTGGTGTCTCTTCAGGGAACCAGAGTCCCTGAAATTCTTGTTACATTTTTTACAGTGGAAAGGTTTTTCTCCAGTGTGGACACGCTGGTGTTTCTTCAGGGAACCAGATACTCTGAAACTCTTGTTACAATGATTACACTTGAACGGTTTTTCTCCAGTGTGGATCCGCTGGTGTGTCTTCAGGGAACTAGACTGACTGAAACTCTTGTCACAATGTTTACAGTGGAAAGGTTTTTCTCCTGTGTGGACACGCTGGTGTATCTTCAGTTCACATGATAAAGTGAAACTCTTGTTGCAATGTTCACAGTGGAATGTGTTTTCTCCAGTGTGGACACGCTGGTGTCTCTTGAGACGATATGAACAGCTATAACTCTTGATACAGAGTTTACACTGGAAATGTTTTTCACCAGTGTGGACATCTCCACTTGTCTTCCCCCAATCATCACTGTCTTCAGTGACTTCAGTGTCAGATTCAAGCTCAACTTCAACTTCAGAACAATGCGAAGAGATGTCTTCATCAACAGGCTTCTCATGTCTGTGAAGTTGCTCCTCCTGTTCCTCTTTAATCTTTTGGGGCTCTGGTTCCTCCTGTTCCTCTTTAATGTGTTGGGGCTCTGGTTCCTCATGTTCCTCTTTAATGTGTGGAGGCTCTGGTTCCTCCTGTTCCTCTTTAATGTGTGGAGGCTCTGGTTCCTCCTGTTCCTCTTTAATGTGTGGAGGCTCTGGTTCCTCCTGTTCCTCTTTAATCTGTTGGGGCTCTGGTTCCTCCTGTTCCTCTTTAATGTGTGGAGGCTCTGGTTCCTCCTGTTCCTCTTTAATGTGTGGAGGCTCTGGTTCCTCCTGTTCCTCTATAATCTGTTGGGGCTCTGGTTCCTCCTGTTCCTCTTTAAAGTGTTGAGGCTCTGGTTCCTCCTGGAGCAGACTGGGGCTCCTCTCCTGTTCAGGAGAAACCTCCTCTTTACACACAACAATGTGCAGGATGTCTAGGAGCAGAAAGAGAACATTATAGTCAACAGGGCTTTTCCAGATCAGTTTTTACCTGTGGGCAGGCCAGAGCTTCAAAGTAGAACTTATAAGAAACGATTTACACTCCGTCTTCCACCTGAAGATGACTCACTAAATCTTCGTATTGAAAGGACAAACTACCTTACAAAAGGCGGCCTTTTTGACCTTTGAAATGACCTTTGAGATGACCTCTGTGTAACTATTTTCAGATCAGATTAAAAAAAAAGATAAAAAAAACAGGTTAAATCATTAAATTAACATCAATTATGGATTCCTCAACCCAAAAAGTCACAGAAAACTAGTTCTACTCATCAAGGTCAAACCATTGAAAATGTTTTGTCATAGCTGATGGCAGCCATTTTGGATTGTGGGCTCTTAAGAATTTTGCCCGCATTTTTGCGAGGGGCATGGGAGCTCACATTATTTTACCTTCATGAGTGACAAATCCACTGAGAAACAGACCTTTGCTCTCCACGGTCACGGAATTGTCGGAAATGACCCAACTATGCATGCTTAATGGCCCGCTGACACGCCCTGAAATTATAATAGTATGATACAGTAGGTCACGTGTTCTCTCTGAAAACGGTCTGAAATAGTCTGAAACTGATGTCACAGTGAAAACGGTCTGAAATAGTCTGAAACTGATGTCACAGTGTAATCTGCCCCTCGCCCCCCAACAACAGCTGACCAGTACAGTAAGTAGTCTAAGTACAGTCAATTAATTTGATTGCCTTATAATTGCGCATTCCCACAGTGACATCATAAAAATATTAACTCATATTTGAACTTGTTGGCTGCCGGGTGCCGCTAGTGGCCGCTAGAGTGCCAGACATTCTCCCGTAGGCATTCACTATCACATCCGGGTCGCCAGCCTGAACTGGCTTGGCTATACACTGGAATGAGTGCTATGCTAGCGAGCCGGAGGAAGTTAGCTATCAGTTAGCAATCGACTATATAATTTTTTAGAAGAGCGATCTAAAGTTATTCAGCCACCAAAAAAACTTTTCTGCTGGCCTCGGAACACAATCCGGAGAAAATCCGCTGTAAAGATGTGTTTTTCTATTGGAGTGGGCGGCGTGGCGCGGCCTTTTTTTCCCATTACGGGCCGTGTAAACAGAGTCGCGGCCCTGTACTTGGATGGAAAATTCGACCGGGGCTTCGTTGATGCCTCCGATTATTTAATTCATTTAACTAAAGGAACCGAAAATGTTCGGTGTTTGTAATCTTTAATACGTCTTGCAAAAACAGCGTTTTTTTGGGGGGGCTCTAAACTTTTTTTCTAAACCATTTTTATGGGATAAGTAGAATGGCTCGTTGGGAAGCGGTGGAGGAGCCAGGATCACCCACTTCGCTACTAGCAGCTCAGGGTAAGCAAAATAGATTAAAATATTAGTATTGGAATGGAAAAAAGAACCGAAATTATTCGGTTTTATTACTAAACGAGTTAAGATGACTTTTTAAATTGACAGTACTAGTGATGCACGGATAGGCTTTTGATGTCATCCGAATCCACCCACGCAAATTAATTATCCGCTCATTATCCAACCGCATTAATTATATTATCCAATTTATAGATCTGCATCCATCCTCATCCGCAACTTCCAAACTATTATTATTATTAATATGTTGTGGTAGGCTATTCCCCGTTTTCTTAGTTGTGGGATCACAGAAATGCATTGATGCATTGATTTAGCCTAAGGAATGTCCGTTCGTCTTTTTTCTTTTTTTTTTTCATGAGTCTGTGCTGCTTCGATGCAGACAGACATGCAGGCAGGCAGGCAGACACACTGACACACGGAGTGAGAGAGAGAGAGAGAAACAAACACACAACTTAGTGGGAAGTTTAACTTGCCTACAGTACTTTGTAATGTGAATGTGATTATGGACTATGGAGCTGAGATTCACTTTTTAGCGCAGCGCGACCAGAGGTAAGTAATGAGCGCGACGAGGCATGATGCCGTTGCCTTTAAGTGGACACAGCTGTTTAGTTCTATCATGGACTGGACATTGCCTCATGAAAAATTACGCTTACTTTACAAATGATACAAAATAACACACTCTCACAGACACAAGCATACATAGATTTCGCTTTTCATTGATAGATGTATTATGTCATAATTTATTTCCTGCATTATTTCATCGGTTATCCGGAATTAATTAACAATTATATTTGATTGATCCAAATCCGACTGCACCACGGATCACCGCGGCTAAAACTGCCAACCGCACATCTCTAGACAGTACCCCCTTTAGGTGACAGTACCCATTTAAGAATAAACTAACATTTTGGAAAATAAACCTTCCGGTAAGGCCTCATTTTCAAGAACACTTCTCACAATGTTTACAGTTGAATGTTTTTCTCCAGTGTGGACAAACAGACCTAGTGGTCTGTTTGCAATGAATCCAATATTAAATAGGTCAGTGTATGGTTGAAACCCGTAAATACCATCCTAAAAGCTTAGGAAAAACAAACTACCGGAAAGGCATAATTTTCACGATGGTGTCCACAGGAGCTTAAAAAGCTAATAAATTGGGAGGGTATATGTGTCCGAGGCTGGTGGAAACGGCCAAATGTCGGCAATTTTACAAGGCAGAAAATGCGAAAATAAGATTGATTTAAAATTTTCTTTGTTTTTCGTTTTTGTATATAATTAACAGTTTGAATATAGAAGAGGGTTTTCATTCCATAAGATATCTTTGTTAAGGTCGGTATATGGCAACATTAGTGTAGCAAAGTTGCCTTCTTTGGGAGAGTTTTACTGCTGTTTTAGGAGGCGGAGAATTGAGCTCTTTAGATTTGCATAGCGATTTCACGGGAGCACGATTGGTTTAAGGAATGCATTGTCTCGTATTTCAGCACGCCCATACAGCGTGTTATCTGCTTGTAAACAGTCTACACAGTAACTAACTTCATCTCGCTAATGTTAACGGTTTGCTGAAGACAGTATTCTGGAAGGATGTATTTTTTTATGTATACATCGTGATCTCAGTCGCTCTCGGACACACAAAGAAAACGTGGAAAATTGAAGCAGCATGTTGAAAACGCTATGTCATCATGAGTCCTTGTGCTGGCATTACAGGCGACACGCTCACTCGTCTGTAGTGAAAATAAAAGATACAGTTTCGCTACTCACCAAAACAAAGACGGATTTGGGGAGTTGAAAGCCTACTTTACTTAGTGGGAACACTCAGAGTTCCCAACATCGCGTCTAAAATACACTTTTTTATCCAGATAACAGAATATTTCACCGGAAGGCAAAATGTGCAATGGACATTTCTATTGACAAGATCTGTAGAGGGCGGTGTGGAGTAACTAAAACCTCCGGTGAAAAAGTTTATTCTCTGGTAAAAAAAAGTGTATTTTAGACGTGAGGTGGGGGTTTCTGAGTGTTCCCACTAAGTAAAGTAGGCTTCCATCACCCTTACGCCGTCTTTGTTTTGTTGAGTAACGAACCGTATTTTATGTTTATTACATGCAGACGAGAGGGTTCGCAGCCGTTCCTGCCTCGCAAAGGCTCATTGGTGACATAGCGTCAAGCGTCTCCTTGTTTCACTGGCTTTTAGCATTAAACTGCTGAGAGACTCTGAACTCACTTACTCAGCGTTTACATTACAAATCATAGTAGGCTTCTGCTTAACACAGTAGCCTACGACCAAGAAGAAGGGAGAAAAAGGAAAGAAAAGCTGCATTCTCTGTCCTGCGGGAAAAACCACAGATCTTCTCGTAATGGACAGCGTATCTCACATCTCAGCCTCTCGTCTGCTGCAGCCCATGAACGTTTCTCCGTTCTGTGTCCGAGCTAGAGTGCCCTAAAAAGTGTGTTTTGCAAGCCCGTCCGCCGCTTCCCACGTTCTTACTACAAAACGTGCTGCAAAAGTGCTCTGTGTTGCTAATGCTCCCAAGAAAGAAAACGTGTAAATCCATTGATCCAAACTGTAGAAGACCGTGCTTCACTGCTTCTGCTTCTGCTTTAGCTGTCTGCTTTATAGTCCAGTAATTTTAGGCCAGAATTAGGCTAAATCTAAAACAAATTGCAATAGTAGCAAACTCAACTGATTTTGTATCCTCAATATGTCCTTAGTGAGAGAAAAAAAGTCCCAAGGGATCCCATCAGGGGAAAGTTTTGAAAACGACCTACCTACCTTCACTTACTATACACTACAGTGTAGTGTATAGTACTATTGCAATTTGTTTTAGGTTTTTTCATAATAATGACTGGACTATTTGCTGTGTACAGCAGATGCTCCGCAAGCTTCGTAGCCGACGTTAAAGAGTACACTGTAAACACTTTCTTTTGTAATAGACTTTTTTTTACACTGTAAAAACTTTTTCTTTTGTAATACACTATTTTAGTGAAAAATAAAAACTACAAAAAGGAGAAAATGACAGGATGAGCATATAAGGAGGGGAGGAGGTAGAAAAGACCACTGGCCACTATTTCTGACATGGCTGCAAGCACTATAGCACAATATATTACCACAGGTCTACTACTAAATAGTAGTTTTAAATAATTGTAGTGGAATAAAAGTACATTTGAAGTTGACAGCTATACCACTGTGGGTGTGGTTTGACTTGGGGGGAGTGATTTAGGGGTGTAGGTAAGTACCTATTGTCCCTCCCATTGTCACACCCACTTCTGGCTACCTAGAGGTGTCAATGTTCCTGGCATTCAAATGGCTTTTTAAGCACTTTGGGGTTTATGGTGCAACAAGTTTAAAATGTCCATAACTTCTTCAAATATGCTCCAATTTCAACAAATGATACATCATATGAAAGCTTAGATTCTGTACTTGGATAATCTGTACAAAAAAGAAAAATGACCAATGCAGACATAAGGAACAAAGTACCAGACCCAGTCACATATGTGCCATCTTGAAAATGATGTATTTGTAGTAGTTTGTTTTTCCTTAGCTTTAAGTATGTTATTTAATATACCCACTACTTAGAGAATCCATTGAAAATTCTCTTCAGACCACTAGGGGTGAGCCCAACTTAGAATGTTTTTTTTTTTTTTTTTTAAACCTTATGCCTGGCACCAGACCTAACACCATGCCAAAAATCTAAAACCTATCACAGGTTTTTGAAGACTTTTTTTCGATCATATTAAATCACAGTTTATAGGCATTTTAAGGTCCCAGCAGCCATCATGGACGCCAGTAACGCCATCTTGAAAATGAAGCCTTAAAAGATAATTTTTAGGAGATATTGTAATGATGGATGGATCTAGTTATTGTCATGATTATCGTATAGATAAGATATTGTGTCAGCCCTTGAGCCCTACAACAGAACTAAAAACGAGAAAGAATAAGCAGATGAAACTTACTGAGGTGCTGGTGGTCTTCAGGTTCCTCCTGTTTAATAGAAATGTCCCTGGCTGAGTCTGGAGAGTTCATCTTCACCTGCATTCTGGACTCCACAGACTGGTCTGAAATGAAGCAATTGAATAAGGGCTTTAATAACTGAAGACCCGATGGTGTCAAGAATAACAATAGTATTTGGAAACATGCAAAGGCAAAATAGCCCATTTTGTTGCCACCATTTTGGCCTGATGAAGAATCAGGTCATTTGGACTCTGTTAGGATTAATTTCAAAATACTCTCCTGGATTTTGTACTAATTCCTTTATATCTTACTACTACTTACTCCACACTGATGAAGAACTAGTGTGGACACGCTGGTGTGTCTTCAGGTAACGTGACTGACTGAAACTCGTGTTACAATGTTTACACTTGAAATGTTTGTCTTCAGTGTGGACACAATGGTGTGCCTTCAGGGAACCTGACTGAGTAAAACTCTTGTTACATTCTTTACAGTGAAAATGTTTTTCTCCGGTGTGGACATACTGGTGTCTCTTCAGGTCAAATAATTTACTGAAACTCTTGTCACAATATTTACACTGGAAAGGTTTTTCTCCAGTGTGGACACGTTGGTGTGTCTTCATGTGAGTTGACTGTGTGAAACTCTTGTCACAATGTTTACACTTGAAAGGTTTTTCTCCAGTGTGGGCACGTTGGTGTTTCTTCATGTTAGTTGACAGAGTGAAACTCTTTTCACAATGTTTACACTTGAATGGTTTTTCTCCAGTGTGGGTACGCTGGTGTGCCTTCAGGTCAGATGATTCCCTGAAACTCTTGTCACAATGTTTACATTGAAAAGGTTTTTCTCCAGTGTGGATACGCTGGTGTCTCTTCAGGTCAGATTGCTGACGGAATCTCTTGTCACAACGTTTACACTTGAAAGGGTTTTCTCCAGTGTGGACACGCTGGTGTGTCTTCAGGTGACCCGACTCTCTGAAACTCTTGTCGCAATGTTTACAGTGGAAAGGTTTTTCTCCAATGTGGACACGCTGGTGTACCTTCAGTTCATATGATGAAATGAAACCCTTGTCGCAATGTTCACAGTGGAAAGGTTTTTCTCCAGTGTGGACATACTGGTGTGCCTTCAGGGAACGTGACTCTCTGAAACTCTTGTTACAATGTTTACAATTGAAAGGTTTTTCCCCAGTGTGGACACGCTGGTGTGTCTTCAGGTCAGATGGTTTAATGAAACTCCTGTCACAATGTTTACATTGAAAAGGTTTTTCTCCAGTGTGAACATAATGGTGTCTCTTCAGGTCAAATGATTTACTGAAACTCTTGTCACAATATTTACACTGGAAAGGTTTTTCTCCAGTGTGGACACGTTGGTGTGTCTTCAGGTTTGTTGACGAGGAGAAACTCTCATTACAATGTTTACACTGGAAAGGTTTTTCTCCAGTGTGGAAACATTGGTCAGATGGCCAACGGAATTTCTTGTCACAGTGTTCACAGTGATTATCTCCATTTGGTTGATGATTCAGGAAGTCTATGTAAGCCTTGAGTTCTTCAGGTTGCTTATATCGATGATGACCAGAGGATCTCGGTCCATCAGTGTCTCCTCGTTTCTGGCTGTTTGTTGAGCTGGTGGTTTTCTCACAGGCTGCTGAGTTGATGTGTCCATTCCTCTGCATTTGGCCGTGGAGGTCGTTGTGTTTATGGAGGAAGTCCTGAGATGTGAGGGTGTATGGACTCTCAGAACAGGTGAAGACCTTGGTCTGAGAAGGCTGGGACGTCACTCCTGAGAGAGAGAGAGAGATACAGAGAGGGAGGGGAGGGGGTTAAAATGGTGCGTACAGATAGAGATTAAAAAGATTACATCATCAAAGAAGTCCCTGATTTAGGAGCCATACATCTCTCTCTCTCTCTCTCTCTCTCTCTCTCTCTCTCTCTCTCTCAGAACCACCCATTTTCAATATTGACCTATGTTATTATATACTCACACAAACCCACGTGTGTGTGCACGTTGCAGCAACACAGCATTTCACAATTGCCACATCCATTGTAGCTGCTATGGTAATGATATTAAAGGAATTGGAAATATTTACTAACCAAGCTGGTATCTGCTGTATCTCTCGTTAAACAAAGTACAAAAGAATCCATTTGCAGGGTCGGCTAGGCAGCCTAGCCTAGGCTATCAGGCTAGCTCAAAACAATCCACCGTCTTTTAAATACTTCTAATCATCTGTCCAGAACCGGGATGTCCTCTGCTTGCTTTGATCGCGCTACCTTGTTAAACTGTTAAACAACTATTCTAATCTGTAGTAGGCTATAGTCCAGTCTTGTTGTGGACACCGATGCGCCTGACATGCTGCAATGTGCACTGGCACTTTTACTTTCAGTTTGGGTGAACTTTGCGTGAACCCTGAGATTTGAGATTAACCCTTAAACCCATGGAGCTGCTCTCTAGATGCAGCCTAGATGGCTGGATAATAATATTCTGTTTATAATGGTTGCAATATGTTAAAAAGAAAACTATAACTATAATGGATTTTTAATTATTATTATTATTGTTTTTATTTTTAAGACTTTT
Source organism: Nannobrachium achirus (assembly GCF_963921795.1). Taxonomy (NCBI): domain Eukaryota; kingdom Metazoa; phylum Chordata; class Actinopteri; order Myctophiformes; family Myctophidae; genus Nannobrachium; species Nannobrachium achirus. The sequence goes on from NC_137822.1 coordinate 60,940,721, forward strand.
CGTGTAGTGTTTGGTTGGGGTGCATATCTGCACACACAACAGGCAGAACTGCGCCACCCCCCCTCAGGCCAATTTTATACTGCAGCTGAAAATGCTCTGAGAGCCATTCAAAAATGAGAGAGGCTCTCTATTCAGGAGTGGTAATTTAGCCTCAAACCTTTTGAAAAACGTTTTTGGGACATAAACAATATGACATAAATACTTTTTAAATGCATGGTGTATCACCTTTAAGGACAATTTTCCCCACACAAGTAGGTCATGTGTTTAACACTGACTAACCTCCACAGGTCTCCTCGCAATGATGACTGTCATCAGTGAATTCAGTGTCAGATTCAAGTTTAACTTCAACTTCAGCACAGTGTGAAGAGATGTCTTCAACATCGACTTCACTTTTCACTGCTAGTAATGTCAACATTGACCCATCAGGCTCCTCTGGTCTTTCAAGTAGCTCCTCCTGTTCTTCTTTAATGTGTGGGGGCACAATCAGGATATCTAGGAGCATAAAAACAACATGACAGTCAACTCTGGATTCCTGAGAGTAAATACCATTTTCCATCCTCCATGTTCCGTAATCCGTGCACAAAATGAGGCATCATCTACTTAAAGGAGTAGTTCACCCCCAAAATGACTTTTTTTCTATTGATTACTAACCCCATGGAGACTTGAGTTCAATAACATTTTTAGTGTTTCGTCTCATTCCTAACGACAATGATATGATTACAATAAATGTACACCCATTGATTCCGGATGGGGATCCGAATGCATTTGTGTCCCCATCCGGAATCAGTGGGGGTAAATTTACTATAATCAAAACGTTGTCTTAGGAATGCGACAATACAAAGAAATATTATTGAACGCCAAGTCCCCATGGTGTGAGTAGCCAATAGAAAAGTCATTTTGGTGGTGAACTACTGCTTTAAGGTGCACTGCCAGCGAAATATAAAATATCTTTCTAGCGCTTGAATCGTGTCATATCGGTCGCTGGGTGTTGTGATGGCAAAAACACGTCTTCATTTGCGTGATCACCTAATCACCTCTCCATGCTGTCTTTACTACACATACAATGCTAAGTATTCCAATAAAGTTTTAATACAGCCGTTGTATGCCTGAAAATAAGAAAGCTTCAGCAAGACTAAAATATATAGATCATTTCTTACAAATTTAATGTGCAAAAGCTGAAGTGATGGAGAAGCGAACATTGCCTCAGTTGCCATTTTTCAGTTAGAGTGAAGAGTACCGAAGCAACAAAACACTTCCTTCGCCTCATTTGTACCACTTGATTCAACACCACACCAAGTCGCGTCTTTGCATTGACAGAACAACTATTTTATTTTCTATGAAACTGAAGTTATGACAAATCTGGCTTTAACGTTTTAGGATGATTTTTAACGAAATACATATACTGTCAACACAGCAAGAATTCAATTTCAATCATGAAATTATGAAGCAATAATAAAACATAATTGTTGACACAAGGTTCCCCCTGCAAAGGGATGCTAGGGTTCAAGTGGTTAAACTTACTGAAGTGTTGGTGGTCTTCAGGTTCTTCCTGTTTAATAGAAATGTCCTTGGCTGAGTCTGGAGAGTTCATCTTCACCTGCAGTCTGGACTCCACAGACTGGTCTGAAATGAAGCAATTGAATAAGGGCTTTAATAACTGAAGACCCGATGGTGTCAAGAATAACAATAAAAGGCAAAATAGCCCATTTTGTTGCCACCATTTTGGCCTGATGAAGAATCAGGTAATTTGGACTTTGTTAGGATTCAATTCAAAATACTGTCCTGGATTTTTTTCTTAACTTGTATTTACATTATTTTATTTAGATAAATACTATTTCCTTTATATCCTACTACTTACTCCACACTGATGAAGCACTAGTGTGGACACGCTGGTGTGTCTTCAGGTAACGTGACTGACTGAAACTCTTGTTACAATGTTTACACTTGAAAGGTTTTTCTCCAGTGTGGACACGCTGGTGTGCCTTCATGTGAGTTGACAGACTGAAACTCTTGTTACAATGTTTACATTGAAAAGGTTTTTCTCCAGTGTGAACATGCTGGTGTCTCTTCAGGTCAGATGGATTAATGAAACTCTTGTCACAATGTTTACATTGAAAAGGTTTTTCTCCAGTGTGAACATGCTGGTGTCTCTTCAGGTCAGATGATTTACTGAAACTCTTGTCACAATGTTTACACTTGAAAGGTTTTTCTCCAGTGTGGACACGCTGGTGTGCCTTCATGTGAGTTGACTGACTGAAACTCATGTTACAATGTTTACATTGAAAAGGTTTTTCTCCAGTGTGGACACGCTGGTGTCTCTTCATGTGAGTTGACCGAGTGAAACTCTTTTCACAATGTTTACACTTGAATGGTTTTTCTCCAGTGTGGGTACGCTGGTGTGCCTTCAGGTCAGATGATTCACTGAAACTCTTGTCACAATGTTTACATTGAAAAGGTTTTTCTCCAGTGTGGACACGCTGGTGTCTCTTCCGGGATCCAGACTCACTGAAACTCTTGTTACAATGATTACACTTGAAAGGTTTTTCTCCAGTGTGGACACGCTGGTGTGTCTTCAGGTGAACTGACTCTCTGAAACTCTTGTCACAATGTTCACAGTGGAAAGGTTTTTCTCCAATGTGGACACGCTGGTGTACCTTCAGTTCATATGATGAAATGAAACCCTTGTCGCAATGTTCACAGTGGAAAGGTTTTTCTCCAGTGTGGACATACTGGTGTGCCTTCAGGGAACGTGACTCTCTGAAACTCTTGTTACAATGTTTACAATGGAACGGTTTTTCTCCAGTGTGGACACGCTGGTGTGTCTTCAGGTCAGATGGTTTGATGAAACTCTTGTCACAATGTTTACATTGAAAAGGTTTTTCTCCAGTGTGAACCTGCTGGTGTCTCTTCAGGTCATGTGATTTACTGAAACTCTTGTCACAATCTTTACACTGGAAAGGTTTTTCGCCCGTGTGGACACGTTGGTGTCTCTTCAGGTCAGATGATCCACTGAAACTCTTGTCACAATGTTTACACTTGAAAGGTTTTTCTCCAGTGTGGACACGCTGGTGTGTCTTCAGGTGACCTTTCTCTCTGAAACTCTTGTCGCAATGTACACAGTGGAAAGGTTTTTCTCCAATGTGGACACGCTGATGTTTCTTCAGATCATATGATGAAATGAAACCCTTGTCGCAATGTTCACAGTGGAAAGGTTTTTCTCCTGTGTGGACATACTGGTGTTTCTTCAGGGAACGTGACTGTCTGAAACTCTTGTTACAATGTTTACATTGAAAAGGTTTTTCCCCAGTGTGGACACGCTGGTGTGTCTTCAGGTCAGATGGTTTAATGAAACTCTTGTCACAATGTTTACATTGAAAGGGCTGGGACGTCACTCCTGAGAGAGAGAGACAAAGAGGGAGGGGAGGGGTTAAAATGGTGCGTACAGATAGAGATTGAAAAGATTCCATCAATAAAGAAGTCCTTGATTTAGGAGCCTTAGGAGCCATAGAGTCTCTCTCTCTCTCTCTCTCTCTCTCTCTCTCTCTCTCTCTCTCTCTCTCTCTCTCTCTCTCTCTCTCTCTCTCTCTCTCTCTCTCTCTCTCTCTCTCTCTCTCTCTCTCTCTCTCTCTCTCTCTCTCTCTCTCTCTCTCAGCGTTAGGCGGACTATGCGACCGCCTACCAACTGAGAGCTGATCTAGCCTAAATTAGAAAATAGACTACCCTTGCTTGTTTGGTTGAACTTTGCGTGAATCCTGAGATTTGAGATTAACCCTTAAAACCATGGAGCTGCTCTCTAGATGCAGCCTAGATGGCTGGATAATAATATTCTGTTTATAATAGTTGCAATATGTTAAAAAGAAAACTATAACTATAATCGAAATGAAATAAATATTGGGACATAAACAATATGATACAAATACTTTTTAAATGCATGGTGTATCACCTTTAAGGACAATTTTCCCCACACAAGTAGGTCATGTGTTTAACACTGACTAACCTCCACAGGTCTCCTCGCAATGATCACTGTCATCAGTGAATTCAGTGTCAGATTCAAGTTCCATGTTCCGTAATCTGTGCACAAAATGAGGCATCATCTACTTAAAGGAGTAGTTCACCCCCAAAATGACTTTTTCTATTGATTACTCACCCCATGGAGACTTCAGTTCAATAACATTTTTAGTGTTTTGTCTCATTCCTAACGACAATGATATGATTACAATGAATGTACTGTGGTGGACACTGAGATGATGGTTGGTTGGACACTAGATGGAGGTATCTCACCTCAGAATGTATGGCATGGTGGTTGGTAACGGGGTGGAGATACGAGGTTACTTGAGGAAGTGGTGTACCTGTGTTTGTATGCATTTGTTTGGAAGTAAAGTTCAGAGACTCCACACTACGTCTGTTTGTCTCATTCTCACACTTCCACAGTACACCCATTGATTCCGGATGGGGATCCGAATGCATTTGTGTCCCCATCCGGAATCAGTGGGGGTAAATTTACTAGGAAATGTTGTCTTAGGAATGCGACAAATACAAAGAAATATTATTGAACGCAAGTCCCCATGGTGTGAGTAGTCAATAGAAAAGTCATTTTGGAGGTGAACTACTGGTTTAAGGTGCACTGCCAGCGAAATATAAAATATCTTTCTAGCGCTTGAATCGTGTCTTATTGGTCGCTGGGTGTTGTGATGGCAAAAAAAACACGTCACCTCTCCATGCTATCTTTACTACACATACAATGCATGAAAACAGTTAAGTATTCCAATTAAGTTTTAATACAGCCGTTGTATGCCTGAAAATAAGAAAGCTTCAGCAAGACTAAAATATATAGATAATTTCTTAGAAATGTAATGTGCAAAAGCTGAAGTGATGGAGAAGCGAACATTGCCTCAGTTGCCATTTTTCAGTTAGAGTGAAGAGTACCGAAGCAACAAAACACTTCCTTCGCCTCATTTGTACCACTTGATTCAACACCACGCCAAGTCGCGTCTTTGCATTGACAGAACAACTATTTTATTTTCTATGAAACTGAAGTTATGACAAATCTGGCTTTAACGTTTTAGGATGATTTTTAACGAAATACATATACTGTCAACACAGCAAGAATTCAAGTTCAATCTTGAAATTATAAAACAATATTAAAACATAATTTTTGACACGTTGTGAGCTTGTGACACGATGTTCCCCCCTGCATAGGGATGCTAGGGTTCAAGTGGTTAAACTTACTGAAGTGTTGGTGGTCTTCAGGTTCTTCCTGTTTAATAGAAATGTCCCTGGCTGAGTCTGGAGAGTTCATCTTCAACTGCAGTCTGGACTCCACACACTGGTCTGAAATGAACAGAAGGAATTGAAATTGGACTTTTAATAACTTCACACAAGTGGTGTTAACTCATTGACTGCCAAGGCCCGAGTTTCCCGAGTTATTACAGTAGTCCCAGGCTGCCACAGCCCGAGTTTCCCGAGTTGGAAGCCATTTTGAAAAAAAAAAAAAGAAATCAAAACAATTTTTTTATAAAAAAAAATTCTAAAAATGCCTAAAATGTATTAGGCATGATCGCAATCGCGAAATTGCATGGTTAGCCCCATAACAAACACATCTTTCAAAATGGCAAAAATGGCTGTTTTGTCTGACTTTGAAGGCTTCTATCTCATGAATGCCTGAACGGATTTCCAAGCGGATTTTTTTGTTTGAAAGCTGTTAAAAAGTACTACACATATGGTGCATATATGGTGCATGGGCGTGCACGATCCGTGCACAAAAAATTGATCCGTGCACTAGAAATTTAGGAAGGTGGCATCCTGGTACTTGGCGGCCATCTTGAAAAGGGCATTCAATGAGTTAAGAATAAGCAAATAATGATCTAAACTAAAGTGAATGAGGTGAAAGTAGCCCATCTCCTTTTAATGTTCCTGCAGCCATACTTTCTTATACGTCCATCCCACCCCACCAAAATATATACCCCCTACCCTTCTACCAAGTATATATTACTATAAGGCTGTATAGACTTAGTAAAAGACCAACTTCTGGATTACGGAAGTTGGTCGTTTGACGTGTCATTAGTTTTAGAAATGATGTAAAACATTTTGCAAGTAAACATTATGTTGCAAGTAAGTGTAGTTCAAACACCAGGCTGTGATCCAAAACATATCCTCAAACTAACACGTGTGGATAAAATATCGTAATCGATCTCATACAGCCAGCCTTTTTTGACCTGGCTGAAAATATATATATTTTTTGCACTTTCACTTACTAAAATCCTAAAAACTAAACTCAATCTCAGCTGTGAGATATTTAGTTCTGAAGAAAAAAGTTAAAACCAATGCATCTGTTTGTCAAACATTTTGGTTTCAAGGAGTAAATAATCATATCAACCAAAAGTAGTTCAGATCATTTACAGTGTATGCCACAATCGCATAAATTACATTTTTGAGACACCCTGTGTGCAAGTGGAGAGTTTGGCCAAAAGATGGCGCCAGAGGAAAGGCCATTTGGGCATCAGATCAGTAGTAAGTGTTAAACACAGATCTAAAACGCTAGATACCTACTCCGGTGTGGGGTGTTGGTCAAAGAGGACTGGCAAGCCTCCCAATAACTCTATGCAAGCCTCCGGAATTCTGAGGCGGGGCTCTTGGGAATTCTGAAGGACGCTTCCTTATGCCTCACAGAATGGGAAGCTCGGTAGGCCAATCAGATGCAGGACTGGCAGGACTCCCTCTTTCCCATTGGAGGGGGCAGAGTGCCTTCCGCAGTTCAACAGTTACGCACTTCCGCCAGTCCTATTTGTTCATTGTTACCCCAATGAACTGCAGCGGCGGAGGAGGTATCTAGCTTTTTATATTTGTGAGTGTTAAAGACAGGGTAGCAGAATAACATCTACTTTGTCCCAATTTAATTGTTAGGTTGTTGTGAAAATATTTGCCAATGCAACCATATAGTTGTCTTGCCTGTTTTCAGAGTTGTATTCAGACGGAGATTCCAATGTCCTACTTTTTCAAAACTCCTCCTCCACGAGCTCGGGAATGGCCGAGCAAAAGCATGACGTATGGAAGCAGAGCAACATCACGTGATCCCATTGAAAAGAATGTGAAAAATGTCTTGGTAATTACAGTATTTTACACTCTTTCTAATAAAGTGAACTCCTAACTTTCTTAATTGACATTAACAACAACTTGAATGCTATACACTTGCAATTTTTTATAAAGAATCAATAAGCTGTTTTTTTCGTATCCATTATATAGTGTAGCATGCACCTATTTTACTAGCCTGGGGGGCGTGTCTCTTCGCGACCCGGTTCTCTAGCGAGGCACTGAGAAACACCAAGCCGAGATGGGCGCTCGTTTCGGCCAGGTGCTGGAGTTGCCTCGGTGTTTGACTGGATGTTTTTTTTTTCCTTTTTTTTTCTCTCTCTCCTCCCGTTTTTCCCCCTGTGTTCTCTACTCTACATCTGGACCAAACAATGACACGACATGTTGGATTAACTCACCCAAAAGAAGGTAGACAAATGTATTCCACTGGAATTATTTATCCTTCACAAACGAGTGACGGCCGACTGGAAAAGATACTCATATTTTACTTAAAGGGGGCGTGACACGGCCAAAACAGCTAATTATGGCTATCAAATTAGCATTTTTTTTTAATGATGTCATGTACCCCCATGTTAAATTATCCAATCAAATTATGCTGCCGACACGCCCATACAGCTACAGTAGCTGTATGGGCGTGTCGGCAGCAACACAGGCTGTTGATTGTACTGCATACTTTGAGCTCCACCCCCTTTCCAAACCGTTTCAACAAAGACCACGTGACCTACTGTACCATAATGTTAAATTTCGGCCGGTGTCACCACTCCTTTAAGTAAAAGTACTCTCATATCATTCTCGCACGCATGCAGTCGCCTAGGACACGACGCACAGTGGCCAATCTATACAAGCTCACAATTGTGAGCTTGCAGATCAACTAGTTTCAAACAGCTAAGGTATAAAATAGGGCTAAAGTAGTTATTATAATGTATAAGGTCCTTCACAAACGCGAGTGACGGAGCCGTAGGCCGTGCGAGCACGCAATGGTGGAAAAGATACTCATATTTTGCTAAAGTAAAAGTACTCTCATATCATTCTCGCATGGACAGTCGCCTAGGACGCGACGCGCAGTGGCCGAGCGTGAGCTTGTAGATCGGCTAGTTTCAAACAGCCAAGGTATAAAATAGGTAGTTGATGTATGTTTTATAATATTATAATGTATTTCTGTTGTAACTAAAGCTTTCAAATTATTTTAATTGTGTAACTACAGTATTTGCCTCAGAGATAGATGTCGTGTAGTAGAAGTGAAAGTATTGGAACTACCCAAGTACAAATACCTGAACATTGTACTTGAGTACAGACAGTACTTGAGTAAATATACTTAGTTACTTTACACATGCGGTGATGCGGACATCGGCGAGCCGCGAACACAAACAGTCACGCAATCAATCAGGCTGCAATGTGTCTCTGCTACTACTGAAGTAAGCTAAAGTATACACAATCAGAACATCAAACAATTATTTCACTAATCGTTCACTCTCTCAGTGCAGACTGAGTGGAGAGTCCTGCAGAAACAGGCAGAGGGGAGGGGGTGTCTGTCTGTCTCACTGACTGAAACGAGCCGCCGCTGTGACGGAACAGAACGTCACGGAAGAGGCGTGGTCCCGAAGTCGAGGGAAGCAGAAGGAAGTACAGGGTGTAGAGGGAGACACTGATTACAACTTCAAATGTGCCTATGTCTTTTGTGTATTTATTTATTTTAAATGTATTTGGACATCCTTAGGGGATCTTTGAGAGATATGTGTCATTATTTAGATAAAGAAAGATTCCTGCTCCCCCTCCTTTAAATAGCTCTCTATAGTAATTGCCTCAGGGGGGCAGGTGTCAGGATTTAAAATGAAGCAACACAGAACTAAAGGTTCCTATGATTGGCCGTTAGTTGCACTGTTCTGGTACCAGAAGCGACATGTTCTCCATTGGTTCCATTCTATTCCCCCCCAAATTACCTTAATAAACATTTTCATAGGTACTTCATGTAGTCCAGGCGTTTCGGGCAGTATTTTGATGGAATCGTGCACTTTATGAAAGAAGCATGAAATTTGGCACACAGTTAGAACATGCCATATGGAACATTTTTGGCTATAGGGGCATCGCAGATTTGTTTTGGGAAACTTGTGGGAGCCAATTAATGTTGAACTCTCATAGACTTTACTATAGAGTAAAATAATCCAAAAAATAAATATGCTTTAAGTAGCATGTGAGGGGTCAAACTAGGGTTTTTTCAGGATTCTGAATCCAATGCAAACATTTGTTTTGCAGGAAAAACATTCCTTGGGCTAAAAACGGACCCCATATAACTATGGTTTAGTGATGAGTCATCACTTTTCAAAGTTTTGTGGCGGCCGGTTCTCGGAAAGGAATGTTTTTCGTGCAAAACAAATGCTTGCATTGGATTCAGAATCCCGAAAAACACCTAGTTTGACCCCTCACATGCTACTTAAAGCATATTTATTTTTTGTATTATTTTTCTGTATAGTAAAGTCTATGAGAGCAACTTTGATTGGCTGCCACAAGTTTCCCAAGACAAATCTGCGATGCCCCTATAGCCAAAAATGTTCCATATGGCATGTTCTAACTGTGTGCCAAATGTCATGCTTCTTTCATAAAGTGCACGATTTTTGCCTGAAACGCTCTGACTAATGGTTCCTGTCACTAGTTTAAAGCCTTGTTTCAATCACCATGATATGTGTTGTGTGAAAATATGGTCCAATTTATGTTATATTTGATGTTAAAGCAGGGTATGCTGTAGGAGGGGCTTGTGATCATATGCTTGTGATGGTTCCTCTCTGTGTGCTTTATTTGGGAAGCTCAACACCACATTCTCCCAAGTATCCCTGCGGTTGCACGTGACCGTTGGCAGCCAATAGCATTCGAGATGGTACCATTTCTACCAGTGAACGTTGATTTCTACAATGACCCGTACAAGGGACAAAAAAAGCGTAATTTTCGCAGCATAGAAACCAATGGCTTAACACCGTCCATATTTGTTTACAGTCTATGAATTGCTTTCATGCCCTCTTGTCTCAGGTATTCCTCCATGAACACATTGCTACAGGGACAAAGAATGTTTATAGCACAGTTTAGCAGTTGTGTATAAACCAGGATTTCCCAAAGTGGGTGCCGAGATGCCAGTCCAGGGGTGCAGCAGAATAATTTGATAACATTTGGAATTCATCACTATCACTTCACTATGCTGTAAAACAGACCTGATCTGCACTGCACTTGATTTATTTTTCCATCTACAGAAAACTCTCTTCACCAAAACAATAGCAGATATGCAAAGCTCATAACGTGTCTCGTTGAGACGTGTTGTGAGCTTGTAGATCAGCTACTTTTGGTGAACCTTCCCTGCAGAATAGGGATGGAGCTGTTCAAGTGGTTAAACGATTGATTGAAGAATGCATTAGAAGTTTTTTATAGAAAAAGTACAGTTTCATGACAAATCACTGGTACAAGGTCAACTTAAAGGAGATCCTAGTAAGATTTTCAGCTTATTTATACAGGAACCACTTATGCATCTCATATAACATTGAAAGACAGACGGATAGAAGACAGTAGGTAAATTATCAGTAACAACATGGAAAAGGGGAGGTATAGGTATGGGCTTATAGTCTATTGCAAGGTTCGAGAAGCAGCCCTCTGTAGGTGACCTTTCAGACCTATTTTGAAAGAGTGTAGGGATTTGCTCTCATTTAAGGCATGCGGTAGGGCGTTCCACATGTTGGTGGTATAGCAGACTGCAGGAGAACGAATTAGAGCCTTTTTTTTAGAGTTAAATCTGGACTGAACATGATTTGTGGAGCCGCCTCTGGTCTGGTGTTGTGAAAAGAAAGATGTGCATATTTGCGTCATGTAACGACGTGAGCTAAAAAATAAAATAAAACAATTTACAGAATACTTCAGCCCTAACTCTGGATGAAAAAGTTATTTACAGAAAAAAAAAGAAAAAAAAAAAAAAAACTTACTGAGCTCTGGCTGGTGTTCAGGTTCCTCTTGTTTCACTTGCAGTCTGGACTCCACAGACTCTGGAATGAAACTAATAGAATAGAATACCAGAGTTTATCATCAGGATGTGTGAAGAAAAATAACACTTAAACTCAACTTCAACAATAACAGTATATTTGTCTTCTTATTATAGTCTTTAATATCAATTAATATAAATCGTCCTGAAAAACTACTTGTAACTGGTAAAAAATAAACCTAGCCCAGTTTTACCTTCCCACTGACCCTTCTTTGTAATTATCTACTGTATAGCTATATTGTTTGCACTGTTGGTTTCTTTTCTTTTTTTCTGACTATATATAATGCATAGCACTGTGTATCCACGAGTTTCCTACGCCCCATAGTGCATTGCGCAAACGTCTGCATCGATGTTCCGCCGCCGATTTACAAGCTCACAACGGGTTGCATCTGCGACGCGACGTTAGCTTGTATGTCTGCTGTTAAACCCGGAAGTTTGGTCCTGATAGTCTCCAGTAAACTCCCGCAGAAACTTGTGGATACGTCATTCAATGTTATATGAGATACTTAGGATATGGTTTTCCTGTGCAAATAGGCCGATGTAAAGTGCTTTCTAGGATCTCCTTTTAGTTGACCTTGTACCAGTGAACTGTACCGTCATGAAGCTGTACCTTCCCTGCTAGAAAAACCAGCACAGACCAGCACAATTTTCATGCTGGTCTGTGCTGGTCCCATGCTGGTCCACCAGCACAGACCAGCATAGACCAGCACCAGCACAGACCAGCATGAACCAGCAAAAACCAGCATAGGCCAGCACAGACCAGTACAGTCCAGAACCAGCACAAACCAGCACATGTTGTGTTTTACTGCTGGTATGTGCTGGTGCTGGTCCAGCATAGACCAGCACCAGCACCAGCACAGACCAGCATGAACCAGCATAAACCAGCATAGACCAGCACCAGCACAAACCAGCACATGTTGTGTTTTACTGCTGGTCTGTGCTGGTGCTGGTCTGTGCTGGTCTAAGCTGGTCATAAACAAATAGGGACAAACACCCATTTTAACTAACAGGTTCCAGTGGCACCGAGGATGAGTGCAGGACTGAAGCGCCAGAGGTAGTAAGTTCGAATGAATACAGGTCCTCTCGCCAAATTTCCAACTCGACAAATGACGCAAATGAATTTTCTAGGGCAGCTCGCCAACTAGCGTGGGCATGTCGCCCCGTGGGTTAGGATGCCTCGCCAAATGCTCCAAGGACAGGTCGCCAAAACAGCTTGGATGGCTCACCCTAAGCCACGGACTGTGATATAAACAGTGGTGGAAAAAGTACTCACATGTTGTACTTAAGTAAAAGTATCAATACTGCACTGTAGATGTAGGCCTACTCTGTTACAAGTAAATGTCCAGATTTCAAAATGTACTTGAGTAAAAGTATGAAAGTATTGGCATCAAAATGTAGGTTTAAGTACCAAAAGTAAAAGTACTAAATGTTTGAAAATAGCAGATCTACAAGCTTGAAGATCGGCTATTTTCAAATATCCAAGGTATAAAATGGGGTTAGGGTTCTATCGGCAAAGTAATTAGTAACTAAAGTTTTCAAAAATTGTAGTGGAGTAAAAGTACAATATTTGGATCTGAGATGTAGTGGAGTAGAAGTAAAAGTATTGAAAATTGGAAATACTCAAGTTAAGTACAGCAGCATTATTATAACCATTAGCCTACTTACTATAAAATATACTTTAACATATTATAGCCTACAAACAGCTTTCACTTGATGGACGCTGGATTTCTTTCTTTCTTCTGCTTTTCTTTGTGCATGGAATGTAGCTACATAATAGCACAATATCACATACTTATGGGTCATTGCATAATGCAGGCGCATGACCCATTAATCAACACCTCATTGGATGTTTCATTGAAGGTGTAAAGTGCTTTTGAGAACAAAAGGTGACAGATTGGAATTCATCTTGTCAGTAGGGGGCAGTATTTGATAAATTATATGTGTCTTTTGTTATAGGAGTCGTTCTGAAGGAAAACTGTGAGGACCACCATTTGATAATCTTGAAATTAAATGTGTGAAAGACTCATATAATCAAATAAATAAAATCAAAGTTTAGCAAATAGCAAATTTAGCTGCTTTTCTTTAAGCATGTTGAAAGTGTTTGTAAAATATTGAAATATATAACATTTCTTAACACAAATCTTCTCTTCTGTGGGTCCCTGGCACAAAGAATTCTCAGATGGTGGGTCCATGGGGCCAAATATTGGTAGCATTTTTGGGGACAGCATCGCTCCCTGAAAATAACACATTTTCAACAATATATACCTGTATAGGCTTGTGGTGGACATTACATTTTTGCCACAGACAATATGGCTGGACAATATTAGAAGAAACACAAATAGATAGGGCTGAATGACCATAACCCATCTGTAATTCTGAGAGTGTACAAATGGAACCAGAGGGAACCGAGTTATGGGTCCTTGCAAATGAAACAAAATAAAATAGTGCTGCAATTCATTCTCTATGTCTCTTTCCTTCGATGTTTCTCTCTGTCCCTGTCCTATCCTGTTCTCTCCGCTGTGGAGACCAATAGTGAAAAGTCTTGGATCAGTGGATTTGATAATATGAGAAACAAACCCTGATGGATTAGTAGATGATTAGTAGTGTGTACCAATTTGTCTATACCGGTCAAATATCATAATTCTTTGATTGTGCTGTTTGCCACTCTGTGTTCCAAAACAAAACCTGTTATTATGTTTAACATGGTATAGATATCATTTTCAGTGTTAAATGTCAATACATCCTTAAACCTTAAGCTTGGACTCATCAGCAATTTGGGGAAAAGTTACAAGCAATAACACACACACACACACACACACACACACACACACACACACACACACACACACACACACACACACACACACACACACACCACTCTTCATTCTTAAACACTTGTGCTCTTGAATAAGCCTCCATGAACGTGTATCATTCACGGGTTATTCCCTACTGGTTGGCGAGCTGACTCAGTGAATTTGCGAGATGTCCGTGTCTGGTTGGCGACCTGCCTTCGGCGACATGTCCCGCAAATTTGGCGACTTTGATTTTTGGCGAGAAGACCGGTTACCAGTTCGAATCCCACTCACAATGTCAAAAATAATGTCACAATCTAATATGGTCAAATACCCATGGAGCAGAGCATCAGAACAGGATTCAAGCACCAGAGCAAAGAGCAAATTAAACCAGCAAAGACCTGGTCCACTTCTCAGGGGGGTCCCCCGGGGGTCCCTGACCACACCAGCACAGACCAGCACAGACCAGCACCAGCACAGACCAGCAGTAAAACACAACATGCGCTGGTTTGTGCTGGTGCTGGTCTTACTGCTGGTCTTGTGCTGGTTTTTCTAGCAGGGTTTTCCTATGCAAACTTCTAATCAAGTCTTAAATCAACAAATTAAGGGGCAAATATAGGTCTATATAATTATAGGTTCCTTAGCTTAGCATTAGCCCGCACAAACAAACTTAAATTTCCATGGATTTCTCCCGTTTTCACAACGAGACAGCCTGTCACTCTTTACTGTCCGACACCAATTACACAAAGGCTTGTGCACCGCAAACGTATAACACTGACCTTTACTGTATCATCATGTTTTGATACACGCTGTTTGTTCACCCTGCTGTTTTCGGCCTATGTGAAGTGAGCTGCATTAGCGTTAGCTGCAATAAGACTTCCGGTGCCGATCTCTTCAGAATAAGAGTACCCCTGAGGCAATTGAAAACTTTTGAAAAACGAGTAATTGTCCCATGATATGCACATTCGCATTTAAACGAACACATCAATGCTAATTATGTTTCTGGGTAAAAAAAAAGTTTTAATAACATAAGAAAAAAATTATAAATGGATAAATGCAGTTCACTGGAGAGGATCTAGCCTTTACAAATTGGGCACTGCAGGAGGCGGCTCCGCGTCGGCACTTTGAACCCACGCAGGCGTTCGAGGAGACCTCCTATCACACCAAGCAACTTAGAAACTGTCTCGGGTGCTACCAAAAGCCTAACCTCGCCCACCAGGCTTTCTGAGAAAAAGCCTGGTGTTCGTTCACAACAGCCCGTTTGGTTTCCGCCTAGAGCGCGGAAACCACTAGAAGATCCGGCGTCGCTTTGATTTAATCCCTCCGTTTGTTTCCCCAATCCCTATTAAAATGCTGGAGTAGCCTAGTGTAGTCTTGCCAGTCGCTACGAGTTGGACTCAAAGATGCACATACCAAACGATTTTTTCAAAAGCAAAACTACTCCGCATCAAGGAGTTTGTTAGGTAGGCCCTAAACGTGTGTCCTTGGGCGCAGGGTAATATTTTGGGTTAAAACTGAATCCGGTTTGATCTTTCCGGCAAATTGTAGTCCTTTGAGTACTACAACATGACGTTTTGTGGTTTCCGCTCCAGACCGGTTACAAACCCGAAAAGTGAAGTGATCCCAGACTACCAAAAGCCTGAAAATGACCAAAAGTTATTTCATGTATGTATTTATTATAGGAAATATCCCTTTAAAGGAGTGGTTCACCCCCAAAATGACTTTTTTTCTATTGATTAGTCATGCCATGGAGAGTAGAGTTCAATAATATTTTTAGTTTTTTGTCGCATTCCTAAGACTGCAATACATTTACCCCCATTGATTCCGGAAGGGTCCCCATCCGGAACGAATGGGGGTAAATGTATTGTTATCACATTTTTTGTCTTAGGAATGCGACAAAAAACTAAAAATGTTATTTAACTCTACTCTCCATGGCATGACTAATCAATAGAAAAAAAGTCATTTTGGGGGTGAACTACTCCTTTAAGTAAAAACTCTGGACAATGCATTGTTCTATTGCTATTGAAGTAGAAATCTAGGTTCTCCAATATCACACTAGCAGTGCTATTATTTATTGTGCAATAATGCCATCTAGTGGTGAAAATGATAATCACTGTCATCAACATGTGGATATTTACATCTTGTCTCTCAGTTTATGATCATAAACTGGAATATTACGAACCGTTTTTAGAAGGGGTCACGGGGGTGTGAACTAGTGTTACAAGACAGTGCTGCCGCTTGTTGCATCATGTTTGAATCCAGTGGTGTAACTAAGTAGCCTACATTTACTCATAAAATGTACATGCATAAGCACTTTCTACTTTTGATACTTTAAGTAGGCCTACATTTTAAAACTACAAATACTTTTGTACTTTTACTCAAGTCAAGTAGTATTTGGCCCCCATCTGAATGCGGCAGGGACCCGCAGAAAAGATTTGTGTTAAGAAGTTAAAATTATTCAAAGTTTCCCGACATTTTTCCAAATATTTCAAAAATAGCAGGTGTACAAGCTCGCAGCGCAGCACTAAGTGACATGCTGTGAACTTGTAGATCTGCTATTTTTGAATAGCCAACATTTAAAGGGGAGTTTCGGTCAAAAACGACTTTCCTACCTTTAAAATGTTGATTCAGGAAGCTTCTGGGTTGATCCTGGTTAGTTTTGACCCATAGCAGCATTTTGTTCCATTTTGGATTTTCTCCCCTGCACCCCACGGCTCCAAACGGCACCTCTTGGGTCACTCCATAATCCGGTTATTATTCTCGCTCAAAACTCACTTTTCTCGCTCGGTCTCAGTCCCTTGGGTCACTCCGGATTATGGAGTGACCCAAGAGGTGCCGTTTGGAGCCGTGGGGTGCAGGGGAGAAAATCCAAAATAGAACATAATGCTGCTATGGGTCAAAACTAACCAGGATCAACCCAGAAGCTTCCTGAATCAACATTTTAAAGGTAGGAAAGTCGTTTTTGACCGAAACTCCCCTTTAATGCACTTCCCCAAACTGCAGCTTCAGAACCACTGCTCTAATCTAACAAAAACATGTTCATCAGGCATGCTTTAAAATTTGTGAATTAAATGCCAAATCGTTGAGTAAACATTATTCCGGTTTCACATGAAGTAATGCAGCAAATACAGCCTACAGTAAATAGGCTATAACGAACAAAAATAATACCTGGAAAAAAACAATAGTCTCTTTTGGGTGGAAACCTCATAGGTCCAATACTGTTGCTTTTCAGGATTCAAATTCAAAAGCAGCAAAAGTAGCAGATCTACAAGCTCAAAACGCACTGTTCTATTTCATTCCTACTGACTGCCAGTGGCAGTGCTTAACACTGGATGATATCCGTCTCACGCATGTGCAGGTTGAGTAATTAATATCAACAAAGTCACAGCGCTGTGACATGATTACGGTGGGCGTGGGACGCAATAGCCAGCGTACATAAGCCCAAGCCGTCATTAATGACCCTTTAAATCTTCTCGCAAGCTACGTGTAGCAAGGTCGAGGTTATAAGGGAGCCCTGCAACCTTGTTATCTAGGTTGGAGCTTTGTGTGCGTGCGTCCTCCAAGGGTGCGAATTAGACTATTATAATCTTGTTTCTTCTGAAGACTGCATAGTTTCCACTTCAGTAAACCGCCGTTTGTGCAGACCACGCTGCAGAGACGCCACAGGTTGGTACAAGAGTCTGATTTCGGTCTCTCTTTGTCTCTCTAGCTCAGTTATTGAATGCTTAAGTTAAGATATACTTTTTCTGTTTAATTATCTGCCTGTTGAGTGTTTTTTCGCTCATTAAGGAGCTGTTCATCTCTGCAGCACCAGAGGTCTTGGAGCGTAGTCTCCAGGCTTGTGAGTCACGGCGGCATTATGCCAGCCTTCTGGGGCGCCACCCGGTAGGGAGGCAACGGTCCCAAGGTTACGACACCAGCTGCCCTCGGCCAACTACGCGGCAGGGCGACTACCCAAGGGCCCAGAATGTCGGGCAGCCGGAACACCGCTGAGATCCTCCACCCCTTTTGGGACAAGTACTCTACGGGTATTCAACTCTCATCTTTGAATCTTTACAAGAACAAACTTAAGGATGTTCTGTTTAACCAGTAACCTTATGGATGTTCAGGTATGTTCTTTTCTATCAGGTTTTTTTTTTATTTTTTGGACTGCAAAGAGAAAAAATACATTTGGTTTTATATACTGTATATACCGTATGCGTGTATGCGTATAGTGTGTATGTATGTATTATGTATTAATGTATGATTGTTATTTCATTTGTTTTTTCGTACATAGGTAGAGGCCTCGTATAAGCCCTTTGGGCTTCTTGCCTCTTCCTGGCACTTTAATTGTTTTTTATGTGTGTGTATTATTGTATTGTATTGTTTTAAAGAAATGTGCTAAATAAAATAAAATCAAATCAAAATCAAACCCCGTCCGGCGCCTCAGGCGCAGAGGGGTCAGACCCTTGGGTGGTGGCCACGCTCTCCCAAGGGTACAACATCCAGTTCCGCCACCGGCCCCCCATTTTCAGTGGGATCAAGATGACCATCATGAAAGATCCCAAAAAATCCCAGGCACTCAGGAGGTGGCCACCCTCCTGGAGAAGAATGCCATCGAAGAGCTAGATCTACAGACACAGCGAGGTTCTCGTCCTATACTGGACTTACGAGGGCTCAACACCTATCTGAAGGTGTTACCCTTCCATATGTTGCGGACAGCGGATGTGCTCCAGACGATAAGGACTCACAGTTGGTTCACTTTAATCGACCTGAAGGACGCTTATTTCCATGTCCCTATAGCTCTACGCCACAGGCAGTACCTGTGCTTCGCATTCGAAGGCAATGCCTACCATTTAAGGGTGCTCCTGTTCGGGATTTCCCTGGCCCCTCGGATCCTTACAAGGTGCATGCGGGCGGCACTCGCCCCGATGCAGGCCCGTGGCAAGCAAATCCTACCATACCTGGACGACTGGTTGGTCTGGAGCAGGACACAGCGGCCCTTATACGTCATGTGACGCGGCTAGGCCTTACGGTCAACTACAAGAAGAGCTGCCTTGTTCCCAGCCAGAGAGTAGTTTTTATCGGCTTGGTCCTGGACTCCCACCGAATGTTTGCCTCTCCCACTCCTCGACGAGTGGAAGTCATTCTACAGCTTCTTCTCTGTTTTCAGAGGAACAAGAAGCTGAGGTTCAGCCTTTTCCTCAGGCTTTTAGGGATGCTGACATCAGTGACAGCAGTAGTCCCACTGGGTCTCCTACGCTTGCAGCCATTCCAGGTTTGGGACAATGGCCTACATCTAGACCCAAAATCCGACAGGGCCAGGAAAGTCAGGGTGTCCAGCGGCTGCCTCCTCACACTACAGCCTTGGAGAGACAGAGCTTTTCTGTCCAGAGGGGTCTCCTTGGGTTCAATCCCCTCGCGCCGCGAGGCGGTGGTGACCGATGCCTCACCCTCCGGGTGGGGCGCAGTGTGGCAACACAGAGCGGTGAGGGGGCTCTGGACAAGGCAGGAAACGATGCAGCACATAAATGTGCTCGAGCTTCGTGCTATATTTCTGGCTCTTCAACACTTTCTACCGCGGTTGAAGGGCATGTACTGGTGCGGTCCGACAACAAGTCGCCTGTCTACCACCAGTGTTGGGCAATATTACTTGGGAGAGTAATCGTTACTTATTACTTATTACACCTTGGAAAAAGTAATAATATTATATTACTTATTACTTGGAATCAAGAGTAATATCTAATATATTAAGTTATATTACTTTTTTTCTTTTACCCCGCAAAAGAAAATGTAGATGTAGGCCTACAACAGAATCTGTTTAGCCAGCTCCTTTTAGAACTGAATCAAATTTATTGGAACAATTTAGAGTCTCTGGGATGCAATTACAAATATATATAATTAATGACAGGCTTTGTAATTAATCGCAAATAATCACATTTTAATCGCACATCAATATTTGACCTGGGAACAGTGATAACCCTTTTTAATGGATTTTGGTATACCTACAAGCGAATCAATTAATAATTAATATATATATATTAAGGGTGGGGAAGTTAACGCGATATTAACTAATTAACGCAAAATCCTTTTATCGGCGATAATATTTTTAACGTGCGATTAACGCGGTGATTTTTGCCCCCGGTGCAGTGAGTTTTGAGCCTCGGTGCATCCCGTAGTCAGGAAGTGAATGCAGCCTCAGCTCAGAGACGCGCAGTAGTAAACAAGAGAGTCACACAGACAGTCAGAGCGGTGGAGGTTTTGGAACACAGGCAGGGGCAGACACAGACAGACAACCACGGTTGCACTCATTGGAGACTATTGGACTTCACTCAGTAATCACAGTTCTCTCGAGAACACAGCGCATTATTTTGACGGGGAGTGGAGGCTTCTGTTGCATGGGCTGACTGTTATGAAGACGTTAGCTTCACGTTAGCTTCAGACGTAGCCTACTAGCCTACTAGCCCTGGAACTTGTCTGCCCCAAAGCCTCCACCATGCGTGTAGCCGGAGAGTGTATCATTGAAAATAAAGTCAGCAAACTGCTGATCACTGACAGTGCACACAACATGATCGCAGGGGCCAGGGAACTGGATGGGCATAATGCCTTGTGCCACACATCTTCAGCGAGCTATAGCCTATAATCTCCAAGCAATACCACCGCAATTCGTGGCGTCGTCACGTTAATGTTAATGTATTGTTAATCTAAGGCTACCAACGAGCCATCACAGTGTCTACATAATAACAGGGTTTATCAAAGTGAAATAGGGGTGCCATAATCGTAACACCAGTCCAGGGTGCGGTGCCTCAGAATACTTTGATAATGTTTCAAATGTAGCCTATCAATATTACTTCAGTTAAACCTAGAGCCTCTATGCTTTGTAAAAGGCTGCACTGTACTTGAGTAATTTTTCCATACACAAACTCTTCACAAAATAGATTACAAGCTCACAACGCATCTTATGTGAGCTTGTAGATCGGCTATTTTTGGTGAATGTTCCACCCAGAATAGGGATGCTGTGGTTAAAGTGATTAAATGCCAAGTAAAAAGTTAATTTATTTCTAATCTGTCCTAATGGAAACGCACATTTTGCCCCAGAATACTTTGATAATATTTAAAATGTAGCCTATCAATATTACTTCAGTTAAACCTAGAGCCTCTATGCTTTGTAAAACGCTGCACTGTACTTGAGTAATTTTTCCATACACAAACTCTTCACAAAATAAAAGATTAAAAGCTCACAACGCATCTTATTGTGAGCTTGTAGATCAGCTATTTTTGGTGAATGTTCCCCCCAGAATAGGGATGATGTGGTTAAAGTGATTAAATATATAAAAGTTAATTTAAATCTGTCCTAATGGAAACATTTTCTCGAATATTCTGGACAGTAAGCCTATTTCTCATATAGAATTTGAATAAACTAGGTATTTGTCTACCTCCCATGTTGATATGAGTATTATATATCTGTTTAAGGTAGTTTTAGAACAGATAAAAAATATGCGATTAATTTGCGATTAATCGTGATTAATTATGGACAATCGTGCGATTAATTCGATTAAATATTTTAATCGATCCCCAGCCCTAATATATATATAAGCTAAGCAACAACACATTGCTTATTTTTATTACATTTAAAACACCCCAGTACTTTATTATTTTGATCCTAGGCTCTGTACTTGGACTGCTCTTTCCCCTCTACACTCTACTCCTCAGAATAAATAAATATTAGGGTTTAGTCAGTGGTGATGTAAATAAAAGAAAAGGGTCCTATCAGCTATTAGACAAGGATATATGGAGACCCCTGTTGTAACTCTGAGGACCCTAGCGGTCCCGGACGACATGTTGAAGACCCCTGCCTATATTATCCTTATAATAAATATTTTCTTTTCTGGCTTAAAAGTGTATTTTAGAAGTGATGTGGATTTGATTTGATTTGAGTTTATTCATTCATGCTTGCAGTGGAGCCAGGGCCAGGGGCGTCAATTGGGTATGGCAGGGGCATGCAGCTGCCATATCCTGTGTCCAGGGGGGGAAATGAAAGTTACTTTTAAATATAAATCCATGAATGTCTCGTTGTCTATCTGTTTTGGTTGTTGTGTTGTTAAATTACAGTAAAATAACTACAAATTCCCAGGTCAGCTGCACAGGTGCAATTCATTATTGTTAATTGTGGCACGAACGAACATGCCAAGTTTAGCTGCACTTGAACAACCATTCCAGGCTGCCATATCCAGCCCAAGAAACCGTAGAAACGGGGGAGAAAATGTTATGTACTTCTTAAAATAAATGTACTGTATCATGCCTGTTGCTAAGGTATGGCAATACCTTGAGGTTGCCTTGCCATACCTTATCTTTTTCTGAACTGACGCCACTGGCCAGGGCCCCACTGAAAAACGGCAGAACTTTACAAAATACAACATTATAAATATGTAATAAACAAGCAATTCATGAAGTTTAAAAATATTCCATGGCAGCAGAAGTAAGAAACATGTATCAGTTCATGGTGACCATATTGTGTTTCTATAAAGTGTCATTATACAGTCTAACTGCGGCGTACAGGGTAGAGTTTTTAACTCTGTTTGTTTTGGCCGTGGGCCCTGGTTCGTCCAGCTCATGTTGGTTTCTGAGTGTCCTGGCAGTGGAGGTTCCTCTTTGTTTGTGGTAGCAGGTCATGTAGATGATGTTGCTTCTCATGCATGTCCTTGACCAGCTTCACTGCAGCCTCCTCCCTCCTGGTCTGGAGTGATGGTAGGGGCTGTGAGATGTTACCAGCTCTCCTTCTAATAATTTTACAGGCACGTTTCTGGACTCGCTCTAGCTCTGCTTGTTGTTTTTTAGAGCAGCCCACCAGGAGCACTGAGCTGTATTCCAGACACGGCCTGATGAGAGTGGTGTAGATGGTGATGAGGTCATCTGCAGGTAGTCCGTGTCTAGCCATGACCGTGAGATAGTGCAGCCGCTTGGAGGCAGTTTTTACTGTCTTCTCAATATGCACATCTCCAGTCAGGTTGTTGTCAAGGTGGTATCCTAGATACTTTGTTGTTGTCACAACGGGTACCTCCTGTCCCCCCCAGCATCAGCGGGGGAGGTTGTGGTGGGTCCCGTGCAAAACATATCCGGAGTTCCACTGACTTTTTCCCATTGAGCATCATTTTATTCTTTGCTGCCCATTCGTCCAGCCTTTTTGCCTCCAGGCACATTGATGTGTCTGACATGATGTTGGCTATGGGGATCGCTCTCGACAGCCCGATATCATCTGCATATCCAACATCAAGGGTGTCCTCAAACACAGCATCCCGGGTGGCCATGTAGAGGAGGAAGATATAAGGGGAAACTACCCCCCCTTGTGGCACCCCAGATGTAACCTCAATCCAGGGGCTATGGGCTCCATTTGCCACCACTCTTTATCTCCTCCCTGTGATGTAACTGTGTAGCCAGGCTATCAGAGATGGGCACAGTTCTAAACCTAATATATTTTGCATCAGGGTCCCATAATCAATCCGGTCAAAAGCTTTAGAAATATCTGCCAACAGTACTCTCACCATTGTTGGTTTGGAGTTGGTTTCAGTGAGCCAGGTGTGCATTGCTCTAACTAAAGCCGTTGTGGTACTGTGCTTGGGAAGATATGCATATTGTTTTACACACGTTGAGCACCGTGGGCATAAGCTTTTTCAAAACAAAACGTTCTATTGTTTTCCCTACACAAGAGGTTAGAGAGATGGGACGCCAATCTGAGATTGAGCCAGGGTCTTGACCTTTGGGTATGGGACAGACATTTGACTCTTTCCATATTTCGGGAACACACCCCTGTTGGTAAGAGCAGTTGGCCAGATTTGTAATGACCGGAGCCAGGTCCTCTGCCTGTTCCTTAAGCAGCCAGGTTGGAATACCGTCCGGCCCACTTGCTTTCCGGGGGTCCAGCCGAGTAAGGGCTATCTTCATCTCACCTATGCTACAGATGTCACTTTGTGTAGGAGGTCTTGGTAGGGGAAAAACACAATAGGGTGTTGTTTTGGTCCATGATTTGGCAAAGAAGTTGTTCAGAGCTTCTGCAGCTTCGTTTTCTTCTACTCCCTGTATTGTGATTTTAGCATCAGGTGATTTGGTTCGTCCTAGGCCTTTATTTATAAAGTCCCACCACTCCTTGGGGTTCTTTTTCTTTAGATTTTGCATTTCATTTTTATAGTATCTTGTTTTTGCCTGGTGTATTAGTCTTTGGACAATGTTTCTATTTTTCCTCCATTTTTCCACATTTCCCCATTTGTTATGGGCTTTTTGTCTTTTCTTTATAGCCTGCTTTATTTTCTCCGTCATCCATGGTTTGTCCGCAGTTGTTATTTTTTTCTATCTCACAGGAATGCATATGTCCATCGCTGTCTGGATATAGTGGATATAGTAAAACTTGCTGCCTTGGCGGTGATGTCCTCAGCCTCATAGACAGCAGACCAGTCAGTCATAGCGATGCATGTTGCAAGAGCCTCTTTTCTTTCTGTTGTCACTAGCCGACCCCTCCTCCGCTTCACCTGTTGTTTCTGCCCTGTTGTGTTTATTGGGCTCAGCACCAGACACTTGTGGTCGCAAGTGTCTGTCAGGGGGGCGAGGGTAGTTGGGGGGGCTATAGAGTTTAGCCATATTTGTAAAAATCAATTCCAGGGTTGCCTGCCCTCGAGTCTTACTTTTAACTATTTGTCGAATATCAGGGTGGGAGGAGGTTAACATTTTTGTGGGTAAATTATTAAAATCTCCACATAGATATAGTCCCATTTGGGGGGAAGATGCTTTGATTGCATCTATAGTATTTATTAAATACTCCAGAGTTCTGTCCTGGTAAAAAATGTTATTTGCCCAGGGAGGGTGATATAAGTTCCCCACTATAATAGTTGAGACACTGCTGGGGGTCCGACGTGGTTGTAGTTGAACCCGCACACACTCAATGTCATCACTCTCCTCTTTGACGGCAGTCTCTCATGACAGTACACGGCCACGCCCCCTGCACTTTTTTCATTTCTGTCCAACCTTCTGTCTCTCCTGAAGAGTTTGTAGTCCTTGACTGACAGCGATTCATCTGGAATATTTTCGTGAGCCCACGTTTCAGTAACGCATCCGATGTCTGCATCTAACGTTTTCAACATGAGTTCATATTCATCCGTCTTTTTAATGATTGACCTCGCGTTGCACAGAGTTAACTTTGGCATCCGCGGTTTCTCTCGTTCAGGTTTTACATAGCGTATCTCAGACAGGACGCTCTCCCGTTTCCTCATGTGTTTAGGATTCGGTCTGTGTCCTTCTACGATTGTTATTTTCTGCCGTCTGTTCTTACCGGCTTTTGATCCTCTTGCCCGGCTTCTTTTGCGGATTATCCCAATACTTTCCAGTGTTTGTTTTATATCTCCATTCAGCTGGCTTGCGCATTTCCATAGACTCATGAGGAAGTGCGGCGGGTATTTGCGATTATTTACTCCTTCCATCTCCATTCAGTTTTACTGATGGCCACGCATGATGCAAAAATAGTTCACTGCAAGCTGCCTTGAAATAAAAACTCTAAAAAACTGCTAAAAGCAATATAAAATACATAAAATGACGAAGGCACACGCCGACGAAAAACACATGCGGCTGCCTTACAGCGCCACCACTAGTTCAATATGTGGAGGGCTCTGGGGGGTTCCCACTAAGGAAAGTAGGCTTTCAACTCCCTAAAACCGTCTATTTCGGTGAGTAGTGAAACTATGTGTATTTCTTATGTTTACATTTTACAACAGGCGAGAGGCTAGCAGTTAACACAATAAGGGCTCAGTGTAGTGGAGGCTAAGCTAACGGCTAAACAGCAACATCGCATTGCGTTGCTTGATGCTTGATGTGCTGCGGTGATATGCAAAGCATAATTTGCGAAGCCGTGCTTTTGTCCACGCTCCCGATTGCTTTTTAAATGTAAACGTCCCAGCCATCCACTTAGCGTTTTCGAGCTTGGGGATCCGCTATAGATGCGGTGGACGGGCCGCTTTTGGCCGTTTTGGCCTAGTTTTTTCGGGCTGCAAGGGGGTCCCCAAGGGTGGGGGACCCCTCGGGGACCCCCTGGGAGCCGGCCCCGTCCCTCCAGGTGGCTCTGGGGCCGAGCTGTGTAAGCGCGCCGTGCACTGTGGACGACAGAATGTTGTGCTGTCCAGCCTGTCTTCTATGACTATTTGACAACAACGCTCACCCGTCTCATAAGCTACGTCATAACTGTGCGCAAGCTGCGGCAGATCTAAAAGCTACATAGCATCTCTGTTGATATGTGTTATAGTTTGTAGGTCTGTTCTATTTTTTGCATGATGCGGCAACTTCAAGTAACGGGTAACGAGGGCTTTTTTTTGCGGAGTAAAGCGTTACATATGTAACGGAGGTTCGGATCACCTCCGTTACATTGGTGCCGTGACCCGGATTCGGGCTTCCCCATAGGAGGAGGTCAAAGGGGGGTGAGAGTGACGGAGAGAGTCGCGGCCCCACATTGAAGCCTCAAAAAGTCTAGTATCTCCCCTGGACCAAAGAAATGTCTCTTTGGTCTAGTGGTTAAGATATTGGACTTTCACGTGGGAGACCCGGGTTCGAAGCCCGGGTGGGGAGGTCCGATTCACCTCCGTTACACATAGTACCAGTTTTGACAGAGTAATACCTTATATTACTTGTTACTGGATAAAGTAATAATATCACAGTAATATATTATTAGTAATTTGTTACTGCCCAACACTGTTGGTGAAGACATTTCTTGGTAACGATTTACTTTGCAGATTGGTCAAATATCTTATAAAATCCCCTTACTATTAACATTAATCTAATAGACCCCCAGCTGTGGTTATAATGTGCAAATATGTCTTCCCAGTGTATTTTTGCTTATTTCCTGAAAGCTGAAACTTCCTGAAAGAGAGTCAAGGCCCGATCAAAAATCACTGTTTTAATGACATCATATACTCATCCCCTCCCCTTTTACCATACACCCCGCCAAGCTGGGTCACCACCCACCTGACAATAAGGCATACTTAATGAACGGGTGGGTGTGGCCACATATATAAACATAATTTATATCAATCTGGCTAACCATCGTCAAATGAAAGGGAACGCCCACTCTTTTTGTTCCTCTTCCTCAGAGTCTGTCTTGAGAGATTAATTAATCATACTAGCCCTTACCCGTTCAAAGATATGAGCTCCGAAATGATGTGCAGTGTGTGGATTATGGGATGTGCACTGTGCACACAGTATATGAGGGATGGAAAGTAACTTTAACTGGTGCTTGCATGCTAATATGTAGGAGCATCAATGTAAGAAATACCCTTTCCATTTAACGGCTACAGAGATACTGTGTACCGATCTGCATGATTTTGGACAACATATGTAACAGAGCCAGAACCCCCCCCCCCCCCCCGCCCGCCCGCCCGCCCGCCTGCCTGCACACACACACACTCCCCCCCCCCCCCATGTGTGTGTGTGTGTGTGTGTGGGTTTGTGTGTGATTGTGCATGGCCTGAACAACAGCGCCCCTCCCTTAACATGTGTGGTGACAAAAGGTACTGTAGGCTAAATAGATATAGATACACCATAAAAATGCAATTATACAGCATACGATTTGTGAAAGTGACAAACGGGCTTCACAGTTATGTCAGGTGTGTTCATATGCTGATGGTGATGCGATTTCAGATCAATTGCTCCAGCCACTGATGAGAAACGCGGTTTCAGACAGACAGACAGACACTCAGACAGACAGACATTCGGAAAATTATATGTTAGATATTAGATCCAATCTTGTTCAATCTCATGTTATGTGCTTTTGTCCACGCTTCCATCAGATTCAATTGTAAATTAAATCCATGGGGACAAGCAACACATACATGCATATACATGTATGTGCTGCTCACTGGGAGAAGTTGATATTGTGGTCTGACCAGCCAGCCAGTATAAAAGGCTGGCTGGCTGACTGTACGTTGGTTGGTCATGGTGTGCTATTATCGTTAAGATGAAACTCATCCAGTGAAAACGTTTCTGTGTTTTTTTTTCTTTTTTTTTTTTACATTTTTGATGATCAATTTTGATCTTATAAACGATTATTCGAATATCCTCAGACCGTTTGTGTAGATAAGAACGCTAGATTAACATCTTACTTATACAGTCCTTATTATTTCTGATACCGTATGATCTGAATAAAATGTAAATAAAAATAGTAGCACTTGATAGTTCTCATAAATAAAAGCTTATGCAGTGTGCCAAACACCCCAGGGCCCAGGACTTGGATCTTCTTCAGCTCTGGGGCCCTCAGGATGCAGGTGTGAACCGTAGCCTTGTAGCAACTCATAATGTAATAATGGCTCATATAAAACGGCTCATGTAAAATATAATGTAATAAAATCACAGGGCTCCTCATAATATGGGTATAATACAATTATTTAATTACTGTATCGACTCTTGTCCCTAGTGGACTCGTTTGGGGAAGAGTCCCGAGTCCCTTTGTCCAAGTCCGAGTCAAGACTGAATAGTCATGGGTGAGACAGAGTCATTGACAATTCGGACTCGAGACCTGACTCAAGACTCAAGTCATTGACTCGAGTACTTCAATACTATTGTGGACACGCTGGTGTCTCTTCAGGGAACCTGACTGACTGAAACTCTTGTTACATTGTTTACAGTGGAAAGGTTTTTCTCCAGTGTGGACACGCTGGTGTTTCTTCAGGTCACCAAACTGACTGAAACTCTTGTTACAATGATTACACTTGAAAGTTTTTTCTCCAGTGTGGACACTCTGGTGTGTCTTCAGTTTATATGATGAAATGAAACTCTTGTCGCAATGTTCACAGTGGAATGTGTTTTCTCCAGTGTGGACATGCTGGTGTATCTTGAGACGATATGAACGGCTATAACTCTTGTTACAGAGTTTACACTGGAAAGGTTTTAGTCCAGTGTGGACATCTCCACTTGTCTTTCCCCAATCATCACTGTCTTCAGTGACTTCAGTGTCAGATTCAAGCTCAACTTCAACTTCAGAACAATGTGAAGAGATGTCTTCATCAACAGGCTTCTCTGGTCTGTGAAGTAACTCCTCCTGTTCCTCTTTAAGCTGTTGGAGCTCTGGTTCCTCCTGTTCCTCTTTAATGTGTGGAGGCCCTGGTTCCTCCTGTTCCTCTTTAATCTGTTGGGGCTCTGGTTCCTCCTGGAGCAGACTGGGGCTCCTCTCCTGTTCAGGAGAAGCCTCCTCTTCATACTCAACCATGTGCAGGATGTCTAGGAGCAGAAAAAGAACATGATAGTCAACAGGGCTTTTCCAGATCAGTTTTTACCTGTGGGCAGGCCAGAGCTTCAAAGTGGAACGTATAAGAAACAATTAAACTCCATCTTCCACCTGAAGATGACTCACTGAAACTTCACCTTGAAAGAACAAACTACCTTACATTTTGTCAGCTCCATTACGACCTGCTAGACCATCCCTTACCCCTTGGTTATGGTTGGGAACTTGTGAATGGGAAGTGCCGTCCAGTGCGTCACACCCTTCCCCCCTTGCCCCAGCAGCTCCCAACTTACGTGACTCTTCAGATGACAGTAGTACTGATGATGAGTGGAGCCAGTGTGGAGAATCAACAGATTCTGATGAAGTGTAGCAGTTTATTAAGACCTTTTGTCTTATTTGTATAAGACAAAAGGTGACCTGTTTGACCTTTGAAATGGTTAAAAAACAGGTTAAATCATTAAATTAATCGATTATGGATTCCTCAACCCAAAACGTCACAGAAAACTAGTTCTACTCATCACCGTAGGTTAAACCATTGAACATTTTTCGTCATAGCTGATGGCAGCCATTATGGATTTTAGGCTCTTACAAATTTTGCCTGCACTTTTGCGAGGGGCGTGGGAGCTCAAGTTGTTATTTTACCTTCTTAAGTGACAAATCCACTGAGAAACTGACCTTTGCTCTCCATGGTCACGGATTTATCGTAAATGACCCAACTATGCATGCTTAAGAATAAACTAAAGGTTATGGAAAATAAAACTTCCGGAAAGGCTTCATTTTCAAGATGGCGTGACTAGTGTCACGCTAACTATTTCACAATGTTTACAGTGGAATATTTTATATAATGGGTGTTTTTAATGAATCTATCATGGCTAACATGGAGTTTGAAGTTACAATGGGTGTGTATGGGGAGAAGCCCTGGAGGAGTAGGGCCTGGTAACATTTACATCAAATATCTAAATATTGAATCAAGCAAATTTAAAACTGTTCAGGGTGTCCATAAAAGCCTGATTAGACGATAAAATTACCAAAAGTTATTTTTTTTCCCTAAGTGATATCTTTTCATATATTGACTCACTGGGCAAATTAGACAGACCACTGTACTGATTAGTGCCAAATGAAATGCACAATGCCAGTATGCCTTACTACTACATAGTATTTTTCACATCCGATAGAAAGAATAAAACCTTCTATACTTAGTGATCCAACCCTCTATTAGTGAGCTATTGTGAGGGACCGTACCTATGTTTCCCGGGCTCTATGTTCTCCATGTTCTATGTTCCCCATTTACCACCTAAACCTAACCTTAACCCTAACCCTAACCTCAGTAAAACTATGCCTAACCCTAAACTTAACCCTTACCTCAATAAAACTAACGCTGGTGAATGCTAACCTGGTGCATTTTAACCTGTGGGGAACATAGAACCTGGGGAACATAGGGTGGACCCCACTGAGAAAAGAGTTGACAAAGATTTGTTCTCACATGTCTCATTTCTCTGCTTCCTACCGAAGCCACACCATGAAAAACCGACTCTTCTGGTGCAAAATCCTCTTAGACCAATAACATTTATATAGGTGATGGGTTGCACTCAATTATAAGAGTGCATTAAATTTTACAATGTAAAGCTGCAAAACATTTACAATGTAAAGTGATATAATGCTGTTTTTCTTTTACATTGCATTTGCACATAAGAGGATGTGCTTTTGGATATACATTGAAGCAATAAGCAACAAGAGGCGAGTGGTTACCTGGTATTTTACACCGGCTGAGAGGCGTAGGGAGACACGAGTGTCATCTCAGCCAGTGTAAATAGAGATAACCACAAGCCTCGCGTGGCTCATTGCTTTTCTAAAACGGTTGCAATATGGCAACATGAAAAATCATAGACATGTACGAATTAAAACGGTTCTACGTATCACTAATAATTCACTATAATAAGGTCTGCTCTGCAAGAAAGTAGTCCCCAGCTCAAGAAAGTAGTTCCCGGCCAGGCTGCAGAAACAACACACCTGTTACTTGCAATTAAGTTCTCTAGTCTAGCGTCACAACACAGTGGAAAGAAATAACACACCTGAGTTTGATATAAACTGATTAGAGGTGTGGGTTATAGTCTCATATACCACAGCAATTAAAGGGAAAGCAGCCAATCAGAATCAAGGAAAGGAACTAGCGTTTTAGAAAAGGTAATAATGCAATGAATGTTAAAAATATAACAATTGTAATTAGTATTAATTCTATAGCCCTTTTTATACCAATTAATTCCTCCGCACAAACGTTTGTGTGTCCACTGCTGTTGTATTTTACTCCTCCCACCCAAAACTCCCTGCTGACAGGAGCCACCCCAGCTCGTAGGAATATGTGCAGTGATATCACTCTCCTCACCTGGCTTCCGAACATGGGCCAATTGTGTTCATATGAACCGAGCATCCATACTAACACAATTGGCCCTTGTTCAAAGCCGGATGCACCAAGGTGGATTGGAATCCACTACCTCATGGGCAGCAGGTACTATACCACTGTGCCACCCGAGTGCACTAAAAGATTAATTTTCAGAGATATTGTAATGATGGATGGATCTAGATATTGTCATGTTTATCGTATAGATAAGATATTGTGTCAGCCTCAAGGGCTGACACAACAGAACCTACAACAGAACTAAAAATGAGAAAGAGTGAGCACATGGAACTTACTGAGGTGCTGGTGGTCTTCAGGTTCCTCCTGTTTAATAGAAATGTCCCTGGCAGAGTCTGGAGAGTTCATCTTCACCTGCAGTCTGGACTCCACAGACTGGTCTGAAATGAAGTAATTGAATAAGGGCTTTAATAACTGAAGACCCGATGGTGTCAAGAATAACAATAGTATTTGCAAACATGCAAAGGCAAAATAGACCCTTTTGTTGCCACCATTCTGACCTGATGAAGAATCAGGTCATTTGGACTCTGTTAGGATTCATTTCAAAATACTGTCCTGGATCTTTTTCTTGACATGTATTTACATTATTTTATTTAGATAAATACTATTTCCTTTATATCCTAGTACTTACTACACACTGATGAAGCACTAGTGTGGACACGCTGGTGTTTCTTCAGGGAACGTGACTGACTGAAACTGTTGTTACAATGTTTACATTTAAAAGGTTTTTCTCCAGTGTGGACACGCTGGTGTGTCCTCAGGGCACCAGACTCACTGAAACTCTTGTTACATGTTTTACAGTGGAAAGGTTTTTCTCCATTGTGGACATGCTGGTGTTTCTTCAGGGAACCAGATACTCTGAAACTCTTGTTACAATGATTACACTTGAACGGTTTTTCTCCAGTGTGGATACGCTGGTGTGTCTTCAGGGAACCAGACTGACTGAAACTCTTGTTACATTGTTTACAGTGGAAAGGTTTTTCTCCTGTGTGGACACGCTGGTGACTCTTCAGGTGATCAGATGCACTGAAACTCTTGTTACATTTTTTACAGTGGAAAGGTTTTTCTCCAGTGTGGACACGCTGGTGTCTCTTCAGGTCACCAAACTCACTGAAACTCTTGTTACAATGATTACACTTGAAAGTTTTTTCTCCAGTGTGGACACTCTGGTGTGTCTTCAGTTTATATGATGAAATGAAACTCTTGTCGCAATGTTCACAGTGGAATGTGTTTT
Organism: Nannobrachium achirus; assembly: GCF_963921795.1. Classification (NCBI taxonomy): domain Eukaryota; kingdom Metazoa; phylum Chordata; class Actinopteri; order Myctophiformes; family Myctophidae; genus Nannobrachium; species Nannobrachium achirus. Next base: position 60,973,493 of record NC_137822.1, read on the forward strand.
CTCCAGTGTGGACACGCTGGTGTGTCTTCAGTTTATATGATGAAATGAAACTCTTGTCGCAATGTTCACAGTGGAATGTGTTTTCTCCAGTGTGGACACGCTGGTGTATCTTGAGACGATATGAACAGCTATAACTCTTGTTACAGAGTTTACACTGGAAAGGTTTTTCTCCAGTGTGGACACTCTGGTGTGTCTTCAGTTTATATGATGAAATGAAACTCTTGTCGCAATGTTCACAGTGGAATGTGTTTTCTCCAGTGTGGACACGCTGGTGTATCTTGAGACGATATGAACAGCTATAACTCTTGTTACAGAGTTTACACTGGAAAGATTTTAGTCCAGTGTGGACATCTCCACTTGTCTTCCCCCAATCATCACTGTCTTCAGTGACTTCAATGTCAGATTCAAGCTCAACTTCAACTTCAGAACAATGTGAAGAGATGTCTTCATCAACAGGCTTCTCTGGTCTGTGAAGTAACTCCTCCTGTTCCTCTTTAAGCTGTTGGAGCTCTGGTTCCTCCTGTTCCTCTTTAATGTGTGGAGGCCCTGGTTCCTCCTGTTCCTCTTTAATCTGTTGGGGCTCTGGTTCCTCCTGGAGCAGACTGGGGCTCCTCTCCATGTGCAGGATGTCTAGGAGCAGAAAAAGAACATGATAGTCAACAGGGCTTTTCCAGATCAGTTTTTACCAGTGGGCAGGCCAGAGCTTCAAAGTGGAACGTATAAGAAACAATTAAACTCCATCTTCTACCTGAAGATGACTCACTGAAACTTCACCTTGAAAGAACAAACTACCTTACATTTTGTCAGCTCCATTACGACCTGCTAGACAGCTAGAGCATCCCTTACCCCTTGGTTATGGTTGGGAACTTGTGAATGGGAAGTGCCGTCCAGTGCGTCACACCCTTCCCCCCTTGCCCCAGCAGCTCCCAACTTACGTGACTCTTCAGATGACAGTAGTACTGATGATGAGTGGAGCCAGTGTGGAGAATCAACAGATTCTGATGAAGTGTAGCAGTTTATTAAGACCTTTGTCTTATTTGTATAAGACAAAAGGTGACCTGTTTGACCTTTGAAATGGTTAAAAAACAGGTTAAATCATTAAATTAATCGATTATGGATTCCTCAACCCAAAACGTCACAGAAAACTAGTTCTACTCATCACCGTAGGTTAAACCATTGAACATTTTTCGTCATAGCTGATGGCAGCCATTTTGGATTTTAGGCTCTTACAAATGTTGCCTGCACTTTTGCGAGGGGCGTGGGAGCTCAAGTTGTTATTTTACCTTCTTAAGTGACAAATCCACTGAGAAACTGACCTTTGCTCTCCATGGTCACGGATTTATCGTAAATGACCCAACTATGCATGCTTAAAGGGGCACTCCACCACTTTTCAACCTATGTTCATACAATTGATCCTCACTCAAAAATAGCTTTTCTTTTTTTTTTCTTTCTTTTTTTCAGAGGAGGGCTGTGGGCAGGTCAGAAACCCATAGTCTTGTGACATCATCGATTGCCAATCCAGCTTATAGAAACTGCAGGCTTTCTATTCCTGAAAAGTTGCAATTTTAAAGTGGAAGCCATTGTTCTCGCGATAATAAAAATCTTTTTTTTTTTTTCAAAAATATTGATAACATTTTGTTTGGGGAAAATGATGATGTCACAAGACTATGGATTCTGAACTTCCCACAGCTCTCCTAGGAGACTTGGACTAAGTAGAAAAAAATTGTGATATTTTATCATGACCATTAGTGAGGACCTATTATATGAAGACAGGTTGAAAAGTGGTGAACTACTCCTTTAAGAATAAACTAAAGGTTATGGAAAATAAAAAATCCGGAAAGGCTTCATTTTCAAGATGGCGTGACTAGTGTCACGCTAACTAGTCACAATGTTTACAGTGGAATATTTTATATAATGGGTGTTTTTAATGAATCTATCATGGTTAACATGGAGTTTGAAGTTACAATGGGTGTGTATGGGGAGAAGCCCTGGAGGAGTAGGGCCTGGTAACATTTACATCAAATATCTAAATATTGAATCAAGCAAATTTAAAACTGTTCAGGGTGTCCATAAAAGCCTGATTAGACGATAAAATTACCAAAAGTAATTTTTTTTTTCCCTAAGTGATATCTTTTCATATATTGACTCACTGGGCAAATTAGACAGACCACTGTACTGATTAGTGCCAAATGAAATGCACAATGCCAGTATGCCTTACTACTACATAGTATTTTTCACATCCGATAGAAAGACTAAAACCTTCTATACTTAGTGATCCAACCCTCTAATAGTGAGCCATTGTGAGGGACCGTACCTATGTTTCCCGGGCTCTATGTTCCCCATGTTCTATGTTCCCCATTTACCACCTAAACCTAACCTTAACCCTAACCCTAACCTCAGTAAAACTATGCCTAACCCTAAACTTAACCCTTACCTCAATAAAACTAACGCTGGTGAATGCTAACCTGGTGCATTTTAACCTGTGGGGAACATAGAACCTGGGGAACATAGGGTGGACCCCACTGAGAAAAGAGTTGACAAAGATTTGTTCTCACATGTCTCATTTCTAGATGGCCTGCTTCCTACCGAAGCCACACCATGAAAAACCGACTCTTCTGGTGCAAAATCCTCTTAGACCAATAACATTTATATAGGTGATGGGTTGCACTCAATTATAGGAGTGCATTAAATTTTACAATGTAAAGCTGCAAAACATTTACAATGTAAAGTGATATAATGCTGTTTTTCTTTTACATTGCATTTGCACATAAGAGGATGTGCTTTTGGATATACATTGAAGCAATAAGCAACAAGAGGCGAGTGGTTACCTGGTATTTTACACCGGCTGAGAGGCGTAGGGAGACACGAGTGTCATCTCAGCCAGTGTAAATAGAGATAACCACAAGCCTCGCGTGGCTCATTGCTTTTCTAAAACGGTTGCAATATGGCAACATGAAAAATCATAGACATGTACGAATTAAAACGGTTCTACGTATCACTAATAATTCACTATAATAAGGTCTGCTCTGCAAGAAAGTAGTCCCCAGCTCAAGAAAGTAGTTCCCGGCCAGGCTGCAGAAACAACACACCTGTTACTTGCAATTAAGTTCTCTAGTCTAGCGTCACAACACAGTGGAAAGAAATAACACACCTGAGTTTGATATAAACTGATTAGAGGTGTGGGTTATAGTCTCATACCACAGCAATTAAAGGGAAAGCAGCCAATCAGAATCAAGGAAAGGAACTAGCGTTTTAGAAAAGGTAATAATGCAATGAATGTTAAAAATATAACAATTGTAATTAGTATTAATTCTATAGCCCTTTTTATACCAATTAATTCCTCCGCACAAACGTTTGTGTGTCCACTGCTGTTGTATTTTACTCCTCCCACCCAAAACTCCCTGCTGACAGGAGCCACCCCAGCTCGTAGGAATATGTGCAGTGATATCACTCTCCTCACCCGGCTTCCGAACATGGGCCAATTGTGTTCATATGAACCGAGCATCCATACTAACACAATTGGCCCTTGTTCAAAGCCGGATGCACCAAGGTGGATTCAAATCCACTACCTCCGGGGCTGCAGGTACTATACCACTGTGCCACCCGAGTGCCCTAAAAGATTAATTTTCAGGGATATTGTAATGATGGATGGATCTAGATATTGTCATGTTTATCGTATAGATAAGATATTGTGTCAGCCCTTGAGCCCTACAACAGAACTAAAAATGAGAAAGAGTGAGCACATGGAACTTACTGAGGTGCTGATGGTCTTCAGGTTCCTCCTGTTTAATAGAAATGTCCCTGGCAGAGTCTGGATAGTTCATCTTCACCTGCATTCTGGACTCCACAGACTGGTCTGAAATGAAGTAATTGAATAAGGGCTTTAATAACTGAAGACCCGATGGTGTCAAGAATAACAATAGTATTTGCAAACATGCAAAGGCAAAATAGACCCTTTTGTTGCCACCATTCTGACCTGATGAAGAATCAGGTCATTTGGACTCTGTTAGGATTCATTTCAAAATACTGCCCTGGATATTTTTCTTGACATGTATTTACATTATTTTATTTAGATAAATACTATTTCCTTTATATCCTACTACTTACTCCACACTGATGAAGCACTAGTGTGGACACGCTGGTGTTTCTTCAGGGAACGTGACTGACTGAAACTCTTGTTACAATGTTTACATTTAAAAGGTTTTTCTCCAGTGTGGACACGCTGGTGTGTCCTCAGGGCACCAGACTCACTGAAACTCTTGTTACATGTTTTACAGTGGAAAGGTTTTTCTCCATTGTGGATACGCTGGTGTCTCTTCAGGGAACCAGATACTCTGAAACTCTTGTTACAATGATTACACTTGAACGGTTTTTCTCCAGTGTGGACACGCTGGTGTTTTTTCAGGGAACCAGATACTCTGAAACTCTTGTTACAATGATTACACTTGAACGGTTTTTCTCCAGTGTGGATACGCTGGTGTGTCTTCAGGGAACTAGACTGACTGAAACTCTTGTCACAATGTTTACAGTGGAAAGGTTTTTCTCCTGTGTGGACACGCTGGTGTATCTTCAGTTCACATGATAAAGTGAAACTCTTGTTGCAATGTTCACAGTGGAATGTGTTTTTTCCAGTGTGGACACGCTGGTGTCTCTTGAGACGATATGAACAGCTATAACTCTTGTTACAGAGTTTACACTGGAAAGGTTTTAGTCCAGTGTGGACATCTCCACTTGGCTTCCCCCAATCATCACTGTCTTCAGTGACTTCAGTGTCAGATTCAAGCTCAACTTCAACTTCAGAACAATGCGAAAAGATGTCTTCATCAACAGGCTTCTCTGGTCTGTGAAGTTGCTCCTCCTGTTCCTCTTTAATCTTTTGGGGCTCTGGTTCCTCCTGCTCCTCTTTAATGTGTGGAGGCTCTGGTTCCTCCTGTTCCTCTTTAATGTGTGGAGGCTCTGGTTCCTCCTGTTCCTCTTTAATGTGTGGAGGTTCTGGTTCCTCCTGTTCCTCTTTAATGTGTGGAGGCTCTGGTTCCTCCTGTTCCTCTTTAATGTGTTGGGGCTCTGGTTCCTCCTGTTCCTCTTTAATGTGTGGAGGCTCTGGTTCCTCCTGTTCCTCTTTAATGTGTGGAGGCTCTGGTTCCTCCTGTCCCTCTATAATCTGTTGGGGCTCTGGTTCCTCCTGTTCCTCTTTAATCTGTTGGGGCTCTGGTTCCTCCTGGAGCAGACTGGGGCTCCTCTCCTGTTCAGGAGAAACCTCCTCTTTACACACAACCATGTGCAGGATGTCTAGGAGCAGAAAGAGAACATGATAGTCAACAGGGCTTTTCCAGATCAGTTTTTACCTGTGGGCAGGCCAGAGCTTCAAAGTGGAACTTATAAGAAACAATTTACACTCTGTCTTCCACCTGAAGATGACTCACTGAATCTTCATATTGAAAGGACAAACTACCTTACAAAAGGCGGCCTTTTTGACCTTTGAAATTACCTTTGAGATGACCTCTGCGTAACTATTTTCAGATCAGAATAAAAAAATATATAAAAAACAGGTTAAATCATTAAATTAACATCAATTATGGATTCCTCAACCCAAAAAGTCACAGAAAACTAGTTCTACTCATCAAGGTCAAACCATTGAAAATGTTTTGTCATAGCTGATGGCAGCCATTTTGGATTTTGGGCTCTTACGAATTTTGCCAGCATTTTTGCGAGGGGCATGGGAGCTCAATTTGTTATTTTACCTTCATGAGTGACAAATCCACTGAGAAACAGACCTTTGCTCTCCACGGTCACGGAATTGTCGGAAATGACCCAACTATGCATGCTTAATGGCCCGCTGACACGCCCTGAAATTATAATAGTATGATACAGTATGTCACGTGTTCTCTCTGAAAACGCTCTGAAATAGTCTGAAACTGATTTCACAGTGTAATCTGCCCCTCGCCCCCCAACAACAGCTGACCAGTACAGTAAGTAGTCTAAGTACAGTCGATTAATTTGATTGCCTTATAATTGCGCATTCCCACAGTGACATCATAAAAATATTAACTCATATTTTAAGATGACTTTTTAAAGTGACAGTACTAGTGATGCACGGATAGGCTTTTTGATGGCATCCGAATCCACCCGCGCAAATGAATTATCGGCTCATTATCCAACCGCATTAATTATATTATCCAATTTATAGATCTGCATCCATCCTCATCCGCAACTTCCAAACCATTATTATTATTAATATTTTGTGGTAGGCTATTCCCCGTTAGTTTTCTTAGTTGTGGGATCACAGAAATGCATTGATTTAGCCTAAGGAATGTCCGTTCGTCTTTTCTTTTTTTTTATGAGTCGGTGCTGCGTCGATGCAGACAGACATGCAGGCAGGCAGGCAGACACACTGACACACGGAGTGAGAGAGAGAGAGAGAGAAACAAACACACAACTTAGTGGGAAGTTTAACTTACCTACAGTACTTTGCAATGTGAATGTGATTATGGACTATGGAGCTGAGAGAGATTCACTTTTTAGCGCAGCGCGACCAGAGGTAAAGTAATGAGCGCGACAAGGCATGATGCCGTTGGGTTACCCCCCTTTAGGTGACAGTACCCATTTAAGAATAAACTAAAATTTTGGAAAATAAACCTTCCGGTAAGGCCTCATTTTCAAGAACACTTCTCACAATGTTTACAGTTGAATGTTTTTCTCCAGTGTGGACAAACAGACCTAGTGGTCTGTTTGCAATGAATCCAATATTAAATAGGTCAGTGTATGGTTGAAACCCGTAAATACCGTCCTAAAAGCTTAGGAAAAAAAAACTACCGGAAAGGCATAATTTTCACGATGGTGTCCACAGGAGCTTAAAAAGCAAATCAATTGGGAGGGTATATGTGCCATCTTGAAAATGATGTCTTTCTAGTAGTTTGTTTTTCCTTAGCTTTAAGTATGTTATTTAATATACCCACTAGTTAGAGAATCCATTGCAAATTCTCTTCAGACCACTAGGGGTGAGCCCAACTTAGATTTCTTTTTTTTTTTTTAAACCTTATGCCTGGCACCAGACCTAACACCATGCCTAAAATCTAAGACCTATCACAGAGTGCACAACTGATGATTGTTTTTGTCCATATTAAATCACAGTTTATAGGCATTTTAAGGTTCCAGCAGCCATCATGGACGCCAGTAACGCCATCTTGAAAATGAAGCCTTAAAAGATATTTTTTCAGAGATATTGTAATGATGGATGGATCTAGATATTGTCATGATTATCGTATAGATAAGATATTGTGTCAGCCGTTGAGCCCTACAACAGAACTAAAAATGAGAAAGAATAAGCAGATGAAACTTACTGAGGTGCTGGTGGTCTTCAGGTTCCTCCTGTTTAATAGAAATGTCCCTGGCTGAGTCTGGAGAGTTCATCTTCACCTGCATTCTGGACTCCACAGACTGGTCTGAAATGAAGCAATTGAATAAGGGCTTTAATAACTGAAGACCCGATGGTGTCAAGAATAACAATAGTATTTGGAAACATGCAAAGGCAAAATAGACCATTTTGTTGCCACCATTTTGGCCTGATGAAGAATCAGGTCATTTGGACTCTGTTAGGATTAATTTCAAAATACTCTCCTGGATTTTGTACTAATTCCTTTATATCTTACTACTACTTACTCCACACTGATGAAGCACTACTGTGGACACGCTGGTGTGTCTTCAGGTAACGTGACTGACTGAAACTCTTGTTACAATGTTTACACTTGAAATGTTTGTCTTCAGTGTGGACACAATGGTGTACCTTCAGGGAACCTGACTGAGTAAAACTCTTGTTACATTCTTTACAGTGAAAATGTTTTTCTCCGGTGTGGACATACTGGTGTCTCTTCAGACTATATTTACAGCTGAAACTCTCTTTACAATGTTTACACTTGAAAGGTTTTTCTCCAGTGTGGACACGCTGGTGTGCCTTCATGTGAGTTGACTGTCTGAAACTCTTGTCACAATGTTTACACTTGAAAGCTTTTTCTCCAGTGTGGGCACGTTGGTGTCTCTTCATGTTAGTTGACAGAGTGAAACTCTTTTCACAATGTTTACACTTGAATGTTTTTTCTCCAGTGTGGGTACGCTGGTGTGCCTTCAGGTCAGATGATTCACGGAAACTCTTGTCACAATGTTTACATTGAAAAGGTTTTTCGCCAATGTGGACACGCTCGTGTCTCTTCAGGTCAGATTGCTGACAGAATCTCTTGTCACAGTGTTCACAGTGGAAACGATTCTCTCTATTTGGTTGATGATTCAGGATGATCTCTCTCAAAGGGGAGAACCACCCATATTGATCTGATCAAGCCTAAATTAGAAAATAGACGACCTTTTCCGGATGTCACTCCCCATCTCTCCCCCCATTTCCTGTCAGTCTACTGTCCTATCAAACCAGTAAGACTCCCTAATCGGGAGATAAGCGACCGTTGGTCGCTTATCTCCACAATCCAATTATTACACTCTATGTGAACATTTACATCAACAAATCCCAAGTACTGATTTTTAGGGGTGTAACGAAGGCTCTCAATTGCGCTCAAGACATACGGGCAGTTGACAGTTTGCCATGGTTACTCATTGAAGTTGAATCTCCATATGTGGAGATAACCTACGCATCACACTAAGTCTGACCTCACCAGCCCATATTTGGGCATGAGCAACTTATGTCTCCATATATGGAGATATGATGACATCACACAGTCCTCAGCCGATGATGTGGCGTGATGTCATACAATACACAAACGAGCACTACAGTATAAAAGGGCAATTCTTGCCAGGAAAGAAGCATTTCTTCGACTCAGACCTTATCGCCAGGGAACATGGTAAAAAACATGGTTGCTATGGTAAACAGTTGGTTGCTAAGGTAAAAAAAAGCATGGTTGCTATGGTAAACAGTTGGTTGCTAGGGTAAAAAAAATGGTTGCTATGGTAAACAGTTGGTTGCTAGGGTAAAAAAACATGGTTGCTATGGTAAACAGTTGGTTGCTAGGGTAAACAGTTGGTTGCTAGGGTAAAACCATGGTTGCTAAGGTGGTTGCTAACGTACACTAACAGACCAGCAACAACAGACTGTTGCCACAGCAACGTACACAAAGGTTTGTGTACACATGTGGTGTGATGTCATACTGATGCGGAGATATGAGCAGGGCAAAGGTGTGACGTGTGACCGACCGACGGACGGGCGGCCGGTGGAGGTTTTGATACCAGTAAGACTCCCTAATCTCCACAAATAGGCCAAAAGTTTGTTTTACCAATTATTACACTCTATGTGAACATTTACATCAACAAATCCCAAGTACTATGCAGAACGACCCATTTCAAGTTTTTAATGTACAACAATATTTAGAAAATAGGTCTACAAGCTGACAGTCCTCGTCCCTTATATTCCCATAGGTTATATGGAGATCTCAGTGTTTGTCAGTCCTTGTTCATTTATGCCCATATATGGACATCTCTATATCTACTGTAACAGTCCTTGTCCCTTTATGCCCATATATGGAGATCTTTTAACTGTAAGTCCTTGTCCCTTTTATGCCCATATATGGATATTCCTGATGTCATCAGTATATGAACATATATGGGCTTTCTGATATGCCCATATATGGAGATCTCTTAACTGTAAGCCCTTGTCCCTTTTATGCCCATATATGGATATCCCTGATGTCATCCGTATATGCCCATATATGGGCTTTCTAATATGCCCATATATGGAGATCTCTGTATCTCCATATATGGGTATAAAAGGATACTTCAGGTCTGACATCAGGTTTGTTTATATTGGGTTGCTAGGTTTGACATCACAAACTCTATGGGCCATCTGACCTAGAAATCTATATTTGGGCATAGATGACTCATCGTGACCTCATCACACGTCGACCGCACGTGTGACGTGCGGTCGACCGCACGTGTGACCGACGGACGGCCGGTGGAGGTTTTCATACTAAACTGCGACCTTACGGTCGCAACTAAACTGCGACCTACGGCCGCAACTAAACTGCGACCTCACGGTTGCAATAAGCGACCGTTGGTAGCTTATCTCCACAAATATCACAACCTCCACCTCTCACGTCATACGGGCAGCCATAGTTACACCTGGAATGTTGAATCTCCATATATGGAGATAACCTACGCATCACACACAGTCTGACCTCACCAGCCCATACTTGGGCATGGACGACTTATATCTCCATATACGGAGATGGCCATATATGGATACGATGACATCACAGAGTCCACAGCTGATGATGTGGCGTGATGTCATACAATACACAAATAAGCCCTATATAAAGGGGCAATTCTCACCAGGGAAGAGAGCATTCCTCGACTCAGACCTTATCGCCAGGATCAACTAAGCTTATAGCTTATCATCACATCCAACCATCTTAAGATACTCTGCTAGTGGGGAATGCTCTCTTCCCTGGTGAGAATTGCCCCTTTATATAGGGCTTGTTTGTGTATTGTATGACATCACGCCACATCATCAGCTGTGGACTCTGTGATGTCATCGTAATATGAGCAGGGCAAAGGTGTGACGTGTGACGTGTGACGTGTGACCGACAGACGGACGGCCGGACGGCCGGTGGAGGTTTTGATACTAAACTGCGACCTGACGGCCGCAATAAAGGCATAAAAGCCCAAAAAAACAAATCTTTAGAAAATGGGTGGTTCTCCCCTTTAAGGCCAATTTTCCCCACACAAGTAGGTCATGTGTTTTGATAATTAATTAATTGTAGTAATTAATTCACTTAATTTTTAATATTAATTCTTATTCTTGCCCTCAAAATAATGAGAACATTTATCATTTTTGGCCTAAAGATATGGACAAGTAAAGAGAAGTGTCTTAATTATTTTTAAACCCAAAGGGCTTTTGATGGCTGCTCAGAGCTGATTCATTTCACCCTTCTTATTTAATAAATAATATTCCTTTTGGTCAATTTCAGCGGCTACGCCGCTTATGTGATGAGGAAGATGACTTTAATGTACAGGCTACTGATATGGCTGGTCGCTTTGTAAGCAGGGGATATAAGCAAGAGGTGGTCGTACGTGCCCGCAACAAGGCACATGACATTAACCGTAACGACTTATTCATAAAAAAGAAACGCATGCCTACCAATTCCTCTCAATCCCGTCCTTACTTTGTTACACAATACAGCACTGCTGCCAACCATATCAGCCGCATCATCAAAAACAACTGGGGCATCATTAACAGTGACCCTACTCTTAGACTGGTCTTCCCTGAACCTCCAATGGTTTCTTTTAAAAGGGCTCTGACTTTAAGGGACAAATTAGTCAATAACTTTTTACCTCCCCCCAAAAGTGATTCTTGGCTTAAAAGACCAATAGGCTGTTATAAATGTATGCATTGTCCACATTGTTCCAATGTTGAACAAACAAAAACTTTTATGGACTTTAAGACTAATAAAACGTATAAGATTAATGACTTCATTAACTGTAGCACTACTCATGTCATCTACAGGTTAACTCATCTAGTGCCATTTGCGTGATGTCACGCAATAAGTACTCGAGTACTTACAGTGCCAAATGCGTGATGTCGCGCAATAAGTAATAAATTACTGTAACGTTGAGTACATTACCGAGTAGAATGGCCGGATGTCCGGAGACGAAAATCCGCGCTGATTTGTCATCATCACGGCTCCACGAGCACACAATAGTCATCCCATAACATTGAGGTGGACGGCCGATCTCATCTTTAATGTCCATTATCTCAAAACAACACTTTAGAAGCGAAGATGGAGGCAGATGCTCGCTTATATAACACATGTATAAACGCTCCATTGCAATCCAGCATGGCACCACGTAAACAATGATCGGTTCCGGCGCACGACCCGATGACGTCAGACCGGAAGTGATCACGCTGTGGCACTTCTGGCCTTCAAAATAAGAGAGTGCAAGCGGATGGAGCCTGCGTGAGGCACTCTGGACATCATTGCGACCGAAAATCGCGGGCACAAAATGAGTTAACATGCACCTGCCCTGGTGTGTTCTATGTGGGAAGAACCAAACGTCGCCTTAGGGACCGTCTAGCTGAGCATAAATATGCTATTCGCACAAACAACATGGTATATCCAATAGCAAGACATTTTAAAGAAATGCACAACAGTAATGATGGTTTGCTGCGCATCATTGGTCTTGAGCAGATAAAACCGCTAACCAGAGGCGGAGATCGGCTCAGAAAATTAAACCAGAGAGAAACATTTTGGATTCACTCCCTAGACGCACTGTGCCCTCCAGGTCTGAATGAGGATATAGACTTTATGTGTTTTCTTTAAACTTTTTTGCAATTATACTTTTCTTTGCTTTAAGGTTGCTTTTTTGTTATTGGTATGTTGTTATATACTTATAATTTTTCGCTCTCTTTATCTAGTCTTTTTGTCTAATTGATTGATTTCTCCATTCATTGTCCCTCCTATGTAATTACCTTTTGTGCTGCTCACACACACACTTGTGCAATTCTGGGTGTGTGTCCTTGAGTGCTGATTGACCAGGTCTCTGCTACTCTGCAGCCCTCTAATGACTTCTGTTTGTCTGTTTGCCTCATATATGCCCTGATGAAGACCCCGAGAGGGTCGAAACATGTCGGCTTTTATTATGTCTTGAAATAAAGTACACTGCTTTTACGTCCGTTCCCCTCCTTCTAATTTTTTGAGTGCTCGGATCCGCCTTCTCTTTTTTCGGGCTTTTGATGGCATTTTGTTTTTTTCTTGACCAGCATATGTCCAGAGTGTGTCTGTGTGTTTAAAGTGCATGCATGCAGGGGTGTAAAGTAACAAGTAGATGTACTTAAGTACTTTACTTATAAGTACAAGGTATTTGTACTTTACTTGTCTATTTCCAGTTTTCAGTATGGCTAGGGATGGGTATCGAGAACCGGTTCTCGTTGAGAACCGGTTGCCCGTGGTTCGGTTCCATGGAATCGTTAGCCAACGTCCTTAACGATTCTGCTATCGATTCCTGCATATGCGCGATGACATAACACACGCGCCGCGCTGCCTTGTTTAGACGCAGGCTCAGCCAACATGTTGTCTAAACAGAGGCGTTCTAAAGTCTGGCTGTATATTTCACGAGAATGTTCATGTTTTGATAATGAGGCGTCAGCTTTCCTAGTTAAGTTGTTAGTTACTCAAGCTCACTGCATTAACGGACAAGTCTCCCGCCGAGCTAGAGTGCCCGAAAAAGTTTGTTTTGCAAGCCCGCCTGCCGCCGCCTCCCACATTCTTACTACAAAACGCGCTACATGTCCAATGTGCTCCGTGTTGCTAAATGCTCCCCTATATCACATGTGCAAGAAAGAAAAGTATGTACATCCTTTGATCCAAACTGTTGAAGAGTGCTGTGTGTTGCACCGTGTGCTAAAATAACTAATAAACAGTTACTTGTTACACCGTTGTGTGGGAAATAAGCACCCAAAACAGTAATACAAATAACCCAAACCTCTCTAGAAAAAGAAGAAAAGGAGTGGAGGAGGTTGAAAAGACTATTGGCCACTATTTCTGACCAGCTGAGAATCGATAAGAGAATCGATAAGGAATCTAATCGATAAGCAGAACCGGAATCGGAATCGCTAAAATCTTAACGATACCCATCCCTAAGTATGGCAGGGCGGGGGCGATTTCAGACCGGGGGGGGGCGCCCGGATTATATAACGGTGGTGGAAACGCTGGTTCATATCTGACTAACCTCCACAGGTCTCCTCGCAATGATCACTGTCATCATTGAATTCAGTGTCAGATTCAAGTTTAACTTCAACTTCAGCACAGTGTGAAGAGAGGTCTTCAACATCGACTTCACTTTTCACTGCTAGTAATGTCAACATTGACCCATCAGGCTCTTCTGGTCCTTGAAGTAGCTCCTCCTGTTCTTCTTTCATGTGTGGAGGCACAATCAGGATATCTAGGAGCATAAAAACAACATGACAGTCAACTCTGGATTCCTGAGTGTAAATACCATTTTCCATCCTCCATGCTCCGTAATCCGTGAACAAAATGAGGTATCATCTACTTAACACCCAACAGGCCAAACTCGTTCAGTAACGAGATAAGGCCACTAGTCTAGTCCATACGTCATCTAGTCCATACGTCACCCCGTAGCTCAGAGAGAGAGAGAAAATGGCTCGACAAGGCTGCATTGATTTCCATTCTAGGTTGAAACATAAAAAGGGCTTTATCTATGAATGAGGTGCAAAGAACGCCAGAGAAGCAGAGATCTGATTGTTTTCACGGCGACACTTTACCACGATGGTCGGCCCCGGTTTGGATTTTAGTTTTGCGAGCGTTTGTAAACAAATGGATTTTCTTACTCAATCGTCAGTGGACACTCAAGGCACACGCAGAAAGCTTCCGAGGCTCTTCAAAATAAAGTGTGAGTGAACGGCGGCAGCAGCAACAGCTAGAAATGTTAGAAACCTTGGCTTCCCATATGTTGAAATAAATATACTGAAATATAAACTATCTTTCTAGCGCTTGAATCGTGTCATATTGGTCGCTGGGTGTTGTGATGGCAAAACAAATCTTCATTTGCGTGATCATCTAATCACCTCTCCATGCTGTCAATTACTACACATACTATGCATGAAAACAGTAAAGTATTCTAATAAAGTTTTAATACAGCAGTTGTATGCCTGAAAATAAGAAAGCTTCAGCAAGACCAAAATAAACTCGGACTTTGGTCAATTATATCTCCCCTATAATAATACCAAATTGTATTGTGTTATGTCATTTTTATCGTTGATTCGCCACCTTTACAACGAGGTACAGCTTGTAAGCATTGGGCATTCGAGACATGAGCCACACAGAAAAACGTGTGGGTAGTGCCGACCAAAGGTTTGCCAAAATGGCTAGCAATACTGTTCTGCTGGCATTTACTCTCGTTTTGGGCTTCCCTGACATTGAGCTTGACATCAACAAAGTGTCAGAGCCCAGCTACAAAAGCTTTTATGCTTTAATTATGATCTAATTTGACACTGTTCTGGAGCAGAAACAGAGCAAGGACTGTAATGAGTACTGAGATAGGCACAGGGGTCATTCCGGGGGTCCCAGGTGAGGAGAGACCCTAAACAAAAGTCAGAAAGGTTATTCTGGCTGCTTCAAAAGTGCAATATATGAACTTAAAATGTTTTAAATCCTACAAAATTTGACATTAACTGGCTGGTGTACTGTTCTGGGAAGTCCTAAGATAGATGACCCCCCCAGAAAGGGGGCAGGGGTCGGAAACATTTGATATGCATCATTTTCTGACAGTTTGGTCCCTATAAAAGCCAAAGCAGCAGAACTCCTGCAGAAAATCCTTAGAATTACACTTTGTAGTAACTCTGAGGACCCCCTAGGGGTCCCGAACCCCCTGTGGAAGACCCCTGGTATTTGCTACTACTCATTTTAGTTTTCAGATCCCAGCTACAAATACTTTTATGCTTCAATTATGTCCTAATATGACATTGTTCTGGAGCAGGAGCAGAACGATTACTGAGATAGGCACAGGGGTCATTCCGGGGGTCCCAGGTGAGGAAAGACCCCAAACAGAAGTCAAAAAGGTTATTCTGGCTGCTTCAAATGTGTAATAAATGAACTCAGAATGTTTTAAAACCTATAAAACAACTCTAATATTAAGACAATTTGACATTAACTGACTGGTGTACTGTTCTGGGAGGTCCCAAACTAGATGACCCCCAGAAAGGGGGTGGGGTTCCGGAAAATTATACACCCATCATGTTCTCATAGTTTGGACCTACTTATAGAACAAAGTTCTGCAAAAACAAATCTATTTTGGCACGAAAATCCTACGGAAGCTCTTTTTTGGACGGATCGTACCACACTATAAAGCCCAATCATGGTCAATGTATGCTTCAGTTCATTGTGCCACGACCTGGTCACAAGTTTTGACATTTCCCGACTTTGCTCACGTGCAACACCGTCGTATCACGAAGTATAACACGGACTTCATACACAACAAGCTGTCGCGGAGGCGACCGCAGTTTAATAGTATAATATTATTGATTCACTTGATTAAAACCGTGGTCACGTCGCGGAGACGAGAGGAGCGACAACATAACAACAACCATTTAATTCGCACCATTGTGGCTGCTATAACGTGAATTCACTTCAGAGGATTTTTAAAAGTTTATCTTGATATATTACCTGTTAGACTACTACTCGTTGCACGGCAGCATTGTGGGGGCAACTCCGATGACTCGCACAACATGGCCATTCTCCGTTTATCTTCTTCATAAATTAATCAGATTAATATCGCCGTTGTACAAACCGGGCGGCGATAACGAGATGAGTAGTGTACATGCTGCACGCGCTGAAAACCAAAACAAACTCATGGGATCCGGTTCAATTCTTCTTCTGCCGAAAAAACGAGCATATCTTGTGTTCTAGTGCTCCCCAGCGCCATGCGCCCCATTCACACACCATTCAAGTGGTGCATGGGAGGAACTACACGGCAGGGAGCCAAAATGTTTCGCCTAGTTTGCTGCAGAATGTGTTGTTATACAACGGCGCGCCCATCCCCCGGAGTTGCGTAGTAATGAGGGGAAATATCGTACCTGCATAAAGACACTTAAAATGTGTGCTTTGTACGCAAAATGCGTACAGGTTGGCAGGTCTGCAAATCAACCATTTGGAATAATTAAAGGGGGGATATAATGGACCGAATGTTGGCACATTTTTGGTTGGCGCTACCCACACTTTTGGCTGTGGTGCTCATTCCATGAATGACCGATGCTTACAAACTGTACCTCGTTGTAAAGGTGACGAATCAACGATAAAAATGATAGACCTATAAAACACAATACAAATTGGTATTATTAAAGGGGAGTTATAACGGACCGAAGTCAAGTTTCCTTTCGTTTTGTGCCGAGTTTATATCGATAATTTCTTACACAACAACTTTAATGTGCAAAGGCTGAAGTGATGGAGAAGCGAACATTGCCTCAGTTGCCAATTTTCAGTTGGAGTGAAGAGTACCGAAGCGACAAAACGCTTCCTTCGCCTCATTTGTAACACTTGATGCAACGCCACGCCGAGTCGCGTCTTTGCATTGACAGAACAACAATTTTATTTTCTGTGGGAACGCACCTTTAGAATGACTAAACAAGTAAAGTTACTAGTTAGAGGTTATTACGGGTGTTTGAAAAATCTGGCTTTAACGCTTTTAAGGAAATACATAGTGTCATGTCAACACAGCAAGAATTCAATTTCAATCATGAAATTATGAAGCAATAATAAAACATAATTGTTGACACAAGGTTCCCCCTGCAAAGGGATGCTAGGGTTCAAGTGGTTAAACTTACTGAAGTGTTGGTGGTCTTCAGGTTCTTCCTGTTTAATAGAAACGTCCCTGTCTGAGTCTGGAGAGTTCATCTTCACCTGCAGTCTGGACTCCACACACTGGTCTGAAATGAAACAATTGAATAAGGGCTTTAATAACTGAAGACCTGATGGTGTCAAGAATAACAATAGTATTTGCAAACATGCAAAGGCAAAGTAGCCCATTTTGTTGCCACCATTTTGGCCTGATGAAGAATCAGGTCATTTGGACTCTGTTAGGATTCATTTCAAAATACTGTCCTGGATTTTTTTCTTAACATGTATTTACATTATTTTATTTAGATAAATACTATTTCCTTTATCTCCTACAACTTACTCCACACTGATGAAGCACTAGTGTGGACACGCTGGTGTGTCTTCAGGTAACGTGACTGACTGAAACTCTTGTTACAATGTTTACACTTGAAAGGTTTTTCTCCAGTATGGACACGCTGGTGTGCCTTCATGTGAGTTGACTGTCTGAAACCCTTGTCACAATGTTTACACTTGAAAGGTGTTTCTCCAGTGTGGGCACGTTGGTGTCTCTTCATGTTAGTTGACAGAGTGAAACTCTTTTCACAATGTTTACACTTGAATGGTTTTTCTCCAGTGTGGGTACGCTGGTGTGCCTTCAGGTCAGATGATTCCCTGAAACTCTTGTCACAATGTTTACATTGAAAAGGTTTGTCTCCAGTGTGGACACGCTGGTGTCTCTTCAGGTCAGATTGCTGACCGAATCTCTTGTCACAATGTTTACACTTGAAAGGTTTTTCTCCAGTGTGGACACGCTGGTGTGTCTTCAGGTGACCCGACTCTCTGAAACTCTTGTCGCAATGTTCACAGTGGAAAGGTTTTTCTCCAATGTGGACACGCTGGTGTACCTTCAGTTCATATAATGAAATGAAACCCTTGTCGCAATGTTCACAGTGGAACGGTTTTTCTCCAGTGTGGACATACTGGTGTGCCTTCAGGGAACGTGACTCTCTGAAACTCTTGTTACAATGTTTACAATTGAAAGGTTTTTCCCCAGTGTGGACACGCTGGTGTGTCTTCAGGTCAGATGGTTTAATGAAACTCCTGTCACAATGTTTACATTGAAAAGGTTTTTCTCCAGTGTGAACATAATGGTGTCTCTTCAGGTCAAATGATTTACTGAAACTCTTGTCACAATATTTACACTGGAAAGGTTTTTCTCCAGTGTGGACACGTTGGTGTGTCTTCAGGTTTGTTGACGAAGAGAAACTCTCATTACAATGTTTACACTGGAAAGGTTTTTCTCCAGTGTGGAAACATTGGTGTATCTTCAGGTCAGATGGCCAACGGAATTTCTTGTCACAGTGTTCACATTGATTCTCTTCTTTTGGTTGATGATTCAGGAAGTCTATGTAAGCCATGAGTTCTTCAGGTTGCTTATATCGATGATGACCAGAGGATCTCGGTCCATCAGTGTCTCCTCGTTTCTGGCTGGTTGTTGAGCTGGTGGTTTTCTGACAGGCTGCTGGGTTGATGTGTCCATTCCTCTGCATTTGGCCGTGGAGGTCGTTGTGTTTATGGAGGAAGACCTGAGATGTGAGGGTGTTTGGACTCTCAGAACAGGAGAGGACCTTGGTCTGAGAAGGCTGGGACGTCACTCCTGAGAGAGAGAGACAGAAAGAGATTGAAAAGATTCCATCATCAAAGAAGTCCCTGATTTAGGAGCCATACAGCTTCCCTGTTGATCGCTCTCTCTCTCTCTCTCTCTCTCTCTCTCTCTCTCTCTCTCTCTCTCTCTCTCTCTCTCTCTCTCTACGTTGCAGCAACACAGCATTTCACAATTGCCACATCAGTTGTAGCTGCTATGGTAATGATATTAAAGGAATTGGAAATATTTACTAACCAAGCTGGTATCTGCTGTATCTCTCGTTAAACAAAGTACAAAATAATCCATTTGCAGGGTCGGCTAGGCAGCCTAGCCTAGGCTAGGCTATCAGGCTAGCTCAAAACAATCCACCGTCTTTTAATTACTTCTAATCATCTGTCCAGAACCGGGATGTCCTCTGCTTGCTTTGATCGCGCTACTTTGTTAAACTGTTAAACAACTATTCTAATCTGTAGTAGGCTATAGTCCAGTCTTGTTGTGGACAACGATGCACCTGACATGCTGCAATGTGCACTGGCACTTTCACTTTCAGTTTGGGTGAACTTTGCGTGAACCCTGAGATTTGAGATTAACCCTTAAACCCATGGAGCTGCTCTCTAGATGCAGCCTAGATGGCTGGATAATAATATTCTGTTTATAATGGTTGCAATATGTTAAAAAGAAAACTATAACTATAATCGATTTTTAAAAAAAATTATTATTATCGTTGTTTTTATTTTTAAGACTTTTCGTGTAGTGTTTGGTTGGGGTGCATATCTGCACACACAACAGGCAGAACTGCGCCACCCCCCCTCAGGCCAACTTTATACTACAGCTGAAAATTCAAAAATGAGAGAGGCTCTCTATTCATGAGTGGTAATTTAGCCTCAAACCTTTTAAAAAACGTTTTTGGGACATAAACAATATGACATAAATACTTTTTAAATGCATGGTGTATCACCTTTAAGGACAATTTTCCCCACACAAGTAGGTCATGTGTTTAACACTGACTAACCTCCACAGGTCTCCTCGCAATGATCACTGTCATCAGTGAATTCAGTGCCAGCTTCAAGTTTAACTTCAACTTCAGCACAGTGTGAAGAGATGTCTTCAACATCGACTTCACTTTTCACTGCTAGTAATGTCAACATTGACCCCTCAGGCTCCTCTGGTCTTTCAAGTAGCTCCTTCTGTTCTTCTTTAATGTGTGGAGGCACAGTCAGGATATCTAGGAGCATAACAACAACATGACAGTCAACTCTGGATTCCTGAGTGTAAATACCATTTTCCATCCTCCATGTTCCATAATCCATGCATACAATGAGGCATCATCTACTTAAAGGAAAAGTTCACCCCCAAAATGACTTTTTTTCTATTGATTACTAACCCCATGGAGACTTGAGTTCAATAACATTTTTAGTGTTTCATCTCATTCCTAACGACAATGATTTGATTACAATAAATGTACACCCATTGATTCCGGATGGGGATCCGAATGCATTTGTGTCCCCATCCGGAATCAGTGGGGGTAAATTTACTATAATCAAAACGTTGTCTTAGGAATGCGACAAAGACAAAGAAATATTATTGAACGCAAGTCCCCATGGTGTGAGTAGTCAATAGAAAAGTCATTTTGGAGGTGAACTACTGCTTTAAGGTGCACTGCCAGCGAAATATAAAATATCTTTCTAGCGCTTGAATCGTGTCTTATTGGTCGCTGGGTGTTGTGATGGCAAAAAAAAAACGTCTTCATTCGCGTGATCACCTAATCACCTCTCCATGCTATCTTTACTATACATACAATGCATGAAAACAGTTAAGTATTCCAATTAAGTTTTAATACAGCCGTTGTATGCCTGAAAATAAGAAAGCTTCAGCAAGACTAAAATATATAGATAATTTCTTACAAATTTAATGTGCAAAAGCTGAAGTGATGGAGAAGCGAACATTGCCTCAGTTGCCATTTTTCAGTTAGAGTGAAGAGTACCGAAGCAACAAAACACTTCCTTCGCCTCATTTGTACCACTTGATTCAACACCACACCAAGTCGCGTCTTTGCATTGACAGAACAACTATTTTATTTTCTATGAAACTGAAGTTATGACACATCTGGCTTTAACGTTTTAGGATGATTTTTAACGAAATACATATACTGTCAACACAGCAAGAATTCAATTTCAATCATGAAATTATGAAGCAATAATAAAACATAATTGTTGACACAAGGTTCCCCCTGCATAGGGATGCTAGGGTTCAAGTGGTTAAACTTACTGAAGTGTTGGTGGTCTTCAGGTTCTTCCTGTTTAATAGAAACGTCCCTGTCTGAGTCTGGAGAGTTCATCTTCACCTGCAGTCTGGACTCCACACACTGGTCTGAAATGAAGCAATTGAATAAGGGCTTTAATAACTGAAGACCCGATGGTGTCAAGAATAACAATAGTATTTGCAAACATGCAACGGCAAAATAGCCCATTTTGTTGCCACCATTTTGGCCTGATGAAGAATCAGGTAATTTGGACTCTTGTTAGGATTAATTTCAAAATACTGTCCTGGATTTTTTTCTTAACTTGTATTTACATTATTTTATTTAGATAAATACTATTTCCTTTATATCCTACTACTTACTCCACACTGATGAATCACTAGTGTGGACACGCTGGTGTGTCTTCAGGTAACGTGACTGACTGAAACTCTTGTTACAATGTTTACACTTGAAAGGTTTTTCTCCAGTGTGGACACGCTGGTGTCTCTTCATTTGAGTTGACCGAGTGAAACTCTTTTCACAATGTTTACACTTGAATGGTTTTTCTCCAGTGTGGGTACGCTGGTGTGCCTTCAGGTCAGATGATTCACTGAAACTCTTGTCACAATGTTTACATTGAAAAGGTTTTTCTCCAGTGTGGACACGCTGGTGTCTCTTCCGGGAACCAGACTCACTGAAACTCTTGTTACAATGATTACACTTGAAAGGTTTTTCTCCAGTGTGGACACTCTGGTGTGTCTTCAGGTGACCTGACTCTCTGAAACTCTTGTCGCAATGTTCACAGTGGAAAGGTTTTTCTCCAATGTGGACACGCTGATGTACCTTCAGTTCATATGATGAAATGAAACCCTTGTCGCAATGTTCACAGTGGAAAGGTTTTTCTCCAGTGTGGACACGCTGGTGTACCTTCAGTTCATATGATGAAATGAAACCCTTGTCGCAATGTTCACAGTGGAAAGGTTTTTCTCCAGTGTGGACATACTGGTGTGCCTTCAGGGAACGTGACTCTCTGAAACTCTTGTTACAATGTTTACAATGGAACGGTTTTTCCCCAGTGTGAACACGCTGGTGTGTCTTCAGGTCAGATGGTTTAATGAAACTCTTTTCACAATGTTTACATTGAAAAGGTTTTTCTCCAGTGTGAACATGCTGGTGTCTCTTCAGGTCATGTGATTTACTGAAACTCTTGTCACAATCTTTACACTGGAAAGGTTTTTCGCCCGTGTGGACACGCTGGTGTCTCTTCAGGTCAGATGATCCACTGAAACTCTTGTCACAATGTTTACACTTGAAAGGTTTTTCTCCAGTGTGGACACGCTGGTGTGTCTTCAGGTGACCTGACTCTCTGAAACTCTTGTCGCAATGTTCACAGTGGAAAGGTTTTTCTCCAATGTGGACACGCTGATGTTTCTTCAGATCATATGATGAAATGAAACCCTTGTCGCAATGTTCACAGTGGAAAGGTTTTTCTCCTGTGTGGACATACTGGTGTTTCTTCAGGGAACGTGACTGTCTGAAACTCTTGTTACAATGTTTACATTGAAAAGGTTTTTCTCCAGTGTGGACACGCTGGTGTTTCTTCAGGTCAGATGGTTTAATGAAACTCTTGTCACAATGTTTACATTGAACGGGCTGGGACGTCACCCCTGAGAGAGAGAGACAAAGAGGGAGGGGAGGGGGGGGGGGGGGGGGGGGGGGGGGGGTTAAAATGGTGCGTACAGATAGAGATTGAAAAGATTCCATCAATAAAGAAGTCCTTGATTTAGGAGCCATAGAGTCAGTCTCTCTCTCTCTCTCTCTCTCTCTCTCTCTCCCCCCCCCCCCCCCCCCTAGAACTGCAGGATTGATTTTGGGGTTTGGCTCGCAAAGTACACAGTGATGACATCATCACAGTGTACTTTGCAAGCCATTTCCACATAACTCAAATAGGTGCGTACGCAGCGTTAGGCGGACTAGGCGACCGCCTACCAACTGAGAGCTGATCTAGCCTAAATTAGAAAATAGACTACCCTTGCTTTTGTTTGGTTGAACTTTGCGTGAATCCTGAGATTTGAGATTAACCCTTAAACCCATGGAGCTGCTCTCTAGATGCAGCCTAGATGGCTGGATAATAATATTCTGTTTATAATGGTTGCAATATGTTAAAAAGAAAACTATAATCGAAATGAAATAAATATTGGGACATAAACAATATGATACAAATACTTTTTAAATGCATGGTGTATCACCTTTAAGGACAATTTTCCCCACACAAGTAGGTCATGTGTTTAACACTGACTAACCTCCACAGGTCTTCTCGCAATTTTCACTGTCATCAGTGAATTCAGTGTCAGATTCAAGTTCCATGTTCCGTAATCTGTGCACAAAATGAGGCATCATCTACTTAAAGGAGTAGTTCACCCCCAAAATGACTTTTTTTCTATTGATTACTCACCCCATGGAGACTTGAGTTCAATAACATTTTTAGTGTTTTGTCTCATTCCTAACGACAATGATTTGATTACAATGAATGTACTGTGGTGGACACTGAGATGATGGTTGGTTGGACACTAGATGGAGGTATCTCACCTCAGAATGTATGGCATGGTGGGTGGTAACTGGGTGGAGATACGAGGTTACTTGAGGAAGTGGGTGTACCTGTGTTTGTATGCATTTGTTTGGAAGTAAAGTTCAGAGACTCCACACTACGTCTGTTCGTCTCATTCTCACATTTCCACAGTGGTGACCTTGACGTTTGTTTGAACATGAACGGTGACAACATTGCCGACGTTAATGCTCCGATTGTCGCCGCTCCCGCCGGCGCCGTATATGCAGCGGCGGGAAAGTTACCTGAGTTTTGGCAGCATGATCTGGCTCTTTGGTTCCAGCATATTGAAGCACAGTTTCATCTCCGCGGAATCACAGTGGATGACACCAAGTACTATTATGTAGTCGCAGCGTTGGATGCCTCCACGACCCGCCGAGTGATGGGATTCTTGAGGGAACCGCCAGCAGCCGGGAAATATGAAGCGCTTAAAACACAGCTGTTGCGTTTGTTCCAGCTTTCCGACGCAGAGCGCGCAGATCGCCTGCTGTCCCTCAATGGATAGTAAACCTACAGAACTGATGGAGAACATGCTAGCACTGCTTGGTTCAGGTGACACTGCTTTTCTTTTTGTCCAACTTTTCCTGCGGCAACTCCCCACTCCAGTGCGCACGGCTCTGGCCAGCTCGCCTCTCGTGCGCACCAAGGAGCGGAGGAGGCGGACAGAATTCTCCTGGCCTCCCGTCAATACGTTGTGGCTGCTGTGTCGGATCCAGCGGGACCCATGTACGATCCAACAGTGGCTGCTGTGTCTGAGCGCAGGGAGCAGACACGAAGAGATGACAGCGGACTGTGTTATTATCATCGCCGTTTTGGCACCAAGGCAAAGCGCTGTGTTCCACCATGCTGTTTTGGAAACCAGGGAAACGCCAGAGCCGGCGCTCGTTAGCGGCTATGAGCGCTGGCGTCATCAATGAGCTGCTGTTTATTGAGGACACGTCTTCTGGTCGGCGCTTGCTGGTGGATTTGGGCGCGCAGAGGAGCATCTTGCCTGCATCCGCCGCGGACACGTTGGGAAACGCGCAGGGACCACCGCTGGATGCGGCTAACGGGACTTCCATCCGTACATTCTGTACTAGGTATGTGACTGTGTGTTTCAATGGGCATCAGTTTAGCTGGGACTTTATTATTGCTTCTGTGTCTGTGCCAATACTGGGGGCCGATTTTCTGTGTGCTCATAGACTGTTGGTCGACGTTGCAAACCGGCGGCTCATTGACTCTGTGTCATTTGACACATACCCGTGCACGCTGGGGGGGCCCGGGCCGCCGCCCCTGGCCAATATGCTCGCCACAGGGGATTTGTACCAGCGTCTACCTGACAGTCCCCACCTTCTCTGCCTCTGTCGCCAAGCATGGCGTGGAACATTATATACCAACTGTGGGGCCGCCGGTTTTTGCACGAGCGCGCCGATTGGATGTTGCCAAGTTGGCAATAGCCAGGGAAGAGTTTGCCACAATGGAGCGACTCGGCATTGTCCGCCGATCCAACAGTCCCTGGGCATCTCTCTCCACATGGTCCCCAAGGCGGACGGAAAGTGGCGCCTGTGTGGTGATTTCCGTCGCCTAAATAACATCACCACACATGACCGCTACCCGGTCCCACACATCCAGGATTTCTCTGTCCACCTGGCCGGGCCACCATCTTTTCTAAGATAGATTTGGTGCGTGGTTACCACCAGGTGCCGGTCCACCCAGCTGATGTTCCCAAGACTGCTGTCATCACCCCGTTTGGACTGTTTGAGTTCTTGCGGATGCCATTTGGCCTTAAAGGGGCAGCGCAGACTTTCCAGCGGCTGATGGACTCTGTGCTGCGGGGCATGTCATTTTTGTTTGTTTATCTCGATGACATCCTCGTGGCCAGTACATCTGCGGAAGAGCATTGAGAACATCTACACCAACTGTTCCAGCGGCTCAACGAGCACGGACTTATTGTGAACCCAGCCAAATGTCAGTTTGGCCTGCCAGCCATTGATTTCTTAGGCCACCATGTCTCTCCTCTGGGGGCTGTTCCTCTCCCCGCCAAGGTGGAGGCGATTTCTCAGTTCCCCCGCCCCCTCACCATCAAGCCTCTCCAGGAGTTCCTGGGCATGTTTAATTTCTATAATCGCTTCATACCCCATGCGGCTCACTTGATGAGCCCCCTATATGAGGCACTGAAAGGAAAGAAAGACAATGACGACGTGGACTGGTCCCCAGAGCGGATCAAGGCGTTCGAGGACTCCAAGGCGGCTCTTGCCAACGCCGCCATGCTGGCACACCCGTCTCCTGCTGCTCCCATAGCTCTCACAACCGATGCCTCCGATTATGCAGTAGGGGCGGTGTGTGAGCAGTGGGTGTCTGGCGCCTGGCAGCCGCTGGCCTTCTTCAGTAAGAAGCTTCGTGACACAGAGAGGAAGTACAGCACGTTCGACAGGGAGCTCCTGGCCCTTTTCCTCGCCACACGTCACTTCAGGTTCCTGCTGGAGAGGGCCGCGAGTTCACTGTGTTTGTCGACCACAAGCCCCTGACGTTTGCCATGGCCAAGACCACAGAGCCATGGTCGGGGCGTCAACAGCGTCAACTTTCCGCTATATCGGAGTTTACAACAGACATTCGGCACGTGGCCGGTAAAGACAACCAGGTGGCAGACTGCCTCTCCCGGATGCACATCGGCCCCGTGCACCTGGGCATCGATTATGCAGCCATGGAAGCTGACCAGCTCACCGACCCAGAACTCCAGGCTTACAGGACCGCTGTGACAGGGCTGCGACTAGAGGATGTGGCATTCCATGACAGCGGCGCCAAGCTCCTATGTGATGTCTCCACTGGTCAGCCACGCCCCATGGTTCCAACTGGCTGGCGCCGCCGGGTATTCGACACCATTCATGCCCTTTCACACCCGGGGGTAAAGGCGTCTGTGAAGCTGGTTGGGGCCAAGTTCGTCTGGCCAGGTCTGCGGAAGGACGTCAAGGGATGGGCGGCCTCCTGTGTGGCATGTCAGCGGGCCAAGATACAATGTCACACTAACGGCTCCAGGTCTTATTCCTGAGAGGCGGTTCGACCATGTCCATGTGGACCTGGTGGGCCCACTTCCCTCGTCCCAGGGTTTCACTCACCTCCTCACTATGGTGGACAGGACCACCAGGTGGCCCGAGGCTATTCCCCTGTCTTCCACGACGGCTGCAGAAGTGGCCCGGGCGTTCATCTCTGGCTGGGTGACGCAGTTTGGCACCCCATTGGACCTGACTTCTGACCGGGGGTCTCAGTTCACTTCTGAGCTGTGGGGCACAGTGGCTGACAGACTGGGGATGAAACTCCACCGTACAACGGCATATAATCCGAAGGCCAACGGAATGTGTAAGCGCTTTCATCGCTCTATGAAGGCTGCTCTCCGGGCCACCCTCACAGACAGCAACTGGATCGACCGTTTGCCGTGGGTCCTGTTGGGCCTGCGTTCGGCCCCGAAGGAGGACCTGCGGGCCTCCTCAGCAGAGCTGGTCTTTGGCCAACCGCTGAGGGTCCCTGGGGAGTTCCTTCCGAGTTCCTCAACGCCTTGGACTCCTACTACTACAGCTGCCTGGTCTGCCTTCCGGGACGCAGCGAGTGCCTTCGCCCCAGTTCCCACACATCACTGCCTTCCCCAGTCTTACATTCCCAAAGACCTGATGGCCGCCAGCTATGTGTTTGTCCATCATGACGCTCACCGTTCTCCACTGCAGGCTCCTTACGATGGGCCCTTCCGCGTCCTGGAGGCAGGCCCCAAGGGTTTTGTAGTGGACATGGCGGGGAATAAAGAGCATATTTCAGTTGACCGTCTCAAGCCTGCTCACGTGGTCCCAGACGAGCCGGTGGAACTGGCTCAGCCCCCACGCCGCGGCCGGCCACCGAAGTTTGCACCTGTCCCATGCCCACCTTCCGTTGTGACCCCTGCTGTGTCACAGTCCAAGCCGCGTCATCGGCGTGGGCGTTCCCCTGCCCCTATCCCTACCCCTTCTACGTTCCCTGTGACTGTAAAGTACAGTCGCTATGGCCATATGGTCAGACCTCCCAAAAGGGACTAAAACACTGGGTGTACGGGTGGGGGGTTTTCATAGGTTTATTGGGTTCACTGAATGTCAATTCTGAGTGTTCGGGGGGGGGGGGGGGGGCCTGTGTGGTGGACACTGAGATGATGGTTGGTTGGACACTAGATGGAGGTATCTCACCTCAGAATGTATGGCATGGTGGGTGGTAACGGGGTGGAGATACGGGGTTACTTGAGGAAGTGGGTGTACCTGTGTTTGTATGCATTTGTTTGGAAGTAAAGTTCAGAGACTCCACACTACGTCTGTTCGTCTCATTCTCACACTTCCACAGTACACCCATTGATTCCGGATGGGGATCCGAATGCATTTGTGTCCCCATCCGGAATCAGTGGGGGTAAATTTACTAGGAAATGTTGTCTTAGGAATGCGACAAATACAAAGAAATATTATTGAACGCAAGTCCCCATGGTGTGAGTAGTCAATAGAAAAGTCATTTTGGAGGTGAACTACTGCTTTAAGGTGCACTGCCAGCGAAATATAAAATATCTTTCTAGCGCTTGAATCGTGTCTTATTGGTCGCTGGGTGTTGTGATGGCAAAAAAAAACGTCTTCATTTGCGTGATCACCTAATCACCTCTCCATGCTATCTTTACTATACATACAATGCATGAAAACAGTTAAGTATTCCAATTAAGTTTTAATACAGCCGTTGTAAGCCTGAAAATAAGAAAGCTTCAGCAAGACTAAAATATATAGATAATTTCTTACAAATTTAATGTGCAAAAGCTGAAGTGATGGAGAAGCGAACATTGCCTCAGTTGCCATTTTTCAGTTAGAGTGAAGAGTACCGAAGCAACAAAACACTTTAGTGTGGTACGATGTGTACTTCCGTAGGATTTTTGTGCTAAAATTGATTTTTTTGCAGATCCTGGTTCTATAGAGTCCAAAGTATGAGAAAATGATGGGTGTCAACTTTTTCGGACCCCCGCCCCCTTTCTGGGGGTCATCTAGTTTGGGACCTCCCAGAACAGTACGTCAGCCAGTTAATGTCCAATTTTCGTAATATTAGGGTTGTTTTGTAGGTTTTAAAACATTCTGAGTTCATTTATTACACTTTTGAAGCAGCCAGAATAAGCTTTCTGACTTTTGGTTGGGGTCTTTCCTCACCTGGGACCCCCCAGACGGTCCACTGTGCCTATCTCAGTAATCACTCTGCTCCTGCTCACCTGATACACGTGTTATCATATCCTTGCTATGGGACTGTTATCAAAATTGTCATACCTTAGAGAAGGCTCAGTAGTCAGACTACCAGCTACCAGTAGCTGGGTAGTCCCAATATCAACCTTAATATCAGCCGAGAAGAAAGAAAAAAAAAGTTGCTCCCGAAGCGAGATTCGATACCGCGCCCAGTGACATCAGCCACCCGACGCTACCGTTCACGCCACTATAGACGACGGAGCCGCGCCGTCTCAGGCGCCGATGAGCCCCGTGAGGAGCCGCCGAGGCGAGCGATAGCGAAGCCGAGTCGCCGCGACGAGCGGTGCGAACGGCGCCTGAGACGACTCAGCGGCGTTACCGAATTATGTGCCGTTATGGACAGAATAGTAAATTTTGACCAGGGGACTGCTCAAATAAAGGAGTATCCACGTTGTCAAAAATAAGAGCAGACAAAAGAACGAGCGATTTCCAACCGTCTCGATAGCTCAGTTGGTAGAGCATGGGACTAGTAAAACTCAGACCCGGGTTCGATTCTCACAGGGAGCCACCAGTACGTTATTCCAGAGAACGTGCGTTGGCGCATGCGCATTGCAATGACAAGTCTATGGGTGATATCGGAACTACCAGCTCCTGGTAGTTGGTAGTCTGACTACTGAGCCTTGGCCAAGGCATGACAGGGGTGATAACAGACCCATCCCAAGGGAGGATAACACGGGGATCGGCTGTCCTGCTCCAGAAAAATGTCATATTAGATCATAATTGAATAAATGTTTTTGTAGCTGGGCTCTGAAAACAAAAATGAGTAGTAGCAAATACCAGGGGTCTTCCACAGGGGCTTCGGGACCCCTAGGGGGTCCTCAGAGTTACTACATAGTGTACTTCTAATGATTTTTTTAGCTGAACTTATTTTTTTAGTGCTTTGGCTTTTATAGGGACCAAACTGTCAGAAAATGATGGGTGTCAGATTTTCCTGACCCCTGCCCCTTTTCTGGGGGGTCATCTATTTTAGGACCTCGCAGAACAGTATGCCAGCCAGTTAATGTCCAATTTTCTTAATATTAGATGTTTTGAAGGTTTTAAAAGTCCATATATTGCACTTTCAAAGCAGCCAGAATAACCTTTCTGACTTTTGGTGGGGGTCTTTCCTCACCTGGGACCCCCGGAATAGCCCCTGAGCCTATTTCAGTACTCATTACAGTCCTTGCTCTGCTCCTGCTCCAGAACAGTGTCAACACTCAAGTTATTAGATCATAATTGAAGCATAAAAGCTTTTTTTGTAGCTGGGGGTCTTCCCCAGGGGGTCTGGGACCCCCAGGTGTCCTCAGAGTTACTAAAGGGGGCCAGCCAAATCTCTGGTCACCCCAACCCAGCCAAGACATCTGACTGGAACACACCCTCCATCCATTTGCTTCAATTGGTGGAAGCTCAGGACAATTTGTCGGGTATCATTTATACTGCATTGTGACGTAGTTGGCATGGATGATATGTGGTAGCAGTGCAGCTCCAAGTTCTTTGACTGAAATCCCATCCCATTAGCCTGCATTATCACAGATGCGGTTGTTGGACCAAAGTGTTCCAATGACTCCAATGTTAATGGAAATAAGTAAGCCTTTCCCAGTGGACAAGTAAGCCTTTCCCAGTGGACATGATAGTTTGTCACAGGGACATACCCCAATCCAGCCTTTGATGCTGAGGTCATACATTCAAGATGTATGACAAGGTCCATAATTATATGGAGTTCCCTGATGTCTTCAATATTAAGCCCTTATCTAACAGGACTTCATATGGGAATGCCCATATATGGAGGCCACATCGGCCACATACCACACTAACAGAATCCATATATGGCCAAGACAGATGGCCAAAACAGCCCATATCTGTGTGACTGGTTCTACAGACAGGGATCTCCATGTATGGGCATAAAAGGGTATGATGTCAGTTGTCATAGACATCATAGGACTTTCACATAACAAATAACTGAGCATGTTTGGGCTCTCGCAGCATATCTCCATATACAGTACATGGATCTCCATGGGTACCAGGGGTCTCCATATATGGGTAACAGGTCCGATATACATCACTGGCCAGATGGCAAAGAATTGGCACCCTGAGGCATCTTACTAGTAAATAATACTGAGAATACTAATAAACCCAGGATACATAAAACTAAACGAAACAGCCGTTCGGCTGGCCCCCTGTAGTAACTCTGAGGACACCTGGGGGTTCCGGACCCTGTGGAAGACCCCTGGTATTAGCTACTCATTTTTGTTGTCAGGTACAGAGCCCAGGTACAGGTACAAAAGCTTTTATGCTTCAATTATGATCTAGTTTGACACTGTTCTGGAGCAGGAGCAGAGCAAGGACTGTACTGAGATGGGCTCAGGGGTCATTCCGGGGGTCCCAGGTGAGGAGAGACCCCCACCAAAAGTCATAAAGGTTATTCTGGCTGCTTCAAAAGTGCAATATATGAACTTAGAATGTTTTAAAACCTTCAAAACAACTCTAATATTATGACAATTGGACATTAACTGGCTGGCATACTGTTCTATGAGGTCCTAAAATAGATGACCCCCCAGAAAGGGGGCAGGGGTCAGGAAAATCTGACACCCATCATTTTCTGACAGTTTTGTCCCTATAAAAGCCGAAGCAGTAAAAAACACACTTTAGCAAAGAAATCCTTAGAAGTACACTTCGTATCACACTAGGTAGTAACTCTGAGGACCCCCAGGGGTCCTGAAACCCCTGTGGAAGACCCCTGGTATTTGTTACTACTTATTTTTGTTTTCAGAAAAAAACTTTTACGCTTCAATTATGATCTAATATGACATTGTTCTGGAGCAGGAGCAGAGCGAGTACTGAGATAGGCTCAGGGGTCCATCTGGGGGGTCCCAGGTGAGGAAAGACCCCAACCAAAAGTCAGAAAGCTTATTCTGGCTGCTTCAAAAGTGTAATAAATGAACTCAGAATGTTTTAAAACCTACAAAACAACCCTAATATTAAGAAAATTGGACATTAACTGGCTGGCGTATTGTTCTGGGAGGTCCCAAACTAGATGACCCCCAGAAAGGGGGTGGGGGTCCGGAAAAGTTGACACCCATCATTTTCTCATAGTTTGGACTCTATAGAACCAGGATCTGCAAAAAAATCAATTTTAGCACAAAAATCCTACGGGAGCAGTTTTTTGGACACATCGTACCACACTACTTCCTTCGCCTCATTTGTACCACTTGATTCAACACCACACCAAGTCGCGTCTTTGCATTGACAGAACAACTATTTTATTTTCTATGAAACTGAAGTTATGACAAATCTGGCTTTAACGTTTTAGGATGATTTTTAACGAAATACATATACTGTCAACACAGCAAAAATTCAAGTTAAATCATGAAATTATAAAACAATATTAAAACATAATTTTTCACACGTTGTGAGCTTGTGACACGATGTTCCCCCCTGCATAGGGATGCTAGGGTTCAAGTGGTTAAACTTACTGAAGTGTTGGTGGTCTTCAGGTTCTTCCTGTTTAATAGAAATGTCCCTGGCTGAGTCTGGAGAGTTCATCTTCAACTGCAGTCTGGACTCCACACACTGGTCTGAAATGAACAGAAGGAATTGAAATCGGACTTTTAATAACTTCACACAAGTGGTGTTAAGAATAAGCAAATAATGATCTAAACTAAAGTGAATGAGGTGAAAGTAGCCCATCTGCTTTTAATGTTTCTGCAGCCATACTTTCTTATACGTCCATCCCACCCCACCAAAATATATACCCCCTACCCTTCTACCAAGTATATATTTGTATAAGGCTGTATAGACTTAGTAAAAGACCAACTTCTGGATTACGGAAGTTGGTCGTTTGACGTGTCATTAGTTTTAGAAATTATGTAAAACATTTTGCAAGTAAACATTATGTTGCAAGTAAGTGTAGTTCAAACACCAGGCTGTGATCCAAAACATATCCTCAAACTAACACGTGTGGATAAAATATTGTAATCGATCTCATACAGCCAGCCTTTTTTGACCTGGCTGAAAATATATATATGTTTTGCACTTTCACTTACTAAAATCCTAAAAACTAAACTCAATCTCAGCTGTGAGATATTTAGTTCTGAAGAAAAAAGTTAAAACCAATGCATCTGTTTGTCAAACATTTTGGTTTCAAGGAGTAAATAATCATATCAACCAAAAGTAGTTCAGATCATTTACAGTGTATGCCATAATCACATAAATTACATTTTTGAGACACCCTGTGTGCAAGTGGAGAGTTTGGCCAAAAGATGGCGCCAGAGGAAAGGCCATTTGGGCATCAGATCAGTAGTAAGTGTTAAACACAGATATAAAACACTAGATACCTACTCCGGTGTGGGGTGTTGGTCAAAGAGGACTGGCAAGCCTCCCAATAACTCTATGCAAGCCTCCGGAATTCTGAGGCGGGGCTCTTGGGAATTCTGAAGGACGCTTCCTTGTGC
The DNA here is from genome assembly GCF_963921795.1 of Nannobrachium achirus. Lineage (NCBI taxonomy): Eukaryota > Metazoa > Chordata > Actinopteri > Myctophiformes > Myctophidae > Nannobrachium > Nannobrachium achirus. The sequence goes on from NC_137822.1 coordinate 61,006,994, forward strand.
ATCACAGAATGGGAAGCTCGGTAGGCCAATCAGATGCAGGACCGGCAGGACTCCCTCTTTCCCATTGGAGGGGGCAGAGTGCCTTCCGCAGTTCAACAGTTACGCACTTCCGCCAGTCCTATTTGACCAGTCACCCCAATGAACTACAGCGGCGGAGGAGGTCTAGCTTTTTATATCTGTGAGTGTTAAATAGCTCTCTATAGTAATTGCCTAAGGGGGGGCAGGTGTCAGGATTTAAAATGAAGCAACACGGAACTAAAGGTTCCTATGATTGGCCGTTAGTTGCACTGTTCTGGTACCAGTAGCAACATGTTCTCCATTGGTTCCATTCTATTCCCCCCGAAATTACCTTAATAAACGTTTTCATAGGTACTTCATGGTTCCTGTCACTAGTTTAAAGCCTTGTTTCAATCACCATGATATGTGTTGTGTGAAAATACGGTCCAATTTATGTTATATTTGATGTTAAAGCTGGGTATGCTGTAGGAGGGGCTTGTGATCATAGGCTTGTGATGGTTCTTCTTTGTGTGCTTTATTTGGGAAGCTCAACACCACATTCTCCCAAGTATCCCTGCGGTTCCACGTAACCGTTGGCAGCCAATAGCATTCGAGATGGTACCATTTCTACCAGTGAACTTTGATTTCTACAATGACCTGTACAAGGGACAAAAAAAACTTAATTTTCGCAGCATAGAAACCAATGGCTTAACACTGTCCATATTTTTTTTACAGTCTATGAATTGCCTTCATGCCCTCGTGTCTCAGGTATTCCTCCATAAACACTTTGCTAAAGGGAGAAAGAATGTTTATAGCACAGTTTAGCAGTTGTGTATAAACCAGGATTTCCCAAAGTGGGTGCCGAGATGCCAGTCCAGGGGTGCAGCAGAATAATTTGATAACATTTGGAATTCATCACTATCACTTCACTATGCTGTAAAACAGACCTGATCTGCACTGCACTTGATTTATTTTTCCATCTACAGCAAACTCTCTTCACCAAAACAATAGCAGATCTGCAAAGCTCATAACGTGTCTCGTTGAGACGTGTTGTGAGCTTGTAGATCAGCTACTTTTGGTGAACCTTCCCTGCAGAATAGGGATGGAGCTGTTCAAGTGGTTAAACGATTGATTGAAGAATGCATTAGAAGTTTTTTTATAGAAAAGGTACAGTTTCATGACAAATCACTGGTACAAGGTCAACTTAAAGGAGATCCTAGTAAGATTTTCAGCTTATTTATACAGGAATCACTCATGCATCTCATATAACATTGAAAGACAGACGGATAGAAGACAGTAGGTAAATTATCAGTAACAACATGGAAAAGGGGAGGTATAGGTATGGGCTTATAGTCTATTGCAAGGTTTGAGAAGCAGCCTTCTGTAGGTGACCTTTCAGACCTATTTTGAAAGAGTCTTGGGATTTGCTCTCATTTAAGGCACGCGGTGGGGCGTTCTACATGTTGGTGGTATAGCAGACTGCTGCAGGAGAACGAATTAGAGCCTTTTTTTTTAGTTAAATCTGGGCTGAACATGATTTGTGGAGCGGCCTCTGGTCTGGTGTTGTGAAAAGAAAGATGTGCATATTTGCGTCATGTAACGACGTGAGCTAAAAAATAAAATAAAACAATTTACAGAATACTTCAGCCCTAACTCTGGATGAAAAAGTTATTTACAGGGGTGCCCTGAGTAAAAAAAAAAAAAAAACTTACTGAGCTCTGGCTGGTGTTCAGGTAGCCTCGCAAGCCATCCCGAGCTACGTCATCACCAATGTGCTTCCTTTCTCGGTCTGGTGTCCCTCCCATTGAGCCTCTTTATTAGCAATTTTTTTCTAATTTCCAATCAAAAGGCTGCATTTCAAGCGAAACCCCTCACACCGCTCCTGATTGGTCGAGCGGCTGCTACAGCTCTCGCATTTTGACAACAAACATGGCGGACCCCATGTCCGATGCAAGTTCACAAAACGCAAATAAAAGCTGCATTAAGCGAAGTTTTATCTGAAATCAACGGCATCTCATAACTTAAAAACGAACAACAGTTTGCACCTTTGGAATTTCTGTCTGGAAAAGACGTATTTGATGTTCTCCCGACGATGTTTTGATGCGCTGATGACTACTGACTGGACCTGTCAGTCAAAGTGAGTAACTACGTCATTGCGTAATGCATTGTCTACGGAGGACTGGGAGAGTCTGGCTGTTGCGAGGCTAGTGTTCAGGTTCCTCTTGTTTCACTTGACTCCACAGACTCTGGAATGAAACTAATAGAATAGAATACCAGAGTTTATCATCAGGATGTGTGAAGAAAAATAACACTTAAACTCAACTTCAACAATAACAGTATATTTGTCTTCTTATTATAGTCTTTAATATCAATATACGCCGATGCGAACACTTCCATAGACCTCGCAATGGACTTTGCCAGCCGCTTTGTGAAAAGAGGTATTCATATTATGCACTTAAACATTAACAGTTTGTTTGCTAAATATGAACAAATCAAGCATATGGTTCACGAAGGTAAGGTCCATTTTCTAACCTTCTCAGAGACCAAACTTGATGACTCTATCACTGACTCTCAGATCGAAATTGACAACTACTCGGTCATCCGAAATGATAGAAACAGATTTGGTGGTGGTGTATGCATGTATGTTCATAACTGTAGTAAGTATATCCCCCGCCCTGACCTACAACACAGCTCTTTAGAAACTGTATGGGTGGAAGTGATTCTTAAGAAAGCTAAAAACATACTAATCGGTGCCATCTATAGACCGCCCGACCAAAATGATTTCTGTGAGTTACTGGAGGAGAGCCTTGCACCGGTGGACAATGTTGAAAAATACATTATTGGCGATTGGAACATAGACATGCTTCGTAAAGAAGCTCCTCTATTCAAAAAGTTCAATAAGCTATGTAATCAACAGGGTTTCACTCAGCTCATCACCAAGCCAACTAGGGTTACAGATAACTCTCAAACCACCATAGATCTCATTGTAACCACAGACAAATCTAAAGTCTCCGTGAGTGGGACTATTGAATGTGGTGGTCTAAGCGACCATGATATCATTTACTGCACCCGCAAAATACATAAGTCCAAAGCTGACGGCCACAAAACAGTTGAAGCTAGAAACCTCAAAACCTACTCTAGCGAAGCCTTTAACCACAAACTGGAGAAATCTGACTGGTCCCCAGTACTAGCTAGCACTCAGGTCGATGAAGCCTGGCTAGGCTTTAAATCCATTTTCAACACTACCCTAGACGAAGTGGCTCCTTTGCGTAGGGTCAGGGTTAAAGCCCGCTCACAGCCATGGTGGAATTCGGAAATCTGTGAATCAATGAAACTCAGAGACAAAAAATACTCTGAGAAACGCAAATATAATCACAAACTCAAAAAAGGCCCCAATAAACACCTTGAAGCCAAATTAGAAATAGTCAGTTTAGAGGCTAATAAACTGAGAAATCGGACAACCTCCTTAATCCTTTCTGCCAAAAAAAAATACTTGGATGAGAAAGTTGAGGAAAACATCCACAAACCACGAGACCTATGGAAGCTATTTAAAACCCAGCTAGGCTGTGGTGCTAAACTCAGATCCATAGCCAGCAACATATCCATCCAAACTCCCATTACCCTCCTCACTGATAGTCTTGATGTAGCCAAAAATCTCAACATCTACTTCACCTCCATGGCCAAAAATCTGGTCAATAAACTGCCCGCTCCATCTGGGCTGTTTGGTGTTAGGCACATCTTGAAATTCTACAGGAACCTTGGGGTATGCAAAGACATCTTTAAACTTGCCACGGTGACAACTGATGAAGTGTTTAAAAAAACTGCGCACCCTACCTCAATTCAAGGCCGCTGGCCATGATAAAATTGCCCCCAAATTTCTCATAGACTCAGCTGCCACCATTGCCCCAATCATTACCCATATTATTAATCTATCTATCAAGCAGGGTTATGTCCCCCAGGACTTCAAATTAGCCAAGGTAACCCCCCTGCACAAAAAAGGCAGTAAACTTGACCCTGGCAACTACAGGCCAATCTCAATCCTTAGTTCCATCTCTAAGGTAATGGAAAAAATTGTCTATGAACAGGTGGCTAAATATCTTGAAGAGAATAAACTGATCTACGAGTTCCAGTCTGGCTTCAGAGAGTCCCATTCCACAGATACATGCCTCATCTATTTGAATGATTACATCAAACGTGAAATTCACGATGGCAAATATTGCGGCATGGTCATGCTGGACCTCCAGAAGGCATTTGACACCGTCGATCATTCTATTCTGATTGAAAAGCTCAAAGCTATTGGTCTTGATAGCACAGCAGTGAGATGGATGCACTCTTACTTGGTGGGGAGGGAACAGATGGTGGAAGTCAACGGAACCCTGTCCCCCCCCCTCCCAGTAAACTGTGGAGTACCTCAAGGGAGTATACTAGGACCACTGTTGTTCTTAATATACGTAAACGACATGTCATCTGCTTGTGCAGGATTGTCGAGCAAGATATTATGAAAATACATGAGCAGCCTAACCGTATTTTACATAATTTATCCAAAGCAGAAAAGCAAGAACTTGATATTTTGACAACTGAAAAAGAGATTGTAATTAAACCTGCAGACAAAGGAGGGGCTATAGTCATTCAAGACACTGCTAAATATAAAACTGAGATTTTGTCCCAATTGTCCAACACACTGTTTTACCGCAAACTTAAGGGTGACCCTACTGTTGATTTCCAAAAAGAAATTGTCACTTTTTTGGAAACTGCTAAAGAGAGGGGATGGATAACTAAATCTGAATTTGATTTTCTGCATTGCCAACACCCCATTAGACCTGTTTTTTACACACTCCCCAAAATACACAAATCCTTAATAAATCCTCCTGGACGCCCTATCGTGGCACAGACGGATTCATTATTATCTCCTCTATCGGCTTATGTTGATTTTTTCATCAAGCCTTTTGTTCATGCCTTGCCGGCATATATTAAGGATTCCACTGACTTTATTAATAAACTTTCTTCTGTAACTGATCTTCCCAGTGATACTTTTTTGCTTACTTTGGACATCACTAGCCTGTATACAAACATACCACATGCAGAAGGCTTAGAAGCCCTGAATCAGTTTCTAAACAACCGGGACCAGACTGTTAATCCTCCTAACAAATTTATTGCTGATTTAGCCACCTTTGTTATGGAGTACAATTATTTTTGTTTTGATGGTGATTTTTATTTACAGACCTCTGGGGTCAGTATGGGCACTATTTGTGCGCCTAATTATGCAAACTTATTTATGGGTTCATTTGAGAATAACTATGTCTTCAACTCAGAGAAGAATGTGTTCCTCCCACGAATTCTAAAATATTACAGATATATTGATGACATTTTCTGCATTTTCCAGGGTACCATAGAGGAGTTACACAGCTTTATAGATTTACTAAATAGCTTTAAGTGACATTTGGTTTTCACTTGTGACTTCAGCCATGAAAAGGTACATTTTTTGGATATGTGGGTTAACATTGACAATGGCGGCCTATCTACCACTCTTTATAGAAAGGAGACAGATAGGAACACTTTATTGCTGGCCAACAGCGCACACCCAACTACTTTAAAGAGAGGTTTGCCCAAAAGCCAATTCTATAGACTCCGGAGAATATGTCACACCACAGATGACTACTTGAGCAAATCTGTCGAAATGAAGCACAGATTTGCTCAAAGGGGCTACCCCTCAGAATGGGTTGAACAGGGGTTCACTGCAGCTCTAGACAAACCCCGGACTGAATTACTTAAAAAGAGTAAGAAACAGGATAAGAACTTTTCAGTCACCTGTATTACTACTCATTCCCCACACTCCCATCACATCCGATCAGTTTTTAAGAAACACTGGCATCTGTTACAGTCTGATCCTGAATTAACACACACATTTAAATTTCCCCCCCTTTTTGTTAACAAACGTGGGAGAAATATTAGAGATTCTCTCATAAAAGCACACTTTTCTAGTGGCAGACCAGCGCAACTGACACAGACCCTACTCAGCCCCATTCCGAACGGCAATTATCCTTGTGGTCATTGTGCACAATGTAACAATACCAACAAAGCATCAGTCTTTTATCATCCTTTAACCGGCAAATCATTCCCTATTAAAAGTATAATCACTTGTGCTTCCACACACGTGATTTATATGTTACAATGCCCCTGTGGTCTGGCCTATATTGGCAAGACCACCAGAAAACTCAAAACACGCATCAGCGAGCACAAAAGCTCCATCCGTAGGAATGACAGGGATTATCCCGTGGCCGTTCATTTTAATGACATGAAACATGACATTTCCGCTTTACGCTTTGTTGGGATGGAGGTGGTTTCTTTGCCACCTAGAGGGGGAAACCATGACCTACTTTTAAAGAGAAGGGAGGCCTTCTGGATTTTCACCTGCAATACCTTAGCTCCTAAAGGTCTAAACGATGAACTGCTATTAAATGTGATGTTGTGATTTTCTAACATTTCTCTTTTTTCTATATAGGTGTTGAGAATGTTTTTAATACCTTTTGTGTGATGTCCATAATGGCACTTGCGATTCTGACCCTTACTCCTGTAATTTTATTTGGTCTGATCCCAAGCACATATTGGATAATGTTCACTGATATTGATTAATTCTTTTGTTATATCCTGCTTCCCTTGTAGACTGTAAAAGGTTTTACTCTTGATTTTTTATTCTTGATTGTATTACCTTCTTGATTGACTAATTTAATGTATTTTTTATGAATTATTTGTGGCTATGATATTGTCCTTTCAGAATAGCACTTTTTACTGTGGGCAAAACTACCTTGTGCACCCACCTGTAAAGGCCGCCTCTCAGCCTAGGTATCAGAGTGGTGTGGGGCTCTGATTGGCCCCCACCATCCTTGTTGGACTATATATGTTGGCTCAGTGCCATCTTGCTTCTTTATGCCTGATGAAGGTCTGAACGACCGAAACGTTGTATCTATTGTGAGTGAAGACAGTGTGCGGGACTCTTTCTTCTCCATTCGTCATTGTCACTGTTCCAACGCACCTGTCCCTGTAGGTGTGCATAAGGCCTTCTCCTCTAAATCTGCTTGTGACTGCAATCTGTTTCTGTTCGCGGATGACTCGGCTCTCCTAGTCTCAGGCAGAGACATTTTGCAGGTTGAAAAGGCCCTTAACTGTGAACTTAACAAGATCTGCACCTGGCTCAATGACAACAGACTCTCAATTCACCTAGGCAAAACTGAATGTATCCTCTTTGGATCTAGTCAGAAACTTAGCCTAGTTGAGAACTTCACAATTAAAGTAGGTGACACTGTGATAGAAAGAAAAAACCACATCTGCTACCTGGGTTGCATCCTGGAGGCTAACCTATCCAGTGAAAAAATGACCACCAAGGTAATCAATAAAGTAAATCAACGAATTCGCTTCTTGCAAAGAGTTGCCCCACTGATCAATATTAAATCCCGAAAGACACTAGGAGGTGCTCTTATTGGGCCCCTCATTGATTACGGAGTCCTTGTCTGGTATCGCGACGCCCCAGCTGCCTTAAAGCTAAAGCTCCAAACAGCCCAAAACAAACTAATTAGGGTTGTGCTTGGTCTCCCTCCTCTGACCCACCTTACCGAGCATCACCACGAAAGCGTGGGGTGGCTCAAAGTAGCTGACAGAGTACAGCATCTTGCAATGGGCCTGGTGTACAAGATACACTACACCTCCAAGATTCCCATGTACCTGACAAACTACTTCTTAAAGGTCAAGGATGTTCACGATCATAACACCAGAGGCAGCTCCACTAATCATCATCAGCGTAGATTTAACACTAAACAAGGCGCTAACTCGTTCTCCTGCTATACCATCAACATGTGGAACGCCCTTCCACAAGCCCTAAAGGAGAGCAAATCCCTAGCCTCCTTCAAAATTGGTATGAAAAGTCACCTTCAGACAGCAGCTACCCGTGACTTGTAAATAGACAAAGCCCCCATGCTCCCCCCCCCCCTTTTCTTTGTATTCTGCCCTTTGTATTTGATGTTATGCTTTTGAAACTGATATTATCCTAGATAAAGTACTATGTTCTATCCGTCTGTCTTTCAATGTTATATGAGATACTTAAAGTGTGGTTCCTGTGGAAATAAGCCTCGGCTTTCTAGGATCTCCTTTTAGTTGACCTTGTACCAGTGATTTGTACTGTCATGAAACTGTACTTTTTTCTATTGCAAACTTCTAATAAATTCTTCAATCAATCAATCAATTAATTTAAAATCGTCCTGAAAAACCACTTGTAACTGGTAAAAAATAAACCTAGCCCAGTTTTACCTTCCCACTGACCCTTCTTTGTAATTATCTACTGTATAGCTATATTTTTTGCACTGTTGTTTTCTTTTCTCTTTTTCTGACTATATCTAATGCATAGCACTGTGCATATCATTCAATGTTATATGAGATAGCCTACTTAGGATATGGTTTTCCTGTGCAAATAGGCATATGTAAAGTGCTTTCAAGGATCTCCTTTTAGTTGACCTTGTACCAGTGAACTGTACCGTCATGAAGCTGTACCTTTTTTCCTATGCAAACTTCTAATAAAGTCTTAAATCAACAAATTAAGGGGCAAATATAGGTCTATATAAGTATAGGTTCCTTAGCTTAGCATTAGCCCGCACAAACAAACTTAAATTTCCATGGATTTCTCCCGTTTTCACAACGAGACAGCCTGTCACTCTTTACTGTCCGACACCAATTACACAAAGGCTTGTGCACCGCAAACGTATAACACTGACCTTTACTGTATCTTCATGTTTTGATACACGCTGTTTGTTCACCCTGCTGTTTTCGGCCTATGTGAAGTGAGCTGCATTAGCGTTAGCTGCAATAAGACTTCCGGTGCCGATCTCTTCAGAATAAGAGTACCCCTGAGGCAATTGAAAACTTTTGAAAAACGAGTAATTGTCCCATGATATGCACATTCGCATTTAAACGAACACATCAATGCTAATTATGTTTCTGGGTAAAAAAAAGTTTTAATAACATAAGAAAAAAATTATAAATGGATAAATGCAGTTCACTGGAGAGCATCTAGCCTACAAATTGGGCGCTGGACAGGAGGCGGCTCTGCGTCGGCACTTTGAACACACGCAGGCGTTCGAGGAAACCTCCTATCACACCAAGCAACTTAGAAAGTGTCTCGGGTGCTACCAAAAGCCTAACCTCGCCCACCAGGCTTTCTGAGAAAAAGCCTGGTGTTCGTTCACAACAGCCCGTTTGGTTTCCGCCTAGAGCGCGGAAACCACTAGAAGAAGAGGCGTCGTCGCTTTGATTTGGTTCCCTCCGTTTGTTTCCCCAATCCCTATTAAAATGCTGGAGTAGCCTAGTGTAGTCTTGCCAGTCGCTACGAGTTGGACTCAAAGATGCACATACCAAACGATTTTTTCAAAAGCAAAACTACTCCGCATCAAGGAGTTTGTTAGGTAGGCCCTAAACGTGTGTCCTTGGGCGCAGGGGAATATTTTGGGTTAAAACTGAATCCGGTTTGATCTTTCCAGCAAATTGTAGTCCTTTGAGTACTAGGCCTACAACATGACGTTTTGTGGTTTCCGCTCCAGACCGGTTACAAACCCGAAAAGTGATAAGTGATCCCAGACTACCAAAAGCCTGAAAATGACCAAAGGTTATTTCATGTATGTATTTATTATAGGAATATCCCTTTAAAGGAGTAGTTCACCCCCAAAATGACTTTTTTTTTCTATTGATTAGTCATGCCATGGAGAGTAGAGTTCAATAATATTTTTAGTTTTTTGTCGCATTCCTAAGACAAAAAATTGATTCAAGTAAATTTACCCCCATTGATTCCGGAAGGGGACCCGTTTCGAAACGGGTCCCCATCCGGAACGAATGGGGGTAAATGTATTGTTATCACATTTTTGTCTTAGGAATGCGACAAAAAACTAAAAATGTTATTGAACTCTACTCTCCATGGCATGACTAATCAATAGAAAAAAAGTCATTTTGGGTGTGAACTACTCCTTTAAGTAAAAACTCTGGACAATGCATTGTTCTATTGCTATTGGAGTAGAAATCTAGGTTCTCCAATATCACACTAGCAGTGCTATTATTTATTGTGCAATAATGCCATCTAGTGGTGAAAATGATAATCACTGTCATCAACATGTGGATATTTACATCTTGTCTCTCAGTTTATGATCATAAACTGGAATATTACGAATCGTTTTTAGAAGGGGTCACGGGGGTTGTGAACTAGTGTTACAAGACAGTGCTGCCGCTTGTTGCATCATGTTTGAATCCAGTGGTGTAACTAAGTAGCCTACATTTAGAAAATGTACATGCATAAGCACTTTCTACTTTTGATACTTTAAGTAGGCCTACATTTTAAAACTACAAATACTTTTGTACTTTTACTCAAGTCAAATCAGAATTCCAGAGAGTTTTACTTGTATCAGAGTATTTCTACATTGCAGTATTGAATTGATACTTTTAATTATTATAGCGCCTACTCTTTCCACCACTGTTTGAATCAGACTCTATCTTTGCACTCTCAAATCCGTAGTTCTTCTCAAACCTTTTCATGTCAAGGACCCCCAAATTGATATGTATTTGGCCCCCATCTGAATGCGGCAGGGACCCGCAGAAAAGATTTGTGTTAAGAAGTTAAAATTATTCAAAGTTTCCCGACATTTTTCCAAATATTTCAAAAATAGCAGGTGTACAAGCTCGCAGCGCAGCACTAAGTGACATGCTGTGAACTTGTAGATCTGCTATTTTTGAATAGCCAACATTTAATGCACTTCCCCAAACTGCAGCTTCAGAACCACTGCTCTAATCTAACAAAAACATGTTCATCAGGCATGCTTTAAAATTTGTGAATTAAATGCCAAATCGTTGAGTAAACATTATTCAGGTTTCACATGAAGTAATGCAGCAAATACAGCCTACAGTAAATAGGCTACAACGAACAAAAATAATACCTGGAAAAAAACAATCGTCTCTTTTGGGTGGAAACCTCATAGGTCCAATACTGTTGCTTTTCAGGATTCAAATTCAAAAGCAGCAAAAGTAGCAGATCTACAAGCTCAAAACGCACTGTTCTATTTCATTCCTACTGACTGCCAGTGGCAGTGCTTAACACTGGATGATATCCGTCTCACGCATGTGCAGGTCGAGTAATTAATATCAACAAAGTCACAGCGCTGTGACATGATGACGGTGGGCGTGGGACGCAATAGCCAGCGTACATAAGCCCAAGCCGTCATTAATGACCCTTTAAATCTTCTCGCAAGCTACGTGTAGCAAGGTCGAGGTCATAAGGAGAAATAAAACTGTATTTTTCGCAGGGAGCCCTGCAACCTTGTTATCTAGGTTGGAGCTTTGTGTGCGTGCAGTCCTCCAAGGGCTGCGAATTAGAATATTATAATCTTGTGTCTTCTGAAGACTGCATAGTGTCCACTTCAGTAAACCACCGTTTGCGCCGACCACGCTGCAGAGACGCCACAGGTTGGTACAAGAGTCTGATTTCGGTCTCTCTTTGTCTCTCTAGCTCAGTTATTGAATGCTTAAAGGAGTAGTTCACCCCCAAAATGACTTTTTTTCTATTGATTAGTCATGCCATGGAGAGTAGAGTTCAATAATACTTTTTGGTTTTTGTCACATTCCTAAGACAACAATTTGATTCGAGTAAATTTACCCCCATTGATTCCGGATGGTGACCCGTAAAAAAATATTGAACTCTAGTCTCCATGGCATGACTAATCAATAGAAAAAAGTCATTTTGGGGGTGAACTACTCCTTTAAGTTGAGATATACTTTTTCTGTTTAATTATCTGCCTGTTGAGTGTTTTTTCGCTCATTACAGAGCTGTTCATCTCTGCAGCACCAGAGGTCTTGGAGCGTCTCCAGGCTTGTGAGTCACGGCTTGTGAGTCACGGCGGCATTATGCCAGCCTTCTGGGGTGCCACCCGGTAGGGAGGCAACGGTCCCAAGGTTACGACACCAGCTGCCCTCGGCCAACTACGCGGCAGGGCCACTACCCAAGGGCCCAGAATGTCGGGCAGCCGGAACACCGCTGAGATCCTCCACCCCTTTTGGGAGAAGTACTCTACGGGTATTCAACTCTCATCTTTGAATCTTTACAAGAACAAACTTAAGGATGTTCTGTTTAACCAGTAACCTTATGGATGTTCAGGTATGTTCTTTTCTATCAGGTTTTTTTAATTTTTTGGACTGCAAAGAGAAAAAATACATTTGTATTATGTATTAATGTATGATTGTTATTTCATTTGTTTTTTCGTACATAGGTAGAGGCCTCGTATAAGCCCGTTGGGCTTCTTGCCTCTTCCTGGCACTTTAATTGTTTTTTATTTTTGTGTATTATTGTATTGTATTGTTTTAAAGAAATGTGCTAAATAAAATAAAATAAAATCAAAATCAAACCCCGTCCGGCGCCTCAGGCGCAGAGGGGTCAGACCCTTGGGTGGTGGCCACGCTCTCCCAAGGGTACAACATCCAGTTCCGCCACCGGCCCCCCATTTTCAGTGGGATCAAGATGACCATCATGAAAGATCCCAAAAAATCCCAGGCACTCAGGAGGTGGCCACCCTCCTGGAGAAGAATGCCATCGAAGAGCTAGATCTACAGACACAGCGAGGTTCTCGTCCTATACTGGACTTACGAGGGCTCAACACCTATCTGAAGGTGTTACCCTTCCATATGTTGCGGACAGCGGATGTGCTCCAGACGATAAGGACTCACAGTTGGTTCACTTTAATCGACCTGAAGGACGCTTATTTCCATGTCCCTATAGCTCTACGCCACAGGCAGTACCTGCGCTTCGCACTCGAAGGCAAGGCCTACCAGTTAAGGGTGCTCCCATTCGGGATTTCCCTGGCCCCTCGGATCCTTACAAGGTGCATGCGGGCGGCACTCGCCCCGATGCAGGCCCGTGGCATGCAAATCCTACCATACCTGGACGACTGGTTGGTCTGGAGCAGGACACAGCGGCCCTTATACGTCATGTGACGCGGCTAGGCCTTACGGTCAACTACAAGAAGAGCTGCCTTGTTCCCAGCCAGAGAGTAGTTTTTTATCGGCTTGGTGCTGGACTCCCACCGAATGTTTGCCTCTCCCACTCCTCGACGAGTGGAAGTCATTCTACAGCTTCTTCTCTGTTTTCAGAGGAACAAGAAGCTGAGGTTCAGCCTTTTCCTCAGGCTTTTAGCGATGCTGACATCAGTGACAGCAGTAGTCCCACTGGGTCTCCTACGCTTGCAGCCATTCCAGGTTTGGGACAATGGCCTACATCTAGACCCAAAATCCGACAGGGCCAGGAAAGTCAGGGTGTCCAGCGGCTGCCTCCTCACACTACAGCCTTGGAGAGACAGAGCTTTTCTGTCCAGAGGGGTCTCTTTGGGTTCAATCCCCTCGCGCCGCGAGGCGGTGGTGACCGATGCCTCACCCTCCGGGTGGGGCGCAGTGTGGCAACACAGAGCGGTGAGGGGGCTCTGGACAAGGCAGGAAACGATGCAGCACATAAATGTGCTCGAGCTTCGTGCTATATTTCTGGCTCTTCAACACTTTCTACCGCGGTTGAAGGGCATGTACTGGTGCGGTCCGACAACAAGTCGCCTGTCTACCACCAGTGTTGGGCAATATTACTTGGGAGAGTAATCGTTACTTATTACTTATTACACCTTGGAAAAAGTAATAATATTATATTACTTATTACTTGGAATCAAGAGTAATATCTAATATATTAAGTTATATTACTTTTTTTCTTTTACCCCGCAAAATAAAATGTAGATGTAGGCCTACAACAGAATCTGTTTAGCCAGGGTAGCTTTTGAACTGAATCAAATGTATTGGAACAATTTAGAGTCTCTGGGGTGCAATTAAAAAAAATATATAATTAATGACAGGCTTTGTAATTAATCGCAAATAATCACATTTTAATCACACATCAATATTTGACCTGGGAACAGTGATAACCCTTTTTAATGGATTTTGGTATACAAGCGAATCAATTAATAATTAATATATATATATATAAGCTAAGCAACAACACATTGCTTATTTTTATTACATTTAAAACACCCCAGTACTTTAGTATTTTGATCCTAGGCTCTGTACTTGGACTGCTCTTTCCCCTCTACACTCTACTCCTCAGAATAAATAAATATTAGGGTTTAGTTAGTGGTGATGTAAATAAAAGAAAAGGGTCCTATCAGCTATTAGACAAGGATATATGGAGACCTCCTGAGGACCCTAGGGGTCCCGGACGACATGTTGAAGACCCCTGCCTATATTATCCTTATAATAAATATTTTCTTTTCTGGCTTAAAAGTGTATTTTAGAAGTGATGTGGATTTGATTTGATTTGAGTTTATTAATTCATGCTTGCAGTGGAGCCAGGGCCCCACTGAAAAACTTTACAAAATACAACATTGAAAATATGTAATAAACAAGCAATTCATGAAGTTTAAAAATATTCCATGGCAGCAGAAGTAAGAAACATGTTATCAGTTCATGGTGACCATATTGTGTTTCTATAAAGTGTCATTATACAGCCTAACTGTGGCGTACAGGGTAGAGTTTTTAACTCTGTTTGTTTTGGCCGTGGGCCCTGGTTCGTCCAGCTCATGTTGGTTTCTGAGTGTCCTGGCAGTGGAGGTTCCTCTTGTTTGTGGTAGCAGGTCATGTAGAGGATGTTGCTTCTCATGCATGTCCTTGACCAGCTTCACTGCAGCCTCCTCCCTCCTGGTCTGGAGTGATGGTAGGGGCTGTGAGATGTTACCAGCTCTCCTTCTAATAATTTTACAGGCACGTTTCTGGACTCGCTCTAGCTCTGCTTGTTGTTTTTTAGAGCAGCCCACCAGGAGCACTGAGCTGTATTCCAGACACGGCCTGATGAGAGTGGTGTAGATAGTGATGAGGTCATCTGCAGGTAGTCCGTGTCTAGCCATAACCGTGAGATAGTGCAGCCGGGCTGGAGGCAGTTTTTACTGTCTTCTCAATATGCACATCTCCAGTCAGGTTGTTGTCAAGGTGGTATCCTAGATACTTTGTTGTTGTCACAACGGGTACCTCCTGTCCCCCCAGCATCAGCGGGGGAGGTTGTGGTGGGTCCCGTGCAAAACATATCCGGAGTTCCACTGACTTTTTCCCATTGAGCATCATTTTATTCTTTGCTGCCCATTCGTCCAGCCTTTTTGCCTCCAGGCACATTGATGTGTCTGACATGATGTTGGCTATTGGGATCGCTCTCGACAGCCCGATAACATCTGCATATCCAACATCAAGGGTGTCCTCAAACACAGCATCCCGGGTGGCCATGTAGAGGAGGAAGATATAAGGGGAAACTACACCTCCTTAATCCAGGGGCTATGGGCTCCATTTGCCACCACTCTTTGTCTCCTCCCTGTGATGTAACTGTGTAGCCAGGCTATCAGAGATGGGCACAGTTCTAAACCTAATATATTTTGCATCAGGGTCCCATAATCAATCCGGTCAAAAGCTTTAGACATATCTGCCAACAGTACTCTCACCATTGTTGGTTTGGAGTTGGTTTCAGTGAGCCAGGTGTGTATTGCTCTAACTAAAGCCGGTGTGGTACTGTGCTTGGGAAGATATGCATATTGGTTTTTACACACGTTGAGCACCGTGGGCATAAGCTTTTTCAAAACATAACGTTCTATTGTTTTCCCTACACAAGAGGTTAGAGAGATGGGACGCCAATCTGAGATTGAGCCAGGGTCTTTGGGTATGGGACAGACATTTGACTCTTTCCATATTTCGGGAACACACCCCTGTTGGTAAGAGCAGTTGGCCAGATGTGTAATGACCGGAGCCAGGTCCTCTGCCTGTTCCTTAAGCAGTCAGGTTGGAATACCGTCCGGCCCACTTGCTTTCCGGGGGTCCAGCCGAGTAAGGGCTATCTTCATCTCACCTATGCTACAGATGTCACTTTGTGTAGGAGGTCTTGGTAGGGGAAAAACACAATAGGGTGTTGTTTTGGTCCATGATTTGGCAAAGAAGTTGTTCAGAGCTTCTGCAGCTTTGTTTTCTTCTACTCCCTGTATTGTGATTTTAGCATCAGGTGATTTGGTTCGTCCTAGGCCTTTATTTATAAAGTCCCACCACTCCTTGGGGTTCTTTTTCTTTAGATTTTGCATTTCATTTTTATAGTATCTTGTTTTTGCCTGGTGTTTTAGTCTTTGGACAATGTTTCTATTTTTCCTCCATTTTTCCACATTTCCCCATTTGTTATGGGCTTTTTGTCTTTTCTATATAGCCACCTTTATTTTCTCCGTCATCCATGGTTTGTCCGCAGTTATTTTTTTCTGTCTCACAGGAATGCATATGTGTCCCAATCTCACTGAGAGCCAGTCATCTCGGAAAGTACAGCTTTAGACAGGGACTGAAAATACATTTTTTTTTTTTAATAAAATGTGATAAAGCCACTAAAGCATTTCATAAATTTCAGGCTACATTTCACTTAAACGCCAGAGCTTAACTCTGCATGTAAATAAGACTTTTTTTAATTAATGTGAGAGATCGTCAGGTCATTTGCAGGTTAAACATTTATTTAGAACTTGAATATCTCAAAAGTAGTATTTCAGCATGGCATCATTCTATAAGCCATATCTTCAAAACTGTTGGGTCACCTGTTGTTTCTGCCCTGTTGTGTTTATTGGGCTCAGCACCAGACACTTGTGGTCGCAAGTGTCTGTCAGGGGGGCGAGGGTAGTTGGGGGGCTATAGAGTTTAGCCATATTTGTAAAAATCAAGTCCAGGGTTGCCTGCCCTCGAGTCTTACTTTTAACTATTTGTCGAATATCAGGGTGGGAGGAGGTTAACATTTTTGTGGGTAAATTATAAAAATCTCCACATAGATATAGTCCCATTTGGGGGGAAGATGCTTTGATTGCATCTATAGTATTTATTAAATACTCCAGAGTTCTGTCCTGGTACAATTCTTTATTTGCCCAGGGAGGGTGATATAAGTTCCCCACTATAATAGTTGAGACACTGCTGGGGGTCCGACGTGGTTGTAGACAGTTGAACCCACACACACTCAATGTCATCACACTCCAGATCCTGTCTCCTCTTTGACGGCAGTCTCTCATGACAGTACACGGCCACGCCCCCTGCACTTTTTTCATTTCTGTCCAACCTTCTGTCTCTCCTGAAGAGTTTGTAGTCCTTGACCGACAGCGATTCATCTGGAATATTTTCGTGAGCCCACGTTTCAGTAACGCATCCGATGTCTGCATCTAACGTTTTCAACCTGAGTTCATATTCATCCGTCTTTTTATTGATTGACCTCGCGTTGCACAGAGTTAACTTTGGCATCCGCGGTTTCTCTCGTTCAGGTTTTACATAGCGTATCTCAGACAGGACGCTCTCCCGTTTCCTCATGTGTTTAGGATTCGGTCTGTGTCCTTCTACGATGGTTATTTTCTGCCGTCTGTTCTTACCGGCTTTTGATCCTCTTGCCCGGCTTCTTTTGCAGATTATCCCAATACTTTCCAGTGTTTGTTTTATTGCGACCGAAGGTCCCATTACTCTGAAGAACCGTGTCGCTTGAGTGTCCGAAGCCTCGTGACCGTCCTTCCGAAGCCTCTGTGATGTCAGTGTGATGTCAGCGAGTTGTGACATCACTTCCTGTACAGGGCGGCTACACGAAATGTGGATAACACTATATATGGAGATAGTCCAGTCCATCATGTCATATGGGACTACCGTCATAGAAAGTAGCCATTGTTAGGCCGGAGTCATTGGCTGTCTAAACATGGAGATGTGGATAACACTATATATGGAGATAGTCTAGTCCAATATGTCATATGGGACTACCGTCATAGACAGTAGCCATTGTTAATCCGGATTCAATGGCTGACTGTCTGTACAGGAAGTGATGTCACATGACATACTTTTTATGCCCATATATGAGTCCTAACATGGAGATATGGATAACACTTTATATGGAGATAGTCTAGTCCAATATGTCATATGGAACTACCGTCATAGACACAGCCATTGACTCCGGCCTAACAATGGCTACTGTCTATGACGGTAGTCCCATTATGACATGATGGACTGGACTATCTCCATATAGTGTTCTCCACATTTCCATGTTTAGGCCCCATCGCTCACACCCTAGGTGGGGTTGGCGATAGGGCCTTTCTGTGTGGAGTTTGCATGTTCTCCCTGTGTCTCCTAGGGTTGATACCCTCACAAAAACATGAACAAACTCCCCCCAGAATGATAACAACTAGAATCGTCAGAGAAACACTGTGGTTGGCCAGATAGTCAAGAATTGGCGCGACGTCGCATGTCACCCTGAGGTGTCTTACTAGTTGCGACCGAAGGTCGCATATACTCTGAAGAACCGTGTCGCTTGAGTGTCCTTCCTTCCTTCCGTATCCTTGTGACCGTCCTTCCGTATCCTCTGTGATGTCAGTGTGATGTCAGCGAGTTGTGACATCACTTCCTGTACAGGGCGGCTACACGAAATGTGGATAACACTATATATGGAGATAGTCCAGTCCATCATGTCATATGGGACTACCGTCATAGAAAGTAGCCATTGTTAGGCCGGAGTCATTGGCTGTCTAAACATGGAGATGTGGATAACACTATATATGGAGATAGTCTAGTCCAATATGTCATATGGGACTACCGTCACAGACAGTAGCCATTGTTAATCCGGAGTCAATGGCTGACTGTCTGTACAGGAAGTGATGTCACATGACATACTTTTTATGCCCATATATGAGTCCTAACATGGAGATGTGGATAACACTATATATGGAGATAGTCTAGTCCAATATGTCATATGGAACTACCGTCATAGACAGTAGCTATTGTTAGGTCGGAGTCAATGGCTGTCTGTCTGACTGTCTGTAGGATGTCCATGAAAGAATGTCCATCCACCTGGAGAAAAGAAAATGTAACAAGGAGGTGGCAACGGGGCGGCCAGATAAAGTTATTAGGCCTGGATCCAACTTTAAGTCGACGCACATGATTCCAGAAGTGTAGTGCTTATTCGCTCTTGTATCAAACCGGTACTCGAAACGTACTTAGAATTTAACATATTTTCTAAAGTAAATATGGGGGCTGCTGTGTTAAGAACGTTTCGTTGTCAAGCTCAACGTTGGGCATTTGGACCTATACATGGAGAAATGGAGCGAATCTGTTTGGCCTAAACATGGAGATGTGGATAACACTATATATGGAGATAGTCTAGTACATCATGTCATACACTCTAAAAACAAAAACTAGGCTCTACTCAATTTTATTGGTGAAACATTTTTACACTCAAAAATATTGAGTAAATATTACTGTTATGAAATCAGGTAGATGATACTCAATTAATTTGAGTAAAAGTAACCAAAACTTTTACGTACTTATTAACAACTAAAATTGAGTACAATGACCTAAAGAAATTGAGTAGATGTAATTAAATTATTCAGTCAATGCCACAAAAGACTACAAGTAAATACATTGAAATATTAAGTAGATCTAATTGAATATTAGAGTATGATTTAACAAAACAAATATGTCACATTTACTTTATTCATTTACTTTTATTGATTTAATTCATATAGTACCATTTACCCCTTTCATTTACTTTACCTTTTACTCCAGGAGTACATGATGTCAAATGAATACACATGAAATAATTATGCAGATAATTATGTTTTTAATCAACTAATTTTGACCAGTGTAACACCACATCAAGTATGAACATTCAACATACTTTAGTATGTAAATGACATGCAACAATGCCTGCAAAAACAATATGTTTAAAGATAATGATCAGGAAAGGGGTATCCCTGACACTTTTAAAATTCTGTTTACTAAAGAGCAGTGTGTGTTCACAATACTGTATATAAGTACCTCTAATTGAACTGTGCATACTGTAAGTAAGCAGTCTGTCAAACATTATGCACCATAAGAACAATGAGCCCATCAAATGAACAGTAAGTCATAACCACAAAATACATTAAAGACAGTCAGAGGCCATTTGACATGAAAGAAAATCACAACTTGGAATATGAAATAATAAATAAGCATTTACAGTAGCTCAACATTTAAACATATTGACTATGCACACGTGTAATGTCTATATGCTAAACTGACCTGTTTGCATTATGACTCGAATGCACCAGAAACAAACACTTTACATTAACTAATTACTATCAGCAACAAATACCATTGCAAAAATGCTGTTTTGACAATAAATCCACTTTCAGTAGGTTATACCCACTTTCTGAGAGCATCTTGCTGAACAGTAGTCGGCAAGTAGACATTTTTTCAGTCTCTGAACTTTGGCTGAAAGGTGTCCAGGATCCAACTCAACTAGTACTTTTTGGAACATCTCAAGACCATATCTGAGGTTCTTGGGGTATCTCAGATTAAAGGCATAGAACAGTCCCAACAGATAGCAGCAGACCCCCAAGATTGTTGAGGGCAGTGATGCCCTTAATCACAATACCTACATCAGTAGGTTCATTCATTGAGTCATCTTGGTTCTGCAGCAGGTAGATCTTCATCTTCATCATCACCTCTGCCTTCCTGCACACATTGTGAAGATAATTGTTTAGAGCTCACTTTCAGGCTAAATGTTACAAGACACACAGACACACATTGAGCAATCCTAGCTGTCTCCACACATGCAGCCCTGGGCATAATCTTGAATCAGTTGGACCAGACATGCAACGGATGCAACAGCCATTCAGCCAATGTCACAACCTCATTCTCTGGACATCACTATGCTGTTCCTTTGCATGTGATGGTCTCATCCACGATGACATTAAAACGTCAAAACATTTATTTTACTAACTTGAAAGTCCTTGATCTTGACACTATCTTCTTCCAGATGGTCGATGAGACATCGGATGATGACCTCTCGTGTTCGTTGATTGGGGATTCCTCTCTGCAGAATAGAAAAATAATTATTTGAACAATAAAGAAAAAGTATGACTGCACTTTCATAACTAACATAAACTTTGGCAATACAATTGTTTCCACAACCCAGTTTTAGCAACGGAAGCTGGGAGACTGTCCTTAGTAGCTATTAAGACATACATTTAGAAATGAATAATCAGGAGAGAGAGAGTTGCAGGGGATAAAGATGAGTTTAGCATAAATTAATATAGTAATTATTGTCATTAGCCAGGTGAAATATAATTAAAGCAGTTAGAGTAAATGAAAGTTTCATACCTGAAGTACAATACTCATTTGTGCCCAAACTGCCCTTCTTGGACTGGAACATGGACAGTAGTTTGGGGGTATAGAAGTCCAACATTGCCATACATTTTGGCTCAAGATTCAGTGTGGTGATCATCCTGAACTTTGCACTAACCTGGAAGACAGAGATGAGGGGAAGAGAGTAAAAAAGAAGACATGTAGATAATAATGTAGGCCTATACCTGTGCATTTTATCTTCATTGTACACACCATTGTATGCAGCTGTGCATAGCTTGTAATAAATGCAAAAAGTCACAATGACTAGAGGGCTTGCACATTCCTCTCACTGTAACCTTAACTAGCTGCAAACCTTTGTAAAGAACACAAGTTATACCCAATACATTTGTGTAGCCTATATGCACAAAGATACAGTAAATATACTTACCAATATTTGCAAACACTCTCCAGGTTTCTTGTTGAAGAAGATGTGTGCTGCTGCTGTTTGTTGACAGAATGTTCCAGTAGAACTTTCCCATGAACCCTTGTGTACAATTTTGAATCTTAGTCATATCTACTCAATTGTTTAAGTTGTTGTGAGAGATGAAAGATTATTAAGTTGGAATGAATAATAATTAAGGGTCTTTTTAAATTGATCCATATAAGTACTCCATACTCAAATATTATGAAGGAAAATTACCAAAACAAATTGAGTATAATTCATGAATAAAATCAGTTGGTCAAATACTAATTTATTCTCATGAAATTAACTCAAATAATATATGTACATCTAACTCAAAAAGAACAGTTGGATTTTTACTCATTTTGTTTGGTGTGACCTACTCAAACAATCACATACATGATATTCAGTGATTTTATTGAGTAAATATAACTTTTTCTAATAGTGCTATTTACTCGGTCACAGAATTCTTTCTTAGAGTGTATGGGACTACCGTCATAGACAGTAGCCATTGTTAGGTCGGAGTCAATGGCTGTCTGTCTGACTGTCTGTACAGGAAGTGATGTCACATGACATACTTTTTATGCCCATATATGAGTCCTTCTGTACCACATCTCCATGTTTAGGCAAACTCCACACAGAAAGGCCCTATCGCCAACCGAACCTAGGGTGTGAGCGATAGGGCCTTTCTGTGTGGAGTTTGCGTGTTCTCCCCGTGTCTCCTAGGGTTGATACCCTCACAAAAACATGAACAAACTCCCCCCAGAATGACAACAACTAGAATCGTCAGAGAAACGCTGTGGTTGGCCAGATTGTCAAGAATTGGTGCGACCTCGCCCTTTAGGGCGAGGTTGCATGTCACCCTGAGGTCGCATTCCACCCTCGGGTGTCTTACTAGTATCTCCATTCAGCTGGGCTGCGCATTTCCTTAGACTCATGAGGAAGTGCGGCGGGTATTTGCGATTATTTACTCCTTCCATCTCCATTCAGTTTTACTGATGGCCACGCATGATGCAAAAACAGTTCACTGCAAGCTGCCTTGAAATAAAAACTCTAAAAAACTGCTAAAAGCAATATAAAATACATAAAATGACGAAGGCACACGCCGACGAAAAACACATGCGGCTGCCTTACAGAGCCACCACTAGTTCAATATGTGGAGGGCTCTGGGGGGTTCCCACTAAGGAAAGTAGGCTTTCAACTCCCTAAAACCGTCTATTTCGGTGAGTAGTGAAACTATGTATTTTTCTTATGTTTACATTTTACAACAGGCGAGAGGCTAGCATTGCCTCATATGAAAGCTTAGATTCTGTACTTGGATAATCTGTACAAAAAAGAAACATGACCAATGCAGACATAAGGAACAAAGTACCAGACCTAGTCACATATTACCAGTTTTGACAGAGTAATACCTTATATTACTCGTTACTGGATAAAGTAATAATATTACAGTAATATATTATTAGTAATTTGTTACTGCCCAACACTGTTGGTGAAGACATTTCTTGGTAACGATTTACTTTGCAGATTGGTCAAATATCTTATAAAATCCCCTTACTATTAACATTAATCTAATAGACCCCCAGCTGTGGTTATAATGTGCAAATATGTCTTCCCAGTGTATTTTTGCTTATTTCCTGAAAGCTGAAACTTCCTGAAAGAGAGTCAAGGCCCGATCAAAAATCACTGTTTTAATGACATCATATACTCATCCCCTCCCCTTTTACCATACACCCCGACAAGCTGGGTCACCACCCACCTGACAATCAGGCATACTTAATGAACGGGTGGGTGTGGCCACATATATAAACATAATTTATATCAATCTGGCTAACCATCGTCAAATGAAAGGGAACGCCCACTCTTTTTGTTCCTCTTCCTCAGAGTCTGTCTTGAGAGATTAATTAATCATATATTAGATCCAATCTTGTTCAATCTCATGTTATGTGCTTTTGTCCACGCTTCCATCCGATTCAATTGTAAATTAAATCCATGGGGACAAGCAACACATACATGCATACACATGTATGTGCTGCTCACTGGGAGAAGTTGGTTATTGTGGTCTGACCAGCCAGCCAGTATAAAAGGCTGGCTGGCTGACTGTACGTTGGTTGGTCATGCTGTGCTATTATCGGTAGGATGAAACTCGTCCAGTGAAAAAGTTTCAGTGTTTCTTTTTTTTGTCTTTTTTTTTTACATTTTGATCGATTTTGATCTCATAAACGATTATTCGACTATCCTCAGACCGTATGTGTAGATAAGAACGCTAGATTAACATGTTACTATACAGTCCTTATTATTACTGATACTGTTTGATCTGAATAAAATGTAAATAAAAAGAATAGCACTTGATAGTTCTCAGACATAAAAGCTTTCCCCACCTTATGCAGTGTGCCAAACACCCCAGTGCCCAGGACTTGGATCTTTGTCAGCTCTGGGGCCCTCAGGATGCGGGTGTGAACCGTAGCCTTGTAGCAACTCATAATGTAATAATGGCTCATAATGTAAAACAAACTCATAATGTAATAAAATCACAGGGCTCCTCATAATATGGGTATAATACAATTATTTCATTACACTGTATTGATTCTTGTCCCTTGTGGACACGGTTGGGGAAGAGTCCCGAGTCCCTTTGACCAAGTCCAAGTCAAGACTGAATAGTCATGGGTGAGACAGAGTCAATGACAATTCGGACTCGAGACCTGACTCAAGTGTAGCATATGCTTTGTGAATGAAAAGTATAAATGCTGATGGACCAGTTGTCGCAGAAGTAGGTGTGGGTTGGAGGAATTAAATTGATAGAAAACATTAAATTAAACCAGAGAGACAGAACTGCATTGTAAGGGATTGTATTGAAAAACAAAAAACATAAATGCATTCAGTTGCTATTCCTTCAGTTGATGTAAAACCCAAACATCAGTTTAGTCAAAAGTTCATGGTTATCGAGTCAGTCAGTGTCCAAAGGTCAATGTTCAGGGGGAAGTGGAGTTTGGCACTGTGAGCTGGGGGGAATGTTTGTGTTTGAGCTGCTGAGTTTTCCTACCCATGACCATACTGTAGGTTAAACAGGACTGGGGATCACACAGGGATCGAACAGGGCTGGGATCAGTCTTTCTGTAGGCTCACCATCATTCAGTTTCAGTTTTAGGCATTAAAACCTGGCCTGGGTCAAAGGAAAAGGCCAAATGAATACAAAATAATAAATTCAAATAATCTGCTGCACTACAGGCTTAAAACAGAATAATCTACTTATCTGCCCAACTAGGCATTGGCATTAAACTCAAAATACATCCATTCTATAATCAACTTAATAGCTTACATACAAGCATTACATCCCAAAAGAAAAGGGTTTACATTTAGATCCCAAATAATAAAAACATCATAACAAACATTTCAGCATGTGGTCACTCACCAAGTCACATTGTTCCTTTATCACACACAGCCAGTGTTCCGAGTGGATCAGGTAGGTATGTTCAGGTAAGGGTTATCTAAAAGCCAAATTGTTGTATGGGTAAGTATAATGAATTAAAGCTGTTAGAAATAGGAATAGTTGTTGAATAATGAAAAGTGTACAGACCTGCAGCAGCTCCAGTGATGTGCACCTCACTGAGCAAACTGCAGACTGACTAGTTTTATACTGGGTGTGGTGATGATTGCTAATTGCTGGGAAGCTGTGACTGATTGTGACTTGGGGACCGGGACCAAACCATTGCATGTGGAAATGAAGAAAACATTCCATTTGAAAAACAAAATAAAAATATACAATCTGAACCCTGGGTTACACAAGACAAGTCATTGACCCGAGTACTTAAATACTAGCGTGGATACGCTGGTGTTTCTTCAGGTTACCAGACTCACTGAAACTCTTGTTACATTTTTTACAGTGGAAAGGTTTTTCTCCAGTGTGGATACGCTGGTGTTTCTTCAGGTTACCAGACTCACTGAAACTCTTGTTACATTTTTTACAGTGGAAAGGTTTTTCTCCAATGTGGACATACTGGTGGTTCTTCAGGGAACGTGACTGTCTGAAACTCTTATTACAATGTTTACAATTGAAAGGTTTTTTCCCAGTGTGGACACGCTGGTGTCTCTTCAGGGAACCAGACTCGCTGAAACTCCTGCCGCAATGTTCACAGTGGAAAGGTTTTTCTCCAGTGTGGACATACTGGTGTGTCTTCAGGGAACCTGACTGAGTGAAACTCTTGTCACAATGTTTACACTGGAAAGGTTTTTCTCCAGTGTGGACATACTGGTGTGTCTTCAGGTGACCCGACTCTCTGAAACTCTTGTCGCAATGTTCACAATGGAAAGGTTTTTCTCCAGTGTGGACACGCTGGTGTATCTTCAGGTCATATGGCCAACGGAATTTCTTGTCACAGTGTTCACAGTGTAAATGATTCTCTCCATTTGGTTGATGATTCAGGAAGTCTATGTAAGTCTTGAGTTCTTCAGGTTGCTTACATCGATGATGACCAGAGGATCTCGGTCCATCAGTGTCTCCTCGTTTCTGGCTGGTTGTTGAGCTGGTGGTTTTCTCACAGGCTGCTGGGTTGATGTGTCCACTCCTCTGCATTTGGCCATGGAGGTCGTTGTGTTTATGGAGGAAGTCCTGAGATGTGAGGGTGTATGGACTCTCAGAACAGGAGAAGACCTTGGTCTGAGAAGGCTGGGATGTCACTCCTGAGAGAGAGAGAAAGAGAGGGAGAGGAGGGGGGAGGTTAAAATGGTGTGTACAGATAGATTGAAAATATTCCATCATAAAAAGTCCCTTATTTAGGAGCCATACAGCTTCCCTGTTGATATTTATCTTCTCTCTCTCTCTCTCTCTTTTGCTCCCTCTCTCTCTCTTGTTTAAAGGGGAGAAACACCCATTTTCAATAATGACCTATGTTATTAAGACCCCTCAAATCCCACTTAAAGCATTTTTTTTGGGAGTAATTTTCCTTTATAGTATAGCGAATAGTAAGTGAACGAGACTGAAAAATACCCTAGCTGTCAAACATTTTCCCGGCCATTTAAAAAAAAAGACACCCCGGCCAAATGTGTTTAATAACCCTCCTAGATGACAAATCCATTGAGAAACGGACCTTTGCTCTCGTGGTCACGGAACTGACATTTTTTACTCTACTATTTGCCGGATGTCACTCCCCATCTTTCCCCCCATTTCCTGTCAGTCCTATCAAATAAAGGCATAAAAGCCCCCAAAGAATCTTTAGAAAATGGGTGGTTCTCCCCTTTAAGGCCAATTTTCTCCACACAAGTAGGTCATGTGTTTAACACTGACTAACCTCCACAGGTATCCTCGCAATGATCACAGTCATCAGAGAATTCAGTGTCAGATTCAAGTTTAACTTCAACTTCGGCACAGTGTGAAGAGATGTCTTTGACATCAACTTCACTATTCACTGCTAGTAATGTCAACATTGACCCATCAGGCTCTTCTGGTTCTTGAAGTAGCGCCTCCTGTTCTTCTTTGATGTGTGGATGCACAATCAGGACATCTAGGAGCATAAAAATAACATGACAGTCAACTCTGGATTCCTGAGTGTAAATACTAGGGATGTTAATTGACGCATTATTTGTGAATCGACGCGCCGAGGCCGAAAATCGAAGCCTCAATCGACTTTTTTCACTTTTTTTCCGCTAAGCAGCAGCTGAGAGGAGAGCACAACGGCACATTACTTTAAGCAACACAACTTATGCAGCTGCACCCATCAGAACTTGCATCAAAGCCCCAATAATAATTATAATAAATAATTGCTCTTCCTTGCGTTAGCATAGAGTCTGTATTCTAGAGATTAGAAGCGGAGTGACAAAGTCCATGGAACGTAGTGGGAGCGCTCTGGCTGGCACCCCAGGCTAGTGTATCAAATGTGGAGCTTTGGTCTGCCTCACTCTCCCTCCCTGACCGCATCCACGGGTGTGTCGCATTAACGACGAGTAGTGTATTTTGTGTTGTGTTTTATTGTCAATCTTGACAAAATCTCCGCACACGAGGCGACGCTGCCATTAACAAGCAAGCTTTTGTGTCAAGCATGCATGCAAAGGCAGGATCGAGGTTAACAAAACACATCCAGTCAGCACGCACTGCTATGACGCGTGCATCAGACCAGTCCAGCAGTGTTTCTCAAACAGTAGTCCGCGGCCCTGACTAGCGCTGCATGCATGCGAATCTGCGATGCATATGCATGCACAACACAGACATGCACTCGTCTCCGACACAGACACACACTGGTCCTCTCACATTTGGAAAACATTAAGGCTTATAACATTTTTGAACAAGCGATTAAAATATTTTTTGGGGAATAAATAATAATAAAAAAAATCATACTTTTTGTGTCTCTGTGAGCATGAGTCGATTTTCAAGTCGATTTTTCACATCCCTAATAAATAGCATTTTCCATCCTCCATGTTCCGTAATCCGTCCACAAAATGAGATATCATCTACTTATCTACTTCTAGCACTTGAATCATGTCATATTGGTCGCTGGGTATTGTTATGGCAAAAAAAAGTCTTCATTTGCATGATCATCTAATTACCTCTCCATGCTGTCTGTCAATTACTACACATACTATGCATGAAAACAGTAAATTATTCTGATAAAGATTTAATAATTAATACAGCAGTCTGAAAATAAGAAAGCTTCAGCAATACTAAAATAACCTAAAAAAGAAAGGAAACTTGAGTTTGGTCAATTATATCTCCCCTATAATAATACCAAATTGTATTGTGTTTTATGTAATTCGTATCGTTGATTCGTCACCTTTACAACAATGTACAGCTTGTAAGCATTGGGCATTCGAGACATGAGCTACACAGCAAAACGTGTGGGTAGCGCCGACCAAAGTTAAATGGCTAGCAATACTGTTCTGCTGGCATTTACTCTCGTTTTGGGCTTCCCTGACACTGAGCTTATCATTAACAAAGTGTAAAAATGGCCAATATGTGTTGCATATACGCATGCCAGATCCT
The DNA here is from genome assembly GCF_963921795.1 of Nannobrachium achirus. NCBI lineage: Eukaryota > Metazoa > Chordata > Actinopteri > Myctophiformes > Myctophidae > Nannobrachium > Nannobrachium achirus. Next base: position 61,035,601 of record NC_137822.1, read on the forward strand.
TACAAGTTGTACCTCGTGACAAATCAACCATTTGGAATAATTAAACGGGGGAGGGACCGAATGTTGGCAAATTTTGGGTTGGCGGTACCCACACGTTTGGCTGTGGTGCTCAGTCCACGAATGACCGATGCTTACAAACTGTACCTCCTTGTAAAGGTGACGAATCAACGATAAAACTTATATAAAACACAATACAAATTGGTATTAGTAAAGGGGAGATATAATGGACCTAGTCAAGTTTCCTTTCTTTTTGTGCCGAGTTTATATAGATACTTTCTTACACAACAACTTTAATGTGCAAAGGCTGAAGTGATGGAGAAGCCAATATTGCCTCAGTTGGCATTTTTCAGTTAGAGTGAAGAGTACCGAAGCGACAAAACGCTTCCTTCACCTCATTTGTACCACTTGATGCAACGCCACGCCAAGTCGCGTCTTTGCATTGACAGAACAACTATCTTATTTTCTGTGGGAACGCACCTTTAGAATCCGCTCTCTATTTTATTATATATTAGGGGTTTCACTTCTAGTATTTTTTTACAGATCGACTAGTTGAAGCAACTGCTAGTCGACTAGTCGTTAACATAATATGTCATAATAAAGAGTGCTGTGGCACGGCTTTTCACAGCAGTCAAGTTACCATGACAACATATTGTCACACAAAACCACGTGCGCACCGTTACCGCAACATAACAAGACCAGCATTTAGCTGCTACAGTAATGCCTCATTCACACTACAGATATATAGTTGAACGTTTTGCTTGGTAATTCAATGTAATCTCAATGGAAACCAGCTTTAAAGATACAGGAGACGCTCAAGACAAAGCTTTGAAAGCTTTAAAGCTGGTTTCCATTGAGATTACATTGAATTACCAAGCTAAACGTTCAACTATATATCTGTAGTGTGAATGAGGCATAAGGAATGGAAAAGGACTGACCATACTGTTGCTGCTGTGTCTCTCGTTAAACAATAATCCATTTCCATGGTCGGCGGTGGCTATGCTAGGCTTAGTAGGCTAGCTCGCTACACAACGTAAACACTCTACCGTCTTATAATGACTTCTAATAAAACGAACGTTGTGAACTGGCAAGAAATGGGCTGTCCTCACTTGCTGCTTTGATCGCGCTACGATTTTATACTGTTAAACAACTATATTCTGTAGAACTATTCCCCTTGTAGTGGACAACGGCTCACTCCTGTGTGCAGACGGACTTTCACTTTGGGTGAACTCTGGGTGAACTCATCAACTGTCTTTGGGATTATTAACCCTCGGTAGGGAGATGCTGCTTGCTATGTGTGTGTGACTGGATAATAATATTCCGTTCATAATGGTTGTTAAAAATGAAACAATAACTATAATCGAATTGAAATGAGTTCATTAGGACTTAAGAAAAAAAAGAAAAACAAAGAAAAGAAAAACGAAAATGTTTTTTTTTTTTCTTTTCATTTTTTTTTCCTTATCGACTTTTCGACTAGTACCTACAAGATCGACTAGCGGTTGTACTAGTCGAATAGTCGGTGAAAGCCCTAATATATATACATATATATATATATATATATATATATATATATATATATATATATATATATATATATATACACTCTATGGGTTCAAGTGGTTAAACTTACTGAAGTGTTGGTGGTCTTCAGGTTCTTCCTGTTTAATAGACATGTCCCTGGCTGAGTCTGGAGAGTTCATCTTCACCTGCAGTCTGGACTCCACACACTGGTCTGAAATGAACAGAAAGAATTGAAATCGGACTTGTAATAACTTCACACAAGTGGTGTTAAGAATAAGCAAATAATGATCTAAACTAAAATGAATGAGATGAAAGTAGCCCATCTGCTTTTAATGTTTCTGCAGCCATACCTTCTTATACGTCCATCCCACCCCACCAAAATATACCCCCCTACCCTTCTACCAAGTGTATATTACAATAAGGCTGTATAGACTTAGTAGAAGACCAACTTCTGGATTACGGAAGTTGGTAGTTTGACGTGTCATTCCTTTTAGAAATTATGTAAAACAGAGGAAGCATTGCAAGTAAGCATTACATTGCAAGTAAGTGTAGTTCAAACACCAGGATGTGATCCAAAACATATCCTCAAACTGACAAGTGTAGATAAAATAATGTAATCGATCTCATACTGTAGCCAGCCTTTTTTGATCTGGCTGAAAACAAAATATATTATATATATATGCGTGTGTATTTTTCTTTTGCACTATTATTATTATGCCTGAAGGTCTATGACGGAAAGCTTGCATTCTGCCTAAACAGAAAATAAAAACTTGATTGTGCACAGTTTCGAGTGTGCAGAGAGAGACTCCTTTTATTTTTCATTTTGCACTTTCTTACGAGAATCCTAAAAAAAAAACTAAAACTCAATCTCAGCTTTGAGATATTTAGTTCTGAAGACAAAAGTTAAAACCAATGCATCTGTTTGTCAACACTTTTGATTTCAAGAGTAAATAATCATATAAACCAAAAGTAGTTCAGATCATTTATGCCATAATCGAGCAGCCCCAAACTTTTGTGAAACGTCATTATTTTTTATCTGATGGTGGCGCTAGATGGTAGGTAGGAACAGGTTAGGGTTAATCTTCCAGGAAGCATTAAAGTCTTGATCAAGTTTCATGATGATCTGAATCTCCCCATTACATTTTTGAGACACCCTGTGTGCAAGTGGAGTTTGGCCAAAAGATGGCGCCAGAGGAAAGGCCATTTGGACATCAGATCAGTAGTAAGTGTTAAATAGCTCCCTATATTAATTGCCTTCATGCCCTCTTGTCTCAGGTATTGCTTCCTAAACACATTGCTACAGGAACAAAGCATGTTTATAGCACCGTTTAGCAGCTAATGTATAAACCAGGATTTCCCAAAGAGGGTGCAGAGATGCCAGACCAGGGGTGCAGCAGAATAATTTGATAACATTTGGAATCAGGGCTCCAGACTAACTTTTTCACAGGTAGCACCGGTGCCACCTACCTTTTTATTAGGTAGCGCCACCAGAAATTAGGTAGCACCATCTTTTTCTTTGTATAGCGTGGTATTAATACATAGCCTTATCATGCTGATGATAGTTGTTCATTTCCATACGACCATACCATAGGTTTGCCTTGATGTAATGATTGACAATGACCCAAACATGATATTTTACTAAATATTTTTGTCTGAACTTTAGGTTTCTCCGCATGAGCAGCAGTAGTTGACAAAATAGTTGAGCACTAAGGCTGTGTGATATTATTAGGAAAGCCTTTGATATTTGATAACATTGTTGAATGCCTCGATAACGATATGTCTCATCTCATAAGTTAAAAAATATGTAGTTTTAATGTATTTCTGCTTCAAGTTAATATTTGCAAACTTAAGACATTAATTCAAGAAAAATGGACAAGATCTAGTCTAACAACGGCAATATAATACCTATAACTTCAACTTGCACAACGTAGACGAATAAGGGAACAAGGGAAGAATAAACAATAGAGAAATAGGAGATATTTACAATGGAAAAGGAGGGTATAGGTATGGGCTTAGTCTATTACGAGTTTCGAGAAGCAGCCGTCAGTAGGTGACCTTTCAGACCTATTTTGAAAGAGTCTAGGAATTTGCTCTCATTTAGGGTGTTCCACATAGCAGACTGCAGGAGAACGATTTAGAGCCTTTTTTAGAGTTAAATCTGGACTGAACATGATTTGTGGAGCTGCCTCTGGTCTGGTGTTGCGAAAAGATAGATGTGCATATTTGCATCATGTAACGATGTGAACAAAAAAAAAGCCCTAACTCTGGATGAAAAAGTTATTTACAGGGGTGCCCTGAGTAAAAAAAAATGAAAATCTCTGGTATAAACACCTTTGGAAATAAAGGGAAGGAGGAGAGACAGTGAAACTTACTGAGTTGGTGTCTCTCCAGGTTTGTTGACCCAGTGAAACTCTTGTTACAATGTTTACACTTGAAAGATTTTTCTCCAGTGTGAACATACTGGTGTGTCTTCAGGGAACCTGACTGAGTGAAACTCTTGTCACAATGTTTACACTGGAAAGGTTTTTCTCCAGTGTGTTCTCCAGTGTGGACACGCTGGTGTCTCTTCATGTGAGTTGACTGAGTGAAACTCTTGTTACAATGTTTACACTTGAAAGGTTTTTCTCCAGTGTGAACATACTGGTGTGTCTTCAGGGAACCTGACTGAGTGAAACTCTTGTCACAATGTTTACACTGGAAAGGTTTTTCTCCAGTGTGTTCTCCAGTGTGGACACGCTGGTGTCTGTTCATGTGAGTTGACTGAGTGAAACTCTTGTTACAATGTTTACACTTGAAAGGTTTTTCTCCAGTGTGGACACGGTGGTGTCTCTTCAGGTCTGTTGACCCAGTGAAAATCTTGTTACAATGTTTACACTTGAAAGGTTTTTCTCCAGTGTGGACAAGTTGGTGTCTCTCCAGGTTTGCTGACCCAGTGAAACTCTTGTTACAATGTTTACACTTGAAAGGTTTTTCTCCAGTGTGAATATACTGGTGTGTCTTCAGGGAACCTGACTGAGTGAAACTCTTGTCACAATGTTTACACTGGAAAGGTTTTTCTCCAGTGTGGACAAGTTGGTGTCTCTCCAGGTTTGCTGACCCAGTGAAACTCTTGTTACAATGTTTACACTTGAAAGGTTTTTCTCCAGTGTGGACAAGCTGGTGTTTCTTCATGTGAGTTGACTGAGTGAAACTCTTGTCACAATGTTTACACTTGAATGGCTTTTCTCCAGTGTGGGTATGCTGGTGTCTATTCAGGTTACCTAACCCTCTGAAATTCTTGTTGCAATGTTCACAGTGGAAAGATTTGTCTGCAATATGGACAAGCTTATGTTGCTTCAGTTCATATGATGAAATGACACTCTTGTTGCAATGTTTACATTGAAAAGGTTTTTCTCTAGTGTGGACAAACTGGTGTGTCTTCAGGGAACCAGGCTCACTGAAAATCTCGTTACAATGTTTACACTTGAAAGGTTTTTCTCCAGTGTGGACACGCTGGTGTCTTGGTCCTTGGACCTTGGTCTGAGAAGGCTGGGACGTCACTCCTGAGAGAGAGAGAGACAGAGAGGGAGGGAGGGGAGGGGTAGGTTAAAAGGGTGTGTACAGATAGAGATTGAAAAGATTCCATTATCAAAGAAGTCCCTTATTTAGGAGCCATACAGCTTCCCTCTCTCTCTCTCATTTAAAGAGGAGAACCACCCATTTTCAATATTTAACTATCTTATTAATATACCCCCCCCCCACACACACACACAGTAAGGTTAAGGACTCTTAATCAAGTCATATGACACCACCCACGCGTCTGTACGACAAACGGGTGATGAGATATAGGGTCACTTCCTGTTTGGTGAGGGGCACTTCCTGTTTGGCCAAATAGGCCCCAATTAAGGTTAAGGACTCTTAATCAAGTCATTTGACGCCACCCACGAGTCTCTACGACAAACGGTTGAAGAGATAAAGGGTCACTTCCTGTTTGGTGAGGGGCACTTCCTGTTTGGCAAAATAGGCCCCAATTAAGGTTAATGACTCTTAATCAAGTCATTTGACGCCACCAACAAGTCTGTACGACAAACGGTTCATGAGATATAGGGTCACTTCCTGTTTGGTGAGGGGCACTTCCTGTTTGGCGAAATAGGCCCCAATTAAGGTTAAGGACTCTTAATCAAGTCTTTTGACGCCACCTACAAGTCTGTACAACAAACGGTTCACGAGATAAAGGGTCACTTCCTGTTACAGAGGCTTAATGAATTACAGCTCATCCCTATTGGCCGGAAAAAGACCAAAGTTGTGTGTGCATTTTAAAGTTTAAATCACGTTGCTAGGCAAAAGTATGGCAGAGTTATGTGGCGCCAAATTTTCTGTATTTTTTTCGGAGTCCACCATTCAAAGTCAAAGGGGGTTTTTGCGCTTAGTTTTTTTTATGAATTACGTTGCCATGGTAACGCGGATCGGAAAGAAAAGTAATAGCACACCATTCCCGGCCGAGCCGCACATTTTGATGTATATATTGCGGGGTTGGCATAAATCGTGCGGCAGTTATTACGTGCCGAAATTTGTGGCGAAACACTTAATTAATTACGTACTTACTTAAGTATGGTGGATTACAATAAGTGTTTTGCCATTGCGTTGCATGGCAGGCACACTTAACAAATAATGCGACCTTCGGTCGCAATAATGACATAGTTCAATATTGAAAAAGAGTGATCCTCGGAGGCGCCCGTTGGCCTAATGGTCTAGGCGCATACCACATAGGCATTGATGCCTGTGCGATCCCGACGACCTTTGCCGCATGTCACTCCCCCCATTTCCTGTCAGTCTACTCTCCTATCAAATGAAGGCATAAAAGCCCTAAAAAAAACTAATCTTTAGAAAATGGGTGGTTCTCCCCTTTAAGGCCAATTTTCCCCACACAAGTAGGTCATGTGTTTAACACTGACTAACCTCCACAGGTCTCCTCGCAATGATCACTGTCATCAGTGAATTCAGTGTCAGATTCAAGTTTAACTTCAACTTCGGCACAGTGTGAAGAGATGTCTTCAACATCGACTTCACTTTTCACTGCTAGAAATGTCAACATTGACCCATCAGGCTCCTCTGTTTTTTCAAGTAGCTCCTCCTGTTCTTCTTTCATGTGTGGAGGCACAATCAGGATATCTAGGAGCATAAAAACAACATGACAGTCAACTCTGGATTCCTGAGTGTAAATACCATTTTCCATCCTCCATGCTCCGTAATTCGTGAAAAAAAATGAGGTATCATCTACTCGTTCAGGGACGAGTTAAGGCCACTAGGTGTCACCCTGCCAAAAGGAGTTATCTCGTTGAGAGACGAGACAACATAGGGTTAACCACAGATATAAAGAGCTAGATGCCTCGTTCGCCTCTGCAGTTAATTGGAGCGATGTGCAAAAGTTCTTGTCCGGACTTCCTGAAAAAACTAAGGGAACGCTGTCAGTCAAAGTGACTACTGGCCAATCACAGCGCGACTTTTCCAGGACTTATCCAAGGACCACAATTCAATGCAACAGAGACAGTTCCGATGTTGCGCGGCTCAGCTGTTCTCACAGGCTGCGTGCGTAAAGACACGCCCCACCTGCCTCTGATTGGCCTGTGAACTTCCCTATGTGTGACGCACGCGGAAGCAATGAAGACGGAAGTGATGAGGATTCCCTTAGTTGCTAAATGCATACGCCCCCTAGCCGAAGGAGGCATCTAGCTTTTTATATCTGTGGGGTTAACTGTACTTGCTGCAGCCTGCCCTCTGAATGACCCGAGTCCATTACATCACCCCGCAGCAGGAGAAAATGGCGGAGGCAGCCTACATTACTTTCCATTCAACTCTGAAACATAAGAAGGGCTTTATCTCTGAATGAGATGAAAAGAACGCCAGGGAAGCAGAGATCTGATTGTTTTCACGGCGACACTTTACCGTAATGGTCGGCCCCGGTTTGGATTATAGTTTCGCGAGCTTTTGTAAACAAAGGGATTATCTTCCTCAATCATCAGTGGACACCCACGTGCACACGCACAAAGCTTCCGAGACTCTTCAAAATAAAGCGTGAGTGAAAGGCGGCAGCAGCAACAGCTAGAAATGTCATAATCCTGAGCAGCCCATGTGTTAAGGTGCACTGCTACCAAAATATAAAATATCTTTCTAGCGCTTGAATCGTGTCATATTGGTCGCTGGGTGTTGTGATGGCAAAAAAAAAAACGTCTTAATCTGCTGTCAATTACTACACATACTTTATGCATGAAAACAGCAAAGTATTCTAATAAAGTTTTAATACAGCATTTGTATGCCTGAAAATAAAAAAAGCTTCAGCAAGACTAACAAACTCAAAAAGAAAGGAAACTTGAGTTTGGTCAATTATATCTCCCCTAAAATAATACCAAATTGTATTGTGTTTTATGTAATTTGTATCGTTGATTCGTCACCTTTACAACAAGGTACAGCTTGTAAGCATTGGGCATTCGAGACATGAGCTACACAGCAGAACGTGTGGGTAGCGCCGACCAAAGTTTTGCCAAAATAGCTAGCAATACTGTTCTGCTGGCATTTACTCTCGTTTTGGGCTTCCCTGACACTGAGCGTGTAAAAATGGCCAATATGTGTTTTTTCCCCTTTAATACTGTGAGAGAGTGCAATCAATCAATGAATCAAGTAACAAAGGTGAACACCAAAAGAACAGTATAGAATAGTGAAGTGTGACGTAATTTACACATCCTACCTGGTTTGCGGTTTTCTTCCCCCATTCTGAATTCCCATAGACCTTTTTCATATGGCGTCAAATAAGAACTGTGTTCCAATTATAAACAAATTATCTCAGCGGTTTGACTCATATGGATATGAAGAATCAACTGATGGTGAAAAAACGCTAATGTTACTGTCGCCGAATTAGTTACATTTTCGCTAGAAACAGGCTTTATCACTTATGAGTGACTGACTATCATAAACCATACAGAGCCACCTCGCCGATAATTTCGCAATGGCCGTTTGTTTACTTTTGGACCACAATGCTTATATGAGACGATTTAAGATGACCCAATGTTATTCTCCATAGATAATTACTTCCGTGGAACCACGGGATGAGCGAGTCACGTCATGACTTCGCTATTCTATTGCAGGCCTGCCAGGCCATTTTGACCATTTTTGGAGGGGCGCTACCCACACGTTTGGCTGTGTTGCTCATTCCACAAATTCCAGATCCTTACAAGCTGTACCACGTTGTAAAGGTGACAAATCAACCATTTGGAATAATTAAACGGCGGATATAATGGACCGAATATTGGCCAATTTTGGGTTGGCGCTACCCACACGTTTGGCTGTGGTGCTCATTCCACGAATGACCGATGCTTACAATCTGCACCTCGTTGTAAAGGTGACGAATCAACGATAAAAATGTTATAAAACACAATAGAAATTGGTATTATTAAAGGGGAGATATAATGGACCGAAGTCAAGTTTCCTTTCTTTTTGTGCTTTTTGTGAGTTTATATAGATCATTTCTTACACAACAACTTTAATGTGCAAAGGCTGAAGTGATGGAGAAGCGAACATTGCCTCTGTTGCCATTTTTCAGTTAGAGTGAAGAGTACCAAAGAGACGAAACGCTTCCTTCACCTCATTTGTACCACTTGATGCAACGCCACGCCGAGTTGCGTCTTTGCATTGACAGAACGACTATTTTATTTTCCTTTAGAATGACTAAACAAGTAAAGTTACTAGTTACAGGTTATTACGGGTGTTTGAAACTGAAGTTATGACACATCTGGCTTTAACGTTTTAGGATGATTTTTAACGAAATACATATACTGTCAACACATTAAGAATTCAAAATTATAAAACAACATTAAAACATAATTTTGTACACGTTGTGAGCTTGTGACACGACGTTCCCCCCTGCATAGGGATGCTAGGGTTCAAGTGGTTAAACTTACTGAAGTGTTGGTGGTCTTCAGGTTCTTCCTGAAAAAGAAATGTCCCTGACTGAGTCTGGAGAGTTCATCTTCACCTGCAGTCTGGACTCCACACACTGGTCTGAAATGAAGAGAAGGAATTGAAATTGGACTTTTAATAACTTCACACAAGTGGTGTTAAGAATAAGCAAATAATGATCTAAACTAAAGTGAATGACATGAAAATAGCCCATCTGCTTTTAATGTTTCTGCAGCCATACTTTCGTATACGTCCATCCCACCCCACCAAAATATATACCCCCTACCCTTCTACCAAGTATATATTACTATAAGGCTGTATAGACTTAGTAAAAGACCAACTTCTGGATTACGGAAGTTGGTCGTTTGAACATTTTGCAAGTAAACATTATGTTGCAAGTAAATGTAGTTCAAACACCAGGCTATGAGCCAAAACATATCCTCAAACTAACACGTGTGGATAAAATATCGTAATCGATCTCATACAGCCAGCCTTTTTTGACCTGGCTGAAAATATATATATTTTTTGCACTTTCACTTACTAAAATCTACTCCCTACCCTTCTACCAAGTATATATTACTCTAAGAATCCTCACCAACACTAACTGCAGAGCACACATAACCCCTGTGTTAGCCTCACTTCACTGGCTACCTATTAAAAGCTAGAATAGATTTTAAAATACTTTGATTACATATAAAGCGTTGCATGGGCTGGCCCCTCTTTACATTATTGACCTATTGCCTCCTAAACCTTCTCTTAGAGGATCGTTACTTAGATCCTCTAACAAGTGCCTTCTGGAAGTCCCTGTGTCCAATCTTAAAGGAAAATTCCAGAATAAAACATATTAATCCTTAATCAGCCTTTTATCACGTATGTACATACCTGGTATGATGGATTTCTGTCATAGTGGTCGATTTTCCTTGCAACACAGGACTCCTCTAGATCTCTCCCCACAGCCAAAACGGTGGTCAATTGCTGTCCTCCAAAAGCGATAATTTTCACCGCTGCAAAGTTACTTTTTTCTTCATAAATCTTCTATTTATAGTTCCAAGAGAGCCAGTAATCTACTGTTTTATCGCGGCTTCTCTCGTCGGAGGGAAATGGCCGTTGTTTACATTCCCAATACTAGCACTCAGAGAAGAAGAATGAAGTCTTGCGTGATTACCGTCCATTTTAGCTTTTTTCTTTAGCGCAAATGAAAGCTTTCTCCTGGAGTTATTACAGCCAGTATTTACACAACAAGGCATCGTGGTATATATATATAAAAAATAAGAAAGCAGAAGAATATAATCTAGTTAGTCTGTTGATCGCTAGAATCTAGTAATATGACTGAGAAGGATTCACAACAAAGCATAATAACGGACTTCCTGTGGTCATAAGGTAATTCTATTACCTTATTTATTTTCATTTTCCTCAATACATTTCTTCGATTTTATTTATTATTTATTCATGGAATTACTTACAAAATAACTTTGACATGTATTATTATTTGTAAACAATGTAGAATACAATATAAACTCAAAATAATCGTATTTTCCTCAAGACATTCTGCAATGCCTCACCAAATACACTTTAGGTAAAAATGACCTCATGACCACAGAAACGTGTCTTTTTATTTTTCTTCTCATTCTTTTTACTAGATTCTACCAATCAACATACTAACTAGATTATATTCTTCTACTTTATATATTTTTTTTAAATGTATACCACAATGCCTTGTTGTGTATATAGGCTTACTGGCTGTATTATAATAATAAAAAAATATATATTCATGTAAATAAGTTAAACTAAAAGTCTAGGACCCGGCAATCTCGCGAGACTAAAGGAGACTTCCTTCCTGTTCTCTGGATGTAAACAAGCCATTTCAGGATGTGGAATGCTGTTAGGGGATTAGCTGCGGGCTACAACGTCTTTTGGAACTATAAATAGATGATTGATGAAGAAAAAAGTAACTTTGCAGCGGTGAAAATTAGCGCTTTTGGAGGACAGCAATTGACCACCGTTTTGGCTGTGGGGAGAGATCTAGAGGAGTCCTGTGTTGTAAGGAAAATCGACCACTATGACAGAAATCCATCATACCAGGTATGTACATACCTATAAATATAAAAGGCTGATTAAGGATTAATATGTTTTATTCTGGAATTTTAAGGGAGATAGGGCCTTTGCAGTGGTGGCTCCTACTTTGTGGAACGCCTTACCTTTGCCATTAAAAACTACTGTCAGTCGACAGTTTTAAACATAACCTGAAAACACATCTGTTTCAAATCAATGTTACGTCATGATGTTTTTACTGGCCTCATTGTTCAGGTCATTGCACTTCTTCCTGGGTTTCTTTTTTGTATTGTATTTTTGTACTTTTATTCTTGATCACATTTTTACCCTGTTACTTGTTAATGTTTATATTGTGTATACTGTAGGCCTGTCACGATTCACGAAAAACGAATCGCGATTCGACCAACAGTGTCTGGCAGGAGAGGAGAGCCGCACATGCAGGGCTTTGATCGCATGTAGCTGCTTATTTGACGGTCGTTAACTTCTTTTGAAGTAGGTCAAGTTGACACAACTGCGCAGAGAGTCGTAGATTGCCTCGAGAGTTGACACACACACACACACACACACACACACACACACACACACACACACACACACACACACACACACACACACACACACACACACACACACACACACACACACACAGAGAGAGAGAGAGAACACAGAGAGAGAGAGAGAGAGAGAGTGAGTCAGTGAGCCCCTCCGCTTCTCATTTACACACGACGACACACAAGCTCCCGTATATCTCTCACACAGGGAGAAGTAGTGGGGGTTTATCTTTGTGTTATAGGGCCCTTTTCTTTTATTAACACTACTATTGACATAGCCTAAACCCTATATACCCCTTTATTCTGAGGGAAAGACCATACAGAGCCTAGGGTCAAAATTACTGACAGTTTTAAATGTCTGGTAAATGCACTGATCACAGCTGTCAAATAAATCTTGTTTGGCTGATTGGAGACTTATTTTTCCAATAAATTGGATTCTGTTCTAAAAGGAGCTGGCTAACAGTACAGTTGGCTTGCTATGTACCACAAGAAAAAGGCATTCTTTGATAATTGTTACAGTCAGGGGCGTGCACAGACATTTTGAGGAGGGGGTGCTCAAGTGAAAAAAAAGGGCACATTGTGCGGCACGTGGAACCATTGACTGCCTGGTAGTTAGGGATGGACAGTGTTACATTGGTGATTCAATGTTTGGGGGGACATGATTTGAATGATGTCACATGGACAGTGCTTACACCTACATTAACATGTTCAGACAATGGCTTATTGATATGCATACACGCTCTGCTCTGACATCTATTGATATGCAATGCATGAATCAATTAATTGAATAATCGATTAATCATTTATGAGATGAAAGTTAATTATCAAAAAACATATTTGTTCTTGGTATCCAGAGAGAAAACAATGAATTTTAACTTTTGGAAGGAAAAAAAACTATATGGCATTACTAGAAACATGCTGCTTGCTTACTTGCATTCATTTCATCTCATGTTGTGAAGAAAGTCTCAGCACAGCTGTGTGTGTATTTACCACTTGCAGAAATAATGCCATATAGTCCCTTTGAGTTGAAAGGGACATGGGTCTTTTTTTTTCTTCCAAAAGTTAAAATTCATAATTAATTTCAATTAGCAGTTTGTTTTGTCTCTCCAGCAGAGTTTCTAGTATCTCTCTCTACTCTAGGAGAGGTTATACATGAACTCTGCAGCTGCACTGAGGCGCTCCAACACAACCACCCTGACAAGCTAAATGTTGCCTCAATCAGTGTTTCTCAAACTTTTTATGTCAAGGACCCCCAAAACGATATGTATTTGGCTGCAGATCTCAAAATATTTTGTTCCAGGGACCCCCAGAAACAAAGATTTTATATTAGTTCATTTGGGTCTTGCCTCAGGCTAGATGCAGAATAGATACATGCTGCTTTGATCACAGATAGCCTATGTGTGTGGCAAGATTCCAGAGCATTTTGGGGCATAAATATATATTAGAAGCTTTTAATCCAGAATTGACCGATGTCACCATGGGCCACATACTGAACACTGTACAAAACAAACAAACACTGTACAAAAAGCGAACTTCATAAAAAGGGCACATTGATCCAGTAAGGGAAAAAGGCAGGTGCTCTAGCACCCCCTAGTGTCTATGTGTGCACGTCCATGGTTACAGTACTGAAAAGAGGGTAAGAGTATCGTTTAAAAAAATAACAGGATTTGACATTTAAGAATAGATAAGTTTACACTTTTCTGTCATTAGCTATTTGCTACTGTAGAGCATAAGAGAACATCTCAAAAATGCAGGAGAGAAGACAAGAACTAAAATGTAATTGTTGTTTTTGTCATTTGATAGTTCTACTGTATTGAAAAGAGCATAAGAGAAAACAGTATTGTTAAAAGAAAAGAACATACTGGAATTGTAAGAATTGTGGATTTTTTTGGGTAATTTTTCTGGAAAATAAATTTGTGTTGAGAAAATCGTGACACCGTGAATCGTGAACCTTGGATCGTGATTGGAATCGTATCGTGAGTTGAGTGAATCGTGACAGGCCTAGTATATTGTAAAGCACTCTGTAACTTTGTTTCGAAAGGTGCTATATAAATAAAGTTTACTTACTACTACTTACTAAAAGGCTGTATAGACTTAGTAAAAGACCAACTTCTGGATTACGGAAGTTGGTCGTTTGACGTGTCATTCGTTTTAGAAATTATGTGAAACAGAGGAAGCATTGCAAGTAAGCATTACATTGCAAGTAAAGCCCCTTTTCAACTGCAGCTTTAGCAACACACTACACAACACTACACCGCACCACACCGCACCGCACCACACCACACCACACCACACCACACCACTTAACATTATCTACATTTTACATTACACAAAAGTACCCCTATCGGTAAGAAACAAATTGACCATTTTAACTATGATTATAGTACAATATACATTTGTATTAAAACTATCCTAATTATAATACACTAAAATGGATTATAACTGTAATTATAATACACTATATAAGTATTAATGTATTACTATAGTAACTAGAATACACTATAATAGATTATAATAGTGTAATATCGAATTGTATCATAATAGATCTCATACTGTAGCCAGCCTTTTTTTACCTGGCTGAAAAATATATGTATTTATTTATTATTAAGTGTGCCTGCCATGCAACGCAATGGCAAACACTTATTGTAATCCGCCATACTTAATGATAATCACGCCACAAATTTGGAGCCGTAATAACTGCCGCACAATTTACGCCACCGCCGCAATATATACATCAAAACGTGCGGCTCGGCCGGGAATGGTGTGCTATTACTTTTCTTTCCGATCCGCGTTACCATTGCGACGTAATTCGCAAAAAACGACGCCCAAAAACCCCATTGACTTAGAATGGGGGACTCCGAAAAAAAACCAGAAACTTTGGCGCCACATAACTCTGCCATACTTTTGCCTAGCAACGTGATTTAAACTTTAAAATGCACACACAACTTGGTCCTTTTCCGACCAATAGGGATGAGCTGTAATTGATTAAGCCCCGCCCCCTCTATAACAGGAAGTGCCCTTCACCAAACAGGAAGTGCCTCTATAACTCATGAACCGTTTGTCGTACAGACTCGCGGCTGGTGTCATACCTTTTCTTTTTTTCTCAAAATCTTTTTTTTTTCCTCAAATTTTTTTTTTCTCAAATTTTTTTTTCTCAAATTTTTTTTTCTCAAATTTTTTTTTCTCAAAATTTTTTTTTTCTCAAAATTTTTTTTTCTCAAAAAATGTTTTTCTCAATTTTTTTTCTCAAAATTTTTTTTTCTCAAAAATTTTTTTTCTCAAAATTGTTTTTTCTCAAAAAAAAATTTTCTCAATTTTTTTTTCTCAAATTTTTTTTTCTCAAATTTTTTTTTCTTAAAAAATTTTTTTCTCAAAATTTCTTTTTCTCAATTTTTTTTTCTCAATTTTTTTTCTCAAAATTTTTTTTTTCTCAAAATTTTTTTTTCTCAATTTTTTTTTCTCAAATTTTTTTTTCTCAAAAAATTTTTTTTCTCAAATTTTTTTTTTCTCAATTTTTTTTTCTCAAAAATTTTTTTTTCTCTATTTTTTTTTCTCAATTTTTTTTTCTCAAATTTTTTTTTCTCAAAATGTTTTTTTCTTAATTGGGGCCTATTTCGCCAAACAGGAAGTGCCCCTCACCAAACAGGAAGTGACCCTTGATCTCGTGAACCGTTTGTCATACAGACACGCGGGTTGCGTCAAATGAAATAACGCTAATGCTAACACCAACCGCTACACAAGGTTGCACAGACTTAGCGAGCTGCAGGCACACTTAAAATTTCTTAGAAATTTTCTCTTCTAGTTATTATTTTGCACTTTCACTTACTAAAATCCTAAAAACTAAAACGCAATCTCAGCTGTGAGATATTTAGTTCTGAAGAAAAAAAGGAAAACCAAAGCATCTGTTTGTCAACACTTTGGTTTCAAGGAGTAAATAATCATATAAAACAAAAGTAGTTTAGATAATTTATGCCATAATCTAGCAGCCCCAACCTTGTGTGAAACATCATTATTTTTTATCTGATGGTGGTGCTAGAATAGATGGTAGGTCATTGGAACAGGTTAAGGTTAATCTTCCAGGAAGCATTAAAGCGCCTGATCAAGTTTCATTATGATCTGAATCTGCCCATTACATTTTTTGAGACACCCTGTATGCAAGTGGAGAGTTTGGCCAAAAGATGGCGCCAGAGGAAAGGCCATTTGGGCATCAGATCAGTAGTAAGTGTTAAAGGAGTCATCCAGACCAAAACACATATAGGGTTAAATCTGTCTTTTATCATACCCCTTTATACCTGCTTTAGTCGATTTTTTTCATAGCTGCCCCTTTTGCTAGATTTCGGCTGCCCCTGTTGCTAGATTTTGCGGGCCCTCTCATAACTAACAGAGTGTATAGCCTTTATACTAGTGCGGTTATTTCTTCAGCTTCAAAGTTAGTATTTTTTTATTGGATTGTGTTTACACAACGTCCTGAGACCAACCAAACCGCTGTTTTGACCTCACAGGCACCCTTACTTGTCAAACGGCTTCTGCTCTGCACCAGAGCAGGGAGAGGAGAGGCTAGAAAGGGAGGGGAGGGAGGGGTCGGTTTGACAAGTAAGGGTGCCTGTGAGGTCAAAACAGCGGTGTGGTTGGTCTCAGGACGTTGTGTAAACACAATCCAATAAAAAAATACTAACTTTGAAGCTGAAGAAATAACCGCACTAGTATAAAGGCTATACACTCTGTTAGTTATGAGAGGAGTAGTTATATAGGCATAGTTTTTTTCTATTAATAGCCCTTCTAAAAATAGCCCTTCTAAAAATAGCCCATAGGCATAGTTTTGTTCTAAAAATAGCCCTTCTAAAAATATCCCATAGGCATAGATTGTGTTCTATAAATAGCCCTTCTATTAATATAGGATTATTAATAGTATTTCTAAAAATAATATTTGACATCTGTTAGGGTGTGTGTGGGGGTTAGAGGGGGAGGGGATGTTGTGATTGACAGGTGACATCTGGGGTTAGAGAGGGGGGGTTGTGTGTGTGTGCGTGCGTGCGTGCGTGCGTGCGTGCCATCATGGGGCATACAATCAGCTCAATCGTTAGTGTATTTTGGATTCATGTCAATTTGTGTTTTTGATATATTTAATCACTTGAGCCATCAAGTCTTAATAAACTACTTAATTTGCTATTTTGTCTCCCCTACATCATACCTCTTTGCCGAAAATAACCAATTTACAAGCTCACATACATTATGTGCATGTAGATCTGCTATTTTTGATATAGAATATTGGTCATCTGCTAGAGGGTCAGAGTTAGGGGCTGACAGATGAAGGGTGGATGTGGGGGTTGTGTGTGTGTGTGTGTGTGTGTGTGTGTGTGTGTGTGTGTGTGTGTGTGTGGTGTCTGTGAGAGGTGTCAATTCTCACGGTTAAAGGTGTTACCAGGGACCCCTTCAAACTTTTTCAGAGATTTCCTTATATTCCTTATTTTCATTATTTGACAGCCCAATCATCAGTGTATTTTGGATTCATGTCAATGTGTGTTTTTCAGATACTTGATGGAGACCACCATCAAGTCTTAATAAATTACTTAGGCTGCTATTTTGTATCCCCTACACCATACCTTTTTGCCAAAAATAACCAATTTACATGCTCACAACGTCTTGTTGTGCGCAATATTATGTGCGTGTAGATCTGCTAATTCTGTAGGTTTTCAGGTGTTTTACTAACTCTTGCATTGCATTGCATTGTGGATTTGCCTACTTTTAAAGCGGTGAAGGGAACTGAACTTAAGAATACAGATACACAGAAAACGGATTCTGTGATTTTGCTTTATACATATATGTGTTTATATTTAAATCTTTAGGGGCATACCATGTGATATACCTGCACAGTTTTTGATGCAGGTCTTTTACTACCCTTTTACCCTAATCTGGTAGTTATAGGTGGTACTGTATACTGTACATATTATAGGCAAAACATCATAAAGGGTAGAACCGGTAGTGTACGTAAACAAACTCATTAAATTAATGGTTAATCCCTAACATTATACAGTGATTATTACTAACAACACTCATTAGTTGAGTTATCACACTCTTACATACATTTTTTTCCCCCTAATTATATATTTCAATAGATGATATGGTACATCATGAAATGGTACCTAAGTTATACAAAATGTCAAATTTCACACAGTAAGTATTGCCAATGCAGTTGTCAGAGAAGGATTTTCACCCTAACCATACCATGTATAGGGGTGTATATAGTAATTAGACAACTTATTGTTTTATTTCTTGGGTGTTCTGTAGGTTAAGTACGTTTCTAATGAACATGCTATTACTCACACCATGTACGTTATATTTGCAGTAAAACATGTATGCAAAGCTGACTATTTGGTGTTTTATCTATGACATTATTCTATTTCACTGGTCTAATAGCAGGGAGGTATGGAGGCTCAGCTATACAATGCTACGAAATAAACCAGTGCTACTGTACCTTTCTATTTTCCTCTCACTACATATTTGTTTTACACACTACAATTAAAAAAGCTCACCCAGTCACCCTCATACACATCTACAAAACCCAGTACATCAACAAAACATCAACACCCCTACACATTACAGCACAACAAAAGCTAAAACACATGACAAAATGCATAACATTAAACCATAAAGTCACAATATTACTAACAATGTTAATAACAATATGTTCAATAGACTAGTGTCAATAACAACCAGTAATCCTAAAGCATCCATTAGCTAGTGTGTGTGTATAATGAACAGGTGTTAGGTGACAGTGCAGGGAAGGGTTTATGTGGTGTGAGAGATGACAGCTGTACCAATAGTTATGGTGTTACCACAACCTTTTCAGAGATTTTCTTATAGTTTCATTTTTTGACAGCACAATCATTAGTGGATTTTGGATGTCAATTTGTGTTTTTTTCATATATTTAACCACTAGAGCCATTACCTAAGATAATTGCATTATACCCTACACCAAACCTCTTTGTAAACCAATTTACAAGCTCACAATGTCTCGTAGCATGCAATATTATGTGCTTGTAGATCTGCTATTTTCACTAGTTTGACTTACATCAACAAAACATCAATACTCCAACATATTACAGCACAACAAAAGCTAAAACACATGCAAAATGCAAAACATGAAACCAAAAAGTCACAATATTACTAACAATGTTACTAACAATGTGTTCAATAGACTAGTGTCAATAAACTAATAGTTTCAACCCTTAATCCTAAAACATCCAATAAGACAGCAGGTATATGGCTATGTTATATTCAGTTTGAATAGTAGTTTGACTGATTGAATGAAAACATTTTGCATAGGAAAGAGTACACTGGTAACAAGGCCATAACAATTATAGATTTGCAAACTGTGAAAGGTCTATGACATTAAGAGGAAGATATCCATATTTTAGGATTGCATGCATCATATTGTATTGAAAATGTGTAGATGTATTTATTTTTTTGAGTACCGGCTTATAGATGGGCTCTTTTGAGTCCCAAGGCAACCAGCTTGTAGATGTGTTATTTTGATGGTAATAGCTTACAGATCTACTATCTTTACTGGGGTGGTGATGTAAGAGTATTATTTCCATAAGGGGATGCATAATCTACTGGTAATATCGTATGTTTTATCATTTGGTTCGGTATGGCTATGTATGTTGAATTCAAGGCATTAGTTGCGTTGTCAGTAGTGGTATTCCATCTGTAAGATAATACATGTAATTCTCATTAACATTACAAAATGAGAGAGGAACCCAAGTTATAGATCTGCTATTTTCACTAGTTTGACTAGCTCAACTACTTATAGTTTTATTGCTGAGGTATAATCTGTGTTTTCAAGATTAAATGATTCAAAAGATCTATCTAACCACATCTTGATTACAAAGTGTAACTTAGTAATACAGTAAAACTTAGTTGGGTTTGTCTGCCAAACCATTTGGTCCCCAGTCATGTTGGATCATTCATTAGGTGTTTTCACTGTATGTAGTGATATTGGACAGAATACACATGAAATTGTACGAATATTACAAAAATGATACAGTGTCAGCTTGTAGATCTAATATGTTGACTGTGATATATTCTCAGCATAAATATGATTGTATGATTGGTATAATCCCTAATCAAATTATAACATAAGCACTAAAGCCATCATAATGTTAAAATTGGTAAATGTTCATTCAGTTACTGTTTTATTCAACCAGTCAGATCATTTTGTTACATGTCAATACCCTATAGGTCTATTAATTCTTACCAGGCTACTGACTATCTCCACAGAGTATTGGTAAACGAGGGTTTTTTTCTATTATTTTTATCTGATATTAACCCCAACTATGGTCTCTGCTACAACTATATCGACCCATCCCATAAACATGTTACAATTATATCAACAAAGCGATGACCGATAAAAAATAACCTCATATTAGTGTTTTAACCACTTGAACCATATTGGCAAAAATGACCGATCTACAAAGCTTATAGCTATAATGCGACAGACCTGTTACAGGGTGGGGTCTGTGAGAAAATTAGTTTACTCTTTTTGCGTGAACAAATCTCAAAACAGCCTAAATATGGGGGTCTCACTGTGTATAACCTTATGATATGCATGGAACTAACCATGGTCAGTCAATTTACATTGTTTTCACTAAAACATCCCATTACATGAACATGTTAACATTTTTAAAGTTTGTGACATTAGTCCAATACACAGAAAACATTTATTTGTTTATTCGTATATTATCTATAGATGGATTAAAAGACTAGCTATTCCTTAAATTATACTAAATATTGCGTGAAATCTAAAGATTTAACTTGAATGACAGGCGGATAAAAGATTAGTTCCCATACCAAGAGTTGAACCGGGGGGCTGCCGGGGTGAAAACCAGGAAATACTAATCGTTAGACCGTATGGGATGCAAATCGTACAAACTGTATAAGTGTACAGGCCAGACTACACAACACAACTATACAACATCAACATGCCTGTATAATATCAAATCAACTACTGTATATTCAGTACAAATATACATCACCAACAGAAATCAACACCATACTTACTACACATTACTAGTAGATCCACACAAAAACATAAAAAACACAACTTGTCCATTAACGTAAAGACAAAATACACAATATGTTCTAATAATAAAGTGTTCAATAGAATAAATTGCGCAATGCACTATGGGACGTTGGAAAGCCGTGGATATAAAAAAGGAGAATGAGAAGTCTACTTCAGTCTCTTTTTCAAAAATGGATAATACCCATCAATTGGGGCTAGAAAAACAGGATTATGGCGAAGTAGCGACCAATGTATTGTATACCTTCGCTAAAGATGTAGAAGAATCCTTAGGCTTTAACGAGAAAGATGGAAAGCCCACAATCTTTCCCGGAATCATTTTTAAAGATGGAGAATATGTACCCACAGGCATAGATCCCTATTTTGATGGATTTATGCAAGGTCGAATGAAATGGATGAATGATACTAATGGAGGGAAAAATACCCCACCAGATGATCATTCAATGTACGCATCTGAAGCAGCTCTATGCGGCCTTCCACCACAACACGTGTCCAGCAGCAATTCAAACAATGATAGTGCTTTCAATTTTAAATCATCGCAGTTTGCGTGGTTAGGGGAACCGGCTAACATGGAGCACACAGGGGTAGCGGATAATCACCGCTGCGGAGCCTGCCACCTTCTGCTTTCAAAGTTTCTGCCAGGCGATAAACTTTTAAATCAGCATGCATTCTACAGCAGAGGAGAATGTCCGTATCTCAAAGCAAACTATACACCCGACCGGCTAAAGATTGCAATTGGTCAGGAGAGATTCCGTAGAGGATTTATTGCGCATCCAAACATAATCACAGCCCCCGATGCATGGAAACTACCCGAAATGAAATTAACAAACAGGATATATGTGACACTGGCTACACAGGAATGGTGTTACTTGTGCGGACGTTCAGCTGGTAATCATGTGCAAAACTGTTACCAAAAAATGACAGAACTCATACATAGCCTTAACAACGGGCTTCTCGAATTCAAATTATAGTTAAAGTTCTTACAACCGTGATTATACGGTGACATTGTGAATATGTATACATTGGAACCCTTGTGTATTTTAGCTTTTCTGTGTGAGCACTTGCTATGCAAGTGCAAGTGATGGTCCTCATACCTTTAATCATAATGAAAATAATGTTTTATTTGCTGAAAGCTATGTGTAATTAGTTGATGATTGAGTATAATCCTGACTAATAATGTAGAATTGGTTTGAATAGTATGAAAAGAGATCTTACAGCACATGGATGGTTCTACAGCCATGTGTACAGACTGCGTTCATAGCTACACAACCATGTCTTGATTGTACTTATTGTACTATTGTGTAAAGCTAATATTAGTATTAGTTCACCTATGAAAAGAAGAAAAATAAATAAATAAAACACTATATCAATATTATGAGTTTTCTTTCTTCCAAATGTACTTATGATCAGCTTAAAATGGGTATATTGCATATGCATATATGCATATTTGTTAAAATATTTACCACTAAACATTACTAGACATCACTGTGTAGTACAGTGGTAAACACAATTATACACAGGTGAACATGAACACCATAGCTATTGAAAATGGTTCAAAATGCATGTATATCATTTTGGGTTACATGTCAACAGGTCAAAGCTAATACAGTAAAACCAACAACCAACAAGTATATTCGTATATTTTATTAGTAAACAGGAACACGTATTTACAAGGATACAATGATATACAATACAACTGACTGAATTCACACACAAAACATCACTATGGAGTACAGTGGTAAACATAATTATTCAGTTCCAGCCTACGTCACTGGGGGTGTGGTCCTACAGAATGTATAAATGGTGACAACCATGACTGAGTATGTATAAAGCTCTCCAATTCTCTGACCCCTTTTCTTTTAAATTTCAAAGAAAACTAATTCTTACAAGTAAAATGGACACTCATCGTTTGATTTACCAGGATAAGGATGATCTGATATGGGATTTGTCTAATGAACGTAAAATGCGATGCCATTTTTCGCCACCCACCCTTTTTCCATTTGTTGATCTGTATACATTGGAAGATGGGGAAACATTATGTTCAGATTTGCATCATGTGAGGGTTTATGCAACTGAATTTAAGAGGTTTGAGACTGCTATCAAGGATTTCACCGATTATTTGCACTGGGGGAGATGGGCCAAAGATGACTACATCAAGCCCTCGGATATGGTGAAAGTAGATGAATCGATGCCTTCTCGTTTATCGGACGGAGAAGCCTTCCTTATCGATTGTTCACGATCATATTTATGGTTGTTGGTGAGATTCAAGTCAATGGGATCAACTTTTGAAAGACCAAAGACTGTAATGGACAAAGAAATGTATTTTCCAATCCGTTTAGCCTTTCATGCTGGTGATTTGTGGCTTCTGCAGGACGTGCTGAAATTAATCAATGGGTTTTTCAGAAAAGCAAAAGAGACTCGCAAGATGATGTTACTGGATGATCGCCTGAACGGTGTAAATCGTGTAGTATCAGGATTGTCTACAAACTACCTCTCTACAAAGAAACCCAAGCGTATATCCCTGAATAAACCACAACACTTACCGGAATATGACCATAAGCTCGGATGGATTGATTCCATAAAATCATCTGAAAATTCCATAAAATCACCTGTGTTGGCTCAAGAACTAGAAACCGATGGACCAAAGTAATATGTCACACCAATATGTTGTGTTGATGTCATAATTATGTGATAATTATATTATCACATAATACGTGTTTATGTGTAACGAGTGTAAAGATGTATCATGTTTTCTTGTCAAAAATAAAAATATCAAAATATAAATATCTGTTTACTAATAAAAGTTTTACTGTATTAGCTTTGACCTGTTGACATGTAACCCAAAATGATATACATGCATTTTGAACCATTTTCAATAGCTATGGTGTTCATGTTCACCTGTGTATAATTGTGTTTACCACTGTACTACACAGTGATGTCTAGTAATGTTTAGTGGTAAATATTTTAACAAATATGCATATATGCATATGCAATATACCCATTTTAAGCTGATCATAAGTACATTTGGAAGAAAGAAAACTCATAATATTGATATAGTGTTTTATTTATTTATTTTTCTTCTTTTCATAGGTGAACTAATACTAATATTAGCTTTACACAATAGTACAATAAGTACAATCAAGACATGGTTGTGTAGCTATGAACGCAGTCTGTACACATGGCTGTAGAACCATCCATGTGCTGTAAGATCTCTTTTCATACTATTCAAACCAATTCTACATTATTAGTCAGGATTATACTCAATCATCAACTAATTACACATAGCTTTCAGCAAATAAAACATTATTTTCATTATGATTAAAGGTATGAGGACCATCACTTGCACTTGCATAGCAAGTGCTCACACAGAAAAGCTAAAATACACAAGGGTTCCAATGTATACATATTCACAATGTCACCGTATAATCACGGTTGTAAGAACTTTAACTATAATTTGAATTCGAGAAGCCCGTTGTTAAGGCTATGTATGAGTTCTGTCATTTTTTGGTAACAGTTTTGCACATGATTACCAGCTGAACGTCCGCACAAGTAACACCATTCCTGTGTAGCCAGTGTCACATATATCCTGTTTGTTAATTTCATTTCGGGTAGTTTCCATGCATCGGGGGCTGTGATTATGTTTGGATGCGCAATAAATCCTCTACGGAATCTCTCCTGACCAATTGCAATCTTTAGCCGGTCGGGTGTATAGTTTGCTTTGAGATACGGACATTCTCCTCTGCTGTAGAATGCATGCTGATTTAAAAGTTTATCGCCTGGCAGAAACTTTGAAAGCAGAAGGTGGCAGGCTCCGCAGCGGTGATTATCCGCTACCCCTGTGTGCTCCATGTTAGCCGGTTCCCCTAACCACGCAAACTGCGATGATTTAAAATTGAAAGCACTATCATTGTTTGAATTGCTGCTGGACACGTGTTGTGGTGGAAGGCCGCATAGAGCTGCTTCAGATGCGTACATTGAATGATCATCTGGTGGGGTATTTTTCCCTCCATTAGTATCATTCATCCATTTCATTCGACCTTGCATAAATCCATCAAAATAGGGATCTATGCCTGTGGGTACATATTCTCCATCTTTAAAAATGATTCCGGGAAAGATTGTGGGCTTTCCATCTTTCTCGTTAAAGCCTAAGGATTCTTCTACATCTTTAGCGAAGGTATACAATACATTGGTCGCTACTTCGCCATAATCCTGTTTTTCTAGCCCCAATTGATGGGTATTATCCATTTTTGAAAAAGAGACTGAAGTAGACTTCTCATTCTCCTTTTTTATATCCACGGCTTTCCAACGTCCCATAGTGCATTGCGCAATTTATTCTATTGAACACTTTATTATTAGAACATATTGTGTATTTTGTCTTTACGTTAATGGACAAGTTGTGTTTTTTATGTTTTTGTGTGGATCTACTAGTAATGTGTAGTAAGTATGGTGTTGATTTCTGTTGGTGATGTATATTTGTACTGAATATACAGTAGTTGATTTGATATTATACAGGCATGTTGATGTTGTATAGTTGTGTTGTGTAGTCTGGCCTGTACACTTATACAGTTTGTACGATTTGCATCCCATACGGTCTAACGATTAGTATTTCCTGGTTTTCACCCCGGCAGCCCCCCGGTTCAACTCTTGGTATGGGAACTAATCTTTTATCCGCCTGTCATTCAAGTTAAATCTTTAGATTTCACGCAATATTTAGTATAATTTAAGGAATAGCTAGTCTTTTAATCCATCTATAGATAATATACGAATAAACAAATAAATGTTTTCTGTGTATTGGACTAATGTCACAAACTTTAAAAATGTTAACATGTTCATGTAATGGGATGTTTTAGTGAAAACAATGTAAATTGACTGACCATGGTTAGTTCCATGCATATCATAAGGTTATACACAGTGAGACCCCCATATTTAGGCTGTTTTGAGATTTGTTCACGCAAAAAGAGTAAACTAATTTTCTCACAGACCCCACCCTGTAACAGGTCTGTCGCATTATAGCTATAAGCTTTGTAGATCGGTCATTTTTGCCAATATGGTTCAAGTGGTTAAAACACTAATATGAGGTTATTTTTTATCGGTCATCGCTTTGTTGATATAATTGTAACATGTTTATGGGATGGGTCGATATAGTTGTAGCAGAGACCATAGTTGGGGTTAATATCAGATAAAAATAATAGAAAAAAACCCTCGTTTACCAATACTCTGTGGAGATAGTCAGTAGCCTGGTAAGAATTAATAGACCTATAGGGTATTGACATGTAACAAAATGATCTGACTGGTTGAATAAAACAGTAACTGAATGAACATTTACCAATTTTAACATTATGATGGCTTTAGTGCTTATGTTATAATTTGATTAGGGATTATACCAATCATACAATCATATTTATGCTGAGAATATATCACAGTCAACATATTAGATCTACAAGCTGACACTGTATCATTTTTGTAATATTCGTACAATTTCATGTGTATTCTGTCCAATATCACTACATACAGTGAAAACACCTAATGAATGATCCAACATGACTGGGGACCAAATGGTTTGGCAGACAAACCCAACTAAGTTTTACTGTATTACTAAGTTACACTTTGTAATCAAGATGTGGTTAGATAGATCTTTTGAATCATTTAATCTTGAAAACACAGATTATACCTCAGCAATAAAACTATAAGTAGTTGAGCTAGTCAAACTAGTGAAAATAGCAGATCTATAACTTGGGTTCCTCTCTCATTTTGTAATGTTAATGAGAATTACATGTATTATCTTACAGATGGAATACCACTACTGACAACGCAACTAATGCCTTGAATTCAACATACATAGCCATACCGAACCAAATGATAAAACATACGATATTACCAGTAGATTATGCATCCCCTTATGGAAATAATACTCTTACATCACCACCCCAGTAAAGATAGTAGATCTGTAAGCTATTACCATCAAAATAACACATCTACAAGCTGGTTGCCTTGGGACTCAAAAGAGCCCATCTATAAGCCGGTACTCAAAAAAATAAATACATCTACACATTTTCAATACAATATGATGCATGCAATCCTAAAATATGGATATCTTCCTCTTAATGTCATAGACCTTTCACAGTTTGCAAATCTATAATTGTTATGGCCTTGTTACCAGTGTACTCTTTCCTATGCAAAATGTTTTCATTCAATCAGTCAAACTACTATTCAAACTGAATATAACATAGCCATATACCTGCTGTCTTATTGGATGTTTTAGGATTAAGGGTTGAAACTATTAGTTTATTGACACTAGTCTATTGAACACATTGTTAGTAACATTGTTAGTAATATTGTGACTTTTTGGTTTCATGTTTTGCATTTTGCATGTGTTTTAGCTTTTGTTGTGCTGTAATATGTTGGAGTATTGATGTTTTGTTGATGTAAGTCAAACTAGTGAAAATAGCAGATCTACAAGCACATAATATTGCATGCTACGAGACATTGTGAGCTTGTAAATTGGTTTACAAAGAGGTTTGGTGTAGGGTATAATGCAATTATCTTAGGTAATGGCTCTAGTGGTTAAATATATGAAAAAAACTCAAATTGACATCCAAAATCCACTAATGATTGTGCTGTCAAAAAATGAAACTATAAGAAAATCTCTGAAAAGGTTGTGGTAACACCATAACTATTGGTACAGCTGTCATCTCTCACACCACATAAACCCTTCCCTGCACTGTCACCTAACACCTGTTCATTATACACACACACTAGCTAATGGATGCTTTAGGATTACTGGTTGTTATTGACACTAGTCTATTGAACATATTGTTATTAACATTGTTAGTAATATTGTGACTTTATGGTTTAATGTTATGCATTTTGTCATGTGTTTTAGCTTTTGTTGTGCTGTAATGTGTAGGGGTGTTGATGTTTTGTTGATGTACTGGGTTTTGTAGATGTGTATGAGGGTGACTGGGTGAGCTTTTTTAATTGTAGTGTGTAAAACAAATATGTAGTGAGAGGAAAATAGAAAGGTACAGTAGCACTGGTTTATTTCGTAGCATTGTATAGCTGAGCCTCCATACCTCCCTGCTATTAGACCAGTGAAATAGAATAATGTCATAGATAAAACACCAAATAGTCAGCTTTGCATACATGTTTTACTGCAAATATAACGTACATGGTGTGAGTAATAGCATGTTCATTAGAAACGTACTTAACCTACAGAACACCCAAGAAATAAAACAATAAGTTGTCTAATTACTATATACACCCCTATACATGGTATGGTTAGGGTGAAAATCCTTCTCTGACAACTGCATTGGCAATACTTACTGTGTGAAATTTGACATTTTGTGTAACTTAGGTACCATTTCATGATGTACCATATCATCTATTGAAATATATAATTAGGGGGAAAAAAATGTATGTAAGAGTGTGATAACTCAACTAATGAGTGTTGTTAGTAATAATCACTGTATAATGTTAGGGATTAACCATTAATTTAATGAGTTTGTTTACGTACACTACCGGTTCTACCCTTTATGATGTTTTGCCTATAATATGTACAGTATACAGTACCACCTATAACTACCAGATTAGGGTAAAAGGGTAGTAAAAGACCTGCATCAAAAACTGTGCAGGTATATCACATGGTATGCCCCTAAAGATTTAAATATAAACACATATATGTATAAAGCAAAATCACAGAATCCGTTTTCTGTGTATCTGTATTCTTAAGTTCAGTTCCCTTCACCGCTTTAAAAGTAGGCAAATCCACAATGCAATGCAAGAGTTAGTAAAACACCTGAAAACCTACAGAATTAGCAGATCTACACGCACATAATATTGCGCACAACAAGACGTTGTGAGCATGTAAATTGGTTATTTTTGGCAAAAAGGTATGGTGTAGGGGATACAAAATAGCAGCCTAAGTAATTTATTAAGACTTGATGGTGGTCTCCATCAAGTATCTGAAAAACACACATTGACATGAATCCAAAATACACTGATGATTGGGCTGTCAAATAATGAAAATAAGGAATATAAGGAAATCTCTGAAAAAGTTTGAAGGGGTCCCTGGTAACACCTTTAACCGTGAGAATTGACACCTCTCACAGACCACACACACACACACACACACACACACACACACACACACACACACACACACACACAACCCCCACATCCACCCTTCATCTGTCAGCCCCTAACTCTGACCCTCTAGCAGATGACCAATATTCTATATCAAAAATAGCAGATCTACATGCACATAATGTATGTGAGCTTGTAAATTGGTTATTTTCGGCAAAGAGGTATGATGTAGGGGAGACAAAATAGCAAATTAAGTAGTTTATTAAGACTTGATGGCTCAAGTGATTAAATATATCAAAAACACAAATTGACATGAATCCAAAATACACTAACGATTGAGCTGATTGTATGCCCCATGATGGCACGCACGCACGCACGCACACACACACAACCCCCCCTCTCTAACCCCAGATGTCACCTGTCAATCACAACATCCCCTCCCCCTCTAACCCCCACACACACCCTAACAGATGTCAAATATTATTTTTAGAAATACTATTAATAATCCTATATTAATAGAAGGGCTATTTATAGAACACAATCTATGCCTATGGGATATTTTTAGAAGGGCTATTTTTAGAACAAAACTATGCCTATGGGCTATTTTTAGAAGGGCTATTTTTAGAAGGGCTATTAATAGAAAAAAACTATGCCTATATAACTACTGAGAGGGCCTGCGAAATCTAGCAACAGGGGCAGCCGTAATCTAGCAACAGGGGCAGCTATGAAAAAAATGGAATAAAGCAGGTATAAAGGGGTATGATAAAAGACAGATTTAACCCTATATGTGTTTTGGTCTGGATGACTCCTTTAAATAGCACTCAGGGGAACAGGCCACTAGTTGCACTGTTCTGGTACCAGAAGCAACTTGTTCTCCATTGGTTCCAATCTATTCCCCCCAAACTTTTACATTCGATTTACTTTCCTTAATAAACATTTTCATAGGTACTTCATGGTTCCTGTCACTAGTTTAAAGCCTCATTTCAATCACCATGATATGCGTTTTGTGAAAATATGGTCCAATTTATGTTATATTTGATGTTAAAGCAGGGTATGCTGTATGAGGGGCTTGTGATCATAGGCTTGTGATGGTTCTTCTTCGTGTGCTTTATTTGGGAAGCTCAACACCACATTCTCCCAAGTATCCCTGCGGTTGCACGTGACCGTTGGCAGCCAATAGCATTCGAGATGGTACCATTTCTACCAGTGAACGTTGATTTCTACAATGACCCGTACAAGGGACAAAAAAGTGGAATTTTCGCAGCATGGAAACCAATGGCTTAACACTGTCCATATTTGTTTACAGTCTATGGATTGCCTTCATGCCCTCGTGTCTCAGGTATTCCTCCATGAACACATTGCTACAGGGACAAAGAATGTTTATAGCACAGTTTAGCAGTTGTGTATAAACCAGGATTTCCCAAAGTGGGTGCCGAGATGCCCGTCCAGGGGTGCAGCAGAATAATTTGATAACATTTGGAATTCATCACTATCACTTCACTATGCTGTAAAACAGACCTGATCTGCATTGCACTTGATTTATTTTTCCATCTACAGCAAACTCTCTTCACCAAAACAATAGCAGATCTACAAAGCTCATAACGTGTCTCGTTGAGACGTGTTGTGAGCTTGTAGATCAGTTACTTTTGGTGAACCTTCCCTGCAGAATAGGGATGCAGGGGTTCAAGTGGTTAAACGTCAAATATAAAGATATTTTCAGTCAGTTCTGATGGAAACAGACATTTCTCCGTGACATAACCTACCGTATCTCAGGAGGATTGATTGCTTGAAGAATGCATTAGAAGCTTTTTATAGAAAAAGTACAGTTTCATGACAAATCACTGGTACAAGGTCAACTTAAAGGAGATCCTAGTAAGATTGTCAGCTTATTTAACCACTTATGCATCTCATATAACATTGAAAGACAGATGGATAGAAGACAGTAGGTAAATTATCAGTAACAACATGGAAAAGGGGAGGTATAGGTATGGGCTCAAGGTGGTTGCACACTGCTGCGTTTTTCGGGCCGAATATCGGGGTGAATTTCGGAGCACGCAAATAAAAAAATCAACCTCACTTTATGTCAGTCACGTTTGCACACTGCCGCCCGTTTCGCGCACCACTCGGTCCCTTGCTCTCTCTATCTCTCTCTCTCTCCTTGCCCTGAAAAACGCATTTCGCAACGAAAAACGCAGCAGTGTGCAACCACCTTTAGTCTATTACAAGGTTCGAGAAGCAGCCTTCTGTAGGTGACCTTTCAGACCTATGTTGAAAGAGTCTAGGAGGGATTTGCTCTCATTTAAGGCATGCGGTAGGGCGTTCCACATGTTGGTGGTATAGCAGACTGCAGGAGAACGAATTAGAGTTAAATCTGGACTGAACATGATTTGTGGAGCTGCCTCTAGTCTGGTGTTGTGAAAAGAAAGATGTGCATATTTGCGTCATGTAACGATGTGAGCTAAAAAATTAAATAAAACAATTTACAGAATACTTCAGCCCTAACTCTGGATGAAAAAGTTATTTACAGGGGTGCCCTGAGTAAAAAATAAAAAAAAAACTTACTGAGCTATATGGCTGGTGTTCAGGTTCCTCTTGTTTCACTTGCAGTCTGGACTCCACAGACTCTGGAATGAAACTAATAGAATAGAATACCAGAGTTTATCATCAGGATTTGTGAAGAAAAATAACACTTAAACTCAACTTCAACAATAACAGTATATTTGTCTTCTTATTATAGTCTTTAATATCAATTCATTTAAAATCGTCCTGAAAAACCACTTGTAACTGGTAAAAAAAATAAACCTAGTCCAGTTTTACCTTCCCACTGACCCTTCTTTGTAATTATCTACTGTACAGCTATATGTTTTGCACTGTTGTTTTCTCTTTTCTTTTTTTTCTGACTATATCTAATGCATAGCGCTGTGCATACGTCATTCAATGTTATATGAGATAGCCTACTTAGGATATGGTTTTCCTGTGCAAATATGTCAAGTGCTTTCTAGGATCTCCTTTTAGTTGACCTTGTACCAGTGAACTGTACCGTCATGAAGCTGTATCCTTTCCTATGCAAACTTCTAATAATTTCTTAAATCAATCAATTAAGGGGCAAATATAAATAATTATAGGTTCCTTAGCTTAGCATTAGCCCGCACAAACAAACTTTAAATTTTCATGGATTTCTCCCGTTTTCACAACGAGACAGCCTGTCACTCTTTACTGTCCGACAACAGTTACACAAAGGCTTGTGCACCGCAAACGTATAACACTGACCTTTACTGTATCTTCATGTTTTGATACACGCTGTTCGTTCACCCTGCTGTTTTCGGGCTATGTTCTGTGAGCAAATTTAGTGCCAGCAAATGTAAGATTTCCGGTATCGATCTCTTCAGAATAAGAGTAGACTACCCCTAGCGCCATTGAAAAACGATTAATTTGTAGACCTATATGATATATCAATATCATATAGGCCTACACGTTAAACATATAGATATACATACAACGAAAATGATGTGCATGTGTAAAAAAAATCAAACCTCGGTTCGAATTGAAGCGGTGGACAGATAAAACTTCTATTCTGAATGTATTTGGAGAGCTGGTATGACAGTTGGTATAATAGGTTTAAAAAATAAACTAGATTAAAACACATACATTAAAATAAGAATTTGTAATTAAATAAATACATAAATAAATATAAAGTGTTTAAATAAGACAGATAAACCCTGAAGGCCAAATTATCATGTGAAGCTTGACCAATCCTCAAAGTATCCATTCATCTGACCGGGAGGGACACCGCACACATATTCTAGATGTACAGGACATATAAAGCCTATTCATTCTGAACTGAAATGACCATATATGGACATGGGACACACATTTTGCTTTTTGAAAAAGCCCATTCATTCTGGACTGATATTTTACACGTACGGGACAGGAAAAACCTGTTCATTCTGGCCTGGAGTGACCATATATGGACATAAGGTAACGGACATTCTGTTTTTGAAAAACCCTGTTCATTCTGGACTGAGATCACCATATATGGTAATTAAACGGACATTCTGTTTTTGAAAAAGCCTGTTCATTCTGGACTGAAATGACCATATATGGGCGTGATACACACAAAGCCATTCATTGGAAGCGGTTTCCACCGCTTCAATAAAGAAATACATCTAAATAGATAAATGAATGCTCTTCAATGGAGTGCATAGCCTCCAAATTGGACACTGGAAAACAGACAGCTCTTCGTGTAGGCACTTCAAGCGTTCACAGAGACCTCCTCTACCACACCACCGCTAAAGCTGGCCATACACTAGCCGATAATCTGGCCCGACTGAATCGGGTAGAATTAAACACTACAGGATCATTTTTTCAGATTCTCTGGCCAGATAATCTAAACGGGCTCACACTAGCCGTTTTGAACAGTCGGGCGCTCCGCACGCTACAGGATTCTATTCAGATTGAGTCGGGCCTGAACAAAGCAATAATACATAATATAAAATACAAAATGTCACGGGGCTGTTCTTCGCCTTGCAACACACACACACGCACACGCACACGCACACAACAACACATAAACGTTATCCACACAACACACCATCGCTTCGCGCAATGGAGGAAAAAAAAACGCTTCAATTGTGTCCCATTTTGATGATCATATGAGTTCACTTTGACACGTTTCATGTCAATCCATGCCTCTGTTCAACTCTCTGACTTTTACCCTCTCTGTCTCTATCACTGCTGTGTCTCTATCACTGCTGCGTGCTGTCTGCTTCTCATGGTGCCTGATTTATGATTAGTCGTATGACTGTGTGGCGCACAGAACATTAGATTTCCAAGATCAAACTGCGTCCCTCCGCGCCACATTGTAGGGTTTGTAGATCAGGCAGTGGGCGTGTACTTGCACTCGTGTGCTGTTCCCACTCCAGTCTGAGTCTGTGACTGACTGGTAGTGACTATTTCTGCTGATATATTTATGTGTATTGCTTTTTTGGGGGGGGAACTAGTTTTCAGTCCCAAATATATACTGTAATGCTTTAAAAAAGGACAGGCCTATTAGGCCTATATCCATTATGTTTCTTTCATGTCCGCTCCAATTTTATCATTGTCAGTTTTGATAAAGTCATTTTATTTTATAATAGTTAAGGTAACATGCGCGCATATTTTCTAAACCTGCTGTGAAAATACTTGTGCGCGCGAAACGCCTGGCTATGCGGGGCGCGCTGTGCCCGGAGTAGCCAGGAGTTGTTAACCCAGCTGGTAGATCAAACAACGAGTTGATGATGGCCCATTAATTAAGCTACACGCTACCTATGGCCAATTGGAACTTGAAAGGAGTAGAGATTACATAACTGCACCGTGCACGGACCATCAGAGAAAGTGACTGACGTGGGGTGAGCTGCTGTTGTAGGCTGCTTCCACCACGGACGGTTCAAGTTCAAGACAGGTTCAAGTTCAAGACAGGCAAGTGTCTGCTTTTACTTTAGTGGCCATGGCCTAGGCTTTCAATCATGATTTCCCCTGTCTTTTAACAAATTATCGCGGTGTGGGCGGATGGATCAATCAAATATAGGCTAATCATTAAAAAAAGATCCGAGGGCACGGAGATCCAAATCCAATGTCCCAGAGAGAGAGAGAGAGAAAGAGAGGACGGTTCTGTCTGGTCCATTTGAAGAACTGTAATCCAGCATTTTGAGGTGGAAACATGGAGAATGCACAGGTTTATCATACATTTGAGAGTGAGAACCATAAGTTTAATGAATTGGAGGAGGAGAGCAGAGCTGGAAAGTTATTAGCGAGTCCAGACTTGCACTAATTGGTTTGGCCTAGTTTTACGTCTTTGTTGATTGATTGATTGATTTTGTGTGTGTGTGTGTGTGTGTGTGTGTGTGTGTGTGTGTGTGTGTGTGTGTGTGTGTGTGTGTGTGTGTGTGTGTGGAGAGAGAGAAAAAGAGATAGCTCGTCACTCAGATACATGTATGCTCAGAGACTTGCGTCTATCAGCGGCTGCTGTAGGCCTACCTATTTTCAATCAGTCCCCTGCTGCTATTCCAGTCTTCCAGACCAGTACTGATCCAGGAAAATATCAAACATGTTTGAAAAGAGTCGGGCAACCCCCGATCGTCCTCCGAGCCACTCGGCTGGGCTCCGAGTGGATCTGTGAGACCTCACGCTAGACGACGTTCATGCCCGATAGTCGGGCACGTTTCAGTCGGAGGAAGCCCGATTGTCGGGGGGGTAATTAAATAGCCCGATTATCGGCTAGTATGCGGCCAGCTTAAGCGGGAGAGGTGGCATTGCAAAATGTGCTGTCCGTCCAGTGTGGCCAGGCACTACCAAAAAGCCGACACGAAGAGCCAGCTGCTGTCCAGCGCCCACTAGAGTCGGAAAACGGCGCCTTTTGAAGTCTTTTTGTGCTCCTGGCTGCACTGGACGGCCAGCAGCTAGCACTTGCAATGCCGCCTCTCGCGCTTAGCGGAGAGTATAATGTGGTAGAGGAGGTCTCTGTGAGCGAGTGCGTGTGTCAAAAGTGCCGACACAAAGAGCCGCCTGATCTCCAGCGCCCACTAGAGTCGAAAAACAGCGCCATTTGAGTCCTTTTTTAGCACCTGGCCGCACTGGTAGGCTAGCAAATTTTGCAATGCCGCCTCTCCCGCTTAGCGGACAGTGTGGTGTGGTAGAGGAGGTCTCCCCGAACGTGTGCATGTGTCAAAAGTTCTGACACGAAGAGCTGTCTGTTCTCCAGTGTCCAATTTGTAAAGGCTATGCACTCCAGTGAACAGCATTTAGACTGGTCTAAAAATACAGGGAAAGCTAGCATGTATTCCCACTGCAGATCATACAGTTTCTCACACAATATTCAAGAATTATGCAGTTGATGAGGATATTCTTACATTTGCAGTTAAAGCCAGATTACAGGTTCTTCCAACCAGACTCAATCTCTCTCTGTGGTACCCTGACACATTTCCTCCTCATTGTCTGCACCACGACAACATTCCAACCATAGAATCACTGTCACATATTCTGAATGGCTGCCATGTATACAAGGGAATGTATATTTCCAGGCACGATATAATTTTTGACCTACTGGTTAAGAACATGCTTTCATACATCCCACCGTCCTCCATTAAGGTCTATACCCATACAAGGGTTTCACCCAATATGTTCATGCTGTGCAATAACCAAGTTGACACTTTCTCAAATGTGACAGCCAATACACCAGATGTTATTGTTGTTGATGAAGAGAGCAGAGAAGTCACCATCTTAGAAGTAGTCTGTACGTTTGACTATAGTCTGGAAGAGGCATTCCTTGCTAAGGTTCTAAAATACCAACTTCTCAAAAATGAGATTGAACAACTCGGGTACAACTGTAAACTTCTTGTGTTTATATTTGGAAGCCTTGGCCATGTCCACAGATTAGTCATAAGGGGTTTGCAGACGGCAGGAATTCCCAAGCCAAAAGCCAAAGCATTGGCAAAATTCTGCTCAATATCTGTGATAATAGGCAGC
Source organism: Nannobrachium achirus (assembly GCF_963921795.1). Lineage (NCBI taxonomy): Eukaryota > Metazoa > Chordata > Actinopteri > Myctophiformes > Myctophidae > Nannobrachium > Nannobrachium achirus. The sequence goes on from NC_137822.1 coordinate 61,072,318, forward strand.
CGCCATATATGGAGGAGACGGTGCTTCTTGTATCCATAGACTATGATTAGTCATACAGTATCAAAGAGATTCTGAACTTGATGAGTGCATCTACCAGTATTTGTGTTCAAGATGTTTTCTTGTAAAATGTGAAATGTGAACACTCCTTTCTGGAGTGGTCTGGTTTAGAGGTAAAAGAATCGAAATGTGCAGTACTTTATGAAAGGCGGAGTGGGGGAAACCGCTGGTATCACTCCAAAACAGATACAAAAACAGATTTCACAATTTGCAATAAGCCCATTAGAGTCTACTCACGTCACGAGACTTACAGTTATTTGGGGCACACGTTTAATGTTACAGGGGAGTGGAAAGAGCAGGTGGATGAATTAATATCTGAGTAATCCAGCAGGCTGGATTTAATTCATACATCACCCCTGCCACTAATCATGAAACTGGAGGCAGTCAGAGTAATTGTAGTGGCCAAGGTGCAACATCTTTTCTCCAATGTACATGTTCCACGAAAATCACTATGTGATCTGACTGACAAAACTGTACACTTAGTGAGACAATGGACTGGTCTTAACACACACACACACAACACGTGACATCTTATTTCACAGCAAACATGAGGGTGGTCTCGGTGTTCCCAATTTTGAATGGACATATATTGCTACAAGGCTCTCCCATTTGTTAAATGTGTTGAACAATGATGACCAGTATGTGAGAGAGCTTGCACGCTCTTCTCTTTTTTTGGACCTAAAACGACGTAAGGTCCCTCTGGCCTGTGGCTCGGATCCTAGCTTCCTAGGTTTCAAGAGGAAGCTTAGTGGAAAGCTGGACAGTCGCTCTCCTGGCTTTGGTGTGTGGTCAGACTGGCTGGACTTAAATGATCTATGTTGCTGGGTGGATATTACCTTGGAGTGGGTAGGGTCTAACTCTGAGGCGTTGGCTGTCTCGGAGGACTTTATATCTGACCCCAGTATCTCTGTCAGAGCAACTATGACTGTGTGTGGAGCAGAACACCAACTGCCACTGACTAATGCCCGAGGTCGCCTCCTATGGGCACAACAGCAAAGGCAGCGGCAGCACTGGACTGAGCTGAGACTGCAGGGGAAGACTGCATGTCTCCCTGACCATTCTGTATCTCACTCTGTTCAAAAATGTTGCCATAGACGAATGCATTGTTGTCTTTACCCTGAAAGCGAGGTTGCAGGTTTTACCAACTAAACTGAATCTCTCCATCTGGTTTCCAGGCAATCATGCCCCTTACTGTATACATCATGGTCATGAACAAATAGCTGAAACCATGTCCCATATCTTAAATGGTTGCCATGTATACAGGGGACTCTACATATGTAGGCATGACAGAATAGTGGATTTGATATCAAAAGATATCTCTTCCATCTTCAGGTCCTCCATCATGCTTTATAAGCATTCTACTGTGAAGCCGAGCATGTTTAGCCTGTGTAATGATGATTCTGTGTTCTCTAACATCTCAGCTAACACCCCTGATGTCATTGTTGTTAATGAAACCCACAGGGAGGTGTTTATTCTCCAGGTCGGCTGTACCTTTGATTACATCTTAGAGGAAGCCTTCTTAACCAAAGTGTTAAAATATCATCATCTAGAGCAGACCATCTCACAGCTAGGCTACAGATGTAAACTTTTGGTTTTTATCTTTGGGAGCCTAGGGCACGTACACAAGTTGGTTGTGAGGGGCCTTCAAATGGCCGGCCTCTCCAAAAGGAGGGCCAAACAGTTAGCAAGGTACTGCTCTGTATCAGCTATTATAGGAAGCCGCGCGATTTGGAGGAGGCGTTGTTTCCTTTATCCATGATTGTTGTCTGCTATGTTTGACTTGTATTGTATGTAACAACGTTCTGCCCTACATGCACTTTGTAACGGTCTGTTTTCCTATTTATCTAACTGCACTGATATTGTTTATGTCCTTTGTACATTTGTGTACTTCTACTTATGTGGGCATAAATAAACATTTCAAATGTGTGTGTGTGTGTGTGTGTGTGTGTCTGTGTGAGTGTGTGTGTGTGAGAACAACAGCGCCCCTCCCTTAATATGTGTGGTCAGAAAAGGTACTGCAGGCTTGAGGCTACATACACGGACGGCCGGACGGACGCATACCCACACACACGGCCACGTATAGGAGACGGTGTGACCACCGCTCAAAAAGCTAGATACCTCCCTCCGGTGGGGAGGGTTGGTCAAAGAGAGCTGGCAAGCCTCCCAATAACTATATGCTAGCCTCCAGAATTCTGAGGCGGTGTCAGTACCGCCTGATTATGGATCCCACTGGGAAAGATGGATGGAAACGGCATAGAGCGCTCGTTTTCAGTTATTGTCCACGACATTGCAAGCGGTGTGAAGGCCAGTGGACCTTGGTCCTGCTCTTCGCGCCCGAGCGCCGCAGGCCGCGCGAGTTACGAAGCCGTGGTGAATGCAATCGTTCTATTTATGCCCAGGCCGGAAGGCCTGGGCAAGCGCACGATAAACACAATGATAATTGGGTTTTGGTGCACCTCGCGCGGTCCAAGTGTCTACAACGGAGCGCTCCCTACGTCCGGTTCAGCCAATCACAAGCTTCAAAAATGAGTCCGGGGCGTAGTTATCCATCTTTCCCAGTGGGATCCATAATCACGCGTCAGTACCACATCTGCTCGCGTGCCATATTTTCTCGTCTCCGTCACTTCCGTTTTCTGCTGTCGGCAATACGATGTTGTGATTGGCTTTTGGCTTTGAATAACCTTTATTGAACACGGAAACTATACAAAAACGTTTCTTTAATGAAAGCTAAATTGTAATAATAAATATCAGTATTGTATTAATTCTTATTGCAGAAAATTCCTCTTCAAACCCTTATTGAACACTGTAAAATAACATTCCAAAAAAAAGAAAACGTTTCTTAATTATGAAAAATTACTTTTAATAATAAATATCAGTAGCGAGGGAATCCCGGGGCCCCCCCAGAGGAGCGGTGGTCCGCGATAGGCACTGCAGGTGGTTGGCCGCCCTGCGGGGGTCCGTCACCGAGTCGGCCGCCCTGCGGGGGTCCCTCTTTTATCAACCTTTATTCAACCTTTATTTGTCACATACAATTTAAAAACAAGTTCTAAAAAGCAGTGAAATGTATTCAGGTTAGCTCAGAGATAGTAATCAATAAAAAGACAATAGTACTAGACTAGACCCCCGCAGGGCGGCCAACACACAGACCTCCGCTGCCCTCGCCGCCGGCGACGGACCCCCGCTGTGGTCGCCCCGTGGTCGGCGGCGAGGGACCCCCACCGGCCGCGGTGGGGGGGGGGGGTCTCTCGCGGACCACCGCTCCTCTGGGGGGGCTCCGGGATTCCCTCGCCACTGATATTTATTATTTAAAAGTAATTTTTTATTATTAAGAAACGTTTTCTTTTTCTGGAATGGTATTTTACAGGTTTCAATAAAGGTTTGAAGAGGAATTTTCTGCAATAAGAATTAATACAATACTGATATTTATTATTACAATTTAGCTTTCATTAAAGAAACGTTTTTGTATCCACAAGTTTCCAACATCCCATAATGCATTACGCAGAAGCTGGACGGAGCTTCCGGCACCGCAGCCGAGTGTGATCTACAAGCTCACAAAGGTTGCATCTGCGACGCGACGTGAGCTTTTATGTCTGCTGTTAACCGGAAGTGTCCTGCAGATAATGATGCTACAGTCGCGCCAATGAACTGCAGCGGCGGAGGAGGTATGGCTGCAGGCGTGAAGTCACCTCCCTCAGCCTTGCAGCGCCATACACTCTTGGAGATTGTTAACAGATATCCATGCCTGTACATTCAAACGCACACATCCACAGTCCACACATGCTTAAACTTAGTGCTGTAATAGTTGTGTGTCTAATATGGAATTAACATCAATCTAAAAGACCCCCAGCTGTGGTTATAATGTGCAAATATCGCATCTTCCCTGTGCATTTTTGCTTTTCTTCCTCAAAGCTTAAACTTCCTGAAAGAGTCAAGGCCCGAAAAAAAGAAAAACACAATTTTAATGACATCATAAACTCATCCCCTCCACATTTACCATACACCCAACACTGTGGGTGTGGCCAACTTCAGATGGGCCACCACTCACCACCCACCTGACAACCAGGCATACCTAATGAACTGGTGGGTGTGGCCACATAAAAACATAATTTTAACACTTTATGTAAAAAAAAGTGTTACCATGTTAATACCTGATGATCATGTTTTAGGGGGGAGAAAAAAACATGGGACCCCATCTTTAAACTAGACATCTGTTGTGGAGCTCATGATGGGCATAACTTCTGGGTTGGCCTACATACAATAAATACATCAACTCTGTAGCACTCTATGGAGAATCTGTTTTGAAAAAACAAAACTGATGCACACAAATTAATTAATAAGTTAAATAAAATATGGAAATATAAATCCATAACCAAAATAAGACAGAGACGAGCAGGACTATATCTTAAATTGTTGTATTTGTAGAGAGTCAGACAAGGAAGACAAACAGCGAGCATACCTAGGGCAGCTTGGTAACATTCTCTCTCTTCTCCAAGATGGAACTTAGTATATATAAAGAATACAGTACATGACAAGTACGATCCGTGGGACTCATTGATTCGTTCCCAGATCATAACAAGAAGACAGACACGTAGAGTGTTGGTTATTTTCCACTAGTGACATACAGTATAACCAAAACCAAAACTTGGTCTCCTATACTGTAAGTTCAGATAGGAGTTCATAATATAACCTTATATGGTCATATATGAGCCTCATACACCAATCATACAATTATGTATCATAATTCATATCTATCACACATATTCAACGCAATGCACACATTCATACCAATTGCCCTTGTAGATCTGCTTAGTTTAGTTTATTTGATCAACTCACAGTAGCAAGCATATCAAGTCATCCACAAAAGCATAATCACTGTTTAAGGTGATCAAAAGGAATAGGCTGAAGCTAAAACAAAAGCTTACCAGTAAGACTCCCTAATCGGGAGATTAGCGACCGTCAGGTCGCAGCGCGATTTTAGGGCAAAATGTGTAGGAGCAGTGTCCAAAAATGTCTTTGAAAAAATTGGCCAGATGGTGGCGCTATATGGGACAGATCCATGTTGATGACGTGAGTGTAGACATACTGTGTACCGATTTGCATGATTTTAGGGCATAATCTGTAGGAGCAGTGTCCAAAAATGTTTTTGAAAAAATCAGCCTGATGGTGGCGCTATATGGGACAGATCCATGTTGATGACATGAGTGTAGACATACTGTGTACCGATTTGCGTGATTTTAGGGCAAAATCTGTAGGAGCAGTGTCCAAAAATGTGTTAAAAAAATGGGCCTGATGGTGGCGCTATATGGGACAGATTCATGTTGACGGCTCTCTTGGCGCCGCTGAGGCGGACGCGTGGGTACCGGCCCCGGCTCTCCCGGTCGCTCCTAGCCCAAGTTACAGCATTTTATGTGCGCTGCAGTGGCGGGGGTCCTCCACTAGGGGCATCCATGCTGGAGCACCAGGAGTCGGTGGTCCCTGGGAATTCCCCGTGAACAGCCCCGTTTGGGTGGTCATTTGGTCATTTTTGCACTTTTTGGTGGTGGCAGAAGGGGGTCCCTGGGGGTCCCTGGAGCTCCGGGGGTCCCTGGTGGGGTGGAGGTTGTGGATTTCCAGGCAAGGAGTGTTTGTGCAAAGTTTGGCATGGATTGGGGCAACGGTGGCGGAGATATGAGTTGGGGAAAAGTGTGACACGACGGACAGACTGACAGACAGCTGGTGGAGGTTTTGGTAGTAAATGCCTATCCTACGTATTAATGGTTTACAATACATTAATGTTAAAAGTGTTCAAATTTACCATATAAAGAGAATGTAAATAAAAAGAAACTGTAATTACAAGCCCCAAATAAATCAGCATAATAACAAATCAAAGAGTGCCTGTCCTGCATGTTTAGGATACAGTAATATGTTAAAGGGGTGTACAGTAGTGATGCGCGGGCCGACCCGGTGCCCCCACCCGCCCGCCAACCCGCCCGCGTGCGGGTGGGTGGGTCAAGGTTTGAGACTCAATATTGGCGGGCGGCGGGCGGGCGGGTTATCACCACTCTCATGTGCAAAAAATAAATAAGAATAATCACCTGTTCTTATTTGCCTTTTATTCTTAATAAGAGTAGTCCTATAAGAATAAGAATATAATGTTTGAATACGAGCATGAGCGAGCGAGCATGTTTTAAAATGCGCCAGAGAGGAGCGAGGTTTCTCCTCCGCTCCTTGGTGCGAGGACCGTCCCAATTCCGCTCCTGTTGGGCCCGCGAACCGCATTTTGCCAACATTTGACACAACGTGAGCACAGCAGAAGAATGCACAAACAATTCAGCAGGATTTCACTTACCGTATGTGTCTCTGTCATCCACACAAGTCCGTTTATAGCTAAATACTTTGTGTCGGGTAAGTTATAGACTATAACCAGCCAGTCAACGGATACGATTTGAAACACAACTTTCGCAAGTGAGACGGATTTTTTGACTGAATGAACCAACCACGCTCGCCTCGAGAATTAAAAAAAGTATAAAAGCTATTTGAGATGTTTATAGATTAGAATCTTTACACACCTGCTCCCAAATAATTAATTATATAATTCCAGTTCACTGCGCATATATTATGTAGGTCATTTCAATTAAGCTCTCGCACTCAATTGTGTCAGCGCTCGTCTGAAAAGAGTCGAGCAGCTCCCGCCTCCCTTAGTTTAAACTAGGTTATAAAATGACATATAGGCTATATAGAATAGATTTTCAGCCAAGAAGTGAATGAAAACGTAGGCCAGTGCTTTCTTATTGTCCATGCTGGATTATTATTTCTTCAAATTGACTGCATCCATCCTGGATCACACAATAAGAGGTAACATCCAGGTCTTTATTATCCATCATGCTTTCAAATCAAACAAAGTAATCACTCATAGGCCTATGTGTGATGTGTGAGACCAAGTTTAACATCTTAAACATCACATGCTGCGCATCCAAAGTCAGCCGCCTCTCCTCCTCTTTCTCTCCTCCTCCTGTGTGTCTCCGCTCTCATATAGGCTACTAAATTGAACAGCCTTTCGGACTTTAAGTCACTCGGACTTTAAGGCCATCGGAAAATCACCATGCGCCCACCTCGAGTCGCTCCCATGATCCCATCTCTCCAATCTGGTGAATCAATAACCAACAGAATGTAATATTGTCCGTCTTTTGCTGTCTGTGCTGTATAAATATGATTGACATAAAACCTGAAACGCCATTCTTCCCCGACGATGCCCCAGAGAGAATGAACGTCTTTGAATGAATGTCTTTTAGGCTAAACCCCAATTTGAACAACACGTTTGTTTATTTAGCCCATGACAATATTGTGCTACTGTAAACCTTTCTGTAAAGCGACGTTGGGTACTTAGAAGAGCCGTATACAGATGAGCTATTCTGGAGATGATATAGGCCTACCATCTTTTTTTTAAATGCGGGTTGCGGGGCGGGCGGATTCGTTGATTTATATATTGTTCTGCGGGGCGGGCGCGGGCGGGTTACGTTTCGTGCGGGCTGTGGGTCGTGCGGGTTATGAAAAAAACCTGACCCGCGCATCACTAGTGTACAGGTTCACCATATAAAGAAGTAAATGCAAATAAAGGAACATGTGCGTCAAACCCATATTCATCAACAATAGCAAATCAAAAATGCCTATCCTACATATTCATGGTTTAAGATACAGTAATGTTACGGTATACAAGTTAACCTAAAGAAAAAGAAAATGAAATAAAACATAAATGAAAACCCCAATATATCAGCAGTTGCAGATTAAAGCATTTTTGTTTTACCATTTGAGGGATCTAAAATCCCTATGAAGCTATTGCCATTAATACCTATTTAATAAGCATACGTGATTTGACGTTTATACTGCTATAGAGTATTATCTATGTTGTCACTAAAATATAAAATGTAAAAATATAAATGAAAATAAAACTCAAATAGACAAAAATAAAAAGACGACAATGTTTTTCTGTATTTAGCCAGGATATTGGATTCAAGTCTTTTTTTTTAATTGTAAGATAATATTACTGTGTTTAATCTCATCTGTCAAACTGTTCCAAATCTTTACTCCACAAACTGAAATGCACATACTCTTTCGAGTGGTCTGAGCACGTGCTTGTTTAAAATGTATTTCCAGAATGTTCGCAGGAAGTCGTTTATTACTTGCCTTAAACATTAGTTGAGCAGTTTTGAAATCAACTAAGTCAGCAAGCTTCAATGTACAAGACCTCAAAAATAGATTATTTGTATGCTCATAAAACCCTACCTTGTGTACTATTCTTATTCTCTCTTTTGTATTATGGATAATGGATGAAGTTTACTACTGTATGTATTTCCTCACACATCCAAACAGTAGGACAGATATTCCCTGGTTAATAAACCAGACTCTATCACACACTTCGTTTTGGGAAGCGAGTCTGGAATTTTGGGGAGAGATAATTTTTCTGGGGGGCGGGCTAAAGCCTATTGACGTGATGTTAGGGGCGGTTTAAAAAAATGTCAAGGTGACTTGCTCTTAATTGCTCCCTTTGAACTTCAAAAGGGTTGAAAACCGCAGTCATTGATTGAGCCATACAAGGGTCAATAGCTCGTTAGTGTTCTCTCTAATCAATGAAACATCAAAGACAACTAACTCTTTGATGTCTGTAATGAGAGTGTGGGGGGGGGGGGGGGATGTGTTTGAGACTCGCCTGTTTGGCTGAATGGTTTTGAACCAGGCCACCACCCACCACATGCCCCAAGCCTACAGCTCTGATTGGCTAGCACTCTCATCGGGCTAGGGGAAAAAGCTTAGTTAACGTGGAGGGCCAGACTTCACTACATCACCACTACCACCAGGGGGTGGTGTTGAGTGCAGTCTGGTTTTAACCAGGCAAGGACAGATTATGGTAGTATAAGCATATTGTACAAGGTAGGTGAAGGTAAGCAGAGATGTATCATTTTGAACATCCCTTGTGTTACCTAGGACGGTGCACCCCAACACCCCTTGCCACTTTAGCATGCACACAGGCCAAGTTTATATGGGATTACCTTGCCTGTGCGAATGTACTTTTTCCCCTTCTTTTTGACTATACTTGTACTGTTCTTAATTTTTGAATAAATAAAATATTCAATAAATCAAGCCAAATCCTCACATGAACTCAAATGGACCTGTAAGGGTCCATGTGGTTCTGTTTGTATTCCGTGTGAAACATTCTTTCACTGCCTTCTGGTAATAATGTATAATAACGTTAAAGTTAATGTTAATCAAATGTGATGTAAGGTAATGTTTTGGTTAAAATTACAATAATGTTGTGAAAAAGGTTAAAGCTCTATGTTGAGCCACGCCATTACAATGAATTGAGTACAAAGGACCCCAATGGAAACAAGCCATAGTCTTTCATGGATTTAAAATCATCTTAGCAGACCTTGTATTGAACTGTAATTTCCTGTACCTTTTTTGCAAAATACTTGTAGAAGCCATTCCACTGCCTTTGTTTGTTAGATTATAGTTATCATTTTCATTATCATAAATGGTGATTATTTTGTATATTTGGCATTATTAGTTGTATTAGTTTTGATACTGGTTAATTATGATGGGTCAATGACAATTCGGACTCGAGACCTGACTCAAGACAAGTCATTGACCCGAGTACTTACAAGCGTGGATACGCTGACTGAGTGAAACTCTTGTTACATGTTTTACAGTGGAAAGGTTTTTCTCCAGTGTGGACATGCTGGTGTCTCTTCAGGTCACCAGACACACTGAAACTCTTGTCACAATGTTTACAGTGGAAAGGTTTTTCTCCAGTGTGGACACGCTTATGTCTCTTCAGTTCATATGATGAAATGAAACTTTTGTCGCAATGATCACAGTGGAATGTTTTTTCTCCAGTGTGGACCTTCTGCTGTCTCTTCAATTCATATGAACCGCTATAACTCTTTTTACAGAGTTTACACTGGAAAGGTTTTTCACCAGTAGGACATCTCCACTTGTCTTCCCCCAATCTTCACTTTCTTCAGTGACTTCAGTGTCAGATTCAAGCTCAACTTCAATTTCAGAACAATGTGAAGAGATGTCTTCATCAACAGGCTTCTCTGGTCTGTGAAGTAGCTCCTCCTGTTCCTCTTTAATCTGTTGGGGCTCTGGTTCCTCCTGTTCCTCTTTAATCTGTTGGGGCTCTGGTTCCTCCTGTTCCTCTTTAATGTGTAGAGGCTCTGGTTCCTCCTGTTCCTCTTTAATGTGTGGAGGCTCTGGTTCCTCCTGTTCCTCTTTAATCTGTTGGGGCTCTGGTTCCTCCTGTTCCTCTTTAATCTGTTGGGCCTCTGGTTCCTCCTGTTCCTCTTTAATGTGTGAAGGCTCTGGTTCCTCCGGTTCTTCTTTAATTTTTTGGGGCTCTGGTTCCTGCTGGAGCAGACTGGGGCTCCTCTTCTGTTCAGGAGAAACCTCCTCTTTACACACAACCATGTGCAGGATGTCTAGGAGCAGAAAAAGAACATGATAGTCAACAGGGCTTTTCCAGATCAGTTTTTACCCGTGGGCAGGCCAGAGCTTCAAAGTGGAACTTATAAGAAACAATTTATACTCCATCTTCCACCTGAAGATGACTCACTGAAACTTCATCTTGAAAGAACAAACTACCTTACATTTTGCCAGCTCAATTACGACCTGCTAGAGCATCCCTTACCCCTTGGTTATGGTTGGGAACTTGTGAATGGGAAGTGCCGTCCAGCGCGTCACACCCTTCCCCCCTTGCCCCAGCAGCTCCTAACTTATGTGACTCTTCAGATGACAGTAGTACTGATGATGAGTGGAGTCAGTTTGGAGAATCAACAGATTCTGATGAAGTGTAGCGTTTATTAAAGACAAGAGGTGACCTTTTTGACCTTTGAAATGACCTTTGAGATGACCTCTGTGTAATTATTTTCAGATCAGAATAAAAAAAATGGTTAAATCATTAAATTAACATCGATTATGGATTCCTCAACCCAAAACGTCGCAGAAAACTAGTTCTACTCATCACCGTAGGTTAAACCATTGAACGTTTTTCGTCATAGCTGATGGCAGCCATTTTGGATTTTGGGCTCTTACAAATTTTGCCTGCATTTTTTCGAGTTGTTATTCACCTTCATAAGTGACAAATCCACTGAGAAACGGACCTTTGCTCTCCATGGTCACGGATTTATCGGAAATGACCCAACTATGCATGCTTAAGAATAAACTAAAGGTTATGGAAAATAAAACTTCCGGAACGGCTTCATTTTCAAGATGGCGTGACTAGTGTCACGCTAACTCTTGTCACAATGTTTACAGTGGAATGTTTTTTATATAATGGGTGTTTTTAATTAATCTATCATGGTTAAAATGGAGTTTGAAGTTACAATGGGTGTGTATGGGGAGAAGCCCTGGAGGAGTAGGTCCTGGTAACATTTACATAAAATATCTAAATATTGAATCAAGCAAATTTAAAACTGTTCAGGGTGTTCATAAAAGCCTGATTAGTAGGGGTGGGTCGGTATCGACATTTTGTTATCGCGGTTACCGTCTTCCCATTTACCGCCGGTATTGCGGTAATTACCTCACCCCCGTATCTATCAATTAAGGGTCGGCGATAAGCCAAAATATTCCAATCATCTGCCCAGAATTTGCCGCTCCACAGCCCGAGTTATACATCCCAGTACATCACAGCGGGTCTGGCTTTGAAAGGAGCAGATCTACAAGCTCACAACACGTCGCTTCCGCGACGCGTTCTGAGCTTGTAGATCTGTGCGCTGTCGGGTTACTATAGTAACGTAGCCGGCTACTGGGGCTTTTCAGACACAGTACGCTGTGTGTGAACAACCAGATGAGAGGCGATCATGTACATTGATTCTTCTGTAAACTCACGTCTCAAAACGCATGACAGGTTTTAGTTACAAGACTTGACACAAAAGGTTGTAAAATCGCCGACGGGGCATAACGCGCTCATGCAATTGGAGTCAGCGACGTGTTGGAAAAAGTAGAAGCCAGTTTCATTTTCGGTTTAAGTCCTCGCGGCTCGCGCTCTGTCGGTATGAATAAAAAATGAACTGCCACAAGGTATGTATAAACATACTTGTGTCGTGTGGATAATGGAGAAAGTTTAACGCTGCTGCCTGCTACGAGACTGCTGCTCCAGTCAGTGTCCAGTGGGGATTTCTCTGTCTCCTGTTACGGCAAAACCTAGGGTCTAGCGTTAGTTTCATTTTCGATGAAAAGGAAACTGATGGCCCATTAAGCTTCCAAACATGTGGTACGCGGCCCAGAGCAGAGTGGCATGGAGCGCATGCAGTCCTTGATTCTCCCCCGTTTTAAAACTCGCTCGTTCTCAATAAAAAAATGCCTCTTTATTGTCTTTTTTGACCGCGGTAAGGACCATGACACCGCGGTAGGCCGCGGTACGGCGGTTATCGTCCCCAACCCTACTGATTAGACGATAAAATTACCAAAAGTTTTTTTGAAAGTGTAATATCCCTAAGTGATATCTTTCCATATATTGACTCACTGGGCAAATTAGACAGACCACTTTACTGATTAGCCAAATTAAATGCACAATGCCAGCATGCCTTGGAAGTATTTTTCACATCGGATAGAAAGACCTTAGTGATCCAACCCTCTATTAGTGAGCTATCGTGATCGGGACCGTACCTATGTTTCCCAGGCTCTATGTTCCCCATGTTCTATGTTCCCCATTTACCACCTAAACCTAACCTTAACCCTAACCCTAACCTCAGTAAAACTATGCCTAACCCTAACCCTAAACTTAACCCTAACCTCAATAAAACTAACGCTGGTGAATGCTAACCTGGTGCATTTTAACCTGTGGGGAACATAGAACCTGGGGAACATAGGGTGGACCCCGCTGAGAAAAGGGTTGACAAACATTGTTCTCACATGTCCCATTTCTAGATGGCCTGCTTCCTACCAAGCTGTTACGCCCGCTGGGCTTATGTTCATTCAATATTTATTTATTCTCGAAATTACAACTGAGTCGTTAGACTCATTTACAGTGTCGTCGAGCAGTATGTAATTGGGTATATTATTAATAGTAGTCCTATGAGTACTCCGAGTCTGACATGCGTTTCCTTTTGGTTCTAGATCAGTCGGGGGAGGTTGTCATGGAGACGGGGGCGTGGAGATCTGGCCTGGGAGGGGCCCCTGCCTGGTTGGTGATCCACCCACGGATCCTGGCAACGCCCACCGACACTGATTGCCTGATTGAGAGCAGCACTATAAAAGCTTCAGTGTTTGCTTGGGCTCTGGAGAGGAAGCAGTATGGTGCTACTGCACACAGGGACGGTTACCCTGTCTTCCTCTCCCCGCCGACTCTTTTATATTGTGTTCAGTTAATTCCCCTTCGGAAAGGGATCCGTTTGCTTTGACTTGAGTTATGCTTCTGTTCTCTGGTAATGGCCTATCTTGTGTGGTATCTTTAGTTTTGCCTTTATGTCTAAACCCTAACATGTAATGATATAATATTGACTATCTAATGTCCTTAATATTTATTACTGTTAATACTGTGAAACATCATTGAGAACTTTGACCTTTGCTGCAAATGGCAGGACCATTATTATTTTAATAGGACTATTTGTAAATAAACATTGTGGTCTTTTGATACATTGATGTCCTGTCCACTCCTTCGTTACGGGCGATTCCCCTAGATCTGTCATGGTTCGTAACAAATGGGATCTCGTCCGGTGCCATATTTTATGGCTGTGCTCGGGAATATAATTTTCAGTATTGATGGGGGCTTGCGCCAATAGGTAGTATAGGCTTTTTTTTATAAGCATTTTTCATTTGTTTGTCTTGAGTCGGCTGTGTTTTGTGAGGTGAGTGTTTTTTGTGTGCCACACCCTTTTTTTTGCCCATTGTGTGTAAGTCTGCTCTGTGTCGATTATGACTAGTAACACCGGTAAGTTGGCAGTGGGTGAGACCGAACCTCGGGGGACTATGGGTGGCTGTAGTTCTGGCCCGTCTCAGAGAGGCGTTGCTCGTGTGAGGAGTTTTGGTTGCAGGCTCAGTGCATTCCCCCCCAGCAGGCCTGCTAACATGGTTGGCACAGAGGCGCATACAACCCTGAATCAGAACATCGCATGGATGCCACCACTCAAACGAGGTAAGATGAAGTCTTACTTTAACGCTTTATGGCTGTGAGAGATCAGTCTTTATGGCTGTGAGAGATCAGTCTTTATGGCTGTGAGAGATCAGTCTTTATGGCTGTGAGAGATCAGCCTGTGTGGCTGTGAGTCTGACTATCTGTGGTAGATAGAAATTAGTGACATGTATTGTAAAATGTGCTCATGCCCAGTGTCAAACGTGCATTTGTTTTTGGTGCCGCCGCTTTGCTCCCCCGAAAGTGGTCGTTGTGCACATCAGAGGTTTTATTTTTGTGACGCCGGTCGGGAAGGTGTAAAGTCCCATTGACATTTTTTACATCTTTTTCAAATTTGAGATTAGAGATGTGTTACGGCACTTCTCATTTTGTGGTTTGGGGACCTGAGATGGTTCTATGACACCGGCTTCGACTGCTCTCTTCGCATTCAATCCGACTTTTTCACCATTTCTCAGACGTTTGAATGCAGAGAATATGCACTGGGTATCCACGGAGGAGTATCCTCCGTGGATACTTTGAAGTACGCATGCGCCGATATCTCTCGCCTTGAATATTAGTCCCCTCAGGGGAATCGAACCCAAACCGTGGGTTTGTTGCATCCGTGCTCTACTGACTGAGCTAATGAACAGATGAAGTGACTCCTTTTTTGTGCATTTATCTATGACGTGGATATCTATGACGTGGATAGTGGGGTAGATGTTGATAGTGAGGGACTGAATATTTACTATTCTGTCCATAACGGCACATAACTCGGTAACGCGGCTGAGTGGGATTGGGCGCCCAATACCGCGCCGCTCCGTCGGGGTCAGTGGCGTGGAGCATTACACTGGGGAACAGAGCACACTTGGCATCTGGTTCAAGGCTGGGAGTCACCTCAGGTTTTATTTTTGCGCTCCTCTGAGGTTGACCACTAGATGTCGACATTTTACTACTAATATCTCTGCATTGGTGAGTTATTGGATACTGAATATCCAAGTATCCTGGATACTTTCTGCATTGAAGAGTCTGAAAGCACGTGAATATTTCGCATTAAGTGCGTTGATATCATTAGAAGCAGGTGTCTATGACCTGTTTTGCTTTTTGCCCTAACATGTCCTGTTTTTCTCTCCATTGTAGGCCACCCTGTGTTCCAGTCTCTTAGATTACTCCTGGTTAACAAGGTTGCTGGGACTGGCGCAGGTGTGGCGTGGCAACATGGAGGAAAAGTAGGTATTAGCTAGTGGTATTTTGTAGACGGGTGCGTTTTGCTAATGTGACTATTTTTGTGACATTCGGTGTGGCGTTATGTTCTAAACCTATTTTGGAAGTGGTGACATGGGGTGAGCACATTCAGAGTTATTGTAAGCTTGAGGTGGTGGGAGACATCTTTACATTGTATTTGAAGTAATGGGAGTGGGCTGGTTTCTTGCCAGTAGTCATGAGAGTCATGTCTGTGAGAGTCCCTTGCAGTACGCCAGTCGGAGCAGTGCCAAACTTCAGACGTCCAAGGTCGACGCCAGTGAGCGGTCCAGTGCCGTGCGGCTGCAGGAGGGAGAAGGCCTGAGCATCAACCACCCAGTCCATGACTGATCCAGTGGGATTGGCAGTCCAGGCAGTGTGATGATTAAGGAAGTTCTCTTTCTAAGCTTACTCTTTAAACTCTAGCTTTACAGTAATGGTTACGTAGGTTCTAATGTATTACAAGGTGTTGGGTACGTAGAACAGTTTGTCAGTATGTGTTGAGAAGTGTCTCAGCAGATGCCCTTTCATAGGGTTAGTCATGTGTATTGTTTTCTTTTTGTTAAGCTCCTTTATGGAGAGTTTCTTGGGGGAGAATTTTTACCATGAAAAACAACATTCATTTACATGAATAGATTCTCAACTATGACCCAAGTTTTAACCAGGTATTGCAGGCTTTCATGGACAGATGTGCTTCTGTTTGATGACAACAGCAGTGATTGGTCTACTTTTGAGTACCGGTAGGTCAACTTTCTTTTGCCCCCACACTCCGACTCTTCTGGTGCAAAATCCTCTTAGACTAATAACATTCATATAGGTGATGGGTTGCACTCAATAATAAGAGTGCATTACATTTTACAATGTAAAGCTGCAAAACATTTACAATGTAAAGTGATATGATGCCGTTTTTCTTTTACATTGCATTTGCACATAAGAGGATGTGCTTTTGGCTATACATTGAAGCAATAAGCAACAAGAGGCGAGTGGTTACCTGGTATTTTACACCGGCTGAGAGGCGTAGGGAGACACAAGGCGCAGCCGAGTGTCTCCAACCCTCTCAGCCGGTGTAAATAGAGATAACCACAAGCCTCGCGTGGCTCATTGCTTTTCTAAAACGGTTGCAATATGGCAACATGAAAAATCATAGACATGTACCAATTAAAACGGTTCTATCACTAATAATTCACTATAAGGTCTGCTCTGCAAGAAAGTAGTCCCCCAGCACAAGAAAGTAGTTCCCGGCCAGGCTGCAGAAACAACACACCTGTTACTTGCAATTAAGTTCTCTAGTCTAGCTTCACAACACAGTAGAAAGAAATAACACACCTGGGTTTGATATAAACTGATTAGAGGTGTGGGTTATAGTCTCATATACCACAGCAATTAAGGGGAAAGCAGCCAATCAGAATCAAGGAATGGAAGTAGCCGTTTTAGAAAAAGTAATAAGGCAATGAATGTTAGAAATATAACAATTGTAATTAGTATTAATTCTATAGCCCTTTTTTAAACCAATTAATTCCTCCGCAAAAACGTTTGTGTTTCCACTGCTGTTGTATTTTACTCCTCTCACCCAAAACTCCCTGCTGACAGGTGCCACCCCAGCCTGTAGGAATGTATGCAGTGATATCACTCTCCTCACCCGGCTTCCGAACATGGGCCAATTGTGTTCATATGAACCGAGCATCCATACGAACACAATTGGCCCATGTTCGGGGAAAGCCAGATGCACCACGGTGGATTCGAATCCAATACCTCCGGGGCTGCAGGTACTATACCAATGTGCCACCCGAGTGCCCTAAAAGATTAATTTTCAGAGATATTGAAATGATGGATGGATCTAGATATTGTCATGATTATCGTATAGATAAGATATTGTGACAGCCCTTGAGCCCTACAACAGAGCACGTGGAACTTACTGAGGTGCTGGTTGTCTTCAGGTTCCTCCCGTTTAATAGATATGTCCCTGGCTGAGTCTGGAGAGTTCATCTTCACCTGCAGTCTGGACTCCACACACTGGTCTGAAATGAAGCAATTGAATAAGGGCTTTAATAACTGAAGACCCGATGGTGTCAAGAATAACAATAGTTAACATGCAACGGCAAAATAGCCCATTTTGTTGCCACCATTTTGGCCTGATGAAGAATCAGGTAATTTGGACTCTGTTAGGATTAATTTCAAAATACTGTCCTGGACCTTTTCTTAACATGTATTTACATTATTTTATTTAGATAAATACTATTTCCTTTATATCCTACTACTTACTCCACACTGATGAAGCACTAGTGTGGACACGCTGGTGTGTCTTCAGGTAACGTGACTGACTGAAACTCTTGTTACAATGTTTACACTTGAAAGGTTTTTCTCCAGTGTGGACAAACTGGTGTGCCTTCATGTGAGTTGACTGACTGAAACTCTTGTTACAATGTTTACATTGAAAAGGTTTTTCTCCAGTGTGGACACGCTGGTGTCTCTTCATTTGAGTTGACTGAGTGAAACTCTTTTCACAATGTTTACACTTGAATGGTTTTTCTCCAGTGTGGGTACGCTGGTGTGCCTTCAGGTCAGATGATCCATTGAAACTCTTGTCACAATGTTTACACTTGAAAGGTTTTTCTCCAATGTGGACAGGCTGATGTTTCTTCAGATCATATGATGAAATGAAACCCTTGTCGCAATGTTCATAGTGTAAAGGTTTTTCCAGAGTGTGGAAAAACTGGTGTGTCTTCAGGTCAGATGGTTTAATGAAACTCTTGTCACAATGTTTACATTGAAAAGGCTGGGACGTCACTCCTGAGAGAGAGAGACAAAGAGGGAGGGGAGGGGGGGGGGGGGAGGGGAGGGGGGTTAAAATGGTGCGTACAGATAGAGATTGAAAAGATTCCATCAATAAAGAGGTCCTTGATTTAGGAGCCATACAGCTTCTCTAGCCTGGCTCCAGCCAATAGACCCGCCCACTCTCTGAGTGAACTGCATCTCTTGGTCTGGATGTGTCATATGACGTGTCTCTTGCTACCGAAAGCTTCTCCAACCGACCGAAACTGACCAATGAAATCAATGCAATGCGGAGGAGGGGCGCGTCTAACTTTTGAAAATCAACAGAAACAGTGGAGGGAGGGGTGGCTGCGTGGCTCACCAGAGTTCTTAATTGCTCCCTTTGAACTTCAAAAGGGCTCCGAACTGCAGTCATTGATTGAGCCATACAAGTCTTGAATAGCTCGTTAGTGATTCTCTCTAATCAATGAAACATCAAAGACAATGACCTGTTTGGTGCATGTCATTGAGGGGAGGGGGAGGAGGGAATGTTTTGTGTGCAAAAGTCAAACACAACCCCTCCCACCAGATCTCTTGTGATTGGGAATTTCAAATTTTAAATCCCCTCCCCTTTTCAATCAAATAGAATGGCCACAAGTTCAGACTCAAGCCCCAGCGTAGAGTCTGAAATCAGGCTACAGCTTCTCTCTCTCTCTCTCTCTCTCTTCTGTGTTGCCTAGAACTGCAGGATTGATTTTGGGGGTTGGCTCGCAAAGTACACAGTGATGACATCATCACAGTGTACTTTGCTCCACATAACTCAAACGCAGCGTTAGGCGGACTAGGCGACCGCCTACCAACTGAGAGCTGATCTAGCCTATATTAGAAAATAGACTACCCTTGCTTTTGTTTGGTTGAACTTTGCGTGAACCCTGAGATTTGAGATTAACCCTTAAACCCATGGAGCTGCTCTCTAGATGCAGCCTAGATGGCTGGATAATAATATTCTGTTTATAATGGTTGCAATATGTTAAAAAGAAAACTATAACTATAATGGAAATGAAATAAATATTGGGACATAAACAATATGATATAAATACTTTTTAAATGCATGGTGTATCACCTTTAAGGACAATTTTCCCCACACAAGTAGGTAATGTGTTTAACACTGACTAACCTCCACAGGTCTCCTCAAGTTTAACTTCAACTTCAGCACAGTGTGAAGAAATGTCTTCAACATCATCAGGCTCCTCTGGTCTTTCAAGTAGCTCCTCCTGTTCTTCTTTAATGTGTGGGGGCACAATCAGGATATCTAGGAGCATAACAACATGACAGTCAACTCTGGATTCCTGAGTGTAAATACCATTTTCCATCCTCCATGTTCCGTAATCTGTGCACAAAATGAGGCATCATCTACTTAAAGGAGTAGTTCACCCCCAAAATGACTTTTTTCTATTGATTACTCACCCCATGGAGACTTGAGTTCAATAACATTTTTAGTGTTTTGTCTCATTCCTAACGACAATGATTTGATTACAATAAATGTACACCCATTGATTCCGGATGGGGATCCGAATGCATTTGTGTCCCCATCCGGAATCAGTGGGGGTAAATTTACTAGGAAATGTTGTCTTAGGAATGCGACAAATACAAAGAAATATTATTGAAAGTCCCCATGGTGTGAGTAGTCAATAGAAAAGTCATTTTGGGGGTGAACTACTGCTTTAAGGTGCACTGCCAGCGAAATATAAAATATCTTTCTAGCGCTTGAATCGTGTCATATTGGTTGCTGGGTGTTGTGATGGCAAAGAAAACGTCTTCATTTGCGTGATCACCTAATCACCTCTCCATGCTATCTTTACTACACATACAATGCATGAAAACAGTTAAGTATTCCAATAAAGTTTTAATACAGCCGTTGTATGCCTGAAAATAAGAAAGCTTCAGCAAGACTAAAATATATAGATCATTTCTTACAAATTTAATGTGCAAAAGCTGAAGTGATGGAGAAGCGAACATTGCCTCAGTTAACTGAGGAAATGTTCACTTCTCCATCAATGGCAACTGAGGCTCAGTAGCCATTTTTCAGTTAGAGTGAAGAGTACCGAAGCAACAAAACACTTCCTTCGCCTCATTTGTACCACTTGATTCAACACCACACCAAGTCGCGTCTTTGCATTGACAGAACAACTATATTATTTTTTATGAAACTGACGTTATGACAAATCTGGCTTTAAAGGAGTGGTTCACCCCCAAAATGACTTTTTTTCTATTGATTACTCAGGCCATGGAGAGTAGAGTTCAACTAGAAAAGAACATTTCTAAGAAATTTTAAGTGTGCCTGCAGCTCGCTAAGTCTGTGCAACCTTGTGTAGCGGTTGGTGTTAGCATTAGCGTTACATTTTTTTAACATTAGCATTTTTTGCATAAGCTTTAACATTATGGTTCTTCATATGACACCACCCACGTCTGTACGACAAACGGTTCACGAGATAAACGGTCACTTCCTGTTTGGAGAGGGGCACTTCCTGTCTGGCGAAATAGGCCACAATTAAGGTTAAGGGCTCTTAATCAAGTCATATGGCTCCACCCACGTGTCTGTACGACAAACGGTTCACGAGATAAAGGGTCACTTCCTGTTTGGTGAGGGGCACTTCCTGTTTGGCGAAATAGGCCCCAATTAAGGTTAAGGACTCTTAATCAAGTCATTTGACGCCACCCACGCGTATGTACGACAAACGGTTCACGAGATAAAGGGTCACTCCCTGTTTGGTGAGGGGCGCTTCCTGTTTGGCGAAATAGGCCCCAATTAACACCTTCTAAGCCTGGCCGTACTCCCTCGGACTTCCTACTGGGTCCCATCAGCCACGCCGTCTATTCCCGGACTTTTGATATAAATTATAATAAAAAAAAAAAAAACATCGGAAATTCTTCTCTGTGTCTTTTTGGAGCGATCTGAAAGGGTTAATATGCTCTGACAGTCATTTTCTGGTGCTGGGTGTGATACTCCTAATATCCAGCAGGCCACGCCGTTGACTCACATTCTGGATGGATGGCTGGCCAGGAGGAGCCTCATCCTCTCCCCAGTGTTGAAACTCAGCAAGAAGCTCAAACAAGATGGCTGGTCTTTGTCTCTGTTCGTGGATCGCGGTTTCAATCACGTTCGGGCGCCGCTTCTCTATCGCTCCTTTCCCTGCTTCGCCGCACGTAAACGAATGGAATTGATCTCCCCTCCGCCTCGCCAAAGTAAGATCGCCGACCTCTGCAGGATGAATATGTACGCTGTGTCGAGCACTCCAGTACGTGTTGTTATCATGTGGGCTTTGTTTTTTTAAAACATGTTTGTAAATAAATGGCTTATTTCTTCGGCGCTACCTCTGTTCAGAGGGTTCTGCCGCGGCTTGCAACGTGTTAAGGTTAAGGACTCTTAATCAAGTCATTTATCACCACCCACGCGTCTGCACGACAAACGGTTCACGAGATAAAGGGTCACTTCCTGTTTGGCGAAATAGGCCCCAATTAAGGTTAAGGACTCTTAATCTTGTCATTTGACGCAACCCGCGCGTCTGTACGACAAACGGTTCACGAGATCAAGGGTCACTTCCTGTTTGGTGAGGGGCACTTCCTGTTTGGCGAAATGGGGCTGTTAAGTATGACATCATTTTGTAGGCAGAGGAGAATTTCTGCCCCCAGTTTCCGTGAATCTTTTTACTATTTTTACTATTTACACATTTTTCTTCTCTTTGTTATTGAAAGGAAAGTGTTAGAATGATACTTTAGTCGTTATTTTTTAGTCGTTGTTTTTTGAAATAGCGAGGGACAGAAAATGCTCTGGGGGCAGATTCTCCTCTGCCTACAAAATGATGTCACGGCTTAAAAGCCCCATAGGCCCCAATTAACTCATTGAATGCCCTTTTCAAGATGGCTGCCAAGTACCAGGGTGCCACATTCCTAAATTTGTAGTGCACGGATCAATTTTTAGTGCACGGATCGTGCACGCCCATGCACCATATATGCACCATATGTGTAGTACTTTTTAACAGCTTTCAAACAAAAATATCCGCTTGGAAATCCGTTCAGGCATTCATGAGATAGAAGCCTTCAAAGTCAGACAAAACAAACACTGCCACCTTCCTAAATTTCTAGTGCACGGATACATCTTTAGTGCACGGATCGTGCACGCCCATGCCTAGATCATGCGCCATATGTGTAGTACTTTTTAACAGCTTTCAAACAAAAAAATCCGCTTGGAAATCCGTTCAGGCATTCATGAGATACAAGCCTTCAAAGTCAGACAAAACAGCCATTTTTGACATTTTGAAAGATGTGTTTGTTATGGGGCTAAACATGCAATTTCGCAATTGCGATCATAGGCCCCAATTAAGGTTAAGGACTCTTAATCAAGTCATTTGATGCCATCCACGCATCTGTACGACAAACGGTTCATGAGATGTAGAGGCACTTCCTGTTTGGCGAAGGGCACTTCCTGTTACAGAGGGGGCGGGGCTTAATCAATTACAGCTAATCCCTATTGGCCGGAAAAAGACCAAAGTTGTGTGTGCATTTTAAAGTTTAAATCACGTTGCTAGGCGAAAGTATGGCAGAGTTATGTGGCGCAAAAGTTTCTGGGTTTTTTTCGGAGTCCCCCATTCAAAGTCAATGGGGGTTTTTGCGCGTAGTTTTTTACAAATTACGTTGCCATGGTAACGCGGATCGGAAAGAAAAGTAATAGCACACCATTCCCGGCCGAGCCGCACATTTTGATGTATATATTGCGGGGGTGGCGTAAATCTTGCGGCAGTTATTACGTGCCGAAATTTCCCCCATTCTAAGTCAATGGGGTTTTTGGGCGTCGTTTTTTGCGAATTACGTCGCCATGGTAACGCGGATCGTAAATAAAAGTAATAGGAACCTATTCCCGGCCGAGCCGCACGT
This sequence comes from Nannobrachium achirus, assembly GCF_963921795.1. Taxonomy (NCBI): domain Eukaryota; kingdom Metazoa; phylum Chordata; class Actinopteri; order Myctophiformes; family Myctophidae; genus Nannobrachium; species Nannobrachium achirus. Next base: position 61,095,386 of record NC_137822.1, read on the forward strand.
TTTGATGTATATATTGCATGGGTGGCGTAAATTGTGCGGCAGTTATTATGTGCAGAAATTTGCAAGAACATTACTGACTTACTTACTTACTTAAGTATGGCGGATTACAATAAGTGTTTTGCCATTGCATTGCATGGTAGGCACACTTAATAATATTTTTTGGTTTTTGTCACATTCCAAAGACAAAATTTTGATTGGGGGAAATTTACCCCATTGATTCCGGATGGTGACCCGTTTCAAAACGGGTCACCATCCGGAATCAATGGGGGTAAATTTATTGTTATCACATTTTTGTCTTAGGAATGCGACAAAAACCAAAAAATATTATTAAGTGTGCCTGCCATGCAACGCAATGGCAAAACACTTATTGTAATCCTCCATACTTATATAATAATAATCACTTCACAAAATTTCGGCACGTAATAACTGCCGCACGATTTACACCACCGCCGCAATATATACATCAAAACGTGCAGCTCGGCCGGGAATGGGGTGCAATTACTTTTCTTTCCGATCCGCGTTACCATTGCGACGTAATTTGCAAAAAACGATGCCAAAAAACCCCATTGACTTAGAATGGGGGAAATTTTGGCACGTAATAACTGCCGCACGATTTACGCCATCCCCGCAATATATACATCAAAATGTGCGGCTCGGCCGGGAATGGTGTGCTATTACTTTTCTTTCCGATCCGCATTACCATGGCAACGTAATTCGCAAAAAACTACGCTCAAAAACCCCCATTGACTTTGAATGGGGGACTCTGAAAAAAACCCAGAAACTTCGGCCCCACATTACTCTGACATACTTTTGCCTAGCAACGTCACTTAAACTTTAAAATGCACACACAACTTTGGTCTTTTTCCGGCCAATAGGGATGAGCTGTAATTGATTAAGCCCTGCCCCCTCTGTAACAGGAAGTGCCCTTCGCCAAACAGGAAGTGCCTCTTTATCTCGTGAACCGTTTGTCGTACAGATGCGTGGGTGGTGTCATATGACTTGATTAAGAGTCCTTAACCTTAATTGGGGCCTATTTCTCTAAACAGGAAGTGCCCCTCACCAAACAGGAAGTGACCCTTTATCTCGTGAACAGTTTGTCGTACATACTTGTGGATGGCGTCAAATGACTTGATTAAGTGTCCTAAACCTCAATTGGGGCCTATTTCGCCAAACAGGAAGTGCCCCTCGCCAAACAGGAAGTGACCCTATATCTCATGAACCGTTTGTCGTACAGACTTCTGGGTGGCGTCAAATGACTTGATTAAGAGTCCTTAACCTTAACTCATCTGCTGCCATTTAACAATACCTTCGTACTCCCACCTGCCATAAGTCTCCATAGACTTCCATGTAATTCATAGTGCACGGATCATGCACACCCATGCCTAGATCATGCACCACGTGTGTCCACATTGCTCACAGCTTTCAAACAAAAAAATCCGAATGGAAATCCGTTCAGGCATTCATGAGATAACAGCCATTATGTTTTCCTAAAATGTAAACAAAGATGGCTGCCATGCTTGAAAGATGGGGTTGCTATGGGGGTTAAACATGCGATTTCGCGATTGCTATCATGCCTACAACATTTTTTGGGGTCAAAATTAAAAAAAAAAAAAAGATTTTTTTTTTTTTTTTTTTAATTTCCGGGATTTACGGGCTTGGCAGGGAGGTACAATGGGATTTTTTCGGGATTTTCGGGCTTGGCAGCAAATGAGTTAATTGGGGCCTATTTCAAAAAACAGGAAGTGCCCCTATCCAAACAGGAAGTGACCATATATCTCATGAACCTTTTGTCGTACAGACTTTTGGGTGGCGTCAAATGACTTGATTAAGAGTCCTTAACCTTAATTGGGGCCTATTTCACCAAACAGGAAGTGCCCTTCGCCAAACAGTAAGTGCCTCTATATCTCATGAACCGTTTGTCGCACAGACGTGTGGGTGGCGTCATATGGCTTGATTAAGAGTCCTTAACCTTAATTGGTGCTTCCTTCGCCAAACAGGAAGTGCCCTTCTCCAAACAGGAAGTGCCTCTATATGTCATGAACCGTTTGTCGTACAGACACGTGGGTGGCGTCATATGGCTTGATTAAGAGTCCTTAACCTTAATTGGTGATTCCTTCACCAAACAGGAAGTGCCCTTCGCCAAACAGGAAGTGCCTCTATATCTCATGAACCGTTTGTCGTACAGTCGATAATGTTAAAGCTAATGCAAAGAATGATAAAAAATCTAAAGCTAATCTACCGCTAATGCTAACACCAAAACAATTCTAAAGCTAATGCTAACACCAACTGATAAATAGGTTTCTGTTTAAACAAATGTATGTATTTTGATTTATATTAATATGTTAGACACGATATGATCTAGGCTAAATTGTAACACTATAGTTTGCTAATGTCTGAACTAGCCCTCCAGACCATCTGTCACTCTGCAATCTGCTGTGACTGCCCTGAGGATGTCACACCTAGATGTAAACTTCTCTTGACCTATTTGTTCCCTGCCTGATCAATGCATGACATATATTTACTGTATCACTGCGTCTTCCTGTTTAAACCATCAGTCTGTCTACAGCCCCTGACATGTATATTGAACATGTATTTATAGTGACTAGATTCTATGCTAAGAAACTCAGTTGAGCCTGGTCGCCGTGAGGCGAGGTCAGTGCTTTTAGGACCCTGTGTCCCTTTCTACTTGATTCTGATGCTATCCTGGACTTTGTTTTTGATACTTCTAGAAATAAACGCTGGAAACATAGGCTACCTCATCATCTCTCGGATTCCTTCTTCTTTTATATTTTAGTAAAGGTTCTATCTTTCTTTTATTTATTTCATATTTATCAAATGGTCCTTCGATGCGGGAAACAATATATTGGATTAAGCTGTCAGAGTACGCTTGCCAATTGACGTTTCAAACGAACCAGAGCTGAGAAGAGGAGAATGGACATTTGAGGTGATGTAGTGTTAGTTGTTTTTTCAGTTATAGTTTTGGACGATAATAACTGCCAGGATGACTCCTGTTATTTTAACGGGGAAGAATCAAGCCCTGCTTCAAAGGATCGCTTTACTTGAAGCAGAGATTTTCCAGTTACGACAAGAACTGGATAAGCCAACCGCTTCTCACAACATTTTGAGAGGCCGTTTAACAGGACGGACAACGACCCCAGATGTCACTGAATGTGACTTGCCTGCCCGTCCTAGGAGCCGGAGGGCAGCCCAACAAGCAGCCCAGACTGATAGGGGCCGCCGCTTGAATGCAGAGGAGCGTCAGCGCCGTCGAGAACACGGACTGTGTTTTTACTGTGCCGCCTCAACGCACACTGCTCAAGTTTGCCCCAAACTTCAATCAAAACTGACTTTCCGTCACCGACGTCGAGGGCGCGTTCCCCGTCAATCACCAGAGATAGCTGTGATCAGCTGTGTTTCATCGCTACCAAGGGATCCTGCCCCAGCGGTTCCACGTCCCGCCGAGGAGAACGCATCCACCGACAGAGATGCTGTCATCATGGTTCCACGTGCCACGGAGGGTGTCATCGAGGAGGCGATCACAGCGATGGAAGCAGATGCTGTCATCGTCAGCGTTGAGAACGGGCACGCTGTGGAGGACCCCGTCAACGCAACTATGATACGTCCCACGGAGGCGGAGATAGCAGTGACCGTGACTGAGCCAAAAAAGAGCGAGGACTTTGCTAAATCGGTTCCAGAAACGAACACCATCGCTATCACCACTCCACTCACAACCACTGCCGACAGTGTGGGGATATCCTGCGAGGTTGTTGGTGGCTCTAGCAAGCAAATTGACATAGCAATTGAGAGCCGACGTGCTCCACAACCACCAATGAACTTTCCCAGAACTCAGATTGCTACGCTCCCAATGAAATATGGCACACCTATGTTTATGTACCACTGATTATGCCTGCAAATTGAAATAACAAAATACAACATATATTTAAAAGATGAGGGACTGATAAATAGGTTTCTGTTTAAACAAATGTATGTATTTTGATTTATATTAATATGTTAGACACGATATGATCTAGGCTAAATTGTAACACTATAGTTTGCTAATGTCTGAACTAGCCCTCCAGACCATCTGTCACTCTGCAATCTGCTGTGACTGCCCTGAGGATGTCACACCTAGATGTAAACTTCTCTTGACCTATTTGTTCCCTGCCTGATCAATGCATGACATATATTTACTGTATCACTGCGTCTTCCTGTTTAAACCATCTGTCTGTCTACAGCCCCTGACATGTATATTGAACATGTATTTATAGTGACTAGATTCTATGCTAAGAAACTCAGTTGAGCCTGGTCGCCGTGAGGCGAGGTCAGTGCTTTTAGGACCCTGTGTCCCTTTCTACTTGATTCTGATGCTATCCTGGACTTTGTTTTTGATACTTCTAGAAATAAACGCTGGAAACATAGGCTACCTCATCATCTCTCGGATTCCTTCTTCTTTTATATTTTAGTAAAGGTTCTATCTTTCTTTTATTTATTTCATATTTATCACCAACTGTTACAGAGGGTTGCACACACTTAGCGAGCTGCAGGCACACTTAAAATTTCTTAGAAATTTTCTTTTCTAGTTGAACTCTACTCTCCATGGCCTGAGTAATCAATAGAAAAAAAGTCATTTTGGGGGTGAACTACTCCTTTAACGTTTTAGGATGATTTTTTAACGAAATACATAGTGTCAACACAGCAAGAATTCAAGTTCAATCATGAAATTATAAAACAATATTAAAACATAATGTTTGACACGTTGTGAGCTTGTGACACGATGTTCCCCCCTGCATAGGGATGCTAGGGTTCAAGTGGTTAAACTTACTGAAGTGTTGGTGGTCTTCAGGGTCTTCCTGTTTAATAGAAATATCCCTGGCTGAGTCTGGAGAGTTCATCTTCACCTGCAGTCTGGACTCCACACACTGGTCTGAAATGAACAGAAGGAATTGAAATTGGACTTTTAATAACTTCACACAAGTGGTGTTAAGAATAAGCAAATAATGATCTAAACTAAAGTGAATGAGGTGAAAGTAGCCCATCTGCTTTTAATGTTTCTCAGCAATACTTTCTTATACGTCCATCCCACCCCACCAAAATATATACCCCCTACCCTTCTACCAAGTATATATTACTATAAGGCTGTACAGACTTTTTGACGTGTCATTAGTTTTAGAAATTATGTAAAACATCTTGCAAGTAAACATTACGTTGCAAGTAAGTGTAGTTCAAACACCAGGCTGTGATCCAAAACATATCCTCAAACTAACACGTATGGATAAAATATCGTAATCGATCTCATACAGCCAGCCTTTTTTGACCTGGCTGAAAATATATATTTTTTGCACTTTCACTTACTAAAATCCTAAAAACTAAACTATCTCAGCTGTGAGATATTTAGTTCTGAAGAAAAAAAAAATTAAAACCAATGCATCCGTTTGTCAAACATTTTGGTTAAATAATCATATCAACCAAAAGTAGTTCAGATCATTTATGCCATAATCGCATAAATTACATTTTTGAGACACCCTGCGTGCAAGTGGAGAGTTTGGCCAAAAGATGGCGCCAGAGGAAAGGCCATTTGGGCATCAGATCAGTAGTAAGTGTTAAACACAGATATAAAACGCTAGATACCTCCTCCGGTGTGGGGTGTTGGTCAAAGAGGACTGGCAAGCCTCCCAATAACTCTATGCAAGCCTCCGGAATTCTGAGGCGGGGATCTTGGGAATTCTGAAGGACGCTTCCTTGTGCGTCACAGAATGGGAAGCTCGGTAGGCCAATCAGATGCAGGACCGGCAGGACTCCCTCTTTCCCATTGGAGGGGGCAGAGTGCCTTCCGCAGTTCCACAGTTACGCACTTCCGCCAGTCCTGTTTGACCAGTCACCCCAATGAACTGCAGCGGCGGAGGAGGTATCTAGCTTTTTATATCTGTGAGTGTTAAATAGCTCTCTATAGTAATTGCCTCAGGGGGGCAGGTGTCAGGGTTTAAAATGGAGCAACACGGAACTAAAAGTTCCTATGATTGGCCGTTAGTTGCACTGTTCTGGTACCAGAAGCAACATGTTCTCCATTGGTTCCATTCTATTCCCCCCAAAATTACCTTAACACATATGGTGCCAACCCCGAGTTTCCCGAGTTTGTATTGGTACTAGTGCTGTGCCAACCCCGAGTTTCCCGAGTTTGGGCCGTTTTTGAAAAAAAAAACATTTTTTTTTTTTTCAAAATTTTTAAAAAATTTTTTTTTTTTGGACCTCCAGAAATGTATTAGGCATGATCGCGATCGCGAAATTGCATGTTTAACCCCCATACCAACCCATTCTTTCAAACATGGCAGCCATGTTTGTTTACATCTGTAGAAAACGTTGACCGTTGGCAGCCAATAGCATTCGAGATGGTACCATTTCTACCAGTGAACGTTGATTTCTATAATGACCCGTACAAGGGACAAAAAAAGCTTAATTTTTGCAGCATAGAAACCAATGGCTTAACACCGTCCATATTTTTTTACAGTCTATGAATTGCCTTCATGCCCTCGTGTCTCAGGTATTCCTCCATAAACACATTGCTACAGGGACAAAGAATGTTTATAGCACAGTTTAGCAGTTGTGTATAAAACAGGATTTCCCAAAGTGGGTGCCGAGATGCCAGTCCAGGGGTGCAGCAGAATAATTTGATAACATTTGGAATTCATCACTATCACTATGCTGTAAAACAGACCTGATCTGCACTGCACTTGATTTATTTTTCCATCTACAGCAAATTCTCTTCACCAAAACAATAGCAGATCTACAAAGCTCATAATGTGTCTCGTTGAGACGTGTTGTGAGCTTGTAGATCAGCTACTTTTGGTGAACCTTCCCTGCAGAATAGGGATGGAGCGGTTCAAGCGGTTAAACGTCAAATATAAAGATATTTTCAGTCAGTTCTGATGGAAACGGAAGTTTCTCCGTTACATAGCCTACTGTATCTCAGGTGGATTGATTGATTGAAGAATGCATTATTAGTTTTTTATAGAAAAAGTACAGTTTCATGACAAATCACTGGTACAAGGTCAACTTAAAGGAGATCCTAGTAAGATCTTCAGCTTATTTATACAGGAACCACTTATGCATCTCATATAACATTGAAAGACAGACGGATAGAAGACAGTAGGTAAATTATCAGTAACAACATGGAAAAGGGGAGGTATAGGTATGGGCTTAGACTATTACAAGGTTTGAGAAGCAGCCTTCTGTAGGTGACCTTTCAGACCTATTTTGAAAGAGTCTAGGGATTTGCTCTCATTTAAGGCATGCGGTAGGGCGTTCCACATGTTGGTGGTATAGCAGACTGCAGGAGAACGAATTAGAGCCTTTTTTAGAGTTAAATCTGGGCTGAACATGATTTGTGGAGCTGCCTCTGGTCTGGTGTTGTGAAAAGAAAGATGTGCATATTTGCTCATGTAACGATGTGGGCTAAAAAATAAAATAAAACAATTTACAGAATACTTCAGCCTTAACTCGGGATGAAAAAGTTATTTACAGGGGTGCCCTGAGTAAAAAAGAAAAAAACTTACTGAGCTCTGGCTGGTGTTCAGGTTCCTCTTGTTTCACTTGCAGTCTGGACTCCACAGACTCTGGAATGAAACTAATAGAATAGAATACCAGAGTTTATCATCAGGATTTGTTAAGAAGAATAACACTTAAACTCAACTTCAACAATAACAGTATATTTGTCTTCTTATTATAGTCTTTAATATCAATTCATTTAAAATCGTCCTGAAAAACCACTTGTAACTGGTAAAAAATAAACCTAGCCCAGTCCGTCCGTCCGTCACACTTTTGCCCTGCTCATATCTCCACAACCGTTGCCCCCATCCATGCCAAATTTTGCAAACACACTCCTTGACTGCCAAACTACAACCTCCAAGGACCCCCGGAGCCCACCCCCAGATGTAAAAAATGACCAAATGTGCCCACACGTCACACGTCACACTTTTTCCCTGCTTATATCTCCGCACCCGTTGACCCAATCCATGCCAGATTTTACACACACACTCCTTGCCTGCCAAACTACAACCTCCAAGGACCCCCGGAGCCCCAGGGACCCCCAGGTCCCTGGGGGACCCCCAGATGTAAAAAATGACCAAATGTGCAAAAATGACCAAATGACCACCCCAACGGGGCTGCTCACGGGAAATTCCCGGGGACCACCGACTCCTGGTGCTCCAGAACGGATGCAAAAGTGGTGGCGCCCCCAGTGGAGGACCCCCTGCCACTGCAGCGCACATAAAATGCCGTAACTCGGGCTAGGAGCGTCCGGGAGAGCCGGGGCCGGTACCTATTCGTCCGCCAAGGCAACGCGGAGAGCCCACCCCTCATTTCTCACATGGCCCTATTCTAGCGCCACCTTCAGGCCGATTTTTAAAACACATTTTTGGACACTGCTCCTACAGTTTTTGCCCTACAATCACGAATATCACTACACAGCATGTCTACACTCATGTCATCAACATGGATCAGGAAGATTTTGGAAAAACAAATTTTTGCCCTATTTGTGGAGATAAGCCACCTACGGTCGCTTATCTCCCGATTAGGGAGTCTTACTGGTAATTATCTACTGTATAGCTATATTTTTTGCACTGTTGTTTTCTTTTCTTTTTTTCTGACTATATCTAATGCATAGCACTAACCTCGCCCACCAGGCTTTCTGAGAAAAAGCCTGGTGTTCGTTCACAACAGCCCGTTTGGTTTCCGCCTAGAGCGCGGAAACCACTAGAAGAAGCGGCGTCGCTTCGATTTGGTTCCCTCCGTTTGTTTCCCCAATCCCTATTAAAATGCTCGAGTAGCCTAGTGTAGTCTTGCCAGTCGCTAAAAGTTGGACTAAAAGATGCACATACCAAACGAATTTTTCAAAAGCAAAACTACTCCACATCAAGGAGTTTATTAGGTAGGCCCTAAAAGTATGTCCTTGAGCGCAGGGGAATATTTTGGGTTAAAACTGTATCCGGTTTGATCTTAATTCCCGGCAAATTGTAGTCCTTTGAGTACTACAACATGACGTTTTGTGGTTTCCGCTCCAGACCGGTTACAAGCCCGAAAAGTGAAGTGATCCCAGACTAGCATAGCACTGTGTATACGTCATTCAATGTTATATGAGATAGCCTACTTAGGATATGGTTTTCCTGTGCAAATAGGCATATGTAAAGTGATTTCTAGGATCTCCTTTTAGTTGACCTTGTACCAGTGAACTGTACCGTCATGAAGCTGTACCTTTTCCTATGCAAACTTCTAATAAAGTCTTAAATCAACAAATTAAGGGGCAAATATAGGTCTATAGGTTCCTTAGCTTAGCATTAGCCCGCACAAACAAACTTAAATTTCCATGGATTTCTCCCGTTTTCACAACGAGACAGCCTGTCACTCTTTACTGTCCGACACCAATTACACAAAGGCTTGTGCACCGCAAACGTAGCCTATAACACTGACCTTTACTGTATCTTCATGTTTTGATACACGCTGTTGGTTCACCCTGCTGTTTTCGTCCTATGTGAAGTGAGCTGCATTAGCGTTAGCTGCAATACGACTTCCGGTGCCGATCTCTTCAGAATAAGAGTACCCCTGAGGCAATTGAAAACTTTTGAAAAACGAGTAATTGTCCCATGATATGCACATTCGCATTTAAACGAACACATCAATGCTAATTATGTTTCTGGGTAAAAAAAAAGTTTTAATAACATAAGAAAAAAAATATAAATGGATAAATGCAGTTCACTGGAGAGCATCTAGCCTTTTGGGCACTGGACAGGAGGCGGCTCTGCCTCGGCACTTTGAACACACGCAGGCGTTCGAGGAGACCTCCTATCACACCAAGCAACTTAGAAACGGTCTCGGGTGCTACCAAAAGCCTAACCTCGCCCACCAGGCTTTCTGAGAAAAAGCCTGGTGTTCGTTCACAACAGCCCGTTTGGTTTCCGCCTAGAGCGCGGAAACCACTAGAAGAAGCGGCGTCGCTTTGATTTGGTTCCCTCCGTTTGTTTCCCCAATCCCTATTAAAATGCTGGAGTAGCCTAGTGTAGTCTTGCCAGTCGCTACGAGTTGGACTCAAAGATGCACATACCAAACGATTTTTTCAAAAGCAAAACTACTCCGCATCAAGGAGTTTGTTAGGTAGGCCCTAAACGTGTGTCCTTGGGCGCAGGGGAATATTTTGGGTTAAAACTGAATCCGGTTTGATCTTTCCGGCAAATTGTAGTTCTTTGAGTACTACAACATGACGTTTTGTGGTTTCCGCTCCAGACCGGTTACAAACCCGAAAAGTGAAGTGATCCCAGACTACCAAAAGCCTGAAAATGACCAAAAGTTATTTCATGTATGTATTTATTATAGGAAATATCCCTTTAAGGGAGTAGTTCACCCCATAAATGACTTTTTTTCTATTGATTAGTCATGCCATGGAGAGTAGAGTTCAATAATATTTTTAGTTTTTTGTCGCATTCCTAAGACAAAAATTTGATTCGGGTAAATTTACCCCCATTGATTCCGGAAGGGGACCCGTTTCGAAACGGGTCCCCATCCGGAACGAATGGGGGTAAATGTATTGTTATCAAATTTTTCGTCTTAGGAATGCGACAAAAAACTAAAAATGTTATTGAACTCTACTCTCCATGGCATGACTAATCAATAGAAAAAAAAGTCATTTTCCACTTAGCGTTTTCCACTTAGCGTTTTCGAGCTTGGGGATCCACTATAGATGCGGTGGACGGGCCGCTTTTGGCCAATTTGGCCTAGTTTTTTCGGGCTGCAAGGGGGTCCGCGGGGGTCCCCAAGGGTGGGGGACCCCTCGGGGACCCCCTGGGAGCCGGCCCCGTCCCTCCAGGTGGCTCTGGGGCCGAGCTGTGTAAGCGCGCCGTGCACTGTGGACGACAGAATGTTGTGCTGTCCAGCCTGTCTTCTATGACTATTTGACAACAACGCTCACCCGTCTCATAAGCTACGTCATAACTGTGCGCAAGCTGCGGCAGATCTACAAGCTACATAGCATCTCTGTTGATATGTGTTATAGTTTGTAGGTCTGTTCTGTTTTTTGCATGATGCGGCAACTTCAAGTAACGGGTAACAAGGGCTTTATTTTGCGGAGTAAAGCGTTACAAATGTAACGGAGGTGATCCGAACCTCCCCACCCGGGTTCGTACCCGGGTGGGGAGGTTCGGATCACCTCCGTTACATTGGTGCCGTGACCCGGATTCGGGCTTCCCCGTAGGAGGAGGTCAAAGGGGGGTGAGTGTGACGGAGAGAGTCGCGGCCCCAGCCGTGAAGCCTCAAAAAGTCTAGTATCTCCCCCGGACAAAACAGATGTCTCTTTGGTCTAGTGGTTAAGATATTGGACTTTCACGTGGGAGACCTGGGTTCGAAGCCCGGGTGGGGAGGTCCGATTCACCTCCGTTACACATATTACCAGTTTTGACAGAGTAATACCTTATATTACTCGTTACTGGATAAAGTAATAATATTACAGTAATATATTACTAGTAAGACACCTGAGGGTGGAATGCGACCTCAGGGTGACATTCTTGACCATCTGGCCAACCACAGTGTTTCTCTGACGATTCTAGTTGTTGTCATTCTGGGGGGAGTTTGTTCATGTTTTTGTGAGGGTATCAACCCTAGGAGACACGGGGAGAACAAGCAAACTCCACACAGAAAGGCCCTATCGCTCACACCCTAGGTTGGGTTGGCGATAGGGCCTTTCTGTGCGGAGTTTGCCTAAACATGGAGATGTGGTACAGAAGGACTCATATATGGGCATAAAAAGTATGTCATGTGACATCACTTCCTGTACAGACAGTCAGACAGACAGCCATTGACTCCGACCTAACAATGGCTACTGTCTATGACGGTAGTTCCATATGACATCTCCATGTTTAGGCCAAACAGATTCGCTCCATTTCTCCATGTATAGGTCCAAATGCCCAACGTTGAGCTTGACTCAGTCCATTGAGTTGGCCTAACAATGGCTACTGTCTATGACGGTAGTCCCATATGACATGATGGAATGGACTTTCTCCATATATAGTGTTCTCCACATCTCCATGTTTAGGCCAAACAAATTTCGCTCCATTTCTCCATGTATAGGTCCAAATGCCCAACGTTGAGCTTGACAACGAAACGTTCTTAACACAGACGCCCCCATATTTACATATATATAAAAAGTATGTCATGTGACATCACTTCCTGTACAGACAGTCAGACAGACAGCCATTGACTCCGGCCTAACAATGGCTACTTTCTATGATGGTAGTCCCATATGACATGATGGACTGGACTATCTCCATATATAGTGTTATCCACATTTCGTGTAGCCGCCCTGTACAGGAAGTGATGTCACAACTCGCTGACATCACACTGACATCACAGAGGATACGGAAGGAAGGAAGGTCACATCACAGAGGATACGGAAGGTCACTCAAGCGACACGGTTCAGGCGAAGCCACACATGCGTGGAAAAAGTCGCAGCTCCCGTCCACTTCAATGTTAAATGAATAGACAGGAAGACTCCTTTCATCTGCGATCGAAGAGCCCACAGGCAGCTGTGACATCACGTCCTCTCCGGGTTCATGGTTCAGCACTGCTGTACTCTCACCCGGTAGAGATACGCACTAAACCAATGGGACAGAACGTCCTGTGAAGCCGGTTTTTAGCTTGTAGTTTTCTTTCTTTCATCAGCTCTCCAAATACAGAGGGAAATACAGAGGGAGTCAAGACATGCACGAGTGTTTCAATAAATGTAAACGTCCTTATTGTTGTTGAATTGCCAGACTGATGTCCACTGTTCTCCCATCTGAATAGCTCATGTGTGAGCTATTAACTGGAGAATGTTTTATTAACTGATAATCACACACAAACGTAGGCTACAAAAACAAAACATCTGAGCATTATTGTCAGAAATAACTATATTAATCTGCCATTAATAATTACCCATGTAATTCACATGTAGCCCATTAAACCGGACCCACATTTATTTGACTGCTTTATTTCTATAAACACCAAATCTTTACCAAAAATAGACGATCAAGCTCACTACTTGTTGCAACGTGACACGTTGTGTGCTTGTAGATCGGCTATTTGGCTTATTCCCCTTCAGAATAGCCTTTCCCTAGCTGGGGTTCATGTGGTTATTTGTAGTGTACTTTTCCTTTATATTGATTGAAGAATTTATTAGAAGTTTGCATAGGAAAAGGTACAGTTTTATGAACAAAAAGTACAAATCACTGGTACAAGGTCAACTAAAAGGAGATCATAGTAAGCTTTTTGTCTTATTTAGCCTACACAATAACCACTTTATGTAGGCTATCTCATATAACATTGAAAGACAGACGAATAAACAGTACTTTGCATAGCTCTAGAATTGTCATTAACAAAAGGGGAAAATAAATAATAAAAGTGAAATAGGAGATAATTTACAAAGGAAATGGGGCTTAGTTTCAGGTGGTGTACTTTTTTTATTGCCTGTGCATAATATGTTTTCATGTTGAGTGTAGGTAGCATTCCTTGATCTGTCTCACTCTCTGCAAATCGCGCTAGTCAAAAGAACTACACGTCCGTCTGACCAGCGCCATGTTGACTCTCCCATTACCCCGGCGGATGTCTATACGTCATCGGTTTGGTCGCTGATGGAAGAGCCGGAGGTCGCAGCAGTCGTCTGATGTGTGGCTTCGCCCTTTTTCAGAGTATATGCGACCTTCGGTCGCAATTAGTAATTTGTTACTGCCCAACACTGTTGGTGAAGACATTTATTGGTAACGATTTACTTTGCAGATTGGTCAAATATCTTATAAAATCCCCTTATTATTAACATTAATCTAATAGACCCCCAGCTGTGGTTATAATGTGCAAATATGTCTTCCCAGTGTATTTTTGCCTATTTCCTGAAAGCTGAAACTTCCTGAAAGAGAGTCAAGGCCCGATCAAAAATCACTGTTTTAATGACATCATATACTCATCCCCTCCCCTTTTACCATACACCCCGACAAGCTGGGTCACCACCCACCTGACAATCAGGCATACTTAATGAACGGGTGGGTGTGGCCACATAATATAAACCTCTTCCTCAGAGTCTGTCTTGAGAGATTAATTAACAGATTAATTAATCATATATTAGATCCAATCTTGTTCAATCTCATGTTATGTGCTTTTGTCCACGCTTCCATCCGATTCAATTGTAAATTAAATCCATGGGGACAAGCAACACATACATGCATACATACATGCATACACATGTATGTGCTGCTCACTGGGAGAAGTTGGTTATTGTTGTCTGACCAGCCAGCCAGTATAAAAGACTGGCTGACTGTACGTTGGTTGGTCATAATGTGCTATTATCGGTAGGATGAAACTCGTCCAGTGAAAAAGTTTCAGTGTTTCTTTTTTTGTCTTTTTTTTACATTTTGATCGATTTTGATCTCATAAACGATTATTCGACTATCCTCAGACCGTATGTGTAGATAAGAACGCTAGATTAACATGTTACTATACAGTCCTTATTATTACTGATACTGTTTGATCTGAATAAAATGTAAATAAAAAGAATAGCACTTCGATAGTTCTCATGAATAAAAGCTTTCCCCACCTTAAGCAGTGTGCCAAACACCCCAGCGCCCAGGACTTGGATCTTCTTCAGCTCTGGGGCCACCAGGATGCGGGTGTGAACCTTAGCCTTGTAGCAACTCATAATGCAGGGATGTCAAACTCAAATACATGGGGGGCCACATTTTTAAAAAATGATACAAGTCGAGGGCCGGACTGGTTCAATGTTTATATAAAACCTATTGAAAAAGTATGAAACTGCATGCATTTAAAATAGAAAATGTATTATTAAAGCTCAGTTTGCTGCTCTATGATCCTCACCAATCACTGATTTCATATAGTAAAATGAGAAAGTAAATCAAATCCACACAGAAGACACAGGTTTTCCCTTTACATCCGTGAACATGTATGCTACTCTGCCTCCCACCTGGATTGAAAACCCCTGTTTTTGGGGAGAGGGGTAGCTGAAAGTTGACCACAAGCGATACACTTCCTTGCGCTTGCGGGCCCTCGATACGCATCAATGCACTCGCAGTGCATTGTGGGACTTGTAGTATTATGGTGGTGTGTGCGATAAACCAGAGGGACAGTTATAATAGTAATTAAATATCATTCCGCGGGCCGAAGATAATTCATTCACGGGCCTGATTTGGCCCCCGGGCCTTGAGTTTGACATATGTGTCATAATGTAATAATGGCTCATAAAGTAAAACAAACTCATAATGTAATAAAATCACAGGGCTCCTCATAATATGGGTATAATGCAATTATTTCATTACACTGTATTGATTCTTGTCCCTAGTGGACACGGTTGGGGAAGAGTCCCGAGTCCCTTTGACCAAGTCCGAGTCAAAACTGAATAGTCATGGGTGAGACAGAGTCAATGACAATTCGGACTCGAGACCTGACTCAAGACTCATTGACTCGAGTACTTCAATACTAGTGTGGACACACTGGTGTTTCTTTAGGGAACCTGACTGAGTGAAACTCTTATTACAATGTTTACAATTGAAAGGTTTTTTCCCAGTGTGGACACGCTGGTGTCTCTTCAGGGAACCAGACTCGCTGAAACTCCTGCCGCAATGTTCACAGTGGAAAGGTTTTTCTCCAGTGTGAACATGCTGGTGTCTCTTCAGGTCAGATGGTTTACTGAAACTCTTGTCACAATGTTTACACTGGAAAGGTTTTTCTCCAGTGTGGACATACTGGTGTGTCTTCAGGGAACCTGACTGAGTGAAACTCTTGTCACAATGTTTACACTGGAAAGGTTTTTCTCCAGTGTGGACATACTGGTGTGTCTTCAGGGAACCTGACTGAGTAAAACTCTTGTCACAATGTTTACACTGGAAAGGTTTTTCTCCAGTGTGGACATACTGGTGTGTCTTCAGGTGACCCGACTCTCTGAAACTCTTGTCGCAATGTTCACAGTGGAAAGGTTTTTCTCCAGTGTGGACACGCTGGTGTATCTTCAGGTCATATGGCCAACGGAATTTCTTGTCAAAGTGTTCACAGTGTAAATGATTCTCTCCATTTGGTTGATGACTCAGGAAGTCTATGTAAGTCTTGAGTTCTTCAGGTTGCGTACATCGATGATGACCAGAGGATCTCGGTCCATCAGTGTCTCCTCGTTTCTGGCTGGTTGTTGCTGCTGGGTTGATGTGTCCACTCCTCTGCATCTGGCAGTAGAGGTTGTTGTGTTTATGGAGGAAGTCCTGAGATGTGAGGGTGTATGGACTCTCAGAACAGGAGAAGACCTTGGTCTGAGAAGGCTGGGACGTCACTCCTGAGAGGGAGAGGAGGGGGGAGGTTAAAATGGTGTGTACAGATAGGTTGAAAATATTCCATCATAAAAAGTCCCTTATTTAGGAGCCATACAGCTTCCCTGTTGATATGTATCTTCTCTCTCTCTCTCGCTCTTTTGCTCCCCTCTCTCTCTCTTGTTTAAAGGGGAGAAACACCCATTTTCAATAATGACCTATGTTATTAAGACCCCTCAAATCCCACTTTTTTTTTTTGGGAGTAATTTTCCTTTATAGTATAGCGAATAGTAAGTGAACGAGACTGAAAAATACCCTAGCTGTCAAACATTTTCCCGGCCATTTAAAAAAAAAGACACCCCGGCCAAATGTGTTTAATAACCCTCCTAGATGACAAATCCATTGAGAAACAGACCTTTGCTCTTGTGGTCACGGAACTGACATTTTTTCACCAGCTTCGACTGCTCTCTTCGCATTCAATCTGACTTTTTCACCATTTCTCAGACGTTTGAATGCAGAGAGTATCCACAGGGTATCCACGGAGTATCGACGGGGTATCCTGTTTCCGTGCACTTTGATGTACGCATGCGGCGATATCTGTCGCCTCGAATATTATATTCCCCTCACGGGAATCGAACCCAAGCCGTGGGTTTGTTGCATCCGTGCTCTACTGACTGAGCTAATGAACGGATGATGTGACTCCTTTTTTGTGCATTTATCTTTGACGTGGATAGTGGGGTAGACGTGCAGTGGGGTAGACGTGGATAGTGAGGGACTAAATATTTACTATTCTGTCCATAACGGCACATATCTCGGTAACGCGGCTGAGTGGGATTTGGTCGCCGTTCCCACCGCTCGTCGCGGCAACTCGGCTCGCTGGCGCTCGCCTCGGTGGCGACTCACGGGGGTCATCGGCGCCCTATACCGCGCCGCTCCGTCGGGGTCTGTGGCGTGGAGCGTTACACCGGGGAACAGAGAATCCATGGCATCTGGTTCGATGCTGGAATTCAGCTCAGGTTTTATTATTGTGTACCTCTGAGGTTGACCACTAGATGTCGACATTTCACTACTAATCAAGCCACTGTTTCATTGTTTTTTTCTCAACCATCCACTGTGAGATACCGGGATACCCAGTATCCGGTATCTACGGATACCTCTGCATTGAAGCGTCTGAAAACATGTGAGAATTTCACATTAAGTGCGTTGATATCATCCGAAACAGGTGAATTTTTTACTCTACTATTTGCCAGATGTCACTCCCCATCTTTCCCCCCATTTCCAGTCAGTCTACTGTCCTATCAAATAAAGGCATAAAAGCCCCCAAAGAATCTTTAGAACATGGGTGGTTCTCCCCTTTAAGGCCAATTTTCTCCACACAAGTAGGTCATACACTGACTAACCTCCACAGGTCTCCTCGCAATGATTACTGTCATCAGTGAATTCAGTGTCAGATTCAAGTTTAACTTCAACTTCGGCACAGTGTGAAGAGATGTCTTTGACATCAACTTCACTTTTCACTGCTAGTAATGTCAACATTGACCCATCAGGCTCTTCTGGTTCTTGAAGTAGCTCCTCCTGTTCTTCTTTGATGTGTGGATGCACAATCAGGACATCTAGGAGCATAAAAATAACATGACAGTCAACTCTGGATTCCTGAGTGTAAATACTAGGGATGTTAATTGACGCATTATTTGTGAATCGACGCGCCGAGGCCGAAAATCGAAGCCTCAATCGACTTTTTTCACTTTTTTTCCGCTAAGCAGCAGCTGAGAGGAGAGCACAACGGCACATTACTTTAAGCAACACAACTTATGCAGCTGCACCCATCAGAACTTGCATCAAAGCCCCAATAATAATTATAATAAATAATTGCTCTTCCTTGCGTTAGCATGGAGTCTGTATTCTAGAGATTAGAAGCGGAGTGACAAAGTCCATGGAACGTAGTGGGGGCGCTCTGGCTGGCACCCCAGGCTAGTGTATCAAATGTGGAGCTTTGGTCTGCCTCACTCTCCCTCCCTGACCGCATCCACGGGTGTGTCGCATTAACGACGAGTAGTGTATTTTGTGTTGTGTTTTATTGTCAATCTTGACAAAATCTCCACACACGAGGCGACGCTGCCATTAACAAGCAAGCTTTCGTGTCAAGCATGCATGCAAAGGCAGGATCGAGGTAAACAAAACACATCCAGTCAGCACGCACTGCTATGACGCGCGCATCAGACCAGTCCAGCAGTGTTTCTCAAACAGTAGTCCGCGGCCCTGACTAGCGCTGCATGCATGCGAATCTGCGATGCATATGCATGCACAACACAGACATGCACTCGTCTCCGACACAGACACACACTGGTCCTCTCACATTTGGAAAACATTAAGGCTTATAACATTTTTGAACAAGCGATTAAACTCCTTCAAACTGAATCTAGGTGGATTTATTATTTACGGTCTGTAAACCCAGGGGGCATGAATGAAGATCTTTCCCTACAGTGTTATCTTTAGGACTGATACTGATTTTATGAGATGTTTCTGCGTGTATAAGAAATGGGAACATATTTATATGTAAAAAATGTGTAAAATACTGTAAGTGAACACAATCTATTGAATGAGAAATGTTTAACTGATTCTGCATTTGTCCACACCCATCGCCATGTTAATGGGTTTAATTGATGATCGTCAGCACCTGAGCTGACCTAGAACCTATAAAATCATCATTGTCTGTTTGAATTCCCTATGTAAAGCACTGACGAAGGTCCCAGGACCGAAACGTTTGCTTTTTTTATTTTTGCACTGAGCACCTTGAGCACTATGGGCTAAAAATAAAAGAAACTATATTTAAGTCTCAGTCTAAGGAGTATTCCTTAAGTATATATGTAGTGTGCGAGTCCTCTACCAGCCTTTGAACAAGCGATTAAAACATTTTTTGGGGAATAAATAATAATAAAAAAACTCATACTTTTTGTGTCTCTGTGAGCATGAGTCGATTTTCAAGTCGATTTTTCACATCCCTAGTAAATAGCATTTTCCATCCTCCATGTTCCGTAATCCGTGCACAAAATGAGGTATCATCTACTTATCTACTTCTAGCACTTGAATCGTGTCATATTGGTCGCTGGGTATTGTTATGGCAAAAAAAGTCTTCATTTGCATGATCATCTAATTACCTATCCATGCTGTCTGTCAATTGCTACACATACTATGCATGAAAACAGTAAATTATTCTGATAAAGATTTAATAATTAATACAGCAGTCTGAAAATAAGAAAGCTTCAGCAATACTAAAATAACCTAAAAAAGAAAGGAAACTTGAGTTTGGTCAATTATATCTCCCCTATAATAATACCAAATTGTATAGTGTTTTATGTAATTCGTATCGTTGATTCGTCACCTTTACAACAATGTACAGTTTGTAAGCATTGGGCATTCGAGACATGAGCTACACAGCAAAACGCATGCCAGATCCTTACAAGTTGTACCTCGTTGTAAAGGTGACAAATCAACCATTTGGAATAATTAAACGGCGTAGGGACCAAATGTTGGCAAATTTTGGGTTGGCGGTACCCACACGTTTGGCTGTGGTGCTCAGTCCACGAATGACCGATGCTTACAAACTGTACCTCGTTGTAAAGGTGACGAATCAACGATAAAAATTATATAAAACACAATACAAATTGGTATTATTAAAGGGGAGATATAATGGACCTAGTCAAGTTTACTTTCTTTTTGTGCCGAGTTTATATAGATAATTTCTTACACAACAACTTTAATGTGCAAAGGCTGAAGTGATGGAGAAGCGAATATTGCCTCAGTTGGCATTTTTCAGTTAGAGTGAAGAGTACCGAAGCGACAAAACGCTTCCTTCGCCTCATTTGTACCACTTGATGCAACGCCACGCCAAGTCGCGTCTTTGCATTGACAGAACAACTATCTTATTTTCTGTGGGAACGCACCTTTAGAATCCGCTCTCTATTTTATTATATATTAGGGGTTTCACTTCTAGTATTTTTTACAGATCGACTAGTTGAAGCCACTGCTAGTCGACTAGTCGTTAACATATTATGTCATAATAAAGAGTGCTGTGGCACGGCTTTTCACAGCAGTCAAGTTACCACGACAACATATTCTCACACAAAACCACGTGCGCACCGTTACCGCAACATAACAAGACCAGCATTTAGCTGCTACAGTAAGGAATGGAAACAGACTGACCATACTGTTGCTGCTGTGTCTCTCGTTAAACAATAATCCATTTCCATGGTCGGCGATGGCTATGCTAGGCACTCTCTGCCGTCTTATAATGACTTCTAATAAAACGAACGTTGTGAACTGGAAAGAAATGGGCTGTCCTCACTTGCTGCTTTGATCGCGCTACGCTTTTATACTGTTAAACAACTATATTCTGTAGAACTAGTCCCCTTGTAGTGGACAACGGCTCACTCCTGTGTGCAGACGGACTTTCACTTTGGGTGAACTCTGGGTGAACTCATCAACTGTCTTTGGGATTATTAACCCTCGGTAGGGAGATGCTGCTTGCTATGTGTGTGTGACTGGATAATAATATTCCGTTCATAATGGTTGTTAAAAATGAAACAATAACTATAATCGAATTGAAATTAGTTCATTAGGACTTAAGAAAAAAAGAAAAACGAAAATGTTTTTTTTTTCTTTTCATTTTTTTTTCCTTATCGACTTTTCGACTTGTACCTACAAGATCGACTAGCGGTTGTACTAGTCGACTAGTCGAATAGTCGGTGAAAGCCCTAATATATATATATTATATATATATATATATATATATATATATATATATATATATATATACACACTCTATGGGTTCAAGTGGTTAAACTTACTGAAGTGTTGGTGGTCTTCAGGTTCTTCCTGTTTAATAGAAATGTCCCTGGCTGAGTCTGGAGAGTTCATCTTCACCTGCAGTCTGGACTCCACACACTGGTCTGAAATGAACAGAAGGAATTGAAATCGGACTTGTAATAACTTCACACAAGTGGTGTTAAGAATAAGCAAATAATGATCTAAACTAAAGTGAATGAGATGAAAGTAGCCCATCTGCTTTTATACGTCCATCCCACCCCACCAAAATATACCCCCCTACCCTTCTACCAAGTGTATATTACAATAAGGCTGTATAGACTTAGTAAAAGACCAACTTCTGGATTACGGAAGTTGGTAGTTTGACGTGCCATTCCTTTTAGAAATTATGTAAAACAGAGGAAGCATTGCAAGTAAGCATTACATTGCAAGTAAGTGTAGTTCAAACACCAGGATGTGATCCAAAACATATCCTCAGACTGACAAGTGTAGATAAAATAATGTAATCGATCTCATACTGTAGCCAGCCTTTTTTGATCAAGGTCTATGACCGAAAGCTTGCATTCTGCCTAAACAGAAAATAAAAACTTGATTGTGCACAGTTTCGAGTGTGCAGAGAGACTCCTTTTATTTTTCATTTTGCACTTTCTCTTAAGAGAATCCTAAAAAAAAAACTAAAACTCAATCTCAGCTTTGAGATATTTAGTTCTGAAGACAAAAGTTAAAACCAATGCATCTGTTTGTCAACACTTTTGATTTCAAGAGTAAATAATCATATAAACCAAAAGTAGTTCAGATCATTTATGCCATAATCGAGCAGCCCCAACCTTGTGTGAAACGTCATTATTTTTTATCTGATGGCGGCGCTAGATGGTAGGTCATTGGAACAGGTTAGGGTTAATCTTCCAGGAAGCATTAAAGTCTTGATCAAGTTTCATGATGATCTGAATCTCCCCATTACATTTTTGAGACACCCTGTGTGCAAGTGGAGTTTGGCCAAAAGATGGCGCCAGAGGAAAGGCCATTTGGACATCAGATCAGTAGTAAGTGTTAAATAGCTCCCTATATTAATTGCCTTCATGCCCTCTTGTCTCAGGTATTGCTTCCTAAACACATTGCTACAGGAACAAAACATGTGTATAGCACCGTTTAGCAGCTAATGTATAAACCAGGATTTCCAAAAGAGGGTGCAGAGATGCCAGACCAGGGGTGCAGCAGAATAATTTGATAACATTTGGAATCAGGGCTCCAGACTAACTTTTTCACAGGTAGCACCGGTGCCACCTACCTTTTTATTAGGTAGCGCCACCAGAAATTAGGTAGCACCATCTTTTTCTTTGTTTAGCGTGGTATTAATACATAGCCTTATCATGCTGATGATAGTTGTTCATTTCCATACGACCATACCATAGGTTTGCCTTGATGTAATGATTGACAATGACCTAAACATGATATTTTACTAAATATTTTTGTCTGAACTTTAGGTTTCTCCGCATGAGCAGCAGTAGTTGACAAAATAGTTGAGCACTAAGGCTGTGTGATATTATTAGGAAAGCCTTTGATATTTGATAACATTGTTGAATGCCTCGATAACGATATGTCTCATCTCATAAGTTAAAAAATATGTAGTTTTAATGTATTTCTGCATCAAGTTAATATTTGCAAACTTAAGACATTAATTCAAGAGAAATGGACAAGATCTAGTCTAACAAAGGCAATATAATACCTATAACTTCAACTTGCACAACGTAGACGAATAAGGGAACAAGGGAAGAATAAACAATAGAGAAATAGGAGATATTTACAATGGAAAAGGAGGGTATAGGTATGGGCTTAGTCTATTACGAGTTTCGAGAAGCAGCCGTCAGTAGGTGACCTTTCAGACCTATTTTGAAAAAGTCTAGGAATTTGCTCTCATTTAGGGTGTTCCACATAGCAGACTGCAGGAGAACGATTTAGAGCCTTTTTTAGAGTTAAATCTGGACTGAACATGATTTGTGGAGCTGCCTCTGGTCTGGTGTTGCAAAAAGATAGATGTGCATATTTGCATCATGTAACGATGTGGGAAAAAAAAAGCCCTAACTCTGGATGAAAAAGTTATTTACAGGGGTGCCCTGAGTAAAAAAAAAAAATGAAAATCTCTATTATAAACACCTTTGGAAATAAAGGGAAGGAGGAGAGACAGACAGTGAAACTTACTGAGCTGGTGTCTCTCCAGGTCTGTTGACCCAGTGAAACTCTTGTTACAATGTTTACACTTGAAAGGTTTTTCTCCAGTGTGGACAAGCTGGTGTTTCTTCAGGTTTGTTGACCCAGTGAAACTCTTGTTACAATGTTTACACTTGAAAGGTTTTTCTCCAGTGTGGACACGCTGGTGTGTCTTCAGGTTACCTAACAAACTGAAACTCTTGTCGCAATGTTCACAGTGGAAAGGTTTTTCTCCAGTGTGGACACGCTGGTGTCTCTTCATGTGAGTTGACTGAGTGAAACTCTTGTTACAATGTGTACACTTGAAAGGTTTTTCTCCAGTGTGGACACGGTGGTGTCTCTTCAGGTCTGTTGACCCAGTGAAAATCTTGTTACAATGTTTACACTTGAATTGTTTTTCTCCAGTGTGGACAAGTTGGTGTCTCTCCAGGTTTGCTGACCCAGTGAAACTCTTGTTACAATGTTTACACTTGAAAGGTTTTTCTCCAGTGTGGACAAGCTGGTGTTTCTTCATGTTAGTTGACTGAGTGAAACTCTTGTCACAATGTTTACACTTGAATGGCTTTTCTCCAGTGTGGGTACGCTGGTGTCTATTCAGGTTACCTAACCCTCTGAAATTCTTGTTGCAATGTTCACAGTGGAAAGATTTGTCTGCAATATGGACAAGCGTATGTTGCTTCAGTTCATATGATGAAATGACACTCTTGTTGCAATGTTTACATTGAAAAGGTTTTTCTCTAGTGTGGACAAACTGGTGTGTCTTCAGGGAACCAGGCTCACTGAAAATCTCGTTACAATGTTTACACTTGAAAGGTTTTTCTCCAGTGTGGACACGCTGGTGTCTTGGTCCTTGGACCTTGGTCTGAGAAGGCTGGGATGTCACTCCTGAGAGAGAGAGAGACAGAGAGGGAGGGAGGGGAGGGGTAGGTTAAAAGGGTGTGTACAGATAGAGATTGAAAAGATTCCATCATCAAAGAAGTCCCTTATTTAGGAGCCATACAGCTTCCCTCTCTCTCTCTCTCATTTAAAGAGGAGAACCACCCATTTTCAATATTGAACTATCTTATTAATATACCCCCCCCCCCCCCCCCACACACACACACACAGTAAGGTTAAGGACTCTTAATCAAGTCATATGACACCACCCACGCGTCTGTACGACAAACGGGTGATGAGATATAGGGTCACTTCCTGTTTGGTGCGGGGCACTTCCTGTTTGGCCAAATAGGCCCCAATTAAGGTTAAGGACTCTTAATCAAGTCATTTGACGCCACCCACGAGTCTCTACGACAAACGGTTGAAGAGATAAAGGGTCACTTCCTGTTTTGTGAGGGGCACTTCCTGTTTGGCAAAATAGGCCCCAATTAAGGTTAATGACTCTTAATCAAGTCATTTGACGCCACCAACAAGTCTGTACGACAAACGGTTCATGAGATATAGGGTCACTTCCCGTTTGGTGAGGGGCACTTCCTGTTTGGCGAAATAGGCCCCAATTAAGGTTAAGGACTCTTAATCAAGTCTTTTGACGCCACCTACAAGTCTGTACAACAAACGGTTCATGAGATAAAGGTCACTTCCTGTTACAGAGGCTTAATCAATTACAGCTCATCCCTATTGGCCGGAAAAAGACCAAAGTTCTGTGTGCATTTTAAAGTTTAAATCACGTTGCTAGGCAAAAGTATGGCAGAGTTATGTGGCGCCCCCATTCAAAGTCAAAGGGGGTTTTTGCGCTTAGTTATTTTTACGAATTACGTTGCCATGGTAACGCGGATCGGAAAGAAAAGTAATAGCACACCATTCCCGGCCGAGCCGCACATTTTGATGTATATATTGCGGGGGTGGCATAAATCGTGCGGCAGTTATTACGTGCCGAAATTTGTGTCGAAACACTTAATTAATTACGTACTTACTTAAGTATGGTGGATTACAATAAGTGTTTTGCCATTGCGTTGCACACTTAACAAATAATGCAACCTTCGGTCGCAATAATGACATAGTTCAATATTGAAAAAGAGTGATCCTCGGAGGCGCCCGTTGGCCTAATGGTCTAGGCGCATACCACATAGGCATTGATGCCTGTGCGATCCCGACGACCTTTGCCGCATGTCACTCCCCCCATTTCCTGTCAGTCTACTGTCCTATCAAATGAAGGCATAAAAGCCCTAAAAAAACCTAATCTTTAGAAAATGGGTGGTTCTCCCCTTTAAGGCCAATTTTCCCCACACAAGTAGGTCATGTGTTTAACACTGACTAACCTCCACAGGTCTCCTCGCAATGATCACTGTCATCAGTGAATTCAGTGTCAGATTCAAGTTTAACTTCAACTTCGGCACAGTGTGAAGAGATGTCTTCAACATCGACTTCACTTTTCACTGCTAGAAATTTCAACATTGACCCATCAGGCTCCTCTGGTTTTTCAAGTAGCTCCTCCTGTTCTTCTTTCATGTGTGGAGGCACAATCAGGATATCTAGGAGCATAAAAACAACATGACAGTCAACTCTGGATTCCTGAGTGTAAATACCATTTTCCATCCTCCATGCTCCGTAATCCGTGAAAAGAAATGAGGTATCATCTACTTAACTCATCTAGTGCCTTTCGCGTGATGTCACGCGATAAGTACTAGAGTACGTATAGTGCCGAATGCGTGATGTCGCGCGAAAAGTAATATATTACTGTAACGGCGAGTAAAAATACCTAGTACAATGGCCGACGCTCCGGAGACGAAATCCGCGCTGATTTGTCATCATCACGGCTCCACGAGCACACAATAGTCATCCCATAACATTGAGGTGGACGGCCGATCTCATCTTTAATGTCCATTATCTCAAAACAACACTTTAGAAGCGAAGATGGAGGCAGATGCTCTCTTATAAAACACATGTATAAACGCTCCTATGCAATCCAGCATGGCACCACGTAAACAATGTTCGGTTCCGTCGCAGGATCCGATGACGTCAGACCGGAAGTACTTCCGGTCTAGACTTCTGGCCTTCAAAATAAGACAATGGCCGTTAATGGGGCCGGGAGGGGGCACTCTGGACCCCCTAATCCGTTAATGTCCTGGGCTCTGGATGAGTTAACACTTGGGGAGCCAAACTCGTTCAGGGGATGAGTTAAGGCCACTAGGTGTCACCCTGCCAAAAGGAGTTATCTCGTTGAGAGAAGAGACAACATAGGGTTAACTGTACTTGCTGCAGCCTGCCCTCTGAATGACCCGAGTCCATTACATCACCCCGCAGCAGGAGAAAATGGCGGAGGCAGCCTACATTACTTTCCATTCTACTCTGAAACATAAGAAGGGCTTTATCTCTGAAATGAGATGAAAAGAACGCCAGGGAAGCAGAGATCTGATTGTTTTCACGGCGACACTTTACCGCGATGGTCGGCCCCGGTTTGGATTATAGTTTCGCGAGCTTTTGTAAACAAAGGGATTATCTTCCTCAATCATCAGTGGACACCCACGTGCACACGCACGAAGCTTCTGAGACTCTTCAAAATAAAGCGTGAGTGAAAGGCGGCAGCAGCAACAGCTAGAAATGTCATAATCCTGAGCAGCCCATGTGTTAAGGTGCACTGCTACCAAAATATAAAATATCTTTCTAGCGCTTGAATCGTGTCATATTGGTCGCTGGGTGTTGTGATGGCAAAAAAAAAAAACGTCTTAATCTGCGTGATCATCTAATCACCTCTCCATGCTGTCAATTACTACACATACTTTATGCATGAAAACAGCAAAGTATTCTAATAAAGTTTTAACTCATTTAGTGCCAATCCCGAACTAGTTCGGCTTTATTAGCGTATCGCAGAGTGCCGATCCCGAACTAGTTCGGCTTTAAAAAAAATAAAAAAAATAAAAAAAAATATATTTTTTTTTTTTTTTGAAAAAAAAATTTTTGAATTTTTTTTTTGGACCCCATCAAATCTGGTGAACATGATTTCAATCGCGATTTTGCATGTTCCACCCCCATACAACCCCATCTAACATACAGGGCAGCCATTTTTGTTTACATAACATGTAAAACATAATGGCTATTATCTCAAGAATGCCTGAACGGATTTCCAATCGGATTTTTTTGTTTGAAAGCTGTGAACAAACTGCACAAATCCACTCCAATGCAATCCAGGATTGCATTGGAGTGGATTGTAGGAGGATTTTTTAGAGCTCATTCTTCTCTGTTTTTTTCCCATGCATGAGGTGTGCAAGGTTTAATCGAGGCTAAATTGCAGAAAATAGATCTTCTAAAATGCTTGGTAGCTAATAGCTAACTTCAAGCTAACTTCATCCTCTTCCTGTACATGCACAAAGGAAAGTGTTCGGGCATGTCATGGCTGCAGGGCTTGTGCATATACCAGCACTGTCTAAGTAGAATTCTCTGGTCATTGGGGCCCTCTAGTGGTGAAAAAGGGGGCACTCAAAGAGTTAATACAGCATTTGTATGCCTGAAAATAAAAAAAGCTTCAGCAAGACTAACAAACTCAAAAAGAAAGGAAACTTGAGTTTGGTCAATTATATCTCACCTATAATAATACCAAATTGTATTGTGTTTTATGTAATTGTTATCGTTGATTCGTCACCTTTACAACAAGGTACAGCTTGTAAGCATTGGGCATTCGAGACATGAGCTACACAGCAGAACGTGTGGGTAGCGCCGACCAAAGTTTTGCGAAAAAGGCTAGCAATAGTGTTCTGCTGGCATTTACTCTCGTTTTGGGCTCTCGTTTTGGGCTTCCCTGACACTGAGCGTGTAAAAATGGCCAATATGTGTTTGTTTCCCCTTTAATACTGTGAGAGAGTGCAATCAATCAATGAATCAAGTAACAAAGGTGAACACCAAAAGAACAGTATAGAATAGTGAAGTGTGACGTAATTTACACATCCTACCTGGTTCGCGGTTTTCTTCCCCCATTCTGAATTCCCATAGACCTTTTTCATATGGCGTCATATAAGAACTGTGTTCCAATTATAAACAAATTATCTCAGCGGTTTGACTCATATGGATATGAAGAATCAACTGATGGTGAAAAAACGCTAATGTTACTGTCGCCGAATTAGTTACATTTTCGCTAGAAACAGGCTTTATCACTTATGAGTGACTGACTATCATAAACCATACAGAGCCACCTCGCCGATAATTTCGCAATGGCCGTTTGTTTATTTTTGGACCACAATGCTTATATGAGACGATTTAAGATGACCCAATGTTATTCTCCATAGATAATTACTTCCGTGGAACCACGGGATGAGCGAGTCACGTCATGACTTCGCTATTCTATTGCAGGCCTGCCAGGCCATTTTGACCATTTTTGGAGGGGCGCTACCCACACGTTTGGCTGTGTTGCTCATTCCACAAATGCCAGATCCTTACAAGCTGTACCACGTTGTAAAGGTCACAAATCAACCATTTGGAATAATTAAACGGCGGATATAATGGACCAAATATTGGCAAATTTTGGGTTGACGCTACCCACACGTTTGGCTGTGGTGCTCATTCCACGAATGACCGATGCTTACAATCTGCACCTCGTTGTAAAGGTGACGAATCAACGATAAATATTTTATAAAACACAATAGAAATTGGTATTATTAAAGGGGAGATATAATGGACCGAAGTCAAGTTTCCTTTCTTTTTGTGCTTTTTGTGAGTTTATATAGATCATTTCTTACACAACAACTTTAATGTGCAAAGGCTGAAGTGATGGAGAAGCTAACATTGCCTCTGTTGCCATTTTTCAGTTAGAGTGAAGAGTACCAAAGAGACGAAACGCTTCCTTCGCCTCATTTGTACCACTTGATGCAACGCCACGCCGAGTTGCGTCTTTGCATTGACAGAACGACTATTTTATTTTCCTTTAGAATGACTAAACAAGTAAAGTTACTAGTTACAGGTTATTACGGGTGTTTGAAACTGAAGTTATGACAAATCTGGCTTTAAAGTTTTAGGATGATTTTTAACGAAATACATATACTGTCACCACAGCAATAATTCAAAATTATAAAACAATATTAAAACATAATGTTTGACACGTTGTGAGCTTGTGACACGATGTTCCCCCCTGCATAGGGATGCTAGGGTTCAAGTGGTTAAACTTACTGAAGTGTTGGTGGTCTTCAGGTTCTTCCTGTTTAATAGAAATGTCCCTGGCTGAGTCTGGAGAGTTCATCTTCACCTGCAGTCTGGACTCCACACACTGGTCTGAAATGAACAGAAGGAATTGAAATTTGACTTTTAATAACTTCACACAAGTGGTGTTAAGAATAAGCAAATAATGATCTAAACTAAAGTGAATGAGATGAAAGTAGCCCATCTACTTTTAATGTTTCTGCAGCCATACTTTCTTATACGTCCATCCCACCCCACCAAAATAGATACCCCCTACCCTTCTACCAAGTATATATATTACTATAAGAATCCTCACCAACACTAACTGCTGAGCACACATAACCCCGGTGTTAGCCTCACTTCACTGGCTACCTATTAAAAGCTAGAATAGATTTTAAAATACTTTGATTACATATAAAGCGTTGCATGGGCTGGCCCCTCTTTACATTATTGACCTATTGCCTCCTAAACCCTCTCTTAGAGGATCGCTTACTTAGATCCTCTAACAAGTGCCTTCTGGAAGTCCCTGTGTCCAATCTTAAGACGAAGGGAGATAGGGCCTTTGCAGTGGTGGCTCCTACTTTGTGGAACGCCTTACCTTTGCCATTAAAAACTACTGTCAGTCGACAGTTTTAAACATATGCTGAAAACACATCTGTTTCAAATTAATTTTACGTCATGATGTTTTTACTGGCCTCATTGTTCAGGTCATTGCACTTCTTCCTGGGTTTCTTTTTTGTATTGTATTTTTGTATTTTTATTCTTGATCACATTTTTACCCTGTTACTTGTTAATGTTTATATTGTGTATACTGTAGGCCTGTCACGATTCACGAAAAACGAATCGCGATTCGACCAACAGTGTCTGGCAGGAGAGGAGAGCCGAACATGCAGGGCTTTGATCGCATGTAGCAGCTTATTTGACGGTCGTTAACTTCTTTTGAAGTAGGTCAAGTTGACACAACTGCGCAGAGTCGTAGATTGCCTCGAGAGTTGACACACACACACACACACACACACACACACACACACACACACACACACACACACACACACACACACACACACACACACACACACACACACAGAGAGAGAGAGAGAGAGAGAAAACACACACAGAGAGAGAGAGAGAGAGAGAGAGAGAGAGAGAGAGAGAGAGTCAGTGAGCCCCTCCGCTTCTCATTTACACACAACGACACACAAGCTCCCGTTTATCTCTCACACAGGGAGAAGTAGTGGGGGTTTATCTTTGTGTTATAGGGCCCTTTTCTTTTATTAACACTACTATTGACATAGCCTAAACCCTATATACCCCTTTATTCTGAGGGAAAGACCATACAGAGCCTAGGGTCAAAATTACTGACAGTTTGACAGTTTTAAATGGTAAATGCACTGATCACAGCTGTCAAATAAAGCTTGTTTGGCTGATTGGAGACTTTCCAATAAATTGGATTCTGTTCTAAAAGGAGCTGGCTAACAGTACAGTTGGCTTGCTATGTACCACAAGAAAAAGGCATTCTTTGATAATTGTTACAGTATTGAAAAGAGGGTAAGAGTATTGTTTAAAAAAAATAACAGGATTTGACATTTAAGAATAGATAAGTTTACACTTTTCTGTCATTAGCTATTTGCTACTGTATAGAGCATAAGAGAACATCTCAAAAATGCAGGAGAGAAGACAAGAACTGAAATGTAATTGTTGTTTTTGTCATTTGATAGTTCTACTGTATTGAAAAGAGCATAAGAGAAAACAGTATTGTTAAAAGAAAAGAACATACTGGAATTGTAAGAATTGTGGATTTCTTTGGGTAATTTTTCTGGAAAATAAATTTGTGTTGAGAAAATCGTGACATTGTGAATCGTGAACCTTGGATCGTGATTGGAATCGCATCGTGAGTTGAGTGAATCGTGACAGGCCTAGTATAATGTAAAGCACTCGTTTCGAAAGGTGCTATATAAATAAAGTTTACTTACTACTACTTACTAAAAGGCTGTATAGACTTAGTAAAAGACCAACTTCTGGATTACGGAAGTTGGTCGTTTGACGTGTCATTCGTTTTAGAAATTATGTGAAACAGAGGAAGCATTGCAAGTAAGCATTACATTGCAAGTAAATCCCCTTTTTGACTGCAGCTTTAGCACCACACTACACAACACTACACCGCACCACACCACACCACACCACACCACTTAACATTATCTACATTTTACATTACACAAAAGTACCCCTATCGGTAAGAAACAAATTGACCATTTTAACTGTGATTATAGTACAATATACATTTGTATTACAACTATCCTAATTACAATACACTAAAATGGATTATAACTGTGATTATAATACACTATAAGTATTAATGTATTACTATGATAACTAGAATACACTATAATAGATTATAATAGTGTAATATCGAATTGTATCATAATAGATCTCATACTGTAGCCAGCCTTTTTTTTACCTGGCTGAAAAATATATGTATTTATTTATTATTATTATTATTATTTACACTTTCACACTTTCACTTTCACTTACTAAAATCCTAAAAACTAAAACTCAATCTCAGCTGTGAGATATTTAGTTCTGAAGAGAAAAAGGAAAACCAAAGCATCTGTTTGTCAACACTTTGCTTTCAAGGAGTAAATAATCATATAAAACAAAAGTAGTTTAGATAATTTATGCCATAATCTAGCAGCCCCAACCTTGTGTGAAACATCATTATTTTTTATCTGATGGTGGTGCTAGAATAGATGGTAGGTCATTGGAACAGGTTAAGGTTAATCTTCCAGGAAGCATTAAAGCGCCTGATCAAGTTTCATTATGATCTGAATCTGCCCATTACATTTTTTGAGACACCCTGTATGCAAGTGGAGAGTTTGGCCAAAAGATGGCGCCAGAGGAAAGGCCATTTGGGCATCAGATCAGTAGTAAGTGTTAAAGGTCACCAGCACTTTCGCCTATAACATATTCGCCTACACGCATTTGGTCCTTTCGCCTGGCATTTTCGCCTTGGAGGAGTCTTTTCACCTACCTGTCTGAGCCATTTCGCCTACCCTCAATTCTGCTGTCAGACTGTCCATGTTTGCATATTATCTCTTTGTCATTTAATATATTATATCAAGTGAATCTAACAGTTTATTTGACATTTATTATTTACATCACATTTTATTCCTAAAAATGGCAAAATAGTTTTTTATGCCTGTTGACAGGCAAGGTTGATTCTATAGGCTATTTAGTTGTAGCATATATCTTATATAGACCTATATAGGCTAATAGCCTACATATATATTTTGTTAAAACAAAATAGGCCTACTATACTGTTCATTTTACAATACTGTTCAATACTGCACCAAAGAATGTATAGTATCGGGACATGGATTAATTAATTATTTGGGCGCACCTGATTCCAATAGCTCTGTATTTATGTGATTACTATGGAGTGCATAGGATAGCCGTGTGTAGGTTTGACGTGTAACACCACTGTCACAGTCACTATAATATTTAAATAATAATAATATGGATAATATGAAAACATGGACAGTCTGACAGCAGAATTGAGGGTAGGCGAAATGGCTCAGACAGGTAGGTGAAAAGACTCTCCTCCAAGGCGAAAATGCCAGGCGAAAGGACCAAATGCGTGTAGGCGAATATGTTATAGGCGAATATGCCTGACACCATGTTAAATAGCACTCAGGGGGACAGGCGTCAGGATTTAAAATGAAGCAACACGGAACATAAAATTCCTATGATTGGCCACTAGTTGCACTGTTCTGGTACCAGAAGCAACTTGTTCTCCATCG
This sequence comes from Nannobrachium achirus, assembly GCF_963921795.1. Classification (NCBI taxonomy): domain Eukaryota; kingdom Metazoa; phylum Chordata; class Actinopteri; order Myctophiformes; family Myctophidae; genus Nannobrachium; species Nannobrachium achirus. The sequence continues at coordinate 61,128,633 of NC_137822.1, forward strand.
GTTCCATTCTATTCCCCCCAAACTTTTACATTCGATTTACTTACCTTAATAAACATTTTCATAGGTACTTCATGGTTCCTGTCGCTAGTTTAAAGCCTCATTTCAATCGCCATGATATGCGTTTTGTGAAAATATGGTCCAATTTATGTTATATTTGATGTTAAAGCAGGGTATGGGTTAGGGTTAGGGTGAGGGGCTTGTGATCATAGGCTTGTGATGGTTCTTCTTCGTGTGCTTTATTTGGGAAGCTCAACACCACATTCTCCCAAGTATCCCTGCGGTTGCACGTGACCGTTGGCAGCCAATAGCATTCGAGATGGTACCATTTCTACCAGTGAACGTTGATTTCTACAATGACCCGTACAAGGGACAAAAAAAGCGTAATTTTCGCAGCATAGAAACCAATGGCTTAACACCGTCCATATTTGTTTACAGTCTATGAATTGCTTTCATGCCCTCTTGTCTCAGGTATTCCTCCATAAACACATTGCTACAGGGACAAAGAATGTTTATAGCACAGTTTAGCAGTTGTGTATAAACCAGGATTTCCCAAAGTGGGTGCCGAGATGCCCGTCCAGGGGTGCAGCAGAATAATTTGATAACATTTGGAATTCATCACTATCACTTCACTATGCTGTAAAACAGACCTGATCTGCACTGCACTTGATTTATTTTTCCATCTACAGCAAACTCTCTTCACCAAAACAATAGCAGATCTGCAAAGCTCATAACATGTCTCGTTGAGACGTGTTGTGAGCTTGTAGATCAGCTACTTTTGGTGAACCTTCCCTGCAGAATAGGGATGGAGCTGTTCAAGTGGTTAAACGATTGATTGAAGAATGCATTAGAAGTTTTTTTATAGAAAAGGTACAGTTTCATGACAAATCACTGGTACAAGGTCAACTTAAAGGAGATCCTAGTAAGATTTTCAGCTTATTTATACAGGAACCACTTATGCATCTCATATAACATTGAAAGACAGACGGATAGAAGACAGTAGGTAAATTATCAGTAACAACATGGAAAAGGGGAGGTATAGGTATGGGCTTAGTCTATTACAAGGTTCGAGAAGCAGCCTTCTGTAGGTGACCTTTCAGACCTATGTTGAAAGAGTCTAGGAGGGATTTGCTCTCATTTAAGGCATGCGGTAGGGCGTTCCACATGTTGGTGGTATAGCAGACTGCAGGAGAACGAATTAGAGTTAAATCTGGACTGAACATGATTTGTGGAGCTGCCTCTGGTCTGGTGTTGTGAAAAGAAAGATGTGCATATTTGCGTCATGTAACGACGTGAGCTAAAAAAAAAAATAAAACAATTTACAGAATACTTCAGCCCTAACTCTGGATGAAAAAGATTTACAGGGGTGCCCTGAGTAAAAAAAAAAAAAAAAAACTTACTGAGCTCTGGCTGGTGTTCAGGTTCCTCTTGTTTCACCTGCAGTCTGGACTCCACAGACTCTGGAATGAAACTAATAGAATAGAATACCAGAGTTTATCATCAGGATGTGTGAAGAAAAATAACACTTAAACTCAACTTCAACAATAACAGTATATTTGTCTTCTTATTATAGTCTTTAATATCAATTAATATGTTATCTTCATTATTGTGGGCTCGCCTGGAAGGCGAGCACACGTATGTTATCTTCATTATTTATTTCTATATTTATATACTAGTCAGTATCTCCTCAAAACTTTGGCGCGCTTCATCTCTTAAACGCTTACACCTTTCAACACCATTCAAATTTTTATGTGTTCAGCTTACTGAGGACAAGTGTGCTTGTATTTTTGGTTTTGAAATGTTTTGTAGTATAAATATAAAAAAATAAAAATGTTTAACTTTAAGCACCCAATGCATTTCCAATGGGTTTAGTGAGTGGGGACAGAGTGGAGAGAAGGATAATAGACCCATGTTTATGTTAAGGCGCTGTGGCTGCAGTGTTCATACTTCAGATATGCTATCTATATCATTGCGTTCACACAGGTCTGCTCTCTGATTTGATCCAAATATCTAAGCTTTGTGATGTATATATTCTGAGTTAAAACTACAAATATCTATAAATGTCCCTCTCCACTCTACTGATTGAGACAGCTGTGATTAAAGGCCTGTCTGTCATTGGCTGTTCTGTGGTGCTGCAAAGTAACCAAGTACATTTACTCTAGTATATACAAGTACTTGTACCTACACAGTACAATTTTGAGGTACTTTTACTCTACTTTCCATTTTTGTTACATATACTCTACTATAAATACAGCATTTGACAGCCTCAGTTACTTGTTACTTTGCAGATTTTATTATTAATAAAAAACATAGATGGACCACTTAATACTGCTATGAAGTTGATCTACAATGTGCGCCCGCACGCACGCACGCACGCACGCACGCACGCACGCACGCACGTGCGTGCGTGCGTGCGCACACACACACACACACACACACACACACACACACACACACACACACACACACACACACACACACACACACACACACACAAACAACTGTTACTGTGTTACTGTGGAGACGTTTGCTTGTATTTGTCTTTGAGACATGTTTTGTAGTGTTTTAGAAATTTTACTTAAAAAGAATAAGGTTTTAGGATCCCGGGCAATGGGATTTACAGTATATATCCTAGAACCCGCAGGGACAATCAGCCGTATTAGTGGTTGTTGTTGGTTTTCAGGGAGATATCACAACCAATGCATTTTCAAATCAGATCCACAAACACAATAAAAGTCATGCTCCACTCCTCAGTCTGGAGTGGCCACATAGAAGAACGCCTTGGTTATAGACATAGTGGAGGACAGATGTGATCTGGGATTGTTAACCTACAGTATATGCACTCAATATACACCTCTAGAACACATAGAATATGTACAGTAAGGTTCAGTAGAGTACAGTAAAATTACAGTAAGGTTCAGTAGAGTACAGTAAAGTACAGTAAGGTACAGTACAGCACAATAAAGTACAGTAAAGTACAATAAAGTACAGTAAGGTACAGTGGAGTACAGTAAAGTACAGTAAAGTACAGTAGAGTACAGTAAAGTACAGTATAGTAAGGTACAGTAGAGTACAGTACAGTAAGGTACAGTACGGTACAGTAGAGTACAGTATAGTATAGTACAGTAGAGTACAGTAAATTACAGTAGAGTACAGTAAAGTACAATAAAGTACAGTAAAGTACAATAAAGTACAGTAAGGTACAGTGGAGTACAGTAAAGTACAGTAGAGTACAGTAAAGTACAGTAGAGTACAGTAAAGTACAGTATAGTAAGGTACAGTAGAGTACAGCACAGTAAGGTACAGTACGGTACAGTAGAGTACAGTATAGTACAGTACAGTAAGGTACAGTAGAGTACAGTAAAGTACAGTACAGTAAGGTACAGTACAGTAAGGTACAGTAGAGTACAGTAAAGTACAGTAAGTTACAGTAGAGTACAGTAAAGTACAGTAAGGTACAGTACAGTAGAGTACAGTAAGTTACAGTACAGTACAGTACAGTACAGTACAGTACAGTACAGTAAGGTGCAGTACAGTATAGTAAGGTACAGTACAATACTGTAAGGTACTGTACCTTACAGTACCTTAAAGTATCCTATTTGTTGGGTTGGAAGCGAGCCCACACTGTTTCGAAGGAACAGTATTTCAAGTTTATTTATCTATCAGTCAGTCAGTATCTCCTCAAAACTTTGGCGCGCTTCATCTCTTAAACGCTTACACCTTTCAACACCATTCAAATTTTTATGTGTTCAGCTTACTGAGGACACGTGTGCGTGTATTTTTGGTTTTGAAATGTTTTGTAGTATAAATATAAAAAAATAAAAATGTTTAACTTTAAGCACCCAATGCATTTCCAATGGGTTTAGTGCAGGGGTCTTCAACAGGGGGTCCGCGACCCCTAGGGGGTCCGCGGAGGTACTGCTGGGGGTCCGCCAAATTATTGTAAAAAAAAAAAAAAAAGATTTAAAAAAATGTTTTGTTTTAATTTTTTTTTATTTTTCACATTTATGTTAAAAAATAAATCAGGATTCTATCCATTTTGAATAGCTTGAATACATGATTACTATGCAATTGACAGATTGTTGATATTATTGACATTGGTTCTCAGTTAATAAGTAGTAGGCTATGTTTAGAAATGGTAGTGGTACGGCCCACCCTGCTCGCTGTAACTTGTACATGTTTAAAATAAAAAATATGTCGTAGCCCCGACCCCCCCACCCTACGAGGTGGTAGGGGGTCCCTGCTCCATCTCCCCATCAGTTTGGGGGTCCCCGGCCTGAAAACGTTGAAGACCCCTGGTTTAGTGAGTGGGGACAGAGTGGAGAGAAGGATAATAGACCCATGTTTATGTTAAGGCGCTGTGGCTGCAGTGTTCACACTTCAGATATGCTATCTATATCATTGCGTTCACACAGGTCTGCTCTCTGATTTGATCCAAATGTCTAAGCTGTGTGATGTATAAAACTATAGTTATAGTTAAAACTATAAATAAATGTCCCTCTCCACTCTACTGATTACACAGCTGTGTTCAAGAATCAAGTCCGGGCGATGGGATGTAAATCCCATAGCCATATATCCTAGAGCCCGCAGGGACAGTCAGCCATATTAGTGGTTGTTGTTGGTTGTCAGGGAGATATCAAAACCAATGCATTTCCAAGTCAGATCCACAAACACAATAAAAGCCATGCTCCACTCCTCAGTCTGGAGTGGCCACATAGAAGAACGCCTTGGTTATAGACATAGTGGAGGACAGATGTGATCTGGGATTGTTAGCCTACAGTATATGCACTCAATATACTCCACTACAGTTGGAGTCCATTTGACAGTTGCTGGTTCCCAAACACAGAATCAAAAATGTAGATCTAGAACACATAGAATATGTACAGTACAGTAAGGTTCAGTAGAGTACAGTAAAAGTACAGTAAGGTTCAGTAGAGTACAGTAAAGTACAGTAAGGTACAGAAAGGTACAGTACAGAAAGGTACAGTAGAGTACAGTACAGTAAGGTACAGTAAAGTACAATACAGTACAGTAAGGTACAGTAGAGTACAGTAAAGTACAATAAAGTACAGTAAAGTAGAATAAAGTACAGTAAGGTACAGTGGAGTACAGTAAAGTACAGTAGAGTACAGTAAAGTACAGTATAGTAAGGTACAGTAGAGTACAGTACAGTAAGGTACAGTACGGTACAGTAGAGTACAGTATAGTATAGTACAGTAAGGTACAGTACAGTACAGTAAGGTACAGTAGAGTACAGTACAGTAAGGTACAGTAGAGTACAGTAAAGTACAGTAAGTTACAGTAGAATACAGTAAAGTACAGTACAGTAGAGTACAGTAGAGTACAGTAAGTTACAGTACAGTACAGTACAGTACAGTACAGTACAGTACAGTAAGGTGCAGTACAGTATAGTAAGGTACAGTACAATACTGTAAGGTACTGTACCTTACAGTACCTTAAAGTATCCTATTTGTTGGGTTGGAAGCGAGCCCACACTGTTTCGAAGGAACAGTATTTCTAGTTTAAAATCGTCCTGAAAAACCACTTGTAACTGGTAAAAAATAAACCTAGCCCAGTTTTACCTTCCCACTGACCCTTCTTTGTAATTATCTACTGTACAGCTATATTTTTTGCACTGTTTTCTTTTCTTTTCTTTTTTTTCTGACTATATCTAATGCATAGCGCTGTGCAGGTAACAGGTAATCTCGCCGAAATGAAGGTCGCCGGAAAACGTGGAAGAGTCGCCGAGGAAGGCTCACCAATTTCGGTGGAATTCTCGCCTGCCTGATTTGGAATTGTCGCCGACAGCTTTTACATGTCGCCGACAGTGTCGCCGACGTTTTTGGAATAGTCGCCTATTTTTATACCATTATAGACAACAAGGTATAAAGGGAGTGAGTGAGTGAGTGAGTGAGTGAGGGGTATTCAAGTGAGTGTAGCCTACTTAGTCGCCTATATTTATACCATTATAGACAACAAGGTATAAAGGAAGGGAGTGAGTGAGTGAGTGAGTGAGTGAGTGAGTGAGTGAGTGAGTGAGGGGTATTCAAGTGAGTGTAGCCTACTTAGCATTTAAAACTCTGATGCCCAGTATTCAAGTGAGTGTTCATATGTCACCCATTCACACGTTACATAAGCTTATAACTGTAGCTGTACCTGTCTTCTGTTAAACATCCTGGCCCCTCAACTGTTGCTTTAAACACATGAGCTAAATTGCGGTTATGTTGGGATAGAGGAAATCAGAGACGCAGCAGCAGCCAGCCAGTGGTGTTGCCAGATTGTCATTTGCGAGAGAAACAAACGTATTGGATCTGCAGATTTAATAGCAGCACGTCTGACTGCACAGATCGCTTCGTTGGGATTAAAACCGCTCGTAGTCCTACCACAGTGGTGCGGTGGTAGGACGTGGCTTTGGAAATAAACGTCATGACACTTTACCTTTTTCTATGCAAACTATAAAGTCTTCAATCAATCCATTTCATCCTCCATGACACAAACGATGCCACTATGTGCTGAGTCGCGGCTCGCAACGACGTGGCTTTGGAAATAAACGTCATGACACTTTACCTTTTTCTATGCAAACTATAAAGTCTTCAATCAATCCATTTCATCCTCCATGACACAAACGATGCCACTATGTGCTGAGTCGCGGCTCGCAACGACGTGGCTTTGGAAATAAACGTCATGACACTTTACCTTTTTCTATGCAAACTATAAAGTCTTCAATCAATCCATTTCATCCTCCATGACACAAACGATGCCACTATGTGCTGAGTCGCGGCTCGCAACGACGTGGCTTTGGAAATAAACGTCATGACACTTTACCTTTTTCTATGCAAACTATAAAGTCTTCAATCAATCCATTTCATCCTCCATGACACAAACGATGCCACTATGTGCTGAGTCGCGGCTCGCAACATGATGCCTGTCAGACAGTAAAATAAAACTGTGTAGATATAGGTCTAGTTTGATATAATTAGGCCTACATTTCTGTTGATGTTTCAACCAAGGGACGAGTTTGTGATTCCCCCATATCCATATAAAACACTCATGATAGCTGATACAACAGAAGTAAATTACATTTCACAGAAGATCTTTTTAATTTGCAAAAGATTTTAAGACAAGGGGTGTTATATTATAGCAATTGATGCAACAATGATGTGTGGAACACTAATGGAGAGACATGGCACGCATTACGCGTCGTGCGTAATGCCATCCAGCCCATTTAATTGCGTTTTGCCATTGCCATATGGACAGAGAGATTTCTCACACGGGGCCATGTAGAAGTAATCAAAGCCATCAGCTGTAGCCTGTAAATGATCAGTCAATCAATTAAAAGGGTACCCACGTCCGTTTAGTTTGGCAGGTCCTGTGCAGGGCTGCAGGCTGAGTTTCAATTGTTTTTTACCGTCATATCAGACAGCGATTTATCTCCGACACAAATTGCCTATTATAGGCCTATTGTAATAGCCTACAATAATTGGCTGGGATGTAGGCCTAATATTACAATTAGTGTGATGATGTGAACTCTAAACGTTCCCCTAATCCCTAACTCTTGACGCAAAGCTATAAGATTCATGTGATATCCTACTCTATAATGTCAGGTCTAAGTTGTGGCATTTAGTACATTATTTCTATTTGATACCAGTGACATGCATTCTGAGACTCTCTCAGAATGCATTGATTTAATCGAATCTTAGAAAAAAGAAAGAAAAAAATTCTGCGCCTATTCTCATTTAATACTATTTCATACTGGCCTGGGATTGTTTTCTTAATAGGCCTATGATTGTTGAATGTCCATACAAAATGCACTTTGTATTTAGGCCTACTTTGAATTTCAAAGTGGGCTATTAATCTTTCTGTTTGGTGAAACAGATACTTGACTGTGCACATTTCAATATGATGTCAAATGCCACTTTGCTGCTTTGTCCATATGCGCTTAGGAAGCAAAGTAAGAGTAAGAGTAAGAGTAGTGAAAATATCCGACCATTTTAATTAAAAAGATCTTCTGTGAAATGTCATTTACTTCTGTTGTATCAGCTATCATGAGTGTTTTGGGGGAATCACAAATAAAATAAACTCGTCCCTTGGTTGAAACATCAACAGAAATGTAGGCCTAATTATATCAAACTATATCCACAAAGTTTTATTTTACTGTCTGACAGCATCATGTTGCGAGCCGCGACTCAGCACATAGTGGCACGTGCACACATTAGACATCAAAGGGGCTTGAGCCCCTGCCCTTTTATCCACTGGTAAAAAGTGCCCTCCGGCCGCACATTGGCACTCGCCATTACTGCTCTCCAGTCTAGACCATGAATGCGTTTTTTTTACTATGGTGAAAGAAATGCAAACGCCCTTTTCCGTGCCATATACCTGAATGCAGCTCCTGAACTTGAATGCAAGTATGTTGAAAGAATTGACCTCTTTTAGAAGTGTCAGCCCCTGCCTCTCTAACATTCTCTGCACGTCCCTGGCACACACTGACAGCTGCACGGAGTGCATGCACACTGTTTTCCTCGTGTCGTCTTGGTCGGAGGCGCGAGCATAGGCTCGGTTAAAGTAGTTTGTGTCATGGAGGATGAAATGGATTGATTGAAGACTTTATTAGAAGTTTGCATAGAAAAAGGTAAAGTTTCATGACGTTTATTTCCAAAGCCACGTACCACCGCACCACTATGGTAGGACTACGAGCGGTTTTAATCCCAACGAAGCGATCTGTGCATCCAATACGTTGTAGTCGTTGGTCAGAGACAAAGTTGCCAGCAGCCAGCTTGTACAGTTATAAAGCTTAGACCCTATAGTTTCTCTAAATAGCACAGGTACAAAACATGTAGTAGTATACTACTGTAACGTGTGAATGGGTGACATATGGGTAGGGTAGCCTACACTCGCTCCCTTTGTTGTCTATTTTGGGCATCAGAGTTTTAAATGCTAAGTAGGCTATAATGGTTTATAAATATATACCCCACTCACTCACTCACTCACTCACTCACTCCCTTTATACCTTTGTTGTCTATAATGGTTTATAAATATAGGCGACTATTCCAAACACGTCGGCGACCATTCTCGATGAGATTTCTCACTGCCTGGATGAGTTTTCTATAACGCCAGGCGACTATTCCAAACACGTCGGCGACACTTGTCGGCGACCATTCCGGGCGACCTTCATTTCGGCGACTCTACTGGTATTCCGCTGTGCATACGTCATTCAATGTTATATGAGATAGCCTACTTAGGATATGGTTTTCCTGTGCAAATATGTCAAGTGCTTTCTAGGATCTCCTTTTAGTTGACCTTGTACCAGTGAACTGTACCGTCATGAAGCTGTACCTTTTCCTATGCAAACTTCTTATAAATTCTTAAATCAATCAATTAAGGGGCAAATATATATAATTATAGGTTCCTTAGCTTAGCATTAGCCCGCACAAACAAACTTTAAAATGTCATGGATTTCTCCCGTTTTCACAACCAGACAGCCTGTCACTCTTTACTGTCCAACACCAGTTACACAAAGGCTTGTGCACCGCAAACGTAGCCTATAACACTGACCTTTACTGTATCTTCATGTTTTGATACACGCTGTTCGTTCACCCTGGTGTTTTCGGGCTATGTTCCGTGAGCAAATTTAGTGCCAGCAAATATAAGACTTCCGGTATCGATCTCTTCAGAATAAGAGTAAAATACCCCTAACGCCATTGAAAAACGATTAATTTGTATAGATATATCATATAGGCCTACACGTTAAACATATAGATATACATACAACGAAAATTATGTGTATGTGTAAAAATAAAGACATATAGACTACATCTAAATAGATAAATGAATGCTCTTCAATGGAGTGCATGGTCACCAGCACTTTCGCCTATAACATATTCGCCTACACGCATTTGGTCCTTTCGCCTGGCATTTTCGCCTTGGAGGAGAGTCTTTTCACCTACCTGTCTGAGCCATTTCACCTACCCTCAATTCTGCTGTCAGACTGTCCATGTTTGCAAATTATCTCTTTGTCATTTAAATATTATAGTGACTGTGACAGTGGTGTCAAGTGAATCTAACAGTTTACTTGACATTTATTATTTACATCACATTTTATTCCTAAAAAATGGCAAAATAGTTTTTTATGCCTGTTGACAGGCAAGGTTGATTCTATAGGCTATTTAGGTGTAGCATATCTTATATAGACCTATAGGCTAATAGCCTACATATATTTTGTATAGCCTAATGTTAAAACAATATAGGCCTACAAATACTGTTCATTTTACAATACTGTTCAATACTGCACCAAAGAATGTATAGTATCGGGACATGGATTAATTAATTATTTGGGCACACCTGATTCCAATAGCTCTGTATTTATGTGATTACTATGGAGTGCATAGGATAGCCTGTGTAGGTTTGACATGTAACACCACTGTCACAGTCACTATAATATTTAAATGACAAAGAGATAATATGAAAACATGGACAGTCTGACAGCAGAATTGAGGGTAGGCGAAATGGCTCAGACAGGTAGGTGAAAAGACTCCTCCACGGCAAAAGTGCCCCGCGAAAAGACCTGGCGAAAATGTTATAGGCGATTATGCCTGACACCGAGTGCATAGCTTCCAAATTGGACACTGGAAAACAGACAGCTCTGTTTTCCGACTCTAGTGGGCGCTGGAGAGCAGGTGGCTCTTTGTGTCGGCTTTTTGGAGTGCCTGGCCACACTGGACAGCCAGTAAATTTTGCAATGCCGCCTCTCCCGCTTAGCGGTGGTGTGGTAGAGGTCTCTGTGAACGCTTGCGTGTGTCAAAAGTGCCTACACGAAGAGCTGTCTGTTCTCCAGTGTCCAATTTGTAAAGGCTATGCACTCCAGTGAACAGCATTTATCTATTTAGATATATTTTTTGTTTAAACTTTTTTTTTTACACAAACATATGTTTTGTTATATGACTTTGTTCAAATGCCTAATTTATATTTTTAATGAGCATATAATCTGCATTCAACGTTTTTCAATGGCATTAATTACGAGCATTTTATTTTGAAGGCGAATAAATCAAACCGGAAGTCTTATATTTCCCCTCTCTAACACCGGTAGTGCTATGGGTTGCTCAGTTCACGCAGCTCTTGAAGAGAGAGGCGGTCAGGCGGATATGGCCACAGATACAAAAAGCTAGATATCACCACAGATATAAAAAGCTAGATACCTCCCCCGTCGCTGCAGTTCATTGGCGCGCCTGGTCAAGGAGTCCTGGCAGAAATGGCGGAGTGTGGAAGACAGACTGTCACTCAAAAAAACTGCTGGCCAATCACAGCGCGTCTTTTCCGGGACTTTTCCCATTAAATTCAAAGGAGCTTTATATATGGCACGTTTACATGGCCAAAGCAAGTGTCAATACCAGACATGGAGTTGGATCCAGGATTTGGTCACATTACCGTCTACATTCATAGACAGATTAATGAATCATGTTACTTACCTGTGGAAAGTGATTCCCAGCGTTCTATTTTCCAATGTGCATCTGTTTGTACAACCCGGAGCTGTACATGAAACGACCATGTTTCTCTCTGGGAACTTTTTCACAAATCTCTGAGTGTTTGGTGACAGCTCCAGTTTTGTTTTCATCCCGTTCCTGATGTTGCGCGGCTCAGCGTTGCGTATGAGAAAACCCGCCCCATCTGCCTCTGATTGGCCGACCGAATTTCCGCTTCTGTGACGCACAGGGAAGAATTCCGTAATTCTTTTTATTTTTTTTGCCAGGAGTCTTGGACCAGCACCCTCCAGCCAGAAGAGGCGTCTACCTTTCTATGTCTGTGGATATCCCTCCGGTGGGGAGGGTTGGTCAAAGAGAGCTGGCAAGCCTCCCAATAACTCTATGCTAGCCTCCAGAATTCTGAGGCGGTGTCCGTACCACCTGATTATGGATCCCACTGGGAAAGATGGATGGAAACGGCATAGAGCGCTCGTTTTCACAGTTATTGTCCACGACATTGCAAGCGGCGCGAAGGCCAGCGGACCTTGGTCCTGCTCTTCGCGCCCGAGCGCCGCAGACGCGAGTGCCCGCGAGACAAAGCCTTGGTGAATGCAATCGTGAATCGTGAATGCAAGCGCACGATAAACTGAATCGTGAATGCCAGCGCACGATAAACGCAATGATAAAAGTGGTTGGCCGCCCTGCGGGGGTTAGGAGGGCGGCCAACACACGGACCTCCGCTGCCCTCGCCGCCAGCGACAGACCCCCGCTGTGGTCGCCCCGTGGTCGGCGGCGAGGGACCCCCACCGGCCGCCGTGGGGGGGGGGGGGGGTCTCTCGCGGACCACCGCTCCTCTGGGGGGGCCCCGGGATTCCCTCGCCACTGATATTTATTATTTAAAAGTACTTTTTTTATTATTAAGAAACGTTTTCTTTTTCTGGAATGGTATTTTACAGGTTTCAATAAAGGTTTTTTAGAGGAATTTTCTGCAATAAGAATTAATACAATACTGATATTTATTATGACAATTTAGCTTTCATTAAAGAAACGTTTTTGTATCCACAAGTTTCCAACATCCCATAATGCATTACGCAGAAGCTGGACGGAGCTTCCGGCGCCGCAGCCGAGTGTGATCTACAAGCTCACAAAGGTTGCATCTGCGACGCGACGTGAGCTTTTATGTCTGCTGTTAACCGGAAGTGTCCTGCAGATAATGATGCTACAGTCGCGCCAATGAACTGCAGCGGCGGAGGAGGTATGGCTGCAGGCGTGAAGTCACCTCCCTCAGCCTTGCAGCGCCATACACTCTTGGAGATTGTTAACAGATATCCATGCCTGTACATTCAAACGCACACATCCACAGTCCACACATGCTTAAACTTAGTGCTGTAATAGTTGTGTGTCTAATATGGAATTAACATCAATCTAAAAGACCCCCAGCTGAGGGTTATAATGTACAAATATCGCATCTTCCCTGTGCATTTTTGCTTTTCTTCCTCAAAGCTTAAACTTCCTGAAAGAGTCAAGGCCCGATAAAAAAAAAAAAAAGAAAAACACTGTTTTAATGACATCATAAACTCATCCCCTCCACATTTACCATACACCCAACACTGTGGGTGTGGCCAACTTCAGATGGGTCACCACTCACCACCCACCTGACAACCAGGCATACCTAATGAACTGGTGGGTGTGGCCACATAAAAACATAATTTTAACACTTTATGTAAAAAAAAAGTGTTACCATGTTAATACCTGATGATCATGTTTTAGGGGGGAGAAAAAATCATGGAACCCCATCTTTAAACTAGACATCTGTTGTGGAGCTCATGATGGGCATAACTTCTGGGTTGGCCTACATACAATAAATACATCAACTCTGTAGCACTCTATGGAGAATCTGTTTTGAAAAAACAAAACTGATGCACACAAATTAATTAATAAGTTAAATAAAATATGGAAATATAAATCCATAACCAAAATAAGACAGAGACGAGCAGAAGGACTATATCTTAAATTGTTGTATTTGTAGAGAGTCAGACAAGGAAGACAAACAGCAAGCATACCTTGGGCAGCTTGGTAACATTCTCTCTCTTCTCCAAGATGGAACTTACATACAGTATATATAAAGAATACAGTACATGACAAGTACGATCTGTGGGACTCATTGATTCGTTCCCAGATCATAACAAGAAGACAGACACGTTGAGTGTTGGTTATTTTCCACTAGTGACATACAGTATAACCAAAACCAAAACTTGGTCTCCTATACTAGTTCAGATAAGAGTTCATAATATAACCTTATATGGTCATATGAGCCTCATACACCAATCATACAATTATGTATCATAATTCATATCTATCACACATATTCGACACAATGCACACATTCATACCAATTGCCCTTGTAGATCTGCTTAGTTTAGTTTATTTGATCAACTCACAGTAGCAAGCATACCAAGTCATCCACAAAAGCATAATCACTGTTTAATAAGGTGATCAAAAGGAATAGGCTGAAGCTAAAAAAAAAGCTTACCAGTAAGACTCCCTAATCTGGAGATAAGCGACCGTCAGGTCGCAGCGCGATTTTAGGGCAAAATGTGTAGGAGCAGTGTCCAAAAATGTCTTTGAAAAAATTGGCCAGATGGTGGCGCTATATGGGACAGATCTATGTTGATGACATGAGTGTAGACATACTGTGTACCGATTTGCATGATTTTAGGGCATAATCTGTAGGAGCAGTGTCCAAAAATGTGTTAAAAAATGGGCCTGATGGTGGCGCTATATGTGGCAGATTCATGTTGACGGCTCTCTCGGCGCACTTTTAACATTAATGTTAAAAGTGTTCAAATGTAACATATAAAGAGAATGTTAATAAAAATAAACTGTAATTACAAGCCCCAAATACATCAGCATAATAACAAATCAAAGAGTGCCTGTCCTGCATGTTTAGGATACAGTAATATGTTAAAGGGGTGTACAGGTTCACCATATAAAGAAGAAAATGCAAATAAAGGAACATGTGCGTCAAACCCATATACATAAACAGTAGCAAATCAAAAATGCCTATCCTACATATTCATGGTTTAAGATACAGTAATGTTACGGTATACAAGTTTACCTTCTAAAGAGAATGAAAATGAAATAAAACATAAATGAAAACCCCAATATATCAGCAGTAGCAGATTAAAGCATTTTTTTTACCATTTGAGGGATCTAAAATCCCTATGAAGCTATTGCCATTAACACCTATTTAAAGGTCCATGAAACACAAAATCACTTTTTCTATAAATATATATTATATCAATGAGTCACTTGTGATAGGGAGCAGTGATATGGTTCAATTTGCCAATAGGCTTGGGGATTCAGAGCTTTCTGCTGTCTCTGTAGCTATTTCTGTGTACTTCCAGTTTCTAGGTCAAAAAGAAATATTTCGCGCCACTCATTAAATATTAGCTATCACTGTTCTGTGGTGTAACGTGACGTATGCATATCTAATTAATATTAACGTTTGTTTTACAGAGTCGTATCACGGGGGCGTGGTTTCACTGTATGCTTGTTTCAGCCAGAGAGAAGAGCAGGCTCTCTCAACAGACAGTTACACTGTGTGGTGTCTGTGTTATTTTCCGTGTAGTGTAGCCTGTGTGTGTGTGTGTGTGTTTGCGTGAGTGTCGTGACAGTGCACGCACACACACAACGTCCACACACGGAAAATAGCAGATCTACAAGCTCACAAAGCGTCGCGAAAGCGACGCGGTGTGAGCTTGTATATCGGCTATGTAGCCTAGCTAATAGCCGTAGAGCCGAAACCAACGTGTTTACATGAGAAGCTATTGCTGCTACGGCTGTTAGCTAGGCTACATAGCAGATATACAAGCTCGCGACGCGTTGTGAGCTTGTAGATCTGCTAGTTTTCGTTTGTGGACGTTGTGTGTGTGCGCGCACTGTCACGACACACACACACACACACACACACACAGTCACACACACACAACACAGCAAATAGCTATAGCGATAGCCTAGCTTCCATTCTTCACTGGTTCAGCTGGAGAAAGTTTGTCCATGGATTAAAGCTCAGACAGCTTGTTTGTAAAATACCTGCACATTTTAATTAGTTATATAACATGGAGTTGCCGAATCTTTATACTTTTTACTCCTCCAATGTCTGGTTTTAAAAAATGTTTCCGAAATGGAAAAGCAACAACTGCCCACTGCTGACAGCTTCGGTCTGTCTCTCTCTGATAGAAGACGCATTACTCCGCCCCCTCCCCCCACAACGGCAGATAACCACGCCTACATTTCAGATTTCTTTTCATGTTCTGAAATCCCATAAAACAAATTAGAGGCGGGGTTTCTTATCCCTTTAAAGGAAAATTCCAGAATAAAACATATTAATCCTTAATCAGCCTTTTATCACGTCTGTACATACCTGGTATGATGGATTTTTATCATAGTCCTTCCAGTTTTTACTTCTCCTGGACTCCTCAGATCTCTCTCCCACAGCCAAAACGGCAGTCAATTGAGGTCCTCCAAAAGCGCTAATTTTCACCGCTGCAAAGTTACTTTTTTCTTCATAAATCTGCTATTTATAGTTCCAAGAGAGCCAGTAATCCACTGTTTTATCGCGGGTTGAGGGAAATGGCCGTTGTTGACATGATCCCAATAGTACTCACAGAAGAAGAATGAAGTCTCGCGTCTCGCGTGATTACCGCGTTTCCTTTAGCTTTTTCTTTAGCGCAAAAGAAAGCTTTCTCCTGGAGTTATTACAGCCAGTATGTACACAACAAGGCATCGTGGTATATATATAAAAAATAAGAAAGCAGAAGAATATAATCTAGTTAGTCTATTGATCGCTAGAATCTAGTAATATGACTGAGAAGGATTCATAACAAAGCATTTTAACGGACTTCCTGTAGTCATAAGGTAATTCTATTACCTTTATTTATTTAATTTTTTCCTCAATACATTTCTTCGATTTTATTTATTATTTATTTATGGAATTACTTATAAAATAACTTTGACGTGTATTATTATTTGTAAACAATGTAGGCTACAATATAATCACAAAATAATCGTATTTTCCTCAAGACATTCTGCAATGCCTCACCAAATAAACTTTAGGTAAAAATTACCTCATGACCCCAGAAACGTGTCTTTCATGAGGTACTTTTTACCTAACGTTTATTTGGTGAGGCATTGCAGAATGTCTTGAGGAAAATACGATTATTTTGTGATTATATTGTAGCCTACATTGTTTACAAATAATAATACACGTCAAAGTTATTTTATAAGTAATTCCATAAATAAATAATAAATAAAATCGAAGAAATGTATTGAGGAAAAAATAAAATAAAGGTAATAGAATTACCTTATGACTACAGGAAGTCCGTTAAAATGCTTTGTTATGAATCCTTCTCAGTCATATTACTAGATTCTAGCGATCAATAGACTAACTAGATTATATTCTTCTGCTTTCTTATTTTTTATATATATACCACGATGCCTTGTTGTGTACATACTGGCTGTAATAACTCCAGGAGAAAGCTTTCTTTTGCGCTAAAGAAAAAGCTAAAGGAAACGCGGTAATCACGCGAGACGCGAGACTTCATTCTTCTTCTGTGAGTACTATTGGGATCATGTCAACAACGGCCATTTCCCTCAACCCGCGATAAAACAGTGGATTACTGGCTCTCTTGGAACTATAAATAGCAGATTTATGAAGAAAAAAGTAACTTTGCAGCGGTGAAAATTAGCGCTTTTGGAGGACCTCAATTGACCGCCGTTTTGGCTGTGGGAGAGAGATCTGAGGAGTCCAGGAGAAGAAAAAACTGGAAGGACTATGATAAAAATCCATCATACCAGGTATGTACAGACGTGATAAAAGGCTGATTAAGGATTAATATGTTTTATTCTGGAATTTTCCTTTAATAAGCATATGTGATTTGACTTTTATACTGCTATAGAGTATTATCTATGTTGTCACTAAAATATAAAATGTAAAAATATAAATGAAAATAAAACTCAAATAGACAAAAATAAAAAGAAGACGTTTTTCTGTATTTAGCCAGGATATTGGATTTGAGTATTTTTTTTTTAATTGTAAAATAATATTACTGTGTTTAATCTCATCTGTCAAACTGTTCCAAATCTTTACTCCACAAACTGAAATGCACATACTCTTTCGAGTGGTCTGAGCACGTGCTTGTTTAAAATGTATTTCCAGAATGTTCGCAGGAAGTAGTTTATTACTTGCCTTAAATATTAGTTGAGCAGTTTTTAAATCAACTAAGTCAGCAAGCTTCAATGTACAAGACCTCAAAAATAGATTATTGGTATGCTCATAAAACCCTACCTTGTGTACTATTCTTATTCTCTCTTTTGTATTATGGATAATGGATGAAGGTTACTACTGTATGTATTTCCTCACACCTCCAAACAGTAGGACAGATATTCCCTGGTTAATAAACCAGACTCTATCACACACTTCGTTTTGGGAAGAGAGTCTGGAATTTCGGGGAGAGATAATTTTTCTGGGGGGCGGGCTAAAGCCTATTGACGTGATGTTAGGGGCGGTTAAAAAAAATGTCAAGGTGACTTGCTCTTAATTGCTCCCTTTGAACTTCAAAAGGGTTGAAAACCGCAGTCATTGATTGAGCCATACAAGGGTCAATAGCTCGTTAGTGTTCTCTCTAATCAATGAAACATCAAAGACAACTAACTCTTTGATGTCTGTAATGAGAGTGGAGGGGGGATGTGTTTGTATACACACAGACTCGCCTGTTTGGCTGAATGGTTTTGAACCAGGCCACCACCCACCACATGCCCCAAGCCTACAGCTCTGATTGGCTAACACTCTCATCGGGCTAGGGGAAAAAGCTTAGTTAACGTGGAGGGCCAGACTTCACTACATCACCACTACCACCAGGGGGTGGTGTTGAGTGCAGTCTGGTTTTAAAAAGGCAAGGACAGATTATGGTAGTATAAGCGTACAAGGTAGGTGAAGGTAAGCAGAGATGTATCATTTTTAACATCCCTTGTTACCTAGGACGGTGCACCCCAACACTCCTTGCCACTTTAGCATGCACATAGGCCAAGTTTATATGGGATTACCTTGCCTTTGCGAATGTACTTTTTCCCCTTCTTTTTGACTATACTTGTACTGTTCTTAATTTTTGAATAAATAAAATATTCAATAAATCAAGCCAAATCCTCAAATGAACTCAAATAAACCTTTAAGGGTCTGTGTGGTTCTGTTTGTATTCTGTGTGAAACATTCTTTCACTGCCTTCTGGTAATAATGTATAATAACGTTAAAGTTAATGTTAATCAAATGTGATGTAAGGTAATGTTTTGGTTAAAATTACAATAATGTTGTGAAAAAGGTTAAAGCTCTATGTTGAGCCACGCCATTACACTGAATTGAGTACAAAGGACCCCAATGGAAACAAGCCATAGTCTTTCATGGATTTAAAATCATCTTAGCAGACCTTATATTGAACTGTAATTTCCTGTACCTTTTTTGCAAAATACTTGTAGAAGCCATTCCACTGCCTTTGTTAGATTATAGTTATCATTTTCATTATCATAAATTGTGATTATTTTGTATATTTGGCATTATTAGTTGTATTAGTTCTGATACTGGTTAATTATGATGGGTCAATGACAATTCGGACTCGAGACCTGACTCAAGACAAGTCATTGACCCGAGTACTTAAATACAAGCGTGGATACGCTGGTGTGCCTTCAGGGAACCTGACTGAGTGAAACTCTTGTTACATGTTTTACAGTGGAAAGGTTTTTCTCCAGTGTGGACACGCTGGTGTCTCTTCAGGTCACCAGACACACTGAAACTCTTGTCACAATGTTTACAGTGGAAAGGTTTTTCTCCAGTGTGGACACGCTTATGTCTCTTCAGTTCATAATGATGAATGAAACTTTTGTCGCAATGATCACAGTGGAATGTTTTTTCTCCAGTGTGGACCTTCTGGTGTCTCTTCAATTCATATGAACCGCTATAACTCTTGTTACAGAGTTTACACTGGAAAGGTTTTTCACCAGTGTGGACATCTCCACTTGTCTTCCCCCAATCTTCACTTTCTTCAGTGACTTCAGTGTCACATTCAAGCTCAACTTCAATTTCAGAACAATGTGAAGAGATGTCTTCATCAACAGGCTTCTCTGGTCTGTGAAGTAGCTCCTCCTGTTCCTCTTTAATCTGTTGGGGCTCTGGTTCCTCCTGTTCCTCTTTAATGTGTAGAGGCTCTGGTTCCTCCTGTTCCTCTTTAATGTGTGGAGGCTCTGGTTCCTCCTGTTCCTCTTTAATCTGTTGGGGCTCTGGTTCCTCCTGTTCCTCTTTAATGTGTGTAGGCTCTGGTTCCTCCTGTTCCTCTTTAATCTGTTGGGGCTCTGGTTCCTCCTGTTCCTCTTTAATGTGTGGAGGCTCTGGTTCCTCCGGTTCTTCTTTAATCTTTTGGGGCTCTGGTTCCTCCTGGAGCAGACTGGGGCTCCTCTTCTGTTCAGGAGAAACCTCCTCTTTACACACAACCATGTGCAGGATGTCTAGGAGCAGAAAAAGAACATGATAGTCAACAGGGCTTTTCCAGATCAGTTTTTACCCGTGGGCAGGCCAGAGCTTCAAAGTGGAACGTATAAGAAACAATTTATACTCCATCTTCCACCTGAAGATGACTCACTGAAACTTCATCTTGAAAGAACAAACTACCTTACATTTTGCCAGCTCAATTACGACCTGTTAGAGCATCCCTTACCCCTTGGTTATGGTTGGGAACTTGTGAATGGGAAGTGCCGTCCAGTGTGTCACACCCTTCCCCCCTTGCCCCAGCAGCTCCTAACTTATGTGACTCTTCAGATGACAGTAGTACTGATGATGAGTGGAGTCAGTGTGGAGAATCAACAGATTCTGATTTTTTCGAGTTGTTATTCACCTTCATAAGTGACAAATCCACTGAGAAACGGACCTTTGTTCTCCATGGTCACGGATTTATCGGAAATGACCCAACTATGCATGCTTAAGAATAAACTAAAGGTTATGGAAAATAAAACTTCCGGAAGGGCTTCATTTTCAAGATGGCGTGACTAGTGTCACGCTAACTCTTGTCACAATGTTTACAGTGGAATGTTTTTTATATAATGGTTGTTTTTAATTAATCTATCATGGTTAAAATGGAGTTTGAAGTTACAATGGGTGTGTATGGGGAGAAGCCCTGGAGGAGTAGGGCCTGGTAACATTTACATAAAATATCTAAATATTGAATCAAGCAAATTTAAAACTGTTCAGGGTGTTCATAAAAGCCTGATTAGTAGGGGTGGGTCGGTATCGACATTTTGTTATCGCGGTTACCGTCTTCCCATTTACCGCCGGTATTGCAGTAATTACCTCACCCCCGAATCTATCAATTAAGGTTCGGCGATAAGCCAAAATATTCCAATCATCTGCGACGTGTTGGAAAAAGTAGAAGCCAGTTTCATTTTCGGTTTAAGTCCTCGCGGCTCGTGCTCTGTCGGTATGAATAAAAAATGAACTGCCACAAGGTATGTATAAACATACTTGTGTCGTGTGGATAATGGAGAAAGTTTAACGCTGCTGCCTGCTACGAGACTGCTGCTCCAGTCAGTGTCCAGTGGGGATTTCTCTGTCTCCGTGTTACGGCAAAACCTAGGGTCTAGCGTTAGTTTCATTTTCGATGAAAAGGAAACTGAGCTTCCACACATGTGGTACGCGGCCCAGAGCAGAGCGGCATGGAGAGCATGCGGTCCTTGCTTCTCCCCCGTTTTAAAACTCGCTCGTTCTCAATAAAAAAAAATGCCTCTTTATTGTCTTTTTTGACCGCGGTAAGGACCATGACACCGCGGTAGGCCGCGGTACGGCGGTTATCGTCCCCAACCCTACTGATTAGACGATAAAATTACCAAAAGCTTTTTTGAAAGTGTAATATCCCTAAGTGATATCTTTCCATATATTGACTCACTGGGCAAATTAGACAGACCACTTTACTGATTAGCCAAATTAAATGCACAATGCCAGCATGCCTTGGAAGTATTTTTCACATCGGATAGAAAGACTAAAGCCTTCTATACTTAGTGATCCAACCCTCTATTAATGAGCTATCGTGAGGGACCGTACCTATGTTTCCCAGGCTCTATGTTCCCCATTTACCACCTAAACCTACCTTAAAGGGATATTACACTTTCAAAGTCATTTTATCGTCTAATCAGGCTTTTATGAACACCCTGAACAGTTTTTAATTTGCTTGATTCAATATTTAGATATTTGATGTAAATGTTACCAGGCCCGACATGCCCAGGCCCTCTCCACATACACACCCATTGTAACTTCAAACTCCATTTTAACCATGATAGATTCATTAAAAACACCCGTTGTTTTTTCTGTTGACTCATACTACCCTCCTAATACGTGAGCAGGCCGTGTTTTTTCGATAACTTTTTTCATTAATTTTTAATAATTATTTGGGAAAATGAAAAATATTTAATACAAAAATGGATTATTAAAAATAAATGAAAAAAGTTATCGAAAAAACACGGCCTGCTCACGTATTAGGAGGGTAGTTTGAGTCACCAGAAAAAATAATATTTGTTTTTAATGAATTTATCACGGTTAAAATGGAGTTTGAAGTTACAATGGGTGTGTATGTGGAGAGGGCCTGGGCGTGTCGGGCCTGGTAACATTTACATCAAATATCTAAATATTGAATCAAGCAAATTAAAACTGTTCAGGGTGTTCATAAAAGCCTGATTAGACGATAAAATGACTTTGAAAGTGTAATATCCCTTTAACCCTAACCCTAACCTCAGTAAAACTATGCCTAACCCTAACCCTAAACTTAACCCTAACCTCAATAAAACTAACGCTGGTGAATGCCAACCTGGTGCATTTTAACCTGTGGGGAACATAGAACCTGGGGAACATAGAACCTGGGGAACATAGGGTGGACCCCGCTGAGAAAAGGGTTAACAAACATTGTTCTCACATGTCCCATTTCTAGATGGCCTGCTTCCTACCAAGCTGTTACGCCCGCTGGGCTTATGTAATTGGGTATATTATTAGTAGTAGTCCTATGAGTACTCTGAGTCTGACATGTGTTTCCTTTTGGTTCTAGATCAGTCGGGGGAGGTTGTCATGGAGACGTGGAGATCTGGCCTGGGAGGGGCCCCTGCCTGGTTGGTGATCCACCCACGGATCCTGGCAACGCCCACCGACACTGATTGCCTGATTGAGAGCAGCACTATAAAAGCTTCAGTGTTTGCTTGGGCTCTGTAGAGGAAGCATTGGTGCTACTGCACACAGGGATGGTTACCCTGTCTTCCTCTCCCCGCTGACTCTTTTGTATTGTGTTTAGTTAATTCCCCTTCGGAAAGGGATCCGTTTGCTTTGACTTGAGTTATGCTTCTGTTCTCTGGTAATGGCCTATCGTGTGTGGTATCTTTAGTTTTGCCTTTATGTCTAAACCCTAACATGTAAGGATATAATATTGACTATCTAATGTCCTTAATATTTATTACTGTTAATACTGTGAAACATCATTGAGAACTTTGACCTTTGCTGCAAATGGCAGGACCATTATTATTTTAATAGGACTATTTGTAAATAAACATTGTGGTCTTTTGATACATTGATATCCTTCGTTACGGGCTATTCCCCTAGATCTGTCATGGTTCGTAACAAATGGGATCTCGTCCGGTGCCATATTTTATGGCTGTGCTCGGGAATATAATTTTCAGTATTGATGGGGGCTCGCGCCAATAGGTAGTATAGGCTTTTTTTTATAAGCATTTTTCATTTGTTTGTGTTGAGTCAGCGGTGTTTTGTGAGGTGAGTGTTTTTTGTGTGCCACGCCCTTTTTTTTGCCCATTGTGTGTAAGTCTGCTCTGTGTCGAAAGCGGTCGTTGTGCACATCAGAGGTTTTATTTTTGTGACGCCGGTCGGGAAGGTGTAAAGTCCCATTGACATTTTGTACATCTTTTTCAAATTTGAGATTAGAGATGTGTTACGGCACTTCTCATTTTGTGGTTTGGGGACCTGAGATGGTTCTATGACCTGTTTTGCTTTTTGCCCCTGTTTTTCTCTCCATTGTAGGCCACCCTGTGTTCCAGTCTCTTAGATTACTCCTGGTTAACAAGGTTGCTGGGACTGGCGCAGGTGTGGCGTGGTAACATGGAGGAAAAGTAGGTATTAGCTAGTGGTATTTTGTAGACGGGTGCGTTTTGCTAATGTGACTATTTTTGTGACATTCGGTGTGGCGTTATGTTCTAAACCTATTTTGGAAGTGGTGACATGGGGTGAGCACATTCAGAGTTATTGTAAGCTTGAGATGGTGGGAGACATCTTTACATTGTATTTGAAGTAATGGGAGTGGGCTGGTTTCTTGCCAGTAGTCATGAGAGTCATGTCTGTGAGAGTCCGTTGCAGTACGCCAGTCGGAGCAGTGCCAAACTTCAGACGTCCGAGGTCGACGCCAGTGAGAGGACCAGTGCTGTGCGGCTGCAGGAGGGAGAAGGCCTGAGCATCAACCACCCAGTCCATGACTGATCCAGTGGGATTGGCAGTCCAGGCAGTGTGATGAGAAAGTAAGTTCTCTTTCTAAGCTTACTCTTTAAACTCTAGCTTTACAGTAATGGTTACGTAGGTTCTAATGTATTACAAGGTGTTGGGTACGTAGAACAGTTTGTCAGTATGTGTTGAGAAGTGTCTCAGCAGATGCCCTTTCATAGGGTTAGTCATGTGTATTGTTTCTTTTTGTTAAGCTCCTTTATGGAGAGTTTCTTGGGGGAGAATTTTTACCATGAAAAACAACATTCATTTACATGAATAGATTCTCAACTATGACCCAAGTTTTAACCAGGTATTGCAGGCTTTCATGGACAGATGTGCTTCTGTTTGATGACAACAGCAGTCTACTTTTGAGTACCGGTAGGTCAACTTTCTTTTGCCCCCGCACTCCGACTCTTCTGGTGCAAAATCCTCTTAAACTAATAACATTCATATAGGTGATGGGTTGCACTCAATAATAAGAGTGCATTACATTTTACAATGTAAAGCTGCAAAACATTTACAATGTAAAGTGATATGATGCAGTTTTTCTTTTACATTGCATTTGCACATAAGAGGATGTGCTTTTGGATATACATTGAAGCAATAAGCAACAAGAGGCGAGTGGTTACCTGGTATTTTACATCGGCTGAGAGGCGTAGGGAGACATGAGGCGCAGCCGAGTGTCTCCAACCCTCTCAGCCGGTGTAAATAGAGATAACCACAAGCCTCGCGTGGCTCATTGCTTTTCTAAAACGGTTGCAATATGGCAACATGAAAAATCATAGACATGTACCAATTAAAACGGTTCTATCACTAATAATTCACTATAAGGTCTGCTCTGCAAGAAAGTAGTCCCCCAGCACAAGAAAGTAGTTCCCGGCCAGGCTGCAGAAACAACACACCTGTTACTTGCAATTAAGTTTTCTAGTCTAGCTTCACAACACAGTAGAAAGAAATAACACACCTGGGTTTGATATAAACTGATTAGAGGTGTGGGTTATTAAAGCAATAAGCCACAAGAGGCGAGTGGTTACCGGGGGAGTATACACCGGCTGAGAGGCGTTGGGAAACACGAGGCGCAGCCGAGTGTTTCCGACCCTCTCAGCCGGTGTATACTCCCCCGGTAACCACAAGCCTCGCGTGGCTTATTGCTTTTCTAAAACGGTCACAATAATTGCAACATGAAAATCATAGCATTGCATTATTTAAAGAAAAAAGTACACTTCTCCGCCACCAGGAAGAGACATTTCCTTGCGTTTACCAGTCACATCCGGGAATGGAACTTACGGAAGGCAGTGTGTGTTTACAAAGTCACGTCATTCTTTTTGCCAAAAAAATAGGGAAACAACACTTGTGTTAGTTCAGTCTCATGTTAAGAACCATATTCGATCCATACACATGTATGGATAGCAACCTAAGCTAAACAGCCGAGCAACCTAAGCTAAACAGCCGAGTGGTGCCTGGAGAATAGAGGGCGCTTGTTGCCTTTACAAGCCCCGCCCGGAGCCATTCAGTCACTGTCCTATGCATGTGAGCGGTGCTTAGAAGCACCCGCACGGCAGGATTTGAGAGGAAATCAAACGCTCGCTTCTCTAGTTCAGCCTCACGGCACAGTGTAAAGAAATAACGCACCTGGCTTTGATATAAACTGATTCAAGGTGTGGGTTATAGTCTCAGGTATACCATGGCAACCAGCCAATCAAAATCAAGGAATGGAACTAGCCGTTTTAGAAAGTCTCATATACCACAGCAATTAAAGAGAAAGCAGCCAATCAGAATCAAGGAATGGAACTAGCCGTTTTAGAAAAAGCAATAAGGCAATGAATGTTAAAAATATAACAATTGTAATTAGTATTAATTCTATAGCCCTTTTTTCTACCAATTAATTCCTCCGCACAAACGTTTGTGTTTCCACTGCTGTTGTATTTTACTCCTCCCACCCAAAACTCCCTGCTGACAGGAGCCACCCCAGCTCGTAGGAATATGTGCAGTGATATCACTCTCCTCACCCGGCTTCCAAACATGGGCCAGTTGTGTTCATATGAACCGAGCATCCATACGAACACAATTGGCCCATTTTCGGGGAAAGCCGGATGCACCACGGTGGATTCGAATCCACTACCTCCTGGGCTGCAGGTACTATACCACTGTGCCACCCGAGTGCCCTAAAAGATTAATGTTCAGAGATATTGAAATGATGGATGGATTTAGATATTGTCATGATTATCGTATAGATAAGATATTGTGACAGCCCTTGAGCCCTACAACAGCACTAAAAATGAGAAAGTGAGCACATGGAACTTACTGAGGTGCTGGTGGTCTTCAGGTTCCTCCTGTTTAATAGATATGTCCCTGGCTGAGTCTGGAGAGTTCATCTTCACCTGCATTCTGGACTCCACAGACTGGTCTGAAATGAAGGAACCAGACTCGCTGAAACTCTTGTCGCAATGTTCAGAGTGGAAAGGTTTTTCTCCAGTGTGGACAAGCTGGTGTCTCTTCAGGTCAGATGGGTTACTGAATCTCTTGTCACAATGTTTACACTGGAAAGGTTTTTCTCCAGTGTGGACAAACTGGTGTGTCTTCAGGGAACGTGACTGATTGAAACTCTTGTTACAATGTTTACACTTGAAAGGTTTTTCTCCAGTGTGGACAAACTGGTGTGCCTTCAGGTTTGTTAACCCAGTGAAACTCTTGTTACAATGTTTACACTTGAAAGGTTTTTCTCCAGTGTGGACAAACTGGTGTGCCTTCAGGTTTGCTGACGCAGAGAAACTCTTGTTACAATGTTTACAATTGAAAGGTTTTTCTCCAGTGTGGACACGCTGGTGTTTCTTCAGGTCTGTTGACCAATTGAAACTCTTGCTACAATGTTTACACTTGAAAGGTTTTTCTCCAGTATGGACATACTGGTGTGTCTTCAGGTTTGCTGACGAAGAGAAACTCTTGTTACAACTTTTACACTGGAAAGGTTTTTCTCCAGTGTGGACACGTTGGTGTTTCTTCAGGTATTTTGACGAAGAGAAACTCTTGTTACAATGTTTACAATTGAAAGGTTTTTCTCCAGTGTGGACACGTTGATGTGCCTTCAGGGAACTTGAATGAGTGAAACTCTTGTTACAATGTTTACACTGGAAAGGTTTTTCTCCAGTGTGGACACGTTGATGTGTCTTCAGGGAACCTGACTCAGTGAAACTCTTGTTACAATGTTTACACTGGAAAGGTTTTTCTCCAGTGTGGACACGTTGATGTGTCTTCAGGGAACCTGACTCAGTGAAACTCTTGTTACAATGTTTACACTTGAAAGGTTTTTCTCCAGTGTGGACACGTTGGTGTTTCTTCAGGTATTTTGACGAAGAGAAACTCTTGTTACAATGTTTACACTGGAAAGGTTTTTCTCCAGTGTGGACACGTTGGTGTTCCTTCAGGGAACTTGAATGAGTGAAACTCTTGTTACAATGTTTACACTGGAAAGGTTTTTCTCCAGTGTGGACACGTTGATGTGTCTTCAGGGAACCTGACTCAGTGAAACTCTTGTTACAATGTTTACACTGGAAAGGTTTTTCTCCAGTGTGGACACGTTGATGTGTCTTCAGGTTTGCTGACAAAGAGAAACTCTTGTTACAATGTTTACAATTGAAAGGTTTTTCTCCAGTGTGGACACGTTGGTGTGTCTTCAGGTTTGTTGACAAAGAGAAACTCTTGTTACAATGTTTACACTGGAAAGGTTTTTCTCCAGTGTGGACACGTTGATGTGCCTTCAGGGAACTTGACTGAGTGAAACTCTCATTACAATGTTTACACTGGAAAGGTTTTTCTCCAGTGTGGACACGTTGGTGTATCTTCAGCTCACATGGCCAACGGAATGTCTTGTCACAGTGTTCACAGTGATTCTCTCCATTTGGTTGATGATTCATGATGTCTATGTAAGTCTTGAGTTCTTCAGGTTGCTTATATCGATGATGACCAGAGGATCTTGGGCCATCAGTGTCTCCTCGTTTCTGGCTGGTTGTTGAGCTGGTGGTTTTCTCACAGGCTGCTGGGTTGATGTGTCCATTCCTCTGCATTTGGCAGTAGAGGTTGTTGTGTTTATGGAGGAAGACCTGAGATGTGAGGGTGTATGGACTCTCAGAACAGGAGAAGGTCTGAGAAGGCTGGGACGTCACTCCTAAGAGAGAGAGAGACAGAGAGGGAGGGGAGGGGAGGGGGAGGTTAAAATGGTGTGTACATAGAGATTGAAAAGATTCCATCATCAAAAACGTCACTTATTTAGGAGCCATACAGCTTCCCTGTTGATATTTCTCAGCACAAAAAGAAAGGAAACTTGACTTTGGTCAATTATATCTCCCCTATAATAATACCAAATTGTATTGTGTTTTATGTAATTCTTATCGTTGATTTGTCACCTTTACAACACGGTACAGCTTGTAAGCATCGGTCATTCTAGACATGAGCTGCACAGCAAAACGTATAGTGCCAAAATATCGATATGAAGACCCCGTGACAACTTTGATCTGGTCGAAAACATCCCCGAGATGCGCTATGCTAACGCTTCCTCCTCCAATGAAAGTGAACGGAAAATTTGGTATAGAGAAGGGATAGTGACCAGAAGCACTTCCGGTTCATGTGCAGAGAAGAATGATTCAATTGGTTAGACGGGTGGTGAGACAGAGAAGGGGTGGCGATCGTTTTTTTTTTCTTTTTTTTTTTTCGATCATTATCACTCATTTCATTTTTAATGACCTAGTCGGGTAAATTCCGTTTTGGTTCACCGTCTGACCAACACATGAGTAGTGTTGTTATGTGTGGCTTGCTAGTGCTACTTGCTAACCAAAGAAACAGGCAGAATAGAAGCACTACAAACTAGTAATCAAACACAACATAACATGCCTGCTACTGGTGTTCTACGATCGCATTTTACCGCAATTTACCACATTTTACCGCGACACGATGCGCGGTACGGTACGGCGACGGTGCTGGTTTACTTGGAAACGCACATGAGTTCTGGGAAATCCGCACCCATGCTGATCACAAGACGCTGATTCACGACGATGATTCGCCGTACGGATTTTCGAACGAGGAAGGCCTCTTCAATGAGAGCAATTCTAGACCCCTGAATCGCCCAAAAAATGTTTTAAAGGGGTGTGACTAGGGATTCAGGGTCTGGAACTAGGCTATCCACGTAGCTGAGAAACTGTTAACATTAACAAAGTGTAAAAATGGCCAATATGTGTTTTTTCCCCTTTTAAAAAAAAAATATATGTTTATTTATTTATTTATTTTTGTTTTTTCACACAACACAATACAATACACTTACATCCATTCACTCACTTCCACACACAGCCTACCCCCTGCAAATGCCCATTTAGAGTCATCTTGTTTACAAAATGAAATACCAGAAAATAAAATAAAAACAATTCAGATGACATTGTTAACATCATTTTCTTTTTTTTTATTATTATTATTTATTTTCGTTTTCTATTTACCATTGTGAATATGCACACTATTTCAGGTCTCCACAGCACCCATATACACCTCCCAAAGCTGTTCAAAATCACTCTGTCTACCCCCAATTATATAAGTCAGTCTCTCCAGCCCAATAGAGCCCACATCCTCAGCGTGGGGGCATCAACCCTTTTCCAGCATAGTGCCACCACCCTTCTAGCTTGGAGAAGACCAAAATCTACGATTTGTGTTAATTTTGCTGGCTGTATGAAGTTCTTCGGATAGATTCCAAGCACTTAGTGGAACTGTGATTCCAAAGATTCCCGACAGACATTTCATGACTTCATTCCAAATAAAATGCATCTTAGAACACTCCCACATACAATGAAATAAAGTACCTTTCTCAGTTGAACACTTAGTACAGACATCTGTGATATTTGTGGACATATGATGTAATTTGACAGGAGTTATGTACATTCTCATTAACCATTTATATTGAAGTAATTCAAGCCTTGTGTTAATTGTCTGCTTTTGTGCTTTTACACTAGCCTAGTTCCAGACCCTGAATCGCTAGCCACACCCCTTTAAAAATTTATTTTGGCGATTCAGGGGTCTAGCATTGCTCTCATTGAAGAGGCCTTCCTCGTTCGAAAATCCGTACGGCGAATCAGCATCGTGAATCAGCGTCTTGTGATCAGTGTGGGTGGGGGTTTCCCAGAACTCATGTGCCGCCGCCACCAGCGCCGTACCGTACCGCACATCGCGTCGCGGTAAAATGCGGTAAATCGCGATCGTATCGATCTCGCTAACACCAGTAGCAGGGATGTTATGTTGTGTTTGATTACTAGTTCGTAGTGCTCCTATTCTGCCTGTTTCTTTGGTTAGCAAGTAGCACTAGCAAGCAACATGCTATATACACATCACACATCACGTTGTCACATTTTTTTGACATAAAGCTTCTTAACTGTAAATATTTAAAAAGAATGTCCATTAGGAATTTGATATCTCCGACATAAGTGTTCAAATGAGGACATTTGGACCTCATAGAGGTCCATTATTTTCTGTATACCATTAATATGCCACAGCTTAAAACCTCCATCGTTTCTGGCCGGAATAAACTGTTCATTACCCCATATAGGAGAAAATTGAGATAGTATAGGCATATCTTTCATGTGTTTATGAGCTGCAAACCAGACTGAGATTGTATTTTTTAGGAAAGGATTTGTTTGTAAAAAAAAAATTATTATTGTTTTAACATCTGACGAATATATATATATATATATATATATATATATATATATATATACGACGCGTCGATTCGCAAATAATGCGTCGATTAACATCCCTAGTTTGTAGGTGACCTTTCAGACCTATTTTGAAAGAGTCTAGGGATTTTCTCTCATTTAAGGCCTACGGTAGGGCGTTCTACATGTTGGTGGTATAGCAGACTGCAGGAGAACGAATTAGAGCCTTTTTAAAGAGTTAAATCTGGGCTGAACATGATTTGTGGAGCTGCCTTTGGTCTGGTGAAAAGAAAGCTATGAATATTTGCGTCATGTAACGATGTGAGCTAAAAAGAAAATCTGTGGTATAAACACCTTTGAAAAAAAGTGAAGGAGGAGAGAGACAGTGAAACAACTTACTGAGCTCTGGCTGGTGTTCAGGTTCCTACTTGTTTCACCTGCAGTCTGGACTCCACAGACTCTGGAATGAAACTAATAGAATAGAATACCACAGTTTATCATCAGGATTTGTTAAGAAGAATAACACTTAAACTCAACTTCAACAATAACAATATTTTTTTCTTCTTTTTTCATTTCAATGTGTGTTGCACGTGTGTCTTTAATATTAACTGATTTAAAATCGCCCTGAAAAAACACTTGTAACTGGTAAAAAATAAACCTAGCCCAGTTTTACCTTCCCACTGACCGTTCTTTGTAATTATCTACAGCTATATTTTTTGCACTGTTGTCTTATTTTTTATTTTTTCCTGACGATATACTGCATAGTACTGCGTTCTATACGTCATTCAATGCTATGTGAGATACTTATGGTTTCCTGTGCAAATAGGCCTATGCCAAGTGCTTTCTAGGATCTCCTTTTAGTTGACCTTGTACCAGTGAACTGTACCGTCATGAAGCTGTACGTTTTCCTATGCAAACTTCTAATAAAGTCTTAAATCAATCAATTAAGGGGAAAATGAATACATAATTCTATGTTCCTTAGCTTAGCATTAGCCCGCACAAACAAACTTTAAACTTTCATGGATTTCTCCTGTTTTCACAACGAGACAGCCTGGTCTAGGGTGACCAGACGTCCCGGTTTACCTGGGACAGTCCCGTTTTCAAGCTGCGTGTCCCGATGTCCCGACAAATTTCTCTAAAACACTAATATGTCCCGGTATAGAGAAACGAAGCCATGTCGTCATTTGTGCGTAATGACGCCCTCTAGGGGGTTCATGCTGGTATTGTTTTGTATTCAAATCGCCATTGGGAAATTTGCGATTGCCGCATATAAGGACTGTGTTAAAAAAATAAACACACCATGGGCGCGTTTCTGTCAGCGGGGGGGTTCTGCATAGTTTATGATATTCATTCATATCTGATATAGCCTGTTGTCAGAGAAAATGTAATCAACGCTGTCCTAAATGTTGGAAACTACAGAGAGACACTCGTGTCTGGGACAGACTGTCGCTGAGAGCATGTCCGCGCACATGGTGTGTTTATATTTTTAACACAGTTCTTATATGCGGTGATCGCAAATTCCTCAATGGCGATTTGAATACAAAACAATACCAGCATGAACCCCGTAGAGGGCGACATTTCACGCCATTTCACGGAAGTGACATCACACTTCGCTGCTGAATTCAACATTCACTACAAAATTGTCTGGGTTTTCGCCAGAATTAAAATAATAGTAGCTGTTTTCAGTGGTTGCATAGACATTTATCATGTTCTTTTCTAGCCGCAAATTGCAACACTAGATTTTTTTATAATCGGATGAATCTAGGGTTGCAATACCTCCCATAGGCAACCAATGCATCAAAACAGTTTTTTGCTATCTGATTGTATTAAACAACGTCAAACTCACCAATATTGAGTCTCTATGGAAAGCTTGGAATTTACTCTTTCTATCTGCAAAGTGTTTGTTTCAGAAAAATCCACCATAGACATGTTATGAGCCAGTTTCTATCAAGAAATTTGGTTCAGGTGATTATTTTTTCTAAGTCCTGGTGTTTGGAAGCGCTTGTGGGAAATCGCTCAACGGTCCTGTGACCACCTGGTTCTAAATGTCACATAATGCAGGAGGCAGTGGGACGTTGCGTTATAGAAGACGAGCGCTTCCGAAGTTCAACACTTAGAAAATAAACCATGTCTGCTCGGATTTCTTGACAGAAAATTAATCATAACATGTTTACGGTGTATTTTTCTGAAACAAACACTTTGCAGATAGAAAGAGGATTATGCAAGCTTTCCATACAGCCGAAATATTGGTGAGTTTGACGTTGTTTAATACAATCAGATAGCAAAAAACTGTTTTGATGCATTGGTTGCCTATGGGATTGGGAGGTATTGCAACCCTAGATTCATCCGATTATAAAAAAATCGAGAGTTGCAATTTGCGGCTAGTTCTTTTCATGAAAACATGCTCACCTAACCAATCAGAAAACATGAACAAATTCATTGCGTGTCTGAACTCAACACTGAGCCTGTTTGTCAATCACTCACTGCCTGTTTTGATTGATTGAAGAATGTATTAGAAGTTTGCAATAGAAAAAAGTACAGTTTCATGACAGTACAAATCACTGGTACAAGGTCAACTAAAAGGAGATCCTAGAAAGCCGAGGCTTATTTCCACAGGAACCACACTTTAATATCTCATACAGTAGTGCTTTGGGGGCCGGACGCGACCGGACGCCGTGTGGCCGGAAATATTTCCCCACATGCACGCGCACGGACGGCACCGAACGGTGCATGAGCGTGTAAACGCGTGCATACCCCCCCGCGAGAGCCGCGACAACCCCCCACCCCGAGAATCCGCGATAACTAGGCTACAAGCAATACTTTAATCAGTGGCTACTACTATGCATAACAGGTTTCTAGTGGTGAATGTGTGAGCGTCCTCAAGCCTCTATTCATATGGATATATAGCCTACTTTAACACCTAGGTTTCCAGCAGTGACTGCATGTGCATGTGTCGATGTGTGTTTGTCCTCATAACATGGCTCCATATTACTGTGGTATTTAGTGTTTGAGATTCGTTCAAGGCAAACTTTGTTTCTCTATCCTACTGCAGCGCTGTATTTTCTAAATGAATTAAAATAAAGTAGAACATAGAATCTTAAGTAACAATGCAAATGTTATTAAGACTAGAAAACTATTGTTTTCCCACCATTAGATCTGCTGACATCCTTTCTATCTAAATAGCCTCTAGAGGCGCGTGCACGCGCGTGCACGTGACGTCAATAAATGACCGTCCGCCCGGAAAAAAAAATCCCAAAGCACCACTGATCTCATATAACATTGAAGGACAGACGGATAGAACATAGTACTTTATCTAGGATAATATCAGTTTCAAAAGCATAACATCAAATACAAAGGCACCTGCGGTGCGTGTGTGCGCGTGCACGAACGTTAGAGAAAGGGCACGCACGTGCGCAGTAACGTGCGCATTGCTTTTAGGGTCCCGGTTTTAGGCAACAGTGTTTCGCGTCCCGGTTTGAGTGGCTGAAAATATGGTCACCCTAGTCTGGTCATGTTTTGATACACGCAGCTCTTAGCTTAGCATTAGCCCGCACAAACAAACTTAAAACTTTCATGGATTTCTCCCGTTTTCACAACGAGAAATCCTGTCACTCTTTACTGTCCGACACAAGTTACACAAAGGCTTGTGGCACCGCAAACGTATAACACAGACCTTATTACTGTATCGTCATGTTTTGATACACGCTGTTCGTTCACCCTGCTGTTTTCGCCTATGTGAAGTGAGCTGCCTTAGCGGGTTGTGTGAAACTGGCGAATATAAGCTGGCGAATATAAGGATATCTCTTCAGAATAAGAGTACCCCTCAGCCAATTGAAAAATGTTGAAAAACGATTAATTTACCCAGGATATGCACATTCAAAACAAAGATTAAGCATTTAAACATACATACACAATGATAATTATATTTTTGGGTGAAATAAAAAAGTTTTAATAACATAAAAAAATATATAAATGGAGAAATGCTGTTCAATAGAGTGCATAGCCTTTACAAATTGGACACTGGACAGGAGACAACTCTTCGTGTCGGCACTTTGGACCACTCTCCGCTAAGCGGGAGAGGCGGCATTGCAACTACTGCAGGCCGTCCAGTGCAGCCAGGCGCTCAAAAAGGCCTCAAAAGACGCCATTTTCAGACTCTAGTGGGCGCTGGAGAGCAGGCGGCTCTTCGTGTCGGCACTTTGGACCCATGCACGCGTTCAGGGAGACCTCCTCTGTCACACCACACTCTCCGCTAAGCGGGAGAGGCGGCATTGCAACTACTGCAGGCCGTCCAGTGCAGCCAGGCGCTCAAAAAGGCCTCAAAAGACGCCATTTTCAGACTCTAGTGGGCGCTGGAGAGCAGGCGGCTCTTCGTGTCGGCACTTTGGACCCATGCACGCGTTCAGAGAGACCTCCTCTACCACACCACACTCTCCGCTAAGCGGGAGAGGCGGCATTGCAACTACTGCAGGCCGTCCAGTGCAGCCAGGCGCTCAAAAAGGCCTCAAAAGACGCCATTTTCAGACTCTAGTGGGCGCTGGAGAGCAGGCGGCTCTTCGTGTCGGCACTTTGGACCCATGCACGCGTTCAGAGAGACCTCCTCTACCACACCACACTCTCCGCTAAGCGGGAGAGGCGGCATTGCAACTACTGCAGGCCGTCCAGTGCAGCCAGGCGCTCAAAAAGGCCTCAAAAGACGCCATTTTCAGACTCTAGTGGGCGCTGGAGAGCAGGCGGCTCTTCGTGTCGGCACTTTGGACCCATGCACGCGTTCAGGGAGATCTCCTCTGTCACACCACACTCTCCGCTAAGTGGGAAAGGCGGCATTGCTACTGCTACAGGCCGTCCAGTGCAGCCAGGCACTCAAAAAGGCCTCAAAAGGCGCCATTTTCAGCGTTAGCTGCAAAAAGACTTCCGGTGCCGATCTCTTCAGAATAAGAGTAACCCACTAGAGTCCAATTTTCGGACTCTAGTGGGCGCTGGACGGGAGGCGGCTCTTTTGCGTCGGCACTTTGAACACACGCACGCGTTCAGGGAGACCTCCTCTTGTGGGTGTGGTCGCACTAGAAAGCCAACAGCACTTTATTTTACACCTCTCCCGCTTAGCGGAGAGTGCACTCTCAAAAGTGCCGACATGAAGATTTGTCTTTGACTCTGTACTTGGTCTCCTTTTTTTTACACCTATTTGCCAAAAATAGCCAATCTATAAGCTTGTAGATCTGCTATTTTTCTCCTCAGAAAAGAGAAAAGGGATGAGAGGGTTGTTCATTTATTCTAAAAGAATGGTCCTATCACACATAGATTTGGTGCCTTCCCCTGTAGTAATTCTGAGGACCGTCTAGGGGTCCTGGACCCCCTGTTGAAGACCCTTGGTGTACATGCACACAAGGTGTATTTTCATTACTTACATTAATATAGCCTATAGTAGACTACCATATATTACATCTGCCCAATCTAAATAAACAGATAAAGTAAAACTGATAATTAAAGGAGGACTTCACCACTTTTCAACCTGTCTTCATATAATAGGTCCTCACTAATGTCCATAATAAAATAGCAAAAAAAAGAAATCTACTCAGTCTGGGTCTCATAGGAGAGCTGTCTAATCCTTCCACCGGTGACATCATCGTTTGATAGATTTTTTTTTAAACAATATTTTTGAAAAAAAGATATTTAGATTTTTATTATCACGAGAACAATGGCTTCCACTTTAACATTGCAACTTTTCAGGAATAGAAAACATGCATTTTTTATTAGCTTGTATTTCCCATTGATGATGTCACCGGTGGAAGGATTTGACCCACCCACAGCTAGCTCTCCTATGGACCCAAACTGAGTAGATTTTTTTTTAAATATATTTTATCATGAACATTGGTGAGGAGCTATTATATGAAGATAGGTTGAAACGTGGTGAAGTCCTCCTTTAAGTAACTTGACCTAATTATGTGTAGCCTACTTGTATCAACAACCAATTGATAGGTCTTCTATGGATTACAATAGAAAGAATGGAATTAACATGTTAAGTGGCCTTTAATAGCTCGCATACCACGAATTTCAATCTGAAAGAACCTGGAAAATGTGCTAGGACAATTAGAAGTAGGCCTACACTAGTATAGAGACATACATCATACACGTATTTTTAAATACATGTGTGTATTTAACAAAAAACAAACAAAAACAAAAAAACATTGTTTAGCGCTCTTTTATTTTGAAGGCTGGAGCCTGGCTTATTGCAATTATTCTCCCAGGCCGGAAACGCTATTGCAGCTCACTTCACGGAGCTCTGTTTTCGGTGTTTCAATAGAGTGTTTCAATCCGGACGAGAGAGAAGGACGGAAACGGTCCTCGTCCTTCCCTCTATCTTGTCCGAGTCGAAAGTTGAAACGTAGGCCAGGCCTACACTAAAGCTGGCCACACATTACCAGACGACTACACAAACGCACCGTAAATACAGCTTGAAAAGGAGGGAAATGGGACCAGATTATAGCCTATATAGCTACCCGTACTTATAGACTATAAAGAATATCTAGATTCTATTGTATAGCAACCCTTACTAATTAATGTCGTTTTCAATAACACAACACAGTCATGCTGACTCCTACTGTAGGCTACATGCACCCTTCATTTAGCTGTAGGCCTATTAATCACACAGGGAGGTTCCCAGTGAGCTCTAGACCCCATCTAGCCGTCTGGTTTCTGGTTAGACCTCATTTCAACTGGGTGAAATGAGGTCGGAACATAGACCAAATCTAGCCCATCGCAATGAATGCATTATTCTACACTAGTCGATGAAATAAAAACATTTAATATAGACACCTGACTTTCAAAAAAAGGACTAAAATGATTTTAAGAGCCAATGATCAATATATGGTCTAGTTAGTTTTAGCCGCGATTTATACAATTATAGTTAAGTGTGCCTGCCATGCAATGCAATAGCAAAACACTTATTGTAATCCGCCATCAAACATATAATTTTCCAAATGTCTGAGTGTGTGTCTGTCTGTCTGTCTGTGTCAGCGTTTCTCCTCAGTGGCTGGAGCAGTTGATCTGAAATCGCATCACCATTAGCATATGAACACACCTGACATAACTGTGAAGCCTGTTTGTCTCTTTCACAAATCATGTGCTGTATATTAGCATTTTTATGGTGTATCTACCATCTATTCTGCATCTAGCATGAGGCTTATCTATTCTGCATCTAGCATGAGGCAACATGTTTAACCAGCTGTGTGTGTGTGTGTGGGGGGGGGGGGGGATTTTTTACATTGATGCTCCTCCATATTATCATTTAAGCACCAGTTAAAGTTACTTGCCATCCCTCATATAGTGTGCACAGTGCACAACCCATAACTCACACACTGCACATCATTTCAGAGCTCATATCTTTGAACGGGTAAGGGCTAGTACTTAATAATAATAATAATAACTAGAATTGACAGAGTCAATTTTGACAAGTATACCTGCAGCTCGCTAAATGTGCAACCTTGTGTAGCGGTTGGTGTTAGCATTAGCGTTAGATTTTCTTTTGGTGTTAACATTAGCGTTAGATTTTTTTACATTGGCATTTTTTGCATTAGCTTTAACATTATCGACTGTGCCACAAACGGTTCATGAGATATAGAGGCACTTCCTGTTTGGCAAAGGGCACTTCCTGTTTGGCGAAGGAAGCACCAATTAAGGTTAAGGACTCTTAATCAAGTCATATGACACCACCCACGGGTCTGTACGACAAACGGTTGATGAGGTGTAGGGTCACTTCCTGTTTGGCGAGGGGCACTTCCGGTTTGGCCCCAATTAAAGTTAAAGACTCTTAATCAAGTTATATGGCGCCACCCACACGTCTGTACGACAAACGGTTCATGAGATATAGGGTCACTTCCTGTTTGGTGAGGGGCACTTCCTGTTTGGCGAAATAGGCCCCAATTAAGGTTAAGGACTCGTAATCAAGTCATTTAAGGCCACCCACAAGTATGTTCGACAAACGGTTCATGAGATAAAGGGTCACTTCCTGTTTGCCGAAATAGGCCCCAATTAAGGTTAATAAGGACTCTTAATCAAGTCATTTGACACCACCCACAAGTCTGTACGACAAACGGTTCATGAGATAAAGGGTCACTTCCTGTTTGGTGAGGGGCACTTCCTGTTTGGCGAAATAGGCCCCAATTAAGGTTAAGGACTCTTAATCAAGTCATATGACACCACCCACGTGTCTGTACGACAAACGGTTCATGAGATAAAGAGGCACTTCCTGTTTGGCAAAGGTAACTTCCTGTTTGGCGAAGGAAGCACCAATTAAGCTTAAAGACTCTTAATCAAGTCATATGACACCACCCATGCGTCTGTACGACAAACGGTTCATGAGATGTAGAGGCACTTCCTGTTTGGCGAAGGGCACTTCCTGTTACAGAGGGGGCGGGGCTTAATCAATTACAGCTCATCCCTATTGGCCAGAAAAAGACCAAAGTTGTGTGTGCATTTTAAAGTGTAAGTGATGTTGCTAGGCAAAAGTATGTCAGAGTAATGTGGGGCCAAAGTTTCTGGGTTTTTTTCGGAGTCAACCCATTCAAAGTCAAAGGGGGTTTTTGAGCGTAGTTTTTTACGAATTACGTTGCCATGGTAACACGGATCGGGAAGAAAAGTAATAGCACACCATTCCTGGCTGAGACGCACATTTTGATGTATATATTGCGGGGGTGGCGTGAATCGTGTGGCAGATATTAAGTGCGGCTCGGCCGTGAATGGTGTGCTATTACTTTTCTTTCCGATCCGCATTACCATTGCGACGTAATTCGCAAAAAAACGACGCCCAAAAACCCCATTGACTTAGAATGGGGGAAATTTCGCCACCCCCCGCAATATATACATCAAAATGTGCGGCTCGGCCGGGAATGGTTTGCTATTACTTTTCTTTCCGATCCGCGTTACCATGGCAACATAATTCGTAAAAAACGACGCGCAAAAACCCCCATTGACTTTGAATGGGGGACCAGAAACTTTGGCCCCACATTACTCTGACATACTTTTGCCTAGCAAAAAAAGCTGTAATTGATTAAGCCCCGCCCCCTCTGTAACAGGAAGTGCCCTTCGCCAAACAGGAAGTGCCTCTACATCTCATGAACCGTTTGTCATACATACGCGTGGGTGGTGTCAAATTACTTGATTAAGAGTCCAAACAGGAAGTGCCCCTCACCAAACAGGAAGTGACCCTATATCTCGTGAACCGTTTGTCATACAGACGCGTGGGTGGCGCCATATGACTTGATTAAGAGTCCTTAACCTTAATTGGGGCCTATTTGGCCAAACAGGAAGTGCCCCTCACCAAACAGGAAGTGACCCTTAATCTCGTGAACCGTTTGTCGTACAGACTTGTGAGTGGCGTCAAATGACTTGATTAAGAGTCCTTAACCTTAATTAAGTGTGCCTGCCATGCAATGCAATGGCAAAACACTTATTGTAATCCGCCATACTTATATAGTTAGTTAAGTGTGCCTGCCATGCAATGCAATGGCAAAACACTTATTGTAATCCGCCATAGTTAGTTCACAATCTTCTTCCCACGTAATAACTGCTGCACGATTTACCACCCCCGCAATATATACATCAAAACGTGCGGTTCGGCCGGGAATGGTGTGCTATTACTTTTCTTTCCGATCCGCGTTAAAAAAGGAAAGGATTGCAATCTGCATTTGAAAAATACATACACACTATTATCTGTCACCGGAGTAATGACAATGACAAAGTATTTAAAATCGAGGCGAAAGCTCACCGGTCGCAATGCAAAAGTCAGCCACGTCTTGTCCATTAATATCGTGGATAGACAACAATGTTCTTGCATTGCAGGTTAAGTAATTATATTATTTTATTTTAAGTTAAGGTTCAGCCATGACTCATAAGGGGCTATCTAATGTGTTTTAGCCCCTTTTGGTAGCCCTGAATACAGGACGGTCATATACATGACCGTCCTGGTGCCGCCTCAACTTGAGGAGTAGTGGGCAATCGAGCCCTTAACGGTTTGAGCTAGGAACGTCAGATTTCAAAAATAAAGTGCTTACCTAAGCCGACTTTGATAACAATTTGACGCCGCACAACGTTCATTACACGCCGCTACCGGATTGTTGAATAAAAAGCATTTTTGTCCGAAATTATTTTGCTTAACATAGGACTTCCGCCTCTAGTGGACAGTCGCGTCATCTCCGGTTGATCATTGTAGTGAACGGAGATGATGCGATGACGCGACTGTCCACTAGAGGCGGAAGTCCTATGTAAAGCAAAATAATTTCTGGTCCAAATCGTCCAATGTGTTAGTTCTCCTAGCCCTGATAACGCTGTGTACTCGAGCTAATCTAGCCCTGAACCAGGACGGTCGACTCGTTGATAATCTGACGTACGACCGTCCTGGGTGAACCTTCACCTCAGTTTGCGCACGTGAATCCGTTCGCGTCTACAAACTACACAAACGTTCAAATTTCACAAACAAAGTGTTTGATAAAGTCACAACCGATAGCTTACCTTGGCCGGCAATGTAGAAATCCTGTCCGGCATTGCGTTCTTTAATAAAAAGCCTTTTTAT
Organism: Nannobrachium achirus; assembly: GCF_963921795.1. Classification (NCBI taxonomy): domain Eukaryota; kingdom Metazoa; phylum Chordata; class Actinopteri; order Myctophiformes; family Myctophidae; genus Nannobrachium; species Nannobrachium achirus. Next base: position 61,169,910 of record NC_137822.1, read on the forward strand.
CCGATCGTGTTATGTTTTCCCATATATTTCCTGGGGTTACGAACTCCATAGCTTCTAGCAGCCAGACTCTGTACACACCGATGCACGCCGCCATGGCAGCTTGCCAAGTCACCTGCCTTTGTAATCTGTTGCTAACTTGGCATTGGACAAGGACGGGTTTAGGAGGGGCATAGCGACTGGCTCATTGTGTCAGACAAAGGAAACTTCTCGCATGAAGTCTGGCTCTGATGTGAAGGAATATTGGCATTCATAGCAGTGGCCATTGTCTTCATGCATAATAATTAATGGTCGGCCAGACTCGACAATTAGCACACTGCTCATAAGGCCCCCTGTGGAGTGCACCGTTCTGCACCTAATCATTCCCAAATGTGTGTACAGCGTCTACAGAATGCAATAGGCTACTTTATTGACTGGCCCCTCCTTTATTTCCTCTGTAGGCTACTATTCAGTTAAAATATTAAAATAGCTGCAATGCTGATGCCCCCCAACCCCAACTATAGCTATATGGCATCTGTTTATGCCAATTGTTCAAACACTCAAATATCCAACCGCTGCGTAAAGGCGCACTGGAGTTGAGCGCTCAGGACCGTGTGTGTAAAAGCGCGTCTACGAGGCTTGCAAGGAAACAATGTAGGGTAGAGAAATGGCCTACATGAAACCCAAAACGTAATCCATCGATATAGCATTAGATTAGGTTCACGTACTTCAGGTCCCATTTCTAATAAGGTCCAATATTGACTCATCAGCGTGGTCCTACTGGCCGGAGCTTTGATTGATTTAATTAATTGAATACTTTATTAGAAGTTTGCATACAGGAAAAAGTAGGCTACAGGACAGTAGTTCGGGGACGGTCCCCTTTTCCGAAACACCGCTATTCCGACGGACCCCTATTACGAAAATAAAAATAGAGACACCTCTATTACGAATATAGGATTCTCTCCCCTTCGCTCACCCCCCCCCCCCCCCCCCCCCCCCCTCTCTCAACCCCCCCTCACCCCTCGCGCTCATTACTTAAAACAGCCATCACCCATTCCCTCTCTCAATGATTTGTATAGGACTCTCTCCCCTTGCGCTCACCCCCCCCTCCCCCCCCTCTCTCTCTCACTTGCTCGCCCGCTCCCCCGCTCCCTCTCTCTGTCTCTCTCTCATTTCAGTCTCAGTTTGCGATGCACGCAATGCATGTATAAAGCCATGGGAATTAAGGAATGCACGCACGGTCAACAATCAACCCATAAACAAACATGATGATACAACTGATTTAAGTTCTTCATGAGGAGATGCCATGGAGTGGAGACAGTAGGAAGAACACCACCAAAGTCTTTTAAACTCTTCCAAAGTTGCACAACGTGCGCATGGATTCATGCACTGTCACCACTCGACAGTGAGTACTGAGTAGCCTTTTTAATTAATTGCTGGCCAGATGAATCTATCAACCTTATGAAACAATTGCGCAGACCCGCGCAATTGTCAAGACGTATTGTATTGTAATTTGTTGCCAAGAAACATGATGCAATAGCCTACAGAAACACCTTGTTGTGAAAGAAGTGTGCCACATATGCAGACACAGCCTGCGCGATTGTAGTCCAATTAATTCCCTTATGCAAGATTGAAGCTGTTTTTTTTTTTCTTTAGCCTACTTTTCATTCAATTCGTTTTCAGTCCCATGCAGTAGGCCTAATAGGCTACTTTAACTGTTGCTATTGGCTGTTTGTGCACCTGCTTGTAATTTATGCATTACAATTATTAAGTCCGGTATTTTTTTCAGTTGTCCGGTAAATTTTAATCATGCCGGCAGTTTAAAATCCTAGCGCGAAGTGAAGTCTGATATAGGTCTATATACAAGGAATTCATGATCATATTATAGCCTATACTTCTGCTGCTGACATGACAGTGAAATTAGAATCATTAGGAGAGAGAAAGGCCTTCATCTGAATGTGTGAGTGGCTTATTGGAGGGCTGCATCTTTGATGCGGGCATCCGATAGTTACATTTCAACTATATTATTTTATTACATTGTAATCACAAGATTGATACAGAAGTTAAAGAGAGAGAGAGAGAGAGAGAGAGAGAGAGAACGGACTGCGCCTAAACACTGTTCGAACGGTGTGAACGGACTATAGGGACTCATGGACTAAATATTAAATAATAGCCTAAATAATAGGCTTTTCGGAATAGCGGGGTCTTATATAAAAATTGGAACCACCGTTACTCCGAACAATGCAAGTCAACGTTCAGAAAAACGGTCTTTCGGAGTAACGGGGTGTAACCCAGTAGTTCACTGATCAACTAAAAGGATTTAAACCACTATTAAGCTCAATGGCTTGTTTAAATTGGGGTCATTTTGTATTCAATTAAACTCCTTTTGTTGTTGAATTCTCTCTTTGATAATAACAAAGATATATAGCCTATACACGTGCCACGACTCCATGGCCCAATAAATCTAGCAAATGCATGAAATTATTATATTGTTATTATGTTAATGCCACATGATCCTTTTGTTGTTTCTTCGAATCAGCAGTGTCAATATAAACAATTTGTAAAACTCTTAAGAGAGAGAGAGATAGCACAAAATGCAGGGAGGGTCCATTTGGTTATATAACGCCCAGGTTGTTGTTTTTACTTGCATGCTTTGCATGCTTCTTAGTACTTTTTCTTATTTAATATTGTTATTTTTTGGGGTTTTTAAATATATATTATATTGTGGAAGTCGTCTATGTGATTCATTTTTATTGTGGTTATAGTTGAATAGATGACTGTATAGATGTCTTATTTACAGTTTGCCAATTAGCTACAGTATAACAATGTCGGCTTTTCAGCAGGTTTCAAAATGTAAACGTACAAAATTGGTATAGGCCTATATCAAAATATACTTAAAGTACAGAAACGCTGTTGTCTCCATCTCATGGTGAATACGCAGAATTACACAGGTGCGCTGATAAGAAACTATCAAAGTGAATTGATCCAGGTGGTGTTAGGGGTGTGTGGTGAACTACAAAACGAGCGCTCTTACCCCAATCTAACTGAGTTACCCAAACTGACTGTAACATATACATTTGAATTGTTGAACCGTTAGGGTTAGGGTTACTCTTTTGTTTAGTTGCGTTGTAAAGCTGCACTAATGTTCTGAATTTTGACATTGAGGCACAATGGCACAATGAAGGTACAGCAAAATGGCACCTTAAACCCCCCCCCCCCAGCCCAAATGGCACCAAATAATAATAAAACTTACGGGGGAATTAAAAGAACAAACATGGAGACAGCAGACGTGACCTCTCTTTACACAGCCTTCACTCGACTGCCCTCACTGAGCCGTGAGGCGTTTTATTAAACACACCCAAATCAGAGCAAAACACACGCCCACTCGCAGGTGGCTCAAATCAAATCATCATCACTTCAATCAGTTCACATTAAGTTGCCCATGAATGTCCTTTAGTAAATAGAAAGATAAAGACAATAAAGATGCAAATAAAGATAGAAATACAAATAAAGATTACAATGTGAGAGCATAACTTAACAGTAAATGGTAAATGATGCATTGGACAGATCCAAACACAATGTAAAGTAACATCAAAGGTGAAACACCCTCCCCTAAAACAATACCCTCCCCTGGATGATGATGCGTACGTCCAGAGACAAATTAACTCACCATTCTGAGCATAATTAATCAAAAAACTACAGATTACAGAAAAAACACATGGAATGTTGAAAGGTCAGGTTTGTTTGGTGTAATTGAGGTCAGGAAAGATGAAAAAAGACTAAGAATAAATAAAAAGGACATTTTTATGTCATAAGACCTTTAGTCCTCTACCGATACCTCGAGGTTCAGTGAGGTTTTCTCAGAGCTCCCAGCTGAATACTTCATGTTGAGATACAGCCTATGGTCAGGGTTAGGGTTAGGGTTAGGGTTAGGTTTAGGGTTTTTCAGCTTGCCAACAGTCGTGCACAATGGCCTAACGGGATCTGGGCGAGCTATTGAATGGTAACACCTGCCCTCATTGCCAACTTTATCAACAGCAATAAGTTCTGCTATCTGAGAGCAACAGGAAGAGGTGTATGTTGCCTGAATCGAGAGAGCATCCAAGCTGGTGTGCTGGAGAGTTCCATCACCCTGGCTCAGTACAATTCTCTCTATGCCAGTACCAATACCATCAGTGAGGTTAGCTGAGAGCTCCCAGCCGAAGGCTTCACATTGAGATACATCCTCAGGGCAGTTTTCAGCCTGTACACTGATGATGTTGCACAGTGGTGAAACAAAATCAATTGAATGGTAACACTTGCCCACATTGCCAACTTTATCAACAGCAATAAGTTCTACTGTCTGAGAGCAACATGAAGCATTGTATGTTGCATGAATCAAGGGAACGTCCAAGTCAGTGTTCTGGAGGTGTCCATCACCCTGGCTCAGTGTAATTATGTCTATGCCAGTACCAATACCATCAGTGAGGTTCGCTGAGAGCTCCCAGCTGAATGGTTCACATTGAGATGGATCCTCAGGGCAGTTTTCAGCATGCACACTGACGATGTTGCACAATGGCGAAACAAAATCAATTGAATGGTAACACTTGCCCACATTGCCAACTTTATCAACAGCAATAATTTCTACTGTCTGAGAACAACAGGAAGCATTGTATGTTGCATGAATCAAGGGAACATCCAAGCTGGTGTGCTGGAGAGTTCCATCACCCTGGTGCAGCTTAATGCTATCTATGCCAGTACCAATACCATCAGTGAGGTTAGCTGAGAGCTCCCAGTTGAAGGCTTCACATTGAGATGGATCCTCAGGGCAGTTTTCAGCCTGCACACTGACGATGTTGCACAATGGCGAAACAAAATCAATTGAATGGTAACACTTGCCCACATTGCCAACTTTATCAACAGCAATAAGTTCTACTGTCTGAGAGCAACAGGAAGCATTGTATGTTGCATGAATCAAGGGAACGTCCAAGTCAGTGATCTGGAGGTCTCCATCACCCTGGCTCAGTGTAATTTTTTCTATGCCAGTACCAATACCATCAGTGAGGTTAGCTGAGAGCTCCCAGCTGAATGGTTCACATTGAGATGGATCCTCAGGGCAGTTTTCAGCCTGTACACTGATGATGTTGCACAGTGGCGAAACAAAATCAATTGAATGGTAACACTTGCCCACATTTCCAACTTTATCAACAGCAATAATTTCTACTGTCTGAGAACAACAGGAAGCATTGTATGTTGCATGAATCAAGGGAACATCCAAGCTGGTGTGCTGGAGCGTTCCATCACCCTGGTGCAGCTTAATGCTATCTATGCCTGTACCAATACCATCAGTGAGGTTAGCTGAGAGCTCCCAGCTGAATGGCTCACATTGAGATGGATCCTCAGGGCAGTTTTCAGCCTGTACACTGACGATGTTGCACAGTGGCGAAACAAAATCAATTGAATGGTAACACTTGCCCACATTGCCAACTTTATCAACAGCAATAAGCTCTACTGTCTGAGAGCAACATGAAGCATTGTATGTTGCACGAATCAAGGGAACATCCAAGCTGGTGTGCTGGAGAGTTCCATCACCATGGTGCAGCTTAATGCTCTTCACGCCTGTACCAATACCATCAGTGAGGTTAGCTGAGAGCTCCCAGCCGAAGGCTTCACATTGAGATACATCCTCAGGGCAGTTTTCAGCCTGCACACTGACGATGTTGCACAATGGCGAAACAAAATCAATTGAATGGTAACACTTGCCCACATTTCCAACTTTATCAACAGCGATAAGTTCTACTGTCTGAGAGCAACAGGAAGCATTGTATGTTGCATGAATCAAGGGAACGTCCAAGTCAGTGATCTGGAGGTCTCCATCACCCTGGCTCAGTGTAATTCTCTCTATGCCAGTACCAATACCATCAGTGAGATTAGCTGAGAGCTCCCAGCTGAATGGTTCACATTGAGATGGATCCTCAGGGCAGTTTTCAGCCTGTACACTGATGATGTTGCACAGTGGCGAAACAAAATCAATTGAATGGTAACACTTGCCCACATTGCCAACTGTATCAACAGCAATAAGCTCTACTGTCTGAGAGCAACATGAAGCATTGTATGTTGCATGAATCAAGGGAACATCCAAGCTGGTGTGCTGGAGAGTTCCATCACCATGGTGCAGCTTAATGCTCTTCACGCCTGTACCAATACCATCAGTGAGGTTAGCTGAGAGCTCCCAGCTGAAGGCTTCACATTGAGATGGATCCTCAGGGCAGTTTTCAGCCTGTACACTGACGATGTTGCACAATGGCGGAACAAAATCAATTGAATGGTAACACTTGCCCACATTTCCAACTTTATCAACAGCAATAATTTCTACTGTCTGAGAACAACAGGAAGCATTGTATGTTGCATGAATCAAGGGAACATCCAAGCTGGTGTGCTGGAGCGTTCCATCACCCTGGTGCAGCTTAATGCTATCTATGCCTGTACCAATACCATCAGTGAGGTTAGCTGAGAGCTCCCAGCTGAATGGTTCACATTGAGATGGATCCTCAGGGCAGTTTTCAGCCTGTACACTGACGATGTTGCACAGTGGCGAAACAAAATCAATTGAATGGTAACACTTGCCCACATTGCCAACTTTATCAACAGCAATAAGCTCTACTGTCTGAGAGCAACATGAAGCATTGTATGTTGCATGAATCAAGGGAACATCTAAGTCAGTGATCTGGAGGTCTCCATCACCCTGGCTCAGTGTAATTCTCTCTATGCCAGTACCAATACCATCAGTGAGGTTAGCTGAGAGCTCCCAGCTGAATGGTTCACATTGAGATACATCCTCAGGGCAGTTTTCAGCCTGTACACTGACGATGTTGCACAATGGCGAAACAAAATCAATTGAATGGTAACACTTGCCTACATTGCCAACCTTATCAACAGCAATAAGTTCTACTGTCTGAGAGCAACAGGAAGCTTTGTATGTTGCATGAATCAAGGGAGCATCCAAGTTAGTTTTCTGGAGGTGTCCATCACCCTGGCTCAGTGTAATTCTCTCTATGCCAGTACCAATACCATCAGTGAGGTTAGCTGAGAGCTCCCAGCTGAATGGTTCACATTGAGATGGATTCTCAGGGCAGTTTTCAGCCTGTACACTGACGATGTTGCACAATGGCGGAACAAAATCTGTGATCTGGAGAAAAAGGAAAAGGTGGGAATTCAGTACAAGTGTACAAAATATAATATAGTAATTGTACATAAAGACTACAGTAGATAATTTACACTTTCATTCTGTTGTCGCTTGCTTTACTGTAAAGCCTGAGAATCCAGGCATTTTATTAAAGAGAATTACAAACTTGTTGTAATGCTGTTTAATAATAACTTAATATATATGTATTTATTTGATTACACCGGCACCGGTTTACTATGGAACGATGCAAGTCACAAACAATACAAGTTGTGAATGCATGCCCCACCCGGTTTTGTAGTACCCATTGTTTGTAGTACATTTATCGTATGGTTACAGTTTGAACAGGGTTGTTTACCTTGCTAACAACAGAAAGTCTTAGGACAGCATAGTTGGAATCGGCACCGCTGGATGACTTGGCGTCAATGGTTAGAGTTACAATTGTGCCTGAAGCTGTGCTTCCAGGTGGTGTAATGGTCAGCGTTGCATTGGCATACTTGCCGGATGTCAAAGTTATGCTGTCACATAATTGGAGAGGAGGGTTGAACAGGATAATGGAGGCTGCTATTATGACAATATTAAATGTGAGCATTGTACAGTCAAATCTACGAAGGAGTATTAGGGCCATCTGGAAGAGAGAGAAAAAATAATCTTCCGGTGGGGGCGGGGCAAATGTCTGACATTTAAGTCAGAGATCTAGTAGTAAAATGTTGTATATTTCTGACTTCAAAAACTCACATAATTGCGAGATAAATCTCAGAGATTTCTGAGAAATTCTTGCATATTTCTGACTTAATAATCTCACAGATTTGCCACATTAATCTCACAAATGTGCATGTTATAAACACGCACGTTTCTGGCTTCATGAATTCAGAAAGGTAGCCATTAACGAGGTGCACTTTGGATCAAAAACTAAAAATTACACTTTGCAATGTATGACTTAATTACAATCGGATTTAGCAGTAAAAGGAAATAGGTTAGCTTACTCTTGAATTAAATTAATAAATTAATCAAATGTTGACTTCGTTGTGACTGGGTAGCTCACCAAAAATAGCCGATCTGCAAGTTCACAAGCATGTTGTAGACCCACCACATTGTGAGCTTGTAGATCGTCTATTTTTCAATTAATCAATTAATTAAGCCATACATTATTTGTCTTTTTTTTTGTCTTTGATCCAAACAAAGTGCGCCTCCTTAAGGGCCACTTAACCTCTGGGACAACCCGATCTTATTTTATTGTCGTTTGGGACACGATCAACACAATCCTGAGTTATTTTTTGTGTTCAATCTGTTTTTTTAGATATTTTAGTATTTCAGCATACATGTACTAGTGATGCGTTTTGCATCATATGATGCAAAACGCATCACTGATGATGCAAAATTCTGACTTGATGAAGTCAGAAATGTGTGTGTTTATAACACAAATTTGTGTTAATGTGGCAAATCTGTAAGATTATAAATCTGGAATTTGCAAGATTTTTCTCAGAGATTTCTGAGATTAATGTCGAAAAAGAAATGTCTGACTTAAAGGACAACTTTAGTTTTTTTACAACAAGGGTTCAAATTTTAGATTGTAATTAAAGAATATAAAAGATGAGTGTTAAAATTATTACATTTACTTCTTTCTATTGTTCGGGGTTCGGGCTAACCCTAACCCTAACCCTAACCCTGTCATTTTACACAGAATAAGCCCATTCCCACAATACAACACAACCTTTCATGGTTGGATGTGACTTATGGGGGCTAGAAGTGTTACTGTAAATAGCAATAAAGAAAGCTGGCTTATTGTGTCTAAAAATACATATTTTGCCACTTGTACGCATGCCCTCATGCGTACGCATGCCCCACATTTTAGCACAGTAAAGGCAATAAAACAATAGAACGAAGCAAATGAAAACATTTTAACACTCACTTTCTTTACTCTAATTACAATCTAAAATATGAACCCTTGTTATAAAAAAACAAAGTTGTCCTTTAAATGTCCGAAATTTGCCCCGCCCCCCACCAGAGGATTTTGATTTTTTCTCTCATTCAGATGGCCCTAATACTCCTTCGTACAAATCAAATGTTGAGCCAAATAAGTATTGCCTGTTGTGTGTTTAGGTCGTTTTCCTCACCTTGATGGGGATGTCATGGCAAAGCCTCTGTCATTCTTGGCATTGATGGTGTATGTGCCACCAGAGCCCTGGGTCATCACACTGAATGGGAGGGTAAAGGTTTTCCCTGGCTCTAAACTGCGGTCTACTGCTGCCTGAGGAACAACACAGTGGAGTCGAGCATAATATATTTCTTAGTATGATTTTCTCAAACAACAATAAACCGGGAAAAACAGTTTTCCCGGTGAACCTGAGCGCAACGGTGGGGGCGAGGGAGTGTGGGGAACACACACACACCACGTACTATTGCCGATGATGGAGAGGGTGTATAGCTTTAGGCCTATGTATTAAGAGGCACTCTTGCCGATTTCGGAAGAGACTCGTCGCCAATTACAAGATATGTAAAAGTTATTTGGGGCCATGATGGGGCCTCTTCTTCCCACTAGGCTACACATTTATATTGTCTGTGTTATTGTTTACAACCACAATTATTAATGTGTGGCAAGATCGCGGTTCCACTAGTTTTACTTACTAGGCTAGTGTAGGCTTAGAAGCATTTTCAGAAGTTAATTTAATGTTTTCCATTTAATGATTTCCTTTAATTATCCTCATCTATCTTGCGCTAAAGCACGCAACTGTTTTCGCCATAAAGCCTAGTAGGCTTTTCAGAAGTTAATTGAATGTTTTCCATTTAATGATTTGCTTTATCGTCATCTTGCGCTAATGCACGCAACTGTTTTCGACAGGTTTTAAGGTCTTATTTTAGTTGTTTCTCACAAGCTCGCAACCCTCCTTGCCCATTGGCCCCCATTGGTTCACCGGGAAAACTGTGGTCGGTTGATTGAAGTGAAGACACTGACCTTGATGGTAACCGTGGAGACAGATATATGGGTGGTGGACTGCCTCTGGAAGCTCCTTCCGGACACTAGGTCTGTTCCTTTCACCATAACCACAAACTCACCCATTGGGACACTATCAACTATAGCCAGGATATCTCCATTACCCATGCCAATTAGGGTGCCACTGCTTATGGCACCACCGTCCATACCCAAACCAACGTTATCAATAGACACAGAATCTGGACCCTTTTCACCCATCACCGATACCAACAGGTTGGCAGGATGGCCTGGATTCACAGGACAAGACAGAATAGAAAATACATTGATATAGCCGTGTGATTATGTAATTGTCTATGATCTCATCATGTACACATCTTGATACTACATCATTTCTTTAGTTCCTTCTATTTTAGTAAATGGTTGGAAAAGTTTTTATATGACTACCTATGAGTGTAATATTTTGTGTGACAGCTTTATTGTCTGTACCTGCGTTTGGACGGCCGGTGATTACTCCATAACCTGGGTGAGACCCCCGGCAGATCTCAACAAAGTCATAGATAAAGGTGGTGACACTCTGACCTGGAATGACACACCGAAATGTTAATTAACCCATTTAGGCCTAGAATTGTTGAATGCTTTAACCAGTGAAAAATAGCAGATATACAAGCTCGCCGCGCTGCGAGCTTGTAGATCTGCTATTTTTGAAAAAGTCGTGAAAATGTGTGCAAATCTTTGAATATATGTATTTTCTAAGTGAACGTTTGTAACTTAAATTTTGCTTCTGGGTGGTCCCTGGAGCTAAATATTTTGAGATGCGGGTCCGTGGCCAAATAAATATCATTTTGGGGGTCCTTCACATGAAAAGGTTTGAGAACCACTGACATAGTAGTCTCTCAAGAACAGACTAACTGAGCTCCATTTAAGTGAAAAGGACCTTTTCTTTGACGATGGCTGGCCAGATTGCTGACATAGAAACATAGGTTTTTCAAAAAACCTTACAAGGATTCAAAAGACACTTATCGGTTAAAAATTCTAATTTTCACGATTTTTCAAAAAATAGCAGATCTACAAGCTCGCAGCGCGGCACTCGGTGCCGCGCTGTGAGCTTGTATATCTGCTATTTTTTAATAGTTAAAGCATAAAATAATGATACGCAATAATGTGTACCCGTTCTAAATGGGCAATTGATGAATACAGAGAGAAAGCGGTTGTGTGAAAAAGCAGACAGGTGAGTATATGTGACCTGTCACTTTGAATGTGTATGGATGGCTGGTGCTAATGGATATCTGCCAGATTCCTGGCAGCTTGGCAGCATTGAGGCGTATTCTCCACAGGTTCCCCACAGCTTGAATGGTCCCCAAATTACCACTGGCCTCACTCTGTCTCTGGGTAACACCTGGTAATGTGACGCATAGAAGAGAAGAAGATGAGACTAGATAAGACACTTCATAAAATGGATGCAGTATTGTTCCTTCATTACAATTGGCTGAGCTGAACCATGTTCGAAGCCATTCTAATATGTTCTACAGACACATAACAATCACTGCATGATTGTTCTCACTATTACTTGTTATTGGGTGTGGTACCTTACCAAATGGGTTGGTCAGTGTGAAGAGAATACCACTTCCAGTAATGTAGAGAGTGACATCTGTAAGAGACCCGTCCAACACAAAGGGGAAGGTCTCCGTCCCAGCGCTCCTACTTCGCTGAAGAACCGTTACCTGAGGAATCACAGAAAATAGTTTAATTCCTTCCACTTACCTAAAACGTAATTACTTTATGGCCCTTTGAAGCTGCGTGTGTTTACCAGGGCAGAGGTGGTAGTGTCAAGAATCATGTCAGTGGCCAGATGCAACTGGCTCTTAGACACTTCAATGGCCTGGCCCCCTGAAGCCAGAGCTAGTTCTTTGTAGTCATTGAAAGTACCGGCTTTAAGTGAACGACGACGCCTCCCACTGGACCCCGTCATGAGAAAGGACACCTGGTAAAAAGGTGGAAAATGAAAGAATGTAAAATGAGAAAAGTAGTCCTATAAAACAGGGGTTCCCAAACCTTTTTTGTCTCAGGGCACCCAATAAATATTGTTTTAATCCGAGGCACCCCTACATTATAATTTTCACTCCCAGCACCTTATATTTATAGCATATTGTCGTTGTCGGGTGGAAACCTTGTATGTCCAAAACCGTTCGTTTTGTATTTGTCATCTATAAAATGTACTAAACTAGTGAAAACAGCAGATCTACAAGCACACAACGCCTCGTTGTGTGCTTTTAGATCGTCTGTTTTCACTAGTTTTGTGCGACAGTCTTGATGAAGCAGGGTTTTGCTTTACCAAGAGACATACACATTTGAAACTTGGAAATATTTTTCTGCCCGACAGTGACGATATTTTAGTGATTATGTTGCGAGGAAAACGTTGAGATAATAGCCATATGGGTTAGAACTGACTGGAAATAACTGTGTACTTCAAGTTTAAAATGATACTAAATATTTTTTCCAAATAAATTCCAAATATTAATGATCTCGCGGCACCCCTGGACTGCTCCGTCACCCCTGGACTGCCCCGTCACCCACTTTGAAAACCCCTGCTATAAAAGAGGGATCTGTAATTACCGTTGATTTGGTGCTCATGATGAGTGCTAGAATGGTGTTCATTAGTGCAACGTCTTTGGCTGTGGCATCAGTGAACACGTAGATTTGAGAGGAGGCAGGGGCAGCCAAATCACCGGAACTACTTAATATTCATTAGAAACTGACCAGAACTCTGACCACGGGACTCTGGTAATCAATTAATACATTTTTAACCACTGTTTTAATGGCAAATATTTCACACAGCTTTATGTCAAAAATAGGTGAACTAACACTTTAACTTCTGTACCTGGAGTCCTGACAGGCACATCTCAGGGTAATCACCACCTCCAGACACAGAGATCGCTGACACTTTGCCTTTCATTACATCACCATCAGGAGTCCTTGTTATGGGTCCAAATGCTACACAAACATGCACACATTTCTTTTACATTGCAGGACCACAAATGTATCATAATATTAATAATTCTACTCAGTAAATTGAGTCATTTAGAGTTTGTTAGGCTGACAATCAACGTGTCCATCAGCATGTTCAGGTTTCGGTAACAAGCATTGCCCAGGTAATGTGGGTGAAATGGGCTCCCCTTCCTCTCTCCCCCAATCTGCCTTTATATAGATAAACTATAATATAACAAAACTTAATTGTTAGCTATCTTGATCCCCACTAGTGAAAAAAGTAGTTAACATTCCAGAATATAAGTAATTGTGTACATAAGTGTATTTCTTAGCATCATTAAAGGAGCTATAGTCAACTTCTTTCTTGAAAAACGGATGCTAAAATAAAAATAATATTTTGAAAATATTGTATAAAAAAATAAGCTTCATACATGTGTTTCTATTCAAAAATGACCACAAAAAGCATAAAATAATGATAAAATAATAATTTTGGCCATTGTCAGACCGACACTTTGTTTACATTCTAGTCTATTCTTTGATAGGGTTAGACTAGGGTGTAAACAAAGTGTCGGCCCGACAATGGCCAAAATGATTATTTTATCATTATTTTACGCTTTTTGTGGTAATTTTTGAATAGAAACACATGTACTGTATGAAGCTTATTTTTTTATAAAATATTTTCGAAACATTATTTTTATTTTAGCATCCGTTTTTCAAGAAAAAGTTGACTATAGCTCCTTTAACCATAATTAAGATTTTTCTTTTGTTGTGTGAAAACATGTAAAAGGTAGGTCCATGCTGTAAAGGCATTACAATATATCTTATCTTACTTGGGTCATTGAAGGGGACCAGAATATATTCAGAAGGTTCATCCTGCGTTCCCTTTTTGGTGTCAATGATTTGATTAATAAGGTTCCTGACTACTGCAATGTCATCAGACATGCTGCCTGTGGTGTCGACGACAAAACACACAACGGATGCACGATCGATGCCAACCATCCTGTGAGAGACAAAGATCATATTGTTGGATTTTTCTCGCGGAGGTACAGCAGTGTGAAACCCTGTGGCGTCAGTTCAGAAAAAGCTAAGGTATGGCAACATGACTGGCGTCTTGCAAGACACCAGTCATGTTGCCATACCAACAGGCATGATACATCTATTTTAAGAACTACATTCAATGTTTCCCCCGTTTCTACGGTTTCTTGGGCTGGCTAAACTTGGCATGTTAGTAAACGAAACGTGCCACAATTAACAATAATTAATTGCACCTGTGCAGCTGACCTGGGAATATAACATGTTGTCAAGATGGGGAGAATACAAGTGTGAAGAATATAATTCTAATACCTTGTTAACTCATACAGTGCCAGGCGACTTTTAGAGCAACTTTCTCACTATGTGCTTCCCTGCCAAGCGACTTTGGGCGACTTTTACTTAGAAAAAAAACAAAAAAAAATTTTTTTTTCAAAAAATTTTTTTTTTCAAAAAGATTGTTTGGACCCCAAAAAATGTAGTAGGCATGATAGAAATCGCGAAATTGCATGTTTAACCCCCATAGCAACCCCATCTATCAAACATGGCAGCCATCTTTGTTTACATTTTAGGAAAACATAATGGCTATTATCTCAAGAATGCCTGAACGGATTTCCAATCTTTTTTTTTTGTTTGAAAGCTGTGAACAGCCTGCACAAACATGGTGCATGATCTGTGCATGGGTGTGCATGATCTGTGCACTACAAATTACATGGAAGTCTATGGAGAGGGCTGGCACTAATGCCACTCGAGGGCATTTTTAATTGGCAGTAAGTGAGTTAAAGTGACCATTTTGTTAAATTTTGCATTTGTAGTTATTTTACTGTAATTTAACATAACATAGTAACCAGAACAGATAGGCAAAGAGACATTCATGGATTTATATTTAAAAGTAACTTTTATTTCCCCCCTGGACCCAGGGTATGGCAGCTGCATACCCCTGCCATACCCAATTGACGCCCCTGGTGAAACCAAAACAGGGTTAATATAACGACTCATGGTAGAATACCTAGTATAAGCATTTTACTGAATGTAATTCAGGAAGTTTAATTTGTCATTTTACATTGTCATAGTTGCACACTCATGTCATTTGCATTTGTTTGTGTAATAATGTTTTGCTTAATTCTTTCTCATTGTACCTCAAGAAGTCGTTGTCCCCAGCAGCTCCACGGATGTCTTCCAGCAGTTGGAGGCTGGCACTGGTGGCTAAATTGACAGCAGCTGTATAGAATGCCACGTTATCTGGACGGCGCTCATCCTTGTTAATGCCACCGCGAGGGACCACTGTGCTGGTCAGGTCAACAGGACCCCCGTGACTGCATTTACCTTGCATAGGACAAAAGGTAGATTAGCCATGAAAAAAACTGAAATGTACTACTTTCCAAAAATATACTGCATTGAGAACTGGAAGTCATTATGACATAAATACTATAATATAATACACATATGAATTTTAATAATATTTCGTCCCATTCTACAAATAGGCCTACAGCAGGGTTCCCCAATTAGTTTTCTTCGAGGGCCGAATTATGTCTAGGGTACCAAGCCGAGGGCCACAACATTGCAGGGGCCGACGGTGGTGTTCCCACTACTCCAGCGACAGTTTTCGTCGTTGTCAGGTGAAAATCTTGTATGTCCTAAACCGGTTGTTTTGAATTTATCATATTAAAAATGATTTAAACTAGTGAAAACAGCCGATCTACAAGCACACAACGCCTCGTGATGCGAGGCGTTGTGTGCTTGTAGATCTGCTGTTTTCACTACTTTTGTGCGACGGCCTTGTATGATTTGCAAAAGAACGTACAAATTTGGAGATACGAGATTTCAACCCAACAACGACGATATACTAGTGTTGTTGCTGCTCTTATACCACCATTATTACTGGGGTTGTGTGGGCCAGACAGTAGCCCCCCACGGGCCACAAATGGCCCGCGGGCCGCCTATTGGGAAACCCCAAATACAATTATGAAGACTTCCAGTAATGTAGAGAGTGACATTTGTAAGAGACCCGTCCAACACAAAGGGGAAGGTTTCCGTCTCAGCGCTCCTACTTGAAGAACCGTTACCTGAGGAATCACAGAAAATATTTGAATTCCTTCCACTAACCTAAAACGTAATTACTTTATGGCCCTTTGGAGCTGCGTGTGCTTACCAGGGCAGAGGCGGTAGTGTCAAGAATGATTGGTCAGTGGACTGATGCAACTGGCTCTTAGACACTTGTGCAATGCAATGCAAATACATTTCTACAGAAATTCAAATATTACCCCCTAAACTTTTTTCGGTCTATTAGACGTCAAATATACTAAAGCAGGTCTAAAATACGTCTAGATTTGAAAGTTTTTTAGACGTCTAATATAAGACTAGACGTTGATTAGACATCTAATAGGTGTCTATATATAGACAGTCTATATTTTATATATATATATTTTTTATATTTATGTCTATATGTCTATATATAGCTGTTGAATTAACGTCTAATCAACGTCTAGTCTAAGCTTAGACGTCTAAAAAACGTTCAAATCTATACCTCTATTAGACCAATTTTAGCTAGACGTCTAATAGACCAGTGTTTCTCAACCACTGTGCCTGGGGACCTTTGGTATGCCCCTGAGAAGTGTGCCCCTTGAAACTGCTTGAAAGCCAGTATTTTATTTATCATTTAAAAAATGATTTAAACTAGTGAAAACAGCCGATCTACAAGCACACAACGCCTCGCACCGTGAGGTGTTGTGCGACAGCCTTGTAGGATGAAGCAGGGCTTTACTTTGCGAAGAAACGTACACATTTGAAACTTGGAGATACAAGGTTTCTTCCCGACAGTGACGATATTTACACCCCCGTATTATGTTGGTGTGCTCATGGATTCTTGGGACATGAAAAGTGTGCCCATGCAGAAAAAAGGTTGAGAAACACTGTAATAGACGACTATTGCTCAGTGGGTATTTTTTGAATGATTCTCTGTAAATATACCTTTAGGCTTGGCTTCAGAGAAGATTCCCATGTAGCCTGAGGTGAGTTTCTTCTCTTGTAGAATGTTAGGAAGGATAGGATTGGGACATGTTCCACTGGCACAGTCACTGCAGGTTGCAACGTCCCTCTCTACACGGCAAACACAGATTAACAAATAAGTTATAAATAGATTAAAATATATCCACAACAAACACCTTTAGATGGTGTTACAGTGAACTGAGCTTTAAAAATGTTAAAGTCACAAAGACACAAAATTGCTTTGTGAATCATCCCCACCTGCTAGTGGATATACCGTTGTTACCTGTTGAGATTGGCACATTTCCTGGGGCAAACTGCCCAGATCACACATGTCACGCGTGTTTTCTTATTGTATTTATTTATTTTTCACTTTCAAAAAGCACCTGCAATGTAGTGGCATTTGAAACTACATTGCCGTGCACATCATGGGGTGATCACTGCTTGCCTTCCTGTGAATTGTTTTATTTAAATGTGTGTTTATTTTCTGTTGATTTCGTTGCTGAGTGAGGTCAGCAGACAAAGTGAAGTGAGTGAGATGAATAAACCTGGGTGAAATGTGCCAATCTCAACGGGAAACATATGTACTCGAAATCTTGAGGGTGCGGGGTTGGGGGGGTCAACAAAAAGAGACACACCTGCCAGGTTTTCCAGAGGGAGGTCTGGGCGGATGAGGTTGACGTATGGCTCTGTGAATCCCAGCTCCACCCAGTTACTATGGCTGTAGAAGTCCTGAATGTTCAGTCGAGCACGCACAGTTGCACACACACATGCGCGCACACACAATTTCAGTTTTGTAAAAAAATATATATATCCACGAGTTTCCAACGCCCCATAGTGCACTGCGCAGACGCTGTACCGAGCTTCCGGCGCAGCAGCCGAGTGTGATTTACAAGCTCACAACAGGCTGCATCTGCGACGCGACGTGAGCTTGTAGGCTATGTCTGCTGTTAAACCGGAAGTGTGGTCCAAATAATCTCAAGTCGCCTCCAGCAAACTCCCGCGGAAAGAGGTGGAGATATATATATATATATATATATATATATATATATTAGGGCTGGGACTTTAACTGATTAATTGCGATTAATTAATTACAGAAAATTAACGTGATTAAAAATGTTTACGCATTTTAATCGCACTTAGTTTTTGCACCACAGAACCTTCAGCTTCGGGCATACTGATCATAGCGATGCACCAACCAAGAAGAGACAACAAATGCAAAGGGAGAGGTAGCCGATCAGAGCACTTTGCTTGGCCCAGTGGATGCGAAATTTAGATTAAAAAAACTCACTCGTTGATTCACTCATACAATAAAATGTGTTTCACTTGAAAAAATGCTTATCGGGTCAAATATTAATATGCGATTAAAATGTGATTAATTGCAATTAATTAATTACAAAGCCTGTAATTATTTTGATATTTTTTTAATCGCATCCCATATATATATATATATATATATATATATATATATTTTTTTTTGTTTTTTCTTTTTTTTTTTTTTTTACCTCTCGCTCTCTCACCTGTAGGATATGCAGCACTCTTCCCAGTGTTTCCCTTGCAGCTTGGAAGTTCTGATTGCGGATGTTGGCCTTGATGCTCGCCACACCCTCTGTGATCAGGGCCCGCCCCTCAAGAAAAGCCTCGTTGTTGAAGTGATGGGGAGGACTGAAATTATGGAAATGAATTTGCAGTAGATTTGAAGACTCGTCAAGCCTTGAAAACTGTTATAAGAACTCACTGTTCTGACACACAATTATTAGAGAACGGTACTTATGTCAGAGATTATACAGGCATCCCACTCCAATATATATAAGCTTTAAAGGGATATTCCACTTTCAACAGGGAAACAGGGGAAGGGCTTCTCTCCCCACACACACCCATTGTAACTTCAAACTTCATTTTAACCATGATAGATTCATTAAAAACACCCATTATTGTTTCTGGTGACTCAAACAACCCTCCATCTTTCCATAACTTTTTTCATTTATTTTTAATAATTATTTGGGAAAATGGAAAATAATGAAATACAAAAAATATTTTTTTTAAATAAATGTAAAATGTTATTGAAAAAACACAGCCTGCTCACGTATTAGGAGGGTAGTATGAGTAACCAGAAAAAATAATGGGTGTTTTTAATGAATCTATCGTGGTTAAAATGAAGTTTGAAGTTACAATGGGTGTGTGTGGGGAGAGGCCCTGGGCCTGGAGGGCCTGGTAACATTTCAAATATCTAAATATTGAATCAAGCAAATTAAAATCTGTTCAGGGTGTTCATAAAAGCCTGATTAGACGATAAAATGACCAAAAGTTTTTTGAAAGTGAAATATCCCTTTAAGGCATACATGGGCAACTGGCGGCCCGGGGGCCACATGCGGCCCCCACCTTCACTTAATGCGGCCCTCAGGTTAATACCGGAATACTGATATATTATTGATTTCAGCTGTTAAAATTCCAAACATGACCTGGTTTAATTCCATCAGTCTATATTAGTAGCTTAAAGGAGCTATAGTCAACTTTTTCTTGAAAAACGGATGCTAAAATAAAAATAATGTTTCGAAAATATTTTATACAAAAATAAGCTTCATACATGTGTTTCTATTCAAAAATGACCACAAAAAGCGTAAAATAATGATAAAATAATCATTTTGTCATGGTCAGACCGACACTTTGTTTACATTCTAGTCTATAGACTAGGATGTAAACAAAGTGTCGGCCCTACAATGAAAAGTTGACTATAGCTCCTTTAATGACTAGTATAGTAGTATTAAAATGTTTTTTTTTTCTTTCTTTTTTTTATGTCCAATGTATTTGTATTTAGGTTCATGAGTAAATAACTAAATGCGTTTGAAATTGAATCAAAATGTTACATTTCAGGATTCCAATTAAAAAATAACAAAAATTTATTCAGGATTCCAATTCAAAAGAGGCAAAATTAGACGATCTACAAGCTCATAACGCATCACAGCGCGATGCGTTTTGAGCTTGTAGATCTGCTATTTTTGCTTCTTTTGTATGAGACATGACAAAGTAGAACGTAGCAATATGCAATGTGGCCTGGAGTGAAGGTGGAAATATAGTGGCCCTCGCCATCATCAAAGTTGCCCACCCCTGCTTTAAGGTCTAGTAATTCTTATGACAAAATTCTCCCACCTGTTGTCGAAATCACAGTCCACCAGTCTATTCCCGATGTAGATCTCATTGAGAGCAGAGCGGAACTTGACAGCTGACACCACGCCTGTCGCTTTGGGACCTAGACAGGCCTGGACCAGCTCCTCAGGAGAGTTACCCTGCAGAGTTCAGATGGGAAAAGAGGCTAGTTTTCTAGTAAATATCTATGAGAAGAGCAGGGACGTGCTGGCCATTGGGAAAAGCGGGACAACTCCCGAATGGCCGGTTCATTCCTGGCCGGTCCAGGCCGGCCATTAGGAAAAAAATTAAAATAAATTGTCGGCCTTCGTTCTATTTTGGGGGTTGGGCGGCCAACAAAGTAAATCGTCACTGTCGAGCAGAAACCTTGTATCTCCAAGTTTCAAATGTATACATTTTTTCGCAAAGCAAAGCCCTGCTTAATCATACAAGGCCGTTGCACAAAAGCAGTGAAAACAGCAGATCTACAAGCACACAACGCCTCGCACCGCGAGGCGTTGTGTGCTTGTAGATTGGCTGTTTTCACTAGTTTAAATCATTTTTAAAATGATAAATACAAAACAAACGGTTTTGGACATACAAGGTTCCCACCCGACAACGATGAAATATAACTCATGTAATTGGCCCACTGGCTTGTCACAAATCTTTGAGTAGCAGCAGCGCTATAGAGAGATCTATAGAGAGATCTCTCTCTCTATAGCGCGCAATGAGGGCCTCTACAACTCTTTTTCCCAGGCTGAATCAGGGGCCCAGCACGTCCCTGGAGAAGAGTACAACTATCAGATTCATTTGTGGTAAACCATCAAACACAATGAAAAATCTAAGACAACCTAATAGAATCTGAAAAATGTCTGTGGAAATGTTGCATAGAACTGTTTCTAGTCAGTGATTGTTTTAAGAAGAAGTGGAACGGACCAAGACACATTCACTTTTCTGATTAATTTAATATAATAATCCCATTTGAATCAATCAGATTGCTCTAATGGATTGATAAAATATAGCTTACATTTCTGTCACTAGTGGCGTTTCCATAAAGCCTCTTGGCCCTGCAATACCCAAATTAATTTCTACTTGCCCAAAAAAATTGTAAAACATCAGATGGTGTTGTAGGAGTCCTAATCACAGGAAAATGTAATGTTTAAAAAATAATGTTTTTGTAAGGTTTTATAGCCATCAATCATAAATCATATATCATGCTCTAATTTGCATTTTGGGGATATCTTTCACAATAATAACATATGTACATGTTCTAGACATTCTAATGATCACGAAAAAAATATTACAGGCATTTTACTTATGTTTAAGTGAGGAATAGCTTCAGTGAAAAAGTCAAGACTCTGGACTCCAGAGAGCTTTAAGTTGTGTGAATGTCAGCCTCTGTGGGGGCCAATGGCATTGTAATACTAAACAATTAATGGTGATGTTAATGTGAAAAAAGAACAGGAAAACAAATTATAACATTTTTTTTTTAAATTATTTAAATTATTTTGCCAAAAAGCAATGCTGGGCCTTGCAGGGTTAATGCGCATTTAAGGCTTATTCGCAAAATCTTTTTATGGAAACACTTCAAAATGCAAAGGTGCGAGGAGGTGGATTTTGAGGCTTTATCGAATTAACTAAATGCGCATTTGTGAATGGAAACGGGTCAGACAATAAATGCGAATAGATTATGACGTTCTGGTCCATATCGTCCTCCTTTAATACTTTCCCCCGCCGCTTAATTAACGTCCATTAATAGCGTTAGCCCACAAAACAAACCGGTTGTTACACACGGAGTGACCCTTCGTCATCACACCGTGTTGCGCGTGCCAAAGGTGCCCGATCTACAAGCTCACAGCAGCTCGCATCTGCACGTCTCTCGGTCTGAAAAAAATCTGCCCCATCCCAGCTCTGTGCAGTGTGTGCAAGCCCTGCGGGAAGTATTTACAGCACGTCGGTCAGACGGACCCAGGCAGGATCTCCCAAGAATCGCATTTCATCCAGTTTAATGGAAACAGGCTAAATTCACTTTGTCTTTATACGCATTTCTGATAATTCACTTCCCTAATTCGAATACGTTTATGGAAACATGGCTACTGTGTACATTGAATAATATACATAGTGTATGATGGGAATAAGTAAATAAGTCAGACCATTGAATTAGTCTGACTCATTAAGAAAGTTATGATACTGTGTGTACGTGTGTTAGTGCGCGCTTCCTACCCACCGTAGGGTTGAACTCATGACCAGATGATTCAGCCACTGCCCGACAAGTCTCTCTCACTTTTTTCAAAAGAGCCGTTGCTGTAATGCTGACATGAGAGGATGCCTCTTCTCCGATGGGGTTAAAGGCTATGGCCCCGCCTGATAGGGCCACGGTAAGCAGGACAACACCCAGCACTGGTGACATCGTCAGTCTTAAAGAAAGGTTAGATATACAGTATACCTTTATTATCCCACGGGGGAAATTCTGTGCACAGCAGTCTCTCGCAGTTTAAGGTTACAAGTTACAAAGAAGTAAGAAAAAGAAAAAGAGTACTGTAGTGTACAGTCCAAAGAGCAAGCACAAAAAAGAAGAATATAAACAAAGTGTCGAAAAGCTATTGCAAAAAAGAAGAATACATACATAAAGTGACCACGAAACATTCAACGCTCATAAGTGACACGTCACACACACACGCACACACGCACACGCACACGCACACGCACACGCACACACACAAAAAAGCTATACTCAAAGCACAACTTAACAGTGCCAAACAAAAAAGTGCACATAACAGTCAATGCAGTCATGCAACACAAGTATCACACCGCCATATCAACACAGCAATAGTACTCAGTTCAACCAACACAACCCAATAGTGCAGGGCCAGAAAATAAGTGACGAAAGTCAGTGCAAATAAATCAAGAATATATATATATATATATATATATATATATATATATATATATATATATATATATATATATATATATATATATGTGTATATATGTGTATGTATGTATGTATGTATATATATGTATATATATATGTATATATATGTATATATATATATATATTCCCTTTTTTCAGCAATAAAGGGAGCCACAGCAAGCAAAGGTTGTAAAGCAATTACAGATGAAATTAAAATGATAAATTCCAAGAGAATCACAAAAGATTTACAGATACAAAAAGGTGCAGAAGCTCCCAAACACATCAATTCCATCAGCCAATGTCATTGCCTCTCTTACAATTTACAATTTAGGCATTTGGCTGACACTCTTAGTCCAGAGTGATTTACAATAATATGGCAGCACAAGGTAATACATCAAATGCATGTCAATAGTAATCTAGGATCATAGGTAAACCAATAATCTATCATCAGTCTAACAGTAGACTAACAAAATAATCTGTACATTGAAACTATACACTAATGTCAACAAACCTGGCATTAGTCTACACAATATGCTCTCTCTCTCTCTCTCTCTCTCTCTCTCTCTCTCTCTCTCTCTCTCTCTCTCTCTCTCTCTCTCTCTCTCTCTTACCTGTAGCAGGTTGTGTTTGAGTATCCACAGCCTGCAAGAGAGAGTTTATATACCCATCCCTGTGTCATCCTCTGCAATGTGCCATCATTCAATACTTCTATCCCCCCTCCTCCTCCCCTTCCCTGAGGTCTGGAAATTGCCAAGTTTCCTTGTTATCCTCGTGGCAGGTAAACATTCCTAACAATGTTGTCCACGTGCAGTCGGTCAATGATGTGCCCCAGGAACAAGAGTGATGTGCATGTCTTGCCACGTGTCTTATAGTCCATGGGCCATACAAGATGTCGGTCTTTTTTTTTTCCGCAATGTTTCCGGCAGAGCAGGCCTGTCATTCTGTGTACCTTATTGACCCAATAAATATAAAAAAAATTATAATAATAAAGCTGCAAGCAGCGATGACCGGGCCCTCGCGACTCTACCCACATCACAAGTAGCCTCGCGTAGCCAGGCTTTCACTCATCTGCGAAGAGAAAAGCCTGGTGACAATATCAGGCAGAGACTGTTCAACTTCCGCCGTGAGAATTTAAACGGAAGACTACAACGCATGACGTAACTTCCGTTAAACACAGCACTTCTGCCACTTTCGCTAGAACCAACCGGAAGTCCTATTGTGGCCAGGGTGCATCACAAGAGGCAGCAGCCAATCTGAACCAATTAAGGACTCTGAAACAAAGTCAAATGACACCACCCACAAGTCTGTACGACAAACGGTTGACGAGATAAAGAAGAAGGGTCACTTCCTGTTTGGCGAAGGAAGTTTGACGCTTCGCCACGGTCACACCGTTTTATCGTCAACGTGTCTTGTGTACACTGAGCAAATTTGAAGTTGATCCGATTAACCCCCTAGGAGGAGATAGTTAAAGTGCGATACGTGAAAACGGCCCAAAATGCGCCAAAACGCCACAAATAAGTCAAAATGGCTGACTTCCTGTTTGGTGGCGCCAAGATACTTTTTTGTGAGTCCGGACATGATACAGGTGTGTACCGATTTTCGTACTTGTAGGTGAAACCGTATTTGGGGCTGTTGCGTTGAAATTTTGTAGGGGGCGCTATTGAGCCAATAGGCCACGCCCCCTTTTGATTATTTTTAAATCCGTAATTTTTCGCCACTTGTGATGTGTGTGCAAAGTTGCGCAACTTTTGGAGTACGTTTTGCGCCTCAAAATGCGATTTACTTTCGGGAAAATAATAATAACTAGAAGAAGTGCTCTTCCGAGCACAGGTCTCCACCAGCCACGCGTCCTGGTGGTGCTATAATAGGCCAATGTAAAAAGGGTGGCATGTGTTCTTCACCAATCTTAGGCCTTTCATGGCGCCACCATGAGGCTGATTTGAACATTTTGTAGTGTAATTTCTTCCTTGGCCTTTTGCGAATGTGCGTGCACAATATCATTAGAATTGCACGCTGTGTTTGATTTGAGGCATTTTGTTTGAAACGGATCAATCCTGCAAAGTTTGGAGGCCAATCTTAGCCAATCAGGATTGCGCTTACAAAGTTTGAAACTGATCAGTGGAGTTATAGGTAAAACCACGAATTGGCCCGTTATAGCGCCACCATGATGCTGATTTCCAAAATTTGAAGTGGCATTTCTTCCTCATCCTAGTGGGAACGTGTGTGCGCGATTTCATGTTAATTGCACTCTGCGTTTGTGATTTGAGGCATTTTGTCTAAAACGGACCAATCTTACAAACTTTGAAAGCCAATCTCAGCCAATCAGGATGGAATATGGACAATCAGAGAGATCCATGTTGATCACATGACTGTAGAGATACTGTCTACCGATTTGCGTGATTTTTGGACAAAATCTGTAGGAGTACTGGCCAAAAGGTAGTTTTGCACAAATTGGCCTCCTGGTGGCGCTAGAACAAGCCCATGTGAAAAATGAGGGGCAGAGGTTCTGAATTGGCATCCAGGGAGTGCGCTTACAAAGTTAGAAACTGATCGGTGGAGTTATAGGTAAAACCACGAATCGGCCTGTTATAGCGCCACCATGAGGCTGATTTAAAAAAATTGAAGTGGCATTTCTTCCTCGGCCTAATGGGAACCTGTGTGCGCAATTTCATGTTAATTGCACTCTGCATTTGTGATTTGAGGCATTTTGTCCAAAATGGACCAATCTTACAAACTTTGAAAGCCAATATCAGCCAATCAGGATTGAATATGGAGAATCAGACAGATCTGTGTCGATCACATGACTATAGAGATGCTGTCTACCGATTTGCGTGATTTTTGGACAAAATCTGTACGAGTAGTGTACAGAAATGTGTTTTGCAAACATCTGCCTCATGGTGGCGCTAGAACAGGGCCATTTGAAAAATGTGGGGCAGAGGTTCTGAATTGGCATCCAGGGAGTGTGTGTGCTCATTTTGGCAGCGTCCGGGCCAACGGCGCCGGAGATTAGCTGTCCACAAACTCGGAGGACGGACGGACGGACGGACGGACGGACGGACGGACGGACGGACGGACGGACAGACAGACAGGGGCGAAAACATACTCTCCCCCTGCCTTCGGCTGGTGGAGACAATAATAATCTTTGCAATTACAATAGGGTCCTCACACACTGTGTGTGCTCGGGCCCTAAAAAGTATGTTATGACATCACAGGTCCTCTCAAATGTTGGGCCCGTGGCTCCCCGGCCATCTAGAGGGTGAAATGCAGTGGACAAAAGGTTTACCGTAGTAAGCCATTTAGGACGGGAACCCCTTTTGGGGGCTTTACCTTTCAAGACCAGAGCCCCTTTTGGGGCGCACACACACACACACACACACACACACACACACACACACACACACACACACACACACACACACACACACACACACACACACACACACACACACAAAGCTCTTCTTACTTTACAGGAATATTATCAACCTGAGATGCATTTCTTCAACTTAATACATAAAGATTGATGAAGTAATACATAATAATACTATTCTATTGAAATAGGTCTACATTGTATACGTATGTTTATACACTCTCCTGAATGAATGACATCACCAAACACGCACCGTTCACGTTACAGGAAAGTTTTTAGAACCTGAGATTAATTCCCTTAAGCTGATGATTGTGACACGATTGTTGAAATGTTGATATAATATAAATAATACATGTCTATTGAAGGGGACATTGATATGCTGTTGGTTCGAGGCAGAGCATGTGTTGGCAGCATGTACAAAGAAAGGTAGCCCTGGGACGCCTGCTGGCCTACTGGCCTACTGGTCCAGGTGCATACCATTTGGGCACATAGGCATGGATGCCTGGCGGCGTCGCTGGTTCGATTCCCGATCCGGACGACCTTTGCCGTGTCAATCCCCATCTCTCTCCACATTTCCTGTCAGTCTACTGTCCTATCAATAAAGGCAAAAAAGCCCCCAAAACACATCTTAAAAAAAATAAAAATAAAGAAAGGTAGCCATATTTAAAAAAAGAAAAAAAAGAAAAAAAAAGTTTTTAGGCGGCGACTATGAAATTAAATAAATTAATCGTCTCCAAACAGCCATTTCAAAAGTTTTCAAATAAATGTATTGAAGTAAAAATGCAATATTGTAATCCGAGATGTAGTGGAGTAGAAGTAGAAGTAAGTACTGGGAATTGGACATACTCAAGTAAAGTATTGTATTGTCATCAAAATGTACTGAAATTCCAAAAATAAAAGTAGCCTACAAAATGTTTGAAAAGTGTGTGTGTGTGTGTGTGTGTGTGTGTGTGTGTGTGTGTGTGTGTGTGTGTGTGTGTGTGTGTGTGTGTGTGTGTGTGTGTGTGTGTGTGTGTGTGTGCGCGCGCATGCGCGTGTGCGCGTGCGTGCGTGCGTGCGTGCGTGCGTGCGTGCGTGCGTGTGTGTAAAGGTAAACCAAGAACCTATGACATTGTAGCATTTAATTTAGATCTCAAGAAACAAACAAGCATATAAAATAAGTAGGCCAGGTGTGTCCAGGTGTGTTCATTATCACTTTAATTCAGACCATTTCCATATAATGTATTCTTTATTGCTTTGATTTGAGGGAAAGTATCCACTTTAACATTGATTGATGTGCCCATAATGTTCAGATGCTATGGCTGGGACGTTCACGAACAAATCGAGTCTTTTGAACGGCTCTTGGAAATGAACGATTGGATCCGGTTCGCAGTATGGAGCCGTTCCTTTCTAATGAACAGTGGTGGGAAAAGTACTCAATTTCTTTACTTAAGTAGAACATACCAGTAAGACTCCCTAATCGGGAGATAAGCGACCGTAGGTGGCTTATCTCCACAAATAGGGCAAAAATTTGTTTTTCCAAAATCTTCCTGATCCATGTTGATGACATGAGTGTAGACATGCTGTGTAGTGATATTCGTGATTTTAGGGCAAAAACTGTAGGAGCAGTGTCCAAAAATGTGTTTTAAAAATCGGCCTGAAGGTGGCGCTACAATAGGGCCATGTGAGAAATGAGGGGTGGGGTCTCCGCGTTGCCTTGGCGGATGAATAGGTACCGGCCCCGGCTCTCCCGGACGCTCCTAGCCCGAGTTACGGCATTTTATGTGCGCTGCAGTGGCAGGGGGTCCTCCACTGGGGGCGCCACCACTTTTGCATCCGTTCTGGAGCACCAGGAGTCGGTGGTCCCCGGGAATTCCCCGTGAGCAGCCCCGTTGGGGTGGTCATTTGGTCATTTTTGCACATTTGGTCATTTTTTACATCTGGGGGTCCCCAGATGTGTACCCCTGGGGCTCCGGGGGTCCTTGGAGGTTGTAGTTTGGCAGGCAAGGAGTGTGTGTGTGTGTGTGTGTGTGTGTGTGTGTAAAATCTGGCATGGATCGGGTCAACGGGTGCGGAGATATAAGCAGGGAAAAAGTGTGACGTGTGACGGACTCACTCACAGACAGCCGGTGGAGGTTTCTACAGTAAGTAGCTCCCTACGGTCGCAATCAATACTGCAATCAATGTGGAAATACTCTGCCACAAGTAGAAGTTTGGAATGTTACTTGTGTAAAAGTACAAAAATGTTGCTATGAAAATGTAGCCTACTTAAGTACAAAGTACCAATAGTAGAAAGTATTCATTATGCAGAATGTCCTGTTTCACAGGTTTTCCAATGAATAAGAAAATCTTTTGAAAATAGCAGATCTACAAGCTCACAATACGTGGCAACTGGCAACGTAACACATTGTGAGCTTGTCGGCTATTCTCAAATGGCAGGTATGTACCTATGTATGTCAGAAATAAATGTATATAGGGTTGAAGTTATTTGTAATTATAATCAAAATCTACAGTAACTAGTAACTCAAATGAGCCAGTCTTTTGAACGGCTCTTTGAAAGGAACGGATCCCAGAGATCTGGCTCACTTCAAAGAACCATAAATCCCATCTCTATCAGATGCCCAATCTTTCGCGTGTCATGGTTATTCTCAGTTTGTTTACGGCAAAAGTATTATTCTAACTACCGGTAAATCATCACCTGATGAACGCAAACGTGCACACACACAAGTTTGTATTACTACCAGTAGGACTCCCTAATCGGGAGATAAGCGACCGTCAGGTCGCAGCGTGATTTTAGGGCAAAATGTGTAGGAGCAGTGTCCAAAAATGTGTTAGAAAAAATCGGCCTGATGGTGGCGCTATATGGGAGAGATCCATGTTGATGAGATGAGTGTAGACATACTGTGTACCGATTTGCGTGATTTTAGGGCAAAATCTGTAGGAGCAGTTTCCAAAAATGTGTTTAAAAAAATCGGCCTGATGGTGGCGCTATATGGGACAGATCCATGTTGATGACATGAGTGTAGACATACTGTGTACCGATTTGCGTGATTTTAGGGCAAAATCGGTAGGAGTAGTGTCCAAAAATGTGTTTTGCAAGAATCTGCCTCATGGTGGCGCTAGAAGAGGGTCATGTGAGAATCGATGGGTTGTGGTTGTGGTTTGGCAGGCAAGGAGTGTGTGTGCAAAATTTGTCATGGATCGGGGCAACGTTTGCGGAGATATGAGCAGGGGAAAACTGTGACGTGTGACAGACAGACTGACTGACTGACTGACTGACTGACTGACTGACTGACGGACAGCTGGTCGAGGTTTTGATAGTAAATGCGACCTGACGGTCGCAATAAATGGTAAATGGTGCATTTATATATCGCTTTTATTCCAAAGCGCTTTAGATTGTGCATTACATTGACTCACTCACAGTTTGTGCAGGTTTTGATAGTAAGTGCGACCTACGGTCGCAACAATATTGGTGGAGGAAACCATGCAAGGCACCAACCTGCTCATCGGGAGCAATTAGGGATTCAGAGTCACTAACTCTGGGGGAGCCGGGATCAAGCTGGGAACCTCACGGTTGCCACCCGGCCACTCTACCCTCGAGCCACTGCCCCCATCCAATAATATATATATATTATTGGATGGGGGCATATTATTATTTTGGGGTCTTTTTCTGTGTTTATTACCAGTGGATAGACAGGAAACAGGGAGTGAGACAGACACACACACACACACACACACACACACACACACACACGGTTTTGCTTTGTACACACACACACACACACACACACACACACACACACACACACACACACACACACACACACACACACACACACACACACACACACACACACACACACACACACACACACACACGGTTTTGCTTTGTTCACTTACAGGAATAGTATGAACCTGAGATGCATTACATCTTGATACGATTGCCTGAAGTAATTAAGTATTACATGATGTCAAACATTGTTCAAAAAGAGGACATTGATTTGTCGTGCTTTTATTCTCTTCTCTTGTGTGTGTGTGTGTGTGTGTGTGTGTGTGTGTGTGTGTGTGTGTGTGTGTGTGTGTGTGTGTGTGTGTGTGTGTGTGTGTGTGTGTGTGTCTGCGTGCGTGCGTGTGTTTGTAAAGGTAAACTAAGATTACAGGTAAACCAAGATCCTATCATCTGTCTAGACATCTGTCTAATATGAAAAATAAACAATCAAAACAATAGAACATTGAATCTGGCATCCAGGCTATCTTAAACTATAGGACAATGAACCTATTGAATTATCCAGATTATATCTTAGGTTGTGGTCAAGAAAAAAAACTAAAACATAATGGTGGTGATAAGTAGGCCAAGCGTGTCCACGTGTGTTCATTATCACTTTAATTCAGACCATTTTAAAATAATGTATTCTTTATTGCTTTTATTTGAGGGGAAGTAGCCACTTTAATGTGGATGTTTAAAGACCCAGTGACATGAAATATATTGTACGTTTTTTTCACACTTTTAGAGCTTATCTGTGCTAATCATATGGGCATTCCTAACACTAGATGCCAAAAAAATTGAAAATAAACCATTTTTGTGTATTTTTATATCAAAGGTCCCTAAATAGGCCATTCTTAATTACTTCCTGTGAACAGAAACGTGCTGAGTGATGACATAGATAGACCTTTTGAATCTAAAATGAACCTTGATTACATTCACCTGTTTGATTCCCATTGCTGGCATTCCTCCAAACACAGCTGTTTTTAATTATAGAGCTACTCCGTTTTGAATCTCATTCAAGATGACGTCCAAACTATGTACTACTCATTGTAAACTTAATGAGCACAATAAAATATGTATCAGTAAACATTATAGGTTAGAATAATAAGCAACTTGGTAACACACATTCTGCACAAGAGGCAGCCCGTCGTGTCTCTCTGCCTTGCTAATGAGGGCTACAAACAAAACATTGAGCATCACATAGAAACACAGAAACACACAGACTTCTATTTCAGACTGAAACTTCAAAATAAAATACCCAAAATAGCCATTTCACTGGGTCTTTAAATTTAGATCCGAGACCATGACTAAGCCCTAGGAGGGGTCCACGTGTGCACCCCCCTTACATGTTCTTCTAGTTTGGATGTTTGGCATCCTTAGGACCTCTGATAGATTTTGATGATCCCAAGAAAAAAAAGTTGTCCCATGTGTGATTTTACCCCCAATGTTTTATTACCCCTATGACACCTCCGGGATTGCTGACTGGAACGATAGACCAAGAGTAGCTATATGGAATGGAAATTTTTATCCCACGATTTTGTAACCCATTTTCACCCAGTGCCAATTGCCAATGTTTGCCTACAGTATGTAATCCTGGGCTCTGCTCTCCCTCTGCCGTGCCTGGGGAGACAACGGACTGACCTCATGCTTCCTTCTATGCATGAGGAGTCTTATCCATCAGGTGCCCCGGCTGGCCAGGGGGAGGCACACACACACACAGCTTTGTTCACTTACAGGAATATTATGAACCTGAGATGCATTTCCTCAACTTGATACATCTTGATACGATTGCTGAAGTAGTTAAGTATTACATGATGTCAAACATATCGTCGTTGTCGGGTGGACACCTCGTATCTCCAAAGTTTCAAATGTATATGTTCTTTCGCAAAGTAAAGCCCTGTTTCATCATACAAGGCCGACACACAAAAGTAGTGAAAACAGCAGAACTACAAGCACACAACGCCTCGCGGCGCGAGGCGTTGTGTGCTTGTAGATCGGCTGTTTTCACTAGTTTAAATCATTTTTAAAATGATAAATGCAAAATGAACGGTTTTGGACATACAAGGTTTCCACCTGACAACGACGATATATTGTTCAAAAAGAGGACGTTGATTTGTAGTGCTTGTATTCTCTTCTCTCTCTCTCTCACTCTCTCTGTGTGTGTGTGTGTGTGTGTGTGTGTGTGTGTGTGTGTGTGTGTGTGTGTGTGTGTGTGTGTGTGTGTGTGTGTGCGTGCGTGCGTGCGTGCGTTTCATATAAAGTATTCTTTATTGCTTTTATTTGAGGGGAATGTATCCACTTTAACATTGATGATGTGCCCATAATGTTCAGATGGCCAATCTTCGCGTGTCATGGTTATTCTCAGTTTGTTTACAGCAAAAGTATTATTCTCTAACTACCGTTAAATCATCACCTGATGCACGCAAACGTGCACACGATGTGCATTACATTCACCCATTTACACACGTTTCATACAACGGTGGTGGAGGAAACCATGCAAGGCACCAACCTGCTCATCGGGAGCAATTAGGGGTTCAAAGTCACTAACTCTGGGGGAGCCCGGGATCCCATCCGGCCGCTCTAATACATATGTAGACTACTCTAGTGTAGACCACTCTGATGCATCTATAGACCAGAGTCCTGCACGGGTCCAATTTTGACAACCCACACCCGCCCCGCCCGTCATTAATCAGATCCGTGGACCGCCCGTCCACCCGTGATTATATAAAAATCAAAACCAGATCCGCCCCTCCCGTAAAAAAAGGACCTGTTGCCCGCCCTGCTACCCGTGATTACATGCATTAAAGTAAATAGCTTACAGCCGTGCGAGCGTTCTTCCAATGGCATCGCACTCTATTTTCACTCCATAGTTGATCGTCCCTGTACGCCCTCGTCGTCGGAAAATGCTGTTATTAAGCCTATTATTATATTAATATTTGGATAAAGTAGAACAACCTTTAAAACCAATCATAATCACATTTAAAATTGTATCATGATCTGACACTGTCACGACAGCTTGTTGCTGCTTCTGCATTCTGCCTCCGCTGCTGTGTGCAGTTCTATTTGTCATACGATGGTGTCGCGCATTGAAAATATCAGAGCTACAAGCTCACAACATGTCGGAACTTGCAGCTTTGTGAGCTTGCATGTCTGCTATGCTCGACACGTACCGTCATACTGCGAAGCACATATCCAGCTTTTCACAGCTGAAAGAGGGAATTCCACTAGCGTGGTGTTATGATGATAAACAGCCTGAGGTAATCTAAACCAAACTGGACCCAGTTGACGATAATAAAACAGGGATCCGAACTCCTAATAGTCGTGGAATCACGTGGATATTATACAATCAAGCACCTTTCTGATCGCAGCGAATTTGGGCAACTACATTGCGCTTCAGTTATGTGTTGTGTATCAGTGTCCTCCTATGACTGTGCCGGCAGCCCCATATGTGTGACTTGACGTTTAGGTGGAAACAGTGCTCTTGTGACATGGTTTTAGGCAGAAACCGTTGTCTGAGTTTCACTGTAAAATGTCGCCCGCCTGTGATTAGTCACGCCCTGCTCGTCCCCATCCCCGCGAATTTACAATAGTATATATTCCATCTATAGATACGGTACAGTGTTCAATGTATGTTGTCTATATATGCAATACAATGGTCAATATATGATGTATAGTGGTTTATTGATTCAGTACGTGGTCTATTGATGCAGTACAATGGTCCACATGCAGGACAGTTGCAGCTATTGATACAGTACAGTGGTCTCATACACCTATAGATGCAGTACAGTGGTCTAGATACAGTAAGGTGGTCGTTAGATGCATTACAGTGCTCTCATGCAGATATAGATGCAGGACAGTGGTCTCGTACAGCTATAGATACAATACAGTGGTCTCATACAGCTATAGATACAGTAATGTGGTCTCATCTATCTATAAATGCGACAAATCTCTGTCTGTTTGTTTGTTTGTAATCCGCGTATCTCGAGAACCGTTCGTCCCACCGGCTTCAGATTCGGCACGCGCGTTCCCCGCCGCCGCGCGGAGTGCAGTGCCGGGCCTCGACCCGACCCGACTCGCGGTTTTCCGAAACCGGCGCGAAACATTCGGAATCTCCTTATGCGGAGCTGATTGTTGACATCAGGCTGTTCCGGAGGAAGCGCTGACTCATTGTGACATCACTTCATAAAAGGCTCTGACATCACGTACGCCACATGAGTCAACAAAAAATCTCTGTGAATGTGTATGTATGTATGTAATCCGAGTATCTCTAAACCATTCTTCCCACGTTCTCCACATTCTTCCCACGTTCTCCATATATGGGCATAAAATGAATGCCCGTATGCGGAACTGATGTCTGACATAAGAGTTTTCCGCAACCAGTACTGTGTGTGCAGAGATCTCCATATATGGGCATAAGGGGTATGGGCATAAAATGAATCCCCGAATGCGGAGCTGATGTCTGACATCAGAGTTTTCCGCAACCGGTACAGTGTGTGCAGAGATCTCCATATATGGGCATAAGGGGACAATGGCAAACAGATGGTCAAAACGGGTCCTATGACAACAGGTATATTGGGGTTTGCATTAAAGGGTGGGGACAAAGGCTAACAGATGGTCAAAACGGGTCCTATGACAACAGGTATATTGGGGTTTGCATTAAAGGGTGGGGCAGGCATAAAATGGACGCAAATAGACAGATATCTCCATATATGGGCATATGGGCATAAAATGGACCCAGAACTATATCTGCAGTGATCTCCATATATGGACATAAAATGGACGCCGACAGACAGACAGATACAGATATCTCCATATATGGGGAACTGATGTCTGACATCAGAGTTTTCCGCAACCAGTACTGTGTGTGCAGAGATCTCCATATATGGGCATAAGGGGTATGGGCATAAAATGAATCCCCGAATGCGGAGCTGATGTCTGACATCAGAGTTTTCCGCAACCGGTACTGTGTGTGCAGAGATCTCCATATATGGGCATAAGGGGACAATGGCAAACAGATGGTCAAAACGGGTCCTATGACAACAGGTATATTGGGGTTTGCATTAAAGGGTGGGGACAAAGGCTAACAGAAGGCAAACAGAGGGTCCAAACGGGTCCTATTACAACAGGTATATTGGGGTTTGCATTAAAGGGTGGGGACAAAGGCTAACAGATGGTCAAAACGGGTCCTACGACAACAGGTATATTTGGGTTTGCATTAAAGGGTGGGGCAGGCATAAAATGGACGCAAATAGACAGATATCTCCATATATGGGCATATGGGCATAAAATGGACCCAGAACTATATCTGCAGTGATCTCCATATATGGACATAAAATGGACGCCGACAGACAGACAGATACAGATATCTCCATATATGGGCATAAATGGACACAGGCAAACAGATGGTCAAAACGGGTCCTATGACAACAGGTATAATGTGGTTTGCATTAAAGGGCGGGGCATTCATTCTCTATTTACATCGTTCCCGAGTTGGCCAGGTCGCCGACTAGACGCTGGGCCGCCCGAAGGGCGGCCCAGCTTCTAGTTTGTACAACAGGCCGAAATTACATATTTTTACTGCATGCACTAACACTGCATGGTTCTTGCCCCAAACTGCATGAAATTGATATAAATTTGGTATATCAGTACAGGAGAGGCTTGTATGAAGATTGCACAAAGATGAATTTTCTTCCTTTATGTGATGCCAGCTTTTTAGAATATTAATTTGCTCAAGGAAGCTTCATGGTTTCACGTACAAACTTCTACCTCATAGGCATGTTAGATAAAGGTCCTTAGATTGCATGTAGAACGTTTCATGCAAATTACTCAAAAATCCCAGTATAAAAACGTGTTTAAGCATTTTACAAATTGCTCAAAATGGCGGAAAACCTAAGGGCGGAGCTTACTTGACAAAGAAACAGATGTGTTCCTCTTGAGTCAAGGCACGCGTGTACTGTAAGCAAGTTTCATGTCTTCAAGCCAAACGAGGCATGACTTATGCACGATTAAAGTTAGAATTTTCACAGGGCACGGTGGCGCAGTGGTTAGCGCTTCGCCTCACAGCTAGAAGGTCCTGGCTTTGATTCCCGCCGGGGGACACTGTGGGTGCTGGGGGTGTGTTTCTCCCTCTGCATCATCAGCACCCAGGTGGGGTCGGCAATAGGGCCTTTCTGTGTGGAGTTTGCATGTTCTCCCCGTGTCTCCTAGGGTTGATACCCTCACAGAAACATGCAGTAATCCTGGTCTCAATAATGCCTCCCCCTGGCCAGCTGGGGCGCTTGATGGAGGGGAAAGGAACTGGTTGGAATAATGTGTTCCTTCCACGCGCTACGTCCATCCTGGGGAATCCCCCCTGTCAGGTGAAAAGAAACAACTTGGACTACTCATGCATTGAAGGAAGCATGAGGTCAGTCTGTTGTCTCCCCAGGCGCGGCAGAGGGAGAGCAGAGCCCAGGATTACATAGGCAATTGGCACTGGGTGAAAATGGGTTGCAAAATCGTGGGATAAAAAAATTAATACAATAAAGTTTGAATTTTCCTATAGCGCCCCCCTTTGGCCAATTGGTTTATAAGATTGGTTTCAGTAATATTTGGACTAACCCTCTACATCTTTGCCAAATGTCATGAACATTTGACTTTGCATGTATGATTTAGAGGCAGAAGAATAATTTGCATAAAACTGCAATATTCATTGAATTATATAAAAGAAAAATGTTTTAATTAAAAATAAATCCGCCCAGACAGTTTGACCATGTTGGTCCAAAGTTCATGTAAAAACAGTTCTGTGCACGTGACGCGAAAATCCCAGGATAATAATAATAATGAGAAAGTACAATGTCAATGAGCGGCCTCCACAATGCGTGGCTTGGCCACTAATAATAATAAGAAAAGGTACAATCTCAATAGTGGCTTACAAGCCCCTTACAGGACTTGGCCACTATTTAGTACTTCAAATGAAGTAACTTTCACTTGTAGTTGAATAATATTTGACCAGGAACACTGGATCTTTAATACTTTGACTCAAGTACCATTGTATCCAGCCCCTTCATCAGCAACTGGTGTGCGGGGTTAGATATTGTTTTCTGCCACCAACATATTATCTTTGGTAGCCTGTTAATTAATTACAAGACCAGGGACTAGCTGGGCATAGGCGAAAATGGCGGGGGGCACAAGGGGTTTTTGTCACCTTCCAGGTCCAATTTCGTCCCCTCCATTCACTTCCAGAAGTCCCCCCTGTCCCCTCCAGTCAGGGACATAGTGGTCTAAATTCTGAAATCATGCACTAAACACGATCGAAGCGATTTACGATTGTCATGAACAAGGGTGGTTCACAACAAAAAGAGGGAGCCCACACACAAGTACAAACCTTTAACTTATTTTATTATTCTAA
The DNA here is from genome assembly GCF_963921795.1 of Nannobrachium achirus. Lineage (NCBI taxonomy): Eukaryota > Metazoa > Chordata > Actinopteri > Myctophiformes > Myctophidae > Nannobrachium > Nannobrachium achirus. The sequence goes on from NC_137822.1 coordinate 61,207,524, forward strand.
ATTAAACCAATAAAACCAATAATCAAACAAACTAATGGTATGAGGTGTGAACAAGTCAGTAATCAGTCATGTCTGCAGTGTATGGATGTGTGGAGTGTGCTGTGTGCGTGTTGTATAAAAGTGCAAAGGCACAAGCAGAGAACCTGCTGAGGCTGGGAGTAGAGAGCTAAAAGCCAGGGGGAAGGAGAGCTCCTCATATACTCTCCGACCACACCCAACTCAGGTGTACAGAATCAGCCTGACGGCCTGCTCCACTCTGCTCTAAGCTGCCAGGCTGCAGAGAGGGGCAGGGCCGTCACACCCCCTCCCATAAAGAAATGGGGTTCCACCACATTCTCTACGAAGAAAACAAAAACAAATTAGCAACAATCACAAATAATGTATAACCAAGCCCCTACAGCCCCCCCAAAATTCAACTCGCCATAACAATTATTTTATCCAAGACAAACTTAGTAAACCTAAAATTCACGTCAGAACCTTTAATGTGGCACATCTACATTGTAGGGCTGCAAAAACATCTCCAAAGAGATACAAATGTCAGTGGACTGGCCCTTTAAAGCCACTAGTGGAGTTAGACCCAAATTTACCAATAGCTCAACCAATGTTAATTTTGTCTACCAAGACCAAGACTAAAAGACTACGACTAAAATATTGATGTTAGTCAATAGACCAACCTAGACTCAACCATTTCAGAGGACCCAAAACAGGACTAGACCAAACTGAGTCATTCAAAAAACCAAAATTTGCTGCAAAAGGACTAAGAACAAGGTGAGGGAGAAGTAACCAATGCCCATGTTATAATACAGAGCAATCAAACATACCGTAGCCAAACAGTCACATGTCATTTTCCAGGCAATCATGTGTACAATTTCACCCAAATGATCCCCACACACAGGCCAACTCCCATGCTAGATTAGGGACCATACAAGCCAAGCACTACGTCGACCGTCTCAACTGGAGAGACAGTCGTAGGCAAACCCAAATTTGATGATTTAAGAGCCACCCTGCGTGCGGAATTACAATGGTTCAAGGAAACCAAATGAAGTTTTGAATGAACATAACTTAACCGAACTATGGCAAACCAAATGAATTTATCCCCTCAAAGCCTTTACTTTAGACTTTTTTCCAGGGATGCACAAGTCCTCCTTGCCCTCTGCAGGACAAATCAAAGAAGGCACCAAACCAAACAGTGTTCCTGTTAACCCAAGGTAACACACAGACAAGTGACAACCCACAACGTATACAACCAGAAAAGTACCGTTTGGGCCATTTGTCACCCGTTCCCGACCAGAATTCCGCATTTGGGCTCAACGGGCCAGCTTTAACACAGATGAAATTTTTGTACACCAATCAACATGCCTCAGACAAATACAGATTGACTCCTAACCAAAACAAATGACTTTAGACAAACCAAATCCAAATGAGACTCCTAATGCACTGCATCGCAGTACCATGTATCAAGTATTTTACCAATTGGCATGTTTTGATACCCCCTCACCCAAACCTCAGCTTGTCATGAACAAGGGTGGTTCACAACAAAAAGAGGGAGCCCACACACAAGTACAAACCTTTAACTTATGCAAGCACTACCTGTCCTCCATACAACAATGTTCCCAAAACCCAAAATTCTAATTCCTTGAGCCAATGCAACCAAAACTAAAACTCCACTTACTACTAACTAACTCCACTGACAGTTATGACTGAACTCATAGTGCAGAAAAATCGAACCAAAAAAAAGGAAGTGTTGGGGCTGTATAACACAAGGGTGTAGCTTTATACCTTATCAAAATTGGAACAAATCCCACCCTAATTAACTAATAACCTTATCTACCTACCTTTGCCTACGGCCGACACCCGGGCATGGGGAATGGTCCCCTAAATCACGTATTGTGAATCCCAGGATCTGTCGCTTCCAAAATCACCACTAAGGGGAAATAACAAACTTAGCAAAACCACCAGTACCCTACCGGCACTGGCGACTAAGGGATTTGCTCCACAAACAATAACTACTACACCCTGCATTAACATCCCAACACTTACCTGTACATGAACAACTGCACAAACTGCTCCGGGGCAAAATGCTCTCCAAATCCTGCATCAAAAACAAACTTGTGTGAGAACTCCCAAACCAAACAAAGTTTCAAACAAATTTCAAACTGACAAAACGAAACTTTCAATTAACCAAACCAAACCAAATTAAGCTTTTAGACGAGCCCCCATTTGTCATGAACAAGGGTGGTTCACAACAAAAAGAGGGAGCCCACACACAAGTACAAACCTTTAACTTATTTTATTATTCTAAATTAAACCAATAAAACCAATAATCAAACAAACTAATGGTATGAGGTGTGAACAAGTCAGTAATCAGTCATGTCTGCAGTGTATGGATGTGTGGAGTGTGCTGTGTGCGTGTTGTATAAAAGTGCAAAGGCACAAGCAGAGAACCTGCTGAGGCTGGGAGTAGAGAGCTAAAAGCCAGGGGGAAGGAGAGCTCCTCATATACTCTCCGACCACACCCAACTCAGGTGTACAGAATCAGCCTGACGGCCTGCTCCACTCTGCTCTAAGCTGCCAGGCTGCAGAGAGGGGCAGGGCCGTCACAACGATGCTTTTTGAATGATTTATAGATGCTATTATATGAGAACACCCCTCTGTTTTCCTGCAAAATGGTTTGGTCTGTGTTGCCAAGTTCTTAGAAACAAGCAGCCAGCTATTTGAAAACCACAATATTCCAGGGTGGTTTTCATATAGCTGGCTGCTTGTTTCTCTCGCAAAATCTGGCAACAAGAAATGAAAGTTAAAGTTATACCATGTAACTTTTTTTATAAAACAAATCTTAAAATTGTCCTAACTGTTAAATCGCTAAAGTTTTAGAACACCCACTCCGTTATTTTCAGCTTCTGAAGCCTTCTCTTTATATGTTTTCTACTTAGCCGTGACAGGGGCGGGATTTCCCGGCAAAATTACATCATCACACTACCGGCCAATCACAGCGAGGGTTATACACTGCCGGCCAATCACAGCGCATCTTGAAGTGGGGTCGCCATATTTGTAGTCGCCTGTGTGTCTCTATACTCAAAAGGTAATCTCGCCTACCAGGCAGGGTGAAGGAGTCCGTTTCTCCGGAATGCCTGAACGCACAGGAACCAGGGACCCCTCTAAAGATAGCTCTCGGCGAGGTGGAGGCAGACACGGGGGTGTGAAGGTACGAAAAACGGCGGAAAGACGCGGACGCGACCGCGGTTTGCTATAGGGCTAATGACCACTAGTTGAGCATCTTACACAGTATAGCTTTAAGGAAGCACAGGAGACCGCTGCTACAGCTGAAACTCAATAGAACACAATATTTATAACTTTGGTTCTGCCATTTCAAATAGTTAATAAGGAATGCCGCCACCCTGGACAAGGAAATGATTACTTTGTTGTTTTTGTTGCCGCCCTGGACAAGGAAGCTAAAGGATTACTTTGTTGTTACTTGGGCTGTGTGTGAGACGAGAGGACTGGAGGAGGAGGAGGAGGAGGAGGAAGGATTTTCAATTCTCAAGCCGGTAATGAATGACATTTATACCGTATTGTGTTCTGGACTGGTGGCCTGTTCTAACCTGTGCCAACTGCTTGTGGACTGTATTATTGTATTGTGTGTTCAGTGTTCTGACGGCTGAGCGGCTGTCATGCTTCTGAGTTCTGTTCTGAGTTCTGAGTAGGATACTGTATTTTATTGTGGCCAGTGTTTTGAGTGATGAACGGTCGCTGTGCCAAATTGCTGCTATAGTCGGTGTTCTTGAGGTAAAAAGTTAACCATAGAAACATGAAAGAAACGTTGGTTATGACGAGAGGACTGTTTAATGTCAGTGTTTGTGTTGAAGTGTGTTTTAAGCTTTGGTTGTGTTGGTTATTGCAGTACTAGTGATAACTTGATAAGTAAATAAATAATACATCATAAAACCGTTAATGCCCGTATCTGAAGGAAAATGAGGGGGTAAAACCGCCCATCTCTGCACGCAAAAAAAACAAAATCGGGCGCTTCGCGCGCGCAGGTCCCTCCCTATGCTTTTAGTGGATCTGCGCCGTTGTAGCTGGGCCCCTGATTCAGCCAAATACTAACCGATGAACGGTTACTGTGATTTTAGGTTTGTCTGGTATAAAGTGAGTCTAATGATGTTGTATGTAGACCATCTAGGAGTAGTCAAGGAAGCTAGGGAGTAGTGGGCCGATATTCAGATGATAGACAAGCCAGTGTGGCCAATGTGATGGCTCTGTGGGCTGCTGCTACCAGAGTTCTCAACGGGCCTGAAAATGAAGGCCCGGCCCTAACTGAGCCCGACAGGGTCGGCCCGAGGCCCGGCCCGACCCTAACTAGTTTCATCATGTTAAGCCCGAAGCCCTAAAAAGCCAGAGTGAAGGAAAATAAACACATTTAAAAACGCCTCCAGGTGGCGCCACGCCGCCACCGCGGTGACCGTACCATGTGTTATTATAGCGAGTAGTAGGCTGAGAGAGTGAGATTAGCCTACCTTTCCACTTTTGGTTCGGCAATGTTAGCATGTTCTCTCATGAAGAAAAGTTTAATCCTTAATCCTCCTCATCTTGTTCACACGGTGCAACGCATGCATCTGTCTGCTCTGCATGTGCCGTCTCTGTCACTCAACTCTCAGTGAGTCTCTCTCTCCTCCACTTTCTTTCGTTTCGTTTCGGACAAATTAGGAGTCGACCTGTTGTAACCCCACCATCGTATAGCGCTGATTTATGACCCTGGGCCTGGCTGGCCTGGATAAGAGATGCACTGATCTGCAAGTTCTAAACAAGTCAGATCGTGATGCAAAGCAGACTTCAGTGGGTTTGCAGATTGAATGGTGTTTTGGTGCGCAACACCAGCCTGCTATTATTAGCAACATGCTGCCAGCAACTCTCACTCACTCTACTCTGCCTCATCTGCTGCCAGTGGTGTGCTGCTCCGAGTGCTCGTACGGTCACATAGTAAATAAGCGAGTGAAACGCCAGTCAGCGCCATGTTCTTTATCTTTATTAAATATGAAAAAAAAATGAACTTTTTTTTTTTTTTTTTTTTTTTTTTACTGAACCCGAGGCTCGGCCCGACCCGACTAATTAGCATACCTTTTGAGCCCGGCCCGGCCCGAAAATGTCGGGTCGGGTCGGGTTCGGGCCGAAATTGAGAACTCTAGCTGCTACTCAGCGCTATAGAGAGAGATCCCTCTCTATAGAGCTGCTGCTACTCAAAGATTGGCCATTTCAGATCATGAGAGACAAGACAGTGGGCCAATTACATGAGTTATATTTACTTTGTGGGACAGGCTTTTTTTTTAAAGCAGAAATAAGCAGTTTTCTGCTGACATAAGCAGGAATCATGCAATTGCTTATTTTTATTTTTTATTTTTATTTTATTATATTCAGGCGGCTAACAATGCTCCCTAAAAAATCTAGTCTCTGTGGCGCTTCTAGGAGCCGCAGTCTACCTCCAAAACTATTATTTTATCTGTAAGAAGCTCTGTCATAGCAGCTCATTGGTGCATGAACCAGCCGACCGGGGCTAAAAGGATTGGAATCTGAACAAGAACAACAGGCGGTCCTGATTGGTCTGTTATTTTGGATGGGCACCCAGTTTAATCGACCAATGACAGAACTTCTCACAGATAAAAAATAATAGTTTTGGAGGCAGATTGTGGCCCCAGGAAGTGTCACACACACAACATTTCTTTAGGAAGCATTGTTAGCCGCCTGAATAAAATAATATTAAAACATATTTTTTTTAAATAAGCAATTGCATGATTCCTGCTTATGTCAGAAGAAAACTGCTTATTTATGCTTTAAATGGCCGGCCTGGACAGGCTGGGAATGGACCGGCCGTTCGGGAGTTGTCCCGCTTTTCCCAATGGCCAGCACGTCCCTCTGGGAGCGTGACGATATTTCGACGCAAGATTTGTTCAACATCCCATTAGTTTGACGCTGCATGGTGAAAGCTAACCTGGTGAAATGCTAACCTGCCGATGCTGGTGAAGGCTAACCTGGTGAGTGTTAACCTTGTGAATGCTATGCTAAACCTAACCCTAACCCTAACCTCAGTAAAACTATGCCTAAGCCTAAACCTAACCCTAAAACCTAACCCTATCCCTTAGTCGAACAAATTGGACATAGAAATATTGAGATTTTACCATAGACACTCACTCTGGCAGATGAGATGAGAATTCCGTATCATGCGATCCAAAGAATATAAATCTATCATTCATCATGATTAAATTCAGTTCATATATGATCTCATTAAGAGTAGCAAAAATGCATAGCCATAAGCTGGTATTATTGAAGAATACAGATACATGACTACGATCCTGAACTGCTAAGTAGGCCATTTCAAGACAAAAGTGTCAGCTCCCCATTAGCTATGACATTTTGGAACAGGAAAGCTTTAATCTTTGTACTGGGGTGCAAGAATTCAGCGTTTCTCCTCCTTGGGGTGTTTCATGAACTTACTACAGTAAGTTCATGAACTAAAATGAATAAAAAACACTATGAAATAAAACAGAACAACCCACACAGGCCACACTTGCGAAACAGTGAAAACCTTCAAATTAAAAAGCCATCGTTTCGTTCATCATGGACCCTCCTGAGGCATTGGAGGAGGGTCTGTACTGTCCTGTACTATTCCTATGCTAACTTCAAATACGATATTAAATCAATCAATCAATCAATCAATCAATCAATCAATCAATCAACCAACAATGATATATATGAAGAAATTGTGTAGTTATAAGTGTGCGATAACACTTGTGTGTGATATGTTGTCTATCAACAGTTTGCATTAGTATGTGTATCAGCCATGGATAGACATATTAATATAAAAATGTATGAGTGGATAACATTGCATACACCTTTCTCTTAATGCTGTGAAAGTCTTCACACGCCACCTGCTGGCCTGGATAGCAATGGCAAAGAGTACCAGCAGATGTTTAATCATTGAACTGTGTCATTGGGTGAAAAGAATGGTCACTGAGTGAAATGAAAAATATGTGTTTCACACTTTTAGAGCTTATTCGTGGTAATCATATGGGCATTCCCTGGTCCCTTCTGATTGGTTCAGAAACACACAGGCTTCCTTTTCAGACTGAAACACAAACACAAAATAAAATACCCAACATAGCCATTTCACTGGGTCTTTAACAAACCACTCAATTTCCATTGAAAAGCATTACAAAAAGATGGCCACATACCGGTAGGCAGACTCAAAGTCTGGTGTGTCCTTACCCTAATTGGTTAACAGGCCAAATACGGCCATAAGAATTGCTGACAGCGATTGAAACAAGTTACAACAACACTACAGTCAGTCACAACTTGGAATCACATGAATTCATTATTAATGTTAAACGTTACACCCTGCTCAGTGCTCACCATATATGACAGGTATAATGTTGTCGCTAATATAATAGGACTCAACTGATGGAATAAAAAAAGCAGTGAGTGTAGGCTATCATTGCAATAGAGAAGCCCTCTGGACAACATGGAAACTATTATAACAAAGTACGTTGACTCGAGGTATGAGCATTTTTAAATAAGTTATACTTCTGCTCCACTACATCTCAGTGGTCAATACTGTACTATTTACTTCACTACAATTATTTATTAGTAGCACATTGTAGATTTTGATTATTATTACAGAAAACATATATTAACCAAAAAAAAGGGAATTGAGATAACACGGCCAGCTCACATATTAGGAGGGCATTATGAGTCACTAGAACCAAGGACAGGTGTTGAGAAAGAAGATAGCAGGGGCGCTACTGGTATCCCTCAAACCACCGGTGGTCATGAAAGGGAATACAATGAGCAAAAAGAGGAAAAAATGTGCCACAGAGGCACAAAAATCCAGGTCCAGGCACTCAGGTGGATTTAACAATAAAAGGCCTTTATTAAATGGACTAGAACATTATTAAAAAACACCAACGCGTTTCGGCCTGGGTAGTAAGTAGCCTTGAGAGTGTAAATCCAGTATGCCTCTCTTTGTTTGAGGCGTTTGATTTTGGCCCCACCCCTGGTATCAGAGCTGATGACTTCAATACCAGACACTCTTAGAGTTGTATCACTCCCATGTTGGGCTTCAATATAATGTTTGGCCATGGGGTACTTCATATTGGCAGAACGAATAGCATACCTATGTTCTGATAATCTGTCACGCAGTCTCCTTTTTGTAAGAACTATATAGAAACAACCACAAGTACATTCAAGTCGATATACAACATGGGTGGTGTTGCAGTTTATAAAAGAACACATCTTTAAAAGTGTCAGTTTTAACCATGTTTGTACAATAATTGCAGTGACCACAACAAAAATTGCCCTTAGGTCGGCGAAGCCATGTGTTAGGTTTGGAAGCAGGAAGGTAACTCCTGACTAATTTATCTTTGATGGTCGGGGCCCGTCTGAAACTGATACCAGGGGGTTCTTTGAATACCTCCCGTAGAGAACTGTCACTTTCAATAATGTCCCAGTTTCTGTTAATGATGTGTTTGATCTGGAGAGCTTCTTTACTGTAGCAAGTGACAAAGTAAAGTTTCTGTATATGCTCTTGTTGTGGTTTGGGAGTGAGCAGGTTTCTTCTGTCAAGTGACATGGCTCTGTCATGAGACTGATCGAGAGTCCGCTGCTGATAGCCTCTCTGTCTGAACCGCTGCTGCATGGCCACAGACTGAGGCGACATTCACACAGGCACGTTTTATGACGATTAAAACGAATCCTATAACGTATTGTTGGAAAATACACAACGGTTGGGCATGTGTGAAGACGCATCCGTATTCTTTTTCGAATAAAAGAAATGAATGCAAATCCACAAAAAAACGGTGGTTTCGATGCGCTACCGCAAACGCTTCCCTGTTGGTGTGAATCCATCCGTCTCAAATACAGGCAATGAAACATTGTGGTAGGCTATATATAGATATATGTGCGGGTTAAATCCATAGTTATTTATAAAAGGTTAAATCCCCCCGTCTGTTCTCATTAGATTTCTGACGATTCTGGCCGCCTCCTCCCCTCATTGATTTCTGATCACCGCTCCCTCGATCGCACATGGTGTATTATTTGTGAGGAGTTGTTGCTCACAGTTAGATAAAAGGAAAGTGCCACAGGAGTCGCTTGTATAGCTGTACTTGCTCGCGCGCGCGGCTCTCTGTGCCAAATCGCGTCCAAATGGAGACGCTTCATGCGCGGAGCGCAAAGAGGGAGCCAGCGGAGGGCAAGACGAGGGTTAGAGAGAGAGAGAGAGAGAGAGAGAGAGAGAGAGAGAGAGAGAGAGAGAGACGTTGACGCTCTACTCTTCGTAGATATTCATATCTTGCTAATGTATTTGCTGTCTGGTTTATTGCTGGTAGATTTTGCGAGTCCCTCCGGCCGCCGCTGGTTTTATTTTTTGATCGCCCGTTTACGACCGACGACCGCAGATAAATAGGCTAACGCCTGCGCCTCAATTTTGCGGCGGTCCTGCGGGTACATTGTGAGTTGAACTTGAAGAATTAATAAACACAGGGAGATGGAGGAGGCATTATTATGCAGCTTGGATACATACATGTCCCATGGACAGACGTGGACGATTCCTTGTTTGTTTCGGATGACAAAGTGCAGTGCGAGCGCAAACGTATCAAAAAATCGAAAATTAAATAATAAGTCTTCAAAAAGGTTGAACTAAAGGGAGCTCTTTCAGCTTAAGTGTCCAGGCACTATTGATAATTCAACTTAAATGTCCAAAAAAGAAACAAAAGAAACTCAGTCTATGTGGTGGGGATGGCAATTCCCCTCTTACCACCTCTTGATCTCAGATTCAAGGTCCGTATAATAATCCTCCATGGAACTGTTCATTCATCCAATGGAATAGGGAGATGGAAAAGATCCAATATCCTTCAGTGGTCATCCGTAGTCTTCAAAAGAACTAGCCACTAAACTGCAATAATCTATCATAGACTTCAGAAAGCAAGGTCTTGGGAAAACATCCTCTTGCTCCTCTCCTCTCAGTGTTTCACACTGGTCTGGCAGCCCTCGGGCGCCCAGGTGCAGCAAACATTTTGTAAGTGTCCACACCCCAATCAGTCTAGCCTGATGGGGTGATTGTTGGGTGGGGTCTCAATCATTGCCAGGTCACTCCCAGCAATGGAATATCAGCCATCCCATAAATATGAAAATAAACATCTCTTTGAACATAAATGATCACACAAATGGAAAATGAAAGTCATCATAATTTAAATAAAAAATATAAAGAAAATATAATGTGACTCTGGGCAGTGGTTACATACTCCCCTCCCCTAATGGAAGAGGCTCCTTGGGGCCGAAATAAGCTTTCAGGTTCTGAACGTGATATACATCACTATGCTCTTCCTGACCTAGGAGTGACACAGAGTAGCTGACAGGGCCTAACCTTTTCTGTATCTTAGCAGGACCCTTCCACTTAGGAGTGAGCTTAGCCATGAAACCTATTTCTGCTTTAGAGGGTCTGAGGGTCCAGGGTTCAAGTCCCTGTTCAGGCGCCAATTCTATAACGGTTGCAACTATATAAACAGAAGCATTAGTTATAGCGAAATGAGGGAGGTGGTGGGTCAGTATAGAATAAATCAAAAGGTAATTAGGAAAATAGCATTAGCTGAAATTAAGGAATTAAATAACTAAACAAATAAAACTTCAAATAAGAAAGTATTCACTTACTGAAAATTAAATAATAAGTCTTCAAAAAGGTTCAACTAAAGGGAGCTCTTTCAGCTTAAGTGTCCAGGCACTATTGATAATTCAACTTAAATGTCCAAAAAAGAAACAAAAGAAACTCAGTCTATGTGGTGGGGATGGCAATTCCCCTCTTACCACCTCTTGATCTCAGATTCAAGGTCTGTATAATAATCCTCCATGGAACTGTTCATTCATCCAATGGAATAGGGAGATGGAAAAGATCCAATATCCTACAGTGGTCTTCCGTAGTCTTCAAAAGAACTAGCCACTAAACTGCAATAATCTATCATAGACTTCAGAAAGCAAGGTCTTGGGAAAACATCCTCTTGCTCCTCTCCTCTCAGTGTTTCACACTGGTCTGGCAGCCCTCGGGCGCCCAGGTGCAGCAAACATTTTGTAAGTGTCCACACCCCAATCAGTCTAGCCTGATGGGGTGATTGTTGGGTGGGGTCTCAATCATTGCCAGGTCACTCCCAGCAATGGAATATCAGCCATCCCATAAATATGAAAATAAACATCTCTTTGAACATAAATGATCACACAAATGGAAAATGAAAGTCATCATAATTGAAATAAAAAATATAAAGAAAATATAATGTGACTCTGGGCAGTGGTTACAAAATATGCAAGAATGTAGCAACTTCACCCCTCCCATTCGCAAGACTAAACCGAATTATATTATGAGAATGTGGCCTGAGTCTGGAAATCTCAGTCTCTGTATTTGACCATAAGGGATGTTTTTAATAAGCCATGGGGGTTGAAAACTGTCTGCATGAAGGATAGTGTTTCGGTCAGTTGGTTTTCTGAAGATGGAGGTGTGTAGGTAACCTTGGTCATCCTTTGAAATCCGCAAGTCCAAGAAGTTAATGGCTTGATGGTCATATTCCAAGGTCAGCTTCAGATTTTCATTGACACTATTGACATAAGCATGGAAGTCTAGAAGCTCTCGTTCTGAGGCTGAGAAGAAAAAAACAATGTCATCAATATATCTCCCCCACCACACAATTGTGTCCTTGGATTGCGGTTTGAAAAGATATGTTGTTCTTCCCACAGACCCAAAAACAGGTTGGCATAATTAGGTGCAAAACATGCCCCCATCGCCGTCCCCTTTTCCTGCTTGTACAGTTTATCCTGGAAGAGGAAAACATTGTTCTTGAGTGTCCACTCAGTCAGTTGTACGATAAAGGCATAAGGTCATCAGGTCTAGACCTCAAAAAGTGTTTCAAGGCCTCCAGGCCTTCATCATGAACAATGTTGCTGTACAGGGACTCGACATCCATGGTTGCCATAATGCAGGAACCTATATTCTGTATTTCTGCGATGACAGGTGTTTTTGATTAATGTCCTTAATCTGAATCTGAATCTGAATCTGAAAAGGGAGTGTGTCTGATAAAATTCATTTCAAATATCGAAATACTGAATCAAGCAACTTAGAAACTGTCTTGGTTGCCCCCAAAAGCCTGAAAATGACCAAAAGTTATGTTGTGTATTTATTTATTATAGGTGAAATATCCCTTTAAGTAAAAACTCTGGACAATGCAGTTCCATTGTTCCATTGGAGTAGAAATCTATGTTCTCCTTCAATATCACGCTAGCAGTGCTATTATTTATTGTGCAATAATGTCATCTAGTGGTGAAAATGATAATCACTGTAATCAAAAAGTACTTTTGTCTCTCAGTTTATGATCATAAACTGGAATATATCATGAACCATTTTCAGAAGGGGTCACAGGGGGTGCGTACTAGTGTTACAAAGACAAGACTCCTATCTCTGCACTCTTAAATCCGTAGTGCTTCTCAAACTTTTTCATGTCAAGGACCCCCAAATTGATATGTATTTGGCCCCCATCTGAATGTGCCAGGGACCCACAGAAAGGATTTGTGTTAAGAAGTCAAAATTATTCCCTGACATTTTTCAAAATACTAAAAAAATAGCAGGTGTACAAGCTCGCTGCGCAGCACTAAGTGACACAATGTGTTGTAGATCTGCTTTAGCCAATGGGGAGAAAATTAGAAAGTAACGAGGAAAGTGGCGACTATAGAACAGTAGTGGCGTTTCCATAAAGCCTCTTAATTCGCATTAAGGCTTTTGCGCTTAAATCTTTTAATGGAAACACTTTAAAATTCGAATAAACTTTCATTATCCGCAAAAACCTTTATTCGCTTGGAGGAGGTGGATTTTGAGGCTTTATTGAACAAAGGTAATGCGCATTAATGCAATGGAAACACCAAGCGAATACGTTTTGAATGAAAATGCATTGAACTTGCATGATATCGATTTGGCTGAAGGGAGCAGAAGGGAGCTACAAACTTGTTAGCGCTGTGTTCCCTACTACTGTACCTTGCATTGCATGTTTACATGTTTTACGGCCCTCTTGTGTGCAAGCCTCGTTTGTCACATCATCCAATTAAATCCTGGCTAACCCTTTGTCATCACACAAAAAGTGGCCGATCTACAAGCTCACAACACCTCGCATCGCGACGCTGCAGGATGAGTGTGCAGCGAGTCACAGGCTTAGCAGTCAGACGTGCAGTGCTCACATCCCAGCCCCATTCCAGCTCAGTGCACTGTGTGCAAGCCTGCGGGAAGTATTTACAGCAGGTCGGTCAGACGGACCCTGGCGATATGTGGCGATGTGTCGATATCCCACAAGTAGGCTGACGCGACCATCGCTAATTCGAATGACAGACCCAAATGGAAACGGGTTAAATTCGCTTTGTCTTAATGCGCATTTCTGATAATTCACTCCCTATTTTCGTATAAGTTTATGAAAACATGACTAGTGTCTGTTGACATGCAGCTTTGCCAATAAGCTGATCCAAGCGGGAACGTCCGCGGCAACCGTCGTCTGTCAGTAGATCGCTTTTCTGTATATCTTCAATATGCATTTATTTTCTGTGGTTATTGTTTAAGAAATCTTTACAGAGCAAAGGGAATATAATATACGTACAGTCAACTTTTGACAACATTATTACAAAACTATTTACCACTTCAGCCCTATATACAAAATTAATGTTCAGCTATTTGAAAATAACTGATCTACAAGTAGTCCAGTCGTTATATGAAAAAACCTAAAACAAATTGCAATAGTAGCAAACTCAACTGATTTTGTATCCTCAATATGTCCTTAGTGAGGGAAAAAAAGTCCCAAGGAATCCCATCAGGGGAAAGTTTTGAAAACGACCTACCCACCTTCACTTACTATACACTACACTATAAAGGAAAAAATGACTCCCAAAAAATCTCCTTTAAGTGGGATGTGAGGGGTCAAACTAGGGGTTTTTAATTATTCTGAATCCATTGCAAGCATTTGTTTTGCATGAAAAACATTCCTTGGGCTAAAAACAGACCCCAAAAGACTGTGAAAATCACTAAACCATCGTTTTGAGGGGCCATTTCTTGCCCAAGGAATGTCCCTCACTAAGGACATATTGAGGATACAAAATCAGTTGAGTTTGCTACTATTGCAATTTGTTTTAGGTTTAGCCTAATTTTGGCCTAAAATTACTGGACTAAAGCTCACAGTGCAACGCAATGCGACACATTGTGATCTTATGGATCAGCTATTTTATACTTTTATAATTGTATTCGTTTGAAAACTTGTGAAATGGGACATTCTGCATAATGAGTAGACTACTTTCTGCTTTTGGTAGAGCGAGTACATTTTGTTTCCAATGTACTTTCATTCAAGTAAATTGTGGATGTTTACTTGTATCAGAGTATTTCTGTGTTGCAGTATTTATACTTTTACTAAGGGAGTAGTTTCTCCACCACTGTTCTATTTTCACAATGTCTTGCATGAGTAAATATACAGAGATTAATTGGTTATTATTTTATTTTTTACAGATAGTAATGGAATTATCTTTATTGTCACATCACATATTTAAAGCTGTAAAACAGTGGGGTTTTGTGCAACAAGCTCCATTTAAAGAGAACCCTGACTGTACACAAATGCATAGAGTATATATACATAAGTACATAAACTACGTTACTGTCGACCATATTGGTTGATGTCAACTCATCAGAGACATTATCTGTCCTCACAAAGACACACTGATGAGGTGGAGGCGTTAAAATAAGGAAGCCTAAACCCAGGGTAGAGTGGTTCAGTGAATGTGGACTGGAAGGTGTACAGGTGTGTCAGTGAGTCAGAGGACACGTCATAGAAGGACAGAGTCCCAGCAGGACAGTCTACATATACTGCTACCCTGTTGGAGACAGAGGAAACAACAGGGAGGTGGGTTCTCCTACTATTGTGATAGACATCGTAGCCACCTCCCACAGAGTACAGACTCCACGACACATCATTGTGTCCAAGATCACTAGCCTCTCCACTCCTGCTGATTCCTCGGTAAGCCACTCCTATCTCAACCATTCCACCCGTCTCTACCTCCCAGTAACAGCATCCAGTCAGACCCTCTGTACACAAAATCTGTGGACACTTATCATCAAATCTGTCGGGATGACCAGGGTATGCCTGCAGCTCCTCCCCCTCTGCCCCAGTCACCTTCCTGTTGTTCTCAGACAGACATAGTGTTCTGTTTGCTGTGTTTGGATCCAGTGTGAGACGATGGAAGTCTAATGAGATAACAAGACAGGAAACATTAAAATATGTTATATTTAAAAAGCATTAAAATGTCATTCACTGAGAGAGAGAGAGAGAGAGAGAGAGAGAGAGAGGGACTAGTGGAGAAGGGATCCAGTAGAACTAAAAGACAAGCCATTTTATATTTGGTTGCGCTTGGGTGTTGCGCTCTGAAATTAGCAGATCCACAACCTCACAACATGTTGCGCTGCGACACGTTGAGGCACTACAACTTCATCAAGGCATACCCAAAATACATTTTAGTTGACAAAATCAAACTAGATTAAGTCGACTAAAACCGTCACTAGACTAACACTAAAACATAAAAAAAAAAAAAAAAAAGACAGACAGACAGACAGACAGACAGACAGACAGACAGACAGACAGACAGATACTCACATCTTGTAAGGAGTTGAGGATTAGTCCAGAGTTCTCCTCCATGTTTCACACTGTAGGAAGAGGAACAACATCAATGTCCAACTGTATAACACAACGTCTCCACTACCTGACACTACAGTGTTTCTGCTACCAATATCTTGGACAGAAACCCCCAGACGTGGAAAAAATTACTTTATTTTGTAATGTGGGGCTTCTACAGTATGTGAATGTATGTAGTGAAATTATGGGAATTTGCAAAAATTGTGGGAACTTGCAAAAGTATGAAAGAGGTTGCGCAACCTGAGAAGATCTGTGTTAAATGATTAGAACATAATGTTGGGTGGGACCATTTTTTTCATACTGTGTGTGAACATGGATGAAAGGGTGAAGTGATGACTTTATAAACTTTAGGTGTAAAAATGCTGGGTTTATGAAATCATTCAAGCCCTGCATTTTTTTTAGTATTTTGCCTGGTTATTTTTAATGCATCAGATTTTATAAACATTAATCTTCAGCAGGTGCATGACTATAAAGTGGGGTGGGAGGAGGGGATTGTTGGGGAAGACTAGCACAATAGACGTTATGTCATTGGAACATGAAACAAGAGAATCACTGCACTAACCAACATACTGTAGACACAGTTCAAGATTACTCACTGCAGAGACTCCAGTCCAGAGAAGTTCTTCAGTCCAGACACCGGCAAGACGTTGAAGTTCAAGTCTAATTCTCTCAAATGAGAAGGATTAGACTTGAGAGCCGAGGCCAGAACTTCACAGCTTCTCTCTGACAACCAGCAGTTCACCAGACTAAATGAGAAATAAAACACAATGTTATTCCTGGATAGAGAACCCGCTTAAAACCACATATTAAAGGACCTGGTCTGGATGGACTGTCTGGGTTTTAGAGTATAAAACCAGGAGTAACATGAACTAAATAATCTAAACATAATCTTCCCTCAAGCAGGTCTATGATATCAACCTTATTCATACTCTTCAAATAAAGTCTCACCACAGTATCATAATAAATCACTGATGGAAATAATTACCGTAGAATCTCAAGTCTACAATGTGGACTCTTCAGTGCAGCACAGAGTAGATCCAGGTCCAGTTTGCTGTAACTTAAGTCCAGGTGTCTTAGATGAGATGGATTAGAACTGAGAGCTGAAGCCACAATTTCCATGTGTTCCTTTCGGAGGTAGCTGCCAAAGCCAACAAGTCTGTAATTACAGAATAAATGTAAAATCAGAGATGATCAATCAGAAGTACACTGTCTCACGCACACGCATGCATGCACACATGCATGCGCATGCACGCACGCACGCACGCACGCACGCACGCACGCACGCACGCACACACACAATGCAGGATGTACCATTCAGCAGTTTTCAAATGTTTAAAATGTAAAAAAAAAAAGAAATTGAAAGTAGCAGATCTACAAGCTCACAATGCAAATCGCGGCAATTATCGGAAATGTATATAGGGTAATGTTTATTATTATTATTAATAACAGTAATAATAATACACACACACACACACACACACATGTGTGTGTGTGTGTGTGTGTGTGTGTGTGTGCGTGTGTGTGTGTGTGTGTGTGTGTGCGTGTGCGCATGCATTTGTGTGTTATTATTGATAACTATTATTGCCTCGTGTAATGGTTCTGTGAATTGATAGATCTTTTATATGATGTTTCTGTACTTTGTGATGTGTCTAGTCTGATATGTGACCAAAATGAACCATCATGTCTAGTTATAGTGTAGTGGTGTGAAGGTACATTGATTCTGTTCTACTAAGTTTTCTGTTCACATGACTACTAACCGAGCCTTTCTGCTGTCCCTCACAGCTGGGATCAGTCTCAGTCGCCCCTCGTCTGATGTGTTGTATGTGCCCAGGTCCAAATCCTCCAGAACCTCCACTGACATCTGCAGCATGTGGGCCAGAGCTGAACACTGGGTTGGAGACAGTTTTGTCTTTGATCTGTCCCCTGACTTCAGGTACTGTTGGATCTCCTGATGCACTGAGTGGTCGTTCATCTCCATCAAACAGTGAAAGATGTTGATACATCTGTCAGGAGAGGCAAATGCATTATTCATCTTCTTCAGGTTGTTGATGGCTTTCTGGATGCTCTCTGGACTGTTCTTTATCTGACCCAGCAGGCCTCCTAACAGACTCTGGTTGGATTCCAGTGAGAGACCATGAAGGAAGCGGAGAAAGAGGTCCAGGTGTCCATTCTTACTCCGTACAGCTTTATTGTTGGCTGCGTCCAGGAAGTCCTCCAAAGAACTGACACATCTGTCTCCCAGGAATGTCTTCAGTACCTCCATGTTCTTCTGTGTGAAACAGTGGAACAGGTAGACTGCAGCCAGAAACTCCTGGATAATCAGATGAACAAAGCAGTAGACTGCTCTCTGGAAGAGCACGCCCTCTCTTTTGAAGATCTCTGTGCACACTCCTGAGTACAGCGAGGCTTCTTTCACATCAAGACCACACCTTTTCAGGTCTTCTTCGTAGAACATGATGCTGCCTTTCTCCAGATGTTCAAACGCCAGCCTGCCCAGCTTCAGAAGAACATCCCTGTCAGTCTCCATGATCTGCTGTTGATTATCTCTCTCTTTTTTCTTTC
Source organism: Nannobrachium achirus (assembly GCF_963921795.1). Taxonomy (NCBI): domain Eukaryota; kingdom Metazoa; phylum Chordata; class Actinopteri; order Myctophiformes; family Myctophidae; genus Nannobrachium; species Nannobrachium achirus. The sequence continues at coordinate 61,225,820 of NC_137822.1, forward strand.
TTTTCTTTTTTCTTTTTTTCCCTTCATGAGGCTCCTCATACTTTTGCTCCATCCTCTTCGTCTGGACCAACAGGAAGTGGCAGCACATGGCAGTCAGGGTCGTGGGCAGCGGTCCTGTCTCGTCTGTCTTCACCATGTCCTCCAGGACTGTAGCGGTGATCCAACAGAAGACTGGGATGTGACACATGATGTGGAGGCTCTTTGACGTCTTCATGTGTGAGATGATTCCACTGGCCGGTTCCTCATCACTGAATTTCTTCATGAAGTAGTCCTCCTTCTGGGGGTCTGTGAATCCTCGTATTTCTGTCACCATGTCAACATATGCAGGAGGAATCTGATTGGCTGCTGCAGGTCTGGTTGTTATCCAGATGAGAGCCTGTGGGAGCAGATTCCCCTTGATGAGGTTTGTCAACAGCCTGTCCACTGATGATGTCACTGTGACATCAGAGACAATCTCATTATTCTCGAAGTTGAAGGACAACCTGCTTTCATCCAAACCATCAAAGATGAAGCCAACTTTCCAGACAGCGAGCTGCTCTGCTGTGACCTTCTTTAACGTTGGATGGAAAACATGGATCAGCGTGAAAAGACTGTGGGGCTCATCTCTGACCAAGTTCAGCTCCCGGAATGAGAAGGGAACCAGGAGAATGACATCTTGATTTTCCAAACCATTTGCCCAGTCCAGAATGAACTTACGCACAGAGAATGTTTTTCCAATGCCAGCGATGCCCCTGGTCAGAACTCTTCTGATCGGTGTCTCTCTGCCCAGGAGGAGGGGTTTAAAGATGTCACAGCACTTGATTGGTTGGTCATGGAGGGTGTTCTTCTTGGAAAGTGTCTCAAGCTGGTAGACCTCATGTTGGTTATTAACCCCTTCACTCACTCCCACTGTGATGTAGAGCTCTGTGTAGATTCTGGAGAGGGAGGGCACTTCAGTGACGTCTGTCACATGATCAAGACTTTTCAAATTGATCTTAAACCCCTTTAAATCCTCCTGCACACTGACATATGCTATGAGAAGAGAATGTAGACATTTTAAACATTCAGCTTAATTTATAACTTTACATTCTTACAGTTGTGTACACACATTTTTTGCTCTGTCACCCACTGATTATATTGTTGAACTCACTGACTGGATCATTCACAACCATGTATTCATGTTCAGTAATGCTATTTATAAACAGTGTATAGACGTTCCTATGGGGCCTTTTTCTCCCAATTATTTCTGTTTATATCTTGGCTATTGGGAGAAACATTTTGATTTAAACCCTGTTAACCCCTTTTTCCAATGCATAACCTGGTATGGCCATTATATTGATGGCCTACTTCTTATGTTATTTGTAACAGCTCTGAGACGCAGTTGCTTGTATTTCATAAGTATCAAAATCCTTTGAACAGCAACATTAAACTCACTATTGAATATTCCCAAACTGCTATTAACTTTCTAGACCTCAGTATATGCAAAGACTCACAGGGAAATCTCCATACTACCATTTTTAGGAAGAAAACTTCTCGCAACACATGCTCAGAGCCGATTCATTTTAAGCCGTATTTAATTAACAATATTCCATTTGGCCAATTCCAGCACCTACGACGCTTATGTGATGAGGATGATGTCACTGTCACTGTCTGGCCAAAGCCTCTTAACTCCATTTTTGAGGTTTAAGATTTTTTGGCATAAATCAGGGCTATTGAACACCCTTTACATCTGAGTGTTGGTTAAAATAATATTGAACCAATGGAAAGTAGTAAAAAGTGCTTGGAACAAAACCTCCTAACTCACCAGCTAACTCCACCCGATTGGCCCTCTCTTTTTTCATAAATATGTGCTATTGAACACACTTCACATCTGTGTGTTGGTTAAAATAATATTGAACCAATGAAAAGTAGTAAAAAGCCCTTCAGTCAAAACCTCCTAACTCCACTTGAGCTAATTTTCCCAAAAATGAACATTTTGGAGTTTCGGGCAGACAGCATATATATATGTGTGTGTGTGTGTGTGTGTGTGTGTGTGTGTGTGTGTGTGTGTGTGTGTGTGTGTGTGTGTGTGTGTGTGTGTGTGTGCGTGCGTGCGTGCGTGCGTGCGTGCGTGTGTGTGTGTGTGTGTGTGTGTGAACATGAAAATGTTAACATTGTGTAAATTGTGTCCACTCTTACTCTGTCCACTGCTGGTGGGAGAGGGTGTCTTCAGTCCAGGTGTGGTAATGAATGTCTGTCCACACTGGGGACAGTCATGGTGACCTGTTGGAGCAGACTGGTCCCAGTATGAGGTGATGCACTGTCTGCAGAACCAGTGTCCACAGCTGGTAGAGACTGGATCTGTCAGAACCTCCTCACACACTGAACACATGGGCGCCTGCTCTGTCGCAACACAACCACTCCTCTTCCTCTTTCTGTGGACATGAAGAATGACTAGATCACGACCGCTGTCACCTATGTTGCCAGTATTGCCGTGGCAATACTACTTTACAAGGTGGTGTTGCCTGGCAATACCTGGCAGTTGATTTAGACAGTTTGTTTTCATATTACACTGACACAAAGCAGTACCGCACAACCTGCAGCGGACGAGGCCGTCCACCAATTAGTTGTGATATCGCCCTGACAACTAACAACAACCAGCTGACTGCCCCTTCGGGCTATGGGATAATAGGGAGACTCCCGGAAACACCCGCGAGTGGCATCACACCTCCCGTCGGCAGTTGGTTTGTTGTGAATTGTTTACCTCTGATTATTCCAAGATCTACCCGTGTATAATTCCGGTCAAACATGCAGATACCATAGCTGGCTCGGTGCACTTTAACATTTCTCATGGGAGCATTATGACTGCAAAAGGCACATCGGGTTGAGTAACTTCATGTCGTGCACGGTGCATCTCATCAGCTGTGATAACAATAACAGTGAGTAAACAGACAGGCTTCTTGTGGTAGCCTGATTTCAGACTCAGCGCTGGAGTCCGCTCAGAGAGTGGGCGGGTCTATGGGCTGGAGCCAGGCAATTCTTGTGGTGGTGGACACAGAAATTAGACATTTGCCCGGGACACAAACTAGTGAAAACAGCAGATCTACAAGCTCACAATGCGGCACTTCGCACCACGATGTGAGCTTGTAGATCGGCTAATTTCACTGCTTCTTCAATGTTTGTTTTCTAATTTATGGCATTTCTTAGATTTGTATTTGATTTATTAATCAAATGGGAAAACACATAACATTTTTAGCTAACGTTTTTTGAAAATGTTTTGAAATGAAATGAAGGGACCCATATAAATGTGTCCGCGACCCACAAATGGGTCCCAACCCACTGTTTGGGAAACAGTGCCATAGCCTATTTAAAACCTATTATATTAAGCCTAAAACGGTTCTGTTCTGCCGCCGTGCAAAAACCGTCCTTGACATGACAAAGTTTGAGAACCACTGATATAGCATCAACATAGTTTTTTTCAGAAAACTGTTAGTATAGACAGACTGTTAGAAGACATTTGTGGAATTGGCCTATATCAAGGCTATTTCTGCCACTGTGCAGACCCCTTTTTAACCCTTTCTAACTGTTTTTAATTAAATAATGAATAATTTCCCAGGAAAACCCCTAAAACTGTCAGGAATCCTGTCAGGAATCCTCTCTAGGCCTGCCTCACCTGTTCACTCCCCCTGCATTCCTAGGAATCAGTATCAGCCTATCACCTACTCCTCACTCACCTGCTGTTTGTTACCCTAACTAGTTGGGGGGTATTTATATTCAGTCAGTTGCAACTTACCCATTTGTCAGTTTGTCATAGTAACCTCTGCCTTCTGTTCCAGACCGAGTGACTTACCTGCCTTCTCCTGGACTGTGACCTTGCCTGCCTGTTTTTGGATTACTCTCTTGCCTAGCCCTTGCCTGCTTTGTTTGCTATTGTTTTTGAGATACCTCTGGTATTGATTTTTGTTGCCGTTCTGACTGGATACAAGTAAAGACTGAGTTACTTTCATTCTGCCTCCTGCCTGTTGTTTTCTGCATTTGGGTCCTTCTGAAAACTCTGACAGTACAAACTGACCAAGAATGGACCCAGCAGAATACGAACAGGTGAAGACTGCTCTTGCTAATCAGGGATCCATCCTGGCTAGTCAGCAGAAGGACCTTAAGCTGGTTGCGGATCACTTGGAAAAGATAACCCATACTGTGGGGTCCCTGTCACAGCAGGTCCAGGGGATTTTTGTTCAGCCCCCTGCCTCCCAGGCCAATGTGCCTGCAGCACCAGCCCCTGGGCAGCCAGACCCTCCTGTTCAACCAGCTAGGGAGCCTAGGCTTCCGAATCCTGAGACCTACTCCGGGGAGCCAGGTTCTTGCCGGTCCTTTCTTTCACAATGCTCTCTGATTTTTCAACTGCAACCATCCTCATTTCCCAATGACCGCTCCAGGATCGCCTACGTCATCACCCTGCTGGCTGGAAGAGCTAGAGAGTGGGGGACTGCTATATGGGAGGCTAATTCTACTGTGTGCAACACTGTGGACGGTTTTTTCAATGAAATGAGGAAAGTATTCGACCGTTCATTCTCAGGCAGGGAGGCAGCAAGGGAGCTGCTCCACTTGCGGCAAGGTAATAAGACTGTTTCTGATTTTGCCATTGATTTTCGCACTTTGGCTGCTACATGTGGCTGGAACTGTGATGCCATATATGATGCGTTTCTGAACGGCCTCTCTGAGTCTCTAAAGGATGAGCTGGCGTCTCGGGAGCTACCCGCCACCTTTGATGAGCTGGTGGATCTGGCCATCCGCCTAGATAACCGACTGCGACTCCGTTGGAGGGAGAAGGGGGGCAGTCGTCCTCGTCTGCAGTGCCTCCCCATCCTCCCCCAATTCCAATCTGCAGCAGTCTCGACACCTTCAGCTTTCGCCAAGGATGCCACAGAGCCCATGCAGGTGGACCGAGCCAAGTTGTCTGCAGACGAACGCAAGAGGAGGATGGATTCAAGAGCCTGCCTATACTGCGGGGAGCCCGGGCACTTCATCGCTTCCTGTCCATTAAAAGGGAGAGCTCATCAGTAGAACGAGGGTTACTGGTGAGTGTGACATACAAGAGCCCTCCTAATTTAACCAGGTCCACAATGCATGCTACTCTTAGTTATGGTAACCAACAATTGCCAATTTCAGTGCTGATTGATTCTGGGGCAGATGAGAGTTTTATTGATTCTTTGCTGGCTAAACAGCTTAATCTAGAGACTTTTCCTGTGCAACCTGCTCTCACAGCCAATGCCCTCGATGGGCGCCTTCTGGCCACAGTAGACCATATTTCTGCCCCTGTAAGTCTGTTAATCTCCGGCAATCACAGAGAGGAGATAGCTCTACATCTTATTTCCTCCCCTAGTGTCCCAGTTGTTTTAGGCCGACCTTGGCTTAAAAAGCATAACCCTCACATCGACTGGACCAAGGATGTAATACTAGGCTGGAGTCAGTTTTGTCTCTCACATTGTCTCAAGGATGCTCAGTGTTCTGTAACTGCTGTGCCTCCACTGCAGGAGGAATTCCCAGACCTATCCACGGTGCCACCTGAGTATTTAGACCTGAAACCAGTCTTCAGTAAATCTCGAGCCACTAAACTGCCCCCTCACAGACCTTATGATTGTGCCATTGAATTGTTATCAGGTACAGTACCTCCACGTGGGAGGTTATATTCACTGTCCGGCCCTGAGATGGCCGCCATGGACCAATATATCAGTGACTCCCTGGCTACTGGTATTATCCGCCCATCATCATCCCCAGCTGGAGCGGGGTTCTTCTTCGTGGGGAAGAAAGACAAGACTTTACGCCCTTGCATTGACTACAGAGGTTTGAATGACATTACTGTAAAGAACAGGTATCCTCTCCCTCTTTTAGCCTCTGCTTTTGAATTGCTGCATGGTGCCACAGTATTCACTAAATTGGATTTACGCAATGCGTACCACTTGGTCCGTATAAAAGAGGGAGATGAATGGAAGACCGCGTTTAACACGCCTCGAGGACATTATGAGTATTTGGTGATGCCTTTTGGCCTTACAAATGCACCTGCTGTGTTTCAGGGCATGGTCAATGACGTTTTGAGAGACATGATCAATAAGTTTGTTTTTGTGTATCTCGATGACATTCTGATTTTTTCTCCTTCTCTCGAGGAACACTCTAAGCATGTACGACAGGTCCTGCAACGCCTTTTGGAGAATCAGCTTTATGTGAAGGCTGAGAAATGTGAATTTCATCGCCAGACCGTCCCCTTTCTGGGGTTCATCATCAAGAATGGAAGTATTCAGATGGATGACGCCAAGGTCAAGGCGGTTAGAGAGTGGCCCACTCCTAAGACCAGGAAGGATATTCAACGGTTCTTGGGTTTTGCAAATTTCTATCGTAGGTTCATAAGGAACTACAGCACCCTCTCCGCCCCCCTGTCTGCACTCACCTCCATCAATGTGCGGTTTGATTGGTCGGCAGCTGCTGAGCAGTCCTTCCAGGAGATGAAGAGGAGCTTTACTTCAGCTCCTATCCTGATCCAGCCTGATCCAGCTTTACAGTTCATAGTCGAGGTTGATGCCTCTGAGGTGGGTGTTGGAGCTATTCTTTCCCAGCGTTCTCCTGTTGATAACAAGTTACACCCATGTGCATTCTTTTCATACCGGTTGGACTCTGCTGAATGCAATTATGACATTGGCAATAGAGAATTGCTGGCAGTTAAGATGGCTCTAGAGGAATGGAGACATTGGCTGGAGGGTGCTCAAGTGCCTTTTTTAGTATGGACAGATCATAAGAATCTTGAATACCTGCGCTCTGCTAAACGCCTTAACTCTCGGCAAGCACGTTGGGCTCTGTTCTTTTCTAGATTTTCCTTCACCATTTCTTATCGACCAGGAAGCAAGAACGGGAAACCGGATGCACTTTCCCGTCAGTTTCCTGCTCCAGATCGCCCTCTCCAACCGGACACCATCTTGCCTAAAGACTGTGTGGTGGGGGTTCTTCGTCTGGACATTGAGAACACTGTCAGGTCTGCATTGCTGCAGGACCCTGGGCCAGGTAATTGTCCTACTGATAAACTCTTTGTGCCAGTTTCTGCCCGGTCACAGGTTCTGCAGTGGGGCCACTCATCACTGCTTGCATGTCATCCTGGGGTGCGACGTACCCTCTCCCTGGTCCAGCAACGCTTCTGGTGGCCCTCGATGACAGAGGAAGTTAAGCAGTTTGTGGCAGCCTGTATTACCTGTGCTCAGAACAAGACTTCCACTCAGTCACCGTCTGGCCTACTGCAACCACTGCCTGTTCCGTCTAGACCCTGGGCTCACATAGCCATGGATTTTATTACAGGGCTCCCGCCCTCACAAGGTAACACAGTCATCCTCACAGTGGTGGACAGGTTCTCAAAGGCTGCTCATTTCATTCCATTGCCCAAACTCCCCTCTGCTAAAGACACTGCTCAGCTCATGATAGACCATGTGTTCAGGTTGCACGGGCTTCCAGTGGCCATAGTCTCTGACAGGGGCCCACAGTTCACCTCCAGGTTCTGGAGAGCATTCTGTAAACTAATGGGAGTCTCTGTATGTTTGTCTTCAGGCTTTCACCCAGAGACTAATGGCCAGACTGAGAGAACTAATCAAGACATTGAGACCACATTACGGTGCCTTTCCTCTCACAACCAGGCCTCGTGGGCTGAATATCTATCATGGGCCGAATATGCTCATAACTCTCTTCCTGTTGCCTCCACTGGTTTGTCCCCATTTCAGTGCTGTCTCGGCTATCAGCCACCTCTGTTTCCCTCCCAGGAGGAGGAAGCTAATGTGCCCTCTGCCCAGCAGTTCATCCGTCGCTGTCGCAAAGTGTGGCGGGCTGCCCGGACCTCCTTGCTGCGGTCATCGGCCAGGGTCAAGCACTATGCTGACCGCCGACGTCGCCCAGCTCCGTCCTACCGCAGAGGCCAAAGACTGTGGTTGTCATCCCGGGACCTGCCACTACAGGTAGAATCACACAAGTTGGCACCTCGTTTTGTGGGTCCTTTCCCTGTCTCTAAGGTCATCAGCCCTTCAGCGGTCCGTCTCAAACTCCCTCGCCCCCTTCGTCGGATCCATCCATCGTTCCATGTCTCTAGAGTCAAACCTGTCAACGAAAGCCCTTACTCCCCGCCCTCCAATCCCCCTCCTCCTCCCAGGATGTTGGATGGCTCTGAGGTGTATACAGTGCGTCGGCTGCTCAAGGTTCGTCGACGTGGGCGTGGGCTGCAATACTTAGTGGACTGGCAGGGCTATGGTCCTGAGGAGAGGAGTTGGATCCCTGCTCGGGACATTTTGGACCCGGCCCTGATTCAAGACTTTCATCGTCGTCATCCTGAGGCACCTGCTAGGACGCCTAGGGGCGTCCGTGAGGGGAGGGGTACTGTCAGGAATCCTGTCAGGAATCCTCTCTAGGCCTGCCTCACCTGTTCACTCCCCCTGCATTCCTAGGAATCAGTATCAGCCTATCACCTACTCCTCACTCACCTGCTGTTTGTTACCCTAACTAGTTGGGGGGTATTTATATTCAGTCAGTTGCAACTTACCCATTTGTCAGTTTGTCATAGTAACCTCTGCCTTCTGTTCCAGACCGAGTGACTTACCTGCCTTCTCCTGGACTGTGACCTTGCCTGCCTGTTTTTGGATTACTCTCTTGCCTAGCCCTTGCCTGCTTTGTTTGCTATTGTTTTTGAGATACCTCTGGTATTGATTTTTGTTGCCGTTCTGACTGGATACAAGTAAAGACTGAGTTACTTTCATTCTGCCTCCTGCCTGTTGTTTTCTGCATTTGGGTCCTTCTGAAAACTCTGACAAAAACACTCCTTGGCAATACCATTTTGAAAATGGTGGCAGCACCCCTGAATGATATGTATTTATTAGGATTATATTCATGCTGGATAGAAGGATGTTTATTTATATTATGTATTATGATTATATTCCTGTTGTATAGAAGGATACATATTTACATTATTTATCATGAATATATTCCTGGTGGTTAGAAGGATGTTTCTTATACTGCAGGTGATGGTATACAATGTCTGTCTGTAGTCTGGGATCACTTCACTTTTCAGGCTTGTAACCGGTCTGGAGCGGAAACCACAACACGTCATGTTGTAGTACTCAAAGACTACAATTTGGCCGGAACTATCCACCGGAAACAGTTTTAACCCAAAATAATTCCCCTGCGCTCAAGGACATACTTTTAGGGCCTACCTAATAAACTCCTTGATGCGGAGTAGTTTTGTTTTTGAAAAATTAGTTGGTATATGCATCTTTTAGTCCAACTCGTAGCGACTGGAAAGACTACACTAGGCTACTCAAGCATTTTAATAGGGATTGGGGAAACAAACAGAGGGAACCAAATTTCCACGTTGGGCGGAAACCAAACGGCCTGTTGTGAACGAACACCAGGCTTTCCCCCAGAAAGCCTGGTAGGCGAGGTTAGTCTGTCTGTCTGTCTGCCTCTCTCTCTCTGTCTGTCTATCTAAATAAATGATATGCCCGTATCAGTCTGACAAACTGTGCACGTCGTGGTCCACTCGAGAGCAAAACAAAAACCCCAGTAAAAATCCGTGCCACATTTGCTGCTGCAGCTCCAGCGTTGTCTAACAAGGAAGTGAATGGAGGAGAGATTGAGACAGAGGAAAATGTCGTCCCACCCCCCAAAACTGTGCACTTAGGAACCCGATTTCAGCAATCCGATTTTTGATTGTTTCAAATTAAATCTAATTACCTATTAGCTCGGGGAAACTCTGGCGTGGCGGCCTGGAACAACGGGAATAACTCCGAGAACTGGGACTAAATGAGTTAAAATCTGTACCTAATGTCATGTGTCCTGTGGACTAGGGCATTAACCAAAAAATCTACAAATCGACTCAATCGACTTGATTACATAAGTCGACTCTCATTCTCTGTTTTTGCCAGGGAAAGTCGAAAGTTGAAGGAAAAAAGAGAGGAAAAAGAGACATTTTAGACTGCATGCCTAGGTGCCTGTTTCATGTAATCAATTCTCCAAATGTGTTATTTTGGGGACAGTTCAGTCTCAGCGCATGTTTCAATATGATGACGTTATAAAATGACGGATCGACTCAACTTCGACTTTACTGTAAAAAACTTGAGTCGTTAATGCCCTACTGTGGACAGTATGTTGAGTTTACATTAACTGAAAACAAAGAACACAATCATAACCTGTTCATATACAAAACTAAATTAAATGACACTTCACCCATTTTAACCTATTAAATTGGTCCACACTTAATGCTCACTATAAGATGACATCATTTCTGTGTCTCAGAGGAGGGCTGTGGACAGTTCAGACACCAGTTACATCATCACTAGGCAGGTTTGGTTATTTATAACAAGATACGAGAGAATGGCTTCTATTTAATTCTCATTATTTAACATCTGTGTGAACATTCAGCAAAAATAGCAGATCTACAAGCACACGCCATGACATTCGGCAAAGCAATTTGGTGTGTGGGGGGGAAGTAAGTAGAGTTTGTTAAACAATAAATCAGGTTTGAATAAAGTCAGTTACCTGGGTAGTATTTTCACTAGATAGTACTTTCACTTCTACTCAAGTCATTATTCTTTTAAAGTAACAATATTTTGACTTGAGTACTGTTTAGGGCTACCCTACCGCGGTGCATGTCCAAGACAACTGACAGTGAGATACAAGACATTCTTTGTGTCTTTCCAGTTGAGAGAGATCAGTGATCTTACTTTGTGTCTGGAGGTTCAGGTTCATTACTGAAGTCCGGAGGTTCTCTTTTAGACCAGTCACTCTTCATAGACACACAGCTGGGTGTTGGAGACTCTGGTCTGGGGTAAACAGAGATATTATATAAAATAAAATAAAAAAACATTATTAAAACCATCATAACCTGTTATTTTTGTGTGTATATATATATATATATATATATATATATATATATATATATATATATATAACCTGTTAGAAAGGGAAAAAAGAAGGAAAAGCAAGAAAAGTGTGAAAAGAAATCAAAGAAAAACTAGAAGCAGTGTTCTTCCAAGAACAGGTTTCCGGCAGGTCAGGTAGGCCTAGTGGGAATGTGCATTAAAAATTACACGCAGGCTGTGTTCATGATTTGAGACGTTTTTGGCCACGCTATCGCTGCTTGCAGCTATATTTATTATTATTACTAGAAGCTGGGGCCCAGCGTCTAGTCGGCGACCTGGCCAACTCGGAACAATGTAAATAGGGAATGAATGCCCCGCCCTTTAATGCAAACCCCATTATACCTGTTTTCATAGGACCCGTTTTGACCATCTGTCTGCCTGTGTCCATTTATGCCCATATATGGAGTTATCTGTATCTGTCTGTCTGTATGTCGCTGTCCATTTTATGTCCATATATGGAGATCACTGCAGTTATAGTTCTGGGTCCATTTTATGCCCATATATGGAGATATCTGTCTAACTGCGTCCATTTTATGCCCATATATGGAGTATCTGTTGTCATAGGACCCGTTTTGAACATCTGTTTGCCTGTGTCCATTTATGCCCATATATGGAGATATCTGTATCTGTCTGTCTGCGTCCATTTTATGCCCATATATGGAGATCTTTGACCATCTGTTTGCCTCTGTCCATTTATGTCCATATATGGAGATATCTGTATCTGTCTGTCTGCAATCCATTTTATGCCCATATATGGGGGCATTCATTTTATGCCCATATATGGAGAACGCGCGTGCCCGTGGGACGAACGGTTCTCGAGATACGCGGATTACATACATACATACACACTCACAGAGATTTTTTGTTGACTCGTGGCGTACGTGATGTCAGAGCCTTTTATGAAGTGATGTCACAATGAGTCAGAGCTTTCGCCGATTTCCTCCGGAACAGCCTGATGTCAACAATCAACCAAATAAACCAACAATCAAATAAGGAGATTCCGAACGTTTCGCGCCGGTTCGGGAAAACCGCGCGTCGGGTCGGGTCGAGACCCGGCACTGCACTCCGTGCCGCGGCGGGGAACGCGCGTGCCGAATCTGAAGCCGGTGGGACGAACGGTTCTCGAGATACGCGGATTACAGACACACAGACAGACAGACACGCAGAGACTTCTCGCATTTATAGATAGATTATTATTACTACCCTTATTATTTATTTTGTGTGCACTTCATAGATAAAGTGTTAGATAACTGTCCTTAGATTGTGTGTTGAACGTTTCATGCAAATTCCTCAAAAATCCCAGGATAAAAACATCTAAAATTGGTCTAACACTGGTCAAGGAATGAAAGTTTTTTAGACGTCTAAACTTAGACTAGATGTTGATTAGACGTCTAATAGACATTTATGTAGACTGTCTACATCTATGTCTATAATGATGAGTTATTATAGACATCTACAGACATCTAAAGCTAGACGTTGTTTAGACATCTAATAGACGTCTATAGGTAGACCATCTACATATAGATGTCTATTACTGTAGATAGCTCTCTTGGCGTTGCTTAGAGTCCTGCAACGGTAGGGGCCCCGTGGGTACCGACGGGTACCCGTCTTTGACGGGCGGAATATTTACTATTATAAATGTGCGGGTGCGGGGACGGGCGGTGCGCGTCTAAACACGGGCGGGTGACATTTTACTGTGAAAATCAGACAACTGTTTCTGCCTAAAACAACGTCACAAGAGCGCACACAGTGAGCAGCAGGACAGAACCACGGCATGCATACAGCACTGTTACCACCTAAACGTCAAGTCACACATGGAGCGGCGGCAGCCGGCTGGAGCGCACACACTCACAGTGAGGAGGACACCGACACACAACTGAATAAAGTGGCCGCGAGTGATCTGCTTGCCTAGCGCGATGTAGTTGCCCAAACTAATATGATTTGGGCTTTAGCCTACACCTTAATATGGAAACCTACAAGTCTGAGTAACTGTGTTTGTTTTGTTATGTCATGATGATGGGGCGAAAGGAAGGATGACTTGCCTGCAATCAACTTGTCCAATTCAACCACATCCATTGCTGCGATCAGAAAGGTGCTTGATTGTATAATATCCACGTGATTCCATGACTATTTTATTATCGTCAACTGGGTCCGGTTTGGTTTAGATTACCTTGGGCTGTTTATCATTATAACAGTAGCCTAAACAGTGCTGAGCGAACCAAGACAGACAGACAGCGAGTGGAGTTCCCTCTTTCAGCTGTGAAAAGCTGGATATGCTTCGCCGTATGACGGTGCGTGTCGAGTATAGCAGACATGCAAGCTCAAAAAGCTGCAAGTTCCCACATGTTGTGAGCTTGTAGCTCTGATATTTTCAATGCGCGACACCATCGTATGACAAATACAACTGCACACAGCAGCGGAGGCAGAACGCATCAGCAGCAACAAGCTGTCGTGACAGTGTCAGATCAAGATACAATTTTAAATGATTATGATTAGTTTTAAAGGTTGTTCTACTTCATCCAAATAATAATAGACCTATTAATAATAGGCTTAATAACAGCATTTTCTGACGGCATGCAGGGGGATCAACTAGGGCCTATGGAGTGAAAATAGAGTGAGATGCCATTGGAAGAAGGCACGCACGGCTGTAGGCTATTTACTTTAATGCATTCAATCACGGGTAACGGGGCGGGCGACGGGCCCTTTTTTTGACGGGCGGGGCGGATCTGGTTTTGATTTTTATATAATCACGGGTAGACGGGCAGTCCACGGATCTGATTAATGACGGGCCGGGCGGGCGCGGGTTGTCAAAATTGGACCCGTGCAGGACTCTGGCGTTGCTTGTTACCTGTCGGTCTGTCGAGCAGGAGACCGGAGTTGGATTCCAGCTCGGTGTGAAAAATGTTACAATATCAATCCGTGATATTATATACCGGTATAACTAATTGTTTTACCCTATACAGGCATATTGTGCTTTTAGTCAATTGCATATGTAACTTAGCATGAGATCACTGTGTCATGTTCTAGTGTATATCGTATAGGAGGATTCACATACTTCTTGTCTGGAGGTCCAGGTTGATTACTGAAGGTAGGACGGTGTCCCATAGACCGGCCACTCTTCATAGACACACAGCTGGGTGTTGGAGACTCTGGTCTGTGGTAAACACTTCTGGAATCATACAAAAAAGTATCTACAATTATCAATAATCTTTATTTGGACACATTTTAATTTTAAAAATCTGTTCAAAATTATGGTGGAGTTATGGTCGAGTCAAATTGCAAGTGGTCTTGGCAGTGGTCACAATAATTGAAGTGTGTAGGCTGTTCTGTGTAAAGTAACTAATAGGGGTGTAACGATATAGTAACTGTATCGAAATATCGTTTTTAACTTAAAAAATCGAAGTATATCGAAATGAAAACAGCTAAAATCGAATCGTATCTTTTTATTTTGTATCGTATCGAATCGGCAGTGCAAAGAATCGATTGTATCGATACTACCTACTTGTCCATTGTATTTAGCATTTTTAAGAAGAAAAAAATAAAAGGAGGGATTTAATTACTTTTCCTTTCCATATAGCTACACTGGTCTATCGATAAATGTGTGTAATCTCTGTGTTCATGTCAAGGTGCAGGTTTGTCAATATACAATGTCCATGTATTTGGCAGATAATCACTGTGTTTACTTATTTATATCCATAATAATACATGTTTCCCTTAAAAACCTGCACTATCCACACCTTTCACACAGATTTAATTTCTTTGCTAAATAGTTACTATATCGATTTTAAATAATTAAATCGAATCGTATCGTATCACCATGAATGAACCAATATCGTCCATGTATCGTATCGTCAACCATGTATCGTGATATGTATCGAATCGCTATTAAAATGTATCGTTACACCCCTAGTAACTAAGTACATATATTTAATTACTGTACTGAAGTACGCTTTTGAGTTATATGTACTTTACTTGAGTAATTCCAATGTCCAATACTTTTACTTCTACTCCACTACATCTCCGATCCAAATATACAATCCTACATTTATTTCAAACTTTAGGCTAGGCCAGTGATACTGAAAATCCGGCGCGTAGGCCACTTCCGGCCCGCAGCACAATTTTGACTGGCCTACCAGCTTAATGTCTTCAAAAAATCACACATAGATTGTTTGATTTTATTTTCCTTAGCCATATAACGATCTAATAGTTTGTTTTAGTGTTTGTGTGGAATATGCTAATTGCACAGCATTAAAGAGAAAATAATTGTGTCATAGACAGAATATAAATGGAATTCCAAGCCATAAAATAATGCACATTGCAATTTATTTACTTATATACGTTATGTGGAAATAAAGAAAATGAAAGAGAGAAGTTATCAAGTAATGTCATTTATCAACTGGCCCGTGTCCCTTTGACATTTTTGTAATGTGGCCCACAAGTTCAGAAGTTTGAGTACCGTATCCCTGGGCAAGGCTACTACTTTGTAGATTTGATTATTATTACAAAACATACATTAACCACTTCTGCCGTATATATATTTTGGCCATTTGATAATAGCTGTTCTACAATCTCACAATATAAGATTAGCTATTTTCAAAAGATTTTCATACATTTGATAACTTGAAATGGGACATTCTGCACAATGAGACGTCTAATAGACGTCTACATATGAAAGTTATTATAGACATCTAATAGATAGCCGGGGAGCCACAGGCCCAAAAGCTCAAAGAATAGGGTTTTACCTGTGACGTCATGACATACTTTTTATTTTAGTTTTTTCTATTCATTAAGGTACACAGAATGAGAGGCCTGCTCTGTCGGAAACAATGCGAAAAAAGGTTATGGCCATTTATATTCAATGTCCCATCGACTTCACTATACAGGAAAGAAACACACCAAAATAAATATATGCTTTAAGTAGCATGTGAGGGGTCAAACTAGGGGTTCTTGATGATTCTGAATCCATTGCAAGCATTTGTTTTGCATGAAGGTTTGAGAGGCTGAAATCTAGCCCAAGGAATGTTTTTCATGCAAAACAAATGCTTGCAATGGATTCAGAATCATGAAGAACACCTAGTTTGACCCCTCACATGCTACTTAAAGCATATTTTTTTTGGTGTGTTTTTTTCCAGTATAGTGAAGTCAATGGGAAACTTTTTTTTCGCAATGTTTCCGGCAGAGCAGGCCTCTCATTCTGTGTACCTTATTGACCAAATTAATAGGAAAAACAAAAATCTTTGAGTAGGTCATGACATCACAGGTCTTCTCTCATTTTGGCACAGTGGCTCCCCGGCTAAGACATCTAAAGCAGACGTTGTTTAGACGTCTAATAGACGTCTATATGTAGACTGTCTACATATAAATGTCTATAATGATGAAAGTTATTATAGACATCTAATAGACGTCTAAAGCTTGATTAGACATCTAATAGACGTCTATATGTAGACCATCCACCGTCTATTAGATGTCTAATCAACGTCTAGTCAAAGTTTAGACGTCTAAAAAAACGTTCATTTCTAGACCAGTGATTGTAGCGACCCCACACAAGACCCGGCCGTAACTTGCTCCACCAAGGGAGCTAGCTCTCTTGCCGTTGCTTGTTACCTGTCGGTCTGTCGAGCAGGAGACCGGAGTTGGATTCCAGCTCGGTGTGAAAAATGTTACAATTTCAATCCTAGTGATATTATATATTAACCTATACAGGCATATTGTGCTTTTAGTCAATTGCATATGTAACTTAGCATGAGATCACTGTGTCATGTTCTAGTGTATATCGTATAGGAGGATTCACATACTTCTTGTCTGGAGGTCCAGGTTGATTACTGAAGGTAGGACGGTGTCCCATAGACCGGTCACTCTTCATAGACACACAGCTGGGTGTTGGAGACTCTGGTCTGTGGGAAACACTTCTGGAATCATACAAAAAAGTATCTACAATTATCAATATTCTTTATTGCTATGTCCCTCTCTCCTATATAAGTATTGATTCCGAGAGTGACGACACTGTAAGATTCTGGGCTTAACTCCACCCACCTTCAGCGCCATCTTGCACTTTAAGTCTTTGATGTATCAAGATTGTTCAGTCTGTAGTTAAGCAACAAGTACTTGTGATGGTGGTGTGTCGACAGTGTATCTTCCATCTATATTCTATCTTTGTCTAGCAATGGGGCGTAACTGCTGTACTTTTTGAGCGGTGCAAACCGCTCCTGGCTATACGTGGCTGTGCGTGTGTCCGTAGCCTTTTTCCTCAGCGTTTTGCCATAGTAAAATGTGTGTGCGTAGCATCATGTTTGTCTAGTGATGTCATATGTCTTATGTCTGTAGCCTTTTTCCTCAGCGTTTTGCCATAGCAAAACATGTGTGTGTAGCATAGCCTGTACACCCTAGACTTAAATCCTAGTCTGAAGATGTTATGCAAGCACGACCACCGCTCACTTCACATTGGGTGTGATTTTTATTTTCCTTCTGTATGCACCATGCAATTGGACTACTTTTGAGTCATTGTTGATTAGACATCTAATAGACGTCTATATGTAGACCATCCACCGTCTATTAGATGTCTAATCAACGTCTAGTCAAAGTTTAGACGTCTAAAAAAACGTTCATTTCTAGACCAGTGATTGTAGCGACCCCACACAAGACCCGGCCGTAACTTGCTCCACCAAGGGAGCTAGCTCTCTTGCCGTTGCTTGTTACCTGTCGGTCTGTCGAGCAGGAGACCGGAGTTGGATTCCAGCTCGGTGTGAAAAATGTTACAATTTCAATCCTAGTGATATTATATATTAACCTATACAGGCATATTGTGCTTTTAGTCAATTGCATATGTAACTTAGCATGAGATCACTGTGTCATGTTCTAGTGTATATCGTATAGGAGGATTCACATACTTCTTGTCTGGAGGTCCAGGTTGATTACTGAAGGTAGGACGGTGTCCCATAGACCGGTCACTCTTCATAGACACACAGCTGGGTGTTGGAGACTCTGGTCTGTGGGAAACACTTCTGGAATCATACAAAAAAGTATCTACAATTATCAATATTCTTTATTGCTATGTCCCTCTCTCCTATATAAGTATTGATTCCGAGAGTGACGACACTGTAAGATTCTGGGCTTAACTCCACCCACCTTCAGCGCCATCTTGCACTTTAAGTCTTTGATGTATCAAGATTGTTCAGTCTGTAGTTAAGCAACAAGTACTTGTGATGGTGGTGTGTCGACAGTGTATCTTCCATCTATATTCTATCTTTGTCTAGCAATGGGGCGTAACTGCTGTACTTTTTGAGCGGTGCAAACCGCTCCTGGCTATACGTGGCTGTGCGTGTGTCCGTAGCCTTTTTCCTCAGCGTTTTGCCATAGTAAAATGTGTGTGCGTAGCATCATGTTTGTCTAGTGATGTCATATGTCTTATGTCTGTAGCCTTTTTCCTCAGCGTTTTGCCATAGCAAAACATGTGTGTGTAGCATAGCCTGTACACCCTAGACTTAAATCCTAGTCTGAAGATGTTATGCAAGCACGACCACCGCTCACTTCACATTGGGTGTGATTTTTATTTTCCTTCTGTATGCACCATGCAATTGGACTACTTTTGAGTCATTGTTGTGAATAACCTTGTGGTTTTAACCACTTCAGCCATGTATACATTTTGGCCATTTGAAAATAGCCGATCTACAAGCTCACAATGTAAGATTTGCTATTTAAAAAAAAATATCATTTGGGGGGTGAACTACTCCTTTAATATTGATGACATCATGGATCTCCATATATGGCCATAAAAGGGACAAGGACGGAATGGTTAGCACCACTCGAATAGGGACAAGCACTGACAGATACAGGGATATTTGCGTGTGTGACTCGCCTCAAGGCAACCACACTTGCAATTTCCAATTCCAATTGCACCATTCTGGCTATTTAGTAACTTGCACATAGCATGAGAACATATTGTCATGTTACGTTGTTGTATATTGTAGAGGAGGATTCACATACTTGTCTGGAGGTCCAGCTTCATTACTGAAGTTAAGAGGTTCTCCTTTAGACCGGTCACTCTTCATAGACACGCAGGGTGTTGGAGATTCTGGTCTGTGGTAAACCATATTATATATATATTTTTTAATGATCTTGTCAATAAAAAAGTTAGTTTCTTCAAAATGGTTTATTGTTATTTCCCCTTTATAATTAAAGGACAACTTTGTTTTTTTACAACAAGGGTTGATATCTAAAATATGAACCCTTGTTGTTTCCTCAACATTGCAGCAACATGAAAAACATCAAACTAGAAAGGGAATCTCCACCAGGCGGTGTGGCCTACACATGGAGGTTTTCCACTGCAGGGTATCTATTTGTATCTATTTGTATCTACACTATTTGTATCTTTGGGTTCCAAAATGTCCAATATAATTTGTTATAAATGATTGTGCACATTTATAATGAGTGTTTTAAGAGCATTATCATGTATTTTAAATGTGCTTAGAATTCATTACTGACCCGACCTTTAAGTAAAGTGTTACCGTTCATTCAGAGGCTACATATCTGCAAGGACAG